>NC_059138.1:23623340-24880804 GCF_020740605.2 Lemur catta
GACAGAATTTGGAAGTTTAAGGGAGTAGTATCTCTCAGGAGAAAGACTCATACACACACACACACACACACACACACACACAGAACATCTGGGGTGTCTACAATGGGTGAAGAGATGGTAATGGTTGTGAGGGAAGCTTTCAAAGGAGTTTAAAAATGACATAATCGAGTTTTTTTTTTTAATGCCCTCTTCTACTATTAATGGCTTTTATTCTGAAATAACTTAGTCCTAATTCTGTTTACCCAGAAGAGTGGGCTCTGATCACCAGTGCTTTCAAGGCCGTGGTACAATGATCTGAATGATGAAGCTTTTTGGCAATGGGGAAGTTTTGTTGGGATGTAGAATTCTGTGCTTTAGGCATTCTAAAAGCTCATCTGTGTTTTTGTTTAAAAACCATCTACAGCTTGTTTTGATTACATTGACATTTCAAATTTAAAATCTAAGGATTTGAGGAACAGTTTGTGAAGACAAATACATTCTTTTGTGAATTATCAGTGTGTGGACAGGAGGGACATTGTGAATCTCATTTAAGTCACTAGCATCACATGAGTCATGCTTCCCTTCACTTTGAAAATGTGCTCTGGTACCACATAATGTGGACAGAGTTTAGTTCTATTAAGTTTTAATCTTTCTTTCACTACCCCTGGAAAGAAGACTTTTTAAATTTTTGTCTTTGTTTCTCCATGTTTGATTTGGCCTTAGTGTTGGAGTTGGGGCAGCTTTCTATCCTGATTTATTCTGATTTGAACTCCAAATTGGTCAAACAAAGCCCACATTAACAGGTTGGCATTATTCTGTGGACATAATACAATGATTGTTAGAGAAGTGTGGCTTCGAAGTCCACCCAGGGTGTCAGATAGTAAATGGGCCTTTTGTTGGCTTTGGGGGTTGGATTATTTTTCTTTGTCTTGCTGATTTTGAGATTGTTGGACAGAAATTTAACTTTTTCTTCTTTTTATTTTGGCAAGAGATTAAAACATTTCAATAACATTCCTTTGAAAGCCTTCATTAACTTCCATAAAACTTTGTTTCTGAATTGACTTTTATCTCCTGAAAACCTTTGGGCAGGACAAGCTGGGCATTTACAAGGCGTTTTGCAACAATTAGAAAGTTCACTGGTTGGGACTGATCTTTGGTCACTGAGTTTAAAAAGATTGGATGCTGTAATGCCAATTGATTGTGTGATTGTTTAAACCTCACTCATAAAGGATTTTAGCTGAAGAGTCTTTGTCTAGGGCAGGCCTCAGGAGACCCAGCTGCATCTGCCCTGGAATGAATGCCTTTGTGTAAATGGTCAGTCCGGCTCTGATATTTGATCACCCCCCGCCTTTGTATCCCAACCTATTTCTACATCAGTAGAGTGTGCATATAATGCTGGGCTTTGTAATCTGGTTGAGAAAATGCATGGATGTTTAGAGGTCCCCCCTACACTGTCACCTTTGGATGATTAGGTCTAGTGGAAAGAAGCTTTATGTGATTAATTAAAAATGCAGAATGACTGATCCATATCAAGCTGAGTTAGGGCCGTGACTTTGTTTACAGTGCTGCAACTCCCTGTCCTCAAGGTGAGCTATCTGACTTCACTGCTTTGATTGATTAAATTAACTAGACTGTTTACAAGATCTTTTCTTCATTTCCCAGGACTATGTTATCAGGCTTCAGCCACTGAAAAAGGAAACAGAATATTTTTTATTGCTAGTGACTTTCAAAGAGTAAAGAAATTCATACAAAACCAGCTAAATTCACACATCTCTCTCTCTCTCTCTCTCTCTCTCCCTCTCTTTCTCTCTCTCTCTCTCTCTCTCTCTCACACACACACACACACACACACACACACACACACACACACTGCTATGAACAATAATATGGAAGTGAAAGGTTAACAGGCAGGAAATGCACTTAGATGTTTTAAATCATAATCTCAGAAAGTCAGAACCAATCCATACATTACAGGGGACTAGGAGCAATGTTTCTCAGTAGAAATATGATTGGCATTTGGGACAAGACAGTTCTTTGTTGCCTTTTGTTGTGTGTGACTTTCCCAATGTTGCCATGTGTTTAGGATACTTGATCCCTTAGGAACTGGATATCAGTAACATCTTCTTGTTGTGATAACACTTGCCCCTTCTTTTCACCTCAACTTCCCAAATTTCCAACTGTTCCTGGCAAACCGTGGAGTGGTGTCAGACCAAGCAGACTGAGAGCCATGGTAAGGTGCTATGGTTAGTGAAATATTTTGAAAAATATGAAAAAGCATAGCCACTATTCATAGCTTCTCATATTTTATAAAAATTAAAATATGAAAAAGAAAAATTCAGCCCTAAAATTATATGATACACATAGATAACTCCTGAGTTTAAAAATATTATTCCAAGAGAATTTTAATTTTTTTAAATTTGTTATTTGTAACTTTATACACGCTTTTCCATAGGAAGTATTAGGCTATATTATTAAGATTTATTTAACCAATTGTAGAATTTTTGTTAATAGAAAGGCCACAGTTCTGATGAGGTGTAGAAGTGCCAGCAGGGAAAGAGGCCTCAAAGAGTTGACATTGCCAAAGTCCAAAATCTGTTTCTTGGCCTTGGACTCTTTCAATATAACTCAGAGACAATGTGATTGGGGTTGACGAATTCACTGAGATGTCATAAGAATATCAATTGATGTGTATATTTGGGGTGTATAAGCTTCTGCTCACATCCCCTATCCAAGGTGCTGAGCCCTGATATCAAAGAACCTGGGGATTTGCATTAGTAACCAACTGATTGCTTGGCAAGTAAAGGGAAATGAGGGCTAGTTTTTCTAGGCCATAGGGACACCTGGGCAAGTGTCCTTTCATGACTGAAATGCTCATGTCCCTCAGATTTTGAATGTCTCTCTTTTGAACAGTGATAAGTTGCAAGAATTTACTTCCAGATACCCCTGTGTTAATTTCGCTGATTAAACTGAAAGTTGTTTTTAGCCAAGTTTACTTCCTACATGGTTAGAAAATTATTTGTTGCTTCACTATTTTGGGTTGACATTAATTTTAGTTTCAGAGGAAAATAGTCTTCTTCTTACCTCAGAGTTGCCCTGGAAGAAACTCAGGGTCGCCTCATATACTGCGGATTGCCAATTATATAGTTAAAATAGCCTTAATGGCAGCAAATATTTACAGAGCATTTACTGATTGCCAGAAACAGAAATGAGCATAAAAATTGAAAAATAAACCTTTGCCAAATATACAAACATTAAGAGACCTCAGTGAATGGAGGATTATAAAATAAATTTAAAATTTGCTGCAGTATTTTTCATGAGTTTATGATCCTATATTGTTCTCTGTAGGTAATAAAAACATTGCACCCCCATAAACACTTGGTCATACTTATGTCTTATCCTCATTTTTCTTCCACTGAATCATTCCTTCCTCTGTTAGTCATTAAGCAAGGAGTCTCCAAGCATTAAACATTATTCACCTCATTTTAGACATGTCCTGTGACAAATTACAGCCTCACCAGACATTAAAAATACATTGATCAAGAGAAGTTATAAGATATAGAAGGAAAATTAATCCACAATCTTCTCAGAAAGGGAAGAAGAAACCACTTTTCTGAATTAGTTTTGAGCTGAACAGACTCTGAAGTCTTAAAATTGCCTGTCAGTTTCACATCTCTTCCGAAGTAAATGCATTATAAAATGCCCACCCATATTCTATTCCCCACTGTGGGACAGCCATGGAATGTCACCTAGCTCTAAAGTCAGGCTCATCGATTCTTTTCCTATCTTTTTCTCCAGAATAATTTGTTTGGTTACTTAATCATGTCTAAACCATTCAGCTCATGGTATTTCCCTTGCTACTGTGACTTGTTCAGCTGCCGGTCTAAATATGTTCAATCTACGTGAAACTCAGTGTCTCAGTAGTCTATGACTGTTGTAATAAATTACCACAATTTATCAGATGGCTTAAACAAGATGAAGTTACTATCTTACAGCTCTGTAGGTCAGATGTCTGACACCCACCTCATTGGACAAAGATGAAGATGTCTACAGGGCTGCATTCTTTTCTGGAAGTTCTAGGGGAGAAACCATTTTCTTGCCTTTTCCAAAACTTCTAGAGGCCAATCACATTCTGTAGCTTGTGACTCCCTTCATCAATCTTCAAAGCCATGAACACTGCATCTCTCTGACCATTTTCTGCGGTCACATCTCCCTCTGATTACAGCTGGGAAAGGTTCTCTGCTCTTAAGGACCCGTGTAATTATATTGGGCCCATTTGAATCATCCGAGATAATTTCCCCATTTCAACATCCTTATTATTTATCATATGTGAAAAATTCCTTTGCCATATGGGGTATCATATTCCATTTTCTAAAGATTAGAACATGGTCTGAATGCTTGTGTCTTTTCCAAAATTCATATATTGAAATCTTAACTCCCAAGGTGATGGTATTAGGAGGTAGGGTATTTAGCAGGTGATTAGATCATGAGGGCAGAGCCCTCTTGAATGGGATTAGTGCCATTATAAAAGTGGCATGAAAAAATCTCCTTTGTCTCTTTCACTACATGAGAACACAGGGAAAAGAGAGCTTCCATGGACCATGAAACAGGCCCTCACTGGATGCTGAATCTGCCAGCATCTTGATCTTGGACTTCTAGCCTCCAGAACTGTAATACATAAATTTCTGTTGTTTAAAAGCTACCCAGTTGATAGTATTTTTAAATATCATCCTGAAAGGATTAACACAAACAAGAGCATGTTTAGGATGTCATTATTCTACCTATCACACCCAGATTTTTGTTGACTGGCAGAGAAACTAACTTTATTCTGGACAGTTTTGTGAGTATATATGGGACCTGAGTGTGCTGTGAGCATATTGCTATCTTAATGAAAGCCAACTCAAGCATAAAGCCCCGTGAGAGAGATATAGAGCTGGGATAAAAAGAAGAGAAATTATGTAGGACTCATTTAAGTGCATACCTTGCCTCTAAATTTTTAGTTATGTGAGTCAACAAATTTACTTTAGTGTTTAGGTGGTTTTAGCTGAACATTTTTTATTTTCACCTGAAGAATCTTAGCACATATGTACTCCAAGTGGTTCATTTTAGTATAAGTTATACCATGATTTTTTAAACATGTAGAGAACAAATTAGGTCAACCAGTAACAAACTAAGGATTGTCTCAAAGGCAAACACAAACAGCACGGCATTGCAACAGACGCATCTTACCACTGCACTGGCCTAGCAGAAACTTTCCTAGGAGGGACACCCCAGATTGAATAGGGGTAACGTGGACCCAATCAAACCCTTCCTTTAGGCTGGGTAAACAAATAAAAGGCAGGTCACATGTGCTCAGATCATTACACAAGCTTGCTGTCCATCTTAGTCTGAAAAGTTTGGCAAATATCAAGACTCAGAAAAATTCTAAGCCAATGAGCCTATTCTTATTTTACTACAGAATGGAACATATAATCAATTTACATCCTTATAGGCGATCTCTGCATTTCCTTACCTGTGAGTTTAAGAAATCCAACTAACACACTTGCCACAGCTTTATGTGTTTGTTGATAGCTTACTGTTGTTCTTGGGCCACACTCTGTTCACACTTCTGTATTTCAGTCTCATGGTTGGTTTTTTTCCTTTTTTTTTTTTTCTAGAGTGGGGACACAATCTATTCCTGTAACATAGTAAAGTTTAAGTAATGTTAAATGATGGCTAATGACTGTGATTCATTTTTTAAAACTGGCATTTGGGTTAGGTGGAGGAGTTCTAGTAAAAGCAGTTAACCACACCTACCATCTAGTCTGGCTTCTCCTATTTTGTTAGCTGAAATTTCAAAATTTGTAAAACTTTAAAATCTTTATAAATTTTAAAATGTAGATACTTCCAGAGGAGGTTAGTATATAGGACTTAAGGTTATAGATCTTTTCTTAGAAATAGATTAGGTCAGGAGAAAAAATAAAAGCATAAAGAGACACCAAATTCCTAGATTTAGATATGTATCAGGAGATTTTATTTACAAATATAGGAAAATGGCACAAAAGGCAAAACAAACTTTATTTAAATCAAAATTATGCCTTGACCAACTGAGATGAATGAGACAGTTGATTAAGTAATACCAGTGGTGTTTATTATATTCTACATTGTTGGAGGTAGAAGGGGATTCTTCTCATTCCTTGCATGAGAAAACAAGAGAGAATACATTGCTAAATTCAAAGGAGAAAAAAGTGAACACCAGATAAAAGATATTGACATAGATAGTTTTCTAAGAATGGCAATTATGCTTCTTCCCACGGCCACACTTAATATGCTCAATTTAATTAAAACAATGAAACTACATATACAGATATAATATATGAAGAATATACTGCCATGGACAGAGCAGTGTCAGTAAACTGCCTTCTGATATTGCAGGTGACTAAAAAATTAAGTTTTGTTACAATTTGCAAAGTAGGTATTATAAAATCAGGCCAACATTGTTTAGAAAAAAATAAATAAAGAACTATATTTTCAAGCCAAATTCTTCCTCCTCCTCATTTTCCCTACAGGAAAAATCTGTAAACCATAAAAAGCTGATAATTAACAAGGCAATGTAAGGATATAATGAAAGGAAAACATTACTTGGGAATAAAAGGGATTATTATCAACATCAGAGATCACTGTTTCTTAGCTGTTTTTAATCAAGCTAAAAAATAGAACTGTAATTATATATTTAAAAGAGAAGTGCAAATATTTTTGAAGTCTTCAATAAAATCACCTGCAACATATTTCAAAAAGCACATCAGTAAAATACTGCAAAAGAAAAAAAAACCTTATTTTTTTCTGTAGTTTGTGTTTCCTCATGCAAATTGTTTCTTCAACAAAGATCTCCCAATCATTTTCTGTTGACCGTGGGTTTAAACTTAATTTTTGAACTATTTTATAACTTATAAATTGTTTCTTTTAAAGATAGCTAAGGAAAAAATTCTTTTAAATTATCAAAATTTCTACTCGTAGGAATCTTACCATTTGATTCAAAGAACATCTTCAAAAGACTTAAGTCAAATAATGTGTTAAAAAATGAACTTAAGTACATTAAAATTTTAGAGTTTCTTTGAGCAGACAGTGATTTACGAATCAGGCAGCTCCAAAGCAGGAACTGTTCAGGGCTCTGCCCAAGGAGTGAGAGAGGGTGACTTTTATAGGGTGAATGCAGAAGCAAGGCAAAAACAACCTGGTTGGTTAAAGTGGAGCAGTAGCTTTATTTGGAGCATTCCACTGGTAAATTCCTAGTTAGCAGTTAGTTGGAGGTTTCTGATTGGTTAAGCTTAATTTTCATTTTACTCTTTATGCTGAGTTGGGTTTCAGTTTACTTAAGTAGGAACCCAGAGCAAGGGAGCCCAATGACCTCCCAATTAACTATTTAAACAAATGCTTATGGTTTACCTGGGTATTTATACTCAATATTTTAAATTGCATGCCTTTTTCCTCCTAAAAATAAGACCCATAGTTCAGATGTGGTGGTTGAAAAATGAATATTATCTAAATAATGATTGCACAGACAGACATTTAATCCTTGAATCCATTGTCCAGGAAGATAAAATTTTTATGCTCCTTAGAAGAATATGTCTGCTTTTAACTAGAAATCTGAGAAAAATTATGTGTTGTTTTGATTTATTAACAAGAAAGCAAACCTTGCCACTACATACAACTTCACTTATACAGAAAAAAATAAATATCAAGTCTCCCAAATGGAATGAAAATATTTTTTCTATTGGAATTCAACATGTTAATTTTTTTTTTTTTAAATAGAGGTACATCAGGACAACCTCTATATAGAATTTTTATTAAATTTGGGTAAGTTTAAAAGTATGGGCTCAAGTCAAAAGTGTGTGAAAGATTCCATTTCATCCTAATTCCCTACTAATCTCCTTGTCAGGCAACCAAAGGGGAACTTCTTTAAATGGGCACCCAAAAGTTTTGTTTGGCTCTCTGAGCAGCAACTGCCGGAAAAGCTCATCTCCCTTCAGAGCCCGTAGAGCTTGTAGAGGCAATGATACATGGTGAGTAGTTTTCCATTTTTTGTTGACTTTCTGTCATTCCTATTATTTCTACTGGCAGCTGCAATGGAGTGAGTCAGGATAAATTTTTGTTTAAAATGGGTAACAGAAAAGACAAATATAAGTTACAAATCTCAGCAAAATACTTCTGGAGGCTTAGTATCAGAGCTCAGCTTAATGTTGAAATTCATTTCTCTGTATTCTTTTAAACATGGCTTGTCTCTGCTCCATGTTGTCTGGAGCTTCAGTTGGAAGACTCCAAAGCATGGGGACTCCTGGGGACTGAAATCACTGGAAGGATCACTCGCTCACACGTCTGGTGGTTGATGCTAACTGTAGGCTGAGATGTTAGCTAGGGCTGTGGGATATGCCTACATGTGACCTCTTCAAGTGATCTGAGCTTCCTTACAACATGGAGGCTGGGTTTTGAGGGCCACTGTCTTGAGAGCCAAATGAAAGCTATATTGTTTTTGCAACCTGACCTCAGAAATCACACAGTATAAAGGTTGCTGGAGTTCAAGAATCAGGGAAATAGACTCCATCTCCTGATAAAAGAATGGCAAGGTTTTAGAGAGTATATGGGACCAGAAATATTACTGTGATCATTTTGGAAAATATAATCTTTCACATGTTGTAGTAAAGCACTCCTAATTATCAAATCACTTTGTCATAGAAAGTCTAAGTCTGCTTTATAGAAGGTATGCATTCTATTTAGCCCTACTCTTTGGGACTATATAAGAATAATATAAATAGTATATTACATGACAGCTCTTTAAATACTCAAGTCTAGTCACTTTGAAGTCTTCTCTTCCTTACTTAAATATCCCCATTTCCTTTTAAAACACATATAGATTTTTGACTTATCAATGTCTCGAAAATGTGATATCCTAAAGTGAACACAATATTCTAACATTTCAGGTGAAGTTTTAGTAAAGAGTAAAATACACTGTGGGCCTGCCTGTTTAGGTATTCTACTTTAGATGATAAAGCCTAAAGTAACTTTAGCTCTTTTAGGAACATCACACTATTATTTAAATTGGGTATGTAGCTAACTAGTATTTACTTCTGTTGTGAAAGTGATATGGGAAAGTGGACGCCAAAACTGGGGTCCGTTTGAAGGCCAGATGAGTTATCGGCTTCATGCAGGAAAGAGTTCAAGAGCAAGCCAACAGAGTAAAGCAAAAGTAAGTTTATTGAAGTAAGAAAAGAAATAAAATGGAGTCTGCCCCATTGTCAAGGCAGAGACTATCTCTCAAAGCAACAGAGAGTAGCACCTTGTGAGTTTCCAGGGTCTTATTTTATATCTTCTATTGAATCTTATGTTAAGCAGAGGGAAGATTATTCATAAGATTTCTGGGAAAGGGGTGGGGAGTTCCCAGAACCAAGGGTTCCTCTTCTTTCTGAACCATATAGGGTACTTTACAGTAGTTGCCATGGCATTTGTAAACAGTCATGGTGCTGGTGGGAGTTTCTTTTAGTATGCTAATGCGTTATAAGGAGGGTATGATGAGCAGTGGCGTAACCTGAGGTCATTTTTCTTGGCCATCTGGGTTCTAGTTGGTTTTGGCTGGTTTCTCAGCCATCTCCTGTTTTATCGGAGATCTTGGTTCAGGTCTTAAGAATCCTTATTGAGCAGGGCCTGTCAGTTTCCTCACTCAAAAGTTCCAGCTTGAATGATTTCTTTTTTTTTTTTTATTCTTTTCTTTTTTCTCTACTCCTCTCTTGCCTTCCTCCTTTTTCCCCTTCCTCTTTCTTTCCTTTTCCTCCTCCTCCTTCTCTTTTCTTCCTCTCCTTTCTCTCTCTTTCTCTCTCTCTTTCATATTTTTGTCTTTCCTTTTTTCTTTCCTTCTCTAAGTGAAAAACTTTATATTTATTTATATCTAATTTTATATTGTTAAATTTGACTTATGTTCCCCCAGCTTATTGGAGAAGTTTTAGGATCCTGATTAGGCTATGCAACATAGTTCTAATTTTTTAACTCTTGTGATCTGTGACTTGGCTGGATCTTGGCAGCCAGCTTATAAAACAACTTCCCAAACACAGAGAACACAAAAATATTCTTATCTAGGAACAAGTTTTACAGATAGCTTTGTTATCAATTCATTGATCACTAGGATCAACAAATATTTCTTTCCATTTTCCCTACACCATTTAAAATAGTAGTCAAACTTTATGATTAGTCACAGACTATTGATGGCATATGCATTTCCTAAACTAACTAAGGAAAGCATGTCTATATTCATATATTCACTCTTTTATACACACGTCTAATAAATGACTAGTTCATCCTACAGTAGGATGAGCTCTACCATTTGGAAGGCTTGCTGAAGTGGGCAGTGACTATAGGTTTAGAGCAAGTGTTCCTTTGGAGACACCCAAGCAGTACAGCAGCGGGTTCACTGGGTAATGCAAAAAAGGTACATAAAGGGCTAATTCAGAGCTCTCTCTCAAACACCTGTAGGTATCAGGAAAGTGCAAATGATCCTTGAGCCAATAGGGGCAACGTGCTGGCAGCTTGATCTAAAGAAGGCACCTGCTACTCTGTTCCAGCCAATGTAGTGAGGAGGGGACATACAGGCCCAGTGTTGTTAGGTCACTTGATTTTCAAAAGAAACAGAAATCCTGATTTTTAGGTGAAGTTAGTTGGGACTCAAAAAGCTTAAAAACTACTTTGTGATCTAACACTGTACAGGCCAAATAAAATCCATTTGTTGGTTAAATTTATCCCATGGGCAATCTGTTTGCCATTCCTGCTCCAAAAGAGGCCATCAGTCCGTAACCTCATTGTCAGTAAATAAATTCACTTTATTCACAGTTCTGTACTCCATGGGTTGCTGCCACTTTCTACATTATTTTCCGATTCATGCTTTCATTCATTCCTGTTCATTTTGGCATGAATTTAGTTAGAGATGGGATGTGTGTGGTAGAAGGTAAGAGTAGCATTGGGGAGGATTTTTTTCAAGTGACTCACAGTGCTGTACTTTTTACTCAAGCCTAAGACTATCAAGCTAAACTACCTCCAGAAAAGCAGCCTGAACAGGGTGGCTACACATGGTTCTTGGCAGACGGAGGAAAACAAGAGTTACTCCTCAGAAATCTTTTCAAATGCTCACTCCACAAAATACCTGTGGAGTTGGAACTGAAAGATACATTGCTATTTCCACGATTTTCCTCTTGTGATATTTTCTTCCTTCCTTCCTTCCTTCCTTCCTTCCTTCCTTCCTTCCTTCCTTCCTTCCTTCCTTCCTTCCTTCGCTTCTCTATGCAAAGCTATCAGGGCAAATTTCTACCTTCTGAATGAGCTCTCTGCTGGGTTATTATACGGTGGCTAACACCAAAGGCTCACATTGTACTTGGTTGGCTTTTGCAAACTGTGAGTTTTGGCCTCTGGGCAATTTTCCTGCAGCAGCTGGGCATTACTAAATCAGATGTCATTTTATGGCAGAACTTTATCTTATGCTTTAATGCTCCACAACACCTAGTGTACTACCGGGCACACAGTAAATGCTTCCTGACTGATTTATGACAGAAATGATCTTATATAAGAAATATAGGGCCATGTCAATAGGGTGCTTTGAAAATTCCTTGAAATATCTACTTTTAAATATCTTCCTCTATCAGCTTATTAAGGTACATAAAATGTACATCATTAGTCACTTTTTTGGGCTTCCAGCTGAAGATAAATAACTATCACCAAGAAAACTCTGTATTATTCTATTAGTTACCATTATTGTAAATTATAAAATAATCTGCAATGTTAAAAATGGATACCAAAGGAACCCAGTTTTGATGATGGCTACTGAAGGCATGAGGCGGATCTGGGGTCTCCAGGAAGTAGGTAAAGCTCGCCAGGAGACAAAGAGCAGCTGTCTAAAGGGAAATCATTCAATGGCCGTTTGTCTTCTTTTAAAATCTGGTCAAGATATTTGATCTCAACATCGTTTTCAATGGATCAGGAAGCTTCACAGAATTCACCAAGGTTCAGATTACATTGCTGGTTATTTCTAGGAGAACTGTCTGAACTCTATGGACTAGGTGAGAATGAAAGAGTAATAAAATATTTATTAGCCTCTAGCTTGCAATGTATGACTGAAACTGTTTCGGTTTATAGCCTCTCTCATTGATGTCACCTTCGGTATACTCCACGTATAAAGAACAGGAAGAATTGAGAGTACTTCTGACTTTAGTCTTTTTTTCTGGAGTGTTTTAAATTTTAAAAATCTAAAAAACATTCTGAGAAATTTGATTAGGAGATGCATTGCAACCATGTACCATTTGCCACATCCAATGAGAGACAACTATCTTAAGTGGTTTAATGGTAATTATAAACCTTATCAGCAAATCTGCCACATCTTGTTGTTAGTTATGGATTATGCTTTGTTTCTTCAGCTCTGAAACTACCCATTAGAAGTTCCTTCATAAACCTAGAGACTTAGTGACCACTTTCTGCTGTCATGCTTCTATTCTCTCACCCTAAGAACACCCACATCTCACCTTGGGTTTATTCAATATTAAGATTCATGGCAAGGCGCAGTGGCTCACACCTGTAATCCTAGCACTCTGGGAGGCCGAGGTGGATGGATCACTTGAGGTCAGGAGTTCTAGACCAGCCTGAGCAAGAGCGAGACCCTGTCTCTACTAAAAATAGAAATAAATTATATGGACAGCTAAAATATATATAGAAAAATTAGCCAGGCATGGTGGAGCATGCCTGTAATCCCAGCTACTCAGGAGGCTGAGGCAGAAGGATTGCTTGAGCCCAGGAGTTTGAGGTTGCTGTGAGCTAGGCTGACGCCATGGCACTCACTCTAGCCCGGGCAACAGAGTGAGACTTTGTCTCAAAAAAAAAAAAAAAAAAAGATTCAAATGGATAACTGACCCAAATCCTCAGGTTTTGTAACACTACAGCGGCTTATATTGTGAAAACACGTATTAAGGTAAAGAGGTCAATAACTATCAATGAGTGTATTTATTTATATATTTTTAATGAACATTTTTCTGTTTCATGGCTGCACTACTGAGCTTTACCAGGGCTGAATGCGTGTGTGAGATATAGACACCAATTCAATTAATAATAGTGCTCTGCTGTACACCTAGAGGCTTGTTAATGGAGACAGAGGTCACAAGTGACATCATCATTGGAACATCTAGGCAGAACTTTCCAGTATCAAGTTACCTTTACAAACATAAGCTAACCTGAGATAAGACAGGTTTCAAACACATGTGGCAACGTGAAGAACACATTATTGGACAGAACATGTCCAATCTGATGGCCATGACTCTTGGCAAACTCTCTACCAGTAATGAAGCAAACTTTAGGATCCCAGGACCACAAAGTATACACATGGTCGAATAAATGATTCTATTGTGCAATTTGTATTTCTTTAATTATCAACATTAACTAATCAATTATTAATTGGTCTATAGAAATCAATTAAGTATAAATGACAAACTGCAACCATTATTAAATAATACTTTTTAACTAATAATTAGAAATTATAAATATAGTGATGTATAACTATAAGTTTATAGAAACATTTAATTTAATCATAGCCACACAACAATATAAAAGCTATTATTTCAATTCTGTATGATTTGGACATAAGAAATCCCCAGTTTTATACATTAAAAACAGTCAAATATTGGCAGTGTCAGGTAGCTCAACCTAACAGTTGAGAAAGCCAAAACTCTGAATGATTAAATAATTTGTGCAAGTTCATAGAGTTGGTGGTGGCAGAATGAGCTTTGATCCAGTCTGTGTACAGACCTCTCAGCCACTCCACTCCACTTTTGGGGTTCAGTTCTTTTTGGTGACTCAGTGACATCTCCAGCTTTGTGGTGGTTTCACTGTAGTCAAAGCAGCTTGAACACAGAAGCACTTCCACATTTTGTGGGACACAGGGACACATTACAATCTACTTCATGCCTGAACCATTCCAGTCTGCCTCGATCTATTTTCCTCCCTAAGAAGAAGATCTTGTCCTTAGTTATATTCTGAGTGAGGATAGAAACACTGAAATGAAAACTCTTCCCAGTTCATTTAGAAACTAACTGACCAGTGTATTCAGTAGTCTGCAAGACAAAAAAAAAGAAATAGGTACCTTATAAGAAAAAGTTCATATATATCTTTTCTAAGCCAATAAAATTGATTTTAATTGGTGTCCTAGATGTGCTTCCTGAGACATTGCACTATTGTATGATACATATATCTTTTACTTTCACATGCATGTTATTGGAATCCAGAAACAAAAATAGCTTTGTGTCTTTATCCTAATTCATTTCTTCATATGACTACATGCTCCACATAACTGCATTTGGCATAGCTGGCTTCCTTGTTTGCTTCTTTGCCCCACTAATTCAAAATATGTTGCATTAAAATAAATTAATTTGAGATTGCAGTTAAAAGGAGTAAAGTTGCTTTGTTTTCTTTCTAGAAGATTTCGATATATATGCATATATATGTTTTTTTCCTTTTCTTTTTTTCTTTCTCCTCCTTTTTTCTTTTCTTTTTAACTGTCTTCTGTGTATATGGCTATTTCAGAGGCATTTTATTCTGAACAAACAAATAAACACAGAAATAATTTGACATGGATTAGTGTTTTCCTGATGGGCAGATATTAGGTCATGTCAGTCATAATTTCACTCTGCAATCAATTTTAAAGATCCATCTCTGTTCTGATTTGGCTATCATCTCTTTCTTTCCTTTATCTCACTAAGATTCTTATCTCTTGGTTTTTGTATGGAATAAAAATATGTTTACAAAAAGAAGTCCATATAAAATGCAATATCAGGGAAATGGATTTTTCAGTACCTTACAAAGATATAAAATTTATTTTAGTTTCTTCTTTTTTTATATCTGGTCCTATGGAACTTGTGAGAAATTATTCTTTTAAGAAGGATATTAAATCTAGAGTTCTCAGAATAAATAAATGTGTTCTATTTCATGGTTGTGTAGAACATCAGATAAGTTGTCAGATGGAATGGTGATTTAATTAATATCCTTTCAAAATATGCTGTATTGGTAGCTGATACCATGGAATTTTATGGATCTGACTTCAACTGGAAGTAATATCTAAAGCTAGATTTGGCCTGTGGGCCAAAACCAGCCTTCTGCCTGTTTTTGTAAATTAGCACGCTCATTTGTTTATGTATTGTCGATGATGGCTTTCATGCTACAGTGACAAAGTTGAGAAGTTTCAACAGAGATTGTATGGTCTGCAAAGCTGAAAATATTTACTGTCTTGCCCATTTATCTTCCTGACCCAAGATCTATAGAATAAAAGTGATTAGAAAGAAATCTTATGACATGGGTATCAGGGAGAAGATGAAAATACAATAATATTTTGCGCTAAATTAAAGGATGGAGAAGAAATCTTATGATCTTAGGCTAAATTGGCAACCTTTTAAAGGGCTCGCAATTCAGAGAAAGCCTGGCAAATAGAGGTGAGTGGGTATATGAAATAATGGAGTCAGTAGAGTAGCTCTGTGCAACTAACTTTATTAGAGACATAGTTTTAAGTAAATAGTTTTACTAAGTGTTATGTTTTAATAAAAACCAATAAAAGGTGGTCCTACAAACTTTGGTAATAAAGTTGCAAATGAATCTTCTTCCCTAATTGTCCACCATTTTTGACACCACAGAATTAAGATATTTTTTTCTTTTGTTTATTTATTCTGAGTGTTTGGGGTTGGAGCTTACCTTAGTTCAGATAGGCTACCTATTGCACAACAAGAAATAACCCCCAAATATCAGTGGTCTGAAAACGAGGGTTTAAGTCTTGTTCAAACAAAGTGTGATTTATGTCTGGTGATTCTCCAGGCAACTGTCCTCTGTGCGATGGGTCAGCCTCACATCTCCATATCAGCACATGACTCCATGATTAGGGCAGCAAGGGAAGAATGTTCTGGAAAGTCTCATGATAATTAAAAAAAAAAAAAATGCTTCTGCCCAGAGGTGATACACATCACCTGCACTCACATTCTATTTTCCAAAGAAAGTCACATGGCCATTCCTAACCTTAAGATGGTGAGGCAGTGCAGTTACTCCATGTATTCAGAATGAAGAGAGCAGGGACGTTGGGGGAGCAGCACAAGTCAGCTGGACAATGGGCTGGCTCAGTAGTAATTTTTCTTGTCTTTCCTTGACATCTCACCAGCTCCCCATTAGTGCCTTCAGAAGATCATAGGCAGGATCTTTAGCCTCATTAGCAGGAAAGACTTAGAAGAAGAAGAAATATTGGTATTTAAAACATGCACAGGCAGGTCAATAGATTTGTTGTTAAGATCAACTAGAATTTCTGAATTCTTCGTTATTGCATATTTTATTCTCTGTCTGATGAAGCTATTTGCCTTAGCTGCCAGTGTTTGGTAGAAAACCAGGACCTTTCCTGACCGGGTTTCCAGTGTAACAACAAGTTTAAAATAACACTGTTCTCTTTGAATCTACAAGCTCAGCTTTGAAGAAAAGCAAACAAAACATAAACGAAACAAAACTGAACTAGCTGCTCCTCACTCTGGATGATGCACGATGAGCATTCTGAATCAGCTCTTTGCTTATACTACAACCCGGCATCAAACTTCAAAAGCCATTCCTCTAGCACTTTCTTCTTGGTTGACTCATTTCCTCCTTATTCCCTATATTAAGCATAAATATTTACTTTCTTGTTCCAGCATCTTTGTTCTAATTCATATTTTTAACTTTGATTTTTTCCATTGGTTCTAATACATTTTTGTCCTTGTTTCTCTCATGAGTCAGTGGCTGTCTCACCACAAATGTGTAACATCATATAATATTCCTAAGATAACTCGAGTCTCCTCACACACAACTGGTGGAAGTGTTATTCATACTGATCATGTTTATTTAGGGCATCAATGTTACCACGATTTTGTTAGAACATGCTAGATGATTTTCTTTTTGGAGTTTTCTCTATGGTGCCGATGGGAATGATTGGTGATGGGCTATGTATTCTAAACTTTGTAAATCAGTCCGTGCCCATCCCCACTCACTCACACGTATTTATAGTGTTCATTAAACTTCTTCTTCTAAGTCTTTGTTCGCCATTAGAGCAGATCAATGACCATCACCAATAGCCAACTGAACATGGGTCTGATGGTTTTCTATTAACGCTGGGTATTATTGATGACACTCTCTCACATCCAGATATTCATGAGATTCACAGTTGGCATCTTGCTGAAGTTTGATGGCCCAGTGTGAAATGATGGGTTTGTGATGGACCTCACTTATTACTGTTTCTTAACTATTTTGCTTAAAATTCTTCTCTGGCTAGATATTCACCAATTAAAGTCATTAAACTCAATGAATGTAACATTTTAAATTTACACACATTTACTAGCCATATCTTTTCAAAACCATCCTTTTCCTAAAAGTATAAATAAAATAAAATTGGTATCTTTTTTTTACCCAGTGTAAATTGTTCTTTTATAAATCACTGTGTGACTATTTCCAGTTTGGATTCATTATGGGGTATGCGTTATCATTTAAAAGCCTCATATAACATACTATTCACAGAGTAATCATAAATTCTCATTCTTAATTGTTTAATGAAAGATAAAAAAGACAAAGCAATAATCAGAAAAAAGATAAGCATTTTTGAAATTGTGCTTGAGTGTCAATAAAAATGAAAACAGGTTTAAACTCAAACCAGATAATTTAGTAAAACGAGGATTTTAGCTTCTGGCTTTTGTCTTCTGCAGTACACTTTCTCTTATGATTCTTGTTGATTGCATTACGTAGATACATGATATTCTTGTCTTTCATTTCCTTGACTTCCTCCCCATCAATAATACAACCTCAGTCACTTTTTTCCCATATTTACACCCAGATACTGAGTTCTCTCCCTCCCTCTCTTCCTTGATCTCTATCTCGCTCTTGCTCTCTGTCTCCTAGAGAGTCGACTACTTTTTACCTTCATCTCTTTCTGCACATGGCCAACCCTGCCTCCACTATCGTTATTCTCACTCTGCAATGAGAATATTTCTTCCTACTTCATGAGTTAACAGAACTAAAAGAAGACACCACCTACTCTACTCACCTATAGCCTCACAGCCTCTACCCTCTCTCTTCTCTCAACTGAACAACTGTTTTTGGCATGCACTACTCTCACCTACTTAAGTACTTTGGCTATCATTCCTTCTCTCTTCTGTCAACTTTCCCTCTCTGCTATATTATTCTCATCCATATAGAACTGCTGCTGTTTCTACTTGTTAAAATAAAAGCAACCTTCTCTTGACCCCGCTTCCTCTTTACTGTTTCTGTAAAGTAAAACATTTCATACATGTTGTCTATAAGCTATGTCCAATTCCTTTCCTCCTCATCTTTCGTACACCCACCGTAAACAGGCATTTCTCCTTCCAGGTCACTAAAAGTCCTCTTGCTAAAAACACCAGTGACCTCCTCATCTACTCCATTAGCAAATCTTGTTGGCTCTATCTTCACTTTATGTCTAAAATCCCATCATTTTATATCACTTCTGTTGCTATCACCCTGGTCCAAGTCACCTGGATTATAACCTATCGGGATCATTGCACTAGCCTTTTAACATGTGTCTCTATTTGAACCCTCATTATGCATCCCCACCCTATTTTCAGCATAGCAATGTGATTTGTTAAAAATAAGTAGATCATGCTACTCATTTAAAATGCTCCAGTGCTTCCCATCTCCACCAAAGTAAAAGTCGGTGTCATATAATGCCCGGTGATATTGGTTCCCCCTCCTTAGTCCATTCTCATTATCCTTGTGATCCATTTCTCCACCTAATCTCCCCTTTGCCCATTTTACACCAGTCACCTGGGCTTTCTTGGTGTTCCTTGAACATGCAGGACACTTGTATCTCAGGATTTTTGCTTTTGCTCTTCTCTTTTCTCCGACTAGAATATTGTTTCCCCAGATGGTTCAACAGGCCCACGAGCTCATTTTCTTCAGGTCTTTGATCAAATACCTCTTTCTCATTAAGACCTTCTCTGACTATCTGTTTAAATTTGCACCTACATTCTCCCTACTTTTCTCTCCTGCTTAATTTTCTCCTCAGCATTTATCATCACCTAGAATACTATATATTTTACTTTAATTAATTTCTTTGACTTTCTTTCTACCACTGCAGTGTTAGTTCAATTAGGCAGGACTTTTTTTTGTCATTTTCCTTTGTTGCCCTAGCTCCAGCAGCAGAACAGTTCCTGGTACATAGTAAACCTTCAATAAAATGTCATGAACTGTAAACGGATGGTACTGGATATGAGGCTTGGTTGGAATTACATGGCAAATGTGGCAAAACTACTAAGGCATTTCCCTCTACACTCCAACAGGATGCAATTACAAGACTGATCTCAATCCCTTGTCTCTTCCCTATGATACTGTTGGTTTCCTGAGGGACGATATGGTGGTTTTAATTTCTATATTTTTGTCACTTAGAAAAAGGGTACAGGTAATAAATGTTGAATGAGTAAATATGTGGAAGAACAAAAGATGCTTTGATGAACTTTAAAGATGTAGCCATTTCCTTGCTCTATAAGCTAGAAACTCTGCCAGAAACTGAGGCTCTAATGCATCCTTCGATAGTGTCATGGGATTATGATGCTCCAAATTACTCTCCGACCGTAAAGAACATTCTATGCTTCTCTGAAGCTAGATCAAAAATGAATATTGTGGGTAAGCTTCGTTGCTGTAGGAGTCAGATGACTCCAAATTAACTTGATTTTAAAACCTGTTTTAACCTGTTTTCAGGTTCATCTATGTTGTACCAAGTATCAGTACTTCATACATTTTTATTGCTGAATAATATTTCATTGTACAGAGAAACTATATTTTGTTTATCCATTCATCAACTGATGGACATTTGTGTTGTTATCACTTTCTGGTAATCATGCATAATGCTGTTATGGACATTCATGCACAGGTTTTAAGAGTCCATATGTTTTCATTTCTATTGTGCATATACCTGAAGTAGAATTGCTGGCTCCCCTGGTAACTCTATGTTTAACATTTTGAAAAGCTGCCAAACTGTTTTCCAAAGTGGCTGCACAATTTTGTAATCTCACCAGCAATACATGAGGGCTCCAATATCTCCACAGCCTTGCTAACACTTGTTACTGTCTATCCTTTTTTAATTTTAGCCTTCCTAGTGGATATGTAATGGTGTCTTACTGTGGTTTTGGTTTGCATTTCCCTGATGACTCATAATATTGAACATCTTTTCATATGCTTATTGGCTGTTAAGAATAGGATATTTTGAGAGAGAATATTCAGGGAAGGTCTTTTTGAAGACAATCCACTTTAATAAATATGAAATGTAGAAGGATTTATCTGGGATAAACATGAAGGCAAGAACTTTCCATGCTGAGAGAACAGCTGTTACAAAGATCCTGAGATTCAAAGACACTTGATTTTCTGGGAAATTGCAAGAGGCTAGTGTGGCTGGGCAGTAGTGAATGAGGGGAAGGTGGCAGTGAAATGTTTAGAGAGTGCAGCAGGAGCCAAAGCATACAGAATCTTTATAGGACATAATTCAGAAAATAATTTCATTCACAGGGCAAGGGGAAGACAGCAGATTTTTAAGCGGAGAAGTGAGATAATCTGATTTATGTCAATAATAGCTGATGCTACGTAGCACTAAGTACTAGGCACCATTTTTAGTGTTTTACAAATATTTACTACACCCATCATCCTATGAGGTAGCATATTATTTTTCTGTTGCTGTTGTAACACGTTACTATTATATAAACTTAGTGGCTTTAAACAACAAAGTTTATTATTTTCCAGGTCTGGAGGTCAGAAATCAGTTTCAGTGGGCTAAAGTCAAGATGACAATAGGACTGAGTTTATTGCTGGAGCCTCTAGGGGAGAATCCCTTTCCTTGTCTTCTCTCAGTTTCTGGAAGTTTCCCACATTCCCTGGCTCATAGGCTGGCATCACTCTGACTGCTGCATCTGTCCTCATGTCTCCTTCTCTGACTCTGACCCTCCTGTCTCCCTCTTTTAAGGGCCCTTGTGAATACATTGGGGCCACCTAGATAATCCAAAATAATCTTCCCATTTCAAGATCCTTAACTTAATCACATCTTTAAAGTCCCTTTTGTCATGTAGGGTAACATATTCCCAGATACCAGGGATTAGAACGTGGACATCTTTAAGGGGAGGGGGCATTATTCTGCCTACTAGAGGTATTTGCTATTATTTAGTGCATAGTAACTTGCTCAAGGTCACATAGACAGTGACAGCACTAAGACTTAAACCCAGAGGTCTGATTCCAGAGAGATTATCTTTAACCCCTTGGCTCTCTTGCTTCTCATAGTTGCTAGATTTTTACAAATGTGTAATTATTCCTTTTCCATTAGCGCTGCCCGTATTGAACCCTGCATCAGAATATGCTTGACATACTTCATGAATGATTCTCTGGCGTGCTTGTGGGTGCAGCTCAGTACTTTTGATTCCTTTTAAACTTGATTAGAGCTTTCATAATTTGCATGTATATTAAAATATATTCTGAAAATAAGGATGTTCTGTGAAATGAAACACATATCTTTACTATGGAAAATTTTGATCATACTGTTAAAGAAGTCTTTGTCTTGCAATTATGTAAAATTATTTAAACTCTGACTGGGATTTTGGTAAAATGATAGAAGATGATTGAAGCTTATCTTGCTTGTTGTATTTCTATTTCTTTAATTACAGTTTCCTTGTAAGTGCTGAAGTTCACACTAAAATGACATACCCCAGGTAAGGCCAATTGTCTAGTTCACTTCTAAGACACAGTGGTGTGCTGGGGGATTTCCTGCAAATGTGGTTTTCTCTTCTTAATCCTTGCTCGGCTTCATCTTGTGACTCAGCCGTTTCTGCTGTTGTGGCACAAACAGGGACTTAGAGTCCAGAGAACTGGGTTTTGGAATCAGCTATGCCTTAAACAAGGCCTTGGGCCAGTCACTTAGCCTTTGGGGAAACCAGCTCACTATATTACAAACTGCAAGAACTGGACTGGGTGATATGGAATGTCCCTTCATGCACAAAGAGTCCACACTTGATCAGTGATCTGATTTTCCAGGCATTAATTATGTAATGGCACACTGATACGGGTCCACTTGGTCCATGGGATGGCCAGCACAGAGCCATTCCTACTTAGATTCTCAGGGTTTGGAATCCTCTGCCCAGTCGCTGAAGCCCTGCCTCTTCCCAGCTGAAGCCCTGTGTCTTCTTGGTTTTCTGTGAAATATGTTTTCTCAGATCTTCTCTGTTTCACTTCCAAACCAAACTTAAGCTCCTGCTCCTAAACTCTTCTGCTCATTGAAGAAACCAGTTATATCCTCCTGGTTCTTCCTTTCTCCAACATGGATAATAAAGTAGCATGAATTTTTAAATCACCACATCTCCTGTGTGCACATTATTGTGGTCCTAGTGTTTTCTGTTTCACTGATTCTTACTTTTGGCTTCTCTTGTTCACTTTTTCTAATCTTTTTCTTTCTGCTTTTTAATGATCGTGTGTAGTCATTTCTCTCTTCTCCGTCTCTTCTTCCTCATTTTCTACTCATCTGTATCAGTCAATAATCAAAGTCAAATGTTTTACCCTTTATACCTGAGCACATTTGAGTTGCTGTTTCTCTAGAGAAGAAACAATTGTGTGCTGACTAGCAAATTTAACGTATAAAAAGGGGCTGTCCTTACTCACTGCTATATCTCAATGACGATTGTAGGTTTTTGCTGTTGAAATGATTTCAGATTGGGAATAAGAGAATGAGTGGTGAAGTATTCCTTAATAAATACTAATTAAACATCTTATCTGAAATAGCAAGAGTAATTAGCTTTTTTGTATATATTAATAGTATCAGGAAAAAAATGAATTTAGTTGAAGATACTATGTTTTGTAAAGTTCAGGAGCTTTCAAAGAATTAGACTTTATTTGTTTCTGCTATGTTAACCTAGTCTCAACTCTGTTCTAATGAGAATTCCTAAATATAAAACTTGAACTAGAAAAGAATATCCTTCTTCAATGAAACCTATCCGTAGCCACTTAAGCGATATGTTCCAACCTGAGCCTTGCTACCAAAGTGTGATCCCTGAACCAGCAAACATGGGCGTCATTTGGGAGCTCATTAGAAATATAAAGGCTTTACTCCAGGCCTACTAAATCATATTGTGCATTTTAAAAACATCCCCAGTAGCCAGGCACGGTGGCTCACGCCTGTAATCCTAGCACTCTGGGAGGCTAAGGCAGGTGGATTACTTGAGCTTAGGAGTTTGAGACCAGCCTGAGCAAGAGTGAGATCCCATCTCTACTAAAAATAGAGAAAAATTAGCTGGACAACTAAAAATAGAAACAAAAAATTAGCCAGGCATGGTGGCTCACGCCTGTAGTCCCAGCTACTCGGGAGGCTGAGGCAGGAGGATCACTTGAGCCCAGGAGTTTGAGGTTGCTGTGAGCTAGGCTGAACCCCAGCACTCACCCTGGGCAACAGAGTGAGACTCTGTCTCAAGAAAAAGATATCCCCAGTCAATTTTAATGCACATTAAAGTTTAAAAAACACTACTCTAGAGAGAATTAATATGAAAAAAAGACTAGAAATAAAAAAAAGAATCTGTATGGGTGTGAAAGTATAAATAAATGGTTTTTAGTGGTAAAGTTTTTAAACTTACAGGGAAAATCAGATTAATATTTATATGTAAAAATCATTCAAATTTTTGAAAATCACACTGTTTCTGTCACCAGTTATCCCAATAGTCTCTAGGAGAAATTGAAATTCTGAGGTGGAGCTATTTATAGGTTTTCATTTGGCCAAAATATGTGGTAATAATTTAAACAAAACATTAAGTGACCTCATGCCCAAAAGGTGATACATAAGGAAATTCATTCTGCTATGCATTGATAAAGGTAATATAAGTAATGTAAGAATTGCTCTGAACATTACCGAAACATCCTACAGGCTAAACGGAAGTTGCCTTTATCCTAACTTCATTGTGACCCTCACTTCCATTAAGAAAGTTTTCACAAAGGCTTAATCACACTGTTCTTTGTGTCTCCCTCCTAATTATAATCACACTACGCTATTCAGTAGAGGGCTAATTGTTTCAAAATAGAGTTCTGAAGCAAAAGCCTCAGGTGTATAGTTAAATGAGGTGTTAATTGGATGGCAGATGCATTAATTTGGGCTTAAGAAAACCAAGGGGGTGGTGGTTATAGACTCAGGGAGAAGGCCAGAGTCATTTTAAAGATTTATCATTCCATTTTTTTAAAAAAAGGTTTGATATTTATATAGTTTTGCCACCTTGGGACCTGAAATTTAAGTGAGGTCTGGGAGAAATAAAACTGTGTTAGTATGCTAACTGCAATAAGAAGTAAACTCATTCCTTTTGTGTGATCTTTTCTGTTAACTTGTGCAGAGCAGCAGCCCAATTTGAGGAGTCACAACTACAGTTGACCTCTGAACAATGTAGGGATTAGGAGTGCTGACCCTCGTACAGTCGAAAATTTGAGTATAACTTTTGATTCCTCCAAACTTAACTACCAATAGCCTACTGTTGGCCAGAAGCCTCGCCGATAACATAAACAGTTGAGTAACACGTATTTTGTATGGCATATTTATTATATTCTGTACTCTTACAATAAAGTAAGCGAGAGAAAAGAAAATGTTATTAAGAAAATCATAAGGAAGAGAAAATACATTTATTAATACTATTCATTAAGAAGAAGTGGATCATCATGAAAGTCTTCATTGTCCACATGTTGAGTAGGCAGAGGAGGATTTGATCTTGCGGTCTTAGGTGTAGCAGAGGTAGAAGAGGTGGAGGAGGTGGAAGGGGAGGTGGGAGGAGCAGGCACACTGGGTGTAACTTTTATTGAAAAAAATCCGCATATAAGTGGACCTGCACAGTCCAAACCTGTGTAGTCCAAAAGTCAACTGTACTCTGCTCCTCTTGCCACCTCCCTATTCCATTCAAACCTGTCCAGGTGGGGGTGTTTGCTTCCTTCTCTCTACTGTTTAGCACCTCTCCCTAAAACCTACTTACATATCTGTGTGTCCACTAATAGTCCTAATCCTTATCACAAAACAGGTGCTTCTTTTTGCCTGTTTCCTAACCTCATTTAGCACCTGTACTGCGACATCTAATACCCTCCCCTACTTAGGATACAGAGAAGGGTGTATTTTAGGCATGGCACAGGGAAAGTGAATCAGAAATACAGAGACAACAGGAAGAAACCAGAATTATGCCTTGGGCATAATAGTATCCTCTCCATGCTGGCCCCTCATATCAACCTCTGGCCAGTTAGCTCATGTGGTTACTCTATCTTGTTAAAGATACCAATCCTGTGAACAAAATCAGCGTTTTCAAATATGGTTTCTAATCACTCTGATGAGAATCAGCTGGGGCCTGTTAAAGATGCAAATTCCTGGATCTCACTGCAGTCATTCAGAATCTGAATCACTGGGGATGCCTTCAGGAGCTCACCTTTACATAAGACCTCCCCCGTAGTTAATTTGAACAATCAACCACTGGTTAGATCCTGGTATAGAGAGGACACACAGCCTCATTCAATCTATTGTCAGAGATTGCTGAAGCAGTTCTCTACCAGTCATTCTTTTTTGCCTTTAGGAAAACCAAGCAAGCAAACCAACAAAATCCCCATCTGTTTCAGTTGGTTAAAAAAATGGGAGAAAATAATTGCATGCTACACATTCGATAAAGGGCTGATAACTAGAATCTATATAGAACTCAGGAAAATCAGCAAGAAAATATCAAACCCAATTAAAAAATGGGCAAGGGACATGAATAGAAACTTTTCAAAAGAAGACAAATGACCAATAAACATATGAAAAAATGCTCAACATCTCTAATCATCACGGAAATGCAAATCAAAACCACAATGAGATATCACTTAACTGCAGTGAAAATGTCTTATATCAAAAAGTCCCAAAACAACAAATGCTGGCATGCATGTGGAGAGATAGGAACACTCATACACTGCTGGTGGGACTGCAAACTATTACAACCTCTGTGGAAAGTAATATGGAGATACCTCAAAAAGCTACAAGTAGAACTACATTTTTATTTTTTTTTTAATTTCAGGATATTATGGGCATACAAACATTTTGGTTGCATGTCTACGGCCATACCACCCTGAATGCGCCCAATCTCATCTGATCTCGGAAGCTAAGCAGGGTGGGGCCTGGTTAGTACTTGGATGGGAGAACTACCATTTAATCCAGCAATCCCATTACTGGGCATCTACCCAAAGGAACAAAAGACATTCTATAAAAAAGACATCTGTACTAGAATGTTTATAGCAGCACAATTCACAATTGCAAAGATCTGGAAACAGCCCAAGTGCCCATCAATACATGAGCAGATTAATAAAATGTGATATATGTATACCAAGGAGTTCTACTCAGCTACAAAAACCAGTGGTGATCTAGCACCTCTTGTATTATCCTGGATAGAGCTGGAGCCCATTCTACTAAGTGAAGTTTCACAAGAATGTAAAAATAAGCACCACGTGTACTCACTATCAAATTGGTATTAACTAATCAACACTTAAGTGCACATATAGTAATAACATTCATCGGGTGTCAGGCCAGTGGGAGGGGGAGGAGGGGATGGGTTTATTCACACCTAATGGGTGCCCTACACACCGTCTAGGGGACGGACAGGCTTGAACCTCTGACTGGGGTGGGGCAAAGTCAATACAAGGAACCTAAACATTTGTACCCCTGTAGTATGTTGAAATTAAAAAAAATAAAAAAGTAGAATTTTTAGTATGAGAAAGATAAGTTAAAATTGTGTAGTCTTTATTTTTTTAAAAATTCTCCATAAATGCTCAAAGTGGGGTATCCCTAAGGGCTGTTCAACAACTAAAAAGTATCACATAACCATTTAGCAGCTACACTCTATAAGAATGGCTGATCTAACTGAAACATAATGCAAAGATAGGTTAATATCTGTGCCACCTTTTCATAATAGCTCTTTCATATAAATAAACCCTGCAGAATAGAGATGGTAATTATTCTTAAAAGAATCCTTTTGTATTCACATGCCATGATATACGCTAAACATGGGCTGCAAAGAAAGCACAAATGTCAGTAAGTTCACAGTAGAATATAAATAGTTGAAAGAAAATGAGAAAGATGATGAATGAGCGTTCCATCTGAGTGAGCAATTGTAGATTCAATCTCTGTAACCTTTGGGGGCTAATTAGCAAGGCCCATAGGGTGAAGCTGATACCAGCAAATGCCCCAGGATATTGAAAATGTAATAAGTTTTTCTAATTTAAAAAGCAAGTTAGATATTTAAAATAGGTTTATTTCTCGGGTTGGTCAGAAACACTATTTTGCTAATTAAACTGTTGATTTTTAAAATGCCATTAATAAATACTAAAACATTTACATGACCATGTAGATTGACATATTCTAGAAAATCAGCAGTTATAGAAAACTGTCTTTTATTTTTATTCCCTTGATTATCAAGAAAAGTTTTATCAAACCACAGGAAATGTGTATAAAATGTATTAAAACTTGTTAATGTCTTATGAAAATTTCTAAATGTGTGAGTTAACACAAAAACATGATTTTAAACAAGATCAGTAAAATGTGGCTATTTTCTATAAAAAGAAAGAGATTATAATGTGGTCAATTAAGAGGAAAAAACTTTTATTACTGATATTATGAAGATTCAATGAGCCTGTCACTGATTATTAACTGATAGTTAAGTACCTTTTGCAAATTGACTTCAAAATTTTAGCTGCCAGATTGAATTGTGTTCTTTTGAGCCTTGGGAAAAAAATCATAATGGTTTTCTAAAGATTTTCTGATGTAATTAGAAAATCATTTATATCAATCTATTTATCACTCTTATAGGGTAGAATTGATTGACTATAGGGAAAAACTTTATTTATTGGTTATTTCCTTTATGGAATAATTGCATATGTTTTAGTCCAATTTATTGAGGCTTATTCAAAGGAAACACTAATTTGAGGGAATTATATTTATTACCTATAACCAATAGCCTCAAGGGAATCTGAATAAACATGCAGTTTTGTTATTATGTCAAATATATTATTAGCCAAAATGCAAATATAGAATAATCAGTAGTTATACCATTTCCTTCTGAGACCAGGGTTTTCAAATGTATATTTTTACTTTCTATATCTTTATGCTATATTGGTTGATTACCTACTCTGGAACTTAACAGAATGAGTTCTATAATCCTTGGATGATTTGAGCTTTATTTTGTCATTGGGTAAAAAGTATTAAGGTAGAAATGCCTCCTTTATACAGTATCCTTGAAATAACTCCTAAATTGCTCTCCTTAACTTGGATTCCAATATTCTTCTTTTTCTGTTCTTTGTCTCAGGTTTTCTAAGACAGATGGGGATGAAAAATTAATTTGTGGATGACTAAACAATAGATGTAAAACAAAGGTTTGGAATCATATTTGGTAAAGCTTTAGATGGACAAAGCTATTTTCACCAGCTAATTATTCCACAACATAACTTTTACACACACACACACACACACAGACACACACACACACACACACACACACACACACACGCATGTATAATCTCATCTTTGTGTTCAGTAGAACCAGTTTAAGAGTGCAGTATCTGCCATATCAAACATTATTGAGGATATGAAGCAGCTGGAACTTGCATACAATACTGGTGGGAATATAAAATGGTGCTACTACTTTGGAAAACAGCTTGCCAATTTCTTAGAAAGCTAAACATATACTACTTAGCAATTCTACTCCTGTAAATTTATTCAACATGCAAAAAAATATGTTCCCAAAAAGAATTGTGCAAGAATGTTTATAGCAGCACTATTTATAACAATCAAAAGCTAAAAACAACCCAAATGTCCATCAATAAGAGAATGGACATGGACACACTTGAAGCTCTGACTCGGGTGGGGCAAGGGCAATATATATAACCTAAGCATTTGTACTCCCATAATATGCTGAAATGAAAAAGAAAAAGAAAAAAAATAAGAGAAGGGACAAATAAATTGAGGTATAACCACACAATGGAATAATACTCAGCAATAAAAAGGAAAAGGAACTACAGCAGGGATGGGATCTCATAGACATTATGTTGAGTAACAGAAGCCAGAAACAAAATAGCATATGTTATAATATTCCATTTATATGAAGATTATAAACATGCAAGACTATTCTATGGTGTTAGAAATTAGAATAATTGCCTTTAGTGGTTGGATAGTATGGAAGAATTGATTAAAAATGGATACAAAGGAACTTTCTGGGTTGATGAATATGGTCCTTACCTTGATTAGGGAGGCAGTTGACCAGGTGTACACTGTTTTCAATACTCATTGAACTGTATATTTAATATCTGTGTATTTTACTGTATGTAAACTGGAATGCAATATAAAGACCTATATGTGTGCATAGATACATGAATGAATGAATGAATGAAAAGTATAGTCTCTGGATTCAGAAATCCTATATTTAAATTTTGGCTCTAAAACTTCCTGGCTATGTGACCTTGAACAAGTTACTTTATTTCTTTGTGCCTTATTTTCCTTAAACTTAATAATTGGTAATAATAAGATGTTGTGAGAATAAAGTAAGTTTATACATTTAAAGAGCACAGAACAGTGTCAGGGACATGGTAATATTTTAATAATTCTTAGATATCATCACATTATTATTTCCCCGGAGGCATAAACACATCAATTGGATTGTGACTCAACTTTTTTTTTTTCATATATGGTGTTTCTTTTTGGGTAGAAAGAGAGCTTATAAGCCAACAACAATGGTGTGTCTTCTTGTACAAGCAGATTTTTTATTGTAAAAATGAAGATGCCAAATGATCACTTGTCATTTTATTGTGTTGAGCAATTAACTAGATCTGTCCATAACTTAACTCTAGTAATTTTAACTGTTAATGTGGCAGGTGCAAAACCAAACATGTAAAGTTCAGTTGAGACCACTGAAAATTTTGGCTGTGCATATTTATATATTTTTTTACACTGCATTTCAAAATTCTTAGTTTAAATAAAGAGCCCTATGAGTAAAACTCTTGGACTCATTTACATAGAAGATAGAGAGAAAACCACCAGTTTTCGTAATTGAAAGAATGGAATTAGTTGAAGTGAATATAGCTCTAAGTTCATTCTCACTGAGTAAAGCTTCCTTTAAAAACACTAATGAAAAAAACTTTAATAATTTAAATAATCCTTCCCTGGGACTTATCTGTTAGCTGTAAGGGTCTTGAATTTCCTATTAGGAGATAAAGTACCAAAGGCATTATGGATACTTCTGCCTGTCTGACCTTAATATTTTCTATTTAGCACTGCATATGTGAGCAATAAGGAAGTCATTCCATCACCTCCCAGGACAGCTGTACTCACAATGAACGATCGAGGAAAAAATTGGTTTCTCCCACGGTGGTCATTCATTATTATCCACGATTACTTCTAAAGTCACACCTTACATTGTTAGCCCCTAAGGAGAACAGTTAAAACAGCAATAGACTTACCTGGTAGCAATTTACATTTACTGAATCATGGGAAAATGTTTCTTTTCCTTTACTGAAAGTACTGTCATCAGACTCCTTGTTTAAGAACTTGTTTATTTATATAAGGATATCTAGTTTTTTCCTATTCTGTTCAAAGAGAATGATTATCCATCTTCTCTTTAAGAAAAGGTTTACCTTGATGTCTGAAATTCTTCGATACATTTATTGAATCTGTTAATGACATGATACTCTGATTTTTAATCCCTGTTTGGGATAATGTCATTCTATTAGCTGATCATAGATTGGAGTCTGTAAAACGGGAAAAGTATGGAGATAAAGTCACCATTACATAAAAATAATTGAAGGTGGGGGGAAGATAATTAGCATTTAAATAGTGTCCATTTATACTAGATACTGTACTAAGCACTAGGTGTTCTATCTCAAGCCTTAGTCTGTTTGAGCTGCTATGACGAAATGCCATAGACTGGGTAGCTGCTTATAAGCAACAGACATTTATTTCTCACAGTTCTGGAGTCTGGGAAGTCTGAGATCAAGGAACTGGCAGATTTGGTGTCTGGCAAGGGCCTGTTTTCTGGTTCATAGAAATGGCACCTTCTCACCGTGTCCTCACATGGTGGGAAGGGCAAGGCAGCTCTCTGGAGTCTCAGTTATAAGGGCACTAATCCCACTCATAGGGGCTTCACTTCCATGACTGAATTCTTTCCAAAGGTCCCACCTCCTAATACCATCACCTCTCGGGTTAGGATTTCAACATATGAATTTTAGGGGGATACAAATATTCAGACCATAACATCTCAATAATTTTATTTTCTATACACTGATTACTTTAAATAATAACAGTAAAGTCATTTTTCTTAGTGTAAAGATTGGTTGGACTTCTCTATCTCCTACTCCTAGAAAACCTTTCCCTGGGTTTATGAAGGAGGTCAAACACTGTAGACCCTGTTTTTTGTTTAGTCCATAGAGGCTATGAATTAACTGCAAATTAAATGATGGTTCTTGAAGTCTTGATATCTGTCCATTAAGTCTGGAACTGAAGGGAACCACTCACTTTGCACACACAGAAAAAATCTTCTCAAAAAGGCCATGGCTATTGCTGGCTGTGGGAAAACAACACCAGCTCTCACAACATCTCATCAAATGGATGCCTCCACATAATACCAGACTCCAACAAGATTATATTAGTCCAAATTATCTTCTTTCACCAGCTGTCAGAAATGTCAGGATTTTCCTGTAAATATTTCTGACATCCTGTTGGCAGATTCCTTACTGGATGTAAATTGATCTAGTAAGGTGTTGGAGTGCATAATTAATCCTTCTTGCCTTTTGACTGTTACAAACATGTCCAAAAGGCTTTTGCTAGGGCAAAAATTAATAATGGGGAATTGAGGGAAAAATCAGTAAGCACTGGAAAAATGGGGAGAAAACACTGTATTTTAAGCAGGTTTTAAAAACTTCAATTTGAAAACTTCAGGGAAATTTATTGCAACATCTCTATGTAACTATTCAAAATCAAAATAAGAGTCATAATCTTACACCTCTGAAGAAAGCCTCTTATAATGACGACCTTCTAGTTTAAAAAGATATGAAAGCAAAATTTCCCTAAGATGTCATCCAGATTGCCAAAATCATAAATTGCCCACCAGAATATGGTTAAAGAAAACAGGGCCTTTATTAACACTTAAGCTTCCTAGAAATTGAGGTTTAAAAGTTTCAATGTTGGTAACTGAGCGTTCTCAATTACCCTCTCATTTTCCTGTGTTCATCCATCTTTTAGGAAGCATGAGAGAAAAAGTCCTTTCTAATTCAGTTTCAGACTGTCTATACAATGTTGATGCTGAAGATAATCACAACAACAATAACTAAGCCCTATCGATTCAGTCATAGCAGCTGGTTATAAATTATGATTAGAAAGCTTTATGCTCATTTTCATAACAACCTCCACGGGTTAAACACCTAATTCTGACTAATAACATGTTTTCTATTTCTCAAATTTACATACTTTATATAAATATGTAATCATCTCATTGTTTGGTCCATTTGAAGGGAATCCTTTGATAGTTTATACCAGAGAAGGAATGAATGAAGGTTTTCTTTTAGGCTCCATGGATGGAACACTTTGCATAGCTGCTTCTCTTGTGCTGTAGCTAAAGCAGGGCTTATGAGGCAGGAAAGAAGGGGCCACGTGAGATGGCAAGAGAACAGCATGAGGACCAGGGCTGGTAGGGCTGACCTGGTAGCAGAGGCCAGCTGCAGAAGTACATGTTCTACAGGCCTCCACATATGTTAAATTATTGCTTCCATTTGGAAGGAGCAACATAGGCTGATGCTCAAGGGTCAGCAAGCACACCACCGTCCTTAAAATCTGTCTGCAGATGGTTCATACCTGCTCCAGACCTGTAAAAAGAAAGCAGGTCACCAAAGCCTCTAAACACCAGGCTGGAGTTGGGGCAGGACTTTAGGGATGGGGATTGGGATTTAAGGTAGGAACTATGGCTGAATATAAAGCCCCTGAGACTGGCAGCCTATAAAACTGGTCTGACTAATGATAATCACGTTAGTTATAGTCATGGTCCTAATAAAGTGACAATTACTCTGTTTGGTAACTATACTCTGTCTGTGATGTTTTTAGGGAAAGCGTAGAAAGGTTAAGTTTAATGGAGATCTCTTGCTTCAGACAGGGTTACCCCAGGTCCGGTCTGAGCCTTCCAGGGAGAGATGCGGCTGGTTCTACCTAAGAGATGCTGGAGAAGAGAAAGGTACCAGGAAGGAGGCAGGAGAGAGAATACACAGCTTTTAAGAGGTGGGGAAACTGCAGCCTTAGAGCCACATGTGATCCTTGACTATGGCCTTTTGACTGAATCCAACTTTTACAGGACAAATCCTTTTATTAAAAGGGGTGCAGCAGAGAAAGATGAAACTTTTCTTGCCTCCTTTGGTGCTTAATAAAGAACAATCTTGAAATCAGAAGGCCACAGGTCCCCACTCCTATTTAAGATTTCGTAATTCTGTCAAAGGCAAAGATAAGTGTATGGATATGGGTATACTTCAATTCCAATGAATGAATGCTAATTTTTAAAAATCATATTTCATAATATTATGTACCCAGCTATTTTCAAGTTGCTTAAGTTCTGAGTGAGTGAAGTGCAAGACCACAAAATACACATGCATTTGTGAAATTAGAACATAGTTTTATGTTTTCAAAATTTGTCTTTAAGGCATAATTTACTACCCAAGTAAACACTTAATATATTTATGTGACATTTAAACTGAGGATAATCTAAGAATTTACTAGTTGTTCTTTGCCTTTCCAGATGGCTATTAATTGTGTAACTCTGAAATGTTTTATATAGCAATAGTTGGGGCAATGGAAGAATTAATTGAATGATAAAGGTTATGTCATTGGCATTCAGTATTCTGCCTTGTAGAGAGCGAAGGAGACATATGTGGCTCTGGTGTGAAGCACTAGAAGATATGCTGTTTGGACACAGACACAAAGAGGAATACTGAAAGGAAGTCTGTGCAGTGTATGCTACTCAGGATCAAATGGGGTCAGTTTATATCGAATGCCCCTAGGGCAAAGACTTTCATGTTTGTATGTGACTAACTCATCTTTAATGTCCAACAACAAAAAGGAAATGATAAGAACATTAATTAATTATAAATATATGAAATCAAATACACCAACATGAAATACTGTCAGACTTTTTTTCTTTGAAGCTACCTCTTTGAAGAGATGTATGCTCAAATATTCAACAAATCCATCCCAATAGCTATTTTGGAAATCAAAGAGAAAAAATATAATGCAGATCTATTTTCATTAGGGCTTGAGTGCATGTGTTTTTTTGGTTTCTTTAGATTGGCACTGATAAAAATTGGCTTCCTTTTTAAAACTTCATCTTCAGGATTCACAGCTATGATTCTTCCCATCATTCTCTAGAGATATTTCTGTAATAATAAATTGTGGCTTGTCATCACTTATTTCAAGTGACTTTCAATAAAACAGTATTTTCAGATATCTATTAGATATCAGATATCATTTAGCCTGAAGCTTAGATATGATAGTAATAATAACAGTAATAACTATTACTATTATTGAGCATTAGTGTGCACCAGGGATCTTAAGTGTTTTTTAAAAACGTAATTTCATTTTATCCTCAAAATAATCTTATATGGGTAGCATTTATTTTCCCAAATTTACAGATGAGGAAACCAAGATTCATACAGGGTAAATAACTTACATGAACTCTTATAATTAGCAAATGGCAATCTTTGATATCTCAACATTGAATCAACTTTACTCCCCTACACAAGCAACTGAATCCTGCTTGACAATATCACACAACAGGATCACCAGATGCAAATATTTGTTTAGCACTGTCTGCCGATTCTATAACATTTCTCTGTCCAATTCACTCAGCCCACTCTTCACCCTACAACTTCTTGCCCTCCCTCTTGCCTTCTCACTCTAAGCAGATGAAATTGCCCCTTGCTTCAAAGAGAAATTGAAGTAATCAGAGACAACCTTCCTTAAATCCTATCATTACACCTCTATAAGTCACCACTTTAGCATCCATCCTCCTTCTTGTGGTGGTCTCCCCTCTTCCTTGGCAACCAACTCTTGATCTCCTCCCCTTTTACCTCTTCAGGACCATACCACTGTCATGTATCTTTTCTCTCTCCTGTAGATTAAATATAAAATGGGGATAACAATGATGCTCAGCTCTTAGGGTGATTGCAAGGATTAAATAAGGATATATAAAATCAATGTATGAAAAAGTGTCTGACACAACTAACATTGGCTGAAAAATAAAGAAGATAATGAAGACGATGAGGAAGACCACTCTACTCTCCAGCCATCCTTTTCCTCATTGGAAACTATGATCATTACATTACTTCCTTCTCTAGGATAAAACATTGGCAAACGGATTAACAGTGGAATTTTGTATTAAAGTACAAGAAAATGTCTGCACATGCTTTGGGAATAGCTGTGGTTTCATAGCAGGATGGTGCTTTGTAACTTGAGAAACAGGTTTAATATTCTTTCCTTGCAAAGAATGCTATCATATAAAATATCTGTTGCAGATAATATGCCGAGTGGGTGTTTTGTGAGCTAATATTATGATGCCAAGGAATTATAAAAAGATTTCAGACTCCTTAATATTGTTTTTTCCTCTAGATTTGTTCCTATATTCTCTTAAAGTTTCCTGGCAGAATTATTCATGTGCTAGTTTTAGCTTTTCAAGAGGAAACTGTAAAATTTCTATTAAAGGCAACTCTCAGGGGCCACATAATTTTAATGAAATATAAAGTAAGTTCTGTGTGGAGAAAATTGTCTTTTCTCCCAGTTATTTTAAATAATCTATTATTTTCAATGGGTAGTAATGAACCAAATACACTTTTAGACAAGACTTTAACCTTTTAGAAGATATTATTTGAAAGTTTCTTTTGTGCTCATTTTCCTAAATTGCAGGACAAATTGTGTTCTTTATTTTTATCTCCTCAATTCTCTTTCTCCATTTAGTTTTTTTAAAAAATTATTTTTTGAAGGGTCTAGAATATTGGCACAATCTACCACTAGGTGATTTAATAACACTTTTTTTTTGTTGTCTCTTAAGTGAAACCTGGATCATTGAGAAAATCAGTTGGAAAGAATATGCTTGTTTAGTTCAAGAATGCTGTGCCTGAAAAAAAATACATGAAATTATATAGTTTAATCGTTTGAAGTTAATAATTTATAGACTGTACATATGGAAAGTAAATTGTCTTATCCACAAGTAATCCAGGTGGTTAGAGACAGAGTAAGCCGTAATACCCAGGCCTCTGGGCTCCCTTCCACACCACCTTCCACCCAGTGTGAGGTCCAGAAATGCAGGAAATATACTTCCCTAGACAGGTGAAAGTTCTGTAAAGCCAGTATTCTAAAAATGTATTTATAATCATTTTATAATTAATGCATAGTTAAGCAAATATTTTTCTCTTAATCTGAAAAAACATTTAAAATATATTAGTTTGCTTTTCTACTTTAATGATAATAGGTGCAATTTAAGCCTTTTTTGTTACAGGATCTTAACCACTTCTGATTCATTTTCTTAAATATGAATTGCGGAGCATAATGAAAAAGTATTATAGTATAAAATAGACAAATAGTGACTTAAAAGATTTTTTTTTAATTTCATGCAACTAAGTTAGCCAACTTAGCATCTCTGCATCTCAGTTTATAGGTTTGTAAAATGGGGATCATATCTGTTTCGCTTTTTTGGCAGGATTCTGAATGTCAAAGAAGTTGACCTACATGAAAATGTCCTTTGAATTATAATATGTTCTACAATTCCATGGTGATATTGGGAGACTTGAAAAAAGGTACAGCAGTAAGTAGGGATATACCCGGGGAAGCCCAGCTGGTTAGTTTCCTAGAACTTTCAGTGGGCGGTAAGTACATGGGTGAGTTCACCATGACCCAGGATTTGGTTCCCAGCCTTCAGATAGGCAGAAACCCAGATTGAAGTGAATTGATTCATAATAATAAATCTATAAACCAGCAAGAAAATTCCTGAATTTTAATGACTGAAATGCTCATGTTCCTTTACCAGCACATCACCTTCCTGGCGTCAGACAGGATACAGACAAAAGAACTTTGTAGAGGAAGGAGTCTGTTCATTACATTCCAAATACATTAGAGCAGAGTGGGTGGTTCTCATAAGAGATACTGAATCAAGCTATGAAGAAGACCTAGTGAATCCTCTTTACCTTCACAACAGTAAGCAATTATTTAGCAGTTCTTTCTTCTGCAAAGTGTGGGATAAACATCGTCAGCTTCTGTCTCTTTCAGCTTCCCTCTCTTGATGCTCCGGGCTAACCATTCCTCTTTCTGTTCAATCTTTCTGCAGACAGGATGAAATGCAGTTTCTTTCTTTCTTTTTTGTTTACCATTTGCAAGCACATTTCAAACCTATATTGCTGTAATTATACCCAGGTCAAACTGATTGGAGTTTTAGTTGTTTCCAATTTGTTTTAATGGTTTGTAGTTCTTTGTGGAGAATTTTACCAAAGTTTCTAGACATTTTTGATGCAAACTAACTTTCAAAGAGCTTGCCAGGTTCAAAGACATCCATTTTCTCTGTATCTCCAGGCAGAATAACCCAATCTATTGTGAGGATAACTCATCACCACTCCTGGAACAGCATAGGCATTCATTCAATAAATGCTTTTTGAATGACCAGAGGCAGGAAGTAAATGAAAATATAAACTTACAAATATATTATCATCACTATAAAGTAATATAGTCTATATCTTGTAGCCTATCTTTTCCTGAAAACAATCAAGGTTTATTTTTTAAACTAAAACCCCAACAAATTCTACCTGAATAAATACATTAAAATAAATTGTTATTAGGGAAACAATTGTGTTTTATTTAAGGTTTTCAAATCTGAACTGCAAGGAGCATTCTGCATGTAATTTAAACCTTAAAACAACCCTGAGAGGACAGATCCTAGACACAGAGAAATTAAGTACTTGCCCAAGTTCACATAGCTAGTACATGGACAGCAGAAATTCAAACCATTATACTGGTATAATATAAGCTTTTAAATTTATTACTATCATTATTACCATGTTTGGCCTGTGGGATATTCACTCATGTGGTAGATATTGATGGTTGTTCAAAAATGGTATCTGTCCACAGACTGAGGAAGGCCTAGACCACATTATGGAATTGGCCACTGCAGTTTAGGTCAAGGCCAAATGACATATGTATATCTTTGGTATCTCATATCACCATGCCGAGGAAGTATAGGTATGATGTCAACACTATCAGCTGAATGTGAAAATATTGCTCAAGCAGTCAATGTTATTTTTTGCTTTGGGAGGGGGGAGGAGCAGTGTATGAAAACTGCAGAATCAATTGGATGTTGGATTAAATTTAGTGAATTTGGCTGAATTAGAAAACACAAGCTTCTGCTTTCAGGTAAGAAAATGTTGTGTGCTTCCACAACTCAGCCATCATGAAACTTGAACCCAAAGACTGTGGCAAAATCTGTGATACTGAAGTCTGATCTTGGCTGCCTATAATGAATATCCTGCATGGTAGTCTAACCAAATAGCAGTTAATTTTCTAAAACAATAGGAAGTAGAGAGGTAGTCCAAGGCAGAGTCAGTAACTTCACTGTCATTAATGTCCCAGTCTCCACTCTTCGTGCTTGGTGATCCTTATCATATGGCTCTCAGAATCATGGTTTGCCTTGTCGTTGAAATACAGCTGCTCTGCTGTTAGCCTTAGGTCAGGGTTTCCAGTGGGAGGAAAAAGAAAGTGATTAGTAGGAAGTATGGATTCTGTTATAATGAAAATAAACACTTCTAGAAATCCTAAGCAGAGTTTATTTCTATTTCACTGGCCAGGACATGGCTCTACCTGAAAATGAAGATAGAAACTAAAGCATTTAACTTGGATACCATGCCAACCTGAAAGACAGGAGGTTCTGGAAATTAGAATGAAGGGGAAAGTGGGTATTGCGTAGACAGTCAACAAACCTTCCATATTCTGTTCATGTTTTGGCCTTAGACATCTTCAAGGCTGAAGTCTTGCAAGCATTCCAGTCATCCCAGAATCTAAACATTGAACACCATAAATGTGTAAAGTACCAGTCTAGGTATTGGTGAAATAAAACACAAGACACAGGGCTGATCTTATGAAGCTTGAAATCAAGCAGGGGCTTATGGTGCAAGAGTTTTAACAAGACACGTTAGTGTATGACAAAGGTAGATGGTCTATGCCCATTAGTGCTAGAGACTGAGAAAAGTAAATTGATTTTCTCCAGACTTTATTTTCTTTACAAACTCTTCCACTGCTCAGGTTATCAGAATAGGTCTCAGTGACCCAAAAACATGACAATTTTTCTTATTTTTCTTTCCTTTTATGCTTTTTCTTTTTACTCACTTGAGAAATACCTGGCATACATTTTATAGGAATCTTATGGTAGAAAATATTATATTCTAGGTGAATCTTATGATACAAAAAAGACACATGTCAGAGAAAATAAAATGTAGGTCACTTTGAGGTAGAAGATAAAAACAAATGTCATGTTTTTAGCTTTAATCTAAAATCAGAAGCCTACTTGAAAAGATTGTAAAGTTATTAGAGACAAAAAGATCCCTTTTAGGACCAAAAAGGAGGAAACTTTTTATATACGTTTTACCTGAGGGAAAGTAATTTTAAAGCAACCTGTTGTTAATCTTGCTTCCTTTCAATACTACAGCAATTTATAATTTAATATACTATTATCTTGCACAGTATTTATTATTGTGGTCAATATATTCTATTTGCTAAAGAGGCTCAGTACTTATTCTTTGCTTAAAATTATAGTTAAAGAACATGGATTTTTGGCAGGTGCATGCATATTTGCAGAATAAATAAAGCCTGCCACCCACTTCAAAACCTATCCTGAACCTTAGTTAAGAGCTCCTGTTTCATAGAGACAAACGTGTTTGAAACTGCTTTAATATGCAGGCTGCAGGCTTAGTTTGTTAAGAAGCAATAATTGAAGGAACTGAATTGAAATCACGTATTTCTTTATTTCATCACAGTGCCTACTGCTGAAGGTACAAAAACCTTTCTTTGACCTCTTAGTAGCAAATAGAAAGAAGTATACTAAAATGAAAATAAAGATCTTGAATGGATAAAGGAGTTACTGAGATTACACCATCAGTGACAAGTCTGGAAATAGTCTTCTGGTTTCCTAATCAATTTTTTGAACCCTTCTGATTATTAACAAGATGAAAAAGAAAGCTACACCTGGGTCAGGAGCCTGGGACCATGCAGTGTTTCATAATGAACAAATAGCATTTGGTTGGGTGTTTAAGAGACACTTTTAAAGTGAACCCACTATAGAATGAGGCTATTTTTTTTTAACACATCATAAATCTTTAAAATCATCCTATTGAGGTATGATTTAGGGAGACATCCCTGAGAAGAATTTTAAGGAATCCTGAAAATATTTTAGGAAGAATATAGAATTATTAATATTATGGGGGAAGAGAGTGGTTGCAATGTTGGATATTTCTGACTGGGTTGATTGATTAACTTCAAATACTATATTAAGAGCGTGGCATTTGTCAAATTATGTAACAGTTTCAGGTGAGGATATAGGAAAGTTTTCTAGTGGTCTTCAAATCCATCCTTTTTACTTTAACTTGGCTTATTATTTATCACAAAGTCCTTGGTTTTACATTTTTCCTGTAATTATATTTACTAAAAAATAATTTGACCAACAAATGAACATTGCAAATATCTTTGTCACAGAGAAATATATTTCAGACAATTGTAACTCATCTTTTATTCTGATCTATCCTACTCAATATAAAGTAGAATTCCTGCTCCTGAATCTTTCTATTGTACAGTTTGTCTATAGAAATATCAACAAATAGCATCAAATATTATTTTTGCCTTATGGCCCAAGCTCCTTTAGGAGATTATATTAGTTTTCTCTTGTTGCCGTAACAAATTACCACAAATTTAGTGACTTAAAACAATACAAATTTTATCTTATAAAATTGTGTTTTCATAAACTACAAAACTATTATCTGTTAGTTCTGTGTATGAGAAGTTCAACTCAGGTTTCCCTGGGGTAAAATAAATTTGTCAGCAGGGCTTTGGTCCTTTCTAGAGGCTCCAAATGAAAATCCATTTGCTTGGCTTTTCCAAGCAGCTCTCCTGATTCCTTGACTTGTGATCCCTTTCCTCCATCTTCAAAGCCAGCAACATCGCATGTCTTTGACTGTTCTTCCATAATCCTGTCTGCTTCTGATTCTTTTCTTCTGCCTCCCTCTTATACAGCTAAGAACCAGTGCAATTACATTGGGTCCACCCAGGTAATCTCGGACAGCATCCCATGTCAACTTTCTTAACTTAGTCACACCTGCAAAGTGCCTTTTGCCATGTAAGGTAATGTATTTCCATGTTCCCGGGATTGGGATGTGGACTTCCATGGGGAGCCATTGTTCTGCCTATCCCAGAGGTGTTACCCACAACAATAACTGATGATGTTTCACCACTGCAACTGTTACCAGTTTCATCTCTCATCTCTGGGGTCCCTTCTTATTTGTGGTTCCTTTTGGACCACGTCATACTTTCCTCATTGTTCCTGCTTGTTTAGTTCTTGTTTGTCATCCTTTTCTTGTACGGTACAGGCATAAGTCCCTGAGGACACTTCTGAACAATATCAATCACTAATATTCTATTGTTCGCCCACTGGACACATGGCTTGTCTTTAACCTTGATACTTTCACTACAAGAATTTCTACCTACAAAATCATAGAGAAAAAATTCAAAGACCTTTGAGGGGAAACTGGAGCAATTACCTAACAGATGTAGAGCATTTCCTCAAATATGTTTTATGCCATTATTACTGCAAAGTATTTTGCCAAATAAAAATGATGTGTGTGTGTGTGTGTGTGTGTGTGTGTGTAGGAGATGTGTTTCATAGTGAAATAAGCTCTGGGATGCCACACTTTATCTCCATGTAGTGATCCATAATATGCATCAGGGGATGAGGGGGAAGTATTGAACTGTTGTTAAGAGAACAGGTTCTGGAGCTGCATAACATGGGGCAAGTTATTTAGTCTCTCCGAGCCCAGTTTCCTCATCTGTAAAACAGAGGGAGACAAAAAACTTCCTATCTCTTGAAATTATTATAAGTACTAAATGAGTTAACATTTGTAAAATATTTTGATTAATAAATTCTGTATGTTAAGTCTTGCATGAAGGTTTATAAAATACAAGAAAATGGCTCTGGGAAAACATGCTATAATCTGTTTAACTTTGTTTAGCTTTCTTATTATTTCTTATAAGAAGCAGATAAGAAACTAAAAGGCACCAGCTATTACATATGAATCACAGAGAAGAAATTTTTATGAACCAGAGGTCAAAATGGATTTGTTATACCAAATTAGTGTCAGTAAACAAGATAGCTCAGTGGCAATATGCAATTTCCATTTTATTTATACAATTCTATTCTAGCTTGCTTTCATTTAAGCTAAACATTACTATTATGAGATAACAAAAATGTTGGCTTCTGGAGTATCATAGTTGGCAAAGTTCTGGATAACATATCCTTTAATGTGTTTAATTTAACTTTCCCATCCCTCTAACTTCATTCAATTACTTCTTGTTTAGTCCTCAGTGAAAACGGAAAACAACGGAAAACAGCTGTTCATTACCATTTGTGTAAAATTCTTTTACCTATTTAGGACTATTGAATAACCCATCAGAATCTCTTCTCCAGAATTAATAACCTCAATTCCTTTTGCTATTTTATTTCACTGAAATTAGTAAACATTTAGTAAATGATTATTGTGTACTGAGACAAAATATATCCCTTTTCTGTGAACACAGAATATAGTATCCTAAGGACAGAGAACAATATATATGAATTACTCTAACATAAGGAAAGTTACACCAAATATTATGAGGGATATATGAATTACTATGGAATTACAGAAACAGAGAATCTTTGAAGGCTTACTGGATGTTGAAGATCACGTAGAATTTTGGACAAAACCTATGTGCCAATCTAGCATATGACAAGTAGACTGAAGGGGCCAGAGTTTCAGGGACATGCTGCTGATGGGAAACATAGCGTATGTAGGGGTCAAATTGTGAAGAAGTCTAAGTGCTTAAATGAAGAGTCTGAATTGTTGAATATTTTGAGCATTTTCAAAATTGTATTTTAGGAAAATTGGAAACAATGTGAAGAACGGATTGATAGGTCTGAATATATTGAGATAGGAAGACCAGCTCAGGGACTATTAATACAGAAAAGAGGTACTGAGGGTGAGAGCCTGAAACTGGGTCAATGAGAAAAGAAAAAAATGGATGAACACATGAGATATTTCAGAGAGGAACACAATAGATTTGCTGGCTGATCGAATGGCAGAAGTGTTGGAAAGAGAGACAGAATAACTGCAGTAAATACAACCAAAAAAGTCTAAATTGTAAAACTTCTAAAAATTAATAAGAAAAATCTTGAAATTCCCATAAATCACAAAGGATATGAACTGTCAATTTAAAACAGGAAAAAACAATAGTTAATATTAATATTTTAACCACATTGATATTATGTTAATTAAGAGAGCTATTTTGCCTTTGAAATCAGTAATTAAAAAATGTATACTGTTTAATGCTGATAAATGTATAGAGAGTTGGGCCCATTCATACATTGCTAATGGATGTATATTGGAGAAATTATACCTTATATCAAAAGCCAAAATACTCATCCTGTTTGATATGTTAATTCTGCTTCCAGGAAACGATTCCATATTATTAATTCAAAATAACAAAAAGTATTCATGCATAAAATGTTTATAACTGCTTAATTTATAATATTGAAAAATGTTTAATTGTGTAAACATCTGGTATGATATTTTTGTAAATGTGTAATTTCAAGGTTAAAGAAAAAAGAAACAAAACACGTGAGATTAATTTTTCTCTTTTTTTGAGACGTGGTCTTGCTACGTTGCCCTAGCTAGTCTCGAACTCCTGGGCTCAAGTAATTCTCCTACCTCTCAGCCTCAGGAGTCGCTGGGGCTACAGGCGCATGCTGTCACACCCAGGGAGATTAATTTTAATAATATATTTAATTTAACCCAGTGTACCCAAATTATTATCATTTCAATGTGCAATCAATATTAAAAAATATTAATGAGATATTTTATAATTTTCCAAATCCAGAGTATAATTTACACTTAAAAACACATTTCATTTTGGACTAGTACATTTCAAAAGCTCTATAATCAAATATGGCCAGTGATTAAATATTTGGGGGAACTTTGGGTGCAGATTCTAATTCTATTGCTTGGCTTGGTAGCTTTTATAATCTTTAGTAAACTAATAGTCTATTCTGAACACCTCATTGCATCATTGTAATGATTAAATATGAAAATGAATGATGTTCAATAAAAGATTACTTAATATGAGAAACTGGTAGTTGTCTGTTTAGGCATTATCTTTATGATGCTAAAATAAGAGACAATTTATTCAAATCAGCGAGGAAACATTTTTAGACTGACTGAATTTTTAATAAAGACTGAAAATAGGTGGGCGCGGTGGCTTACGCCTGTAATCCTAGCACTCTGGGAGGCCGAGGCGGGTGGATCGCTCGAGGTCAGGAGTTCGAGACCAGCCTGAGCAAGAGCAAGACCCTGTCTCTACTAAAAATAGAAATAAATTATCTGGCCAACTAAAAAATATATATACAAAAAAAAATTAGCCGGGCATGGTGGCGCATGCCTGTAGTCCCAGCTACTCGGGAGGCTGAGGCAGTAGGATCGCTTAAGCCCAGGAGTTTGAGGTTGCTGTGAGCTAGGCTGACGCCATGGCACTCACTCTAGCCCGGGCAACAAAGCGAGACTCTGCCTCAAAAAAAAAAAAAAAAAAAAGACTGAAAATAAAAAACAATTGGTTACTTACTACAGACAAACCATAATTTAGAATTATTGGCATGGATTGCATCCTTAGGTAAAAGGTAAGCAATACACTAGTGTGTAAAACTGTGCTTTAATCGCACTAATATTTTCATTTCAGAAAGAAAAGGTGCAATATTGGGCCAAAATAAATTGTGACATTGCATCATTTTTCATGTTCTATTAGTTTCCACGTACAACTCTTTTATTGTGTCTGAATGCATTACATCTCTAGCAAACACTGCAGAGAAACCTGTTACCATCAATAGTGGTAATGTCTCTGTGAAATGATTTATTTTAGAAGCTGAAGTAAGACTTTCCTTTCTTTGGTAGAGGTCACAAAAAATGCTCAGGCTGCTTTTGATCATGCCTACCTGGTTGGTGAATTAAAATAGTCAACACATCAAACCAATTTTCAGATGTTTTCTCCTTTTTTAACTCTGTGGGAATTTTTCCATAGACACATCAGAGGAGAATTTAGCCTAAGGCAACTGATTAATCAATCATATGATTTTCTAGGCAGCATCTCTATTAGGGAATGAACCTCTTTAACTGGAGCAGCATAATTGAACTGTGAGCAGCATATTGGGGAGATATCCACTTTTGCCCATTTCCTACATCCTAGTTGATGATCTTTTTAAAAAGCAATTTTAATTAAGCCTTTTTTTCTGCTTACCACACTGTAACAACTCCTCATGCTTTTAGATCAAAACCATAGTCTTTAAGGTGGTCCACATGGATCTGCACAGTATACCTATCTCTCCATATTCATCTTATAACTTGTCCCCTGCATATCATACCTCCTGTCCTGTTGACCTACATACACATTCTTTGCTCTCACCAGTTCAGCCAAACTGGGTCTCTGTGTTTCATCAGATATGCAGTATTTCCTCCTGCGGGGACCTTTTCATATGTCATTTCCTATGTTTGGAATAATATGTTTCTACCCATCTCCTTTTGCCTTTTTAAAATTAAACTTATTCTAAGATAAAATAAAAAAGTTTAATTATAGTTTCACGTGTGGTTATAAGAAATAATACAGACAGATCCCACATTTTCTCTATCCAGTTCCCCAATAGTAACATCTTGCAAAGTTAGAGTTCAATATTGCAACCAGGACGTTGATCTGATCACTACATATTGTATGTATTGAAACGTCACTTTGTACCTCATAAATATGTACAACTATTATATGTCAACTAAAAATACAACTAAATAAAAAATATTTTTAAAAGAAGTTAAAAAAATAAGATACAGAACATGTTCATCACAAGGATCCCTAACGTTGCCCTTTTCTAACCACATCTACTTCCCTCCCGCACTCCCACTCCCTACTTACTTCTGGCAACCACTAATCTGTTCACCAGTTCTATAATTTGTCATTTCAAGAATGCTACGTGTAAAAATAAAAGAATGTTATATAAACAGAATCGTGGAACATGTAATATATAGGGATTGGCTTTTTTTACTCAGCTTAATTCTCTGGATGTCCACCCAAGTTGTTGAGTGTATTACTTTTTGTTGTGGCTGTACCTTAGTTTGTCTAGCCATTCACCCACTGAAGGGCATCTGGATGTTTCCAGTTGTGGGCTATCATGAACAATGCTTCTATAAACATTCGTGCACATGTTTTTATGTGAACATAAATCTTCATTTTTCTGGGATAAATGCCCAGAAGTACAACTGCTGAGTGGCATGGTAGTTCCGTCTTGTTTTTTAAAAACCTGCCAAGATGTTTTCCAGAGTGACTGTCCTATTCTTCATTATCACCAGCAATATGTGAGTGATCCAGTTTCTGTGCATCCTCACCAGCATTTGGTCTTATTGCTAATTTTTATTTTAGTCATTCTGTTAGGTGATAGTAATACCTCATTGTGATTTTAATTTGCACATTCCTAATGGCTAATGACGTCGAATATCCTTTCATGTGCTTATTTGCCATTTGTATGTCTTCTGTAAAATGTTTCTTCATGTCTTTTGCCTATGTTCTAGTTGCATTGTTTGATTTTGTACTGGTGAGTTTTAAAAGCTCTTTATATGTTTTAGATACATTATTTGATATGTGGTTTGATTCTCCCTGTAGCTTTTGTTTTCATTTTCTTAACAAGGTTTTGTTCAGAATAAAAGTTTTAAATTTGATGAAGTCCAATTTATCATTTTTTCCTTTTCAGATCATGTTTTGGTGTCAGGTCTAAGAACTCTTCACCTAGTTGTGGAACATAAAAATTTTCTCCTATTTTTTTCTAAAATGTTATAGTTCAGTGTTTTACTTTTAAGTTTGTGTCCATTCTGGCTTATTTTTATGTTAGCTGTGAGACTGAGGTCAAGGTTTATTTTATTGCCTATGAATGTCTTACTGCTCCAGCACTATTTGTTGAAAAGACAATTTGTCCTCTGTTGAATTGCTTTTTAGCCTTTGTCAAAAAAACATTTGGACATATTATGTGCATCTATGTCTGTGTTCTCTGTCCTGTTCCATTGATCTATGTGTCTACTTGTCTGCCAATACCACACAGCCTTGATTACTATAGCCATATAATAAGTCTCAAAATTGGGTAGATGAATTCCTTCCACTTCATCCTTTTTTCCAAAATTGTTTTAGATATTCTAGTTCCTTTACCTTTTAATACAAACTTAAGAACACTCTTATCTATATCTACAAAAATTCTTGTTTGGGTTTTGATAGAGATTGCATTAAACCTGTGTATCTGTTTGGGGAAAAACTTGCCATGTTTACTATGTTGAGTCTTCCAATCCATAAACATGATATTTCTCTTCATTTATTTAGCTCTTTGATTTTTTTCTTCAGTGTGCCTAGTTTAAGCATATAAGTATTATAAATGTTTTGTCAGATTTATATCCAATTATTTCATTTTTTGGAACAATTGTAAATGGTATTGTATATTAATTGGTGTATATTAATGGTGTCAGGCCAGGTGTGGTGGCTCACGCATGTAATCCTAGCACTCTGGGAGGCCGAGGCAGGAAGATTGCTTGAGTTTTGGAGTTCGAGACCAGCCAGAGCAAGACTGAGACCCCGTCTCTACTAAAAATAGAAAAAAATTAACCAGGCGTGGTGGCACACACCTGTAGTCCCAGCTACTCGGGAGGCTGAGGCAGGAGGATCACTTGAGCCCCAGAGTTTGAGGTTGCTGTGAGCTAGGCTGATGCCATAGCACTCTACCTAGGGCAACAGAGTGAGACTCTGTCTCAAAAAAAAAGAGAAAAAGAAAAAAAGAAACACTCTGAATTTCATTTAGATCTTTTTCCCCCTTTGATGTTATTCCAGAAGGTGGGAGCGGGGCGAGGAGGGAGGGTGGGGTGGAGAAGAGATGCCACTTCATTACTTCCAAGTGGAAATAGAAACTCAGGTTCCCCATACAGCCTCCATTAACTTGTGAGTGAGGGGCTCCTTGTTAATGCTGGGCAGGGGGTAGAGTTTGGCTCCATAAGTGATCTCCACTGACACCATAGTGGGTATGCTTCATTATCTCCACCGATTGTGAAGGATCCCACTCTCCCATCCAAGTACTAACCAGGCCTGACCCTGCTTAGTTTCCAAGATCAGACGAGATCGGGCGCGTTTAGAGTGGTATGGCCGTAGACGGATCTGACTCTCCACTAAGCTTCCTTAACACCAACACAGTTAGGAGAGAGAAGGGCATCTCTACTGCAAGGTGGTGTGGAAGTCTAGGCTATCTATGTGATCTACATGGATACTATTGGAGGGAGGACTAATTATCGATTATTGGGATGAATTACATCTCTATTTGACCTTTCTGCCATCCCTCCTGGCAGGTATTTTGGGACACTTGGTACAGCCTTTTGAGGGTAAGAGTCTAGGATCTCCACTCAGCCTTTGTTGGCATGAGTAGTGGCATGGCTACAGTTTTTCTGTGGTGTTTGGCCAGAGTAAAATGATTATTGTCTAAAAGTTTTCCATCTTACTACTTTTTCCTTTTCCTCATTCTTTGGTTTTATGGGAACTTTTTTTCTATATATATTCATATTTCTCAGTTACTAGCTTCTTAAGTTCCAAGTCTAGGATATATAAGGCAAGAAGATAACCTAAGGAACTTACCACCCTGTCATTCTTTGAGTCCTATGTTCTCTAGCCAAATTGGCTTTTCTCCACCTTTCAGAATCTTCTGATATTTGTTTACTATATAATGTCCATAGATTTTCCTTGTATTTACCATGAATAATAGGAAAACACGTGTCTACTCAATCTTACCAGAAATGATAATGACTGTTGGTTTTTTAAAGTTGCCTTCATTCTTTAGATCCTAGTTTAACATCACTTCTATAGGAAACCCTTCTCTGACTTCTCTTAGGGCCTAAGTCAATTGAATATTAGAGGGTCTCATAGAAGCATGCATTGCTTTTCTTCCTAACATGTATTTTAAAATCAAAATTTTAAATGAATTTGACCGATTATTTGATTAATTTTCTATTTAATTAGATTCTAAGCTTTATGGAGTAGTGATTATGGCTGTATTTTAATTATTATTTTATTCACAGTGCTTAGCATTCTGCCTGGACACTAATAGTAAATTCTTAATAACATGTATGAAATAAGTAAGGCTATGTAATAAAATATAAAGCACTTTAGTTGTATAGTTAGATTTTGCCACTTTGCTAGATGTATAATTTTATAAATCTCTTTTTTCCTTTATATTCTATTTTCTCATATGTTGATATTAAGTAACAAGTCTTCATAAAATGTGTGGCACAATGACAACCAATAGCTATTAGTTCCTGAAACTGGCTTTGTTTTTCTTTATATCTTTGGTAGCAAGCACATTTCTCAGGAAATGGTAAAAACTAAATAATTTTTGAATGGAATTAAATTGATATGCTTGTTATTATTTAATGGAACTAATATAAGTTTTCTGATATAACATTATACATCTAGGAAAATGTAAATAAAAGTTTAGATAGAAAAATAGTTTTGTTCAGAAAGCAAAAATGCTCTTTTATCAATAGTTTGCCCTTGAACTAGAACAGCAGGATGAAAGTGGTAAATAAATTTTCAAGGAAAGAGTACAAATATTTACTGTATAATAATCACCATAGAAAGTTACAAGAACATTCGGAAACATAAAAAGAATGCAAAATGTGCTTAGAGCCAAAAAGTCCTCTGAAGTAGATAAGAGAATTTTTGTCCAATGGAATCAGCTGTACTGAGTCAGGTAAACGGAACAGAGAAAAGTAACATTTGCTTTCTTAGACATCAAAATACATACTTGGCATTGGGCATGGGGGAAAAAGAGCTGTAGAAAGTGGGTTTACACCTTTTGGTTGACCCGTTCTTTAGCAGCTCAGGTTTGTGTCATGAACCACGTGGCACTGCCTATAGGATGACTATGAAGGGATTATCCTTGGGGTGAAAGGTGCCTATTGAATTTTAAGCAACATGATATATATAGGATACTAGATGCTTCCAGCTCCTGAGAAGGCTGCAACTTGTGGTTGTGAGAAAGATAAAAAGCACAGGGAAATATGGAGCATCTCTGGTTCAGATGTGAGTGAAAAGGGGATGATAGTGAGATAGGAGATCACCAGTGAACCCATATAAATAATGGTAAATATTTCTCTAACATATACTATGCACCAGGCACTGCTCTATGAGCTTTACATGTATTTAAATTATTTAAGTTATCATGATTGATGCTCATATCATGATATCCATGTTGGGATATGGAAGTCACACTATTCTCCTAGGCCTACTGAGACTCCGCCTCCCCAGGGAGAAGAGGGTGTATGCTTGAGAAGGTAGAACAGATATCTTATGCCTACTCCTATGTTTCCTGTTGTGGGTTGACTTGTGTCCCCTCCTCAAACCCCCATCCTTGCCATTCATATGGTGAAGTCCTCATCTCTAGTGCATCAGAACATGGCCTTCTTTATAAATACGGTAGTGGATGTAATTAGTTAAGATAAGGTCATACTGGGGAAGGGTAGACCCATAATCTGATATGACTGGTGTTCTTATAAATAATAATTTTTTTTAAAGGGGGAGATGTGTACATAGATGTGCATATAGGGAGAATGCCACAGGCACATGAAGACAGTCATCTACAAACCATCTACACACAAGTCAAGAAGACAAGCCTGGAATAGACCTTGCCCTCCTAGCCCTCAGAAGGAACCAACTCTGTCAACATCTTGATTTCTGACTTCTAGCCTCCAGAACTGTAAGACGATATATTTCTATTGTTTACACTTTGTTATAACATCATTAGCAAATTAATATACTTTCTCTGGAGCAGTGATCTTGATAATCTTGGAGGCTATATCCCTTTGAAAACATTTAAAAAGAAAGAAATACCAATAGAGGCTCTTGCCAGCGCAATTCCACTCATATGAAGTATCTAAAATAGTCACATTCACAGAATCAAAGACTGGAATGGCAATGGCCAGGGGGTGGGGCAAGGGGGAAATAGGGAGTTAGTAATCAACAGGTGTAAAGTTTCAGTTGAGCAACATGAGTAAGCCCTAGAGTTCTGCTGCGCAACATCACACCTGCAGTCAACAATCATGTATTGTACACTTAAAAATTTGTTAAGAATATAGATCTCATGTTAAGTGTTCTTACCACAATAAAATAAAAAAAAACCCATTTAACAAAAGATAGCTGCTTTTTAAAGATAGCTTTCCAGAGAAGAAAACTAGATTATACTTGGGTTATGCTCCAACTTCCAAATTGCGTCTGGTTTCTCTTATCTGTGAATTTTTCACATTCCCTCAATTTAACTTTGTGGAACGAAACTGCTGAACTTTTGTGGCTTGATGTGCTCTTTTGGATTATGTCATGCAGAAAAAAGATTTCTGACTATGTACCATAAACAACATGTGCTTTAAAATCAGGGCTATTGTTCAAAATGAAGAAGCTTTTGAATTCTTAAAGATATGTATTTCTTGTGTTATGAGAAGTGAAATACTATTAATACTTTTAAGTTTGATTCTCTTGTTTTCCTAATTTTCAATTATTTTCTGAAGATTATGCCAAATGTAAATCTTGATATAAAGACAGTATTTCTTCAACACGAACAATTATCAATGTTTTCAGTTTCTAATTTTGTTGCTTCAATTTTAATTGTAATTTGTTTTGTGAGCCAGACTTGCTTTAAATGAATGTAAGAGTTTCGACTGTTTGATGTTCTACAAAATGAGTACACCTGAATTGCAGCCATTAAGAATTATCATGAGTCAGTTTTTATTGTCACCCTCCCCCTTTTATATAGGAGTGAGTTTAGAGGAAACCATTATTATTTGAACAATTTTTTTTAAATCAAAAGTAACTATGTGCCTCCTAGAAAAAATGGTAGGATATGTTTTTAAATTCTGAATGCTACAACTACATTTAACCGAAGTGCATTGCCTTATGAACACTTCCAAGATGGAACACTGTGCTTTTGATTGCTGCTTTTGGAGTCTCATTAAGAAGCTAAAAGGTCAAAGGAATAGCAACTGGAGCAAAATACATTCATTTACAATACACAGCACAATCAAAATGTAGAAATCTGCCATATACATCATGCGTTTCTCCAAGGATATTTGTATAATGCAGAGTCCTCTTTTTCTAGGTAGCTGATGTGTCTTAAGTGGTTATGTTGATTCTACCAAATGTCTGTAGAGTTGTACTAGTGGAGAAATATTTTGGATTACCAATTGTTTGCTTCATAAACTAATTTCTGGACCAGAAGATGGTTTCAGATCAGATTTTTTTTAACAAAATGAATTCTCTATCCTCATTGATTTCCACTTTCCTAGGAAATAGGCATTCTTCATAAGACCTCTGCTCTTACACAAGCTTTTAAAATTTCATGAAGTGAAGAGGGAACACAATGATTTCAGCCCTTGGAAAGTCTCCCACTGAGGGGTGACATCAGACTGACAAAAAAATTGCATATAGAGTACAAACTATCTTAAAACTCAGTTTTCCCAGAAGAGTTTGATCTAGCTTGAAATTCAATTTTCTCAGGCACATTCCAGGAACTTATTTCTTCTAGTAGTAAGGAGATTATTTTCATGTCTATGTGATGACATCTTACAAAGGAATCAAATTAGAGCTTTCCTCAACCTGTAACATTTTTCTTCCTTAATATATTAAGAGACTAGCATATTTTTAAAAACCTTGCTACTTGTTTTCTCACATTATTTAGCTTTTATTATCTTTGGCTCTTAAATATTTGAAAAAATTTTAATAAAATAACCTCAAAACCTAGATTTTTGTTTCCTAATTGATTGTTATGGTATTTAACATTCTCACATGTATTTGGAGCTACCATATTACAGACACTGGTTTAGATACTAAGAATTAAGTAGTAAATCTAGGTGCCAAGGATTTTAAAGTGAATTATACAGTTAAAAATCTCTGTCTACACAGGGCTTCCATTTTTGTACATATATTTATATTCTTTTGTTCTTTCCACCTCCAACCTCCAGCGAAAATTCCAAAATGTTTTCACCAACCTTACCATTTTAAACGTTGCATAACTTTTTAAGGAAATCACTATGAATTATTTTCAATCTGAGGAGACATCATTCATGGTACTCCTTGCAGGTGTGAACTGAACCCAATGCTATTTAATGTTTTTATCAATGAACAAAATCAGTGTTTCTCAAAGTGTGTCTTTGGATCACCTGTGTCAGAATCACCTTTAGAGTTAAAGTTTCTAAAATCTACTTCATAGCTTCTGATTCAGAATATCAGGGTGAGAATCAGGAATCTGTGTTTTAACTAGCAAACCAAGTGATCCTTATATATGCTGAAATCTAAGAATTAATCACTTTTCTATACCAAGAGCTGAAGGAAGCAAATCTTAAATTAGAAAATGATGACAAGCAATTGTGATAGGGAGTTTAGAATCGAAAGAAAACAATACATTTTAATATTTTTATTATTTTAGGAGAAATTAGAAAAGGATATTTGTAAAAATTGATGAAAAAATGTCCAGACAAAAAATTGATCATGAGGTTACATACACACATACATAAAGCTTATGTTTGTAATGCAACATATAGTGAACATGAGGTTCACATATTTAAGGTGCTTCCCAAATGCCAGTTTAGAGTCTTCCCTTCCATGTCCCACTGTTATTATTTTCATTTTACAAATGAAGACGACTAGAGCACAGAAAGTGTAGATAACTCTCACAAAGAAACACAGAAAGTAAATCCTGGAACCAGGGTCACAAACCCTGGAGTTGAGCTACATAATCTACACTCTTACCTACTCCTGTCACTAAAGGAAACCAGGAATCATCTCAGGCCCCACACATACTGCTTTATGAAAGAATTATACAGCAGTGAAAACAATTTAGCCCAATTTTGCTAAATGTTTATGACATACTATTTCATTGATCAAAATTAGCTAGGGAATAAGAAAGCAAAATAAATACAGATCTATTTGAGGTGAGTGTCCACTTACACAATTCAAAGCTATATTGCAATTGATTCTAGACAAGAGTTAATACTCTAAAGCTCCCATAAAGCTAAAATAAACCCGTACTGCATCTTAATGACTTGCTTCTCTATACAACTTTCTTAAGACCCGCATATAAAACAATCCAATATTCAAGTTGAATTCTTTGAAGTGGCCTTTTCTCTATGTATATGTATTTTGACCAGTATCTTTTAAACTAGTTATAAAAAAAATTAAAGGCATATATAATAATATCACATACTAAGGCCTTCGTAGAATTCTCGCAAGGATCATGCTAGGGAAGACCAAGCTACAATTAAAGAAAGAAAAGCCCTTTAGAGGGTCTATGTTTGCATAAAACTTTATGTTTAGCCCTTCCTTCCTTCTTTCCTTCCTTCCTTCCTTTTCTTCCTTTTCTTCCTTTTCTTTCTTTCTTGACAGGATCTCACTCTGTTGCCTGGGCTCTCATGCAGTGGCACGATCACAGGTCACTGCAGCCTCGAATGGATTATGCTCATCCAGTTTTCATTTGGAATGTTCCAAGACACCCTCTCCTTATTATTTTCTTAGCCTATCTAATCATTTAATACTGGTTTAAGTGCTGTCGCCTATTTGAAGCTTTTCTTTATTGCCCTACTTTCGCTAATCTCTCTGTCTCCCTTCTCTTGAAACATAAAAGTATTCTCGAGATATGAAATGGTGTGAAAGGGTAAAAACATTATTTTCTGAACAACTGGCACCAGGTTTTCTCCTAGGGAGATGACTATTTCTGGTTAAGGAAATTCTTTGATGTCCACTTAGGAGAGAATATAAGAGCATGAGAATGAGTGTTACAAAGGGACAAGGGAAAAACAAAATTGATCGAAAATTGAGAGTGGAGAAGAGTAGAAACTGAAGGGAAAAACAAAGAGACACGTAACATGGACTTGGCAGGGAGCAGGGAGCTGGACACTGATGGAAGTGACCCAGCAGATGTCTAAGACTGAATTTTCAATCATTTGTGTGGCTGTGTCTTCTTCCCAAACATTTGTGTGAAGCCTGCTACATGCAGAGGTCTGGTGGGAGTGGTTTCTATGGAAATCAGATGAAATCGGTGGAGGTCTGTAGTCCAGTCAGAGTGGAGCAGAGAGGATGAAGGAACAACCAGCCATCAGCAGGTGCAGGATTAAGAAGAAGAGATAGATAAGAACCAGAGACAGCTGGAAGAAATAGCTGGGAGTTTGCAGAAATTCAGAGGAAAACATTAAATTTCCTACTGGATGAGGAATGAGGTTCAAACTAGTCTTCTATGGATCTTGAGGGGTAGGATGACTCAAGTGGACATTTGGATTAATAGCCTTACATTTAGTTACCATTTTATGTGATTATGCCTTATCCTTTCAACTAATTCAAGTTTCGAGTTAGCAGGGTGTTCTGGTCTTTTAATTTATTAATCACTTTATGCATAGCACATTTTGTACACCGTAGGTTGCCACATATTCATTGAATTTTTTTGTACAGGAGTGAAAAATGTGGAGGATTGTGAATGAAAAATGTCCTAGTTTTAATATATTTAAGTTATTCTCTTGTGGATCTTGTAAATCCTGAGCCTTCAAATTTTTATAGAAACTGCTTATTGAAAATAACTTTGTCCATGCCTCTATTTCTAGAATGTCTGGGTTATTTAATATTTCTATAGAATGAAAGGGTCATTCTTTTAAAATAACATCTCTAAACTACTTTTCTATATGATACAGTTAGCTTAATTTTCCTAAAGTTTAATTTCTTAGCAAGTACTTTAGACCTTATGTGTGTGTTCCAAATCCTATGATTATTTTAACTTTGTAAGTTAAAATCTATGGCTAAGCTCATTATATTTTTAATACTGAAAGTGCATTTGTTTTCCTATGAAGATTCTAAATATTTTGAGTAATTATACTTGGCATCTAGAATTTTGTTGGAGGATGCAGAAAAAATACTATTTGGCACCACTTATGGATAAAGAAATCAAAGCATAAATAAGTGGGTAAGGCACAGGATGGCATTTTATCCTTGGAATTATGCTCATAACTCTAAGAATACTTTCTGTGCCCTGAGAAATATTTTTCATCTGCAAGAGAGCTATTCTGTTGATCTTACATATATTAGTTCCAAGGTTTGCAACAAAGATTTGAATTAAGCTATCCACAAAGAAGTCAGTGAGAATATATCTATTATACTTTTATAACCAACCACCCTGTGAGGCAGACATTATTTCCACCTTATACCTAAATGTGGTAGGCAGGCTTTAAGACATCCTCCAACGATCCACATATCCCCTTTGACTTATTTGAGTGTGGGCTGAACCTAGCGGCTCATTTCTAAAGAATATAATATGGCAAAAGTAATGGGATGACACTTTCCAGATCAAGTTACAAAGAGATGGTGGCTACCATTTTGCATGTTCTTTCTTCCTCTCTCACTGGCTAGCTCTGAGAAAAGCCTGCTGCTATATTGTGAGCTGCCCTATGGAGATGTTTATGGCTCAAGGAATTGATTTCTGCAGTCAATGGCCAAAAAGGATCCGTGAGCCCTGCCAACAGCCAGGAAAGTGGCTTGGAAGTGCACCTTCCCTGGTTGAGCCTTGTTGTGACTGCACCCTGGCTTACACATTCATCATGCCCTGTGAGGCACCCTGAGCCGGAGGCAACCAGCTAAGCTGCACTTGGATTCCTGAATCACAGAAAATCAATAATAAATGCTCATTTTTAAAAGCTGCTCATTTCGGGGTGATTTATTATACAAATTAATTATGTATAGCTAATACAAAAAGGACATTGAACCTCAGAAAGGTTATAAGATTTGTACAAGGTATCACATGTAAAGAATTAAAAACTCAGTGTTTTCTGACCATTGGAGAAGGGCTCTCTGAGAAGGCAACATCGAACAGATACCTAAATAAGGGGAACAATGTGAATATCTGGGGAATAAGTGCCCAGGCAGAGAGACACAGCAAGAGCAAATGCTCTGTGGTGAGAATACTGAAACAGCAAGAAGTGCAATGTGGAGTCTATTCCTTTGTTCCTTGCTGGACATTCTCACAACTATTCACATCTTTTATTCTCACAGCACTGTGTGTGTAAAGGAGAAAACCTCACAGAGGCTAAACAGTTACTGAGAAATAGAGCTGTAATTTGAAAACATGACTTTGGACCCCCAAATCTCTTACCATTAATTATGCCATAGTACCTCAGGTTTACCCAGAAGATCAGTGATGAAATCAAGACTATAAGTCCATATTGGGATACCAGCAAAAGGTAGATCAAGGAGACTCACAGAAAAATAGGATCTAAGACTTTGTGGTGTGCAAGAAAAATTGCTCTTCCACAATGTCTAGCGTAGTTTGTCCTTGAGCAGTCCTGTGGAGTCCCTTCTCACTCTGTTCACCATCCTTTGATCATCTACTACATTTCATCCTTTCTGAGGAACATTGGTCCTGTAAGCAGTTGGTTGGATCTAGAGAATAGGAATTTCACACATAAATGTATGTTAGTTTTCTTTTCTGAGATTTGAGAAATATTATGATGGGAATTGGAATGATTCCAGCCTCAGAAGTGTCCTTTAGAATTCCCAAATGTCCTTAATTATAATTTATTTTCATTTCAGAGTGGAAGTATCATAGCTTATAAGCTACTAGGGAATAAAAAAGGGTGAAACATCCGTTAGGTTGGGTGTTAATATATGTGTATTTATTTGTGTTTTTCTTCATTGTAAAAAAGCAAAGGTTTTTCATTACTTTAGCACTGTTAATTTATTTTCAAGCTGGTGCCTAAACTTCTGGAACACAAAATTAATGGGCTCTTGGCAACCCTTTCTGAATCACCCAAGTCAATAGTGGTTCTTCCCATCTATCATCATAATTTGCAGTATGCCTCCCAGAAGCATTAAGACAAAGATACACACTACACTATTTTCCATTCCCATTGGCACTAGGCAAAAATAGTCATAAATGGATTCTTTACATGCAAACTCCCAAACTGGAAGCCCTGATTTAAAATAAAATTGGATATCACTCAGCCCGCCAACAAACTCTTTCAGACTACAAATGACACATTTATTTATAGAGCTATTTAGAGAATAATAAAAAAAAAGTTTGATGACATTTTCTAAATTAGCAACCAATGTCAACTCCATAGATTCTGTTTGCATCTGTTTTCTGTTAAAGTAACTAAAAGTGATAAGGGTATGTTATGACAACAGTTTCTCATGAAAGGATTATTATACCTGTTTAGTCATATTCTGAGAGAAGACTAATATTTTTTGATCCAGAATTACACCATTCAGTCATTGAGAAGGAAATAATTTATGGCTCCCATATATCTTTCTATGATGAGAGGGTATTGGAAAAGTAGGGTAGGTAACTGCAGCATTTTTTGTTGTTGTGTCATGTTGGAATTGGGCACAGATTAGCCTGGGGGAAAACCCAAATCACGATTGAAAGGGAAACAAATTTGGAGTAAAAAAAAAAAAAGTACAATGTACAGCAGATCCAAAGAGTGGCTAAGATTGGGTTAAAAATAAACAACGAAGCCAGATGGCTGGAGAAAAATAAAAAGTTGTAAGGTAGTTTAAGGAATTGGTTAGGACTAGTGGTTTATGACTAAGGTCAATCATTTTCAGATAGTGCCAGCATTAACCTGAAGTGACAGTTGCACACTGAAATGAGAGTGGTAGCTCACAGGGATTGTAAAAGCAAGACACAAACCTATATTGGCCCACTCCATAATTGCTGTAGTTCCTTTAGTATTTATTTATTTTTCTTGGCATAAAATAGATAAAAGTAAAGTGACCATCCATCCTGGTTTCCCTCATTCTGTCCTATTCAATGCCTGCCTTGTTAGGTACTTGGGCATAACATCCCTTTTCTCCTGAGTGTCCTGGTTTGGATGATAAAGTATATGGTCATTCTGGCTTCAGCACAACACGAGAAGGCGTGAGCACTTATATACTTTGTGTGTTATTATCTCATACACACACACACACAACCTGTTGAAATCCATATAGAAAGAATGATTTGTTTGCTCATTGGAGCTCTGAAAAGAAAAAGAGGCAGGAAATTGACTTCTTTGTTTGGGTGATGACAAAGTGTATGGGAAGGAATGAGATGTGTTTCTGAAGAGTTAAAAAAATAAATTTTGATAGAGAAATTGGTTCTTAAATATTCAGAACACCAAAGATCCACAAACCATGAAGGTAAAATCAGGACAATTGACATAAAGGAACATTGACACACTTGGCTATTTTAAAGGGTTTAATGGAATTTTAGAGTCAGATAAGATGTGGCATAGACCACAAATGAATCCTGAATAGAGGTGAATAAGAAATGGTTAATATCTACCTCTTTATCATATGTAAAATATACTTTATTCAAGGGCTGTGTTTAGTGCCAAAAATACAGTTATCACTTAGAAAAATCTTCAAAAGGAAAATTCTGTACACTTAATAATAGATAGGAAAATAAAAGCATTCATGGGGACTTGAATTTGAAAGTTGAAATGAATTTATTGCTCCTCATTTTACTCTTCAGTGTGAAGTATGTATTCTAGGGGATGTCAATACTTTTTCTTATGAAAGTCAGTAAACTACTTAGTTGGTGCGGGGCCACCTTGCAGGGACTCTGACAGCAGAGGCATATGGAAATCACTTGATCACTTGAGTATTCATTAATGAAGTTAATGTGGTTCATTGTGATCCTTTCTGCAATTAGGAGATGAAAGCTGATTAGTAAGTGGAACTAATTTGGAAGGAATTTATTGCAATTTTATACATGGTTTAGTGTTAAATAGGACATTTGAGTCTTACAATCAACGCTTTCATAAATAATACATGCAGAATTTTTTTCTAAAAAAGCCTGTGACTCTTTTGTCCCTGGCCTTTTCGAATCTAATTTCTTCTCAAAATCAGAGTGGTTTATACACACTGTTCCCACTTCCTCACTGCTTTTTTTCCCAACCCACTACAATTTGCCTTAATGTTCATTATTCTACAGACACCCTGAAACTGCTCACATGAGTCATCATTACTTTCAGTCACATATTGGAATTCTCTCAAAAAATGTTTGTTATTAATAATATTTTTGATTGAAAAACCCTAATTGCATATATTTATGGGGTACCATGTGATATTTTGATATATGCCTGTAATGTTCATGATTAAATCAATCTAATTAACATATCTATCACTTCACTTACCTATCACTTTTTATGGTAAGATATTTGAAGTTTATTTTCTTATTTTGAGATATACAATGAATTATTATTGACTATAGTCACCCTGATGTGCAATAGATCTCAAAACCTATTCCTCCAGGAGGAATCAACAATCGCTCATTCCCTCCCTCTCCACCACCCTGCCAGCCTCTGGTAACCACCATTCTATTCTCTCCTGAGTTGAAATTTTTTAGAAGCCTCATATAACTAAGATTATGTGGTATATGTCTTTCTGTGCCTGGCTTATTTCAATTAACATAATGACCTCCATATTGATCCATGTTGTCTCAAATAACAGGATTTTCACCTTTCTAAAGGCTGACTAGTATTCCATTGTGTATAAATGTCACATTTTAATTATCCACTCATCTGTTCCATATCTTAGCTATTGTGAATAATGTTGCAATAAACATGGAAGTACAGATATGCCTTCAACATATTCATTTCACTTACTTTATATATATACCCAGAAGTGGGATTAATGGATATATGGTAGTTCTATTTTTAATTTTTTGAGAAATCCTCATGCTATTTTCCATACAGCTGCACTAATTTACATTCCACCAACAGTGTATAAGATTTCCCTTGTTATCCTTCATCTTTTTGGTAAAAGCCATTCTAATTGGTGTGAGGTGAGATCTCATTGTAGTTTTAATTAGCAGATCCATAATCATTAGTGATGCTGAGGATTTTGTATGTACCTGTTGGCCATTTGTATGTCTTCTTTGAAAATTATGTTCAAGTTCTTTGCCCATTATTTGTTTCCTTGCTATTGAGTTGTTTGAGTTCTTTACATATTTTGGTTGTTAGCAACTTATCAGATATATGGTTTGCAAATATTTTCTCTTGATCTGTAGATTGTCTCTTCTTCTTGTTAATTGTTTTCTTTGCTGTGCAGATTCTTTTTAGTTTGATGTCATCTCATTTGTCTATTTTTGCCTTTGTTGCCTGGGCTTTCATGGTCATATATAAGAAAAATCATTGTCCAGACTGATGTCATGGAGCTTTTTCTCTAGTTGTGTGGATTATTTTAAACTGATAACAACTGTCTGATAACCATGTAACTTTGATCACACACAAAAAAGAAAAAAAAACCACTACTCTCTTTTTTTTCTTTCTGAAATATTTATGGGATACATAAGTTTTTGTTATATGGACACACTCTGTAATGCTGAAGTCAGGGTTTTTAGTGTGTCTGCCACCAGGACAATGTTCTTCATACACAATGGGTAAGAAAAAAGTATCATTCTTTAACTCCATTCCCCCTCCCACTTTGAATTTTTGATGTCACAATTTACCACTTTTTACATTGCATATCCCTTAATAAATTGATTGTGGTTATTATTATTATTTTAATAGCTTTATCTTTTAACGTTCATACTAAAGATATGCTATTTGAACAACATCACTACATTATTGGAGTATTCAGAATTTGTTTACTTACTTTTACGTTTTCATATACTTACTTATATACTTTCAGATGTTTTTGTTTTACTCATTAGTGTCGTTTTCTTTTATCTTGAAGAACTTTCTTTAGCCTTTCTTGTGAGATGGGTCTAGTGATGATGAATTCCTTTAGCTTTTGTTTCTCCAAAAGTCTTTATCTTTCCTTTATTTCTAATGTACATCTTTGCTGGGTATAGTATTCTTGGTTGCCAGGTTTTTTTGTTTGTTTGTTTGTTTGTTTTTGTTGTTGTTTTGTTTTGTTTTTTCTTCATCACTTTGAATATACCATCAACTCCTCTTGGGTCCTTAAATTTTCTGCCAAGTGGTTCGCAGTTAAGTATATTGGGGTTCTCTTAAAGGTTATTTGTTCCTTTATCTTGCTGCTTTTGAAGACCATGTATGTGTGTATGTGTATCTATATGTGTGTATGTGGATAGATATTCACATTTTAGTCACTCAAAAGCTAAACATATAGTTACTAGCACATTTACAAGCCATTAATCTTGAATGTGATCTTGGTGTTTGTATTTTTCTTATATTAATGTCAACAATTGTGTACATTATATGTTCATTGTATGTTTATTTATATATATGACATATATGAGAATAAAATTGTATGTATAAGGATTAAGAAAATAGAAAACAACCATGACACACACAAGAAAATCTATAGATAAGAAACAAAGTTATGTACAAAGTGAATGCACAAAAATGTATGCCATACAGTCCTGCACAATATCAGGTGGGAAGAAAATTTGTTTCTCAGTTACTTAATGGTGACAGTAAAGAAGGAAACAAAATCAAGAGCATATTTCACAATACTAATAACATAAAAGCCAATCAGTTACTCTGGATAAGACTGAAATTGTTGCTCTTATGAATCCTCATAAATGAAATTCTGTGCTGTAGTGAAGAATGTTTGAAATACACTTTAAAATAAACACATTAGCACATTTCAAGGAGTAGTTTCTTGTTTTCTTCATGAAAATTGATGATAATATGTAAAATTGCATTTCAGTAAAATAATTCTACAATATACAAATTTTTTTATATTAATATAAGAAAAATGCTAATAGTAATATTTATGTTCAATTATAGTGGCTCCTAAATTTGTTGGTACCTATCTGTTTAATTTTTGAGTGATTAAACAGTATATTTGCAACCCATTGGAGCATCTCTCTAACAAATGAGAAACTGTGATTCGGCTAGGGCAAATCTGCCTTGGATTCCATCCAAAGGATTTTATTGTTTCATGTACCACAAGGAACTCATTGCAGCCTTGTCTTACCTATATGAAGCCAGCATAAGGCTATGTCATAAACCAAACTCCTTGTGGATACAGTCTCATGCTTTTCCAAATTTTATAGATATCCAAGACCAAGTGTACTACATTGGGAAGCACTTAAATATTTCACTGGCAAATTGAACTGCTGATTGCTATTCATCTCCTTTACCTTAACCTCTCCTCTTCTCTCTTTTTCTCTGCAAGTCCCAGAATCTATTATTGGCTTAAGTTCTTAGCTTTTGGCCTTCCAGGGAATGTTGTTAAATTAGTTTTTTCCCTCATTTTTCAGCTTCCCCCTGCCCCACCTGTTACCCTCTGTTCCTATCTTCCTCTAGTTTCTCCAGGGCAGGGTCTAATATATGACCTTAACATATGCCTTAACGTTGTACTTATTTGATAATGTACTTGGTTTTTATTGAGTTAGTCCCTCATTGAAAGAACATACATTTTAAATAGTATTTGATGGGGAAAGTCATATTGAAAGATAATAGGATAACCTGCAGCATTTTAGCAGGTCAGTAGGGCCAAACACTTGGGTGGAAAAAGCTATAGAAACTTTGCTACTTATCCATCTGTAGGGGCTGGCCATTAGTTAAAACATTGCTCATGGCATGGAATTTTGAAGACTGCTTTACAATCAGTTTCCAGCATTATTTTAGTTGTTAATTCACTTGGATAATTGGGGGGACAGTGACTCAGAATGTAGGCAACTAGTTTTGGCAGTTAAATAGCTATACATTTATTTTATCTTAATAATTCATCCAAAAGACAAAAATTTTAGCTGAATGCAATCAACTTATTTTTTGGCACATATTAAATCCACCTGTGGAATAAGTTTAGCATCCTTTTGAACTAGTTAAAAGGCAACTTGTCTTCAACATGAGTGGGTTTTCACAGTACTCTATGATCCAGGGATTATGCAGAACTGAGAGAAAATGTTGAATATTTCTAAGAATAAAGAATTTAAATTCTTTATAAAAATAAAACAACAGAATGAATCAAAATGACACCATTTCTCTTAGGCAATATATATTTGATATTGAAATCAGATTCAATTACAAGAAATGCCAATTTATTAAAAGTTTAAAAAATCATCCATATCACTGTTAATTAATTTGAAATTCATCTACATCTGCAATGTGGAAATCTAGTGTTTTAGGATGCCAAAAACCTTGTGGAAAATTAGAATGGAAATTTGTAACAATGAGGTGAAATAAATGTTTTATATTGCATAAAACATTTAAAATACTAGTCTCAAGCACCAATAGAGTTTTTTAATTTTCATCATTGGATATGTAATGCCATATAGCATAAATGATAAAGATGGAATATGATAATAACCAAAGGACAGGCAATACTAATACTAATGAATATACAAAAGAATGCTTAATACAGCAAAACAATGTGATGTAATTTTCCTAACTTTCAGAATATTTTTTTGTGTAGATGTTGTTGCTGAAAATGTCTGAACAGATCCATAGGATCAATCCTGGGTTGAATTTCCTATCTTGTACTATCGGGAACACAATGCTGGGAGATGCTGATTTTCTGCAGAGACAACCCAATCACCTAAAGGCACACTGAGGAAGACATATAGCTTTCATCATGATTGCCATTGAATATTGTGTCAGAATAATCTCTCTACCTCTTTCCACAAATATCAAAAGCCCCTCAGCAACTATCCACTCTTAGCTTCATTGGATGTTGTGGATATATTCTGAGTTTCAAAGGAATGGAGGACCGTTTTACGTCACTGGCTGACTCCTTATGTTCGAACCAGAAGAGATCTGCCCACATTCTTCATTCTCTCTTCTGTTATCTGGTGTCCTGGTTCCTTCATCTCAGCTGTCTTGCCTACCAGCATTATTGCAGCAGGAAGAGACCGGGGCAAAGTAGACAGATATGTCTCATAACCACATTTGTAATCTTAAATTTTCTCGTAGCCACAATTTACAAAAGAGAAAAAAAGGTGACATTAATTTTAATAATATATTTTATGTATTTAAGAAAAAAAGAGGGTAAATTGACTGTCTCTTTTCTTGATTCTGGAACATATATAGCCAATTTAATAAATTTAGCAATTCTACTCTTGAGCTCTAGCTGTCTATAACTTTGTGTAAAGAAGCTAGGATTTTCACACCTGAGAGTTGAGTCACTTTCTTGAATTAACAGGAATGACAACACCTCAGATTAAAAACGCACAGCATACTCGTATTTAATCTCTTTTACAGTAAAACCTTTCCTTAATGTGACTTCCTAGGAGGAAATGCCTTGCCTTGCCTTGTCCTGAATCTTGCCAAATGCAATGTATTTTATTAGAAATCAAGGCTGCTAACTGCCTTTTAGTTCTGATAGAATGGAAACATTACTACAAATAAAAAAAAAAAAGCCCTGGAAATCAGTTCATGCTTTATGTGGGCCCCGGAATAAATATATATTCACACACAATGTATATATGTATTCATATACAGATTCAAGTGCGGTCTGGAAAGTATCCAGCCGTGTAACTTATATTAATATTAACAATGACTGGATACTTTCTGGACAGCCCTCATATATTCACAGATATGTTGCTCTAAAAACCCTATTTTGCCACAGCTGTACTGCTTGACCTTGGACAGTGTTACTTGGCTTCTATGTCCTCAGCTACAAAACATGAGTTTTTAAGACTAAGTAAGGTTAAAGTGCCTAATAACGTATTTAGTAACAAGGAGATTTTCAATAAATGATAACTGGTAATGGCACTTCTGTGTTCTATTAAATTTATGCAACAATACAAGGTCTGCCTATATCCCAGGGTCAGCAAGAAGCTCATGTGAGACAATTTGAATGCACTTTATATGTGGGAAAGTGTCATACAAATAAAAGAAACTATTGTTATGGAAGTAGTGTATCAGAAGGGAGGTGAAGAGTAAAATGAAGCAAACATAACATAGATAGCACCAGCATTTAGTCAAAATGGAGAGGTGACAAAGCCCTGACACCTGCTGCTGTGATAACAGTTGACCTAATCCACACAGTTTCATTACCATAACAAACAATATATCTCCAGTAATGTCTGAAGTGACAAGAGTAGTAGCTCAAAGCAGTATAGCATAAGTGTAAAGGCAACACATACCAGGTTATCAGCAAATGACTTTTCCCTGTATTTTGCCTCTCTTTCTCTTTCATGATTAAGCTTATGCCCCTCCCAATAAAAAGAGAAGCACTGTACCAGGAGAATCTGAGATGCTTTTATGGCAGTTGAAGTCAGCTAAGTCCTTCTTATGCTAAGAAGAATTGTAAAACAAGCTAGTGGGCTATCACTGGGTACTGATTTGCCAATGAGAAATATGCTTAGGGTGAATCAGTTGAATCACATTATAAAAAGTCAATAACAATAGGCCAGATTTTAATAAAGGTTGGTACTTTAAGTTGGTGTTTATTTGTGAGGTACATGAAAATCTCCAGGTTATTTCAGAGGCAATAAATCAGAAAACTTTCCATGTACCAAGCACTGTGCTAAATGCTGAGGACTTAAGGATAAATAAAATATAGCGCTTATCACTGAAACTCTTGTTGTTCAGAGGGGGAGATAGATAAATAGACTAACAATTTGAATACAGTGTGGTAACAAATGTAAATTCTATACACAAAATTCTACTAGAGCACAGTCTAGAGCAAAAGAGAGAAGGAGCTAATCTTAGAAATTTAAAGGCAGTCAAATGGTTATTCCATCAAAGAAGGGAAATTCTGGGTGGGTGGTAAAGGGGGATCCCAGTGGGAATTATTTGCAGCTTGTGGAACACCTTAAACAACAAAACGGAGATATGAGTATACGATTAATCAGGAAGAAATAAGAAGTTCATTTTGAATGGGGTGTAGGGTGTACGTGGAAAAAAAATGTTAGGAATTGAAACTACAGCCGTAAGCAGGAGCTTCACAATGAAAATTCCTTGAATGTTTTTCTGAGACATCTGGAGGCAATGAGGGGTGTCATTGGAGGATTCAAAACAGTTGGGTGACAAGCGCTGATTTTCATTTAGGAAGAGCACTCAAGTAAATAGCAGAGACAAGAGAAAGGGGTGGGAGCTAGATCATACAGTGTCCCCTCAGCCATTGTAAGTGCTTTAGCTTTTGTTTTGACTGTGATGGAGAGTTTAAGTGGAGGAATGGCATAATCTATATCATTTTCAAAGGATAATTCATCTTTGTGGACAATAAACTATGTGAACGAGGAAAGCAGAAAGGCCACTTAGGTGACTAAGGCACTTACCCAGGAGAAAGGTGTTGCTTGCTTGGACAAAGGTGGTTGTGATAACAGAGGTTCGAGGAGTGTTCATTTCAGAATATTCCTAGAATGCAGCGCTGAAAGGATTTGCTGCTGGCTTTATTACGACTGAACGAGATGTGTACAAATCAACTTCAAGGTTTCTGGCCTGAGCAATTCGGAAAGATGGAATTGTAATTCCCTGAGATGCTGAAGAGACCCCTCTTGGAAAAGGGGGAGTGATATCATGTATTCTGTTGTGGCTCTGTTGAGTTCTAGATGCCAGTTAAGCCTCCAAGTGGAGATTGTGAGTTGGAAAATGAATTTATGGGACTGTGTTTGGAGGAGACATGTAAGTTGGAAATGTAGATTTGGGAATCATCAGCATAAAAGTGTTATTTTAAACCATGGATGTGGATCATTTTCCTGGGGAATGAGTGTATATTGAGGTGAGTGAGAGAACCAAGTCCTGTGGCACTTCAACATTTGGTGGTTGGAAATAAATGGGAGATCTGGCAGAGGAGGATGAGGAGTAGCTAGTATTACTGGCAAGAGGAGAACCACATGTTCCACAAATCAAATGAAGAACATATTTTAAAAAACGAAGAGTAAACCATTGTATTAAATGCTACTGGTATGCATAATGAGTGCGATGTGCACCGTCTAGGGGATGGACACACTTGAAGCTCTGATTCGGGGGCGTGGTGGGGGGCAAGGGCTATATATGTTACCTAAACTTTTGTATTCCCATAATATGCTGAAATAAAAAAAAAATTAAAAAAAAATGCTACTGGTAAACGGAGAAAGAGAGGGACTGAGAAAAAAACATTTCATTTTAGACTTAGAGGTTACTTGTGCCCTTGACCATAGTGGTATGATGACGTAGGGAAGACAAAAGCCTGATAGGAGGAGTTCTGAGAGAAAATGAGCAAAGAGGAAGAAGAGAGAATGGGAAAAAGAGAAAATAGAGACAGGGGAGTTTTGCTCTAAACACAATAAACAGAAATTTTCAGGGTTGAAACTACTTGTTTAAGTGGAACAGGAAGACAATTTTCGGGGATAACATTCCTAATACCTCTAAAATTCTTTCATTAAGTGGTAGTCTATTAAGTGTATGCAAAATTCCGGCCCAGTTAAATAGCAATAAAATTTAGGCAAGCCCAATCAATTTGCTTTCAGTATTTTGCATAAACTAACTTGGCCAAGATACAAATAGGTTTGGTGAGTCCCTGAAGCACTGACCCTTTTTCCTGTCACTTGTACTTTTCTGAAGAGTATGAGGAAAAATTGAATCAGTCACTAGATTCTGTTAGCAATAACTAGAAAGTTACTTCTGATAAAATACATAAAAATGAGAACATAACATTGTTTATGCAATTTTATGGCAAATGAGAGAAAATAAGAAGAGAATGAAGCTAAGGTGTACTGGATATTTATCATGTGTGAGGTACCCCATCTATCTTATGTTAGATGCTATTTTAGATTAAGAGGCTGAGGTTTGTCTGGTCAAAAACTGGCCTAAGGACAGGCCATAGTGTTTTACGTTTAAGGTTGGCCTGGGCCAAATCTGAAGCTTTCACTTTGCCTACATGTCCACTCTGCCTTTGTACTTTCAAGACATTTTCAAGTATTGAAAAAGAAATCAACAAGTAAGCAGAATGTGGTTTGTGTTACTTTAGAAGTAGCAATGATAATTTTCAATGCACAAGAAACTATTTTTGCTATTCTGAGCTTTTTCTTCTCGTAGACAAGCAGCAGCATTCTAGCTTACTGCCTTGAGCATCACATCAGGTGTTTAAATACATTTAAGTAAATTTAACTGCTTTAATCATGCTCTTAACATCTTTGTTTGTTTTTGTTTTTGCATGAAGGACACATTTGAGGATCTAGAGAATTGAGGAGTTGTACATTCTTGAGAAAAATGCACATTTACACAAATGACTGTGTTCAGAAAGTCCCTAAACCTATCCTCATAATTCCATTTAAAAATCTCTGATCTGGAGGCTTTTGGTAAGGGAGAGATCTAAAGAAAATCTCACTCATTTGTTAACTGTTTTAAGAAAATTCATTCATTAGTTTCACAGAAACAAAGATTTTTTCAAAATTAGTATGTACTATTAGAATTGTTTATTACTGATAGAAGTACACTTTGCAAGAAGCTTTAAGTGGTTGTGAATTGAAGACGACAAAAGATTTAATGTAATTGTTATGCTACTTAAGAATAGATACATAATTTTTGGTTTAGTAAAGAAATACTGTGTATTTGCATTAAAAATTTTATCATACTGAATTCTTAAGTAAATGTATGTGAAATTCCCATAGATACTTGTTTTTATCTTTGCAGAAGTTGTTTTTGCATGATACAACAATTTTCTGCTTGCTTTCTTATTTCTTGCTTCTTTGCTGCAATGTCTGGTTAATGCTCAAGTCTCACTAGACTTGGAACTTCTGCTGATGCTAGGCAGCCCCTCTGCCTAGAAAATAAGAGTAAGTAATAGGAAGGGAACAAATAAGCCTCATTTGTCAGTGCTCATTGGTCTTTATTAATCCTCTGGGTCACACTCTACGTCTCCACAGTTAACTGTGCTGTGTTCCTGGATGTGTGAAAGCAAGCTTTAATCAAAACTATGCCAAGTAATCTCTGGGAACAGCCATTCATATTTGGGTGAAGATAACTAGACATTGAGTGTTATTTAGGTTTGAATACTAATGAAAGAAAAACAAACAAATTTATTCAAGAGCATCAGCAGAAATTACAGGGAAAATGCTTACTCCTCTGGCCATCAGCAATGTTTAAAACCAGTGGTGCCTTGAGTCCAGGGACCATACCGACTAAGAAGCATTAAAATTCCAAGCAGTCAGCCTTGGACATGCTTGGAAGGACTCAACTAGATGTGGAGGGTATGTTGCTCCAATCTCATGGCCCGTACACCTCCCACCTCCCACTAAACCCCACCTCCCAAGTCTGCCACATTGGGGATTAAATTTCAACATGAGTTTTGGCAAGGACAAACCAAACCAAACCATAGCAGACATCTAAGAGGAGAAGTCAAGTGGGAAGTTGAGTCTATAAGTCATGAATCTAGCAAGGAGGTCTTGGCTGAAGATGTGAATTAGGGGTTTATCAATCAGTGGATGTTTATAGCCCTTGGAATGAAGGAGTGCACCCAGGGAATGAATGTAGCTGGAAAAGATGACAGGTTCATTGACTGTAAGAGATTGGAAAAATGAGGAGAAAGCTGGAAAAGAAAAGGATGCTGAATGGCCATGAATGAGAAGGAAAACCAGGACAGTGTGGTGTTCTGGGAGCCAAGTGAAAAAAGTATTTCAGAACAGAGAGAACTGACAGTTCTTGCTGTGATCCTTCTTCACTGCTGTACTCTTAACCCCTGGCAACCATATTTTCAGAGTTTGGTCATTGGTCATATGATCTCCAGGTGAGGGGTAGGAGCAAATCAGCATAAATTTAGCACTACAACTGTCAAAAGCTCAAAGGCCAGGACCCGTTGTTGGGTAATAGCTCCTTTCCATATACAAAGGTAAGTATTATTTTTATCCTTCTAAAAGTTTTTTCCAAAAAATAAATAACATAAATAAAGGTATTTTCTAGAATATTGGACACTAGACAAAAACGAGCACAACAGTGCTTGAATAGCCTCGTCCCTTGGAGATGGATTAGGACTAAGAGTAAACAGGGTATTATTTGATTAGCTGACTTACTCAGTCAACAGATTTAACGAGTACTTCCTATGTGCTAGTTTGTCCTCTTCCACTTTGTGTATTAGTGCACATAACTGTCAAAAGAAAAAGAAAACCTCTGCTTTTGTGGAGTTAATAGTCTAGTGGGGACAGATAGACAATAAACAATAAAGGTAATTGACAAGTAAATGATATAGTATGTTGCAAGCTAATATGCACTATAGAAAAGAAATCCATCAGGGTAAGGGGGATTGGGAGTAGAGAGATTATATTAGTTATAAATCTTTCTTTGATCCTAACACTTTTAATAAGGACATGAATATTCTCAAAGCAGAGAAGGACTTTAAAGTCAGCAGGAAGCAGGAAGAATTTTCATATGTAGCATGTATAACATTTTATGTTTTCATTCTGAAGACACTAGCACTGAATTCTGATGGCACTGTAGTTATGTGGGAATTGGATGAACTTGACTGTCACCCTTTGAAATCCCTGCTTCTGACAGGTCAAATATTTCAAAATCTCTTGTTAAAAACATTTTGAGCATGTTCATTTCTTGGGGACATTTTTATCTTTAATAATAACCAATTTAGAGAAAGTAGGACAGAGCAACTAGGATATTTTGAAAACAACAAAGAAATAGATGCTTCATTGATAATTGCTTGGCACTCTGTATATGCTCTGAGTGTTCAAAAAACATCAATCATATTTCTAAAATTTGAATAAGGTCACAGGCTAACAATGCCATCCTGTAAAATTCTGATAATAAAACTAATGAAATTGGAAACTGGTGATATTTTATAGGACAGTATGAGGAGAAAAGATGAAGTAATTATTTTTCCCCACATCCTATGCTTATCAATGAAATGTTCCAGGAAAGAGTAGCCTAGATTATTTCTGCATCTCCAGATCTGAGCACAGCACCTAACATAAAGTCCATTATTCTCAGATCCTAAATTTCCTGAGACTCACTTGGGACACTTACTAAAAATATATAATCTTGAGCTTCGCTTTATGGGACCATACTTTTACTGACTTATACTAACAAAGCACATATCGTTTACTGAAATTCAAATTTCAATCTGGCAACACTGAAATATGATTAAAATTGAAAGTGGATGTCTCATACTTCTAAGGATAAATCCCATAACTAATAAGATAAGCATTTACCTAGGTAACAAGCTTCTGTGAATTAGCTCAGTTTTATCTGGTTCTAAATAGATTAAGTTTTCTTACTTGGCCCAAATGTCAGTTTATTACTTTCTGTTCTGAGGCTAGAAATTAATCCTGATTGCACATCTTAGAGAGATGATTGTGGTTAGTCATGTAATACGACTCTGTAGGAGTATGTAACTAGATACAATCTGTTACCATTATTAAAAATTTCTTAAATTATGTGTCCTGATGATATTATTGCAGCTTCATTTTTCTTATGAGGACTATGTCATGATAAAGAAAGGGAAAATCTAGTTAGTTCAGGCTTGTGCATGTGTTTTTGTTTCAATAAAGTTGCTAACTCTTAATTTTTTTGGATGGAGATTGATGCTCCAACTACCCACTAGTTTTTAACAATTCTTATATTGAAATGATCACAAAATTCTCTACAGATTGACTGATTATGTTTATTTTTCAGATGTGTTCACCTTTGTTTCACTTTATGACCAATTAGATTGATTTTCAGTGATTCTGCTCCAACATCAGGAATTCCAAAGAAACCAGTCTTACAAAGTTGTAGGTATTATGATACAATCACCATAGAATTAGAAAAAGATGTTGTCTTCATTTTTTTAATTGCTGTGTAACAAATCACCACAAATTTAGCAGGTTAAAACAACACCCATTTATTATCTCACATTCTGTGCAGGTCAGGAGGATAGGCACAGCTTAGCTGAGTCCTCTGCTTGGGTTCTCATGGGCCGTAGTCAAGGAATTAACCGCGTCTGAGGTCTGGTCTGAGCCTCAGGGTCCTCTTCCAAACTCACATGGTTGTTGGCAGAATTCATTTTTTTGAAGGTTTGAAATTCACGAGGGCTTGATTTTTCAAGTTCAGAAAAGAGTTTCTGACTTATACTGTCTCTGACTTCTAGATCCTCTTTTCAAGGGCTCACCTCATTAAGTCAGGTCCATCCAGGAAAATTTCCCTGTTGATTAACTTTAAGTTCACTGATTATGGGTCTTAATTACATCTAAAACAATCCCTTTACCTTTGCTATATAATACGACACTATCATGAGAGTGACATCTTGTCACTTCTGTCAAGTATTACTGGTTAGAAGCAAGTTATAAGTCTCAGCTGTACTGGCGGGGGGCGTGTGCTCTACAAGGGCTTGGGTCACTGGAGACCATCTAATAGATCTGTTTACCATTTTCCTTATAAAAATAGCATTCAAATCCTACCCAACTTGGGAAACAAATGATATAAAAGATAATTAAACTTCCCTGCATGAGGCATAGAAGCATATATTGGAAGAACTAGTGATAAAAAGAGGAAAGGAGGTAAAAAGAGATAGAGAAGAGAGACCCAACATCATGGTTCCAGTAAAGCCAGGAAAATTCAGAGGCCTGAGTGTTTAGTTTAATAAATGTGATGATCAGTGCTATCTAAAATTCAATGTAAAATTTATTTGCTATAATGTCTTGGCACGTAAACCCCTCAGTGTTTCAGGACCTGAGGAAAGTTTGTTGCACATAGGTTACAGATGGAGACTGAGAATTGAGTGGAAATACAAACCTGAAGCTATGGGTAATTAAGACTCCTTGACTATATTGGGTATATCTGGGTTTTCTACCATGTATGTGGTCAGGATTTGATTCCATCTTTCTCAGATATTAGACAACAAAGTGATCCTAGCAAGCTTGAAAACATTTAAGAAGTTCATTTATGGGTTATATATGTTTCTGTCTTAAAGCAGAGCAATAATTGGCATTTAGAATATAAATGTCTTAGAATATACAGCAAAACCTATATCAAGATAGGCCAAAAAATTTGGTTCATTTTGTAAAAAAGGCAAGTGACTTCAGGGTTATTAAAGAAACAACCAACCAACCTAATAGACAAATACTTAAACCTTTGGAAAGAAGAACTTAAAAATGTTTTCATTGAATTTTTAAGTGGTTGTGGTCATTTGGTCTTCACAATCTGATATCACAAGTCTAGATATTACTTATGTCAGCAAAATGCCGCCGTTCAGATAGATTACAGTTTATTAGATTTTTGAAATTGCACTTTTCGTAATAAAATCACCTCAGGGCTCAAGTACAAAAGAAATGACATGAGTATATATGAGTTTGACTCAGAGATTAGAGGATGTGAAATATTAATGTTATTTACAACATTTAACACCTGCTGAATATGAATTTACACAAAGTCAGCATAGTATTCCTTCTCTTTGTGAGAGGCTTGGAATCATAAAATAAAAGTTCAGTCTATCAAAATTAGGAATAATTTCAGTATTTAATTTGGTTCTCAGGTTGGTTGAATATCAGAGACATGACTAAGACAGACAATAAGGAGAAGCAGCATGGGGAAAGAACACTAAATTTCTATCTAAAAGTTCTTTCTTCCAATCCTGTCAGTGTGACTTGTGTGGTATAGGGTGCATTACTAACATTTTAGGTCTTCAGTTTTCTATTCAGTAAAATGAGGGCAGCCTCACAGAATGAATAATAAATGTTCAAGGCGTTTGCGAATTATAAATTACCATAATAGCCTGAGTTATTATTTTCCAATGGTTCCAAGCTAGCTATCATCCAAGTATTTATTTTGTAGGAAAGAGGCAGGTTGAAATGGCTCCAACAGTCAAATCACAGCATGGGATGTGGTAATAGGTTTGTAGCAAAAATAGAGTCTTCATAAAATGCAATCTGGGACCTCTGATGCTCCATGAGATTCTGCATTTGTATCTATTCTCCCTTCAGCCAAACTCTAAAGTCACAGGAGGTACCTGTCTGTGGGGAATAACTTAATCATCTTAAAATCTTTGTTCTACATGAAAAAAGTATGAGATGAAATGGCAAGAAGGTGAAGTCTGGGCAAAGGAGATGGTCTCTACTTGTTACTTTTGTTCACTGACATCATGTATTAAACAGTACTTTAAAGGTGGGTGAGGTATGTGCTATCCTAATTGTACTGAAGAAGTGCACAAAATGGCAGGCCCAGATAGGCAGTAGAACTAATTACTAGAAATTAGGCTTCACGGCATTATGAACCTCTCATTTTGTTTCTTTCTCTATATCAATTTATCTCCTTCCCTCCCTCCCTTTCTTTCTCTCCCCTTCTTTCTCTCTCCTTCTTCACCACTGTCTCTCTCCGAATTTACATATCTAAAAGTTAGCGAGAAAAAAATTGTTTAAGCTAAATAAGATAAACTGATACTAAGAAACATTGCACATAAAACAGACAGAGGTTTAAAAGGATGCTTTTAAGAGTCCTCTCGGGATCTTCAAGAAAATCGGAGTCACACTGTGAAAACAAACAATCCTGTTTGGAGGGAGTTTCATTCACTTAGTGCTGCTAAATATGCATTAATGAAAAGAGAGCAAGGTAAGCTTTGTGTTTGGGCCAATTGTCATCTCTATTAATAGACTTTAGAGGGTAAAATGACTAAACCAGTCATTTTCATGGTTTAGTATATCAAAATCCACAATTAATCTACAAATAACATCCTAGAAAAATTTCTTATTGGGTTCCCTGCAAACATTTTTTCTTCCTCTTAGATCATTTTCCTTTGCTTCTGCTGTCTCCACTGCTTCCACAACTCTTTTTCTTAAATGACTTATTCATGATTACATCATTTCCTTTTGTTTGAAAATCATTATTAACTCCATGTAGCCTTCAGCAAAGAGACTAAAATCTTGTCATTCAATACCCATCCCAATCTGACTTGAATTTACCACTCTGACCTTATTTTCATGCACACCCCCAACTCCACAGACCCACCTACAGGACTCTATAGGTGTCCATGTTTCATTTTCAATAAATGTTCCATGTGCTTTCATGAGACCAAATCATTATAAATTCTGGCCCTTTGCCTAGAATATCATTCCTCTTTTTATGCCTGGCAAATTCTGCTCAGGCTTATGGACCAAGTATAACTTTTTATTTTTATGTGAACTCTTTCCTGAATCCTCTAGGCAGGCAGTCTTTGCTTTCTCTGGGTTCCAGAAGATAGTCTTATCTCCAAGCTACAGCACATGTTACGTTACACTGTATTTTATCCATTTCCATACCTGACTTATCTGTGGACTACTAGACCATCTGGTATCAGGACTGTAAAACTCACTATAGATTCCACAACACATGGTATGGCGCTGACCTAGTAGATAATCAATAATTGTTTGCAAAGGAAATCAAGGCTTCAGGAACTCTATTCTTTTTATTGTAAAAATTACTGGGATTGCTTCCTTTTTTAAAAAAAAACAACTTTATTTTTACAAGTATTTTAAGAGTCTTGATTTCATATTCTAGGTAGGAAGTAGTAGATAACAGCAAGCCAATGCTTCCACTGCACCAATGTGAAAAAGCCGGATAAATTAAGAAAATCATACTGTTCAAGACTTCAAAAAAATATATGGAATCAACAAGGACTAGGAATAAAAGTACTGATGAAAGACCCGTGCACAGGTGAGCTGTGAATCTCCAGATAATTTTTCTTCATGGAAGAATTACCAATTTTGGATTTGAGCAGAGGGGGTCAGACATGGCACATGTGCAGATCCTCTGCTGAGGAGAGAGAATCAGGAAGGCCTTTTGCCCTCGTGTGGGTCTGGAGTAGCAAACTGAAATCTTGAGGGACCACAGACATCTGCAATCTGCAATAACAGAATTTATATTCACATGGAATATTTGCCAAAATCAACTATATGAAGGACCATTAAGAACCTCCAGAAATTTTGAAATACTGAAGTATGTTCTCTGATCACAATGAAATTAAGTTAGAAGTCAATAATAAGATAACAAGAAAAGTCACAACTGGTAATTAAATCACACATTTCTAAATAATACATGGATAATTAAGAAATCAAAATGAGAATTAATTTAAACTGAATCGTAATGAAGACACAACATATTTAAATTTATGGAATACAGCCAAAGCATTCTAAAAGCAGTGCTTACAGGGACGTGTATACTTGAAAATGCACATACTAGAAAAAAAAGATTGAAAATTAAAGATTCAAAATTCCATCTAAATAAGCTAGAAAAAGAACAGCTTATCAAATCCCATGGAAAACAGAAGAAAAGAAAACATAAACATAAGAGCATAAACCAATGTAATACAACGAGGAAATAACAATTAAGTCAAAAGCTTTTGTTAAAAAAAAAGGGAAAAGATTATTAAACCAACCAAGCTCTAGCAAGAATGTTTAATAAAAATGAAGGAAAACATAAATTATTATTACCAGAAATTTGAATCCATTATTTAAAACCTTCCCATCGAGAAAATGCTTCACCAGAGAATTCTTAGCATATTTAAGAAAGAAGTTAACATCAAATTTATGTAACTTTCTCTCAGATAATAGAAACTAAGGAAATTCTTCCTAGCATTTTTGTTTTAAAATGAGGTTAGCATAACCCCAAATCTGACAAAGACATTATTAAAAGGATAATTAGAGTCCAATCTCTCTCCTAAGCATAGAGGTAAAAATTCTTAACAAAACATTATTAATTAATTCAAGTGACATTGAAAAAGGAAAATACAACATAACAAAGTGGAGTTTATTTCACGTATGAAAGGCTGATTTCACATTTCAAATTCAATGTTATTTACCATAATAATAGAGAAAAGGAGAAAAATTATATGATTTTCTCAATAGATACAGACTTATTCTTAATACAGTAAGTTTCAACATCTGTTCTTGATAAAATTCTTAGCAAACTAGTTATAGAAAAGAACTCCTTTAATCTGATAAAGAATATTTGCAAAATACCTACAGCCAACATTATACCCAATGATAAAATACTGAAAACTATTCTTCTAAGACCAGGGGATAAAAAAGTATGACTACTTTCACCATTTTTACTTAACATTGTACTAGAGTTTTACCCAGTGATATAAGGTAAGGAAAAAAATCCCTAAGGATTGTATATAAAGACAGAAAAATCTCATTATTAGCATATTACATACCCAGAAATCCAAATAATTTATAGACAAACTATTAGAATTAATAAGTGAATTTAGAAAAGTTGCTGGATAAAAGGTCAATATATAAATCAATTATATTTCTATATGCCAGCACCCCCTCCTGTGGAAAAATTATCTTCCATGAAACCAGTCCCTGCTGCCAAAAAGGTGGGGACTGCTGCTTTAGAAGAAAATACAGACTATTCTTTGACCTTGATTTGACAGATTACCTGAAAAAGACACCTAGAAGTGCTAAGCACAAAGGAAAAAAATGATAAATGAGACAATATAAAAATTACAAACTTTTGTCATCAGAAGACAGTATTAAGAAAGTCAATATGAAACCCACAGAATGTGAGAAGATATTTGAAATAAATGACAAAAACTCGCAGTCAGAATATCTAAAAGTACCCTACAAATCAATAAGACAAAAGATTATAATAATAGAAAAAGTGGACAAAAACTTGAACAGATCTTTCACAAAAAGATATCCAGATGGTCAATAAACATATGAAGAATGGCTCAATTTTATTATTTAGTAGAGAAATGCAAATTAAAACCACAATGCGATAGCTCTACATACATACCAAAATGGCTAAAATCAAAATGAGAGAGAATGCTTAGTGTTGGCAAGAATGTGGATCAACTTGAATTCTCATTCAGTGTCGTTGGGAGAGTAAATAGGTACCATCACTTTCTAAAGCTGAACTTATGCATACACATTAACCCAACCATTCAACACATAGTCATTAAAATATGTGCTAAAATTTTTATAGCAACACTGTTTATATTATCCAAAAATTAGAAACTAAAACGCTTACCAACAGTAGAGTGGAATAATATTTTAGTCCACTTTAACCCCATAAAGTTGTTGGTTTTGTAAGTCAAATAGTTCAAATATTGCCAATATTGTATTTTTCCACTATATGTTGTGGTATGTCAACACAACTAATACCATACAGCATTGAGAATAAAGATTCACAACCATATGCAGCAGCACAGCTGAAATCATAAAAATGAGGTAAGCCAAAAAAAAAAGAAAGTCAGACGTGAAAGAGTATATATTTAATAATCTCATATAAATAAAGCAAAAAAAAAAAACTCGGCTAAAACTAACCTATGCCGTTAGAAGTAAGGATATTTGTCATGTTATCCTTGCCAGTGTAGAGTCATGGAAGGAAATATGAATGAGGCTTATTGGGTTATGTGATGCTGGCAATCTGTTTATTCTTGATCTGGATCCTGATTTTACTGATGTGAGCAATTTCTGAAAATTTATTGAGTGGTACAATTATGATTTTTTACTTTTCTGGATGTATATTTTACTTCAATAAAAAGTTAAAAAATTAAGTCAAGACACAGATGCAGGAAAATATAAAAATTACAATTAATATATTGTTCTCTCTATAAAAAACAACATTAGAAAATAACCTTAATCACTGAATGAAATCTATACCATGTATTATGCACATTCACTGATAGTTGGGGCCTTTTCAAAAGATTTTTAATGTTTCCATTTCTGTTTAGCTGAACACATCTTTCAAGGTCTATCATTACAACTTGTGAACTGTTGTGCCCAAGCGAACAAAAATGGGTTCTCAGAATTTGTATCTCAGTATCTCAGCTCAATTGCTGAGTGAACTTGTCTAGATGATAAATGGGAAGAAGTCTCTTTAACAAATGGTATTAGGAAAACTGGATACCCACATGCAAAAAAAATGAAACTAGACCCTTATCTTATATCATATACAAAAATCAAGGCAAAGTAGATTAAAGATTTAAATGTAATACTTGAAGCTGTAAGACTTCTAGAAGAAAACAGGAAAAAAGCTTGTTGGCATCAGGATTGGCAATGACTCTTTGGCTATGACACCAAAAACATAGTCAAGAAAAGCAAAAATAAAGTGGACTACATCAAACTAATATGCTTTTGCACAGCAAAGGAAACAATCAACAAAATGAAAAGGTTACCTATGGAACAGGAGAAAATATTTGCAAATTATATATCTGATTAAAGATTAATATCCAAAATATATAAGGAAATCATATAACTAACTCAATAGCAAAACAAACAAATAATCTGATTAAAAAATGGGCGAGTACCTCAATAGACAATATTTGAAAGACATGCAAGTGACCAATAGGTATATGAAAAGATTTTCAGCATCACTAATTATCAGAAAAATGCAAATCAAAGCTGTAATTGGAAATCACCTTGCACCTGTTAAGTTGGCTATTATCAAAAAGACAAGAGATAACAAGTGTTGGCAAGGTTTTAGAGAAAAGAGAACCCTTGTTCCATGTTGGTAGGAATGTAAAATGGTGCAGAAGCTATGAAAAAACAATATGGAGATTCCTCAAAAAATTAAAAATAGAACCACTATATAACTCAGCAAAACCACTTCTGAATACATATACAAAGGGAATGAAATCAATATCTCATAGAGATATCTGCACTCCCATGTTCACTGCAACATTATTTACAATAGCCAAGATATGGAAACAAGCCAAGTGTCCAATGACTAATGAATGGATAAAGAAAATATGGTGTTCATATATACAATGGAATATTATTTGACCATAAAAAATATGGAATCTTGTCGTTTGCATGATTACAACATGGATAAACCTGGAGGACATTATGCTAAGTGAAAGAAAGTAGATACAGAAAGACAAATACCGCATAATCTCATTTATTTGTGGAATCTATAAAAGACAAACTCATAGAAGCATAGAGTAGATTGATGCTTGCCAGGGGATGGAACATGGGGGGAGAGGAAAGATGTTGGTTAAAGGATGCAAACTCTCAGGTATAAGATAAACACATTCTGGGGATATAATGTACAGCATGGTGACTATAATTAACAATACTGCCTTTCATACTTGCAATTTTCAAAGAGAGAGGATCTTAAGTGTCCTCACCATACCCCATCCCCACACACAAACACACACATAATAGTAACTGTGTGAGGTAATGATTGTGGTAATCATTTCATAATGTATGCATATATCAAATAATCACATTGCACACCTTGAATATACACAATTTTTATTTGTCAATTGTATCTCAATAAAAACCGGAAAAAAGAAACTAGAAATTATTAAGTATTATGATACTGTCTCCATATTCACATGTATTTAGGGATTCTTTTACTCTCAGAATACACTTTTTCCAATGTGTAGCACTGCTACTTGCATAAAATGGTATAAAGATTAAAACAATTATTGACTTTGTGCATATTTATCAAATAGACATAGAATTGTTTTAAGTCATTAAAGTGCAACTAATCACGTCCCATCACTTCTAACAAGTGTTTGCTCCTTCCCTTTGGTGATAACACAATGTCATAGCCTGTACTGAAGTCTGTCAGCACAGAGGTTGGTAGTGTGGGGTTTGGAACTGTCTCTTCTCTGAGGACAACATAGTAACACAACTAAAGAAGGTACTCTCATAGGAGTAAAATGGTAGTTTTAAATCAGTGACGCAAAACTTAGCTTTGGGATGGGTAAATATATATTTTTAATGAGATATTTGAAAAATTGTCATTCATGAAGAGTAAGTTCTCTATGATACGTTTTATGTCATTTGATGGGAATATGATAAAGAGAATGTCTTTTTAGGACAAACTTTATATAACATTGATTGCCATAAAAGGCCTCCCTTGTAAAAAATATAATGCTTGCATTGCAATCTCTTTACTTTAACATAAACAACAATAACAACGACACAAAATTGAAAAGGAACTTGGGGAGCCCTAGTATCTGACAGCTTGTGCATCTAATTACAGAGATGAGCCCAGAAATATGATTGTGTTGGAGGGAGGAAGGTGGAAGACAGTAATGGGAAGGCAGTGCCTAATACAAAGAATAACATTGTCTCTTTGTATCTGGATCGCTGTTCTTTGCATCATGAGGAAATCTGCAATGCTCATTAGCCCTTTGGCAGGTTGGTGCAAGAGACATAGTGGTGCTGCTAAATTAAGCATTGACATTTGATGCTTGATATGAACACAGCAAATGATTTTTTAATCTTGTTTCGTTTGGTTTTGATTCAGATTTGAGTGTCACAGAAAAAGTATTTTAAATTTCAAATCATTTGATTTAACGATGGAATCACTATCTGCTTTTTGTAATGGAAAAAAGGAATGGAAGGACTAAGTTATGTTTTCTGACATCTGTCTTTCAACGCTAGACAGTGTAAGAGGAATGGAGCCGTACAGCTAGGGCATGGCTAGCCTCCTTCTCCTGGCAAGGAGGCAGACAGGTTCTCCTATACCAAAGGATCTCATAGAGGCTCTCGGACTCACCTTTACTAACTTTTGACAGGCAAGCTTTTGTCCCCATAAAGAGTTAACTAAATGGACTGAAGAAACTTGGTCTTGTATTAAGAGGACCCAGGCATGCTGAAAGACTGCTTTGGTAAACTTTTGTAGGGATGAGAGTATGAAAATTCTGCAGGGTCTCCTTCTGTGGCACTGTACAGCTTAGAATTGCCTGCTGAGGTGTGCTAGACAGGCCTGATTTTCCCCTGTGACCCTGGTAAGGGTCTGAAGAGAGATTATTAAGAGTAGACATGAGCAGAGTTTTGAAACTACCCCTTTACCCATATATCATTCATACATTAGTCATCAGCTTTTCTACTGTGTGCTGAGAACCAGGATTAAGCACTGGGGACACAAAGACAAGTACAACATAGACCCTGTTCTGAAGGAGCATCCAGTCTAGTGGAGGATGACATGCAGGACAACAAGTAAGGGCCATGAAGTATCAGGGGGACTCTGAGAAAGTCAGGGTTGAGGGAGGAAAGAATAGTTATGTCTATCTGGAATATGGTCTTCAAACTTTTTGTCCCATGGACCCATTTAAAACTCAGTGAGATTTAAGTCCCAATGCTTCTAATCTCAAGCAAATGATCATCAAAAATATTTATTAAATATATAATTTATATATATATGTAAATTATATATATAATGCGATTTATGTTTGGACCATAAGTTAAATTACAGAGCCATAGTTACTGCCCTAACTCATGAGCATCTGAAAAGGAAATGAATACATATTTCTCTAGGTTACTCTGAAAATGCCACAGACTAGGGGAAATAACCTGGGTCACTGGTTCTAGCCTTAGCTTTGGAACTGACTGTGTGATCTTGGCCAAGTCATTAACTTTGGCCTCAGTTTCCCTATATGTAAAATAAGAAATTCCCTCATTCTAGATTGTAATGATTACAGAAAAAACATAAAGTAACAACTAAAAGTAGAAAAAAAAGGTGTCAGTTCTTAGTAATATTTCTCTGTGTATAAACAAACTTTAGAGAGCAATTGGATGAATTTGGACTGCCCTTGAAATTAAATAGGAAGCCAGATGAGATGACTCTCAGGAAGTCCATCTGCTTGAATTCCCTATTTCCACTTGGAAGCTAGGATCTCCAGATATTTATTCATAATCTGATGAATCATTTCATTTTTTTAACTTTTCTCTTGAGTGCAAAAAAAGTATCCTAAGGAAGGCAAGGATTCTAAATTCTCACTGGGATCCCTGGAGTATGCAGTAAATGGCCCTTATCATGAATATCTGTAGAAAATTCAGAAGAGTATAAGGTAAAATCATGTATTTTATAAATTAAATTTTATTCCATACTATAGCTACTCAGGACTTCTAAATTTGACTTAAAGTCAACTCTCCATTTTCAGTTTCCTCCTCTGTCCAATCCATTTATAATGTTCCACGCAATTAACCTTTTAAAGTAGCTCTGTCCCACAATAGTTTCTGTGATAATAGAAATGTTTTGTATTTCTCCTGTTCAAGATAGAAGCTGCTAATGTTAGGTAGGGATCAAATCTGCAGGCAGTGGGTGTAGGCCAGGAGGGTGGTTCCTAGGGGTGGAGAAACCAGGGACCAATCAGGGGAAGGGACTATGGGAAAACTCAGAACACCTGATAATCATTTGGTACTATCCCACACCTCCTGTAAGCCCACCCCAGAACTAGGCCAATAAAAGGAAATCACCTGGGAGTTCTCAACGTCTTTCTCCACTTGTGAAGACTGACCCGTTCCTGTCTCTGGAACGTATTTTCACTAGAGGTAACTTCCTTCTTTGCTTTTACCTTGTATAGTTTATTTCTTTTCTGTAAAAAAACTGTTTGTGTGGGATTTCTTTGTGATCACTCCATCATCGGCTCAACTCGGTACCCATACTCACTCTTGTCACTGTGAACCAAGGACTAGCAAATATCTAGATAGACCTAACCCTTGCTATTGAGCAATATTGAGCATTTGAAATATGGCTAATGCAATTGAGGAGCTAAATTTTTCATTGTAGTTAATTTTAATTAATTTCAATTTAAACTTAACTAACTATATGCACTGGTGGCTTGTGCAGTGAACATTACAGTTCTAAAGCATAGCCTTGACCATAACCCTCCTCTACTCAAAACTTTCTATAGATTTGCTCTGCTTCAAATGTGCCATTAAAGTATCCTAAACTAGAATTCAAGAAATTCCATAAACTGTTCTCAAAATTTGATTTTCATGCAATTAATATTTCATCCAAAGCAAATATTTGCTGCTCTCAAACCTATCTCCTATTTTCCAGCAACCATATTTTCCTTATGGTGTTTTTTTATGTTTTGTTTTTAATAAGAATGACATTTTATTTATCTAATTATATATGATATTGAAATAATTCAGCTCAATTTTTCCCACCTGGATAAGGTTTTATTTCATTCACATCAGTATCTCTCACACTCATGAAATCCCATAACCCCTTCTTATAACATTTAGTAAATTTTACTGTATATTTTAATTACTTATGTACATATGTTAAGCCCACTACCAAATTGTAATCTGCCTAAGACTGTTGTCCATGTTAAACTTAACTTTGTGTGCATCCTGGCTTCCTCCACATAGAAGGAATATAAGTTAATCATTAAGCAAAAGGCAATAGAATTGGGTTTAAATCCCAGTGACTTGATTTAATACCTGTGTAACTGATTAGCACAATGCCAGGCATGGAGTGAGTGCTCAGTGAATGCTAACTATTATGTAAACACCAAAGATCTAAGTTCAAGATTTTCACAGGCTGATGGTCATATCTGCTTTTGACGCAAGAAAAAGGCCATATTCTTTCACTGGAAAAAAACAAGACCAGCAAATAGAAGGAAGCTTGTTCTCTCTCACAGCAGATATTCTTGATCTATGTTCATCTCTCTCTTTATCACTAAAAAGTGGAGTTTGCGGTAGAATGTCAAGAAGGGTGTTCATCTCTCTCTTTATCACTAAAATGTGGAGTTTGGGGTAGAATGTCAAGAAGGAAGACTTGAAACTCAGCTGCAGGACAGGAAGGACAGCAGGTCGTCAGAAAGCTATTCCTTGATCAAGGCAGCCCTGTGTCCGGGGAAAGCATGTGGCCTTCCAGTTCCCTGCCATCCATGTGTTCCCATGCCAAAACTCACTGTTTGTAGCACCACAGTTGAATAGCTTATTGTCTTTGGCCCTTAGCTTGAATGAAATTATAAAAATACATAGGTAAAAATGGAAGAGCACAGATTTAAACAGAAGCTTCCCTTTTCAGCGTTTGGGAGACTTCTCAAATTCTGACTTTTTCCTAATGGCTGAAATCAAATGCTTTCTAAACTGTAGAGAATTCTAAAGATTTCACTAAAAGATATAAAATTCTAGTAAAATATTGGTGGTTATCTTTGAATTTGGTAATTTGGTTTTTGATTGAAAATATTCCTCAGGAAATTTTATGATTATAATCTGCACAAATCACTTGAACTAACTTCTAATTTACCTTTAGTTAGTGATAGTAGCTGATGTGCTTTATAAAGATATAAATAATTGGGGTTTGATCCCAGTTTTCTAGTTACTGTGTCAATAATTTTCTTACCTGTTAGAGTCAGCTTCTTCAAAGTTTGAATCTGGGCTGGGCCACTTAAAACTTTACATCTCTCAAATGTTACTTAATTTCACTGAGTCTAAGTTTCCTCATTTATTATATAAGCTATTTAATTAATAATAATTCTTAACCTCACAAAAATATGTTTAAATTTTAATTGTACAAGATAAAGTGAATAAAGCACTTTGATTAGTACCTGGCACATAAAAGACATATAATTAACTAGCTTCTCTATGTAGTTCATATTAAAATAAATACTGTATAATATTTAAGAATAGTTCCTCCTCTAACTGGACTCTTTATAATCCCTCCATGTTGACTGTACTATTTTTTAAACCTTTTATTGTGACATAATTTTTATTTACTGCAAAGTTACAGTGGTAGTACAAAGAACTGCCATATATAGTTTACCTATGTTAACCAATCAATTGTTAATATTTTCCTCCAGTTGTTTCATCATTTGTGCTCTCTCCCTATAATACACATCTACACGATATGTGTGTGTATTGTTTTTGAACCATTTGAAAAAAGGAAGTTATGCCTCTTTAATTACTAAATACTTCTGTGTACATTTTCTAAGGCATTCTCTTACACAGTACAGTTATTCACCTCATAAAATTTGACATTGATAAAGTACATTTGTCTAATCTATAGCCCGTACTCCAATTTTGTCAACTGACTCAATTATACTCTTTATAGCATTTTTTTCATTCAGTACAAGACCTAACCCTAGATCAAGTATTACATTTAGTTCCCCTGACCCCTGTTTCCTCTAATCTAGAACTGCAATTGAGCCTTTTGTTGTCTGTCCTGATGTTAATGTAGGTAAAAAACCTGTTTATAATTATCTGAGTTTAGAATTGAACTCCCAATAATCCTCGCCCCCTAGTGTTTATACCTTTGTACAATCCCCTACTCCTGGAACATGGACTGGCCTTAGTGACTTACTTGTGATAAACAGAATATTGCTAAAGTTATGTGACATCATTTCCAAAATTAGGTTAGAAAAAGCCAGTTACCTTTCCACTTTGTCTCTCAAAGCCCTTATTCTGAAGGAAGCAATCTAGGAGCCGGGCTAAGGAAAGGACCATGTGGGAAGGAACTGATGTCTACGACCAACAGCCAGAGAGGGTCTGAGCTCAGTTTAAGAGCTATGTGAGTGAGCTTGCAACTGGGTCTTCTCCCAGTTGAGCCTTGAGATGACTGTAGCCAGCCCTGGCTGACACCTTGGTGTAGCCTTTTGAGGAACCCTGAGCTAGAGGCACCCAACTAAGCCATTTCTAGATTATTAAAGCAGAGAAACCATGAAAAATGTTTCAAAAAAATGTTGTTTTAAGCCTCTATGTTTTGGAGTAATTTATTATGCAGCAATAGATAACTCATACAAAGTTCATATTACATATAAAACATTACTTTTCACAAGATTTCAATATACACTGAAATTTACAGGAATTCAATTCCCTTACAAATCAAAAGAATATTTTATTTTGTTTTGTTCAGGAGTTCTTTACCATTTGGAAAAATCTTACCATCAGCAAAATGACCCATGGATTACAGTAGATAATTCCTGGTTCCCTTTGTATATTCGTGGCAATTATATATAAGGTACAAATACCCGACTAGTGGAAGGAAAAAGTTAAGTCAACAAGATAGTGGAGTAGGAAGCCCCAATCTTCTTTTCCCCAACAAATTCACCATTTCATCAACAATTCATTGACAAATTCTCTGTGAGAAATCCAGAAACTAAGGGGAAAACTCCTGTACTCCAGGCAACAGTAAAACCACACTCAGGAGATTTGGGATACCCTCTTGCTGGAGTCCCTGCCCCCAGCACAGCACCATAGGATCAAACACCTGACAAATGCATTAGGTCATCCTGTTTAGTACCCAAATATTTTCATACTGAAATAATTACTTTATCATAAGTTATTTTCTTTTTACATCTTTTCATACTATGTTTAAGGCATTATAATGATTTCTTAGATTCTGTACATTATATATTGTGAATATTTGTTATGAAAACAGTGCCATTAGATTACAAATAGAGACTTAATAGTGTATACTCCAGAGGGAGAAATAAGATTTTTCTATTGTTATTCATTATCAATGAAGACATATGGCTTTCTCTTTTAGAACTGGATGATTTTCCCATAAAGTATATGGATCCCATATAAAGACTTACACTCTCCAGTTCCACCCGGGAGCTATTGGGAGTTAATTCTGAAGTCAGTAGGTAACCGAAGGAGTGGTGTTGGTGGTTGTCCCAGATATTTCCAGATATATCAATGCTGAGGAAATTGTTGTGGTAAAGGTGGTAGAAACAGTCTATAGTTGAAACAAGGGCAAATATTGAGAGGGTGGGGCCAAGTATTTTGCTTCTAGGAAATAGAAATTAAGGCAGAAATTAAGTTAGAGAGGTTGGAGATACTCATTGAAATGAAACCATGGTATAGATAGGAAAGACCAACGGGCATGTTAGGGTACTAGAGCCTCCACAAGGAATGAATTTTGGAGGACCTGAGTAGGTACTTAGTTGTGGATCAGAGGGCGTTTGGGAATTAGAAGTCCTTCAGCATCTCCTCTGTAGTTGCTTAGATGTTGATTATTCTTTAAAAGAATAGAGCTTTCTGTCTACTTTGGTTGGACCACAGTTTCTCTAATTTCAAGATCTTAATTTGATGAGAAAATTTCCATGGTGACACCCTACCTCTTAGGGGCTCTAGGATTATGGCAACACACTAGATTGATGGATGAGATCAAGAAAACATGTGACCTCACTACCCACCCCACAGCTCTTCAAATACCCAGTTGACCAATCCTCAGTATGAAGAAACTTGAGATTTAGTCTGGTGCTTCTGAAACACCAAAGGCCCAAATATAAGTAGAATATTTTCTGAAATTTTCCAAAGCTTTGTATAAGTTCACCTGCTCTTATTTTCAGAATCATACTAGAACTTCTGCCTGTTTCATTTTAAGTGGCACATTCTCAGTTCTAGTCTATTAACACAGTGCATTTTGAAAAATATAAACCTGTTTTTTTTTATTTCAGCATATTGTGGGGGTACAAAAGCTTATGTCACATATATTGTCCTTGCCCCCCTTTCCACCCCAAATCAGAGCTTCAAGGGTGTCCATCCCCTAGACAACACGCATCGCACTCATTATGTATGTATACACCCATCCCCTCCCCCATTCATATCTGCCCGACACCCAATCAATGTTATTCCTAAATGTGCTCTTAGGTGATGATCAGTGAAACCAATTTGCTGGTGAGTACATGTGGTGCTTATTTTTCCATTCTTGGGATACTTCACTTAGTAGAATGGGTTCCAGCTCTATCCAGGAAAATACAAGAGGTGCTATATCACTGTTGTTTCTTATCTGTCCATCAATACATGAGTGGATTAATAAAATGTGGTGTATGTATACCATGGAGTAAACCTGTTGTTTTGTAACAAAAGTTTAAAAGTTTGTGTACACACATACAGTTATGGAAAGCCTAAATTCACCTATTCTGTGTTATCAATCCACATAATTATGTACTACTACCTTATTAGAAGTGCTTATTAGAAGTAATATCATATTAGAAATTAAACTGAGAACATTTTAAATATTTATTTCATTTAAAAATAATATTATTCAACCCATTACATATTAACATACGTAGCATAAATTGTAGGAATGATAACTGTATTTCCAATAATAAAAATAATATTAGTGAGAAGAGTTGTGAGTTGTGTTGTTTTATTTTTTAATCTCTTTAATGTGTAGCTTAATAGAGGACAATTAGATTTTTGTATTTGGGCTGCAGTCATCCTATTATGATATGCTGTTTTGGCTCAAGTATTAAAAGGAAATTTGGCTCATGTAGACATGGAATTGGAAAAAGTACATGAATTGCCTTTTCAGATAATTCCTCTTTTAAACTCAGGAAGTAGTAGTTTCTTAAAGGTTAATCACAATGTGGATTTGAAGCCCTATCTTTTAATAACCTTTTGATGCTCTATCAATAAACTTTTCATACTTTGTTACCTTAAAATCTACCAGCTTTTTTTGCACTTTAAATGGATCTTTTACCCCCACATGAGTTTGTAACATGCACTGATCATTTGAAAAATATTGGTTCACTGGATTATGCATATCCTCTAAGTGTTGACACATTTCACACATATAAACAACCCCACAGTTGTTAATATCCCCAAGAATCTCGTTAGAAAAATCTAATACTGGTAAGCTGCTAAGCACATGGTAGCAGGTATAAATTTTCTAAAATTTTAATTTTTGCTTGAAAGTTTTAATTATAGCTCTGGCAACAGATACTGTTAGTTGTTTTCCTGGAAGTGACAGACTTACTTCATTCATTTTTGAGAAACAGTCTGCCAATTACCCACTTCTTTTTAAAAACAGCTTTATTGATGAAATCAGGTGCGTTCAGGTTGGTATGGCTGTAGGCTTAAACAGTTTTATTGAGTTATGGTTCACATACCATAAAATTGGTCAATTAGAGTTTTATAATTCAATGGCATTGTGCTATAACCACAGAAATTTTAGGGCATTTTCATCAACCCCAAAAGAAACCTCATATTCATTAGCAGTCACTTCCCATTTTAGTCCAACTCTCAAATCCTAGAAAACTACTACTTTTTGTCTCTACGGATTTGCCTATTCTGAACATTTTATATAAATGGAATCATATAAGGCATGGTCTTTTGTGTATGTCTTCTTTCACTTAGCATGAAGTTTTCAAGGTTCATTTGTGTTGTGGCATGTATCAGTACTTCATTCTTTATAATAGCCAAAGGATATTCCATTATATGGATATACCATATTTTGTTTATTTATTCATCAGTTGATGGACATTTGGCTAGTTCCAATTTTGGCTATTATGAATAATGCTGCTATGAATAGTCATGTACAAGTTTTTATGTGGACATGTTTCCAGTTTAACTGAGCTAGCAGTGGAATGTTGGATCGTATAGTAATTCTATGTTTAACATTTTGAGGAAATGCCAAACTGTTTTCCACAGTGTCTGCCATTTTACATTTCATTCCTACAAGCAATGTAGGAGGGCTCAATTATTCTATATTCTTGGCAACAGTTATTATTTCCTGTCTTTTTTCATTATAATCATCCTAGTGGGTGGATTTTTTATTATTATCATGCTAGTGGGGATGAGTTATAACCACCTCTAGTGGGGGTGGTTTTATTGTAACCACCTAGTGGATATACCTACTGGGATCCCATGGCATTTCCCTAATGGTTAATAAGGTTTGGCATCTTTTCATGTATTATGGGCCATTTATATATCTCCTTTTGAGATATGTCTAATCAAAACCTTTGACCATTTTTAATTGGACATTTGTCTTTTTATTGTTTAGTTTTGAGTTCTTTACATAGTCAGTATACTAGACCCTTGTCAGCTAAAATGGTTTGCCAATATTTTCTTCCATTCTATGGGTTGTCTTTTTACTTTATGATGGTATCCTCTGAAGCACAAAGGCTTTTAATTTTAATAAAGCCCAATTTATTTTTTTCTTTTGTCAATTGTGCTTTTGGTATTATATCTGAGAAATTATTTCCTATCCCATGGTCACAAAGATTTATTGCTGTATTTTATTCTAAGTGTATTATAGTTTTAGCTTTTGCACTTAGGTATATAAGCCATTTCAATTTAATTTTTGTAAATGATGTGTGGTAGGATTTCAAGTTTATGTTTTTGTCTGGAGGGGCATCTATCTGTATACCTAGTTTTCCTAGCACCATTTGTTGAAAAGACTCTTTTTTTTCTATGGAATTATCTTGACACCTTTGTCAAAAGTCAAATGACCATGAATGTAAGGGTTGGTTTCAGGCATCTCAGTTTTATTTCATTTATCTTTATGTCTATCCTTAGGTCATACTACCTTGATTACTATAACTTTGTGGTAAGTTTTGAAATCTAGAAGTGTGAGTCCTTCAACTTTATCCTTTTCCAAAATTGTTTTAGTTTTCAAATACCCACTTATGAATAACCATAGTTTGTTTCTTGATGTGTTGAAGAACATCTTTCAAGTAAAAATTATATTCTATGACAAAAGTGGCTAATTTAGTCCTCAACTGAATCACACAAGTTTTTCCTTGAAAAGACCTTTATAGCATGTAGCAGAACTGTTTTACTCTTACTTTTTATTTTATCACAAAAACATTAAAGGAGGTATACTCATAGGTCAAGAATTAGTAAAATTAATAAATTTTACTGCTTTATCAAGACATTCTTAAGGAAAACTGGCTTTTTTTTTTCCAGTGTGTGGCAGTGAAGAACACAATGACTACTAATACATTTTGGTGCCACTGCCTTGATTCCTGTTAAGGCACCAACAGTATTACCTACCACTGATTTTGCATAATCAGTAGGTACATCAACACAGTGAAAAATAAATTATTTCAACATACATTTGGTAATATCAAATCTGATTTAGTAAGTTATGTGGTGAGTAAACATAAAATGCTATTGTACTAGCCACATAGCACCAGAAAAAAATCAACCTTTAAAAAAATTTTTATTGTATATATTTAAGGTGTACAATGCAATGTTTTTTTATTTTTTATTTTTATTTATTTATTTATTTATTTTATTTCAGCATATTATGGGGGTACAAAAGTTTAGGTTACGTATATTGCCCTTGTCCCCCCACCCCCGAATCAGAGCTTCAAGTGCAACACGAAGTTTTGGTATGCTTATCTTGGTAGATTTATACAAGGTGCAGTGATTACTACACTCAAGCAAATTAACAAACTCATTATCAAAGTTTTAATTCATGTTTTATCACATATATTTAAAAACTTTCCTACTCTAAAAATAATTGTCCAACTAATCTTGTCATAATTATGAATATTTACCTCTGATAGAAAATATAGTTTTTATTATTGGCAATATTATAACTTGGATAAGGATTCTTTTAAGTCTTTTAAAATATTTCCTTGAACCATAGTAGTTAGTCTATGATTCTATAATAAAACATTTTCTGCACACAGTGTAATTTGTGGCTCTGGCATTTGGAATAGCATAAAACATTTAGACAAAGTATCCTTTCAGTGAAATTTATAATTTTTCAACTAGTAATTACCAAATGCCAGAATTAATTTTTCTCAGATAATTATTCTTTTAGCATAGTTGACAATCCCAGGCATTTAACTCATTCATTAAAATGCAATAATGATCTCTCCAATGGTTTTCACTACCACTAATGACATGCATTTTTATGCATCACTAATTTCCATGAAGAACAATAAGATACTATTTTATTGGCATTTACAGGACTATACTTTGTTGCATGCTTATGAGGAAATAACAAAAGGGCCCAGGACAAATTAGCTTCCGGGTTTTTTTTCCTGAAAGATTAAATAACTTGCTCTACCAGTATATGATATTATAGTTGCTACTGCATATTGTTATTATTGTGTAATTTTCATTATAATTGGAACAAACGTATGGCTAAGATGGACGATAGTTAAATTATAAAAGTGAATATATATGCTGATAATTATGAGTAAACTTAGAACTAAAAACTTTAAAGTATTTCAAAATCCAACTTTATAGAATGTGTTCAGATTAAATGCTATTAAAGTTTTCTCTTTGATGTTTTGCATTTGTTATCACTGTTACTTTCCCTAATTACTGCTTATTAATTTAAAAACAAGTCAATTAACTTACTGAACTATCTACTTTAAATACTTTCCTGTGTAAAATGTTTTATAATTCTGGTGTTTCAGTGTTTACATTAGTACTCAGTAAAATAACTGTTACTTTTTGATAAACGTAAATTTCAGATTTGAGCCACTAAAACAAAGTAATTCAAACTTTTCCCACTTTTATCTAAAAACATCATTTTCAGTCTTATAAAATAAAATTGGAGAATTAATACAGCACCTCAAAGTTTTAAACCCAAATGGACAACATATCAAAGTGTCCCCTATGCCCATTGACTGAAACACTTATTCAGTTGGAAAATTACTAATTGACATGCAAATATTTCAGCTGATGAGGTGGGCTTTACTAAAAATGATATGATTTCTCTTTAAGATTATGGGTTCTCATTGCAAAGACATGCTGTTGTAGCCCTGTTTGTATGAAGCAACAGTGACATGCAGGGACTGATTAGCTTAAATCACAGATGTGTTTGCCTTAGGGAAATAGCAGTAGCCTAGTTTTCCCCATAAAAGTGATAGCCAGAATTCAAATTATTTTCAATCCAAAGCCATAACTCTTCCAATTCTAGTAGTTCAGTGATGAAATTGGGATATAGTGAAAAGGAAAGGAAGATTGTGTCTACAAACATTTAAAGTCTACATGTCCTTTGTAAGCCTAAAAAATTAAGTCTGTGTATTACTAGGGACTGGCTTTCACTAGGCTGACATCAGTAGGCAACACATTTGTGTTTTCATTTGCATCAGTCACCAACACATGGATGCATAATGAAGGTGGGTAGAGGTTCTTTTCAGGAAGAGAACACACATTTAATTTGACATTTTCTTGTTGAGCTTGAGGCAGCCAGCTTCCCTGGTTTTATTCCATCTTTCATCCCACCAAACTTTCCCTCCTACTCATCAAATAATCATGGCATTCTTCACTATAAAACATAGGCAGATGGGTTCTTGTGTCATTATTTGTAATCCAATTGAAAAGATCTGTTCTTGCTTCTCCTGGCCCCTATTCCTTAGTTCTCTAAAATCAACATTCAGTCCTTTAAATTTACAAACTTTCTTTTTCTTAGCTATGAAATGAAACTTACCAGTAGCATTTTCAGCAACTTTCTCGTGTACTTTCCCTTCCTGCATAATCTGTGGGTAAGAATAATTCATATAAAGCGTTGGAACTCTTTTTTCTTAATTCAGTTGCAGTAGCACACTTTTAAAATGGAAACTACCAAATAAGTGCTATATAATAATAGCAATTTTACTGGCGTCAAGCCATCCACTCTTTCCCACAAATGTAAATGCTTCATTATTTAAGCGTGCATTTAAAGATCATTTATATGATTTGTATTTATGCATTACCATTCACTCTGAATTATCTCATAATTTCTCATTTTCTTTTTAAAATTGCTTGATGCATCTAAAAAGTACTAAGAGCTAAAAGGTCATTCCTTAAGAGTAGCTGTTAGAATTTCTTGGAAATCATTGTCCCAACATCTGGGTTACATTTTTCTTTCTCTATTAGTATGCCCCAAATTCTTTGTTGATTAAGGGAAGGAAATATAGTATTATATCTTTAAACTTCCCAATCAATATTCAAGTACCCACATCCTTGAATTTGTTAACCTATAAAAAACTACATAAATCTAATAGGCAAAAAATAAACAGAGAGCAAGAGCCACTGGTGACATGGGAAATGTGGAAGAATATGATAAGAGGAAAAGTCAATTTAATACTGAGCCCTGAAACAATATTTTGCTAGGTAGCATTTTTCTATTCTATGTATTCATTAAAAACCTCCTTGTATATCCTGGGGAAACTGAGGCTATCTTCAAAGTTCCTGGCAGTTGATTATACATAATTAAATCATTGGATAAGTATAGTCTAGATTTTTAGCCTTACTATGATAAAATTTATATTCTATTTTTGAGGAAAATTCTAACCTGATTTTACCACTAATTATAGAAATGCCTCAGTAGGGAAGAGGAAAGGAAGGATGGCAATCATATGAGAGAACCAGTGTTACTAATTCACTTATTTGTATATATACCTTGCACTCAGCCTGTCATCTTCTTTCTTTCTAACTTTCCAGCCCATCCATAAAGATAATTTGAAAAAAGTGCCTCTTAAGAAATAAAACTTTCCAGAGACAGGCAACAAAAAGACTAAAATTTGCCAGTGTGTGATTTTCACCAGAGGTAAAAAATAACCCCTAATTCTCTACATTTTAAGAACATGTTGACACAAGTTATTTTTGATAGACAAATGATAAAAAATGAGGTTCAAGTGGTATAAAGATTTTTACTCAATTGATAGCTTTTTCTTTGAACAGATTATTACCTAAAATCATGTAGTGAAAGATCCATCTTACTCAGGATTAGGAAATAGTGCTGATTTTGACTCTGGATTGGTTTGGTAATCTTGGTTATGTTATCGGACATCTCAGAACCTCATATTTATTGTTTAAACAAAACAAAATTGATTGAATAATCCCTAATTTATAGCCATTAATCTGTGTTAGTTGGTATGAGGACAAATGTTCTTTTTAAAGACAGGTGTTTTCACATTACATTGTTTAATGACTCCTTTTCTATCATATCTTTTAAATTGCTGTCTGGTGCTTAAGATCCTCATTTATATATATAACACACAATACATATATATATATATATATATATGCACATATATTTTTTTTTTTACAGAATGAACAACTATTGATTTTTTTCCCACATGGTTAAGCACTTCTCTGGATATCTATTTCTCACAGCACTCTCTGAAGCATAACAATTATGCTTGTTTTCCTGGAAAAGTCTTGGAGACGCAGATTCAGTAGCTAACTCAGGATCATTCAGACAGCAAATAGGAAACAGAGATTCAAGCCCAGACAGTCCGGCTCTGGGGCCCACTTTCTTAACCACTCTAAAGTGCTGCAATGTTATAGCCTTGGGTTTTTCACACTACTCTCAGTATTTTTCCAAATAGTTCTTTTTCTAAGCTGATTGATTTCCTTACTGTTTCCAAACAGAGGCCTATATTCTTTCCTAACTGCGTCTTTGCTTCTTATCCCCAATCCTTGAATGCTTTTCTCACCTCTCTCTTCCCTAGACTCCGGATGACACAGTGCTCCAGGCAGCCACTGGACTAACTGATCAGAGTTGACATCTGAGAAGGATCCTTTGGCTCGTCGTTGTCTATATGGCAGTGGCTCCAGCTAGATTTCACAGTCCTGACTGTTCATCAGAGCACCTGTGCTATGCCATAAGCTCCTCAGCTGACATTTCATGTCCTCCAAATTTGCAGTGGCCCCATAGTACCTCACAGGGAAATGTACCATTAAGGGTCTCCAAGAAAAACTTTGGAGGAATTCTATATCACTCCCTCTCTCTTATCATCTGTACCCATTTTTCTCTATTCTCATAGTCATTGACTGAAGTCCTCATCATTTCTTGTCTAGATTATCATTATAGCCTTCTTGTCTGCTCCCTGTGCCCCCTGCCATGTCTTATTCCAGTTCAGCCAGCATAAACCTGACACAGTAATCTTCCTAAAAGATGAATCTTTCCATTTCCCCCCATTATTTTCAGCATGAAATCTAAACTCATTATTGTAACTTTAAGGCCCTTCCTGATCTCCTTCCCTACTTCTCTTATCTCTTCTCCTGACATTCTTCATCTCAGGTGAGGTTAACCAACTCTCCACAAGTCTCCCAGCCCCTCCTCTGCATTCCTCCACTAGAATTAGCAATCAGAGCATGTTCTCTTGATGCTTAGGGCCCTGACACCAAGGAAGTTTAGTATAATACTTAAAAACTCAGGCTCTGAAGCTAGGCAGACCTGGTTTAAATCACTGACCCATCATTTACTAGCTTATATGGGTGAATTTAATAAAGTAACATGACCTCCCTGGGCTGTTTCCTCATCTGTTAAATGGGGATAATGAAGGGCTGACTTTACAGAGTTGTGAAAAGGATTAAATAAGATAACTAATATAAAGCCTTTAGTATGGTATTTGGAACACAGTAAATGCTTAATGAATGCTGATACTACCACCAATGCAATGCATTAAATTGAATGAATGAAATAATAATGAAACTCAAAAATGAATAAAAAATGAATGAATGAACAATGTGTACGGAATCATATCATGTATATGAGTATACAATGTGTATACTGTATACACATATACAATGTATATAGGAACTCCCGTAGAGGAAGAAATAGATGCCCTGAGTTAGAGCTAGAGAGGTTCAGGATGAGGCCAGGTAAATAGATGAAAACATTTCACATTGGTCAATTTTCTGCCTTAAAATTTATTCCAATTTATTCCATAGTTGATATTTTTTTAGTAAAAAAGAAACAATCCAAAGCTTGTTTGGGGTCAGGCTTTCATTTTATATTTCCACTGCCATGTTCTTGCCGCTTGAGAGGTACTTTTTACTACTTCCAAGATTATGGTCTTTGTTCATCTTTCCTGAATTAGAATAAGCACAATGTACTTTGTGTTCATAGAGCCCTCCGAGGTTCCTGGCCTGGAGGGACACAGAGAAAGGAAAGCTGGTGTCAGCACATCAAGGGTACATCAGAGAACAATTGAGCAGTGTGCAGAGGGTGTGCAATTACTTGCTCTCATTAGATACTTTTTAAATGTTTGCATGCTTGCCAGTGGCAAAGATGGCAAACTTCAAGTAATTGATAGAGAACAAAATTTTTATTGTTGCCTCTAGTTCTATAAAAAACAGTGTTTAATATGTGTTTCCACTTAAAGCAACTTTCCACTTAAAACCATTGGTCAAGACTCCATATCTATCTATATAGTTAGTATCTGGAATCTTTAGTAGATGGAATGACAGGATTAACAGGCATTTCTCTAAGTGGTAAAGAGTGAACAGCAAGATAATAGTAACGAATGTATTTAAACTCTTTATGCTTTACCCTGCACATTCCCATATATTGGGCTGTTTTCTCACATATGATCTCATATGGAATCTTTAGGTATTTTTATTAACTCTCTTTTAAATTTGGGGAAAACAGGATAATAGAGTGTCAGTTAATTCCTCAAATTCAACTTATTAGTAAACGGCATTGTTAGGATCACTGATAGGTGTGTTGCTCACTCTTCCCTGTTCACCTCCTAATCATTGTAGAGTTACAAACTAAAGAGGTGAAAAATATTTAGTAAGATTGAGAGGACAGAAAAATCTCTCCAACCTTCACCCACCCAGCCAACTCCTGGTAACCACCATTCCGCTTTCTACTTCTATGAGTTCAATATTTTTTATGCTGCACACGTAAGCAGGATCATGTGGTATTTCTCCTTTTGTGCCTGGCTTATGTCATTTAGCATAATGTCCTCCAGGTTCATCCATGTTGTCACAAATGACAGGATTTCCTTCTTTTTTACGGCTGAATAGTATTCCATCGTGTATATATAGCGCATTTTTCTTTATCCATTCTTCTTATTTTCTAAAGCCTTTGTGTGAGCAGTTGTGGTTCTCTGAATTCTTCATATCTTACTTGTCTTACACCTTCAGTGATGTATTCAACCTTTGAACACCTGGCACATGCTAGGCTCTGAACTAGGGCTTAGAGGCACAGATATGAATTTGAATCATGCCCTGACCTCACCATTGGTTGGCAGATATATTAGTTTAGCTTCTAAAACAAGGAGATGAGTAAATTAATAGTTGCACCAATCCAGGTTGTTGCCACTTCCTCCTAAGGAAACTTGATTCTCTCTGTCCACTAGAAACAGGGATTTCCTCTGGTGAACAAGGCCACAGCAATGCAGGGGGGGCCCTAGCACTTCCTATGCCTAGAGTCCACCCACCAACATACTATTGAGATTAAATTTCTTGGCAAGCCTGTGATGAATTTAATCTACTGTGACTCATATTATTATCATTGTTATCTCTGGTCACCATCCAGGAATAAACCCTCTAGTCATCCTCTTTTTCCTGCAGCCTCATCTTTAGAAACTTTTAAGCTTTCTATCCATGATCTGTCCTTATGGTGCTCCTCTTCAACTGCCTCCTTCCTGCACTCAATGCCTTTAGTATATTCTCTGAAACTCCCTATTCATAGTTAAGCTTTCCTTTGTTTTCTCCAGCTGGTGGCCTTAATTAAAACAGAGGCCTTCTTTATGACAATCCTGCCACGTAAGTGGAAACATCTAATATCAGGAAGGAGTCAGTTATGCGTTTGTGTGGGTTTCTGATTCCTTTGCAAGAATTCTAAAAAATAGTTTTCATTTGTTTTAGCATTGCTTTTAGAAGTCATGAGGAGAGACTCCCCAGGTGTGTTTCGCATTGATCCTGAAGTCTATCAATAGTAAGCAACTCAGCCCTGGCTGGATCTTCCATTATCAGAGTACCTTCCAAAGTAAGAGCATAAGAATGAGCCATTTACTCAGGTCCAAGCTGTTCTATACAATCAAGGTTTCATTCTTTCACCAAGGATGTGTCTACCCTGCTTTATCATCACCTCAGTTTCAAAGAATAGATTTCAAATAGCCTTGTCTCACACCAGAACATATTGTCTTTTATTTTTTATTTTTTTTGGTTTGTAAACTTTTCTATATTTTAAAAATTAGTTATGTTTTTCACCTTTAGTATCTATTTTTCACTTCTACTATCTCTTGAAGTACAGAATTTGGTATGTCTGCTTTGTGTTATTTTGCACAATTGACTAATGGGGTATTCTAGTTACAAGAAAAAATATCGGGCTATACATATTCAAGAAATATGAGCACAATAGAATGTGCCTAATAATAATCCTGTTATAAGCCTAATTTGTACTTTATTTGGATGACTCAGACGACAACTGGAGACCATATAGAAGTCTCAGGGACAACAGAATTTATTACAGTAAATATGCAGGAGTGTCAGTTAACAGAGATCTCAGATTCTCTGAGAAATATGCACTATATTTAAGTGTAAAAGTATGTTAATGTAAAATGCTTTATAAATAGAATTATATGTGCTGTTCCTGAGAAAATGAAAGAAGTAAAAATCTCAAGGTCACTTTCTTCAACTGCAGAGACTTAAAGAAAATGAATCACTAATCTATTTTCTAAATTTCATTATCTTCTTTCAAAAATGATACTATTGTTCTTGTCTATGCCAGTACTAGGTTCCCTAATTCTGCCTCCCTTGTGCCAAAAAGACACAATGTTGAAATAGAAAGAACATGGGCATTGAAGTCACAAATCTGAGAATCAAATGAAAGTTTCTTCCACCACTTACTAGTTTGTGACCAAGGATAACTTTCTTTTTTCAGCATTTCCCAGTTTTAATGTCCTCATCTGCACAATGGACATAGTTTTTAGCACACTGGATTCTTGTGTGGGGTAAGTGGGAAAATTTAGGTAAAACATTTAGAATTGTTCCTGGCACATAGTCTATGTTCAGCAAATGTTTTCTGTCAACATTATCATTTTTTAACTGTAAACAGTAGTTCACAGATGAATTCCTATTATTTTGAGATTTAGGGAACACATCTTTGTTAACTTAAAATGGACTATATCATCAACTAATGGTTGTTTTTCCAGATGGAAGAAGTTGAATCCCTTTAATCTTTGCTTATCATCAATCTCATTATGGATGCAGCATCTGGCAGCTTAGAGCGTGATGAAATATTGTGGATGTGGAGGGAGGATTCGGGATTGCCCTAGTCTCTGGGCTTTGTCTGAAAGTTCTGTCTCATATTGAAGTGAAAGTCAGCTTTCATATATTTTTCTCTTAATTTTCCTACTCCTGCTCCGTGGGCTGCACAGAATATGTAATCATTTTGGTCGTTGACAAACCTTATAATATTTTAAAGTAGAGATTGTGTTTCACATAAGCGTCTCTTTTCCATGTCAGCACCTTGGTTCCTACAAGCTTTCCTAATAACTGTTTCCCAAACGTCGTCATCCTGGTCACTCTCTTTTGTTCGTGGTGCCCTAAATTGTCCTTGGAGCAGAACATGCTATTCTAGATATTTCAAAGACTTGAAATTTCTCTTATTATGAACACTATGTTTCCATTAATTCAGCATAGGATTGTATTCACTTAGAAAAGCCTTCCTATAATTAGGCTTGAACTCAATGACAGTATTTGAGTTTTTTAATTGGAACAATTTGCTGTTAAAACACGTTTTCCTGATCATGTAATCATGCTGATGGTATTCTGAACCTAATTCTAGGACTTCACATTTCTATTTGCCAAATTTTATATTATTAGTTTCACCTTATTGCTCCAGTATATTCAGAATTGTCAATCTTTATTCTATCATCTAATGTATTAATATTTTATTTCAGCACCGAGGCATCTGATAATTTGATAAGTATGCCTCAATACACACTAGATAATAATGGAAGCCTTACTCATATAGAAGTATATCAAGATAAAGCCTAATACACAAATGGTTACAGGCAGGACTCCTCTATTTAGGTTGGAAATGAACAATAATGAATATCTTTTAGTTTTTAGCCTTATCTTGCCCCTCCTATGGTTGATAATTATTCTAATTGTGCAATTTGTTGAATAAATCTGATGAGTCTTTCATCATTCATCATTCTATGATGTAAATCATCCAGGACTGTAATTTTTACATCTCTTCTCATTTTCAGTTTTTCTCTGAATACACACATACACACACACACACACACACACACCCCTCTTGTTCATATAAGATCGGAATCATTTGATGTATAATAATTTGCTATTCTTATTTTTATCTTTTTAAGATTTTCAAAAGTCATGAAATATTGCAGGAGAATATGAATTGTAATGGCTGCACAGTATTCCATAAAATAGATTCACCATAATTTATGCAACAAATTTCTATAAATATCCAAATTTGGGCTATTATAAATAATCTTATGATAAAAATAATTTTTGCCAAATAATTCTCAGCACCTCTGATAATTTCTTTTTCTTCTACATACATGCCTAAGTGTGATTAATTAAGCAGTCACAAATTTACATATATATGCATATTTATAACTCTTTTATAAAAGCAATACATTTTTATTTTAGAAAACATAAAATACAAAAAATAAAAAGTTAAAAACATTATTACCTACAGCTCAGAGAAAACAGTTACAACTTAAATGTATATGCATATATTTCCTATATTTTTAAATACATTCACTATAATATAATAAGTAGGTCATATGCACGTGCTATTTTTATTTTTAAATTTTAATCACAGATAATTATTCATTAATCAATCATACATCAAATGATTATTCCATATCATTTATTAGTTTTCTACAATATAATTTTAATATCTATACAATATTTCTTTGCATGGCTTTTTGTTCCTGCTTTATTGAGGCACAGTTGATGAAAATTGATATATTTAATTTGTACAAAGTGATGTTTTGATATACATATGCACTGTGACATTATTAGCACTAGCAAGCTAATTAACATATCCATCACTTTACATAATTATCTAGTTTGTGAACATAAGATCTACTTTCTTAGGAAAATTCAAGTATACAATACAGTATTAACTATAGTCACCATGCTATATATTAGATTTCCAGACTTTATTCATCCTGCATAACTGAAATTTTGTTCTCATTTCCCCATTTTTTCCAGTCTCCAGCTGCTCCCCAATTTTCCCATTCCACACTCTCTGCTTCTATTCATTCAACATTTTTAGATTCTACATATAGTTGAAACCATGCAGCATTTATCTTCTTGTGCCAAGCTTATTTCACTTAACATAGTGTCCTTGAGGTTCATTCATGTTGTCATAAATGACAAAATATCCTTTTCTTAGGACTGAATAAATATTCCATTGTTTATATGCATAGCTTTAATTTTTTTAAAGTTTCTCATTATTGGTCAGTTATGATACTTCTTTTTTCTTTGTTATTATGTAGATTGTGATGAATATCCTTGATGGTAAACTTTTGTATACACTCACAACAATTTTTTTTAGGCAAAAATTTTAAAGGTGGAATTGTTGGTCAAAAAGTATATACAATTCTAAAGCTTTTAATGGTGATTATTCAATTGTTTGGAAAATGTATACAAATTTTCCTTCCCAGCAGTATAAAATCATATTTCTTCAGATTCTTACTGACATTATTTACACATTTTTGACCTTTTTAAAAGTGAAAACAATACTGTATTGTTCATATTTGGTGTTTCTTTGATTGACAATGATGTTTTGTGTTTGGGGCTGTGTATTTGTGTGTGAGGGAGAGAGAGAGAGAGAAAGAGAGAGAGAGTTTGTGGGTGGGTGTGAATTTCCTTTTCAGTCTTTCTCCATTATTTTCTATAGATTTGTTTGGTTTTTACTGATTTAGAAAATATTTTTGATATTAATGCAATTAAACCTTTATCTTTATAAATGTTTTCCATTGTCCAATATTTTATATTACTTAACTATATTATTAATCTCATTAAGTTTTTCTAGTATTTTTATATTTTCTCCTGGAATTTATTCCTGTGGAAGTTGTGAAGTAAAAATTTGTCTCACATTATTTTTTTCTAAATTTTCAATTAGTCCTGTCATCACTATTTAAAGAATAGCGATCCATCTCCCTACTGATTTTTCAGTAATGCAAGTAAAGTGTAATTAATATATGATGTAATATATGGTAGGTTTTGTTTCATTAGCTACCAACTTTAATATCCATTTCTAATTTTAAAATTTATGTTTATCTGTATATAAACATATGTATATGATTTACAGTGAATCTGTACGATTTGAAGTTAGGCTTTTTGTATTAAATTATATTTATATCATATGTTTTATTATAAGAAAAATCTATGAAATTAGTTTTACAATTGTATTCACAATTTTTATAACTTATACTAGATTCAAATCTTGCTGCAATTTTGATCTCTTCTTTTCCTAGTTATTTGGAATATAGTTTTAATTTTTTTTCCCCACAAGAAACCTGTAAACAGTATATATTCTCAATTCTTTTAAGTCTATAAATGGCTTTCTCTTTATTTCATCCATTAAAAACAACATGGATTGTTTTAAATTTCTTAAGTGTCAACTTTTTGTCTCCTCTGAGTGTACAGAATGATATTTGCTTTCCCTGTTTCTGCGGGAATTTTTCTGAGGTCTGTGTTGTTTTACTTTTCTCTGTTTTCAACCTGTGTAGATTTCCCCCTAGGTCCTTAGCTCTGTGTTCTGTCATCTTGGTTTGGATGCTTCAATCCCTTTCTCAGCCAGAGCCTGGGAAGAAATATAGAAAATAGAACTGCTGTATTATTCAGTAATTCCACTTCTGAATATATTTCCAAAAGAATTGAAATCAAGATCTTGAAGAGATATCTGCACTCCCATGTTCCCTTTAGCAGCAGAGTAGCCAAGGTATGGGAACAACCCAAGTGTCCATCAACATAGAATAGATTAAAAAACTGTGGTATATACATATAATGAAATACTATTCAGCCTTTAAAAGAAGAAAATCCATTTGTGACAACATGAATGAATCTTGAGGGCATTATGCTAAAAGTGAACTAAGCCAGTCACAGAAAGACAAATACTGCATGATTCCACTTATATGAAGTATCTATAATAGTCAATCTTATAGAAACAAAGAATACAATAATGGTTGTCAGAGGCTGGTGAGTGGAGGAAATAGGGAATTGTTTGTTCAATCTGTATAAAGTTTTCAGATATGCTAAGTGAATAAGTTCTAGAGATCTACTGCCCAACATAGTGTCTATAGTTAATAATAGTTAACAAATGCTCACAATTTGCTAGGAGGTAAGTCTCATGTGAAATGTTCTTACTACACAATAAAAAAAAAAGGAAAAATAAATAGAAAAGAAAAAGAAAGGGACAAAAGGAAACTCTGCGTGGTGGTGGGTAAGTCAATTACCTTGATTGTGCTAACTGCATCATGGGTGTTTGCATATGGCCAAACTCATCATATTGTACACATTAAATATGTATAATTCTTTGTGTATTAATTGAACCCCCCAAAAGCTGTGAAAGATCAAATAAAATTCACGAAATTTCTATGAGTAGTTTAGTCATATTCATTAATTTAGCTAACATTTTTGCAGATGGAAAGTTAACTTTATATTGTGAGTTATATATAATATAATATAATATAATATAAAGTTAACATAACTTTCTTAGATGTGCCAGAACACATACAATTGTTTTGGCATTAGGCTTGTTCTTCATAGTCTTTTGATGATTATCTGTTGAGATCTCTCAGCTTGAATTTACCTTGCTCTTTCTGAATGTATTCTAGCTTATTTTTAAACCCCATTTGAAAAGATTTTCTTGTGCTAATAAAAAGAAGTGTTTTGAAATCAAGCTGGAGATACACAGAAAGGAAAAGATGGAATGTATTTGTTCTGCCAAATCATTTATTACACCGTACTTGAGTTGTTCCCAGCAGCTAGGCAAGACAGACTAGCTTGCAGAAATTTAAATTCTGAAGATGAAAAAGATTCCAATAAATTGACTTGTGTTTCTGATTTAATTCAAGTTATATAGATTGGGTTTGATGGGGCTTAGCTGCTATAAATCTTCTATCAAACCACTCCAACACTCAGTGGCTTAAGACAATGGCATTTATTTAGGTCACAGATCTTCAGGGTGGCTGGAGGGCTCTTCTAGTCTTGGCTAGGCTCTTCCATATTCCTAGGATGGGCTATAGTTGGAGTTATTTTGAATGGCCTTGGCTGAAGTATCTTAGCTCTTTTACACGTATCTTGTCTTCTAGCAAACTAGCCTTGGCGTGTCCTTCTCATAGATGACAGAGAGCAAGAGGGAGTAAGCTGGATTGAACAAGTAATTTTCAAGCCTATGTTTGTCTGATAAGTCACATGGCTGACCCCAGAGTCATGTGACTGACTTAAGGCTAGTCCTACAAAGCTCTATGACAGGGTAGGGTCCATATAGCTTTGTAGGAATCTCCCTTTGTAGGAGGATCCTACAAAGCTATATGGCAAAGGGCATAGATACAAGAAGGAGTAAAGAATTAGAGCCATTTGCAATCTACCACTGTGATTGTCCTAGGATCATATTTACTACAGCAGAAAACGCACACTATATGTATGCTCTATTGCTTCCATAGAGCACAACTACTTCAAAGCTATTAAAACCTCACAGGAGAGTACAGAGTTAAAGCTATACTACCTTATGGCACCATGTCCTATAAACATTGCACTCAAATACTCTAAGCTCATACTGTTGACTAATAACAGGAAAGATGTCATTTGGGAACATTGTTCTCGTAGTGAGGTCTACTGAAACTTTAACAACAATGCAATTCAGATTTTCATAGATGTATCCCCTAGGAGAAATAAAGAAAACACAATTAAATGTTGAATTACTGCTCTCAAGCAACCCATTTGTGAAGGATAATGATCTCACCAAGAAGATAAAAGTTTTCATATGATTAGGTTCTTCAGCCCATGAAACATTATCAAACACATGAGAGTAATATGTAAAAGGCCTTCCTCTAGCTCCTTGGGCTAATTAAGAGGAATAGTGTCTCTAAGGGATCTTCATGCTCTCGGTTTCCACAAGTGCCTCATTCTGGTGTTTTAGTTACAGGTTGTGATTCATAGATGCTGGGTTTTGTTCAAGATCATGTCGTTTATTTTCAAGATATGGCATAAATTTTTCCTGTTAGGCTCCACTGCCAAGCAAATGCCATCACTATTCCGCTCATAAATTGTACAACACAATAAGCAATTGCAAACATTTTTTGCTAGTTCTATTTTATTGTATCTCATGAAAAGTCTAATAGTTAAAAAATTCCATTTACTGTAATTGCTATCACATAGATTTTGACAGACTTCTCCCTATTTTATAGTCTGTGGTAAGCACTCTGTGTTTTATGAATTTCTAAATTTTCATCATCTAATGTACAGTAACCACTAAAATGAAAACATTGTGATATATCTAATTAATAGTATTAATGACTAAAATTTATTGGGCACTTATTACTTTGGTGGTTTTATACATATATATAATTTGTTTGGTAACAATTCTAAATAAGAGTACTGTGATTGTCAGGATATTGAAGCTCAGAGGGGACAGGTTTCTAAGAGATTGCTTCTCACAGGTGAGGGGAAAGAAGTGATTGTACTCATGTTGGGAACCTCTTCCTGAGCTGCAGTCTGGAAACTGGCTCTGTGTAGCAAACAAAGGAGATTGTAGGACTCACCTGCTTGGTTACCCTTCTCTCAGGTATGACAGCCCTGTACTGCCTTTTGTCCAATGTCTGAAAATAGTTGTTTTATATTTTCTTCCAGTTTTCTATTTGTTTATTATAAGAAAATTAAGTCTAGTGTCAGCTACTGGAGCATGATAGAAGCCTGTGCCACTTTTTCAAATAGAAGGAAGATATAAAGGGCCAATCAAAAGTATTTACCATGCTTTTCCATTCTGATTTTGTCTTTGAAAACTATTTTTTCGATCACCATTGTCTAATGCTCCACAGCCCTGGGAGCAGTCTCACCAGAGCATTCCAGGCTTACTGAATCCTAGCCCAGATCTTATACATAGGGTAATTTCGGGGCAGTCATTCTTTATCTGTCTATTAAAATGCCTTCCTAGTACAACAATTTAACATTATGTTCTTTTTCTTTAGCTTTGAATATGGTCATCAAACTATACACCAATCCTCAGCAATCACTTCAAACCACCTTTCTCTGAAATGTGGTGCCCCTTCTACTGTGTCAATTTTGATATTTCTTCAACACAGGAAATTTTGTTAATATTGTATGTTCAAATCCTTTTTCTGCTTCTTTGTTAGGTTCTCCCTGTTAAGAGTTCAATTATATTTATGTTGTTTTATTTTTGTCTTTCTTCTGTATCTATTATTTCTCCTCGAATTGCTTTGATTGCTTAGTCTTCCTCTGCATTTGTTGCAATTGTCTCAAGTAATTCTTCTATGCTATTATCTCAATTTTAAGACATATCTATTTTGTACTTTGTTATTTTAATTTCTTCTGTAATAGTATCATTTTTGGCCTTCAACTTAATTCCTCGGTTCTATAATCTTTATATTTATCCCATTCCATTGTTTTATCCTCTTGTCTTTGAGTTTTTATGTATTAAATCCTGTTCTTATTAATTTTTCCTATACTGGAAAGCACTGGTAGGAACATTTCCTCTGGTTTTTGGTTTTTTGGCTGTTATTTTATTTTTTTCTTTTCTTTTCTTTTTCTTTCTTTCTTTTTTTTCCCCCTGGTTGTTTCAAACTGTTCTGTCTTTTGTATGCTAAATTTCTTTTTTGGAGGAATTATTTAGTATTTTTAGATGCCTGTGAGATCGTTCCTTTGAATCTTACTGGATCTAGATAGTCCATTTCTGCTAATACATTATGGATGATTCTCCTTAACTTTTTGTCTGACTTTAACTCTGACATATGTGTGTTACTATCTGAGTTCCAGTTTGGGGCTCAAGTATTGGGCTCTGTTTACTTTTCTTTTGCTTATTAACTAGGCATGAGCTAGGTGCAATCTTTGTTGGAGAGAAAGGGCTCTTTTTAGAATGTTGTTATTCCTTTGCAAATGTTCTCTTTACTTAGTAGAGACCAGGACTTCTCGATCCACTGAAGCGGGGTGGCAATGGGAAAGGAATGAATATGTACACTTTAACATTTTGGGTCATTTTTTTGGTTCAAGGAGAAACCCTGGAGTCTGTGTGTTGTTCAATGAGAGTCATCTTCACTTATTTCTTCCACCCCTATTTCACTATGTTTCGTTCCAAATTTTTTTTTAAAAATTCAAATGGGTGATATTAAGTGAGAATTGTCAGGATTTAATCAACTTTCCAATACCATTTATAGAAGGTGAGATTGTGATTAAGTTTCACACTATATTGTGCCCTTTCCTTACTTGTTTATGGATGGTAATTTTTTTTCCTTCTGGTTATTAATTTTCATTCATTTCACTGGATATTGATGGAGGGAGAAGTTTATCATTTTTACCTGAAAGTCTGCTGCTGATTTTTAATTAGGAGTTAAGGTTGGATTCTGTGGTAACAAACGTCTATTTTTCAAAAAAACTGAAATAATTCTTATTTAATTAGATTTATGTTGCTTTGGTTGCCAAGGAGTTTAACACAATAGTTCTCCTCAGCCTGATTTTTCAAATAAGCATCTGTCCTCAAACTTGTATAAGATGATTTCATGACTCATGTTATTTTACTTTAATGTTGCTGGCTCTACATACATCTTGCTTTTGACTGTAAGCCAACTCAAATTCTGTTTGGAGTTAGGAAAAATATGCAATTTAAAAACAAAAGCACTTTCTTGGAAACAAAACGATATATCTTAAATGCCTATTGTAACAGCAGCTTCTAAGGCAACTGTCAAAATATTTTCCCCCCACCATCATAAAGGGTTCAAAATATTTTAATTTGGAAGCATATTAAAGCCAAATGTAATTAAATTTAAAAGTTATAATGGGCACACAGTTTTGATCCAACCATGTGATCACTAGTTTATAGAATCTTTCAAATAGAAATTGAACTCATAAGTAGATACCAATTATTGTATAGTTTAAGTGTATTATCATTATGCCCTTGGTCTACAAGGAGAGATAGTAAAAGAAACTGCTCTGTCAAAATCACTTACAGGGGTGTCATTGGAGATGAAATCCATTCTGTCAATCTGATTTGTCTTCATGAAAATTCAAGGAAGAAATTTTGCTTAAGTCACAGTATCTTAGAAAAAGTGAAGCAACCCCTGACAATACCATTATTTTAATCCTAAGAATTGGAACTCACAAGTAGTATCTTTCCCTTGCTGGTTTGACTATTCAAAAACTCCAAACAACCTTGTGACCTACACTATTAACTGTCTGGGATGGGATGGCATATTTTGTATTTTGTGTATGGATTTTCCTCTGATTCCCTTTTTATTTTCAGATCATATTATTCTTGCTCTAATTTATTTACTTCTTCATTTGAAGTCTCTAATACATGCAAAAATGTTTGAAGTTAGGCTTAATAAATAAATCAAATACTTAACCATTCATTCCATCATGGATGCAGTATGAGTAATAATCTATATTTAAAATATCATTAAATGAATGAATAAAATTATAAAATCACTTCACTCAAAGTAAAACTTAAATATATGTATATTTAGCTCAGACTTATTTAGAATATCAAAAAAGAAATATCTTAATATACAAAAATAAAGAAATTATTAAATATATTATTATTTATATATATGATTTCTTCCAAATAATATTAAATGATAAGGGCAAATTCTTATGATATAACACAATTAACCTAATGGGATGTAAGACTCTATTACAATATAATCTTAATTTAGTTGATATAATATGAACAGAAGATGTCTTAAAATAAATACATCAAATGTTAGATATTAAATGTTTCTGATGACTGTTGCAACCATGATTTGTATTTTGTCTTGTTTGTATAGTTTTAACACATGAATATCTATTATTATTATTAATAGAAACATATACTATTTTAAGTCACCTTTTAATGTTCAGTTTACTGCCATAATCTTAAAATATATTTTGTGGGAACAGATATTGGTACTATTTTGTCATTCTAAAATGTTGACTGAAATCCTCTCCCTTCACGTTATAAAAATCACCACCTTTTTAAGCTTATTAAGGAAAATATAAGACCTTAACTTCCAAAGAAATTGTGGTTTTCCTCTAGAATTATCCAGAGGTGCTTCTCTTTTTGCCATAACAGTCCGGGTGATTTTTTATCATAAAGGTGAAAATCTAAAGTGTCAAAATCATATGTGTTGAGACTTAAGTTGATCACTTGTACTCAGGAATTGCCTATAACTTGTGAAATAACTCTTTCTTTTGAAAACCAGACTTATTTTCTAGCATGCTAACACTAAAGGAATCAAACTTTTCCACACTATTTAATTTTACATTTTTGTTTCAATGGCTTTCATATTCTGAAAAAGGTAGTGTGAAAAATCTGTTAGTGTGCAAAATATATCATGATTAGAATGCTGTCATTCTCCCCCTGCATAATTATGCCAATTCCAATTTCACATTATTCTCTACTATTGACATTAGTATCATTCCCCACGTGTTGGGAACATATAGAATGTATTTTAGTTCAAAGGAGATAAAAACAAGAGCTGGATTGTAATTGCTCATGTTGAGTTATGAGTGACTTTTTCTCCTCAGCAAAATGAGTGCTAATTTAGTACAGCTTCCAGTTCATTGAACATTTGGTAATTTCTTTTTCTTGGTCTTAATCTTTTCTTCACAATAAAAATATACTCTCTTAAGGGTGGGATAAATGTGTTTTCTCCCCTTTCTTATCTAGTCTACATTCACAGCTAAATTATTACTTTTTAGGGACTTTGTTTTAGCTGTGTGTGTGTGTGTGTGTGTGTGTGTGTGTGTGTGTGTGTGGTGTATAGGAATTCTAAACAAAAAGTATGTTGTTATATCTAATTACTTTAATATTGGCAATAGTGTCAAAAATCAAAAAATATAAAAAATTTCTTCTTTAATCTGTAATATTAAATTGTTCTACATTCCCTGGCAGTGTGAGTGTCTTTGAATTTGTAGATACAGGGCATAGTGAAAAGAATTCTTCTGGTTAAGATTTTTTTGGCTCTAGGACTGAATAACAATTGTAGATAGCTAGCTATTAGTCCTCTCTCCTTCACTTGCTGTCAAAACGATTGATTTTCATGACAATACCATAAGATTGTTCAGATTCTTTCCCCAAAGAGAATTTTATCTCATTAAAAAATGGTTATCAGGCCAAGAGCATCAGCTCATGCCTATAATACTAGCACTTTGGGAGGCTAAGGCAGGAGGATTGCTCGAGGTCAGGAGTTTGAGACCAGCCTGAGAAATAGTGAGACCCCCAACTCTACAAAAAACAGAAAAATCAGCTGAGTGTAGTGACACGTGCTTGTAATCCCAGCTACAACAAAAAAAATTCCTATCAAACAGCATCACATGCTACAGAGAAATTTTTTGTGAAAGGAAGAGTTATTTAATGTGGCAAACTTCATTTTTCTTCTTTTAAAAAATTGCTACAGCCACCCCAACCTTCAGCAACCACCACTCTGATCAGTCAGCAGCCATCAACATCTTGGCAAGAACCTCCACCAGCAAAAAGATTACAACTTGCTGAAGGCTCAGATGATTGTTAGCATTTTTCAGCAATAAAGTATTTTTTAATTTAACATAAAAATATGCCAAAAGTAAGTTATACCTTTAGGTTTTGTCAGCGTCTGTAAAATAAAAACATTTGTTAAACTGATATTTGACTTGCATTTTTCCTAGTGTGACTCACACAAAACATAAATAAATAAAACGGGAAATTTAATGTCCCTGGAAGTTCTTCTTTTAAACACTGCTTCTCGTCTCAACCTTCTTGTCTCTCAAAATTCATTCAAGGATTTGGGTTTTGTTTCTAATATTTGGTAAACATAGGAAGAAGAAGCTTAGTGTGTTTGAGAAAGGTGAAAAGTCAGATTATATTTATGGATTTTAAACTGCTGCTCTTGTAATTACAGAAACCATTACCCTCCCCAAATATTAATGTTTCCCTAGCCTAAAAATAGGCTTACAAAAGATTATATATTCTATTCTATTTATTTGTAATGCAAGTTCTTAAAAAAATTGCCTTTCTTCCTTTTTTAAATGAACTCTCATAGAGGAACATTCATATTATTTTTCTCATCTTAAAAAAAAAAAAAAGGAAAAGAAAACTTGCTAGTCCCCATTTCTCATTTGTTCTTTACACAAAAATTCCCCAAGAAGTTTTTTACTTACAATCTCTGATCCACAATCTCAAATTTTACATTTTCAAATCAAATTCATAATCTCAAAATCTCTCCTTTTAGTCTGCCTTGAACCATTCTAACTAACTTTTGTTTACGCCACTTCACTAAAACTACCTTTGTTGGGGTCTTCGATGACCTCTCCATAGTTAAATCTGATGCTATCTGTCAATCTCCAACATGGTTGACCTATCAGCAGCTATTGACACAGCTGATCCTTCCCTCCTTAAGAAACTTTTTTTAGCTTTCAGCAGTTTTACTCCTACCCAGTTTCTCTTGGCAGCTCTTCCTCATATTTCCAAACACTAAATAGTGGAATGACCCATACTCAGTCTGCGAACTTCTCTTCTCTCTCGACACCTTTCCTTTTTACGACTTCATCTGGTCTCATTGATTTAAATCCCTCCTACATGCCAGTGCTGCCCGAATGTATTCATCATTTCTGAAACTCTCCTTTAAATGCCAATCTTATATATCCTATTGCCTCATCTAAATCTCTCTTGTACTTCTAATAGGCAACTCAAACATCAGTTTCTAAACTCGCCCCTCTGTAGTTTTCCCCATCTCGATTAATGGCCACTCCATCCTTTCAGTTGATAAAGCCAAAAAAAGCTTGGTGTAAAATTTTATGCTATCAAATTTCACATTTACTTCATCAGAAAATTCTTTTGGATTTTCTCTTTTAAAGACATCCAGTGCTGTTGATATGATCCAAGCTGCCATCTTCTTTTAACAACCTTGTAAGTGATCTTTCTGCTTCTTGTGCCCTTATTTTCCACAATGCAAGACATCTTGTTAAAGTACGAGTGAACCACATTACTCCTCCACTTAGAACTTTCTAATGGCTTCCCATCTCTCTTATAGTAATGGAAACAGTTCTTATGATGACCTAAAAGGACCTGAGATATGGCTACCCTGACCTCTCACTCTCCACCAGCCACACTGACCTGGATTTTCCTGGAATACTACAAATGGGTTTCTACCTCAGAGATTTTGCATTTGCTTCTCCCTTTGTCTGGAATGCTCTTCTCTCGGGTATTCACATGGCTGGCTTTGTTACCTCCTTCAGGTCTTTACTTTAAAGTCATGTTTTTCAGGGACACTTTTCCTGCATGCTCTGTTTAAAATTTCACCTCCACATGTCCCCTATCCTATTTCCCTAGTTTGTTTCTCTATGTAGTAGTCAACATGTTAGATGGTGACATCTAACATCTATATATTTTTTTAATTTAACTTGCTTATTGTCTGTCTCTCTCAAAACAAGAATGTATATTTTTCATCTCTTTTGTTCAGGCCTGTGTCAACAGAATCCAAAATAGTGTCTGAAACATATTGGGTACACAATAAATATTTGTAGAATGAATTAATGAGTACACACAAAACTATGACTAATGTAACACACTTTTAAACTTCAGAGTGAATTATGTTATTTTTGGAAAATAGACTTATTTTTTAAAAATATTTTGCATATGCTGATATCAAATTTAGGTTTTATTACATTGTACTTCCATTACCTTACTTAAGATACACAAAATACACACTTCATAAAATTTCTTGGATTCATAAAATTTTTGCATGTATATAAATGGAAGTGAAGAGACATGTTAGGAGACATGAACAAAGTAAGAATCATCAGTTTGAAATTTAAAATTATATTGCATAAATAATGCCAAGGTAACTGAGTTGAATTAATAGGTGAGCACGTGCAAAATTTATAGGACCTCCCTCACCTTAAGCAATAAAATGAAATTGTTGAAGAGCTTTGCTCAGAGACATCTTGAAAACTTTAGATGGTATCAAAACAACATGCTAAGGATTTTCTTTACAATATTGTGCTGCCCTGATCATTGAGACCATTTTCTAGGCAGAATATCTATTTTTAGGTGAAAAGTATTTTTTTCCTATAAGAGAAGAATGAACTAATGCCCAAGATATGCCCTTGTTGTTTTCCCTGAGCCAATATTCTGCCTTCTTGAGGCAAGCTGGATAGTATAATTTGGATTCTTTCTGGATCATTCAAGATTATCAATTTGCCAGGCTACAGAGGATCTTCAGGGGAGTTTGGAGACAGGAGTTTTAGTCTCAGTTCTTCTTTTTCCTTCCTTCTTTCACCCACCATCCATCCCTCAATATACAATGTTTGACAGCCATAATAGTCAGTTAATTACACATTTGAATGATGTGGGATAAAATTCATTGTATATGTGAAATAGTTTTTTAGAGGCTTAACTGGGAAATTATAATATGATTGTTTGCCAGAGGTATTGTTGAAAGGAATCTTAAATTGTATGAGAGGCTGGACTAAATGTCCTTCAAGTTCAATTTTAAGCTTCTAGATTTGATAATGTTTAAAAATTATCTATTTACACATTGCATTGTAGTGTTTATGCAAGGAAATGGAATTTCATTCTTGAGCCTTATTTATAATTTCTTTTTAATAGAAATCTGTAGTTGAAAAAACATTTTTTACTCTATTTATTTTACATGAATAAATAATAGAGACTGGAAGCAATTGGTAGTTGGTTCCCATAAGAAAAGAAAACTGACAACAACAGAATATTTTTAAAACATAAATGACATGTTGCAGAAAACCTATTTAAGACAGAAACCTGGCTGTAGTTGAAGAGCAATATAATATATCATTTGACCCAAATTTGTTTCCTTCTAAGAAAGAAAGTGGCAGAATATGAATTGTTCTCTGAAGATGTAGATTAAAAACTAAGAAGCATTTTGATGTGCACATATATCAACAGCCTTATTAATAAAAACAGGCAACTAGCAATTGTACCCTTGAAAAGAAAAATTGACATACTGTGTAATATTTTGGTCAGAGTATAACAAATATAAAATAAAAGTACATATATATCAGTCTATGAACATTAAACAGATTTTGAACCAGAGTTATTGTTAAATTCTTTGTATATCTCATATAACATTAATAAGAAACTTTGGATGTCAAGGCAAAACTAGATCACAAATTACTATTTTAGGTTAAAAAGTATATGTTGATGCTATGCTTATGCCAAAACAATGAGACTGGATCTTTACTTTTCTATTATAATTAGTCAATTTGGATTTGTGTAGGTATGACCAAAATTATCTTTCAACTTTAGCAATTATTTCCTTGTTTCTTGTCTATTCTTTTGCTGAGAAATTTAAGCTAAGCTAGAATTGATGTCAGATTTTTTCCTACATGAAGAAACCTTTAGAAAGGAATGAATGTTTTATTCTAGCCAAATATAAAATTGAGCCTGGTGAATTCTCTGAGGCAAGATCATTTTTTAAGAAATCTTCTTCTGTTTGATTTGTTAAATATTGGTTGTGAGATCAGTAGATAAAAATATTTTTGTACTAAATGAAAATGATGACAGGCATGATGAGGCATGAGGAAATTTCAAGTTATTTAATGTCTTAATGGTTGGAGGATAATAAATTCCTATAGTTGTTTTCCAAACATTAGAGTTAAAATTGAACTCAGCCTTTATACAAGTAAATGATTCACATGGTCAATGTATCCAGTGAATTCAGTTATCTGTGTTTAACAGTATAAGCAAATATACATATTACCATGTATGTATCACCTTTCTTTATTAGTATGGCTATTTGGAAATTTATTTAAGAAAGATTTAAAGTGGAAAAACAATGCAGAAAGTGGATTAGTTGCATAAGACATTATCAAGAGATATATGTGACATCAGGGAAATGAATACATTAAATAAACTGAAATATGTAATTATAGATTCTCTATATTGTTTTTAAAATAGCACCTAGATTTAGCCGCACCTGAAGGATTTACTCTGGGCTTTTGAGCCAATCCATTTCTGTTTTTTTAAAAAATACCACTTGAGTCAGACTTTTATAACTTTCAACTATGAATCTTGATTTAAAAAGTTGATTATTCTTCCATAAGCATATTATAATTCTTTCGTATTGATCCACTTAAAGTGTATCAACTTGCCAGGCTACTTTTTACCATTTTTCTCAGTCTTTTCTCCCCAGTGGATTGTATCTCCAAGCTTTATCCATCAGATGATCTATAAGTATTCAAAACCTTGTTCATGTGTCTTCCGTCAAGTAGATGGAGACATACATCTTCAAGTAGAGTCAGTCCCTTGGTCCTTGTTTCTAACATGTAGATGCCTCCTTTGCATGACTTCTCAGAATACCGTAATTATTTGTTAACTTGTGTGTATGTCTCCAAATGCCAAGAGCTTCCCAGGCAACTGTCAGTGTTTGGCACTGATTGAGCTCTCATTTTTTTTTTAACTACATGAACAAATAAATGGATTAATTTATTACATTTAACTGAATAAAAACTAACTCAACAACTATTATTTCTTGGATTTGAAATAATTTTCTTAAGCAAGGGATATTATGTTTAATGTTAAAGGATGTGAATATGTAGTTAATAAATGTTGTGTCACATATATGAAAAAAACACACTGAATTTATTAGAAGGACTGTTTCTGTTTGCTAACCAGGTTGCAAACCATTCACTTTGCACAAGAGAAAAATAACTTCATGGTGGGTAAATTCTTGTGTCAGGGAAAACATGACATGGTGGCCCTAAAAAAAATGACTTAATCACTAGCTCCACAGCTCTGAGGGCTAATTTACAGGCAGCAGGGAGACTGAAGGAAGGGGTGGAGAGGGAAAACCATATGATCTTCTTGAGTTCTACCAACGACAAGGGAGCATTTAGCTCCAGCCATGCGTTCCAGCCCCCCAGCCTTGCCAGCCTCTCAGCAGACAAACTGCCTTGATATTATCTCAGGAAGGAAATTTGTGGGACTCTTTTTCAATGAATTAGGCAATCGAAGGTGATTTCAGTAGTGAAATAGATGAAAAGTCTAACTGGACTGATAACAAGTTCACAATTAAATGGGAAACATTTCAGAGTCTCTAAGAGGTGGCATTGCCTTCTGTAGAGCCAAGATTTTTGACAAGTTATTCAGAAAACAAATGTTATGCTTTAAAGTTAGCTTGTGGCTACTGTTCTGTCCCCTCAAATACTTGTGCCTCTATTCTTTACCACACAGACGTGTACATAGCTCACAGAGAGAACCGTGAGGCAGGACAACAGCCTCAAGTATAACTCAAGCCTCTCCCAGGGCTGAATTTGAGCCCTCCAGGAAGGTAACAATAATCCTTTTATGATTTCTTAAAAAATCTCTGGATGTCTCTGCTCCACACATTTTCAGTGTCCAGTATTTTAGCCACTTAACAGAACTTTCTCATGAACCAAATGCTTTGTTGTATTCTTCCTTTTATTATGCTTTATTTTTATTTTTATTCTTTTTGAAAAATGTCCTCTTTATCTGTAAGTTTGCTTGAATTTAGAAAACAAGAGAGGTATTAGGACACTCAGCATTCCAAAATACCAGGGAATACTGCCAAAAGGGAAAAAATTTTGAGTAATTTTTGATTCTTTCTGCCTCCTCTGGTCTTTTAAGTAGGGTTCAATAGAAAGAGCTGTTGGAGGAGTCCTGATGATGGATTAAGTAGCAAAAATTTCCTCCCACCCTGAATAGAGAACCCATGGACCTCAGAAATGGACTTACCTCGGCAGGTGAATATGAAATCCCTTGCAGTTTCGAAGTATGAGAGAAATCAGAAAGCTTTTTTGAATAAAGGGCAAAGATGGAGCTGGGATTTAAAGCCTGAACATGCTTTGCAGGACAGCACAGGAGCACCCAGAGCAAAGATAGGAAGAAATCCAGGAATTCAAAATCAGCCTGACTGTGCCCTGTGTAATAGATGCCATCTTTCTTTCTCACATAATTTGTGCCTACAGGAACCCTCCTAATACGGGATCCCAGAGAATTGCCCACTCCTGGCCTCCCTTGTCTCACCTCCGTATCATCCTGATAACCCTTCCTTGGTACTGACTTAACATTCTTTACTGTGAATACTCTGCTTCCTGAAATGTGGAAAATATGCCCTGGTAAATGCCAACTTCAGTTGATCACTCATTTTATTCACAAATTTAAAGTGTTTAGATAAAGTAAAAAATTCATAAATTATTTAAGTAATAGTTTTGCAACACTCCAAATGTATTTTACTCACTATTTTTTTCTTTAAAAAGAAATGAAAGGACAGATGAGTTAATCTATTTACTTACCTTCCTAGCTCTGCCCTAAGGATGATTCTGCCTTTAACCTTTCCTTTGTGACACTTGTGGTTTGTGGCAATACTGTGGAGATGAAATGACAGTGTATAAAGCAGAAAGCCACTACAAACATTCCATAGCTGATGACAGTGGGAAGGGGCTACTAATCATTCCAACTAAGAATAAAGAGTCATAATAGTAATATGATAATAGTAGTACTAATTTGGGGTGCTTTATATTATTTAATTCTTTAATAACTCTAGAACATAGAGGTGTTATCCCATTTTATGGATCAGAAATTTGTATTTAGAAATTTTTATTAATTTGGCATAGTTACATAGTCAATATATGTCAGAAGTTGGGTTTAAACAATGTCTATCTAATTCTCAAATATTAGGAGCTTAGCATCATACTATCCTATGTGCTTGTTGCATATGCCTTGCTCTGGTTTGAAGAATGAGGAAGTAGCATGGAATAGGGAGCTACTAAACACACATCTGTCCCTCACTGGTTGCCCTTGGTCCAGCAAGAGGAGAAAACTACAAGGATGGTAATGCATTAAAGGTATGATTGCTCTACAGTCTTTCAAGCCAGACTCCCTGATATAAAAGTCAAGCATGCACAACCAGGGAGGAAACCTCTCTATAATCCACTCACTGAAGCAAATATGCACAGTAGGAATAACCATAAGGGGTGATTGCTTGAGAAGAACAGGCTCACCTGCAATTGATGAAATGTAGAACATTTTTGTAACCCCCAATTTTTTTCTCTCTTCATGGAAGATGATGATCCTTTTTTTTTTTTGTGCTCTTTTCTCACATTGTTTCTTCAGGGCTACCTATTAGAAGCTAAGCAATGCCCCAGCAACATATTTAATTGTCTACCTTGTTCCCTAAAGTTCTTCCACATCACCAAGGCCTATTCTGTTCCTTTGTGTTCTTTGGGAACACGTAATTACTCCCACATCGTAGATCCCTTTGGTAGCAAAAAGAAAGACATACAGAGGAACCTAAGGAAGTTGATTATTTTCCTTTTGCTCCATTGCCTTTGGGTGAAACTGTCTCCACAACATTTTCATTGATATCAGAACAATAAAGCTTGTCCATGGCCTAAATTTTGTGCCTGGGCTTATATCTGGCCAAGAACAGATGCTGCCAAAGATTCAAACTACTTTCTAAACAGCTTCAGCTTATAAATCTTTAAAGATATTTTACTGAGTATTTCCCCCAATTCTTAGGAAAATTTATCAATAAGTTTGTGTTTCATGCACAAATGCTAAATGAGCCTACTGGTGGAATTAAAAGCTATTTGATTCACTGACCATATTAGGAGTTGTTATTTAAGTTTTTGTTATTGTGTTATGAGTTTTGTTTTTAAATTTGCTTTAAGACAGCAGATCATTTCCAAAATTCGTAATAGTTCATGCCTGATATGGCTAGAAAATGACTTTGGTAATAGATATCCAGGCCTGGTCACAGCTGTTCCCTCCTGAAGAAAATAAAGTAAGATTTACCACAAGGTCAAATGAGCACATGATGGAAATCTGAGGAAAAGAATTGAGGACAAGAGAAAAGATCATTTTAGGCCCCTTAAAGTAAGTCTTTGGGGTAGACATTATGGAGGTCACAGTCAGCCCATTAGCCCACAAAAGCAGGAAGTCTAGGTGATTGGCAGGATTCTAAGATGCCCCTACTTTTCCCACCCCCTGATGTACGTCCCCTGTACATGCCCCTCCCCTGGGATATGGGCAGAACCCATGAATATGATGGGATAGTCAGTCCCTTGGTTAGGTTATATTACCTGATAACGGTGAGAGAATTTTGTGGATATAATTAAGGTCCCAAATCAGTCAACTTTTAGTTGGCCTGACCTAAGCAGGAAAGATTTAAAAAAAACAGAGCTCTTCTTTGAAGAAAGAGAGTCAAAGTATGGTAGGGATTCTGCTGCTGTCCTTGAAGAAGTAGGCTGCTATGATGTGACAAGGCCTACAAAAGGGACCACATGGCAAGAACCTGACAGCAGTTTCTAGGAGCCGAGAGTGGTTCCAGCCAATAGCCCGCAAGAAAATGTCACAGTCATACACTGCAAGAATTGAATTCTCCCAACAACCTTAGGGAGCGTGAAAGCAGCCCTTTCCCTAGGTGAGCCTCAGATTAGGGATGCACCCAGTTGACACATTGATTTCAGCCTTGTGAGATCCACAGCAGAAGATCTTACAAATATATACTGTACTCCTGACCCATGGAAGTGGTGAGAAAATAAACTTGTATTGTTTTAAACCGCTTAGCTTTTGGCAATTTGTTACACATCAATAGAAAACTAATGTAGTCTATGAAGCAGAGGTGTTTAATACTTGAACAACTTTTGCCTCTACTATGTCTACAGAATCCCGTGCATACTTCTTGGTTCAAATTCCTCACTGTGAGGTCCCAACCTGCCTTTGTAACCTCCTTGTTTTCTGCTTGTTTTGCAATACAAAGCTTTCCCTTCAAGAACACTAAATGTCTGTCTGTGTCCTGGATGAGGTCCACTCTTATCCCTGAATCTTGTCATACACTATTTTCTTTGTTGGGATGCCTTTCTCTCCTTTTATATCTGCAAATTCCTACTCATGGTTCAAAATCCAGATAAAATGTCCCTTGCCCTGTGAAGATTTCCCATGACTCCCCTTGCAATAATCATTCCATTGTTATAATTAATAACAACTTATCTGCATGTCTTTTGTGGCAGATACAATGTCTGATATGCCTTTGTGTCGTCAAACCATAACACAATGGCTAACACATGTTAGGTTGTAAGCAATAATAAAGATTTGCTGAACAAACAATAAACGAATGAACAAATAGATCAGGACCAAGATTAACCACAATGTAAAAATGAGAGTTGCTATATGAAACTATTAAAATAGGTACAGCGCTGATTTTCTTTTTCATCTTACAACATAAAGAACTTTTTTTCTGTCGTGTTTGGCTTACAGCATCACCAATAAGTTAAGATTTAAAAAAAAATGTCCAGTCCAAAATTGTCATAATTTTAAAACTCTGCTTAATTCCTTCCGTATATAAGGGTCCTGACAGTTCAAATATTACTACTAAGAATTATAAAAACTAACACAGAGTACATGCTATTTAAGCACTTTACATATATTAACTTGTTTAATCTTTGTAATAATCCTTATAGTAACCCTTGGATGTGGATTCTAAATTTTACAAATAAGGAAACCAAAGCACAAAGAGGTTAAGTGACTTGGCTAAATCATTTTGATAGCAAATATTAGAGCTGGAATTTGAACCCATGCAGTCTGACTCTAGTGTCTGTGCTCTGGGCTACCATAAGCACTGCATGTTAGCTCTTTAATGATGAAAGCACTGTTGATGGTGAAGTGCACTTGTTCGTGTGCATCCATTTATTTGGTAGAGGGAGAATTAGGGCAGAAGACTCCATAGCGTTTTCTCTACTCAACCCTACTTTACTTGGCACCAGCCTGCTTTCTCAGGGCACTCTCACAGCACATCTTACCTTAGAACTTAGCTTATCCTTCTCAAGCCTTGCAAAACCACAGTCAAAACCTTCTGTGCTCTAGTGTGACATTTGCTTTTCCATTTCTGTCTTATAAAACAAATTTGTAAAAGCTACTTGTTTGTTGAAAAATTTACTCATTTAGACATGTTGCTTTTTAATTACTTGTAAGAACCCTGGTTATGTTTCTCGTGGCACTTCTGAGTTGAGTGGGAAGGGAGTATGCATTTGTGTGTGGTATTTTCAGAGCCGGAATATTTACATCCTTTCATGGAGTGAAGAGTTGATGGTGAAACAAGACTGTTTCCCACAGCTCTGGACCAGCAGTGGAAGCGATTTTCCAGACACAGATTGTCATCTCTCCTTACCCTTCTGATCCCCTTGGCAGTTCTCTTGTGAGACAAGAACAAATGCTGTGGAGCCAGGTCCTTTATCTCCTTTACATTGGTGATTTCAGTAAAGATTTGCAAGAGCACTTGGTGCTAAAAGCCAAAGATGATAAAACTGGAAAACTTTTCATAGGTAAAGGACAATCTTAATCAGCAAAATCATCTCATTTCATCTCTGGCAGTTTCAAAAACACACCTTTGGAGGTACACACGAAATAAAGTTTTCCAATATCTTCTCACTCTTGAAGAAGCTCAGAAAGTGGTTTGTTGTTTTTCATAGAATTTATTTTTTAGAGCAATTATAAATTCCCAGCAAAATTGAGCAGAGAATGCAGAGAGTCCCCAGAGGTTCCCTACTGCACACAGGCACAGCCTTCCCCTCTATCAATATATCCCCCCAGAGGGGGCCATTGGTTACAATCAATGAACCTCCATTGACATATCATTATCACTCAAAGGCCACAGTTACATTAAGATTCACTCTATGGGTTTGGACAAATGTATGTTGATGTGTATTCACCATTAAAGTATCACACAGAATAGTTTCACTGGCCTACAAATCCTCCGTGCTCCACATATTCATCCCTTCCCACCCCCGCCATCCCTGGCTGATGTTTTTACTGTCTTCATAGTTTTGCTTTTTCCATAATGTCATATAGTTTGAATCATACAGTATGTAGCCTTTTTAAATTGGCTTCTTTCACTTAATTATATGCATTTAAGCTCTCTCCATGCCTTTTCATGGCTTAGAAAAAGAGATGGCTCATCTCTTTTTAGTGATGAATAATATTTCATTGTCTAGATATATCACAATTTACTTATTCATTTACCTACTGAAGGACATCTTGGTTGCTTCATTTTGGAAATTATGAATAAAGCTGGTATAAATATCCATGTGTAGTATTTTATGTGGTTGTAAGTTTTCAACTCCTTTGTGTATGTACCAAGGAGTATGAGTTCTAGATCATATGGTAAGAGTATCTTTAGTTTTATAAGAAACTGCCAAACTGTTTTCCAAAAGTGACTTTACCATGTTGTATTTTTATCAGCAATGAATGAGTTCTATTGTTCCACATTCTAGCCATTGTTTGTTGCTTTTGTTGGTTATGTGTGTGTGTGTTTGGTGCTTTTGCTACTCTGATCCACAACTCGTAGGAAAATCACTGAGCTATTTTCGTGTTTGTTATATATGTTCAATGACATGTTATGAATTGCACAGAATTGGTAAGTTTTCCAATATTTCAAATAGAAGTGATTATTATAGCTATTGAAAAGGGTGACTCTCATGCTATGTTGATAATTTTCAGCAGTAGAGCCAACACAATTCTAAAGTTCAGTGTGAGAAGTGAATTTGATCACACAAATTCTAAAATTCACATACAAGATCAAAAGTCCAAAATTAACAGAGATAATATTTAAATAGAATAGGAAAGGCAGCTTGTCTTAACAAAGACTCACTCTAAATCTGTAGTAATTATAGCATGATATTAGTGCAGGGAGAGAAAAAATAGAACAAACAGAATTTACAGCACAGAAACAGATGCAAGCCTGAATAGGGCCCAGATTTATGAGAAAGCATGGCAAATCAATTGGGAAAACTGGATTTTGTTTAAAAAAATGAGATTCACAAAACTGGCTTTACATATTAAAAAATAAATGTAATAATGTCCTTAAATCTACCATTCACACATCAAACATCCTCCAAAACAAATTAAAGTTTTAAACGTAAAAGTTAATGTAAGAGACTGTGATGTCAGGGAAGAAAGGAGTTTCATGATAATGAATTTAAAAACACAGTTTTTTGTTTTTTAATTTTTAAAAACCGTTTTATTGAGGTATGATAAACATAAACTACACACATATAAAGTGTACGATTTTATAAGTTTTGAAATATGTATATATGTGTGAAATCATCACCATAGTCAAAATAGTAAACTTATTCATCTTGCTCAGTTTACTAGCACACTTTCATAATTCCACCCTCCCATGCCTCCATACTACTCCAGACCTCTGCAATTACTGATCTGCTTTCTATGACTATATGTAGTGTCACTATATAAGCTAACTTGTAGCACATAAACATACACACACACACCCACACACACACACTGTGTAAGCCTGCAGTACAAATCAAAAATTAATTCATGCTGAGATACTGAGCCAGATTTTACTGGATAACACTCATCTGCAAAGCTCAAGGCAAATCTAAAAGAAACTTATCCAATTGATTATACATAACTGTGCTCTTAATTTGAATTAAAAAAATCTAAATGGCGTTTAGGAAGAACTGTCAGAGGTAAGCCCAGTAGAATGCAGAAACTTTGACTATTTCAGACTCAAATCCTGTTCTTGAAAATAAGACAACCCCTCAGCCTCTCAGCCTGGCAAATAATACACAGCTCTAATCAGCTAATGGCTCATTCTCCATGATTTTTGCCTTTTTATTTTTATCTTTTTATAGTATGTATATGGGTTTTTTATTATTTCAAAATGTTATGGGGATACAAATGTTTTCGGTTACATGGATCGCTTTTGTTATGCTTGAGTCAGGGTTATAAGTGTGCCTATCACCCAGATATTGTTAATTGTACCTGGTAGGTGGTTATGCCCATCCTCTCCTCCCCACCCACTTGATTTTCACTGCATTTTTCTTCTTTTTGTGCATGTGTGTGCTCATCGGTTAGTTCCAATTTAATAGCAACTACGTATGGTGTTTGCTTTTTCATTCTTTAGATACTTCACTTAGGATAATGGTCTCCAGTTCCATCCAAATTGCTGCAAAAGGCCTTAATTCATCCTTCTTCATGCCTGCGTAGTATTCCACAGTATACATATTCCACAGTTTGTTAATCCAGTCATGAATTGGTGGGCACTTAGATTGATTCCATATCTTTGCAATTGTGAATTGTGCTGCAATATACATTTGAGTGCAGGTGTATTTTTTATAAAATGACTTCTTTTTCTTTGGGTAAATATCCAGTAGTGGTATTGCTGGATCATATGGTAGTTCTACTTTTAGTTCTTTGAGGAATCTCCATAATGTTTTTTATAGAGGTTCTAGTAATTTGCCATCCCACCAACAGTGTATTAAAGTATTTCTTTCTCCTCGCATCTACACCAGTAACTATTGTTTTTGGACTTTTTAATAAATGCCATTCTAACTGGAGTAAGGTGATCTCTCATTGTGGTTTTAATTTATATTTTTCTGATGATTAGTGCCATTGAGCATTTTTTCATCTGTTTTTAGGCATTAGTCTATCTTCCTTTGAAAAGCTTCTGTTCATGTCTTTTGTCCACTATTACTGTTTTTTTTTCTTGCTGATTTCCTTGAGTTCTTTGTAGATTCTGGTATTTCTTCACTTTCCCAGGCTTAATAAGACGCAGTGTTATATGTCTATGGGTTAATGCTGTTTTGAAATTGGTTTTGTAACATTGGTATCAGAACTTATGGGATATTCCTTTATTATTCAAGAAGCTATTAGCTTCTTGAGCAGGTCTGATTTATCTGCAGCATCTGACTCTTGTTGGCTTAGCTATCATTCTACCTGTTTATACTATTTGAGAAAGGGGATCAGATCTTATTCATCTCTGAATGTCCTACAGCACTAGCACATATAATAGGTAACTTAGTAACTATTTATTAAGTTGGGTTAAATAAAATTGAATAAATCAATTAATAAGGCATGGAAACATTGCTTTTAGTGCAATTCTGTCTGCTGCCTTAAACTCCAAATGAGCATAATAAGTAAATATTCTAGTCTCTGCCAATCCCAGAGAGACCAAAGAATTTAATTGAATTAGGTCTTTTAAAAAAACTAGCAATCATTCTTTTCTTTTACTTTTAATTATTATAGATACATAATAGTTGTATATCTTTGCAGAGCACATGTGATGTTTTGATACAGGTATACAATGTGTATTAATCAAATTGGGGTAATTGGGGTATCCATCACCTCAGGCATTTATCATTTCTTTGTATTAGGAACATTCCAATTCTACTCCTTTTAGTCATTTTGAAGTACACCCTAACTTATTGTTGCTTACAGTCATGTTGTTGTGCTATCAAATATTGTTCGTTCTATCCAACTATCTAACTGTATGTTTGTACCCATTAACCATCACCACTTTATCACCTCCGTCCGCTACCTATCCCAGCCTCTAGTATCTATCATTCTACTCTCTGTCTCCATGAGATCAACTGTTTTTAATATTTATTTCCCACATATGAGTAAGACTGTGCAAGATTTGTCTTTCTCTAGCTTGGCTTATTTCGCTTAACATAATATTCTCCAGTTCCATCTATGTTGTTGGAAATGGCAGGATTCCATCCTTTTTATGGCTGTATAATATTCCATTATGTATATGTACCTCAATTTCTTTATCCATTCATTCACTGATGGACACTTAGGTTGATTCCAAATTTGGCTATTGTGAATAGTGCTGCAGTTAACATGGGAGTGCAGATATATTTCTGATATACTGAATTCCTCTCCTTTGGATATATACCCAGCAGTGGGGTTGCTGTGTCATAAGGTATTATATTTCTATTTTCAGTTTTTTAAGGAACCTCCATACTGTTCTGCAGAGTGGTTGCAATAATTTACATTCCCACCAACAGGGTACAAGGGTTCCCATTTCTCTACATTCTTGCCAACATTTGTTATTGCCTGTCTTTTAGATAAAAGCCATTTTAACTCGTGTGAAATGATATCTCAGGGTAGTTTAGATTTGCATTTCTCTGATCACTAATGATATTGAGCATTTTTTTTCATATACCTGTTGGCCATTTGTATGTCCTCTTTTGAGAAATGTCTATTTGGATCCTTTGCCCATTTTTAATTGGATTATTTGATGCCTTCCTATTGAGTTGTTAGAGCTCCTTATATATTCTATTTATTAATCCCTTGTCAGATAGTAGTTTGCAAATATTTTCTCCCATTTTGTGGGTGGTTTCTTCACTTTGTTGATTTGATACCTTTGCTGTGCAGAAGCTTTTTAGCTTGATGTGATCCCATTTGCCCAATTTTGCTTTCGTTGCCTATGTTTCGGGTGTATTTTTCCAACTCTCTTTGGATTAGTGGTTCTCAAAATTGCATGTTAGAATTACATGGGGAAACTTTTAAAGGCGCTGATGCCCAGGCCACACTCAGGTCAACCACATAATGATTTTGGGGGTGGCACTCCACTATCTGTAATTTTTAAAACTCTTTAAGTGATTCCAATATTCAGTAGATGTAGAAGACACTGTTTTAGGTGAAAGTAAAGAGTAACTCTACAGCCACTCTTTCTTTCTTCTGTCTTAAAGCAAACATCAGTCCTCTAATAGTTAGACATGACACTGCAAATGAACACTAAGTTTACAAAAGTTAAAATGTAACTTAGGCCACTGGTGGCAATTATCCAAAAATGAGGACCACTTGGTCCCATAACTTTTTAAAAGAATGAATTTTAAAAGTAGGCATCTTAGCCACACACACACACAAAAAAAGCCTAAAAATATTTTTCTAACAGATTGTGTCTCAAATTAATTAAACTTTTATCAGCATATGGAAGTTACAATTTACAGATTCCTTTTTCCATCCGGCTCCTTTTCTTACTCATTCTGTTCACACATATTTTTGAGGTGAGAGAGATTAATTTACAATGGTTCTTCATAAATTGTCATTCAATTATTATTATTTTGGGCTTTGAGTACAGTGTTTAAATGTTAATTCAGTTTTAGCAGTGTAGTGCAAAATAATTCTTTCAAATAGGATAAAAGGTTACTAGAAATGATAACAGTATCTCTTTTAGTTCAAATCAATTCCCTTGCTTTACTGGTCAATTTTTTAAAAAAGAAATCAGTGTACATTATAGGTACAAATTATTCATCTGGTGATTCTTCTGTTTATTTTTAATCTTATCTAGCATATTTATGAGATCCTTCTTCACGGGGAACATCAACATTAGTAAAAATGTTTCAAATCATTTTTTTCTAAGAAGCTAAAATGCCTGTGATTCATGACAAAGCATGTTTTATAAATTGCAAGCAAACTTTTAGCACATTTTTATGCTACCTCTCTCCTCCCAATTTATTTTGGGTATTATTTTTGTATGTCTTAGAAATGAGAATTGATTGTAGACTTAAGAAAGAATAATTTTGCTTTGCTATGTTCTGGTTGAGAGAGTAGGTTCTGTATAACCTAGTATGTAATCACTTGAAAATATAACTAAGAAAAATAATATTTGTTTTTATTCTCAGGAGAAATAAATTTAAGGACATTCTTCTGATAGGATCATTGCTTACAATTTGTGAGAGGACATGAACTTTTTAAGCAATGGTTCTAAATACAAACTCATATTATATCTAGATATTTATTCATTTATTTATTTCATAAGCATTTATTAAGTATCTACATTATTCCAGGCCTTTCTACTAGATATAGGAGACCTCAAGTTTAAATATGGCAGAGTCTCTGCCTTGAGTTTATAAAACAGTATAGTATACGGTTCACCAAACTGATAGGGGAAGAGAGTTCTCCTGTAATAACATTGTTTGTCTGTGTACAATGATTTGTAAAATACACTTATTTATGTTATTTTGTTTATATGTGTATAAAATGCTTGAAATTGAGAGCGAGTTTCATATATCATTGTATTTTGCACATATAGTAAACTTTTATGACATTATTTTTAATATAATAAAGAGATTATCTTTTCTTAAATCATAAAAAAACTCCTATGTTTTTACGGGGATCTGGATGACAGAATCTTCATATAATTCCTCTCTGGAATATCATCGGTGGCAACAACAACATTCCAATACAAGAATTATTTTGTGGTTTTTTGTTTTTTTTTTTTAGTCTACCATGTCAGTGAGTTTAGAGTAAAAATTGAACAGAATATTGCTTTCTAAGGTGATCTGAGAACGCAAATATTTTAAAGCAATGATTCAGAAGAAACATCAAAGGAACCAATACAGACATACTTTATGGAGATGATAAAATACTGTAATCCCTATGTAGGTGTTTTATGGAGAAAGTTCAGTTTATCATCATGCAGAAGAGATGAGGGACAAAGGGGCAGAGGAGCAGAGTCAGTAAAGTTATGCTGACGATACAGTTTTACTTGATCATTTGTAGCTCAGGGAAGTTCATAGCCCAAGGCAGAATCCAATTTAGGATGCTATTCACTTGAAAGAGTTAAGTGGCTTGGTCTCTGTTTCTGCTCCCCCACAGGAACAATGAGACCTGACATTTTCCTGTGATGGAAGGATCCCCTGCAGGCTTCAGTGACACCTTGTACATCACACAATGTTGGCCCACCAAGTCCAGATGCAAAATCAACAAGGGGTCTTTAGATGAGCCAAATCCACACACATGCCACTGGTTGCCGGAGAATCTATGTGTTTAGGTGTCAAGCTTTTCTGGGTTAGAATTTGGTAAGACATCATTCTGCAAATGACTTGAAAATATATGATGACCATAGTAGCTTCGATCTTCAAATCAGCTCCTAACCATCTAGCAAGTGACACATTAAAGGAATAAAAATAATTATAGCTAACAATTACACAATGAATAGCACATGCCAGGCACTGTTCTAAGTTCTTTCCATATCTTAATTGATTTAATCTGAAACACAATCCTGTGAGTTTAGTATTATTAAAATATCCATTTTATAGATGAGGAGACTGAGGCAGAGAAAAGTCTTGCTGTGCTAGACTTGCTTAAGTTACTCCGCTAATAAGTGGGGGAACAGGAATTAAATTTAGGCAGTCTTACTCGAGAGTGTGCAATTAACCGTTATTCAATGCTGCCTCTCATACAAAATACAGCTAATATCAATTTACTTCAACTTTAAAAATAAATTCTTCACAATTATGACTCAGGTAATTAAGTACAAGAATAATAGTCAAATAAAAGAAGTTGGGAGGAGGTAAGGGAGAGAGAGAGAGAATGTATTAATAAATACATTATTATGTCCTTGGGGGAAATAATTTAAATGGTAGAATACTTTTGCTTAATCATAGCAAAAAGACAACACATTACTTTAAAAAAAGTCATCTATGTAGAATTTAAAGAAAATGTAACATGTCACAAATATCAATGATAGAACATTATAAAACCATAAAGGTTTAGGAATCATTTACTTTGGAGAAATGTATATTTATTTTCTCAATGTTTCTTTAAAAGTTAGTATATCTCAAAGTAGATGAGAAAGTAGGTTTAGGGTAGAGAAAGAGATTTTGACTATAATGGAGCTTCATTAAGGTAAAAAACTTCAGGATTTGTCTTCTCAGTATTCTTGTAGTGGAAATTTCCTGTTCTATTATGACATTAACTTTTCAGTCCAGTGGAAGAAATCAGATCCTGAAATTATCCTGGCTTTATCTTTTTACCTTTTGTTATGGCTGGATAAAAGCATTTACCTTTTTTTGAATTCAGATTATCCATATGTTAAATGAGGTCAAAGGATCATTTTGCACTTTCTTACAGAATGGTTTGAAATGGATAGATTTTGACACTTTTAAAAGAAAGAGGTCAGAAAATCCATGAAAGTAACAACATTACTGAGAGATTTTAGAATAACTTAAGGTTGGGAAACCATTTAAAGAATTTCAAGCTTTGAGTTTTTATTTGATTATGCCATATTTTGACATTGCTCAGTTTATGATATAATAGAAACTGACATTACAAAATATGATGTTTTCCAACCCTTCTGCATGAATTAACCTTTGGGGGCTATCATTCCTGGTGATCTCTCTGGGGTCTTTTTCTGCTTCTCTAGGGCATTTGTATCCTGTTTGTGCAGCAGCATCTTTCAATGGATGAAGAAGTCATTTTCTTCAAAGTTTATCATCTTTTTTTTTTTTTTTTTTTTTTTTTAGAGACAGAGTCTCACTCTGTTCCCCGGGCTAGAGTGCTGTGACATCAGCCTAGCTCACAGCAACCTCAAACTCCCGGGCTCAAGCAATCCTTCTGCCTCAGCCTCTCAAGCAGCTGGGACTACAGGCATGCACCACCATGCCCGGCTAATTTTTCTATGTAGTTTTAGTTGTCCATCTAATTTTTTTCTATTTTTTTTTTTTAGTAGAGATTAGGTCTCGCTCTTGCTCAGGCTGGTCTCGAACTCCTGAGCTCAAACAATCCTCCCGCCTCAGCCTCCCAGGATGCTAGGATTACAGGTGTGAGCCACTCTGCCCGACCTATCATCTATTTTTAATTCCTTGCATATTCCAGCTGTGTTGCTTAGGACTTTTAAGGAAGCCATAATGTAACTTTCCATTCTTCCTCCTATTCTCGAGAGTAACATTCCTGGTAAACACTGCTACATATTGTATTCAGGGCCTGGGTGAAAGTAAAACAGCTACACGCAACTGTATCCTCTCAAGTCATAAATGGAAGCGAAAGGCAAGCCTAGGGAGGAAGACAAACTTCCTGTGAGTCACATCAATGCAATCAGGACACATCTTCTCAAGCAAAAAGAGAGAAAGCCAGTCTCAGATAATACAAAGATGGAAACTATTGAATGAAGAAATATTGAGAGATATGGGGGTAATGAATTTTTAAAAAGATTGATGCTTTGATAAAATTAGAAACTAGCAAAAGGTGAGTTGTCTAGAGATTATATCTATTCTGCAGTCTTTTTTCTTATTTCTTTCTATTTGTCGCCATTTGTATTTTCACTGACTATACTCCAGATACAAATGCATCATATACTACAAAGTTCCATATAGGTGTGTGTGTGTGTGTTTAATTTGTTATGATTATGAGTTTAATTTTTTCTTGAAGCTTTCTATCACAGTTTTCTTCATCTTTTAAAATTCAATATCCTTTTTTGTGGAATACATAAACTGTAGAAAATCATTTTAGTTTTATGGCCTTATCTAAATAACATTAGTGAAATGGATATTTTTGATTATTTTTAGTTTTTTGTACTCTTTAAAAATGCTGCTTGGGTGGAGTTTGAGAAGACACAGATCAGAGCCAAGAAGGGCAGTCTTGCAGTTGAAAGCAGGGGTGTTGAAGTCAGAAGCCCAAGGTGTGGATCCCTGCTTGGTCTTGTACCGCCTGTGTAATATTGCTACTTAATAAGATTATGATCGGGGTTTAATGATGTGGGTAACATTTTTTGCAGGATGCCTCACATATAGCAATACACCAATAAGTCATAGTTACTGTTTATAGTTATATTGTACTATCAGTTCTTTTCTTTTTCTGTGTTTTCTACTTTTTTTCCCCTTTTTCTTAGTTGTCAATCACGACAAAAAAAAAATTAAGGCAGTTCTTGTGCTCCCATATATTAGAATGAAGATGGTAAGAGTAAATAAATTTCAATGTCTATTGAAATCTTTGAAAAATCTGATTGTTCTTTTTGATAGTATCTATACACTACAGATGAAAATAAAATGGAGGCATAAAGACACAAACTCTACAGAGGGTTTAGAAGTCACTAAGTATCACAAAAATAGATCCATAAAGAAATACATCTGGGAGTAAACTCTATAATGGTTTTAGAAGAAATATTACATGGAAAGCAAATTTAAAACATAGAAAATGAAAAAATATGACTGTGTAGGTGTTCAAGAGAAATGATATAAGAAGAGAGGGAAAGGAATAAAGAAATGAAATAATGGATACTTAAATATGAACTATTTTTTATTTGTATGTACAGCACAGATAACCTCATATACCCATGAAATTTTTTTCATGTGATTTCCCTCTTCAAAAATTTATAGGACCTTCATATTATCTATGAATTTATATCTAAAATTGTCTTAGTCTCACAAGCTTCTCCCTGATACTCTAATCATTACAAATGTCCAATTCACCACTGTCACAGGTGCTCACATGAGCTCTCCTTGCATCCTTGCTGTTCTGTTAATCGATCTTACTTGATAGAACATCTATGCCTTTGCTAAAGGTAGTATTTTTACTCAGGCCTTCCTGCCACCTAATAGTCATATCTTGATCAACTTATGTCTTCTCTGAGATACCCTGTATTTTAAAAAAAAGTCCTATTTGTACATTTTACTTGTTAGAATCTGTTAATTACATTTTCTATTTTTAATGCTTATCTACTTCCTTTAACTGGATTGCAGGCTTTTTAAGGTAAAGAATCTTATTTTCTGTTCAGTTGTATTTTCTACAGTAATTAAAAGAGAAGTGGTTCAATAAATTGATGACTGACCAATATTTTCCAGTTCCTAATGTCTCCATATTTAGTACTATTTTCTTTACTCATTTACACATATAGTAATTGCTTTTTATTCATGCAGCAATTTATCAACATAAAAATGTAACTAATACTACTCATATTTACAATATTTTTATTTGCATTTAAAATATTTTTTCTTTTAGAAAGCCTTTTTGCACTTTTACTTTCTTACTCATGTGGCCTCTATGACCACAAAAAATAATGTTTCTTTTTCAACCACAAAGACATCCTTTCGCTCAACTAATTAGGTCCTCTTAATTATCCTTTGAGCCCTATCATCCATGTCAGGAATTAAAGAATATCTTGTTCTCATTTATTCTACCAGGTTCTCCTTCATTAGTTTAATTTTGGATGCATTCTTGCAGTGAAGCTCTTTGATCTTTAGTCACGGTTTATTAAATCTCTCTCCTGAAACGCATGATCCCTTCACCTTACATCATGGTGTGTATCTTTCAAGATCTATTTCATATGCTACTTCATGACACCATTCGCGATTCATTTCTCTCTTCTCTGAACTTCTTTTTTTTTCTTCTCTGAACTTCTTCAGCACTCTGATATCACCTGTATATTGGACATCACATTTAATTTTTCTTTCTTTCAAATTCATTGAGCTCCTTTTATTTGTCAGGTACTGTACTATGACATGGAGGCACGAAGATGAATGAGACAGGGTCTCTGCCCTCAAGGATGCTAAAAACTAGTGGAGTAGAAACAAAATTATGTGGTGGGTTTAGAAATGAAATGACCCACAACAGAGTAAAGGTGTCCAGAGGAGGAAAATTTTTTTCAGTATTTGGGCCCCAGAAAAGTCTACTCAATTAAGCTAACATCTAAGTCAAGTCTTTAAAAAATATATGTGGGGAGTTGAAGAAGGTGGGTAGAAGTATTTCAGTTAGTGGGGGATGCTGAGTTTTAGCATGGTGGGGCATGGAGTGCAGAGATTTACATATATTTTTTGTTTATTTTTTTGTTTTGTTTTGTTTTGAAAGTATAAAGTGTGAGTTGAGAGTGGAAAGAAATAAGATTGAAATGGACAGGACCAATCTTAGAGGGCTTTCTATGCCAGCAAAGGGATTAGGCATTACCCAAGGATAGTGAGGCTATTAAATTTTTTAGCAGAGGAATGATATGGTCAGAATTGAATTTTTAATAAATTATTTTTGAAACTGTACAGAGTGGCTTTGAGGCTGCAAGATTGTAGACTGAAAGGTTGGCTAGAAGGTTGTTGCAGGAGTCTAGGTGATAGAGGATTATTGCCTAAATTATGATATCAGTAGCAGTAATGGAGGGAACAGTTTGAGAGATACATATCTGAAGGACTTGTTGATTTATTGTATAGGAGGAAGAAGGAGAGGAGGAAATCAAGGATGTCTCCCAGGTTTTTAGGTTTATAGTAGGCCTTCAGTTTTCTAGGTGAACATAGAAGGATGGAAGTGGAGAGAGAGAGCAATGCAGACATTTAACCACAGGATTCCAGGCTTATACAGGAAATGGTCACGAGAGTGGTTGAAAGAAATGGAAAAGAGACAGTCCAGAGACCAATTCACTAATGAGAGACATCCTATTCCCAGGCCTTGGAGAGAGGCCCTGGCAATATGATTACCTGGGTCATAAGTTTTCTAAAATTCACAAAGATGACATGTTTTAACTGTAATTGGTTAAAATTATTGTTTTCTACTTCTACTTCCTTTCCATTATACTTCTGTTTTTGTTGAGTGGCATTAGAGTAGTAGCCACAGAAATGTGAGGTTTATTTAGGGATACATTAAAATTGAATTTACTGAGATATATTTACGTGACCTACAGTTACTGTCATGTATAATTGAGTTACAGCCTTCTTGGTGCAGGGATGGTTTCCAGGAACACTCTCATCACAAACTGTGGATCCATTCACCCCTTCTGTCATGGTGATATTGGTTACAAAGTACCCTGCTCAGTGTCTTCAGTTCAAAATTTATTTTAGTTTAGCCATTGTGTAAGAAAACTTACAGCCCACGTGTAAATGAAAGTTTCTATCAACTTTTTAAATAATTCTACATTATTTATATAACATTAATAATAATGAATTATGAATCTGAAAGAAACTTTCCTAAGCTATCAATAATTCAAAAAACAAATTCTTATCAAAATTGTCAGAGGGAAGACTAAAAGATTCCATTCCCTCCGTGGAAAAGTAGTCATCAAGTCATTAAATTAGGAACAGGTGATCAGAGGGTGTAGCTATAAATGTAGAAAAATAATCATCAAAAAATTTACCAAGAAATTAGTTAATAAAAATATTGTTACTTTAATACATTTATATAAGGTAGTTTTGGATAGCTTTTTAAGATTGGTAATTTGTTGTGGATTTATCTTTTCATCTAAAGAAATATTTGCCTTGGTACTTATTTTACATTTGTAAATTGTACCCTTTTTCTTAAAGGGGGCATATAATATGCTCAGGTCCCACAAAAACCTGGATCTGCTCTTAAGGTCATTTGAATTGATCAAGGGACTATGACGTGAGGGTGATGGACTAAGTATCGACAGGAAATTGAAGACCCTCAGGAGTATGGCTAGCCTTGTAGTGAAGAGGAAGTCTGAGATTTAGACACCAAAATTTTAAGTTGACCGTGACTATGAACAAGATGTACATTTCTTCTTGTAATAAGAAAGGTTAGAGTTGCTGAAGGCTTGGGCCACAAAGACTTTTACATCTTACTCAATTATTTTGTCCCCATTGTTGATCTATATTTCTGGAAGAGGGTTTACTCTTCTTTGTCCATTCACTGCGTCTAACCCTGTGCATTACACATAGCAATACATGTTTATTAATTGATTTTGATCAAGGACATTTTAATTTATAGGTAGAATGTCATTGCCTCCACATTTTATTTCCTTGTAACTTTTTATAGTATCATTCAACAATTGACGCATTTTCCTTTTGAACACAGAATTCATTTTTTGATCTCCTTTTTTCCTTTAGTTGCATCTTTTAACTTTGATTTCACTATTTTTGCCATATATGAATAACTCCTTTGTTTTCTAGAAATTGACCTCATAAAGTATATAATATGACCTCACTATACACATGGACTTCTTAATTAAAAAAAAAAAAAATGAGCCATGACTGAGAACTTGGTACAGAACAAAACAGAGAGAAAGGTCTAGTTCCTTCCCTTGGGGCTTTGCACTTCATTATATTGTATCCACTGTGCTTAAGTGGAGTCTGGGCCTCCTGCCAAGGGTTGTCACCTGTGCTGCCTAATACCAGGCCAGGTACGGCTTCTTCCATCCCCAAGAGTGGATGAATCCCTGTCTATCTTGTAACATCACTGCAAATAACACTGTCCTCTGTCCTCAACTATTTTTGCACGAATACTTCTTTTTTTGATTCACGTAGTTAAATAGGTAAATGTCAGAAAAAAAGTAATACTCGACTACAGGAAATGAGAGAGGAATGGTTATGAATAATGACAGGTCCAAGATGTTTTCTGGTATAAGTAGTTAATGTACTGGAAAGTGGATTTGGATTTTTGTGGTCTAAGAAATGTGAAGTCTACCCACTCAAAATGATAGGAGGGCTTAAGGTAGAGAGGGGGCAATCTATGGTGTGCCATTAGCTTGAAATTTAACTTTTTTAAATGAAGAGCCCTTATGGTTTGGGGCAGGACTTGCATTCATTTTACAGTATAACATATTATACTTAGAATTACTTGTGGAATGAGGCTTAATTCAATTATTATTTAATAATAATTTATAGTGAAATGTTTCTATAACTGTGCAGTATTTAACTATGTTATTTAATTAAATTGATTAATCAATATTTGGGGGAATTGTTGGGATGGAACCAGCTAAAATGTTAAACTGCCCATTTGCTTCATTTTTTTAAACAGTTGGTAAGTATTTAATTACATTAAAAGCTTTACAAATTGTACAATTATGGGAGACACTCTCAGTTACCCTGCTGGTTTGTCTTAGTAGTTGTAGTGTATTTTCATAAATGGAGAGGAATAATTTCTTTCTTTGATTTTACTTGCCTGTGAGGAACACATATCATCGAAGTCTTAACAATAATAATTGATCTAAGAAAGCACAAATACTAAGTTCTAAAAATTAAATAACATGGAACTGTATTTGAAGCCGAAGTTTGCTGCAAATGACCATAGCTAGTTGTTTAATAAACTCCATATTGTCTTGTTTGTATAGAAAACTCTGCCTTAAATATAAAATTTTTATAGTAACAAGAGCTGTATAAAATCAATATAATGCCAATGAAATTCAGTGAGCTGAGATGTTAGTGGTATTATAAGATTTTATAGTCTTCAGTGAATAAACCATTAAAATTAAAATGTTATTATCTGTTCATATACCAAAATTTTATAAATGACACTATTATCTGGTAAACTACTGAGTCTAGACTGTGGATGAATTTAACTATTTTTATTTTTAATATTTATTTTATTTTTAATTGACATAAAAATATTTATCATTTATAACATTTTGAAACATCTATACATTGTAAAATCACTATATCAGTTTAATTAAGATATACATTACTTTATGTACTTATTTTTCTGTGGTGAGAACACTTAAATTCTATTTTCTTTGCAATTTTCAAGAATATAATATATTGTTATTAAGTATGGCCACCACGTTATACAACAGATCTCTTGACCTTATTTCTCCTATTGACAGATGAATGGGTAAAGAAAATATACACACAATGGAATATTATTCAGCCTTTAAAAAGAAGAATATCCTGTCATATAAGACAACATGAAAGAACCTGGAGGACATTATGTTAGGTGAAATAAGCCAGGCACAAAAAATACAAATACTGCATGATCTTATTTATATGTGCAGCATAAAAGAGTGAACTCACAGAAGTAGAGAGTAGAATGGTTGTTAGCAGGAGCTGAGGGTGAGGAGGCATTGGGAAAATATTGATCAAAGGATACAAAATTTCAACTATTTTTGTCTGAACCATAATATATCAAGTATAACTCTGTTTATTCATTATTCTGTATGTCTACTGAATCTTTCATAATCACGTGAACTTATGTGTAAGAAAATTAATAGATATATCTCAGTATAAGAATGTGTGCCAGCTATTTTCAAATTTCTACCTAGAAGATTATCAATAAATTCTTTAAAGTCAAATTCATTATGTAGCTTGGTGGGTTAGCAAATCAACTTCCCTATTCTGTTTAATATATTGTGAATTGTTTGATAATATAACAAAGTATATCACACTTGTGTCTAAATAAATCTGAAAGGAATAAATATTATATTAGACAGAAATAAATCAAAGAGATGATATTTAAGAAAAATATAGAGGCCTATAGTCATGGTTAAAAATATCATAGTCAGACATTGAACTTAGTGAAGACCTAGTCTGATAACAGATATTATAAAATAAAAGCCCTTAGTTGTTTCTAAGCTCAGTGTGAACAAAAGATTGGGATTGAATGCTGAGACAAGGTAGTAAACATCAATTCATTTTTAAGCTGAATCCTAGAAGTGCAATATTTGAGTCAAAGAAGGCAAGTTTTTCACTTCCCATACTTTACCACCATTGTCAGACCACTTAAGGGCTATTATAGTCCGGTAGAGAAGTCTCATCTTACATTTAAAAAAATGAAAAATACTACTTAGAAATTATGAAATATGAGCAATGAAATATGAAATATTTTTGAAATATGCTTATGAAATATGAGAAATATTTGAGGGAATTTGGGATGTTCAACCTGAAACAAATAAAAATTAACAGAAACATGATAGGAGTTTTTAAAGCAGAATTATAAGTACCATTTGTTACTTAAAGGCAACTAAAATCAAAGGATGGATGCTACAAAGAGACACATTTCAGCTTCATGGGTAGGTTTACCCAAAGTTAGACTAAAAAATAAGTCTTATAAAAAAAGGTCAGTTCTCTATCACTGAAACATTTTTAAGAGAGTCAAAGTGAAGTTCCAGTAGGGATTATTTTGTGAGTGAGATTAGACCAGATGATCAGTAATATTGCCTTCAGTATTTGGGTTTGTGTTCTTCCATAAATCAAATTAGATATATCCCTGATCCTCTAAGGCAGATTTTCTGAGGTTGTGCCCCTAGATTTGCCCTTACCTCTATGGCAATGAAAAGTGATAGATTTGTTATAAGAACATTCATTATATTTTAATTTTACTACACTTATTAAATATTTATCACACATGAAAATAAATGTGCCATATACTTTCTAAGTAATGTAATGAATCCAAACAGTACCTCTGCAAGGTACAAATTGTTAACTTCATTCAGGAATAGGAAAATTTGGTTTAAAGAAATCTAGGTTACTTGCCTAAAATTACACAGCTGGTAAGTAATGCTAGGTTGTTATTCTGTACACATCAGCAAAAGAATAAACTTGGAAGTGAAATAGCATTGTGATTTAAGATAAGGGGGGCTGGATCTCAACCATTGCTTTCAAGACCCCCAACAACTTCCCTCTTTCAGTACCCAGAGCTGGCCAGGCCTGATCCACATTTCATTGAGGCAGAATCCAGAAAGCCAAATAATTAACAAACAGCTATATAACTCTATGTACATTTTGAATACATTCACAGTAAAACTGCTTACTCTTAAGCACTTTGGGAGAAAATAATTGGTAGCCATCTTATTTATTTACCAAAAGACACAGTCATAAGGCATACACATACGGGAGGAGAACCAAGACATTCTCTCGTGCGAGGTTGTTAGTTCTAGCAAGAATGAATCAATAAAGAACTGAAGATAGACCAACATGGAAATTGTGGATGTATTAGAGATCATGGAACCTGAGGAAGAAGAGTTAGATAAATCAGACACTTAATGCTTTCAGTCTAAAATAGCTGTGCTTTCATTTCTGATTGACAAACTATCTTACACATATTAACACACTTAATTTACTCACCAGCAAGTCGTGTGTCCATGTCTCCAGTCTTTTTCTTTTACATTGTTGACAACATATGTTCTAACCCATCATACTGAGATTACATTTTAAAACTTAGAGGACAAGTGTATAACCCTAATTTTGTAGTTTGTATAGAACTGAGAAATAAGTACTGATCAGAGAATCAAAGTGTGTCTGACACCAAAGCCCAGTGAAATCCATGTAAGTGAGGAATAAAGTCATTATAAACTATCTTGTGCTGAATTAAAGAATATTTACTTTGGATACAACTATAAATTCTTAAACTGACAATTTCAAGGGGAAAATGGAAACCTCTAAATCACTAATGTGGCAATAGAATGAACTTGGATTATGAGTCCACGGAATTAAAAAAAAAAAAAAGCAGGTCTTTTGGAAGCATCATAAATTATGCTGTTAAATTGTGGCTGGATTCTAATGCAAATCCAGGTTACCCAGGCATAAAAGACAGCAGCAGTTGGCAAACACTGTGTTATTTATTTTCTGGATAAACCATCTATCAAACTCTTCTTTCCTTGCTAAAAGGCACTCAAGCATCATGGAGAAAAAGAAACTGGTAGTGATGGAGTGTAACCCTGGGAACTTCTTTTCTGAACTTTAGTGAGATCAAGTGAAAATCAAAGTCCTCAAAATTAACAGTTTGTTTGCTTGTCTAAACCAAACAAGAGGAATATATTCATCTCGTTGCTAAGCAGAGAAGAGTGGTTCCTGAAATGTTTCATGCCCTGTCTGATGAGCCTGTCAAGGGACTTCTCTGAATCCCCTGCCATAGAATGCACCGATTTAAACCCCAAAGTTACAAAAATGCCAGCCAATTCTTCCAGATCTCATAAGAAGAATAAAAAATGGATGGAGAAACCACTGGATTAAAGGTACTTGAGACAAATGACCAGTAGTAGAGATTTTTCCAAAGTCTGGAGCAGTAGCATCTAGTAATATTATAATTTTAAGTTAAAAAATTTCTATTTTATAGGTTATTCCAAAAATGAAGATGGAGAATTTCTTCATCACTGTTTTGTTTATTTAATATTTTAACAAAAGGCTTAGGAGGAGTAGTGAGTATAAATTTTAATCTGAAATCTTAAAATAAATATCTTAAAATTTTCTTGGAATAAAATTAAATCTCTTTCAAACCTCCATCCAGCCATTTGATGGGAATTTAAGTAAATTTGGGGGTCATTCTTCTTTCCTCACTCCCATCATAACATGGGATCCAGAATTTCCTGGTGCCAGGGGAGTAAGCTAAGCCCTTCACATGAGCCTATTATGATTGTTACAGGTTTGATAATTGCTCAAGCCCACAGACATGGAAGAAGGTGTTGCTCTTCTATGTCCTTATCACATTGCCAAGATTGGAGTCCAGAATCTTGGTTAAAGCTGGGAATTCCAGTACCCTGTAATAACCCTTGAGGAAAAGGACCAAAAAAGACCTAGTCACCCCTTGTAAAGTGCACAGACAAAAGGAGAAAACCATCACTTTATATATCAAAAGACAGCTGACATAAAACACAAAAAAATAAGTGGAATGTATCAGTACATTATTCCTGCAACAAAAGTCTCATCTAAAATTTTTGCCTGAGGCCCAGAAGTTTTTAAACTTTACTTAGAAATAATTTTAGATTTATAGAAAAATAGGAAATAAAAGCTTCTATATATCCTCCACTTACCCTTCCTTAATGTTAACAACTCATCTAACCATAGTAAAATGATCAAAACCACAACATTAACATTGGTACAATACCATTAACTAAAATATGGACTTTATTCAAATTTTGCCAGGTTTTCCACTAATGACTTTTTTTCTTCCAGAATTTGATCCAGGATTCCACACTGCATTAAGTTGTCTTGCTCCCTTAGTCTCTTTCAATATGTGACCATTCCTTTGTCTTTCATGGTCTTTCAGGACCTTGACTTTTTGAAGAGTTTTGGTCAGTGAATTTACAGAATATTGCTCATTTGCTTTTGTCTGATTTATTTTTCATGGGGTTATGCATTTTTGGCAAGAAAACCACAGAAGTGATTGTGTGCCCTTTTCAGTATATATCAGAGAGTACATAATGCCAACAAATCTTATTAGTGATGTTACTAGTGATTACTTGACTAAGGTTTTGTCTCTAGGTGCTGAGTTTTTCCACTTAAAGCTACTCTTTTCCCATTTGTAATTAGCAAACATCTTGAGAAGCATATTTAAGGCCATGCAAATATCAAATTTCTCTTCAAACTTTCACCCACTAATTTTAGCACCCATTGGTGGATCACAGGTACTACAATTATTATTATGGTACTTGCTCAATGGTCGTTTTGTATTTTCCTTATTCCTTCTATACCTATTAATTGGAATTATTCAATAAGGAAAAGGTATCATTTTCCACCATTTGTGTATTTAATTGTTGACATCAGCAAGAAATTATAGATTTTATGTTGTTCTATGGGTTCTAATCCAATAATATCAGGGGCTCATTATCTCAAGCTGTATATCAATTTTTTTGTGTGTGTTTCACAGATAACCTTTTCTACCATGACTGCATTTGTCTCTTTTACTCATTGCAACAGAATATATTGTCTGTTTACTCCATTCTTCTTTTTATTTTTTCCTTTGATTTTCCTTCTCAGTCTCACCAAAAGTCCTATTAAAAATCCTGCCTCTAATATTCTGTCATAGTCCATTTAAACATTTATCTTTTCTCACCTTCCCTCCCCTAGTTTTGTTTTCCCCCATTTTTCTTCTCCTCCCTTATTTCTATTTACTTTACGTATAGAAGCAGAGATAGTCTATCCAGTATGAACAATGATAAATTACCTCTTCCCATCTTTTGAAAACAGTCCATTCATTCTTTAACTTTCAGGAAGAATGTGAGCAAATTAAAGAAGTCATTCTTTTATTTTGGCCATCAATTTTCAAGTCACTGGGTAAGGTGACTGCTAATGACAGTGGTAATGGGTTATGCTTCTTTTTGTTCCATTATTGAGGTTGGCTTCAGAGAAGGATTGACAATACTTTTTGAACAATGACTGATTCCATTAATCTTTGAACTAAAAATAATTTAAAACTACGCATTCTTTTCTGCATGAAAATTAAAGCAAAATTCTGTCTTTTGTATCTCTCTATGGCAGTCACTTAAATTGTCCATATGGCCTTATAGTTAGAGCAACATCAAATATATAAATTTTCCCTACTCTAACCAGAGGTTATAAATATGACCTTCTTTTTAAGATACATCAAAATATATGCCCATGACATGTATTTTATTGTGGTTGTAGAAGAGAAATCTTAAAAGGAGAAGAATAGAACCATAAAATAACTCTCTCTCTCTCTCTCTTTCTCTCTCTGTCTCTTTTGGGAATTTCTACCCAAAGCTGCTTCAGACTGTTTTTTTCTTATTGTGAATTGCTAAAAATATCATTAAAAGATGGGCAATGAGAATTATACATCAGTGAGATAGCAACCAGTCAAACCAACCTGATTAATCTAATTGCACCTACATACACTATTTAAAGAGTAGGCTTAGATCTTTGAAATTCTGAATGGTTCATTATACTCAAAAATAATAAGTAGAAAGCAGAGACCTTTCAAACTAAATACATTGTGAATATATTAGTGGATGATTTAAAAAAGTTTGAATGCCATTTCAAAATACCTTAATTGTTAAATAAAGATAAAACTTATAAATGCATTTTGAAAGTATAATTCAATTCATGTTCACTTTATTTAAAAATTTCCTAAATGTAAAAAACCTCAGATCATCTATTTAAATGCCAACAACCCAGAAAATATATATTCTAAGATTCTTTTCCATTAAAAAGTCTCAGTAGTTATAACTGAAAACTATTTTCATCCCCAAAAGTAAAAATAAGAATGTCAAAGAGTAACCTAAGACATGTGAAGGATTTATAGGGAGGAAGCAAAGTATAGCTTATAAACTAATAAATACCTATATGGATGTCATAATCTACTACAGGAAAACAATACTGCAAAGTTGTGGTAGCTACCTCAAGTTAATCTACATATTTAAACATGTTCTAATCAAAATCTTTAAAAAAGATATTGTTTGAACTTGAAAAAATGATCCCCAAATTCATGTAGGAGAAAAAAAGTACACAATTAATTTAAGTAAAGAAACATAAAGTTCAAGGGGCAGAGACCTGCCTGGTCAGTTATAAGCTGCATTGTAAAGCCACAATAGTTAACACCTCCAGTCCATCCCTGTCTTACATGCGTTTCTGTAAGAAATGGATATTTTGACCCATGTTTGGATGCTCTGAATTCAGATATATGGTAGCACTGCATGTGTGTTGTAAATTCTTTAATATTTAAGAGTTTGCTACTTATTCCCCCACCAGTACTACAGGATGCATCACTATTAAGAAAGAAAGTGCTATGAGTAAAGCACAGTGGAAAGTAAGAAATAAGTGCAAAAACAGCACGTACTTAAATGTAAGCAATTTTTTTCAACTCTTTTCGAATCTCATCCCTAAGACATGTTATTTAGTTGGAAAGAAAATAACTTTCAAATAGCCTAAGTAGTACAGATGAGTAATGTTGACTCTTTTAACTGTAACTGAAATATTTTTGTTGGTCACTCAATATTTTCAATGCATATTGGTTAAAACTTAGAAGTAAAATTTAAACACAATTTATTTCAAATTTGGTACACATTATTCAGTAAGATATATAGAACCACTTTGTCAAGTATAATGAAATATTACTGGCAGTCCTAATTTTATTTCGTGTTATAAAATGTTTAATATTTTCTATCTGTTATTAACAAAAAATAAAACTACATGCTAGCTGCCAGATAGATTAGATTTTAGCAGGGTATGCTTATCTTTTTCCTTTTATCAACATACAGGAAAATGGTGATCATGATACCTAATGAACTCAATTCAATTATGTCTGATTTTTTTATTTGATTCACATTTATTTCCAAAAGCTGAATGTAGAGTTCATTACCCATGTAGTGGTAGACTGAATTATTGACCTCCATTCTGCATTCCTTCTTATATCTACTTCCTTAGCCATGCAACTGTGCAGTGTGCTATCCCTGCAGGCCAGCATGATTTCCTGTTTCTGGGTTTGGCCTTGTGACCAGCTTTGGCCAACAGAATAAGAAATGGTACACTAGTTTCCAGCCTAAGCCTCAAGAGAGTTACATGTTTGGAAACACTTGCTCTCTTATGACTCTGCCATCACCTTGTGAAGGATAGGCTCAGATTCACCCGCTCATCTTAAAAACAATGTGAGACATATGCAAAAAAGAAACATCCCTCTCTGAGCCCAGCCTAAATCAGCTAACTTCCAGGCAAATTAAGAAGCCTTCCCAAGAATGGAAGAGCCACCAGTCTAGGCTGAACTAGATTTCCAACACTAGAGATATGAGAGAAATGAGTTTATTGTCATGGGACACTGATGTTATATGAGTGGTTGTTATATAACATTATATTGGTAGCTAACTGGTAAACACTCACACTTACTGAAGGATCACTAAGTCTTATACTTCTTGCTTTACAAAGATTTACAGTTTTATCTAACCATTTCACTGAATTATTACCAATTAAACAATAAGAAACAACTCACTGATTTATTGTGTTGTTTTCACAACATATTAATTATTCTTGAAGGACATTATTTAATCCTAATAACTGCTAATAGCAATCACTTTATATATAATTTATTTCTTCACAATTTTTAAAATGTCCTTTGCATTATACCAGCAATCTGCTTGAGTCTTTTATTTCTGCTTTAGGCACATCCTGGGAAGAAAACGAGACCCTTGAGTTGCCAATGAGAGAGAAGAGTCTGGAAAAGGCACCTAAAACAAACAGGCCAACACTAGGGCTAAATACTTGATATATTTTATTTATGGATAGTAGATAATTTTCACTGAGCATTTATCATGCTACAAGTTCTAGTCTATCTATATGCAATAATTCATTTACTCTTCATACTTCCCACGTGAAGAAGATAACAATTATCATTCTCATTTTACAGATTAAAACTGAGGCTCAAAGAGGCTACTTAATGCACCTTCAATTATATAACGAGTTAGAGTGACAGGTATAGAGATACAGGCATTCTGGTTTCATATTCTACCAAGCTATGGGAACTGCCTTGGTCTTGCCCCTCTTTCCTTTCCTGATAACCATTCTCCCCCCTCTTTCCACGACCCTTTTATCAATGTCTTCCTACTACTCACTCCACTCTGTGCCCACAAATAAAAGACAGGAAGTATATACACTAACGATTAACACTGATCATCTTTAGTGATGGGTTAACCAGTGATTTTTATTTTTGTCTTTCTTAATTTCTGGCATTTTCTAAATTATGAAAAAAATGTGGCAGATCAACTCGTTCAGCAAATATTTACTCTCTTTCTCCCACCTCCATGGGGAACTATACATCCTGGCTCCCCTGGAACTGGACTTGACTAGGCGACTTGCTTTGGCCAGAGGAATATGGGCAAAAATGACTATCTGCCAGTCTCAAGGCAAGGATTTAAGGGGCCTCTCTCTTTTGTACCCACCCATCTAAGAGCTTCTGACCTGTCAAGAGAAGATGCCTCAGATAACTGTAGCCCTTCAGCTGGGCCCACCCATAGACTGTAGCCAGCACAGAGATACCCCAGTCTACCTGTAGAAAGAAAGACATGTGAAAAGGGAAGACATGTGAGAAGGGAAGACATGCTCATTGGTACATTTTGGGGTTGGGTTTTGCACAGCAAGACTGAGTAACAGAATATATGCTTACTGCATTTAAACTCTCCTCTTCTATTACCATGCATCATATAAATTCAATTGTCCTCCAAAAATAACAAACTTATAAATTGCCCCTCATAATACTTATAAGTTCTTAACCATTAGCATTGCTCATTGATCTTTAATGTATTTGTTCTGTGAGCAACGAATTCATTCATATCTGTTTGATTTTACAAGTAAATTAGATATTGATGCAACAAAGAAGAGCTAGAGCTAGAGCTCATTTCCTAAAGCACTTACATTCTGTGCTTTACCACTGCCCAGCCTTTTCCTTAACCCATATGGAGAAAGCTGGCTGTGCAACTCCTTTCCTATCTGCACTTAAAACAGCCATGAATTGCCAGGAGAAATCCCGCTGGCTGAAAAGAGCGAGGTGAGATTTCAACTTTCTGGCAGCACTTGGTTAATAACCCTGCACACCATGGTACTGCTTTTCAGTGTGCCTCTATTGAGAATAAAATCCAGGCTTTTCTTTTTTTTCAATCTCAGTTTGCTATTTGTAAAACTTTGGACAGTTATCACTTATCCAACTAGTGTCAGGTGATCATTTTTCTATGCAAGGCACAAAGTCAGCATGTCTTTCATGAGACGGAGGCTATAACTGTTTGGGAAATGAGGATCAAGCCGTACCTGAAGGTTGTTTGTTTGTTTGTTTTCTCCTTTACTCATTATCCTAGCCTAGTTATACAAGTAGGTTCAGAAAAAGAACAGAGATACCAACCATGAATATGTATTAACCAAAAATGCCACCTACAACTTCAGATGCCAGGAGTAAATCTGACTGATAACGAGGCTGGTGATGACAAAGGGTTGCTACCAGATGCCTTCCTAACAGAACAGGCAGATTGGGCCCTGTTATAGTTTAAGGTTTAAGCTCTTACTCTGTTGTTCTCATTATGCTGTGGGTTGCTTAACAAGCACCCTTAAAGACCATCTATCACAGAGGAGAATCCATGATAAAGCTTCTAAGAGGTTGCCTTCTGCTATTCAAAAAGGAGCTACTTAGCACTGATCGTTGGTTGGGAAATACCTAAGGGGAAAACATCCCTTCTTCAAAGGGAGTCCGTGCCTTTAATCACCTCACTTGGTAGGTAGTCTTTACATTTATGAGATTTTGTTTAGGAATCAACAGCAAACCTCATCTACAATTGTTCCAGTAGTGTGTGTGTATATATATTATGTGTATGTAAGTATGTATATATCATTATGCTACCTGCAATGTGCTACTAGACCTCAATCATTAGTGGGACAAAGGTCTACAGAAATTAAAAACAGTGAATGCAGATTAAAGGAGAAGTTAATGATCATTTTTTAACTCTGCAACTTATTTTTGACAGAAACAACTTCTTTGAAAGGAAATAACATTAATAAAACCTTTCCGATTTGACCTTTTAGTAGCAGTGAAATTGAGTTATATAAATTCTATTAATGGTAATGGCTGCTTCCAAGCTAAACCTCTTTCTGATGTTGTGGAAAACTGCTCATTTTCAGAATCCCTTTCTGTAAAGAACTGTTGAAAATGGTTTGAATCAGTGAAGTCGGTTAACCGAAATTATCACTTATCAAGCTACATCAACAAAATAAGTAGAAATATTGTGACACTTGGTCCTGTATTTTATGCCTATTAACGTAAAATAGGAACTATCCAAAATGAAACACAGGAAAAAAAGATAATCAAAAAAAGTGAAGGCCAGGCATGGTGGCTCATGCCTGTAATCCTAGCCTTCTGGGAGGCCGAGGTGGGTGGATCGCTCAAGGTCAGGAGTTCGAGACCAGCTGAGCGAGACCCCGTCTCTACTAAAAAAAAAAAAAAAAAAAAAAGAAAAGAAATAAATTATCTGGACAACTAAAAATATATATAAAAAAAATTAGCCGGGCATGGTGGCACATGCCTGTAGTCCCAGCTACTCAGGAGGCTGAGGCAGTAGGATCGCTTAAACCCAGGAGTTTGAGGTTGCTGTGAGCTAGGCTGATGCCACGGCACTCACTATAGCCCAGGCAACAAAGTGAGACTCTGTCTCAAAAAAAAAAAAAAAAGGGAAGAGAGCATCACAGAGCTATGGGACAACTTCAAATGACCAAATATCAGTACAATTGAACTCTCTGAATGAGAGAGGGGAGTGGGACAGAAAATATTTTTTTTGAAAAAATAATCACCGAAAACTTGCCAAATTTGATCAAAACTATAAATATACAGATCCAAAAACCTCAATAAACACCAAGCACAAGACACATGAAGAAAACAACTCTAAGACACATAAGTGAATTGTTTATAACAAGTGAAAAACAAAAAATCTGAAGAACATAAAGTATTCAAGGAAATGTAAATCAGAACCCCAGCAAGATACCACTATACAACTTTAGAATAGCTAAAATTAAGAAAACTGGTAATACCAAGTGTTTGTAAAGATATGAAAGAACTGGAACTCTTTTATATACTGCTTGTGGGGTTGTAGAATGGTGCAATCACGTTGGAAAACATTTTGGCAGTTTTGTACAAAGTTAAATATACACTTTCCATATGGTCCAGCCATCCCACTCCTGGGTATTTACTGAAGAGAAATGGAAGCATATGTCCACACAAAGACTTGTACTTGAATGTTCTTAGTAGCTTTATTTGCAATACCTAAAATTTGAAGCATACAGAATAGCCATCTACAGGTGAACAAATAAACTGTGACATATTTATTCCTTGAAATACCACTCAACAATAAAAAGGAATGAAAAATATGTGCAACAATATGAATGAATAGCAAAATAATTAAGCTGTGTGAAAGAAGCCAGGCAAAAGTGGAAACGTGTGATTTAATTTATATAATATTTTATTAACTAAAAAGGCAAGATAATCTCTAATGACAAAAATAGATCAGTGTTTACTTTGGGATTGAGGATGGCTGAAAAAAAGCATTTACAAAGGGGCATAAGGAAATGTTTGCAGGTGACAAATATGTTCAGTGCCTTGACTGTGGTGATACAAATGTATTAAATGTTTTATGTTAAATATATAATTTATTTCATATCTACTATGCCTCAATAAAGCAGCTGAACATTTTTAAAAATCCTTCAGCGGAATGTTTTACTATGGTTCTAACGCCTGCCACTCCTACATCTTGCATTCTAAATTTTGACTACACTGAAAACCTTTCATTGTCTCATGCACTATCACTTCCCTCAGGGTATCAAAATTCACTTTTTCCTCTACCTGGAATATACCCTGCTGCCCACAACCTAGGTCATCTAATTTACTTGTTAGTTCTCAGCAAGAGATTATTACCTTCAGAGACTCTTCTCTAATCCTCCAATAATGGCTTTGTTCCTCCCTCCTTGATTTCCTTTATTGTAGCACATACTACAATTTATTGTAAATACTTATTTCTTTTCTTATAAATCATACCAAAGTGTAATCTCTTTATGGTCGGGTATTACATTTGTCTTGTTTATGATTGTATCTCCAGCAATTAATACAGGGTGGAAACTTGAAAAATATTTGATGGATGAATGAAGGGACATACTGAAAGATGTCTTTGCAATGAGGTAAAATGTTTTTTGGGCACTGGTGCTGGTGCAGTTTGGGACCCAAGACTCTGAGTCTCTGAGATCTCTACACAGGAACTTTACTGGGAAGTGTTCTGGGAAACAACACTTGTGACGAAACAGGGCCGGGCAGAAACAGAAGTTGAACTGTGATACACTCACAGCAGTAGCCTCAGCTGGACCCATGGGACTTCTGGCTGTGGGACGGACCTTCCACTTACCCAAATACAGGCAAGAGGACTGGGCCTTTGTATCTCCTTATCTATTACTCTGTGGATTGCATGAAACCTTGAGTGAGGTGGCTCATTTCTGAGAAACTCACAGAGCAGGCTCAGGTGCAAGCTGAGCCTCCAGCCTGCCCAGCAGCGGATGGGAGCCTTGACGTTGACAGAGTACCCTGGCCACAGTAGGATAGTGCATGGTGGGTGAGGCAATGCATTTCAAAATAAGGCAGTGGCTTAGAATTGGCCCATCAGGACAAGCGATGTGACGGCCTAGCAATCTGGGCGAGTATAATATCATGTTCTGTCCCTTGTCCTTATATGAAGCTGCTACTCCCAGAACTGTCTCTAATATGCAGTGGAGAAAGCATTAAATTAACCTTTTCGGCTAAAGAAGATAAACTAGAAGTGTCAAACGACTTGTGATTCAGAGTCTTCTAATAGAAATAAACATTGGCTCCATGGAGAAGAAAATGCAAGAGACAGCTGTCGGGCTAGGAGGAATGGCATTCAGCTACTAAAGAATTTTGTAATTAGGCATATCAATTTTAAGAGGTAACATGTATCTGGGGCCATGAGTTAGATGTGAGCATATTCTTCTCCTCTCCCACAGCCCATGTGGACGCTCAGCGTTTCTCCGTGACATCAAAATTATTTGATAGGAAAAAGGAGACTTTGTTGACTTGTTTTTACAGTTTCCACATCCTGTGGTTAAAAAAATCTTTCTCACAATTTAGAGCAAAAGTTTCTCCATAAATTATTTAAACAACATTTTTTTGTCATTGAAACTGAATTTCTCACAGATGGTGATAAAATAACCCTTTTAAAATCTTTTTCTAAAAGGGAATACAAGAACACTCTAGCAGTGAAATGGTTTCTATTTTATTCCGGTGTCATCTCCGTCTGCTACTCAACTCTCAATCTGGCCTTTGCATGGAGAGGACAGGATGCAAAATGTAATGCAAGGACAACAGGCATTAATCCAATTTTGCTTCTGATCAAAACAGTAAATTGTAAATCAAACACTGAAGTTCTTTTAAAAATGAAAGACAGTGTTCAATAAGACTTAAACAATAGATTTATTTGTTTAACATTCTTTACAGCGATTAAAAGCTAGCAGTGCATCATAGAGGTTGAGTACCTGACAAAACGTGTTTAAGTCCTGGCTTCGTCACTTAATAACTTTGTAACCGTGGGCAAATGCCTGTCTCAGGTTGCTCATTTGCAAGGGAGAAACTAATGGCACTCATGTTATTAGCATTAAATTTGGAAATGTACACAGAAATAAATTGTAAACTACTGAGAACTACTATATTCAAGATCAAGGAATTTAGAAAAGAATCCTGTTTCCTAGACCAGTTATAATTATTCATTTATCATTTAAAAATAGGTTAAATTATATTGTTTGGATTTAACATTATGAATAAAAATAAAGAATTAATATCACTAATGTACTAAAATAACATTTTTCCATATATCAGCAAGGAGATACCCACCGAAATAGATTTTCTTGAACAATGAGGTTACCATCAGCCCCAACGTAAAGAAGGGCTAATGTGAGCTCTGATAAGAACAGAGCCTCATCATGTTAAACTGAATGTAATATTTTTAGGGGTGCACTAACAATGATTATTCAGGGGTTCTTAACCAGGAGAAGGTATTAGAATCACCTACTGGATCGTGTAAACATACACACCAAGATCCTGTTCAATGGTTTTGTTGAGTCATAGGAATTTGTTTCCTTAAAAAATTTCCACCAACTATTTTTTGATGAGAAATTGTATGCAAGAATGACCACAAGAGTATTACACCTCCTTTTTCCTTTATTTCACTCTTGAACTAGATTTGAGATATTTGTCAAAACCTAGAATGCTATTTAGCTATAAGTTTCAGGAAAAATTGACTATTCTTACATCCATGTGACGGGCTCTCTTTGAATAGCACTTGGGCTTTCTTTTGTTAAGGACTCTTTCTACTCTCTTTTTATCCCATTAGGTTAGTATACTCTGAAACAATTTTTTTTTTAAACTTGGGAGAAGTTATCTACCACTATCTTCCCACTGTACCTTAGAGCCTTGCTACTTAAAGTGAGGACCATTTTCATCACCTGGGACCTTGTTGGAAATGTGAATCTTGGCCCCACCCAAGACATACAAAATCAGAATCTATGTTTTAACAAGATTCCCTGTTGATTTGTGTGCACATTAAAGTTTGAGAAGCACTGTGATATAAGGCCAAGTAGAACCCAGAGGAAAGACCATGGAGTATGTGTTATTTAGAGAGAAATTCTGTTCTGTTTACTCTTTTCATTATGTTTATCTTCCAAGGTCCGTCTGTTTGACTGATCGATCGATTTGGAGTCAGAACTAAAATTACAAGAAAAGAATCGAAGACCTTAAGCGGGAAGAGGTAAAGAACCTCTTGAAACTTGTTATCTACCTCTCACTCTAAGAAAACAGTAATGCACAGTGGGCCATTGGCCTTGTCCTCTGTGCAAATGCATCTGAGAGGCCAGGTGAGAGGTGTCAGCTAGCTGATGGTTTAGAGATTTGTAGTTTCAGCCATCAGAGGTAAAACCAACAGTAAAAATGGAACTCTGTCTACATTTTCATTATTTTTAACTCATTAAGAATATATTTAGCAATAACCATTTTGCTATTTTTATGACCAAAAAGCCCATTATCACCCTTAACAAAAAGTGCTCTGGTATCAAAAATGTAAGGATGTTTCAGTCTCACCCCATAATATCAATGGGTGTGAAGATTAGAGAGTTTGTCACAGAATCATGTTTAATAGTTTTTGAACTCTGTTTTTATTTCATTATTTTAAAATTCTCAATTCCTCTGCCATATAGGGATATGGAGCAATACAATACAAACTTCCCCCAGTACCACTGGATTAGTGTGTTAGTGTAAACTTTACTATGTGTAAATTCCAACTAGCTTAAACAGTACCAAATTCTAAGGAGAGAAGATGAAATTAAACCAGTGTGGATCATGCCTCTAGTTCTGATCCAGTTATGGTCTGAAGGAAGGACATACACAATATAAAGATGAAATGGGTCCACCTCTGTGGGTAGGGTAGGAAGTTCCAAAGAGGAGGGGCTGGGAAGATATTCAGGTATTATAGATCCTCCGTCCATCAGTGTAGATCATCTTTTATAAATTTGGCACCAACAACCATACCAAATGAATAAAGAACAAAGATGAGCTTATGTTGTGAGTCCTGTAACAAGCGTGATGGAACACATCAAAGGTAGATTTGTGTTTATATCCTTAATATCATTTCTATTAAGACATTTCTGCTTTGTGACTATTAGTAGCAAAGCAATCAAGAAGTTTTTTTTCTTTTGTAAGTAATCATTACACCTCTCTGCCACGTCATATCCTTTTGCAGCTTACAAGTTGCTATTTGAATCTCTCTTTTGCTCAAGAATCTGAGCTGCAAAGATTTCCAATAGTATCCTGCTATGATGGCTCAGGGCTGTATCAGATCCTCTTAAATGTTTGCAGCTGTTTCTTTCCCAAGTGACTACATTGGAAAAATACCACATTTATCCCATATTGGGACATTTTAACAGACTAGACTGCCTTTTAAAAGTCTTTTGCCAGATTGCTGATATTCTTATGATCATCTTTCTAAATACTTTAGAAATAAAGCCATGTTTGTTTTTTAGATGCCCATAGCCCTGTTATCCCAGTTAACTCCTACAAAATAGATGCTGTCCTGTGTGCAATACAATAGCTCTTTTGAGGTGTGCATGTAATTTAAGTTTCACACCCTGCAGTCCAATGTTGGAAAAAAGGTTTGTTCAGATTCACATCTCTCACTCTCGCTGTCTGACTAATACTAAGAATTGGCTAAATAGCTGGCTAGATTTTAGGGGCTGAGGTCTGCAGCTACGGAGCCAGTAAAATTGAATGGCAACATCAGGAATTAGAGATGCAACTTTTTTGGTCAATAATGTCAGGTGCATATGACAAGGGTCTCTCTAGGTCTTGCAGAAAACTTAGCCAACAGCCCATGTGGAGACTCTGTTTAAGTCAGCTACAAAAATGCTACAGTAATCCTCTTATTTGAAGCCAGTTTTGAAGACTCAAGAATGGTCTACAGAAACATTCAAATCCGGCCTCTTCTCAGGATTCTTGCTCCTATTCAGGTTACAGTGTTATTGTTCATCCATTCATTTACTTATTTATTAATACCATATTGGGGAAGACATGGAAAGAGGTTTCAATGATCATGACATGTAGGAAGGGAGAAAAAAAAAGAATAACTCTCAGTGTATGTTCTCCCTACGCAATTCCCACCTGCCCCATGGGCTTAGAAGCCAGTGCTCTTAAATTGCACCAGTTTTACATGTGCTTATATAAGGATTGATCAAAGACTGGGCATGATGGGTCACACTTGCAATCCTAGCATTTTGGGAGGGCAAAGTAGGAGGATCATTTGAGTCCAGGAGTTTGACACCAACCTGAATAACATAGTGAGAACCTGTCTCTACATACAACAATACTACTACTACTAATAATACTACTAATAAAATTAGCCAGGCATAATGTTGTATGCCTATAGTCCCAGCTACTGAGGCAGAAGAATTGCTTGAGCTCATGAGTTTGAGGTTGCGGTGAGATATGATGATGCCACTCCACTCTAGCTTGGGTGACAGAGTAAGACTCTGTCTTAAAAAAATAATAATAAAAATAATAAAAAATTAAAAAAAAATAAAAATAAATAAATAGAGGTTAAGTCAAGAAGGCAAGTATGAGATGGTAGATCTCTTCCTCTCTGTCACTCTGAGGGCCTCTAATGCATGAGAGTCCTCCCCAGCTATGATGGATCACCCCACTAGGACCGGGATAGCCATGGGTGATGGCTAATATTATGCACCAACTTTTCTGGCTGTAGTGCCCAGACATGTGGTCAAACACTATTCTAGATATTTCTGTGAAAAGTTGGGGGGGTGAGATTAACATTTAAACCCATGGATTTTGAGTAGAGCAGATTGCCCTCTTTAATGTGAGTTGGCCTCATCCAATCAGTTAAAGGCCTGAATAGAACAAAAGACTGACCTCCCCTCAGAAAAAGAGAATTCTGCAGCAGCAGGGCTTCAGACTTGACCTATGGCTTTGGCTCTACCTGGGTCCCCAGCCTGCCTGTCCACCCTGTAGATTTTGGACTTGCCAATCTCCATAATTGTGTGAGCCAGTTCCATTAAATAAATGTCTTTTTAAATATATGTGTGTGTGTATATAAAATATATATAAAATATAGAATAAAATAAAAATATAGTCATACATACTATATACACACACACATATATAAAATATAGTCATGCATACACTATATATGTAGTCTCTCAAATGTACACATACACACACACACACACACACACACTATTAGTCAGGAGCACTGTGACTAAATACAGGGAGTCTTTAGAGAAAGGTACAACTGTGAGTTTTCTCTTGCAGGAGTGCATGTGTTCTGGGGTCATCAAAGTGTCAGAAGAGAAATGTGGTTTCAGTAGGGAGTCTCAGGAAGATTTCACCACATTTTTATCTGGAATGAGGACTAAAATATTATGTAAGGAAAACTAAAATTATAAGAATTTTATCAAATAAGGATTTTCACAGGCTAACTGTGAATACTATCACCTTTACGTCCACCACTACTACTACACTAATGACTATCACTGAGTAAAAACTGTTCCAAGCAAGGGTACAAGAGTCAGGAATTCCCCTCAAGCCCTCTGCCCCCATAAAAAATGAGGAAATTAAGTCTTATGCAGGGTAAACTCACCAGTGGTCCTTCATATACCCAGCGGGGGAGCCTGAATTTGAACATACATCCATTTTTCACTCCAAATGCTAAATTATTTTTGCTTGCCATGTACTACTAGTTTCCAAATATAATGATATAGTAAATGTCATCATTTACTGAGTGCCCACAAAAGCCACACACTTCACATATATGTTTTTTAATCCTCATAACAATTGTGTGAAATAGGTATTATTATTCCTGTTTTTCCAAAGGAGGAAATTAAAACTCACAGAGATTAAATAACTCACTAAACATCACATAGTTTGTCATTTGCAGAGATGGAATTATCTGACTCCAAAATCCATTCATTTCTATTTTCCTACACACAGCTGGGTATGCTAGAAGCAGTGGTGTGTGTTTGGCCTGCTTCCTTTGGAAAATATGTTTCATTAAAATGGTTTCATAAATAACAAAGTTAATGAAAAAGAAAAACACTGGTCTTTGTATTCTTTACTGTTCCATCCCTTTTACTGTCGTATCAAAAAGACTCTTTTATTCTCCCAGATTAATTCTTCTATTTATATATAAAGATGAAGGTAAACTAGAGACATAGGAGAAAGGCCAATTTTGTCTTAAAGACATTTAAACCACTTTCATGAGCTGGAAATATTAATTTGCATTCTTTCAGAGGAAAAATTAATAATTACCCCTATGGGGAGAATATAAGCTTTCTATTGGAGGATGTTAATTCTCCCATTAATTTAATGGAAATCCAAAGCAAGGAAAATATTTGGCAAATAAATTACGTGGTATTCCATTATAAATCTATGAAAAACCAAAACGTAAATTGGAAAGAAACACAGCACAAAATTATAAAAAGAGTGGAATCATTGTTGTCAAGAAAGTGTGAATTTGCCTTCTGCCTTATAGACTTAATTCCATACACTGTGTCTTCTTTAATAAAGCAACATAACATCTCTCCACCAAAGTGGATGACTTTGCTTGGGGTGCTTGGGGAGAATGATCTGTGTCTTTCTACCTTTATTGCACTAAAGAAGGAATCTGTAGGAAGTTTTTAAAAACTTGTTGAAAAAGTTAAGTGTTGGGTAATTCCAACAGTTTAGTGATATCTGCCATCAGAAAAGCAAGAAGACCATCTGCAGCTCAGTAAATGTGTGGTGAGAGAATTCCGGAGTGATGCAAGTGAGATTTGCAGGCTTTTCAATACATATCACCAGTCACAGCTGTAATAGTATTTTTTTTTGTTATAGCAATTTCGTTTTTGATATTCATAGGGTTTATGTCAAGAGCGAAAATGTTCTTACTTCCCATAGCTTCTGATTAACCTATCTTGTCAGCACATCCTGATTTCCTTAGAGGAAAAACAACCCGATTCTTATAAATTTAAAAAAATAATAGTTTTTGCTCCATCCGTATTGAAGGAGAAGAAATACAAATTCTTGGGCCTGCTAGGTTTGTTGTCTTGATTTCCAATCCAAACTTCACATTCGTGTTAACAGAATGACAAACTTGATAAGGGATTTGCCTGGCAGCTTCCATTTTGTGCATGAAATTCCTAAACTCCTAGAAAAAAACTGAAGCTCCAAGTTCAGTTAAGGCTGGCTGAGCTTTAAATGCAGTAAATAATTGCATTTCTACTTTCGTATTTTCTCTGTCTCCCTCCTCATTTCCTTCTCCCTCCCTTCCTCTACTGTGTATGTGTGGACGTGTGTGCGTATTTGTATGTGTTTGTCTTTACTGGGTATGGAGAAAGGGGCTATCAATTTTTTTGAAAAAATCTCAAAACATAGATTTTTTTTTTTTTGCCTCCAATGAGCATTCAAGATGCAATTGTTTTTGGTAAAAATATGTCAGTTTCCAAGAAGGCATGGAATATAATATAAGGCATTATGTCAAAATATAGCAAATTTCCCATTTTAAAATATGAAGTATATCGTTATTATTCCAGTTTTGAAATTAGCATGTAGCATACCCTTGGATAACTGTCTCACACACACATACACCCCACACGTCCACACTTACACCTCCAATATTACTCTCTATAAACTAAGGGAGTTGGGCTACTGTTTACAACTCGAGTAGAATCACTTCTTGTTCAGCAATAAGCAATCCCACACCTACTTCTTTGGGAGAAGTGTTTTTTCTCTTGGAGACTTGCTTCAGACAATGGATTGTGAGAGGCATAACTATATGTGAGTTCCAAAGGCTAGAGTTCTGAGCCTAAGCTGTAAGAAACATTGCATGTTTTTATCCACCTGTCATAAGAAGAATATCCCGAAACAGCTAGGAGCCTAGAATGAGATGCATGAAGCAGACTTGGATAGCTTGATGTAGAGCATTAACAATCCCACAGCCAGCAAACTCAATCAGAGTCATGCAAAGTGACCCACAATCATGAGAATAAATGGTTGTCATTTTGTGGCTCTGAGTTTTGGGATATTCTGTTACATGGTATTAGAGTGGTGATAGGGGAGCAATACAGCAGCATACCTTGTAACACTAATATTCTGTGACTCTAATTCTGTTTTACCTGGATTATGTCTATCAGCTAGTTATTTATCTTTAAAAAAGGTATAACATATACCTATGTATGATAATATGATTCCTGGGTAACTTTTAGAACTTTTGTTTTCCATGTATTTTCTGTGTATGTGGATATTATGTTTAATTGATTTACTATTAATAAACTATCTTCTGTGAAAAGTGCATAATAGAGAGTCAGATGAGAAGTTATTTTCAGAGGAATGTCCTCAACTCAAACTCTTTACATCATAGTCTGACAAAAATACTTGACTTCTTTAAAGGACTGATAAAAAGCCCATTGAAATATCTACTTCTATTTCTCTGGCCTAGTGTAGGCATGACACGCTTTGCAATTCTGACAAATGTACAAGTAGCCTATGAAATATGTTAGTGGCGATTAGAATAGATATACCAATATTTTATCTTTGGCTAGTGTATTTAGATGGCTGATGCAGCAGATGATTTTGAAGTGAATGGTTCTCTAGATGACCTTCTTGGGGAGTTTGACCCTCTGATGATTGTTCAGATGGAAGTGGGCCTGTGGGGGAGTAAATTCAGAATTAGAATCAGCAAGGCTAATTGAGTGGTAATCCCCAAATAATGCTGGGAAACACCAAAATTCTTGGCTTCCAATGCTAACCCCTCCCATTCACAGGTCACTTCTTGCATTGCACCAAAAAGTGGTTCTTAGAGACATGTATTTGCACCTGCCTCAAGGAATTAACTGAGCTGCTCTCCTTATTAGCATACTTTGTACACTTCATCACCTCAGAGATCTTGCTGAAAATGTGACCCTCTGTAGTTGTTGCTGCCTTCTTCGTGAATTGAAAGCTAACTAAGCTTAGAGCTAGATTAAGTGGCATGGAAATTTAAGAAGACAGCTGGTACCCTGCTCCCGAATGGAAATACCACACTTAGATCTGATATTTCATTCTTATGCAGCAGAGTTATATTAGGGCTCAAGAGAAACAGTACACTAGAATTCTTTAAGACATCTTTCTCTTACTTTTTAGTCATCAGAAACTTGGCCTTAAATTGCCATTGGCCAGTATACTAGTTATAGCAAGAAGGAAAATTATCTATCTATCTATCTATCTAATCTATCCAGACAGAGAGGGAGTAGCTTACTTATTTTCTGAGATTAAGAAATGAAACCCTAATTTAAAAATCAGACTAGTCTACCATGAATTGAAAATCAGATTTCCTCTTATTAGTGCTGATAATAGCAAAATGCTTTATAGTCACTCATTGGTTATTTCTTTGCAACCTGATTATGCTGTGCAGGAAAATAAATTCTTTAAGATTCATCCTCCATGAGCCAAAACCACAGATGACTTTTAAAATAACAGAAATTAGCACAAATGGAAGTGTGCTTTCATACTGCTATTTTAAATATTCATGAAGAAGTCTGCTCATTTACTTTTCACTACTCTCCACATTTTCTGACATGGATATTTTCTGTTTGAATGCATATTTTACTCTTCAAGAAAGAGAATGGACAGTGAAGGAAAATAACATTAATTGACTGCCTACATCATAAGGATTTTGCTATGAATGCAATGTGAAATTTTCTCATGTAATTTTTAAAAGACTAACCTTGTTATGCATCAGAAAAATAATATGTGACATTATTATACAACTTTAAGATATTAGAAGAATTTGGATTCTTTTTATTCATCCATATTAATCTTTATAAAATAGATTGGAATGTTATTACTATTTCTTTATTATTTCTAGAGGAAGAAACAGGGTTTTAGGTGACCCATCCAAGACCATATAATATTTAGTGATTGAGAGAGGCTTGATGTCCAGACTTCCCAAGCCATGATTAGTATGTGCTATAAATCCCCAAAATTTACCTGTTTCCCCATTTAGGAAAATACTTAATTTTCTCAGAACTTTCACTAATCACAAATCTAAGTGGAAATCAGGGTTTAAAGTCCATTTTTTTATCAAAATAAAATGAATTTCCATTTTCCTTGCAGTATACCAAACTTTTAGAGCAAAAACTGTAATAGTTTAGATCATTTTCATTCTATAGGCTAAATTTGATCACCAAAAAACATTTCCCTCAATTCCACTAAATCTATCAATTAAGCCACCCTTATTCTTGAGTTTCATAGCACATTTGGTTACTTCTTCATGTCTTTAATCTATTGTTTGTATATCTAATGAGCATTTGTCTTTTCTACTGAAATAAAATGGGACCAGATATTGTCTATCTTGTATAATAATAAGCCCAGTACATAGCAGAATTTTCTGTATGTATCAAAAGTATCTAAAATTAATAAATCCCAAGTCATCAGTTAATCTTTGCTTCTTGTTATTGGTGTTTACTTAATAAAACCAGGTAATCAAGTAGAAAGTTTCATTTTGCCGACCTGATATAATGAAAGCCCATTAATTTGATATAATTGTCCTGGGAATTCTAGCAGAGCTGGTACTTTTTTCCATGTATATACACTTACATCTGTATTTAAGTACCATCAAGTCTCCACCACATCCGTATGGGGATATGAACCATATGGCCACTGTTAAGTTTTCCTTCTTGTCTTTGCAAATTTATGACACTTGTACTCACTTAGTTTTTTTTGCAAGGACCATGTCCATATATATTATCATTGACTCCTCTCATGCTTCTCTGAAGGTGTGTGTACGGATAGGAATAGCTCCTCTCCTGTTCTCAAGACTAGTTACAACTTAAACAAATGTTTCTGATGATTGAGATTTATTCAGATAACCTTTTGAGACCTTCACTGACCTTGTAAAATGGCCTCCTTTGCCAATCAAACAGAAATTTTCCTGATGAAAGCATTGATGCTGAGGCAAGTTAAGTAACTTTCCCAACACTAGACATCTAGGAAACTGACATGATAAGTCAAAGTTTGGTTTATCTGATTCCATAGACTTAGCACTGGCTCATAATTTATACAATGAAGGTAACAGTGGCATCTGATTCAGAGAATGCCATGAGGACTACATTCATACAAGTTGAGCTCTCTGAGGACAATCTCTTGTAGATTGTACATTAAATAAAATAGACTCTAGTTGGACATAATCCTACTGGTCATGTGCAATGACTAAAACTGAAGTAGGAAGGCAACATACGGGTGAAGTAAAGTGACACTTTATGCTATTCAGGGATTTTTAACTACATTTTGTAAGAAAAGAAAGAGTTGCTCTAGCAAAGACAATATGGATTTTTGCTCACTAAATATTTGGTTATTTTTTATTCCTCTGTTTTTTTCCCTTCTGAGTGCAATGTTCACTGATGTTGGTGTTGCCTATATACTTAGAATGCTTCAAGTAACTGAAGTCTCCACAGTAAATTCACTTAAGAACAAAAAAGGTATCACTATTTTCCTATGTTCTACTGACCAAAAGAGAATTGTATTTGGTTGACAGATGGTATGTTCGTTTTATAGATGGCTCTTTCATCAGAAGTGTCCAGCCTGAGAAGGGTGAAGAGTAGTATCCTATTCTTTAAGAATTGACTGAGTCTAAATAGGAAACCAGGCAAGAGGGAAGCATAATGCCAACCCAGCGATGTTCTTATGCAATGTTCAGATTTAGGAGATGGGCAAATAAAGAAGCAAAAAATGGCAGCTGACCAAATTAGAATGAGAAGCACTGTGAGAGAAATCACAGGGGAGGAGGTTGAGCAGTACACTAGTTAAGGGGAAAGAGATCCAGGAAGATGACATAAACTGTGATATAAACTGATCCTGAATGACATAATAAAGGTTTAGAGCCAAGCCCTGAGTCATTAAAAAATGAAAAAGTGGGGAGCACTGGAGAATATAAAATCATCCACCAGGCAGTTCTCAGAGAAAGGGAAAAAAAAAAAAACAATCCAACAAGATAATTCTCATAGGTTTCAGCTGGGGATAAAATTCAAAGATGTAACTAGTGGTCAAGGGGGCAGGATTATATCAGATTGAAGTCACTTACCTGCTATGGGCCACAGCAGCAAGACCAATCTCTGGAAAATATTCTCACTTTGTATAGCTCCCTTCTTTTCTGTGATAAAAGCTGTTTGTGTGTGGGGGAAAAAAAAACAACCTTTAAAGGAAAAAATATTGATTTTTTTTCCCAATAAACTAAGAGAAGCATCATTATTCTGAATTTCATCATGGCTTTGACAAGTGAGACAGAATGGAGGTGGGAAGGAGGAGGTAATGAGAGAGAAAGGGAAAAGGAAGAGAAAGCATGGGAGAATGGAAGAGTAGGAATAGAAAAAATAAAAAGATAAAGAGAATGCTCTAATAGGAGTCCTAACAGGTATCATCAATTGCTTTAGTTTACCTGTGTCTATGTAAGAGCACAATGTTACCTGGTTCTCACAAGGAGAATGCTTTCTTTCCTCATGACAAGTGTAATAAGTGAAGAACCAAGAAAGAAAGTGGTGATGGTGATCGTGGAATTTGGAAATCAGCGACAAGTCACAGACCAGATAGTTCTATTTCATGAAGCCAGAAAAGTCAGTGGCAAAAGTGGTCATGATTTTTCTCCTTTGGCATATTGCTTTCCTCTTTGGCTGCAAAAGATAACACTAGAAGTAGTTTTGCTATTATCAGAGAAGGCTTTGAAGTTTTTATTTATAGGGACTGTTGCATTTATATGCCACCCACAAATAGCAGTCTTATCTCCATTACCTCATTTCATCCTCACAATAACTCTGTGAAATAGTTGGGGAAGGTCTTATCATTTGTCCTTTGTTAAAAAAAAATAAAATTTGATACAAAATGTTAAAAGTTAATCGACCTAGGAATTATTTAGAAGTGTGCTTTATAATTTCCAGATATATGAGAGGTTTTCCTAGATATGTTATATTGATTAATTCCTAATTTTGTTCTGTTATGGTCAGAGAATGCACTCCATATGATTTTGATCCTTTTAAATTCATGCAAATGTGTTACTGTCTTACCTGATGAATGTACCATGTGAACTTGAAAAGAATGTGTATTCTTCATTGGTTGAGTCCAGTGTTCTACATAAATTAATTAGATTTAAGTGAAGTACTGATTCATATCTATTTGTTTTATCAATTACCAAAGCATAACTATTAAAATCTCTTACACAACTGTAAAATTGCCTAGTTATTGCTTTTTTTCTATAAAGGTTTGTTTTATGTTTCATGTATCTCAAAAGTCTATAATTAGGCACATATACATTTATAATTATTATGTCTTTCTGACACACTATCCCTTTTATAATAATTTCTCTTTATCTCTAATAATATTATTTGTCTTGAAAACTATTTTATCATATGATAAAATAGCTACTTTAGCCTTCTTATTCTTACATTGCATAATGTGTCTTTTTCTATCATATGCTTGTAAGCTATGTGTATCTTCGTATTTAAAATGTATCTTCCTAGACAGGATACAAGGTCTTACTTTTTTATCTATCTATCAATCTCTGCCTTTTAGCTAGAACATTTAGAACAGTGTTATTCAGTTTTGTCAAAATGTAAAACTAGTCTACTCTTTCAATAACACCATTTTAAAAATCAGAAATTAAGCCTCAGACTAAGAAAAAATATTTGCAATACACATCGCAGATAGGAGTTGTTTTGGGGATATGTAAGTCTTACAACACAATAAAAAGACAAACAATCCAATCAGAAAAGAGGCAAACGATTTTAACAGACATTTACCAAAGAAGATATATGGATGGCAAGAAACTATACAAAAAATTGCCCGACATCACTAGTCATTAGGGAAATGCAAATTAAAACCTTAATGAGATACCACTACATACTACATACTCGCTAGAATGTCTAAAATTAGAAAGATTGCCAATATCTAGTGTTGGTAAGGATGTGGAAAAATTAGAAAACTCATATTGCTGATGGGAATGTAAAATGTTACAATCTTTTTGGAAAATAGTAATAGTCTTACAGTTATTTATATGGTTAAATATACTCTCACATACCATATATACCAACCATCCCATTCTTAGGTATTTATGCAAGAGAAATGAAATCTTATGCTGAGACAAATGCTTATACATAAATGTTCATGGCAGCAGTATTTATCATAGCTGAAAACAGGAAAATAACCCAAATGTCCACTGACACATAATTGGAAAAAAACTAATTGTAACATACCCACAAAATTGAATATTGCACATCATAAAAGGGAATGTACTAGTGATATACACAACAAGGTGAATGAATCACAAAAACATTATGCTGAGCACAAATCTGATTCAAAAGAATGCCACTCATATGACATTGTAGAAAACTCAAAGCTAACCAGTGTGACAAAAGGCACATCAGTGGTTCCTTGGACTAGAGGTGAGTGCAAGAGTGGTAGGTAGAACTTTTGGATGATGAACATAGTCTATATCTTTATTATGGTGTGTACATTATTCTAGGTGCATTTAACTGTACATTTGAAATGGATACATTTTTTTTGTGTAAATTACGTCAGTTAAATTGATTTAAAAAATAGTTAAGTGTGGCTGCAATAGGAGAAAGAAGGACAACTTGACTGCATCCATCCAGTCTACACGGAAACCATAGTTATCTTTAAAAAACATAAAAATTGTTTTATGTTTAAAATCCATCAATGACTCCTCATTGTCCTGAGGATAAAGTCCAGAGTTTAAACATAGAATACAAGGGCCTTGACTGTCTGCTCTCCCTCCCCTTTAGTATTTGAATGTCATTTTTGGAAAATCCACTGATCCCACCCTAATTCTCCAGATCTATTTTCAGTTTTCTAAACACACTAAGCTCTGTTTTGTATCCAATCATTGTACATGCTATTCAATCCACCCAGAGCTCTCTTTCCTTTCTCGGGCCAAGGATAAATGTTATTTTCTTGCCTGTTTGAGCACTGGGTTACGAGACACTTGAGGAGGTTTTCAAAAATGTTGAATAAATAAAAACATAAATATCAGAGTTTAGAGGTGGCTGAAAAAAAACAGGCTGATCATTTTTGTTTTTTCCTGAAATGATTTACTAGAAACCTTATAATTCCCTAGTATGATTTTTAGCATTTCAATCTTTGCTTTCAACCAAAAATATAGTATTTTGAAAAGTAAAACCATTAATACTATAATCTCTATTTCATCCAAGGTTTAGGAGCATTTTACAAGTATAATACCATTTAGTGGGAGCAGGAGTTCAGAGCCTTGCCTTTTACAAAGTCCCTTCACTTACATAGTGAGCACGCCCCTAGAAATGGACTTGGAATGTTCTTCTACCACCCTTAGAGGGCAGAAGAGCAAGTATACTAATGGGAAAATATAGATAATTTTAAGGCACTTTATGGTTTATGGAGAACTTTCACAGAATTATCTTAATAGTACAAACAACAAACCATTTTTGTGTAAGAGAATCCAGAGATCCAACAAGATTAAGTGATTTTCCTATATACATATAGAAGATCTAGAACTGGAACACTGGTCTTCTATAATAACTTTCCATAATTCTATTTCACTAAAAATCACATAGAAGAAATTATATTAGTAATTTTTGGAGAACACCTGTGTGGTTCATGTACCTTGGAACCATTTAGCATATGATTTCTTGGGGAAAGATTGCCCAACTCCATTATAGAGAGGTCAAAAAGATATGAAGATTGGAGTAATGGATGCCTCACTCCTTACTGGGTAGGTTGCTTTGGACAAGTCACTAGCACTCCCTAAATATCAGTTTCTTCCTAAGTAAAACAGAAAGAATAATAGCAAGGATGCCATAGAGGAGTTGTGAGAATTCCTGTAATTAATGTGTGTAAATCAACTATTAAATACATATTACATAGTAATCACTCAATTATAATTAGTTGTTTTAATTATAATTGCCTGGGGAGAGAGTCAGCAACAGAGACCTCTGTAGAACACTAGGCATGAGATGAAGCTGTACAAAATAAGGTTTCGTTTCTTCATGTGAGAGCATTAAGGACTCAGATATTGGTGCCTTGGTCACTAGGTGTGATCAATAGATATACAGGTGATGAAATCTCAATCATATAGGAGAGCTGTAATGGAAGAAAACTCCTGGCAGGACAATTCACTGTAAACATAAAAACTGAGCTCAAAAAGTATTGCCGAAAAAAGTAACTCTGACCCCAAACAGTCAGAGCTTTTGCAATTGGCTTTTGCAATGCCTTCACATGTGGCTTCTGTTTTCACTACCTAAATGCTACCAAAGACTGTTGACATTTCATTGTTATTTTCTTTGTTACACAAGTAACACATAGTCATTGTAGAAAAAAATATAGAAAGATAGTCTCTTAATCCCCCCGGCCATATATAGAATTAATATTTTGGGATATATTCTTTCTCTCTCTTGCTCTTGGCTATGGTCTGAATGTCCCTCCAAATCCATGTGTTTAAGCTGAATCACCAATATGACAGTATTAAGAGGTGGGGCCTTTAGTGGATGGGTACCTCATAACAGCAGAGCCCTCATGAATGGGACCATCAAGCTTATAAAGGGGTTGGAGTGAACTAGCTGGCCTCTTTTTTGTGTACTTGCCCGTATGCCATGTAAGGAACAGACAGAAGGCCCTCAGGTGACCCCAAATGCTGGTGCCTTGATTGTGGACTTTCCAGCCTCCAGAATGGTAAGAAATAAATTTCTATTGTTTATAAATTCCCCAGTCTCAGGTATTTTGTTATAGTAGCACAAACAGACTAAGACATTCATATATTTCAAAAATAGAGAATCGCTAATGATTTCTTATCATCATCAAATTCAAGGACTGTTCCTTGTTTCTCTTTTCTTTCTCTAAAACATTTATATACATATTGACCCTTTCCTCATTCCTGATTATTGTTGGAGACTCTTGTGGCCAAATCTTTGTAACAAGATTCTGTTTCTACAGTCTCTAGGTTCTCATCATTCCAATCCAGCCTGAACACCTCAGCCAGAATTCATCCTGTAAAACACAATTCTAATCATATAATCCCCTATTTAAAACCTGCAGATGACCAAGAAAAGCCCTTGCTCTTTAGCACAGCACGCCAGGCCCTTACCCTGTGGTCTCAATTGACTTTACTTTCCTGTTTTCCACCAGTCTCTTTCACATACCGAATGTCCCAGAAAGATCAGATTCCTACATATTCCCTACATTCTTTCCATATGTTCCTAATCCAGACATTCTTCTCACAATTGTTTTGCATCCAAATATTGATTTACACCACATCCATGTGTTAATTACTGCCCATCTTTCATGGTTCAGTGTAAACAACATTTCTATGAGGACCATGATGTCCTCATTTATTTCTTTATTTAGTCATTTCATAATTTCTTTATTAAAGTACTTACATATACACAAATGAATTTTTACACTTCTCTATACTAAACCTTTATTCTGCTCCTCACTCCTTACAATTCACATTATATTTTGTAACTATTTCCATATAAGAACATAGAGAACTTCCCAATTACCACTTTTTACTTTTGTATTATGGAAAATTTAAAACTTAGAAAAATAAACCCCCATATAACCTCTACCAGCTTCCACAATTATTGATAATTAGTGAACTATAAAATCTATTCTTATACTTTAAAAATTTTATTGTAGTATCTTAAAGCAAATTCCTGAGAACATATCATTTTATCGATAAATGTCTCCATATAGACTATTTGTAAAATTTTTAATGTATATACAGGTACTCTGATATATACTGATAAAGACTGTACCATTTGTGCAACAAGAAATGGGTCTTTCTATAAAAGTAGCCATCCTCTACAAAGCATAACCTGAGATACATTGAGAGAGCATTGGACTAAAACTTTATTTGGAAGAATTTTCAGGGCCAACATGTTTTTAAGTATGAAGGCTTTGTACTATCAATACATTTTACCTATTTATTTTGTATGTGACATTATGAGCCATGAACAGATGAGCTCACTAAAATATAGCCTAAACTCTACACGAACATTGAATATAACAGTTATGCCAGCAATAATCAATAACCTTATTCAATACTGAAAAATACAAAAATCTGAGCTCTTACAATTCTCAAATTCCCCAGGTAGTAAGCTGAGAATATAAAGCAGCAATATAAATATTGTTCTCATATCTAACAATTCCCCGACCATTCCTGTCTCTTCATTACAGCAGTAGACGAATGAAATACACACGTCCTCACTCTTGTAATTGGCTCCATGAACAAACACAAAATGACACACACCCCCATATATGCTTTCCCTGTAGCTTTCTTATGCTTCAGATTGCCAGGCCTGTAGCACTCAATGACCAGAACATTATAATCTTTCTGTGTAACTAAACCTTTTACCTTTTGTCTCCCAGAAACAGCAGACTCTTCACAGGATAACAATGCCAAGACTCACCATCCATCACTAACCTGTGACTTCTGAATAAGAACTCCCTCATACTTTACTCACAACACAACTTGCCCCAATACATGTAGCCACCTTCCTGGACCCCTTGCAAAACCCCTTACCCTCAGTTGATTGGGGAGATGAATTTGAGGCATTTCTCCCACCTCCCAGATGACATCATCTGTAATAAATTACCTTTCTTCCTTGGCAATCCTCATTGACTCAGTAATTGGCTTTCTGTGCAGTCGGACCTAGGTCAGACTCCCCTTGTGGATTCAGTAATACTCTTACTTCTCTCCTCATTCCTGCAAGCTTTCTATGCCAATGAAGTTGCTGTGAAATCAGCAGTTTTGTGTATTAAGGACATACCTTAGAAGAGGGAGAATTGTCTCTATATATCACACTAAATAAAAGATGTTCTTCTTGGGAACTTCTGTTAAAGAACTCAATAAAAGAAATTATTATGGGCTAAAGATAATTTTGACAGGAAGTACCTTTTCTTTCAGTCCTTTAATTCCTCCCCCATATGAATTACTCTAGAATTATATGTGCTTTTATTCAATCAAAATGGCCTTCTTAATAAAAAGACCCTTTGGCTATATTGGCTGACATTTTCTAAATCCTCAAGAACTGACATTTTATTCTAACAAAGATATAATAAATGCTTAAATTTATTTTAAGGTCACAGAATAGAATTGAGCATTTGGATTAAAATTAAGCTCTTAAAATCTTGCATGTCATGAAAAATTTTTAAAAACAAAAGCAATGTTATAAAGTAATACATGTTTAATAATTCTGTATCTTAATTTATCTTTACTTCTAGCAGCTTTTGAATTTTAATCAAGATGATGTTTATGAATGTTAGGAAAAGAAAAACAACAACAACCCTCTGATATAATCACGATCATTTATATCTCTCAATAGCCCATCTGGTCAGAAAGAAAATAATATGGCAGAATCTGTGAAGCAATGTGTAGAGTGCTCCAAGCTACACTTAGCTCTGGTTGAATCTATTATAGGTTATAAGCCAAATAAATATAAAAGCTGACTGAAGCCTCTTTTGTCTAAAACTGGTTAGGATTAATGTTGTTAATATGCCAGTTTTTGAATGAATATTCCATAAAAGTTTAAAAGGTCCACATACTTGTAACCAAGGAAATATCAGGTAAAATGTAATGTTTTATTAACCAATGAAATGAAATAAAACTTAAATGAATGAAGAGACTAGATTCTGGCAAGTGTAGAAAAATGAGTATTCTCAGACACCTTTGGTGGTAGAGTAAATTTATATAGCCTATTTGAAATAAAAATATGTATACATAAACATTTAAAATGTGTTCCATATAAGCAAGCAATTCAATTTCAGTAATTGCATTTTATCGAAATACATGCTAAAACAATAGCCATGATAATAACTAATATTGATTAGTGCTCAATATGTGCCAGCAATGATCTATATGTTTTATACACATTTTCTCCTTCAAGAAACTGAAGTCCAGAGCAATTAACTAAATTGCCCAAAGATACACAGTTGAGGAACCTAATTCCAACCTTAAACCCAGCATTCTTAACCATTATATCTTATTACTTCTTTCTGCAGAGCTACGTATTTTGCCCATGGACACAGAAGGCTACTCATTGTAGCCACTCTTTGGAATAGCACAAAAATGGAACCAGAGTAAATATCTAACAACAGGAAAGTTTTATTATATTATAGTATAGTATAAACGTATAGTAAATTATATATACTTCCAACACTTAAACTAAGCTGTGTCAAACTTTTATCTCCAGAAAATCTATAGAGATACAGAAAATATATAGCAAAAAATGGTTTTTAAAATATTTTAGGTGCCAAGAGTCAGGCTAATCTTATTTGTAAGTACTTGGTCTTCATAAGGTGCAGTTCTTGTTTTGTTCATTTTTTCCCCCATTCTCATCTCTGTTTCCTCTTCCCTTTTAATGTGTTTGTTCTATAGATAACAGCTGGGTTATTCCTGTAGGAGATGAGAGGTGGTTTGTCTGGATATTTAAAGTACACAAAAGTACTATGTTATATATCTTATGATTTCTGCTTTGTTTATCTACCAATATATTTTTAAGACCTATTGATTTTGTTACATGTACAACTAGTCTGTTGTTGCTACTAACGCATTGTACTCCAAGGTGGACAGTGACACGTCTTGTCATCTACTGCCATTGTGGTGGGTGCCTGCACTAGTGGCAATTTCCTGCCAACAAATGTAACACTGCAATGAACTATCTTATACATGTCTCCTGGGGGCCCCCTGAACTTTTTTTTTTTTAAATATACACACAGGAGGAGAATCTTTAAGCCTCATAGAGTAGGTATATACTTACTGTGACTAAATACTGCCAGACTGTTCTGCAGAAAAGCTGCACCAGTATTCACCTTCAACAGTAGCACATGAGTATTCCTATGGCCCCATATTCCTGCCCACGCCTGGCATTTTGGGATTCTAACAGAAGTAACATCGTGCCTCATTGCTGTTTCAGTTTCATTCTGAAACTGAACAAATTAAACATATTCCAATTAAAAGTAAAAACAGGAAATTGTGTGGTATAGGAAAAAACAAGCCAAAGTTAGTATTCTGTTGGGCCATCATAAATTGCATGCTTATATAGGTTCACCTTCATGAGGAGATGACCTTGAATTTCATGAGCTGGAATAGAAACTTCTACATAAAGTTGGGAGCCTGTATCCTAATTTGGGTTCTTCCAAAAGTAGAAGTGAGACAAAAGTTCAAGCACAAATAGTGTAAGTAGCACCAATAGGAGAAAGAGAAAAGCAATACAGGAATGGAAGGCAGGCCATTTAGGATGCCTTATTTAGCTAGCAATTACATGGACAACTGGTGATGAAATATTCACTTAAATACGTACCTTAGAATTATCCCACCCAAAGTGCCAGGAAGCTATGAACTGCATTCACAACCTCTGGAGAGTCATTGATTGAGAGCTGCTCCCAGGAGTACTAATTCCTCTGCACTTCAGGGCTTGCTGTGTGACAGGCAGAGATACACACAAAGACAGTGAAGCTCGGTAGAGCATAAGAATGAAGATGAATCTGTGATTGCTTACTCCTTGCACTACCAATTTTCTTGACCTAAAATTAAGTTTACTCCAGCCTGTCTTTGCTTCTTCAAGGTGCTGTCCATGTATGATTTCTCAAAATAAACTTACAATAGGTTTAGTGGGAAAAGTGACATTCCTAAGTCCAGAACTTGTGCATTATCTCCCTTTTCTCCAATCCTTTCTAGATTCCCCTGACCCTTGGCCAGCACTGGTGATGATGACAATTGCCAGCCCAGTGGGATTGTGAGGGATTGAGAGGGATCCTGAGGGATTGAGAACACAATTACCTTGTATTCGTCAGGCTGCAGTTACTGCAATTGCCCTTTTATGATTATTACTGAAAATGAAAGCACCAGAGAATCTTCAGAGTTCCAGACATCTGCCTTCCTGACCCCATGATGAGCTGCAACCCTTCCTCCCCGTTATAATCTGGGTTAGTTACCTCTGTTGGTATAGTAGCTTCTTCCTTTTCCTGTCTGTCTGGTATGATGACAAGCTCAAAACGACAGGCAGGAGCTTTAATCTTTAGGTTTGGGGAAACTTTTACTGTGTCTTCTGGTAGAAACATTCCTGCTCTGGGAATAAGTACACCTAGTAGAGTCTGAACCTGTGGGGTGAAGACAGGAAACAAAAGCTCACCAATTGAGCAGGGCCACTCCTATGCCCAAGGTTGGGTCCCAGATCCATGTATTGGTGTAGAGTACCATATACATTAACATTGGTTAAAATATAAACCATTTCTTCATAAACATTGCCCTAGCCCATACGCTGTCATCTCCAAGCTGGCCCTTTTGCTGCTCCATCAAAAGGTTATTTGATTACTCTGAATCTGGCAGTTCCTGGGTGATGAACTATGTGACAGAGCCATTGTCATTGCTCATTGCTGCACCTGCCTCAGAATAAATGAGCTCTTTTAGCATGAGGCAATATTAGGTGGGATTGTATGATGATGTATATGACACCCTGTGACTCATATAAATAGAATATTTGTGAAAATTATTAGCTCACAAATAAAGTCTCAAAATATAAAAAATATATAATAAACACTATGTTCTCTAAACACAGTGCAGTGAAATTAGAAAGTAGTAACAAAAAAGCAAAAATACTATGTACCTGAAAACTGAAAAACATACTTTTAGATAATTTGTGTCAAAGAGTTAGTTATACTAGATATTATAAAATAATTAGAACCAAAACCAACATAAATACTGCATATTAAAAATTATGAAACGCTATAAAACAATATATGGAAAAAGTTCCTGAAATGCTTGTAGAAAAAAAGAAAATAATGTGGTAAGCTATTAACCAAATCCAAGCATTTTAAAAACCCAAATCAGTAAACTTAAATAAGGTACAGTGAATATAATAATTAAAGTAAGAACAGAACTTAACAAAAAGTAAAGGAATAATAGAATTATCAAAAATCAAATACTCTGTCTTGGCAGAAAACTAGAAATTAAAGATATCTTTCTTAACTTGATAATGGATTCCTACCAAAAACCTACAATAAAATAGGAGCATTTTCTTTAGTGTAAGAAACAATATCAAGATTCCCTCCCTCATCATTTCTATTCAATAATTTATTGGAAGTTCTAGACACAAAATTGATTAGGAAATAAACAGGACACATATGAATTTGAAAGGAATAAATAAAATCATTATTCATAGACAAGAAAATTATCAGCATAGAAAATCTAAGAAAATCTATTGATACAATGTTAGAATTATAGTTCCACAAATTTATGTATAGTATATTAGATCAATCTGTAAAAATCACTTTCTTATATAGAAACAACAATCAATTATAAAACTATAATTTAGAAAATAGATTCTTCTGCACATTAGAACAAAACCTACAAGGTAATGGAAAAAGAATTTCTAATAATGAAATAACTACTTTTTGGTGATTATAATTTTTATCCAATTTAATGTATAAATTTAATATACTCCATTTTAATTTGTAAGATGGAATTTTTTTAAGATGATAAGCTTATCCTAAAATTCACATAGAAGAGTAAAGAATACATGTATCTAAGAACATTTCAGAAAAGAAGGATGGGATGGTTGTAGGCTCATACTACTATATATATTGAATTTTTATAAAGCTGTAACAATTAAATCTGTGTTGGGAAACACAAATGAATCAGTAGAATAGAACATTGACATAGGAACTTTGTAAAAATCATTAATCAGTGGGAGAAAAGTTTGACAAATTTGTCTACATTAAAACTTTCCGTGTCAATAATGGTACCATTAAGAAAAGTAAAAAGGTGATAGTTTTAAAAGTTTGTCTAGACAGGTTCTTGGAAACTGTGACTTTAACGACACTATGAAACCAATTTTACCTGCAGGCCAATTGACATAAACAAGAGTTAAGTTCCTATAGCGTATTTCTAGTCACAAAAACATTACACAACTTCTAATAGAGACCAAAACACTTCTAATATTAAATGTTGAAATAAATGTAAGCCATACTTGCATTTTTAAAGTACGAATAAAAACAGCAAGATAAAAAAGAAAAGAAAAGTAAAAAGGCATGGCTGAAAAAAATGTGATGCAAAATTTGTAGCTAAAATATATAAACGTTTTTATAGATGACAAATACCCCAAAAAGGAAAATTGTTAAAGACTATGAGCAGCAATTCATGGAAGAAAAAGCCTTAACAGCCCTATGGAGGATGACATCATTGGCCCAGTTTTTCTTTCCTCCATGTACCTAAGCCCTTTTCCATGTGAGTTTGTAATTCTTCCCACCAAAGGGAAGGAATATATTTTCTCACACTTTGACTCTGGGTTGGCTATTTGCTTTGGCCAAAAAAACCAGGCAGAAGTGAGCAAGTGCCAGTGCCAATAAGAAGCCATAAGAAATCCTACAAGTTTCTGCCTTAAGAGATCTTGCATATGGCTGGCTTGTTTTTCTGAGTGGGCCTGAATGACCACACGTGCCCAATTAATTAATTGAGCACGTGAATGAATGAGCAGCTGAATCCAAGCCTCGGCAAGGAGACGAGCCCAGCAGAGCTGCCCTGCCAAGCCCAGTCTGGATCCGTTGACTCCAGCCAAAGAACAGACGGACAGCGATTAATAAATAATAGTTGTTTTAAGCCACTGAATTTTGGATGAGTTGTGATGTAGCATTAGTGGGCCAGTCGCTAACTGATTCAATCTTCAAATTCACTGGTAGCTGAGGAAAAGCACATTAAGAAGCAAGGGCTCTTGTATTTATCAAAAATGGCAACAATTCAAAAGACTGATAATAGCAAGTATTGACGCTGATGAGAATATGGAGAAACAGGAATTTTCACATATGGTTTCTGGAAATATTAATTAGTTCAATACATTTGAAATACAATTAAGTAGTATTCGATAAAATGAAGCTGTTTATACTGTGTGACCAATGATTCCATGAAAAACCCTGGTATCTGTTTATATACACAAACAAGGAAACTCATTGCAGCATTGCTTGTATTAGTAAAAGATTGGAAATAATATAAATGCCTTCTTAAGGGAGACATTGTGATATATTTATAAAATGGAGTAATAAGTATTATAGTAGCTAAAACTAATGAGCCATACCTCTATATATAATATCAAAGTTACATTAGGGAAAAAAGCATGCTGCCAAAGTGTGCATGTTTGTTATCATTCATGAGAATTTTAAATGCATGAAAATCAATATCATATTATTTCTGGATTAATATATATGTAGTAAAAGCATAATATATAGATGTGTGGGAAACATAACTGCTTCTGGACTTTTGAGTAAGAGCAAGAGGGAAATTGCATGGCAGGGGACACTACAGCTATATCTGTAATTTTTTCATTTAAAAAAATATCTAAAATGTTAACATTTGTTAAATGTGGATGGTGAATACAGGAGTACATGTGCTATGTTTGAAATAGTTCATAATTTAAAATAAAAATACATTATGGAAAATTCATATGGTAAAAGCAAATACTATGCCCTTGCTTAAAAAATGAAGTAGTTCTGTGCTAGACATTTAGAGTAAAAAAGCAAGTTATAGAACAGTGTATTGGGCTGATTCTCAACATTGGCTATACTGACATTTGGGATTGGGTAATTCTTTGCTGTGGGGCCTATCCTGTAGGTTACAGGGTAATTAGCAGCATTCCTGGCCTCTACCCGTCAAATGCCAATAAAACTACCCACCACCCCCAGTTATGACAATCAGAAATGTCTCCAGATGTTGCAAATGTCTTCTGGGGACAAAATGATCTTTGATTGACAGACACATGTAAAGTATTATATAATTCCATTTATATAAAAGTAAACTATATGTTTGTGTTGTACATATATGTGTTTATCACTAACTTTAAAGAGTACACTTTGTAGGATATACCTGAGATCATACAGCTGGGGAAGCGAATGTAATTGTCAGTAATGGGAGATATTGAAGGAAGAAATACAATTCTGATCAGTTTGATTTTTAAGAGCACGTGCTGCTTCTAATATGAAATTATAAATGTTTTAAATATAAAAAGAGTCAAGCTCTTACCAGTTCCAGCAAATAGAATGAATAGATTACCATTATCTTCAGTGTATCATGAATGTTTCTATCACTGAATATTTATAAGACCCTGAAGGGCATTTGATAATGAGAAAAGATCAAAAACCTTCATTGGTTTCCTCAAAATTTAGTTGTTCGGGAAATACTTTAAAACTCTGATAAAAATTTCAGTGGTACTATTTTTGTTTCTTCTGGTCTGAGACCTGGTAAGCAGACTTCATGGCCAAATGCAGGAGCTTGCTGGGATAAAAGAGAACCAAGAGGTGTCTGGTACTGATCCACTACCCAACACTCTGGCTGATCGCAAAGCTAAACTTGCATCAGAGATCTCACTTCAGGCCACCTTCTTGCTCATCAGTCTTTGGGAGCTTCACCATAAGGAGGGAAGAGTTGTGCAGTTATAGCCAAAAACTGGTTATTTCCATAATCTTCTGTTCTCTACCATTTTTAAGTAACTGAACTCATCCCCATCCCCTACACCCAGATCAAGTCCTCCTCCAGGGTTCTGCATCTCAGCAAACAATATCACTAACCACCTAGTGGCTCAACCCAGAAATCCTGGAGATATTCTTGTCCCCTTCTTTCTCCTCCTATCCACATTATATTATCAAAAAGTTCTGTTAATTCTACTGCTTCAGTCTATCTAAAATATCTCTCCTTCTCTCCCATCCCCCCTTTCATCTGAACTCTTCCCTGGTCTTTCCACTGTACATTTCCACCACCATCACTGCTGCCACCCTACTCACAGTGACCACAAAATCACCTAGGGAGATCTTTTCAAAACGCAAATCTGATCATATCTTTTCTTTACTTAAAACCTTTCAATAAAATCCTCCTGCTAAAAGCATAAAGAATAAATCATCAACAAGGCTATGGGATCTTCAGAATCTGTCTCCTGTTTGCTTTTTGCATCTCATTTAGAGTTACTGTTAGCCTTGCTTACGAAGCTTCACTGACTCAGCAAGTCTTTTGGTGCTTCAAGATCCTTTCTCTACCTCTTCAGGCTGCAGTGCTAATCTAGCCCCTCTTCTGTTAACATCTTTTTGTTTTTCAGACACAGTTGAGTTGCTACTTCCTTATGGAAGCCCTAAAACTGCCATCCCCACCCCTGGTTAGAGACTTCACTAGTTGTGACGGCATCTTCTACTTCTGCTTTGTGCTAATTACAAATATGATTTTATAATTATTGTTGATTATGATTGCCTGTAGCACCAATTGTATTCAACATTCTGTGAGACAGAGACCATACCTGGAACAGTGCCAGAAAACTCAATAAATATTGATTGAAAGCATAGATAAGTAGTAGTAGGTATGGCAGGGGAAAGAAGGGAGTACAAAAATAAACCAATTTAGTAAAGTAGTTCAAAGCCTAGGAAGGGCAACAGATTTGCAGACATCTCACCAAAACACAGTGTGAGAAAGATTATGATAGTGTTTGGAACCACTTAAGGAAGCTTCATTAACTGAGCATGGGTAGTTACACTCTGGTTTTTATTCCCCTATAATGAGAAGTTGTGCTTTGAGTAAGTTTCTTAATTTTTTTCAGTCATATAATACACATTTATTAAATATGAAGAAGAATATCCACCATTTTTCTTGTCTCTTGATGCTCCAGAAAGGAAAAGTCTTAGGAAAACTTTAGGGAGAAAAGTTATGCCTGTGTTTGTAGCTATATGATTTTAGCCAGAGAAGAGTGAGTGCAATAGTTTCTTCTAGTTAGGCTTCTTCCCATCTCTAGTACACAATTCACCTTCTTTCCCATTAGAACAGGCAACGCTGATGGGTTCTGACTCAGCTCTCTTCTTCTAAGGCTGTAGTGCAAAAACAGTTTTTGTCACCAACATCTTTCTTTCTGGCCCAGGATTTTTCTTTCATCTATTATTACCAATGTCTGCTATATAAAATTTATGGAAGAATTTTACAGATTGAATGCAAAATGTAAAATGCCTAGCATAGTGCCTGGAGCATGGTAGGCACTCAATCAACAGCAGTTTGTTCAGGTTTTTATGATTACCTAGAAAGACAGTATATTCTGTGACTAAAAAGTAAAGAAGAAAGAAACATGAATTTAAAGGCATAAAAGAAATCAGAATCTCTGACTCCAAGAACTGTTTTTCATTTATTATAGATTCAACTCCAAAAATTAGATACAGGAAAAAACCGTAGGTGATTAGATATCCCCTATTTAGAGCTCAGTGAGGTTTTAAATTGTGTAACCTGTGAAATTTACAGAGTTGAGCTTATGTGATTGGATTTGAACTTGGTTGATTATAGGAGGGAAGGGAATGCTCTCTTTTAATGCAAAGCAGAGAGACAGGCTCATAGGTTCCCTTGGTCCATGGAGGCTTGACTCTCTTACCAGGAAGATCGGTATAACACAGACGATATTTCCAGCTGGTGTCTGAGAAACAATCCCTTGCACATGTTCTCAGCAGGAGACTGCTGATAACAGAGAGGGATGTACCTGAGACTGAAACCAAGCCTCCGGAAACAGAAATTTGGGAAGCTTTATTATACAGCAGACTGAATCTTGTGACTTGATCAACAAACCTAAAAGCTTCTGATCCTGCACGCTTGATTTCTTGGGTGAAATCTTGGATGAAATCTGAAACAGCCCTTTAAAGGCCACAGATGTCTAATAAATCTCAAGCCAATTCTTCTCCCCTCATACCCACCCAAATATTTCTGTTTTTAAGGTTCAATCCTTTAAGCCATTTTCACAATGGACCAATCCTCATTTGTATTTTAAAATGGAGTGTATTTAGGATTATTCCTAAGTGGCCGCTGGTTTTAGTTTGTTAATGGACTGACTCTAAAGTAAATCTGGGATTAAAAATAGCTCCCTCCTCCAATCCTAGCCAAAGAGAAATAAGAGTCTTTCTTCATCACGATGAGTCCTAGAGAAGCATTTATTTTTGTTATCTCAGAATTGGTCTGTCCTCTTCTGCTCTCTCATGACAGTTTTTTTAACAGTGAAACTGGCAAGATACAGAGGAAGATGTCGCTCAGGCAGACAGATCTCATGGCTGTGCTGTTAAACCAACAGGCCAGGATTATAGGAAGTGAGGGGATGCTTTCATTTTGCTTGCTTATCTGTATTTTATTGGTTGTTCTCAAAAAACGTATAAATTTGATAAAGAAACAATAGCATTTAAAAATATTTAAAAGACAAATTCATTTCCTTCACAACTCAATTTATTATAAAATAAGGTATAATTTTTTACTTTTATATTTCTCTATTGTTTTCAGCTCCTAATTGGAGCTGAAACACAAAATTTTCAGACGTTACACCCAAATGGTCCAATTATTCTGACTTCTGGTAGTTATGATGTTGACAAGCACAACCACATATCAGCGTTTTGGTACTGACTGCAATACAACAAAAACCTGATCGTACAAAATTTCAGCATTAAAAAACAAATCCTCTTCTAGCAATCATTAAAAAGAAAAAAATTTCTGGTTGGTGGAATCTTTCACTATCTAGTAATTCTTTTGATGTTGAAAATATGGATCTATTCCTATACTAGGCAGAAGAAGTGGCATATGGTAGTCTAAATACTGAAAAGTGAATTATATTCGTTTTTGAAAATACCAATCAGTACCATGATTTTTACTTAAAAGTATGATGAAGTCTTCTGTATGTAATAAAAATTATTTATGGTGTTTTTCTCATCAAAAATCATTCCTGTATCTTGCTGTGAAAATTATCTAAGGCTATATTTAAATACCTGACAATTAAATTAAAAACTATTAAGGTGGTGATTTTTACTTTTCTGTATTTCTTTTTTTACCTCTTGTTTCCAAATAACCTTACTATTTTGAAAGAAAAAATTGAAGAAATTTATTATATGTCATTGCCCCCGGTGAAGGAAACCTTTAATAGAAGCTAGAAAATTAATGGGGAATATGCTATAAGTTATGAGAAGCTACACCTACCATAGAAGCCTATGAGTGCTCAAACAGGGGACTTAGTTCATCTTGAAGGCAGGTCTTCTTGTCTTGAAATAATTAAGATCTTAACAAATTTTACCAGCTGCACCATAGAACTTAGTCATCCCTTTAAATTGAGAGCCTTTGAATATACTGTCTGTAAAGCATTCACCACAGTGCCGTTTGAATACACATTTCTTTAAAAAATTACAGTTTAATGGTGGCAGTTTACATTATTTTTAGCTTTGTGTAACAGCTACAGACTATCAGTAAGACAACTAAAATTTGTCAGTGACATGAGTCTTCTATAATATAATATTTTATGTTAGTCACACAAACTGTTGTTTAGTGTCCAGAGCCTACACTCTGGTCTCTTTATGCATTACTGGGATTTGGGCTAATACTATTTCTAGGAATTATTCCTAGTAGCACACGAGGGCTGCAATATCCAGGAATCAATCCCTAAAGCTTTAGAGGCCCTACTGCAGAGACTCTCTCCCTGGATACTTCTTGCTTTACTGTTATTTCCCAGATGATTAATTTTACACTCTTCCAAGAGCTGCTGTTGCTATAATCTGTTCAGATCTGTCTTTGATCACTTCATTGACTTTTTAATCAAAATGTTATAAATCCCCCAGGACAGGTACCATATAATCTTTTTCTTAATTCTGCCAATTTCTTACACAAATGTAAAAATCAGCCATTGATTGATATCTCAGAATCATTGTAAATGAAAAGAGAATAGAAGAGAATTGACTCAAAAAGATGGCTTTTAGTTTAGTCCTTAATGAAATAATGTGAATTGTTGGAATTGAAGTTCTGTTAACTAGGAATTTCAAAATGATACACAATAATCATAGTCTGAATAATAAGAGGAGGAAAAAAGGAAGAGAAAAAAGAGAAAGAAAAATAAGGAGGGGAAATGGGGGGCGGAAGCAATAAAACTGGCTTTGGGACATTTTTTTTAAAAGGCAAAATAAAGGATGTCTGGTTGCAGAGTAAAAAGGTCTCATCCCAGGGGTACCTCCTCCAGTCTCACTGGGTTAAATCCAGGGGCATCAGTTCTCTTCAAATGCACATATTTCTCTAATCTAATGCAAAATGAATCCATTGTGGGGGGACTTTTAAGGTCTTTTCCAACTCTAATATTTTTGTGGAAAAGGTAAATGATTAAACATCAAAACAGATCAGATCTTTTAAAATCAGAATTGCCTCTTCAGTAAAGTAGACATTTCTTCAATGCATTCATGTCATTTAAAATATTATTATGTCAAAGACAAATATGTCTAACACACCAGGGACATTTTCTGTCTGTTCTCTTTTTCATTGATATGCTGTGGCCACTGGAATTAGGAAATATTTTTATTTCTTTTAATCTACTTTTCTTTGAACTCATATACTATATGCTTGATGTTTCTGATGTTCTCTGGAATAAGATAACTGTAGGGAAGTTCGTGCTGGGTGACAGAGAGAATGTTGATTTTTTAAAGAAGATCAAGACCTCAAATTCTATTAATCACTGACTACTCTTTCTGGGACTAGGCTTATGCTTAAGACATGACACCTCAATTAAAATGTTTAACCACTGTGTGTCACAAGTCCTTGATTCTACAAAAGCTTTTTCCTGCAAGTAATTTTCTTTATGAAAAAACCTTCATAGAACTAATAAACAAATTCAGTAAAGTTGCAGGATAAAAATCAATATATAAAACTCAATTGTGTTTCTATACACTAACAACAAACTATTCAAAAAGGAAATTAAGATAACAATTTTGTTCACAATAGCATTAAAAGAATAAAATACTTAGGGATAAACTTGCCCAAGGAGGTGAAATACTTGTGCACTAGGAACTATAAATCATTGGTGAAAGAAATTAAAGGAGACACAAATAAATGGAAAGACATCACATGTTCATGCACTTAATATTGTTCAAATGTCCATACTACTCAAGGTGATCTCCAGAGTCAATGCTATACCTATCAAAATCCCAATGGCATTTTTACAAAATAGGAAAAACAATTCTAAAATTCTCTCTCATTATTGTGACTCTTTGTTTTATGACTCAAATGAACATTCTCAGTGCAAAAACAGATTCCTTTCTTCCTACTTTGTTCTTCGAATTTTCTTCTAAGTCTTTCATAGCTTTTCAACAGGCTTGCCACTATAAAGTGATACAACAATAAAAAATACAAGAATATATAAACCATCTTTCCTCTTTCCAATGCATATTCTTATTTTCAGCCAATAGTCTTCTGAGATAAAGTTTAACAAGTAAGCAAACATGGTCTTTGCTGATGCTTCTGGCCCCTTATATAAGTAAGTCAGTGTTTTGGATGGTGTGGCCAGTTATGTATTTGCAGGATGCATTCCCTGGGCCACTTGTTATAGCGCTTGCCTAGGCTTTCCTACTGTGGCTTATTGTGCAGCGCTTTCAGATAGACAATAGTGCAAGTGGTGCCTCTGCTTTTAGCCACATCTGCTCCTCTTCAAGTCTCAGACACTTGTGAGTTGTGCCTTGGCTCCATTCTCAACTCTAAATCCTTGATATTATTCTTTTGGTTTGAAGACTCTTCCATAGTTTCTGGCTCTGCTCTTGAGCCTGCCTCCTAAAATACTTCTGCTGTGTGACTGCCTCTATTCCTGGCTTAAAAATAGAAAGGTAGCTGGTAATACAAGGTCTGTCTGGAAAGTATCCCAGCCAATGTTAATAAAACAAGAAGAGTTTGCGTGACATTGATGGAACTAACCTGGCAGCCAAGGAGAGTGGACTGAAATGTGCATGCATGAACAATGACGATTTCACTGTATTAGCCAGTGGGGCGCTATGTGTAGCCAGTGCATTCAAAATGACTGAGTGACTAGAGCAACGAATCTGCATCAAATTTTGCATTAAACTTGTACATTCCTCTATGGAAACTATTTGGATGATTCAGAAGCCTTTTGGGGACAATGCAATGAGTGCAGCACAAATACAAGTGTGGCACAAACGCTTCAAAGATGGTCAAGAATCTGTTGAAAGTAACCCATGTTCTGGAAGGCCTGCAACAAGCAGAACACCTGAGAATGTTGAATGTACTGGTTAGGTTAAGAGACACTGGGAGAACTGTGTGAGCTCCCAAGGTGCCTACTTTAAAGGGGACTGAGGAGTCATTGTCTATGTACAGTGTTTCTTGTATCTTCTTCAATAAATGTCTATATTTTTCAAATTACTGACTGGATACTTTCCAGACAGACCTCGTACATACTCACAACTTAAGAGTGAATAAAAAGGAGTGAATACATAATCACAGAATGATAGCACTAAAAGGCAAACTAATGAGCATTAAGTTCACATAATTTTATTTTAGGAATGCTACTGTGTCCTTTGGTACTTGCTTGTGTGCACTTTGTTTTTTTTAATTAATTTATTTATTTACTTTTTATTATCATTTCAGCATATTGTGGGGGTACAAAAGTTTAGGTTACATATATTGCCCTTGCTCCCCCACCCCCTCAAGTCAAAGCTTCAAACGTGTCCATCCCCTAGACAGTGCGCATCGCACTCATTATGTATGTGTACATCCCTCCCCTCCACCCCCCACATCTGACCAGGGAGACCCCCACAGGTACCTGAAGACATAATAAAATTATCTGTATCTGTCTATCCTTATTTAAGCATAAATAAAGAGGAATAGAAAAATTATCTGCAACTGCCATCTGGTTAGGCCTAGAGGTGACGGTGATATCCAAGTACATGTGAAGTAAGAGAAAAAAAGTTTCTCAGAAGTTTCACGCACTTGTTCTGAAGCCATCCTTCTTTCAAAGTTGCCTCTGTGCCTTGCTCCTCCCCACTTCTAGTCCCTGATCATCAGAGTCTTCTTCAAGGCTCTCTCTCGTTCCCACAATTTTTTTCTTAATTTTATAACTAAAAGGTAGATAGGATGAAAGAGTATAGAAGACATTGGAAAAATCATGGAAAAGAACTAAGAGACTGAGTTCATACTTTGTGCCAAGGCCTGTGCTAAGTGACTTACATTCATCATCCTATTTAATATCCATGTCGAATTGAGATAATTATCAATCTCATTTTAGAGTAGAGGAAACTGAGGCCTAGAAAACTTAAATAAATAATCAATGAACAAATGTTGGTAAGTAACACATTTTGAACCCAAAGTCCATATTCTCCTCCTTATGATAGTGTTATGCCCCATGATCCCTTAAAGGTTGCTATTGGTAGAGAAGGGGCTTGGTAAAACATCACATGACATCCATTAAAGAATAAGCATTACATGGGGAAAGAAGCATTCACAAGGCCAAGGTCAACAAGCTGGGGATACTGAAAATCCTCTGGTCTCCTCATTTCTGGGGAGAGGTATGATGGGTCAGGAAGTCTGCATCACATAGTGTGGACTTTATTCCAATGGGGGGAACCACAGTTATCTCTTTCTACACATATGGGAAAATAACTTCATTAAGATGAGATGCATAGGCTCTTTGGTCCCAGGCAGTCTGAATTGGGGGTGTCAAATAGTAATATTTACAAGTGTTTTCTGGGATCACCAACTGCTTGATATCAAAGACCCTGCACAGCTGGGAAATGTAGGGGCCCACGCTTCTCAGGGAAGAAGTCTTCAATTCCATGGTAGGCTGAGATTGGGTACTATCCCCCCAATCTGGGAAAAGGAGAATCACCCAGGATCCAGCTAGTGTGTGGTCCAGGCAACCTAGAGTGAGCTCCCAGTGTTGTTTTCATATGATCCTGGTTCCTAAATACCAGACATGCTACATAAAATGTGTCCTCTCCTCTCCCAGGATCAGACTCTTGGACTCTTTAAGATGCATAACTGCTACATTGCTTTTGAAAGTTGTTCTTTGGTCATTAACATGGTGCTAATGATAGAAAGTCATCAAATAAAAGTTAAATATGGCAATCTGCAAAATTTCTATTTTCTTTTAAGTGATAAAATTTTAAAAAAAAGAAGTTGGCTTTGTTCCTTTTTCACCCTATACCATCCAAGTAAGGAAAATGAGGCTGAGAAGCCTTATGCAGCGTGCCCCGGGGCTTCTGCAGCCAAATGGCAATGCCAAGATGAACACACTACACTAGACTTCTCTAATTTTCCATCCTGGTGCTTCTCCTCCTGCCAGGAATGTGACTAGAGTGTTAAACTTAAAAGCACTAACTTAGAGAGGAATTTAAACAGAAGTTCAAGCATATCTGTGGCAGTTCTGATTTACAGTTTATTGTTGGCAGTATGTGAATTTTGGGAATTAAGGGATTTGGCACAATACACACTTTGCCTGCTTGTGCCTCTTCTCGCTGTAACTCAACTCAGTGCAACAAACATTTCTAAAGCACTTACAAACAGGACAGTATGCTGAGTACACTGGGAAATAGATGAGTAAGACAATTCTTACCATTCAGGAACTTTACCTGGTTGTACCTGTCTCATGTCATTCTTTGCTGCAAGAATATCGGCCCAGTTGTATGCAGTTATCTTTGTAAGCTGATCAGAAGAGCATCCTGAACTGGTAACTAATACACTGACAACTAATACACGCTTTTTCACAGTGGCGATGATTTTAGCAATGAAGACAAATTAAACAAAAAGCAAATTAACACGCCTCCTATAGAGAAGGAGTGGGAACACTGAGTTTTCTGAAGAAAGGGCTACCAGTACTTTACACGTAAGTCCCAAGATCTTATCAGGTAGATGCCTCAACTTGCTGGTTGCTTCAGTATACTTGTCATAAAATCTCCTTCCAGAAAGACTCTCCCCTGGAGAAACAAGTACTTTCCTTTTCAAAGGCTTTTCTAGTGGCAAATCTACTCTGACTTTCCCAATGAAGCGCCTCTTCCTGAAAATACTGAAAGAAAGCAGCAATTATTTTATCATCATAATAATTATACATCATTATCATCATCATCATCATCATCATAATTTTATCATAGCTATTCCTAAATCGCAAATGCATATTTTATGGGCACTCTTTTGATCACAACTGAAGTATGGCTTTGATTTCCATCAAACTCATCAAACGGCAAGTCTCAGAGCAATTTTGGTTCTTCAGCATTTTAAAAGCAATAACATATATATTTCTTCCTAACCCAAATTAAATATCGCATCAAAGAGAAAGTGAAGGTAGAAAGGAAAAAGCTGTAAATTTGGGAATAAATGAGCCAAGAAATAGATATCAATGAATGGAGACACAAATCAGAAATATAGACATTCAATGAAACACACACAAAAAGTCTTGTTAATCTCCAGAGCATAAAAAAACTTAGGGGGAGCTGAGCAACCTAATTGACTGTCACTGCAGGATGTGACATGCTATTAAGAAGGTCAGTGTAATTTGGGGCTGGCTATGCAGAGTCATCATTTCCAGAAGTGGAGAGATAATGTTCCCTGTCTATGAGCTGGGCTTCACTCAGGAAATATTTAAGTGGCTATCAAGGTGAATTTGAGAATAGACACTAAGCCACCTTCGGACTGGGGCACAGATAATTAGTTGCAAGATGACTCCATCCTGAACTTTCTTAGCTACACAGCAGCCCCACCCTAGTCAAGCAGCATTAGGTCTTCTCAGAGAGTTTATTCATACACAATGGCCCTAATTTAACTTGCCAGTTGCCTGTCTGCACATGAGAAGTTTCAGATCACTGTTACTGAGTTAACTTTGTAATAAACATGAAGAGTTCCTTTGAGAGGCCTGAAAATCAATTTAGAGTAGGCAATCTTGAATATTTCAGTTTATGATGGGAACTAAGCTGCCCTTTATGTCTTTGTGGCAAGAAGGAGTGCTCAAATCAGATCCTCACCTCCTTTAAAATTCTGCTAAGTGGAAGCTAAAGGCATTAGAGTTTCTTTTTAACTTTCTATTTTAGAATAAATTTAAACTTACCAAAAAGTTGCAAAGATTGTACAGAGTCCCCATATGCCCTAAACCCACTATCTCCTAGTAATAACATCTTACATCAGTATGGTACATTTGTCACAACTCATAGTCCACTACTGATTAATTATTACTAACTAAAGTCCATACTTTATTCAGATTCTCTTAGTTTTTACCTAATATCTTTTTCTGTTTAAAGATTCCATCCGGAATACTGCGTCACATTTAGTCATCGTGTCTCCTTAGGCTTCTCTTGGCTGTGAGAGTTTCTTAGACCTTCCTTGTTCTCGAAGAATTTGACTTTTTGCAGGGTAATGATCAACCAATTGAAAGAGTCCCCAGTAACCGAGGCTGGTATAATTTGGGCAACAAAATAAAGTGATTTTGGTTTATAACTCAAAATATAAAATGAATATTCATGAGTCCATAACAGAATGGAGGACTGATTGAAAAAAAAATGAATGAATAAAGAAAAATCTCCCATGTGGAAGAATTCCAACTGCTCTATGTAGTAATAGATTATCTATGTAGTAATAGATAATCCAGCCTCCTCACTTTTTAAGTGGGCGTTGTGCATAGTAACTTCCTTCCAAAGAGTACTATATGGAAAGGAAAAGTAACTTTACGGTGAAGAAACGTGACAAACACCTTCTCAGCCAGGTGAGCAAGGTTAGTATCGACAGTCATAAATCACACTGATAGTTTGTGCACTTGATATGTGTGGTGAAAATGCACTTTACCTCAGTGGTCTTCCACCCCAAAGCCCATGGTTCAGTATAATCAAGAGAAAAACATGAGACAAATCCCAACTGAGGGACATCTAGTATAGACTGTTTTCCAGTTGCCATGAGAACAAAAGGAGACAAGCACAGTGTTGGGAAATTCCTCAGGATAGAGGGACTAGTTGTGATGATGCCTTTTATTTTTCACAGCTCTACTTCTTCCCATGAGCACCTGGAAACTCAGAGGATAAAGTGACTGTAAAATCCAAGGAAGCAATTCTTTTCTTTCCATTCATCTCACCTTGGTAATTAAAGGGACAGGTACTTGTGCACCATGTCATCTAAGGAGCTTCAGCTATGATGTTGGGTTCCCCTCTGCTACACATACAGCTGGTGGAGCTGGGCCGTGGCAGGTCCTGGTCTCTGCTGTAACCATGCTGCAGTTCATAGTAAAGTAACAAGAGACCTGATAGGTAGCAAGTAAATATGATCCACACTTATGAAGGGAATTTAACATTATAAAAATGATGATTTTCTATCTAAGTCTATAGCCCTACAGCTGAGCATAAGATACAAAGATACTGTAGTACTCTGGCTATATTTGAGTATGGAAATATCATAGCAAAACCTTGCAGTTCATTTTTTTTTCACTATCTGATTAATTTGAACTTGATTATGTGGTATACACTCTCCAAACTCTGAATACTCTCTAATTTTATTTTAATTTTCTTCATTGTTAAGAATAGGTCCTTTATTCTTCCTGGATTGTCATCATGTTTTCAGGATCCTGCTTTATATGATAAATTTGAAATATTCCTTATGAAAAGAGTGTGAGGCCTGCCATTATTCTTCTCATAGAGCCCATTTATCAACACTACTCCACCCACACATTTCAAGCACTGCTACTAAAAAGGTATTTTGAATTCATAAGTCATGTATAATGTTGGTAGAATTTTATTATCTACAAATAGTATACAACAGGCTGAAAGATAAAAATAAATTAAATCATTTTAATAATCATATTTAGATTTTCTGACATGCATATATATGTACCTTTAACTTCATAAATATATTTTGTCCTACATGTTGTATATCTTTAAATACCCATTATTTTTTCCTCTTAAGTGAATTTTTCATTAATCACTTAGAGATATTAATGATGAGAATTTTTCATGTGATTTTTTTGGGTATTTTTTTTTATTTGGAGTATTTGGATATCTGATGGAATTAATTTATTTAGACATTATTGGGAATTTTACACTGCCATCTAGTGATGTGCAAACTCCAATAGGTGGAGATTTTTGGCAAGCAATTTGCCTAGCCATCTAAATAACCTGCCTTCACATTGCCCGACTTTTTCAATAGCTTAGAAAAACTCTCATTTTGATAACTCTTATTTTTAATCTCAAGTTCCTCATCCTTTATAATTCACACTTCAAACTGTGGGTGAATATAGGCGTCACTTTGAACATGATGAAGTTTGTATTAGATGCATCACACTCCTTTGGTTGGTGTACTGGTGACAGTGGCTAGAACTTCGTGAGTGCTCACCATTTGCCAGGTACTGTTCTAAGTCTTTTTCATGTATTAACTCACTTAATCACAACACCAGCCTTAGAAGTAGGTACTATTTTGTTTCTCTTTTGCCCAAAGTCACATAATTAACAAATAAGCAAGCTGCAATTTAGATCCATTTAAGCTGGTTCCAGAGTTCGTGTGCCTAGCCAGTAGGCTATAATGGCCTCTTTATTTAGTCTTCACATCCCTCTAGTACACACACAGATACACACACATTTTCTAGCCCCAGTTTCTTCCTAACCCACCCACACATAAATACATGTATGAGTCCCCGACCACCTAGGGGAATATCATCTTGGTTTTTCCTTTATACATAGGTTACTTGCTGCCTCTAAAACTTACTGCCTTGCAGATTTGAAGAGGTTGTTCTATTTGGGGTTTTGGGTTCTTCAGTAAAAGTCTGAGGGTTATCAGCAATTTGAGCTCTAATCTTAAAATAAAAATCAAGGCCAACTTCATGATATAATCTTAAAAGAAGTTATTTCTGCATAAAGATGGCAAATTTTCTTTTTTTTCTTTTTCCCAAAAAGCATACAAAATAAGAATGAGATAGAGTTAATTCCAGCATGACAATGTGGGATATGACTACTTAATTGTTATTTATTTTTTAAAAAACCATTCAAGTTAGTGAAATTATTAATTTTGCAACAAAATGTGGCAGCTAAATTGAATATTTTATTGAAACTCTAGGCAACTCTAACAATCAATTAGCGCTGGCTCCTCTACTAGACAACTGCACACAATTCAAGGAGCCGGCTGAGGAGTATGAGGTGTGTGCGTTTGGGAGGGTGAGGGACAGAAGGAAATGCCAGCAATGCACCCGTATGCTTTGTGGTGGTGGGGTTGTGCCTGTGTCTATGTAGTGGGGGGAAGGAGGAGGGGGAGAAAGTGGTGTACCACAGAACAGAATGCTGAACCTGACCCAAATAGATAATTAAGTTAGAAAGTGAACAATTTTTACAAACAAAATAATTAAGTGCTAGGTAGAAAATATTCTCTTGCATTTCAGAACACAGAAAATGCTCCAAGGATTAGAAAAATAAAAGAAAGTCTCCCAGAAACTATGCTGTTTGAGTGAGGGCCTGAAGGATTGTTATTGAATTTTATTGTTTTCAAACTTCATCCCAATTGTCTTAGTCCATTTGGGCTGCTATAACAAAATATCATAAACTGGACAACTTATAAAAACAGAAATTCATTTTTCATAATTCTAATGGCTGGGAAGTGCGAGATCAGGGTTCCAGTATGGTTGGATTCTAGTGAGAAGCCTCTTCTGGGTTGTGGACTATCAACTTCTTGCAGTGTTCTCATGTTGTAGGAAGGGGCAAATGAGCTCCCTTGGGCTTGCTCTTTAAGGGCACTAATCTTAGTCCTGAAGGCTCTGCCCTCATGATCTAATCAACTCCCAAAGAAAGATCCCACTTCCTAATGCCATCACTTTAGGGGGTTAAGATTTCAACATATAAATTTTGGGAGGACCCAAGTCTATAAGGTTAACAATGCAAAGGGAGACATTTGTAATTGATACTTTGAAGAAAAAGGCTTTCAAATTAATAATAACGATAAATGAGGCAATGTTTTCTGGGAACTTGGGATCTTTGCTCTAGAGAGGTAGCTTCCGATGCTAGCAGAAACTTTGGTGTGTGTGTCATGATGGATTGGGATGTTCTCAAACACACAAGGAACCATGATAGCCTTATTCACAATCCAGTCACTGCAAAATTAATGGAAAGTCATAGTGATCAGTTTCTGTTCATTTTTCTCATATTGTGTGATGAAGATAAAATGAGCCATGCCCTTTCCCATCCTAAGAGTATTCATCACAAAAAGTGCATTTGAGTTTCCTTATAACCTGTGGCAAGAATATCAACAAGCTTCAGTTTTCTTTCCTCTCAGATTTTAAATATTAATGTTTATATCTATGATGTTTGAAAGGTAAGTTTCTTGTGACCTCCCTGAATCTCTAGGGCTGCCGATAACATAGGAAGAATCTCACTGTTCTAACCCATGGTGATCACTTTGTGTGACAGGGACAATGATGAGTCACAAAAACTTGTTTCTTATTCTCCCTGTGTGTACCAAAAGACTACATTTGAAGAGTTTATTACAACTGGGTGGTACCATGTCACTGAATTTTGTCAACTTAATGTACGAAAAAGTGTCTTGGCCCATAAAAACCACTCACACAATCTCTCTCCCCTGTCTGCAGACACTGAGCAGAGGTATCAAGTAGGCAACAAAATAAAGAGGACAAGTTCTTGAATTGCCACAAAGATGGCTGCCTGCCAAACACCTGCATAAAAATATTACCTGAGCAAGAAACAACTCTCTGTTGTTTTCTATCACTAGATTTTGGGTTTGTTTGCTATCACATTTAGTTTGTCTTCGTGTACACTGTCAAAGGTCACATTTGCCATAAGGGCACTCCAGGTTTGACTAAAGTGTCAGCACAATACCTTTGACTCATGCAGTACATTAATGGAAATGGACTAAGACGAGGAAGTGAATAACTCCATAGGTGAACTACACTCGCTTGGTACCTGTTACATGAAAAGTTTCTAAGGACTATTCCTGAATTGGTCAATGAGAAAAGATGAAGTTTGCTCAGGAACATTTCCTATATTTAAAGAAGAAAGAGGGATTAGTAAAACAAAACAAGTAAAAATACACAAATGTATTACTAATTTATACTATAAATTTGATGAGTAATGCCCAGTAATCCACTCAGACTATCTAAGTCTGGGGGAAACTGCTGGTGGGGTCAAGGAGGCTGTGAGTTAACTGAAAAGCAGAGGGAGGGTCACACTGAAAAGAATCTCAGTAGTGAGGGGAACCAGGAGTGTTGAGTTGTAGCTTCCTCAGACCTAATGCCACCTGAGAATGATAAAAAAAACAAAAAAGTTATAACTCCAGAGAAGGATAGTATAGGCAAGAAGTGGTCTTTTGTGTGTGATGGAGTAGTTTATAAGATTTCCAAGTGTCTAAAATGAAAAAAATTAGAATTCTGCCCTTACTTAACAGTTTCTGAAGATAAGATGGACACAGAGGAATGGGCATCGGCATCAACAATGTCCTAAGAGTATGTGTGATGAATTCATATCCACAGTCCTAAAATGGAAGAGGGAGAGAGAACTGTAGTGATTAAACTGAATCGTGTATACATATATTTGAAATCTCAGATTGCAAACTTTGCATGGAGTTCTCAGTTCACCTGAAAAGCGATATTAAAATTGCCTGAGTAAAATGTAAGAACTGAAGGTCAATGATGGAGAAGTTAAATAAGGGAAGCAAATCAGGAATGTCTAAGGGTTGTTCATCCAGGGGTCGGAAAGTTTAGTTTCATAATCCTTGTTCTTGGAGACCTTGATTTCCTATTGAGTAGCACATCCACTAGAAAGCGACAGAGGAAAGACAGCTGCTTTCAGAACAAGTCTGAGACAGCTGGTGAGATCACTGAACCTGGGAGACAGTAAGGGATAAAGAGACAGTCCTCGACCCTGGCAGGGCTGAGGTCAGAGCTGCAGGACGACAACTTTCATGGGCAAGTCCGGGTGGTTCCAGAGTCCCATGCTTCACTATCTTCTAGAGAATTTTTATGCAAAAATGAAAGCAAGCAAGACTTTAAGGAAAATCTCACATTAAAAAATTACCTTTTAATAAAGATTTTCTTTGACATTACAGTAGGTTGTTACTTACGAAAAGCATATTCATCAAAGCTATAGGGGTATCATTTATAAAGCCTTGATCGCTGTGTTCTTTGTAAAGGCTCCTATGTTACTATATTGCATATCTAAAATGCTCTCTGCTCAATATGCAATGCCCTTGAATAGAATAAATTGTCCTTTCCACTGAAGTAGAAGTTATACTATTCAAAGAAAACTTTTAGAAAGAAACTGTAAATCTTTAAGATGAATTTCGTGTACTATGATAAAATACTTTTTAAAAAAATTTCAGAATATTAGGGGGGTACAAATGCTTTGGTCACATAAATTGCTTTTGTACCACCTGAGTCAAAGCTACAAGTGTGCCCATCCCCAGACAGTGCGCACCGTACCCTTTAGCTGTGAATTTACCCATCCCCATCTCCTTCCTCCCACCTGCCCTAATCCCAATTTTTTTTTTTATTTCAGCATCTTAAGAGAGTACAAATGTTTAGGTTACATATATTGTCTTTGCCCTACCCGAGTCAGAGCTTCAAGCATGTCCATCCCCCAGACGGTGCACACTGCACCCATTAGGTGTGAATATACTCCCTACTCCCTCCTCCCACTTGCCCAACACCTGATGAATGTTACTACTATATGTGCACATAAGTGTTGATCAGTTAATACCAATCTGATGGTGAGTACATGTGGTGCTTGTTTTTCCATTCTTGTGATACTTCACTTAGTTTGTTTTCCTGATTTCATACTGGTGCCATGGGTTGGAGTTTTGCTGTATATGATTGTCACTGGTGACCCAGAGACTATATTCCACTCATTGGTCAGTTTTTATAGCCAATATCCACAGTTCACATCATTAGTATTCATGAAGACTTGAATGAGCATTTGTGGTATCTGTTTTGCAAAAATGGGCTCTTGCACAGATTCATCATATGAGTAAGAGTGTAATTTATTTTCTTCAGCATTCATATTGACATGTTATCAATTATTTTTCATTTGCAATACATAAAATTGCTTTTCCAAAATTTGTGATAATTTTAATAGGTCAAGAATATGTATTGATTCTTAATATTTTATAGCTCTTGTTTTATGTATAGAGAGGTTTATTTTATTTCTTTGAATAATATTGCAGGATTTCTATTCCTCTGGAATCTCTATGATGAGATATATATTTGGATATCATCCAATCTAGTTCATACTTATACACAATTATGACGATATATGCTGAAAATACAGACATGAAAGAGCTTAAGCTTACAAAGAGGAGTAAAACTAGGGTGAATTCACTCTATAACACATGACTCGCATCTTTATATTTTTTATGATTTGGGTGGAAATCACCAATAAGACATTAATTAGCCCATATGTTAGTTACTTCAAAAATCTCCTTAACTATGTGGTAACACTCTAATTATAGGAAATGATAAGGATCATTTAATACATGCAAACTGTCCATAGCACAGACGAATTAGTGTAGACTGAACTGTAACACCTTGGTACGAAAGATGGGCCAGTTGCAGGGAGATTTATCATTTTGTCCTTTTTCAGTATTTTCCAAGTGTAGGCCCTCTTTACTCCATTACCTATGGACATAGGCAAAAAATCTATTTTTTAAATGATCTGGCCACAAACCAATTTTACAGTGCTATGAAAACAATAAAATCCTATGGTTATATTGTGTGAAAAAGGTGACCAATTGAATACCTGTGTGCCATCACTGGATGAATATAGACTGAGATAAAAAGAAAGAAAAAACAGGGATTTCAGATACTGATGTTGCTACTGTCTCTCTAAAGACAAGGATCAGCAAACTTAGATGTAATCTCCCCCCAAAAAATCATAAAATAAAATAGCTTCTTTTTAAGAACTACTCTGTCTTGCCAACAAAAACTGACAGAAACTTAATATTTTTAGAACAAGCATAAATTTAACATAAAGCACAAAAAATTCAGGCAGGTTCTTAAGAGCTAACATCTTTGGATGATATACCAGGATTTCTTATTCTCTCTCCTGTGCCTTTGAATGGACTTCCTTTTCGTCTTAAACATCTTGAAAAAACTCGGGCACAGCTCATGTGGTACTAAGAGTAAGGGAGACTCCTGAAAGAATGGGCACCTTGAGAACAACTGGGTTTTTTTTTCCTAGAGTTATGAAGGTTTTTGTAGCATTTACTTTGGAATAACTATTTCAAGGAAAAACAAAATGTATGTTAATATGGTATTGACAGAGGGCATCAACAAATGGAAAATTATAGCTAAATCATCAAGAAAGACATTATTCCTTGGTTACTGTTACTGGTTTCCTTTAATAATTGAGTTCCTTGAGCGCATGGCTCATGCTTCTTTATCTTTGGATCATCTTGGGACCCAGACACAGCTGCATTTTTATTTATTTTACATGTAATAAGACTTTGTTTGAAAATATGTAAAAAGCTAGTCTAAAACTTATATGTCTGAGAATACCTGTCCACATAATTTGAGACAAGATCAGGAACAGTTTTCAAGTGACTTATGTCTATAATGAATAAGTGAATGCTACAGTTGTTTTTGTAATTGTATGTATCTCTTACAACTTCTTCCACTGTTATAACTTTTATTAAAGTTACTGGTAAGCATCACTGACACTCAGTTAAGACTCCCATGTACATGAGCTGGCACCATGCCAGTGTCTTAACTGATTGGTCACTGCTCATGCTAAAACAGTTGCTAAATAGTTTAATATAACCATTCCTGTTACATACCATATAATGTTAATTCAATTTCATAAATTCTTCCCTATCTGTAGATATGTGGATGAGCTTTTTAAAAAATCACTAAAGATTAGCAATAGGAAAAAGTAAGAGGAAGAATACAAAGTCAAGAGAGAGAGGTTAAAATCTAGGCCACAGTTCAGAGCTCCTCACCAGATCACTTGATGGAACTCTCATCTGGTCACAGCCAATCTGACATTATCCTGACAGGCCATTTTCTCCAACTAACAGTGAACTCAACCCATTGCAAGATGTTTAAGCAATTGGAAAGGAACACTCATCTGTAAGTCCAATTCCAGAATTCCACTAAACTGTTTAGTCTGAAGTATTTAGTCTATATGGGGAGACACAGTAGGAACAGGGTGGTTTAAATGGCAGTTGCATATTTTAAAACAAGATATGAATACTGAGTAAGCATGTGCAGTTTGTAAGTATATAGAAGATGTCAAGGCAATTCTATGATTGTATCTATCTTACTAACATGGCTGAATGATGATTCCTCAATTTCAAAGAGACTAGGAAAACCAAGGCTACTACTTGAATTGAATTAAGTTAACATAGAAAAAATGTGCTGCCTATTGTACTTGAGTTAGAGTTTATTTGGGGGAATGGGTTAGCAGAATAAATATAATATTTATGTAGAAGTTTATAGGCTTTCACATGCATAATCTTATATAATTATTTCTAAAAATTCTTCGTGTTGAAAGTAGGAATTATTCTTTTTTATTTATGAAAAACAGTGATTCCAAAAAGTTAATTATTTTTAAAAAACCCAAAAGTTAATAATATTGTTTCAGGTTGCATAGTTAGTATAATACTTGGTGAAGCAGAGACTCAAACATTCTGGATGTAGAAGAAAGTATTACTAATTGATCTCTGCAATTAAATTATCTCATGCTTTCCTTCATGAAGATGAAGCAACCCTTAGTATAAAATGGGCTTCTCACTGGTTTTAGGTAATGGTAATTGAAACTACTCACGTAAGCTTTGTAGATCATAAAAATTGTTCCCTGACCTAATCACTAAGTTGAACTTACTAATCAAGTTAATTTTAGTAATGGCAAGAAAATATCTGTAATTTGAAGTATGGGAAACATGACCTTACAAATATAACCATATATAAGTTAAATCTTTAATTAGACTTATTTTTTTCCTGTATTATGTGAGATCAAAAGAGACAAGCCTTATCAGAACTTATTAACATTAGTGTCACTAAAGTTGGTATTCAACCCCCCACTGCTAAATTTGACTGGCTTTAAAAAAAAAAAAAGAAAAAGAGACAAGCTTGCCTGTTTAAATGTGGGCAGTAACCAGCACTGGAGATCAGGAAAAAGCTACTGTTAACATTGATGGCTCATTTCCCAGCTGTTATAAATTCCTGACCAGATTTAAAACACTTTCCTCCTAAACTCAGCAATCTCTGACAGTTAAAAATATGAATTTATTGTTGTTTTTGTTGTCATTGCTTTTTGAAAAGCAATAACTAATAAGTGCTTTTAATGGACTCTCTACATAAAAGGTTTCATCATTCAAAGTTAAATCCTATCTTTAAAAGAGAGAGAATGAATACATAAAATTATTTCTTTTAAACTGCTGCTATTTTTTTTCTCAGAAGAAAACCAGAAAATCAGCTCATTAGATTTTTGTTATTATTAACAAATGATAAGTTTCTCTGAGTCTTGTGTACTAATTTAAACTGTGTTTGAAAAAAGTGATAATAAATGCAGGGAAAATGGTTTTCTTTTAGAGAACTGTCAAGGAAATAGAAATTATAAATGAGGGAACAATATTAATAAAAGGATAAGAGGTAGAAACATACAATACTTGCAAAATTACACCGTATTGGATAAACAAATTCAGTGAATCATATTCTGACTGACAAAGTATTTAACCAAAGGAAAAACGTGAAAACGAACAAAAGAAATCCATCCCAAAGAGCTACAAGGATCAGAGTGACAGTTGGGCAGATGAAATGTACCAGGAAGTGAAGGAATTGTATGTTTGAGCAAGTCATGTGTCAAATCTGCAAGGGACTGAATGTTATTCAGACTCTGAAAGATAAAGACAGAAACATATTACCCAAAGAATAATACCCAAAATGAAACTGAATGAGGCAGCTGATTATTAAACAAGCTGAAGTTATGGAATTTTCACTGAATATTAGCTTTAGAGGAAAGGATATTAGATAATGTTCACCAGAAAGCATAAGCCCGATCTCATAGGAAAGTAAAGCAGATATTGATGTCAAATCTATGTAAATATGAGCATAATAAAATGGATGGGGGTTTATTTCCCAAGTCACCTGCCAAAAATTCTGAGAAGATAAATGCAAATTTGCACTCAAAGAGAGTTGCAAACCATTTATTTGAAAACTTATTAAGTAAATAGGTTATAATAATTTGGTATGAAATGTCACGTGTTCAGGTTGGCTACTTGCAATAAATTATAAGGAAGAAGCAATGCACAGAAACACATGACAGTAAAATCTTTCTTCAATATCAAGTTTTTCATTGCACAAATTATTCATATATTTAGTATTCCAGGGGGAAAAAAGCTGCTTATTGCTTTATTAGCTGAGCTTATCCATCCCACTGCTTTGACAGTTTAAAACTATGGACAGTGCTAAACACCTTGAACAGATGAGTGTGATGAATTGATGAATACTTGGTTTGTCTTAGGTTAGGGGGAAGATAATACATTAAAACTAATGCAGTGATCTCAACCTGATAATAATTCTGAGTTTCACTGGAAAAAGTCCCATCATCATTTAATACCTGGCTATACAAATTAATGAAACTGGTAATCAAAGGATTAGTCAATCTTCAGGAAAGACTTGATCACAGTGAGGAAAAGTCCACTTTAAGTGGCTATCCCAACCAGAGAACTGGTTGTCTTAAGCTCAGTTACCTATTCTTATAAAAATATAGTTTTTCTGATGAAAATGTAGCTGGACTATCTTCCCTATCCACTTTCCAGTAGTTGCCCAAGCCAAAATCTTGAGTGTCATCTTGGACTGCTTTCTGCCCTTAACACTCACGTATTTTCATCTCTTCTGTCAAAACTACCTCTCTCCTGAATCATTGTAACAGTCCCTAACACTGATGCCCCTGCTTCCTGCCCTGCCCTTGACCAATGCCTGCTTCCCTCTGCAGTGAAGGGGGATGAACGGTTATAACGTATTGTCTTTGTCTAGCACTTTGTCAGTTACTTGTGCTGGACTATATGTTTTTGAGGAACAGGGATAGTGCTATTAACACTATTAAATCCCAATACCTGGTACTTGTTATGCACTGGCTCAATAACTTTTTTAATGAATTAATGAATAGACAGTTGGATAGATGCTTGGGAAAGTTTGACATCTGTGAGAACAAAATTATGAATGTTGATTAGCACAAAGAAATGTTACCTCTAGAAGTACATTTTTAGTGAATTATGAAGTAGATGCAATTTCAGCATTATCCATAATATTTAATGTGCATTCATAGCTCTTCCCACATGGGCAAATTCACTCCAAATTCCAAATAACTGAATAATCCCAGTTTACAACACACCCTAGTCATAAAGTGGGTTTTCTATATTTAATATAAATAGTATCTATTAAAACCAATATTGTCTGTAGAAATCATGAAATATAAAAGATAAGTAAAAAGTGTTTTCTATCCTGAACGTAAGAATTTCATAGCAGGCAAGTAGAAATAAATGATTTATGTAGGATCTGGGAAAACGGATGGTGTACCCAAGCAAATAATTACAGATATAGATTGTCCTGTCTCCATTTCCAGCTTGACAAGTGAGATGTACCACCTCACCATGGAATCCTTTGCAAGTACTGCTTTTAAAATTTTCTAGGTTTTTTTTTTTTTTTTATTTTGTCCATCTTAACTGGCAGGCTATAAATAAATGTTGACATGGCATTATTGTGTGTCTATTCCACTCCACCAATTTTGGGATTTATTTTTTCCTATTTTCCAAGAGAGACAGTACAGGATAGCAAAGGAAAAGGTAGCAGGAAGATTTGTTTTTAATTCTTAGGAGCTCAGTTACGGACTTGGATGTTTCTCTGAAAAAGATTAATGATAACTGTAATGACTTAGGACTGTCCTTAACTTCTTTATCAATGTAATTATAGGGGAGATGAGATAGCCCTAAAACACTGTGCTTCTTTGATGTGTTTCTTTAGACTTTGTTAAGATTTGTCAAAGCCTAGAAGTGAAGATGGCCCTTTACAGTCTTCTAATGTCCAATGAACTTTCAAATACTTTCAATCACATGTTCTCCGGGGGGCACCTCAGTGTCAGCTTTGCTCAAGGGCCTTGTTGAGTTGGACTGTATATACCTGAAAATGATGAATGCACGTGAGAGTACTGTCTAAGCATCACACAAAATCACCAGCTGATAAGAAACACTGCTAATTATTAAAACAATTTCACAACACCCCAGAATATCATAAGTTTTTCAACAATTGTTACAAAATTTCCCAGTTAAAAGTGAAATTAACTTGTTTTAATTGAAAGACATGGTATTCTGAAGTTTATAAAAACTAAAGATGTGAGAGGAGGACAGGCAAAGTTAGAGGATGGAAGAAAAAAGGATCAAATCGAATAAAGATAAATAGCTACCATTTCAAAAAAAAAAGAGAGAGACAGCATATCATTTGTCTACTATATAAAAACACTTGACAGAAACTCATTAGCAGTAATTTTGGTAAAATTGCATAGACTGTCACTATGTCATTAAGCAGGGTTTGGAAAGAATCAAACATTTCCCTTGCAAGGCCAGAGAGGTACTTTGCAGCAAATAGTATGAACCAATTTTTATGTTCTAAACGAAGGTCTCCAACTTTTTTGGCACCAGAGACCAGTTTCACGAAAGACAATTTTTCCACAGACAGAGTGGGGGGTGGTTTGGGGAAGATTCAAGCTCGTTACATTTATTATGCAGTCAAACCTTGCTGCTAATGATTATCTGTATTTCCAGCCACTCCCAGAGCTAGCATCACTGCACCAGCTCCACCTCAGATCATCAGGCATTAGATTCTCATAAGGAGCACGCAACCTAGATCCTTCACATACACAGCTTATAGCAGGGTTTCCCCTCCTGTGAGAATCTAATGCCAACACTGACCTGACAGGAGGAGGAGCTTATGCAGTGATGTGAGCGATGGGGAGCCACTGAAATACAGAGGTAGCTTCACTTGCTCACCTGCTGCTCACCTCCTACTGTGTGGCCTGGTTCCTAACAGGCCACAAAACGGCACTACTCTGCTGTTCAGGGGTTGGGGACTGCAGTTCTAAGCAGTCATTCAACCTACTTATAAATGCCAATATAAAACAGGAACCAAGGTTGATTATTTAATAAATAAATTACAAGAACAATTTTACTGAGAGAAGCTTAATATCAACTTATATCTAGTCTTAGCAGATTTTTTAGCCACTTTAATAAAGTGTTTAGTAAATAGATTCAATTTTCATCATTCTAAGGCCTTCAAACTCAGTGTAGACAGATGTACACAAGCAAAGTCCTTATTTACACCACTCATATTTCCAAGGGACTATGGAGAAACCCTAATGTCAAACCTTGTTGCTAATTCACATGTAGGTTGAGATGGATTTGCTTCCACTAAAGGTTTAAGGTCATGTTATCCACCTTGGTCTCAGGTCACCCACCTGGCTCATTTTCAAGACTAAAATCACCAGAACAGAACTTCTTGTGCATTCATTAGCCACATCCTTCTCAAACACTTCATTAATATGTTGAGCTGTGTGAGCTACATTGGTTCCACGATGGAACTCATATTTGAAAAGAACGTGAATTTTTGAGTTATCCATGCTTTCACAAAAATTGCTCTAAAAAAATTTTTGAAAGATAATCACAAGCCAAACTGTGAGTTTGAAAGAATGAGGTTGTACCTTCCCAATAAAAACAAAGCAAGAAGTGTCAAAGTGAAATGTCAGAGACATCAACTGTCAAACTTAGTACTTAAGAAAATCAGACATTTCATACTTCATAAGTTAAATGTTTACCACTGGTAGGTATGATCATCTCATCTCTATCTGAAATCAGAAGTATCTTCCCTACATATTATATGAATATCATCAACATTATACTAGGGAAACATATACATGGAAATGGCCTATGATCTAGAACATATAATGTTCCCTCTTTACTCCAGTCTGTGATTGTCTGAAAACCTATATTCATTGTGTTTTATAGCTACAGCAACAAATTTAAGGCCAAACTAAACAATGTATTCCCAAGAGCTGCATGTCTTCGATTGTCCTCAAATGTCAGTTGGAATCTGGGACAACACCTAGAGGCTGTGCCTGGAGATTAATTAAGCCATTTGTGGTCAGTATTTCATTGTTCTTGTTTAAGAAACAAAGACATATATTGAAAAAGGGGCAAGTTTCTCTCTCTCTTTTTTTTCTTCTCCATTTCTTTGACTTATAGGGCTAGCATTTTATCTCTTCTTTATCTTTAGTTGGTTGCATTGTTATAAGTAGAGAATGGACATGATTATACTAGTTATTTTCTTCTATTTGGAAATCTACTTAGTGTGCACTTATAGCATTCAGATTCTAGTATGAGATAAGAATCATGTTAAAACCATATGGTATCTAAATCATTTATCAAATACATACCAAACACTCTAACTGCAAAATATGTACTGACAGGCCAAACTGTCTGACACTGGGAAAAGGAAGTAAGAAAAAAACATTTTTTAATAAGTGAAGAAATAAAGAATCTGTGTTTTAGAATATTTTAAACAGTATTTTCCAGAAAAATCACACTTAGTAATTAAAAAATAATGTTGACATTGCCAGTAAATAATTTTAGAAAGAACAATTAAAATTCTTCACAAAAATGTATTGCTTTGAGGGGTGTTTTTCTCACTTAAGACCATGTCTTAATAAAAAATTATACAGTAACAATATTTTATATTCACTAGCACTTGTCATATTTTAAAGCATATTCATACTCATTTCCATTCAGATAGAAGATAATCATTATACTCCTCAATTCTCAAAAAATTAACTGTGAGTTTTCTTAAAATTCTATCAATTTAAATTCAACCTACTGACATCAACTGGGAAAAAATATGTTTGTCTGTTTTTTCTTTATACTTTTTTCATTATTGGGCAAGGATCATCATACTCTTTACTACTGAGCAAATATTTCAGACTCATTGAAGTAGGAAAGCCTAAAAATGTAGGTACTGATAACCCATAAATAGATCTGTTAATATTGCTTCATAGATACTTACTTAAAAAAAAAAAAAGAACCCTAAAATTCTGAAAAGACATGTCCCACCTACCACCACCCCTCAGGTCCCAAACTCCAAACATCACTACTACCAAATGATATGGGATGGCTGGGTTTAGATGGTAGATTGTTTTTTCTGGAATGTGGACCCCCCAAAATTATAGGTAAATAGATATTATTTTTAAGAGTAACATCATAATGCTGCATATTGCTTATCTTTTTGTATGTTTTTATTTAAGAAGTTTATTTTTAAAATACAATGTATGTAGTTTACACCTCAACCAACCTAATACCTGTAAAATCCTTGTATTTTATTAAATATACACATGAGCTCATATATCAAATATTGCTAGGATAACTCAAATATTTGCCAGTTGATTCAATTGCTAAATGTAAACCTTATGTATTTGGTCTTTGAATTTACTTAATAATTAAAGATTTGATTTTCTTTTGTTCCTTTTATAACAAAAGATAGAACATGAAATAAATAGCTCTTAATTTTATAAAACCTAAATGTCAATTGCTTATTAAAAAGTCCACTATAGACTAGGGGATCCTAGTTTGTGCTCTTCTAATTTATCAGCAATTATTTTTGTCAGTGACTCACCTTTAAAGAGTCTTTACAAAGCTCTTAACTTAGCTTTCTAGAATTAGGCTTAAAAATCAACTGGCCCTTGATATTCATATAACTTCACTTGTGGTAGGAGAAATGCCCAGGCAGTCTGTAGAGTGTCCAGATGCATCAGTTAGTGTGTGAGGAAACACAGAACATCATTAATTCCGTAAATGAATTAAAAAGTGGTGGATAAGAGAGCTTCTACCACAAATGCTTCATAGGTGCTGTTACACAGATAAAATGCCATCACCTGGATATTTAGTGTTGGTACATATTAGACAATTACTAAGTACTGGTTCTTCTTCATTCTTGGGTCTTTGTGTTTACTGGTGAAAACATCACAACACTATCCTAAGTTTAATTTATATTAGCACCATTTTACAGACAAGGAAACTGAGTCTTGGAAAAGTCAAGCAACTTTCCTGGTTGTCAGACTATTGTATACCTCTTAAATAAATATATGAAAGTATATATATATGTATTCCACAAATATGTTTTAATTAGATGGAAATCACTTATATTTTCAAATGTTGGCAGTCAAACAACCAGTTTTTGAAGTATACATAAGCTTTAGATATAGGGAAATAAAATCCCTGCATTTTCCAAGTATTATCTTACCGTCAGATTGCCTTAGGTCTGTGGTTTTCATTTGTTTTATTCTTGTGTATTTACATCTGAAAGAAGTTATTTGCTGAGCTTTTATGTAGAGGATAATTCTGATAAGGATTTATTTAATCAATGCTCTTATAACTCATGAAGAATGAGTATAAGCTGGACTGTCATGTTCAGGATGCTGATATCATTTCATTCGCCTTCAACTTTAACCACACGAGTGCATACAGAGTAAAATGGATCAACCAAAATTCTCAGATAATAGATAATTTTAAGTATTTTCTGATTAAATATAGCATACACAATTTCAATTCTGATTACTAAATATCTTCCTCATAAATCCATTAGTTTTTTCTTGGATATAACCAATATTGAACAAAAGTAAAATTTCTCAGAGGAATTATTCTCCTGTTGATTTGGAACTAGTGATGCACATAGGTATAATCTTAGACATAATTTTTACTGATCATAAATTATGACATGATTTTTATTAAATTACATTATTTTTAGAGCACCTTTAGGTTCACAGCAAAATTAAGAGGAAGGTATGGAGATTCGCTATACACCCCCTTCCCCCACACATGCATAGCTTCCCCCACCATCAGCATCTCCCACAAGAGTGGTACAGTTGTTACTGACATAGCATCATTGTCCAAAGTACATAGTTTACGTTAGGGTTCAATCTTGGTCTTGCACATTTTATGGGTTTGGGCAAATATACAATGACATGTATCTACCATTACAGTATCATGGAGAACAGTTTCATTGCCCTAAATATCCTCTGTGCTCCACCTATTATTCATCCATCCTTCCCCACACCCTCTGGGAACCAGTGTCTCCAAATTGCTACAAACATCTGTTGTAGATTTTTATGTGGACATAAGTTTTCAACTCCTTTGGGTAAACATCAAGGAGTACAATTGCTGGATTGTATAACGTGATCTTTTTAAAAACAAATAGTTTATAGTTTTATAAATTTTCTCTGTCTTAAAAAAATTTAGTTCAGAAAAAATCCTATGTTTTATATACATACATATTTTCTGAACTAACATCACAAATATGCATCATATGTGGTTTAACATCCTGCTTTGTGACAATCTTTAAGACAATCATTTAATTGATTTTTAAATGAATTTGGAAGCCTTTTTTGATAGCTGTGGAATTCAATATGCTTACCTTATTTTGAAAAGAACTCGAATTAAATCTCATTTTAAACAGAATGACAAACCTCAATAGCTTAATGAAAATAAACTTGGGTGCAAGTTTTAGCCTTCTGGTGGAAATCTGCCAAAAAAGCTTTCACTAGATAATAATCATTGTAATTATAATAGCAACTAACAATGGCTTAAACATGACCTCCACAGTCATCCTTTTAAAATCACAAAGCTCTTAAACAATAACATGGCCAATGAGAGAGCTATATGAATGAGTGTGAAAAGTCAGGATGACAAGAAATGGGAAAGTAGGTGGCCCACACAAAGACAAGACCACCAAACCTGCTGGGATAATTTAGATAATTAATTTTGTCCTGGAATTGACAAGGTTGTTTTAAATTTGACATATTTTGCCACCATTTTTTATTTTACTTACAATTGTAGACAACTTTTCTATGAGTTGGTATAATTGATTTAAAATTGGACATTAATAATGTTTTTATGTGGCCCCTTTCTTTATATTCCTTTGGTTTATATTATTACAAACTAATAAGCAACTGAAATATTTTAAAAGAAATTTTATAATTCTAATAGTAGGTGCTTTATTCACCTAATATATAGATGTGGTTATTTTTCTTACTAAATTTAACTCATATTCACTATATGTGCACACACAGATATATATAGTGTGTGTAATGTGTATCATACACATGTAACACTCATATACATACATAAATACATACATAAATACAGATATATGTATTGAGCATAACCAAACATCTATTTTGCTTGGGAATTTGAATAAGTATGGAGAGTAAATAATTGGACATAAAAAATGTAAATTAGCAGAAACACAAATTTTGGTGACACAAAGTCCAGAGTAATATTTTCAGCAGTGAGTTCATTAAGTAGTGTTTGTTAGTTGTCCAAGACTTCAAATCGAATCATTGGTATTTCTGGGAACAAATACAGCTTTGCTGTGGTCTAGAATAATGTCTTGCATTTGTGCTTCAATAATCAGATGATATCTTCGATTTCTCAAAAAACAAAAATTCCTAGGGGAATCAATATGTTCAATTGTTGCTATGAAATAGGTAACAGGAGTACAAAAGTTAAGAATGGGATCAATGCCCTCATTTAAGCAGTCAAATTATACAAAATATCTAGCTGGTATGATCAAAATCCTGATTTTTTGGTGTCCTATTAAAATAAATGAAAAATATCAAAGTAAAGGAAAAGTTGACCTTATAAAAAGGAGAAATAATTGAATTCTACCTACTCTTTAGCCCTTTGTAATTGAAGCACTGTTTCATTTTATAACTTGGGTAACCTCATTAACTGTTTTCTACCTATGTCTTTTTACTTCCCAGGAGCTCTCTTCAAATGAAATCCTATCTTTTCTGACATCCTATATTTTTCAGCTTAATTTTAAAATTTCCTATATAAAAATGCCTTCCCAGGGAGATGACGATGATGATTAAGAAGAAGAAGGATTGGAAGATATTGGTGAAGAAGGTGATGAGGATGAAGGTGAAGAAGATGAAGATGATAATGAAGGGGAGGAAGGAGAGAAGGATGAAGGAAAGGATGACTGACAGAACATTGATGGATACCAACCTTCGTTTTTAAAAATTTCTCCAGTTCATGGGAGCAAGTTTCAGTCTTGTTTTTTTGTTTGTTTGTTTGTTTGCTTTTTCCTCTTGTGCCCAGTTCTTGAGATCTCTTTCCTCTATGCCCTGGTTCTCAACTTATTGTGGAGTGAAATACCTTGAATAGGATCCAATGGGAAAAGAATCTCTACCACTTTCTCTTCTAAATTCATTTCTATCCCTTCCTGTCCCAACAAAAACTGTCTAGAACCAACACCACTGAGCTCTGTGTGAAAAAAGAAAAACCTGTTCTCTTTGCTCTGCTGGAAGCTGGAGAGTGCTTGGCCCCTGTGTCTTAGTGCATAGAATTCTAGCTTTTTTTCTCCTTTCTCTGTATATTGGGCTCAGAAAGTACACTGTATCTCCAAGTGAATATGGACAGTTAGTATTTACCAACATGTATCTGTCTACTTTCTCTTGTTTAAAAAAAGAAAAGAAAACTTAAAAAAATGGGCTTATAGAAAGTAAACAAAGGATGGGTTTGAGATGTTTTTGGGTAGGTTAAGTGGGCAATTTGACAAGACGGTTTCTACTTTGGCATGTTTAATTGTGATATTTAATGGAGATCCTTGCAGTTTAAGATGATAGTTTTAAAATAAATTCTTTCCTAATGATGACTTGAGCCCTGCTACTTAATGGGAGAATTAGCAGAACCTATAAGATCTTACTTAGAATTGACATTCTCTGTTGAAATTTTGTTCCTGTTTATTTTTAAAATTTCTTTTTGTTTCACTGAAAAGGAAAGATGATGCTCAGTTTTAAATGTCAGAAGTGGGCAAGTTATTTTGTTACAGTAAAACTAAATGTATATGAAAAATGCCTTCCCAATTAATTTTGCCCCATACTGATCACTCACTTCATTTAGCATTTGAATTCAATATTATTTTACATACACTAATATTTTTAGTTCCTGTTAACAAAATTAGGAAATCTGTTGAATCATCAAAACATTTTTTATTATTTAATATCATTTAAAACACATATACTTATTAACAATGATTTAGTATTGTAAAATAAAGGCATGGCATTTACAAGCAAAATAATTTTTCTTTCCCCTAGAAATGTTAGAATAAATTCTTAGTTACAAAATTTTGATGTTGGTTAGCTTTTTGAGAATTTAAGGACAATCATTTCTAATATAGAAGTCCTTTTTGAACTTTAAAACAAGAACGGAACCAATATTGATAATTGAATTTAAACATACTAAAAGTGGGACTACAACCACATAATTCAGATGGTAAATTTTTTTCTGGGAACATCTCAAACTACTTTCTATCAGGATTGATATGTTTATATACACTTAGCAGATGAAGCCAAAGTTAGAGCTTACGGTAGTCATTCCTGGTGGTAATAAACTTCTCAAACTAATTCTAAGTCAAAGTTTCTCAACCAAGGTAGTACCGCCCCCTAGGGGTATTGTGGAAATTTGTGGGTTCTTTGATTATCACAATGAATGGAGAAATATTAACACAACTTTATTAATGGAAGGATACTCAAATTGCTAAATATCCTACAATACATGGTACAGTACTTAAAACAAACAAATAAAAAATAAACACATGCTATATGACACACTAACACACAAACTTGTAATAGTCCACCGAACATTGATGTATATGAAAAACCTGCTCATAATTGTGTCCACCTAGAACCTACGTCCATTTTACATACAATTACAAAGACTGTTTACTCAATTTTAGTTAACAGAAAATTTTCTAGGAATAAGACTCTCATTTAACTTGAAGGAAGACTGTACTGTATTTTGTTTGGAAATCTGCCAGGTGTTTTCAACATGTTCAGCAAATCACATTAACAACCAAACCACTACTTTATATTTTAATTGTTAATAAAATATACTTGTGCCAGTTTACCTTTGTAGCTATTACATCTTGATTATTTCATATATCATAAGCTTCTCAACATTTCATTGTCTCTTCTGGTGTTACCATGTCTGAACATTAACTAACACATATATTTTATTATAAACAATTGCCCTTATATTTTTCCATTTTATTATCTCAGTAAAAGTTTTAAAATTATGCATGTATGTTGGTTATATTGTCCATAAATTTCATTTCAGGAGAGTAAAGAAAGCACTACAAAATATTTGTTATATTAGCAAGACATTGGGCCTAATAAGGTCTCAAACCACTAGATACGATGGGAATGGCAGAGTTGAACCGCCTTAAAGCTTATAAGGTCAACGTTTTACCTGTTCAGTTATACCTTTTATAATAAAGGGATAATCTGGAAAGTTCATGTTTCATGTGGTGGCTAAAGTAAATAAGAATATAAGATATAATATAATTAGTTCTGGTAGTTTCTATGGGGAATATGGATGGACGTACAAACTAGAAACTTATGGGGTTAGTCTTCCAGCAAGTTTATAATGGTGGGCCTGGTAGAATTAGGGAGAGACAGGCTGTGTTAATTGGAGCATAATAAGCTGTCTGGGTTTCCTATGTAGAAATTTTGAGGGTGGTGAGGCGTAGAGTGAAAGGGCCACAAAAAACTGTGTCTGATGTCTCTTGTGCCATTTCATTGATGCTTCACATTTTATAGAATTTCCTATTACTCTCTGCTTATTTTTCTTTGTATATATCTAGGTAGCTAGATAAATGGTTTTTCTATTATCTTTTTCAGCAATAGTCTCAATACAAAATATTTTCTAAATTGCAGTATCCACATTTTAAGATCTTTATATTTGTGTTATGTGACTGGAACCAAGTTTTGAAGGCAAGTTTTCAAAAACCTTTTAAAAATAGCATGTACTTGGTGTACTTTAACAGCCTCTGCATATCAAAGATCATCTGTTTCCTTTACTCACAAAAGACAACTTAGTTAGTATAAAATTTTAAGATCCAAACTTAGGAATACAAACTTAAGGTGTATGTAGATGCAACTCCATTGACTTAAGGCATATATTTTGAGAAAAGACAATTGTGTATGTGTATGTGTGTGTGTGTGTGTGTGTGTGTGTGTGTGTGTGTGTGTGTTTCTCATTTGATGGATGATTCTAATGGTTTTTAACATAAGAATTGAACATTTGTTGATAAAGTGTGCCAGTATGCTTTTGGTGAGAATGTCTAGAATATTTCCAATGTTTTTGATATTAAAATTTTTTTACTTCAGAATAATGTTTGAATTATATTTTATTATTTCTTTCCTGTTGCTCAAAAAGTTTTCTTGATACCAATCTATAATGCTTATGCTGCATTTTCATTTCCTGTTTTTGTCACCTGTGATGTTTTCCCTCATTAATTTTGTATTTTGAACTTTTCTCTGTACTCTGGAGAGCTCATCAGATCTTATTCTGTTATTCTCAGTGTCAATTCTAACCTCTATGGCTCTGATATAGGTTTTAAAATTTGACTGTTGTGGTTTCATTTTCCTTGTAATCCTTCCTTATTTCCTTTATATAACTTCACATGTCATGTTCTTTATCTCAGCCTGCCCCTTAGGAATTTCTGCCCTTGTTTAATAAAAGTCTTCGTTGTTGTTGTTGTTGTTGTTGTTGTTGTTGTTGTTGTTTTGAGACAGAGTCTCACTTTGTTGCCCGGGCTAGAGTGAGTGCTGTGGTGTCAGCCTAGCTCACAGCAACCTCAAACTCCTGGGCTCGAGCCATCCTCCTGCCTCAGCCTCCCGAGTAGCTGGGACTACAGGCATGCGCCACCATGCCCGGCTAATTTTTTCTATATCTATTTTTAGTTTTCCAGATAATTTCTTTCTATTTTTAGTAGAGACGGGGTCTCGCTCAGGCTGGTCTCCAACTCCTGACCTCGAGCGATCCACCTGCCTCGGCCTCCCAGAGGGCTAGGATTACAGGCGTGAGCCACCGCACCCGGCCCTTTGTTGTTTTTTTTAGATGAGAATGCGTAAATTTTCTAAATTTTATTTTGAATCCTGAGAAAATTATTTCCTGGAAATTGGTTTATTTATTTATTTATTTATTTATTTTTGGATGTTTGATGATGTTTTCTCTTCCTTGTCCTTTGCTTTTGTACTTTTTTTTATTGTGTCTTTGAATTTTGCTTGACTCCACTGGATCCAATGAAGTGCTCTTTGGATCTCTCTTAGATACCTAAATGCATATATGTAAGCAGTTTATATTTCAATTCCTAATGTCTAGAAGGCTTTCATTTACTACTTGACATTATTTTCTACATGTGAGTCCTGGTGCTGTGCTATCATGAAAGGTACCATACATGAAAGTCTTATCTCCTCAGAATACACCTCTTACAGAGCAACCTCTTAGGTGGCAATGTGCCGCTTCAATTACCATATGCTTCCCACACAGCTGCCTTCTGGGAAGAGAAAGAAAGATGCACGAATGATGAACAGACCTCTAACTGACCACAAAAACCTCCATCATGCAATAGAAGAATAGCTGCCAAGTTTTCCATTTAGAACAGTCCTTTTTTTCTCATTCAAGGGTCAGACAGTTGCCCAGAGATGATGATAAGTACATTCACATGTCCAGGTTCTCTGTGTTCTAGATATAAAATATGGGTGGACAACTGAGCAGATATTTCACTCCTATTCAATCAACTGTAATTCATAAAAAAAATCCTACCACATTTTGACAATAAACTTTAATGTCACTCTTAGTTTTCAATGTAGTGGATTTGCATTTTCTTTATTTTTATAGGAAAGGTGTGATTTTGAAAACAGCAAAACAAGGGTATTGTAACACAGCATGCCAGAGATCATAATTGTCTGAGCATGGGCTGTGGCTACACACATCCTGTCATCGAAGATGGCAGATAATGATTTAGATTTTCACATGCAAACTGAGGTCTTGTGAGACAACCAGGTAAAGGTGTTTACCAGGCAGTTTGATATATGGGACTATACCAGAGGAAATGCTGACACTGAAGTTGTGGAGTTAGGAGTCTTAGTGTGTATGGGACATTTAAAGCTCTAGCGCTACGGACAAAAAGCCTGTGACATACAAATCATTAATTAATCAAGAAGTAATTGGAAAAAGAAGCAAGAGTAAATTGTGTGATAGAATCTAAAAGAAATCTTCAGAAGGAACGTGTTTTCAACAAATTCAAAAGCTGAAGAGAGATTTAACAGGATGAATCCTAGAGACCTGACCTTTTAGAAATCTCTGTAATGTTTAAGAGATGAGTATAAGAGGATGCTAAACCCATAAATCCATAATGCAGTGAACTGATGAGCAGAGGGAAAGTGAAGCAGTGACTGTTAAATACAGTTGCAAGAAATCTGTCTTTGATGGTTGGGGATCAACGGGATAGACGTTTGCTGGGGAGGGAGAGTCAAGAGGCTTTTTTTTTTTTTTTTAACAAACAAAATACTTCACAATTCATAAAATTGAGTTCACTTAAAAGGTTGAAAAGTGAAATGACTAAGTATAGCATTATCAGAGGAAACAAAGCCTCAGGCAGAAGTAATTTGTTGTACTGAGCCTCTGCAGTGTTTCTCTTAATTAACAAGTTAAGAGATGCATAACTGTGGAAAGGTGTGCTTGGCAACACAGGGAAGTAGTTAAGAGCATGAACTCAGGAGCTAGACTGCTTACATTTGCATCCTGGCGTGGCCACACACTGGCTGTGTGATCATATTTTTTACCACAAAACTCTACCAAGCTATCTACATCTGAACGCATATATATTGCCTTTCCTCATATGGCAATGCATGAATTTTTTATCCTGAATTAGGATAAAGTATTAGTAGATTATTCCCATCAGTGCACAAATGTATTATAAAATCTCCCATCTTAACATACAAAATTTGTCCTCTACTACAGCACCATTTCTCTGCTTCCATATGCGAAATTCTTTTTTTCTATTTTATAATTTTTTTTTTGTTTCAGCATATTGTGAAGGTACAAAAGTTTAGGTTATGTATATTGCCCTTGCCCCTCCCCCAATCAGACCTTCAAACTTGTCCATCTCCCAGATGGTGCACATCGCACACATTATGTAGGTATACACCCATCCCCTCCCCGCCCCCCACATAGGCCTGACACCCGATTAATGTTATTCCTAAATGTGCTCTTAGGTGATGATCAGTGAAACCAATTTGATGGTGAGTACACAATATAAATTTTTATTCTTGGAAATAGCCATCTTTTATTCCTAGAAAATGTGATCATCATGGTGTTTTAAGGTTTTTCTGTTGAAATCATTTCAAACTTAAAATAATAGTATTTTGCAAGAATAATATGAATATTTTTTCTTTGAATCTTTGAGAGTAATTTGTCAATATCATGCATAATTAATTCTGTCTTAGTGCAATTTTTCTATAAATGTGGACGTTCACCTAGAAAAACCATCTATATCCATCAAAATGGGAAGATTTTCACTGAAATAGGACATTTCTATTTCTACCATTTTTTCTGACTCTATTAGTTGGCATTATACTGTAAGGAAGGGCTATTTCTTCTCAACTATTGGTTCATTTGTTTTATTTATATCAGTATGGAGTCATGGATTCCTATACTATTCAATGGTTTATAAATATGTACTGTTAATTTACTTTAATGCTCAAATTTTCCCCAATTTGGCCAGTGGTAGTCCCTTCAAGCTGGCTTCCTATCCTTTTAATATATCTCCATCATTCTTATATCATTATTTTACTTTCTAGCATGATAGATTCTGGAGTTATTTTGTATTTTCCCTACCACTCCCCAGAAATCAGCCATTTCTCCAAAAAGGTCTGGCTTCTTTTAGTGGAGAATGGCATTTAGAAGTCAAGACCTGGTATTATGTGTGCTCATTGTAATTGAGGTATCACTGCTACCAGGCCCTTTCAGTGAGCCAAGCTATAAAATCAAAATACACACACACACACACACACACACACACGCACATTTTTTTCTATATTTACTCATACATATTAAAATTATATGGTCCCCCTGACACTACAAATGCTAATGCACCACAATAGGCTTATACTACTTTCCATCATCCATATTTATAACATTTTCTCTGGCAGTAAGAAACCTAGCTCCCACTGTTCTGAATATATTTACCTATCTTACCAGTATCCTATATATAATCAATCTTTTGCCCCCACTAGGTTACAACCCCAGATGAGCACTGTTCTCATTTGGGCTTCAACCCTTGGCCACTTTCCTTGCTCAGACTCTAACCTCTGGCAGGAGAACCACCCACTGTTCTACCTGGAAACTTACCTTCCTTGGCCTCAACATCTGGGTTTTAGACTAAATTATTCAGAAAGGAAGAAGGAAGAATGAAAGAAAGAATGCAGGTAGACAGATAGGAAGGCCAGTCAATGTACTTTCAATGTGGGCTTCAAATTCAAAAAGTAAAATGTCAAGAGTGTATCTACCTTTAGGAAATTACATTACTCAGGCAAAAAAAAAAAGACACTCTTAATAAATTAAGCAGTTAAAATACCAGGGCCTACAAAATCTTGACACTACTTGACAATATGTATTTGATTTTAGCTGTAGAGTCTATTTCCTATGTAATTCATAATGATAAGTATCTGTAATAACACTTTGTATTCATTTGTTATATTGGCATTTTTACTAAAGTGACTCAATCAAATACCTGCATAATCAGATACTGTGAAATTAGTCAAGAGATATCTTTAGATTAAATAAACAAGAGGATTTTCATGAGTTAACTATTTCTAACAAACACTTAGTTTTGTATTTTTAAATTTTAAATTATCCCTGGACCATGCAAGAAATTTTTTTGATTGATCTTGCCTAGCTCTGAACTCACTATAAATAAATTATTTAGCTTTTCCATCTCTGTAAAGCACCAAAGAGCTCTTGGGTAAGATGTATTTTTAAAATTAAAAAAATCAATTTCTTTTCATGACATGTTACTAATAGCTTTCACCCATCCATTTAGAGTACACACATCCCTAGCAACACAGAAAGTGAGAGTAAAATTGACAGAATGGTGCCAGGTCAGTGGATATTTTTATGCTCAACTTGAATTAGCAATTTTAAAAACTGTATTTTCTTTTCTTCTCCCTTCTGTGCTATGCATGCTACAAATATATAGTTGCCAGCACATAGCTTCCCATGAGATAACTCCAGAGATTTTTAGAAAGACAGCCTAGAAAGTGCCTCCTAAAGCTAATAAGACAAAATTTCAGATGATCTTATTTTTTATTAATTTCCCTAAGCATTGCATTCATTACTCTGAAACCAAAAATTCTTTGTATAGCATTATCATTTGTCAACCTTATTAGTAAATTTCTGATAGCTTAGGAACTTAGTACTGTATAAATACATGTAACATAAACCTGTAGGCATCAATCAGTGCTTCAGTATAATATAATTTTAGTCTATTTCCTCTTTAAAACATGTTTTTAAATAATGTTAGAGAAAAAAAATGTCAAAATATTTTTTCTTATGTAGTCACAGTGCAATGGACTGAAGCTTATGTCCCCTCAAAATTCACATGTTGAAATCCTCACCCCCACGTTGATGGTATTAGCAGGTGGGGACTTTGGAAGGTGGTTAGATCATGAGGATGGAGTCCTCATTGATGAGATTAGTGCCCTTGTAAAAGATGTCCCAGAAAGATCCCTGGCTCCTCCCAGCATGTGAGGACACAGTGGGAAGTTTCCATATATGAACCAGAAAGCCGGCCCTCACCAGACACCAAGTCTTCTGGCCACTTGATCTTGGACTTCCCAGCCTACAGAACTGTGGGAAATAAATTTTTGTTGTTTATAAGCCACCCAGTTTATGACATTTTTGTCATATTAGCCTGAATGAACTAAGATAGTAATTCCTTTACTTTCTAATATGTGAAAGTTTGAACATATATATATTCTATATTCTAACGACAAGCTTATCTGCTTCCAGCTGTTTCACCACTCAGGCTACTTTGATTTTTAACTACACACAGATCTCAAATTCCTTGGTCCTTCCCTCTCCTTGATATACATCTGCTTTCACTTCCTTCCCTACCCAGTCCAGAATCCATGACTGATCACATAAAGTAATAATAGGCCTTATTTCCCTACTAGGTGCTTAAATGCTGCAGAAGAAGAAGACACACAACTTGCAGATTAGTGCAAATACCAGTGCCCGTTTTCCAGCTTCCTTTGGTCTCTCAACACCCGTCTTTTATTTTATTTCTATTACACCATTTCCCATTCCCCTAAAACAGTTGCCAAAACACTGTGATTGAGGCCGCCCTTTTCAACATCAGTGAATTCTTTTACCTAGAAAACAGAAACCAGATAGAAAATGTCCTCAATTTCAAATGGACTTTCATCCTCCATATTCTATGGTTCCCCCTTTCCTCCACCCTCAGGAGAGAAGTTGATGGTCTCTCTTTTCATAACTTGTCTCCCTTTCCTCATGTACCTGCAGGTAAAGTTTACTTTAAGTACATGTCTTACAACTCTTTTCCTCTCTAATATGCTCATTAAAGATTGGATTTTGCTTTATTGTTGAGCTGAGAATAGGTTTTGTCTATGTACTGGTCCTTATAGCTGGTCTGCTTCCTCCAGCCCATGGACATCTTTGACATCTGTGATTTTTTTTTTTTTTTCTTGCGGCATATGGTGGAGAAGGAAACAGTTTTACACTTTCCTCTTTGGCAGAAAAAGTCATTTTCTTTTTTGATTCTAAACTGAAAATATTACACAATGGCATCTCTGATTTAAATATAGTAAAAAGGTCCCTTCCCTCATTCAAGCTGCTCAAGTTTACTTAACAATAACTACCACTTGGGGTGCACAAGAGGAATATAGTTCTCTCATCGTTCTGTGTAGAGAAATTTCCTTATTAACTCACAGCTTTATACACTCATTTATTCAAGCACCTATTGACTCTCTCATGTGAGAAATCGCAAATGTGAGTAAAGCAGTCCTTTGCCTCAAAGAACTCCATCCTACAATCTTGCAATCTTCACATTTTCTTCTCTACCTCCAGGAATCAGCTGTATTCAGAAAAAGTGCTCAGGCAATTTAGCTAATGTATAAAGTCAGCATGGTCTTAGTGTTTGCAAGGTACAGAGAGGCTGTTAAGTTTTATAGAAAGTAATAAAGAAGCAAAACTCACCATTTTGATGCTTTGCCACTGCTAAAGTTAAGTCCAGATTCTGAAAATGAAATTCTGTCATTGCATGTATTAGAATATGAATATCTCTACCCATGTTGACAAGTGGGCAAGACACATTTATGTTGTGCAAACCTTTCCTGTAATTTAATTGATCTTTCAAAATTTACTACGTTGGCCTGGGGTTGCTAGTCAGAAAAATTACCCTGAAACTTACATTGTCCTGCCAAAGGTAAGACCTTCCAGGTGACCTCATAATTTAATATAGATTGACAGAACTAATGCAAGATGTATAAGTGTGAATGAAAGAAAATCTGCAGGTTTTTTTCTTACCATCTTTTACTGAGAATACGGAGCCTTCCAAACTTTCATTTTGAGGAATCTATTTGTCATTGCTTGTCATCCTGTGATAGAGTAATTCAGTCTATAATCAAATAAGCCTGGAAGTCATTTTTATTTACATTTAAGATGGTAAAATACGGTTATCATAGGGCATAGGAGCATGAAGAATTATCAACCTTAGCTGGAAATCTTTAAGAAATCTATTCTTACAGGTGCCCAAATCTTTTATCTTAAGCCTTATTTTCCGATAATTCTTAGTGTCTTGACTACTGGCAGATAATTCTTCTGCCTTCTTACTAGTAACTCAACTGTGTCTCTCTTCAAATTAGCCCTATTTGGTGAGTTTGTTTATTTCTCTTTGTAAATGCCTTTAAGAACAAAAATGCACAGCCAAAAAAAGAATCCAAGACATATAACATGGAAAAAATGTGTCTCTTGTTTCTTGATCAGTTTTATCATTGACCTTTAGCTGAATTCTCAAAGAGAAACAAAAATTTCAAATTGATAATTAAAAATACTGATATTTTTATTATTACAATTGTTTTTGGATAGCACCAGTAATCTAAAACTATTTGAAAAGGAAAGAATGCTTTGACCAAAAAATCATGTCATTAAAACAAATAAAGCAAGTCAAAAGTAGATGAAGTGAGCCTAGAAATAATATTTCCTTTGTGGAAATAACAGTCTGTTTCCTTTCCTATAAATTGTAAATGCAAAAGAGTAAATACTTGCCAAGTTTATGAAGAAATAAAATATAAAAATATTTCAGGCAAGCCCAAAGATTTTCTCTTACAATAGATTCTGTAACATTTGCAAACGCCAAAATTTTTATTTTTCCACAACGTAATAAGCTTTTGAATACCAAATCAATAAGATTCTCTCTTATTTTGTCACTAAAAATGCATATCATCTGAACAATGTAATTGTTCATTTGGCTCTGCATAAGCATTTACTTCTGCTCTAGAAGAATGGAATACCCTTCCTTGGATCATAGGAACAGATACAAAAGAAAATTAAATGGAAAAAAAAGGTCATCAAAAAACAAAGAGGCCTGCTGAGGCAACAGGCCCATCTTTTTCTGAGCTAGTAAACTCTGGCACCTTCTAGAATCCAATCACTTTCCATTATATATAGCATATGTTCAAATCTGAACACCAGTCAGAAACTGGAAGCTCAGAGATGAGTGCAAAAAAAAAAAATTATGCATGGAGAAATTTGAGGTCTACAGGGGTACAGAGAGTGTTTTAACAGCCTGATTTGAGAAAAGCTGGCAAATCCTTCACAGGCTTCCCCTTATCGTGCAGCATGTTAAAAATGTAGATGATTAATATGCTAAATAGGAAAACCTGCGCTGTCAGTTGCCTGCGTTCATCTGCCAGAACCTTGAAATTAGGTCATGGCCGCCAGGGAAAATTCCTTCTCAGATGGCAGGCTGCGTGAACATGTTAACAGACCCAGACAGAAGGAAACACCTCCCGAAGTACCCAAAGTGATGGGAATGATATGCACTATTAAAATTACATCGACTTGTGATTCCAAGATCTTTCAGTATGGAACCAAGAAACATAGTTCTGAACTTCACACTTCACTTTCCATTCTGCCCTTGAAAGGGAACAGAAAGGAACAAACCTCCTTTCCAATTTTTCTAGCTGTTTCCTCAATCTACTTGAATATTTAACATTGTAAATATAGGATTTCTCTTAATGAGAACCACTCCTGATAGTTTTAAAATATATTAAATCATAGGACTCCATCTTTATATAAGGCATGGCATTCCTGAGAGGTGTATGTGTGTGTGTGTGTGTGTGTGTGTGTGTGTAGGGGTGTGTGTGTTTGTGTGCATATATGTGTGTATATATACATGTATATATGTAAGGAATTGCTGGTATAGTTGAAAACATGCATAAAGAATCATCTGTAATGCCTGTGCTTTACTATTTTCAAAACAATGGATTACATTTTTAAGTAGTAAAACTGAAATACTGTTAAAGTGTTTTGCTAAAATCCCGTAGACTTTGGTGATTAAATAAAGATTTTTATTCCTAAGTTAATAATAATGAGGAAACTTGAGGCTGAGAAATACCTTCATTAAAAAAAAGGGAATCAGTGTATAATAATGGAAAGGCCATCGGTAAAATGTTTAGGAACAACCGTTTAAGTTCTGCTTTTACTATTCATCTGCTTTTTAACCTTAGACTTCAGTTTACTCATCTGTAAAATAATTAGTTTGAAACAGATGATTTCTTAGCCTACTTCTATTAATACTTGTAAAACCTCAAGATTATTTTATTTGAATTATAAAACTCGTAAGAAAAAATTGAAGCTCTTAGTATTTGGATACCCTATTAATTCATAAATGGTTATGGGATAATCATTTTTATTATGTACCAAAAGGGGTAATAACAATAGCAATGGCAGTTAGATGTGGCCTTGCAAAATAGAGAAGGCAGTGAGATCAAATTGGACTTTAGATTTCAACACCCTGTTTTTGGCCACAATAGTTTATTGCACATACTTTCTATGGGCCGTGGCAGAGCCATATATCACAGGGGAAACACATACTGCCTGTGTCTAGTCAGCCGTCTTGATCCTGTCTCCAGCTGATGACTTTAAATTGAAGCCAGTGCTCATTTACCATTCTGAAAATCCTAGAGCCCTTAAGAATTATGCTAAATCTACTTTGCCTGTGTTCTATAAATGGAATAACAAAGCCTTATGACAATGTATGTATTTATAGCATGGTTTACTGAATATTTTAAGCCCACTGTTAAGACCTACTGCTCAAAAAAAGTCCTTTAAAAATATTACTTCTCATTGCTGATGCTCCTGGTAACCCAAGGGCACTGATGGAGATGTACAAGGAGATTAATGTTGTTTTCATGCCTGCTAATAAGACATCCATTCTGCAGCACATAGATCAAGGAGTAATTTTGAGTTTCAAATCTTATTATCTAAGAAATACATTTTGTAATGCCATAGCTGCCACAGATAGTTAATTCCTCTGATGGATTTGGGAAAAATAAATTGAAAACCTTCGGTAAAGAATTCACCATTCTAGACCCCATAAAAAACATTCATGATTCATGGAAGGAGGTCAAAATAACAACATTAACAGGAATGTGGATGAAGTTGATTCCAATCCTCATGGATAACTTTGAGGAGTTCAAAATATCAATGGAGGAAGTACTACAGACGTATTGGAAATAGCAAAAGAGCTATAATTAGGAGCAAGGCTTGCAGATGCGACTAAAGTTCTGCAATCTCGTGGTCAAACTTGAACGGTTGAAGAGCTGATTCTTATGGATGAGCAAAGAAAGCAGTTTCTTGATATAGAATGTACTCCTGATGGAGATGCTATGAACATTTTTGAAATGACAACAAAAGATTTAGAATGTTGCATAACCTGAGTTGATAAAGCAGCAGCAGAGTTTGAGAGGGTTGTCTCTAATTTGAAAGAAGTTATACTACAGGTAAAAAGCTATCAAACAGCATTGCATGATACAGAGAAATCTTTTGAGAAAGGAAGAGTCAATTGATGCAGCAAACTCCATTGCTGTCTTATTTTAAGAAATTACCGCAGCCACCCCAACCGTCAGCCGCCATCACCCTGATCCATCAGCAGCCCTCGGCATCGGGGCAAGATCCTCCAACAGCAAAAAAGATTACAACTCACTGAAGGCTCAAATGATGTTTAGCATTTTTTAGCAATAAAGTATTTTTGAATTAAGGTATGTTCATTTTTTTAGAAATAATGATATTGCACACTTAATAGACTACAGTGTAGTGTAAGCATAAATTTTATATGCTCTGGGTAACCAACAAACTCATGTGATTCATTTTATTGCACTATTCACTTTATTGTGGTAGTCTGGAATGGAACCTGAAACATTTCCAAAGTATGCCTATATTGCACTCTTGAAAATCACTAAGAGAGCAGATTTTAAGTGTTTTCACCACAAAAAAAAGTGCTAAGTATGTAAAGTTATGCATGTGTTAATTAACCCAATTTAGCCATTCCATAATATTTCATAATATTTTAAAACATCATGTTGTACATAATAAATATATACAATTTTTTTGTAAACTAAAAAATCAATAATTTTTTTTAAATCAAAGACATGGAGAACAGAGGAGGAGGCTTTTCTTTTCGTTCTTTCCTTTCTTTTTTAAATAAAATGACAACTTCTTCACCCATGAATAGAGAATGTACCATGAAGGACAGTGCCATGTTGGGTAATTTTCTCATTTGTCACTTTCTAGAACTGACTATTAGCAGGGACTTTCATAGACTCAGAAGTCTTTTCTTTCCTGTCATTTATATACTTTCACATCCTATACTTTGCCTGCCTCTGTGGACTGATGCCAAGATCTATATGTGCCAGGCTACCCTGATAACCAGTTTCAAATCTGGAGTTAGTCCTCTCAAACTCTGCTGCTGCTATGCCTGGGAGCTCAATGCAGAGAGAGTGAATATACTTGTTAATATTTTATTTGTAAACATCTCTCATGATAGGATTAAGGATGAACTGGATAAATAAGCAGTAGATGAGAGTACAGTTATTTGGGTTCCTAATTGGTGGGATGGCCATATGCTATGAATACTGTTTAGTGGGTCCATGCCAACTGTTCAGTATTTTATAAGCCCTGCACTAGACTCTGCTGTCATTCTTATCAACATTTCAGATGAGGACATAGTGGTCTACTGAAGTTAGTGATGTATCTATCAAGGCTTACTCAAACAACTTACATGTTAAATGACAGAATTAAGATATAAAAAAGAAAAGGCAAGAAAATGTTCATAGGCTGACAGAAATGAACAGGATAAGTGTAATAAAGATAAATATGAATTTTGAATTTAAGTACAAAACTTGTTTTCAAAATTACCAGATCAAAATATGCAATATAGAGCCAGCCCATATCTTCAAAAATGGGTATTTCTGCTAATCATCAACTATAATACTTTGTGGCTCCCCCAAGAAAATACATTATTTTCTGGGTTACTGATGTCCTCTGCTCAAAACTGTGTGCTAAGCAAAGAATGCTTAAGACAAAAAAGAAAAATCCCAACTGATTATATAAAGAATGAATAATTTATGAGTCGAGTTTTCCCTGTACAACTAAAGATATCCTTCGTGACATCAAAGCATTTAAAAATCAGAGAAAGGGAATACATACATTTTCTGTGCAATTTGAGAGAGAAAAGTACATCTTAGTCAATTAAGACCTTTCATAATTAACTCTATTTGGCATCTAATAAACCAAATGATGTATATACCAATGGACTTCCTGAACGCTCCATGGTGGCATTGAGCCACAGCAGTGTGTAAAATGTAGTATGCAATTCTTTATTTCTTTTGTTTTTGATATTTTTCTCCTTGCCCCTTCCTCTCCTTATAAAACTCCCAAAATTGAAAAAAAATATTTACAGTTAAGAATACAAATGAAAAAAAGATCCCAGTTGCTTTTCCCTTCTTGTTCAAACTCTTTGAAGACTCCAAAGAGGTGGAACAAAAACAAAAAGAAGCAGAGGAGACCTAATATCTGTTTCCCTACTTACAGCCAGATACAATAGTGGTAAACCTCACAAAGGAACAGTGAGGACCCAGAATAGGTCTATGTGGCTAAGGATGAATCTGATTACTCCCCACATTGCCATAATTTAGCATGAGTTGTAATATGTGAGTGATTCACAGAAAAAAAAACTGGGAAAACGTATCTTCCTAATTACAGAAGGGTGCATGGCACCTGTAAATTATTATATCCATATTTTAAAATTTGAGTTTCATGTGATTGTGATTATAAAGTTTTAGAGATACTTTGATATACATTATGTCATTTCACTCTCTTTTCTGCTGTATTCCTAATTTTTAGCTGTAACTAAAAAGGTTTTTATATCTGTCATCCTAAAAATTCAAAAGCAAAGTATCTAAGAATTACTTGTACCCACCGGGGGTGGGGAATGTGCAGCCTCAAGGCCAGATGTGGCCCTTCAACCAAATCTAAACTTCACAGAACAAATCCTTTTAATAAAGGATTTTTTGATTAAAAGGATTTGTTCTGTAAAATTTGGATTCAGTCAAAAGGTGGTATTCAAGGATCCAGAAGGCCGCATGTGGCCCCAAGGCCGCAGGTTCCCCAGCTGCTATTGCCTCTGTCTACACTCTTCCACCAAAATTCTTGAAAGAACAATGTATAGTCAGCATATAATCACGTATCTTTTCCTTATGGTCAACTTCCTTCTCACTATTCTTTTGGTTCTCTTCAAACTCCACACTCCTCCATTAAAAACTGTTCACTCCAGCCACAAATAAACTCTTCAAAGGCATATCCAAAAATATTTTTAGTAGTGCTCATTTTGGAAAACTTCTCAGCATCAACGAATAATGTTGATTACCCTTACCTACTTCTCACCCTCAGCTTTTTAAAACTATTCTTTTAACTGCCATATCACTGCATTTTCCTTATTCTTCTTTTATCTAATGGCTTCATTAGTTCATTCAGTATTCAAGATATACCAGGAATTGTCTGGGCCCCTGCCCCAAAGGAGTTCACAATCAGATAGTAAGCACACAATTCTCCCTCTGCCTGTCATGCCTTAAATAATAGTGTTGTCTGGAGTCTGCCCCTGACCTCCTTGTATTTCTCTGTAGTGTCTCTATCTGTAATCTGAGCTACTACAATGACTTTAACATGCCTTTTAACAGAGCCCATTTCTCACACGTGTGTAGCTTGCACTTAGCTATCTTCACCAGCATTCTTGCATGGACCTAAAATGTATCAGACCTGCACATCTTCCTGTGTTTCCTAATCACGTTCTGGAATGAGCAGTATTAGAGATAGCCTTATAAAGAAAATATTAAGCAGAGATGCATCATTTCTTTGTTCAGCAGACTAACAACAGAGACATTTCTGAAAGGTGAAACTCATTTCCCTTGCCTTCACCTGGGAAGCAGCACGTTTATTCTCTTGTTGAGCGTTGTAGTCATTTTGGCTAGCGAGCATCACGTCACACGTAAAAATGGCAAACCTAACCCATTTGATCGAGTCTGTTCTCAGCCATTAGGTAGAACTGAAGTAATATGTGAGAATAATAAGCATCAGGATAAATGGAAATTGACGTCAAGAAGACATCCAATCAGTAATAAGATATATGACCATGAAATTTCATATTAAGCTATTGTTAGCCAGAGAGCTAAGGTGTGTTCAAATCTCTATAGTCGGAATAAAGGAAATCACTAGTTACATGATACTTCTTTCTTATAGACAGTTAAATTTGGAGGAATGAAAGGAATTTTGAAATTGATAGCTAAAAATCCAATATTGAATCTTTATTAAGTTACTTCTTTGGAAATAAAAAAGAAAGAACATTGCTTATTAAGATTTTATTTTCTCGTGTTACTAAATAAATTGCTATACAGGACTTTGTGATGTAAAAACTAAGAACACTGTAAGAGTTCTTTACTTTTGAAACATTGAAAATTAGGTTCTTGCAGCTGGAATTACCGAACAAGTACTCATTCTAGAAGCATGGTGGAGAATATATTTGCATCTGCTAAAACAGCAATCCTAGAGCTTTTTGGTCTCAGAGCCCCTTCACACTTTTAAAAATTACTGAGAACCCCAAAAAGCTTTGTTTATGTACACTGCGTATATACCTATATTTACTATATTAGAAGTTAACACTGAGGAAATTTACAAACATTGTTTATCCATTTATTTAAAATAATAAACCTATATGTTAATGAAGCAATGTATTTATGAAAATAACTACATTTTCTAAAACAAAAAATAGTGAAAGAGTGCTCTCTCCCCAGGTCATATGTTGAAGCCTTAACCCTCAAGGTGATGGTATTTAGAGATGGGTCCTTTGGGGAGATAATTAGATTTAGATGAAGTCATGAGGATGGGGCCCTCGTGGTGGAATCTCTTCTTCCCTTGTAAGAAGAGAAAGAAATACTGGAGCTCTGTCTCTGCCATATGAGAACACAGGGAGAAGGTGGACCTCTGCAATCCAGGAAGAAATCTCTCACCAGAGTCTGACCATACTGGCATCCTGACCTCAAATTTCCAGCCTCCAGAACTAAATTTCTATTGCTTAAGCCACCCAGGATATGGTATTTTGTTATGGCCTCCTGAGCAGACAAATATATTATTCTTATTAGTACTTATGAACCATTGAGAGTAAATTCATAAACCATTGAGAGTAAGAGATCATAATGTTTCACCATTAAGTACTTCAGCATGTATCCCCTAAGAAAAAAGGACATTCTCTTAATGGCACTATAATTTCAAAAGTCAGAAATTTTATCATTGATATGTGTTATAATCTATGTGCACATTTTACTAATTGTCTCAATAATGCCCTTTATAGAAATTTCTTTTTTTCAACCCAGGATCATGCATTACATTTAGTTGTGTTGTATCTTTAGGATTTTTTAATCTTAAACCGTTCCTTAGTTTTCTTTGCCTTTTATGTCCTTGACGTTTTTGAACAGATAGCCTTCAATTTGAGTTTGTTTGTTTCCTACTAGTTAGATTTATATTATGCATTTTAAATAAATGTTACATAAGTGATGTTGTGCCCTTCTCAGTGCATCACATCACACGGCATCTAATAATAGTTTTTCCCATTTTTTGATGATATTAACTTTGATCACTTGGTTAAAGCGATATTGCCCCAATTTTTTTTTAACTGCAGTGATTTTTTTCCTTTTGTAATCACTAAATATTCTGTGGGAAAAACCACTGAGACTGTGAAACTATCTTATTCCTAACCAACTCTCATCAAATGGTTTTAGCTTCCATTGATGATTACTGCCTGAATCAATTATTACTGTGATGATTTTAGAATAGTATTTTTCTAACTTTATCATTCCTTCTACATTTATTTGCTTACATTCTTGGAAAGAAGAGTGTTCTCCTTATTTATTTTGGAACATAAATTGTAGGGCTACTTTAGACTGAGTGAGCAGAAAAGGCTTACGCAAGAAGATGACAATTCCACTGTGAACCGAAGGATAAAAATAATCCAAGAAAGGGCATTCTGGGCTTATAAAACTGAAAGTGTGAATACTCTTTTCTGCCCAGAATTTTGCAACAGAGCTCTAATTAAACAGTCTACAAATTAAACACCTCAGAAAGAAGCTGTAGATATCAAAAAGCTTTATTTAAATACTTAATTAATTGAAAGCAAAACACTTTTTCTGGGTTCACAATCTATGTTCATTTTGCCAAGACAATCCCAACTGATGTCTATTTCCCGGGTGTCATAATTAATAGAAGCCCCTTTTCACTCTCCAAAGTCCCAATTTGGGCAATAAATACTATAATGTGATTACCCTCCACCATAGACTCTCAGGAATAAACAAATTGTAATAAGTCTACCCAGGGAGGAGAAGAGTTGGTTGTGACTTTAACACACGAGTCCATACAAAACCACATTCGAATGAATCTCTTTCTTTTTCAGGTTCTGAAAATTGAACAGTCCCCCTCCTCTTTTAGTTGCTTATAGCATTATTTTCTAACTCCTAAAACAAAGAAGTGTGCTTTAATCCAACTGTTATTTCTATTGTTACATATTATATTCATCTTATCTTGGGGAGTAAGTAGGGCCACTGTACTATATGCAAGATTCATTTATGTGCGTGAGTGCTCTCATAGACAGAAACCTGGTTATGGTTACTTCCTAGCCAAAAAAAAAAAAAAAAATTGAAAAAGGGATGGAAGAAAATAGTCCAAAACTATCCAGTATAAAAGAATAAAAGTATAGCCTACAAAACATGCTAAAACACTGTCCTTTAGAATGGCGTTCTCTCTGAGTTTTATGGCAACATAATGGCAAAATATAATATTAGACAGCTATATACCTGGGATGGGTTGTTTTACGGTTCATGGCACAATTTGAGGTGCTAAAGAAAACTTGTTTTGTCTATTTAGACACTTAAATTGTGCAGAGACTTACTGACCTGTGCCAGAGGTTAGTAAGCAGAACAATTCCATGTAAATGAAGCACTGATAAGGTAGCTACTGTGAGCAAATTGCAAAGGGTAGAAGCAGTTGCTTTGGGTAACCTTTTCCTAATTGAATGAGACCAAGTGGAGGAAGCCCCTCAGCAAGCATGACCCTGGACTTGAGTCACTTTTGCAAGGGTCATGAGAGACAGAACCAAATCAGATAATTAGAGCAAGGGAAAAATCATGATTTGGCCTAGGCTCATGGAAATAGAAAGGAGCATGACCAGAAATACTGTGGAAAGTAAAAAATATAATTTGGCTAGGTTTGAGAATGAGTTTGTAAAAATAATTTTGTCATTAACCAAAACAAGAAGATTAGAAAAAAAGACATAGTTGAAGGAGAGATACATGCATAATATATAAGAAGTTGTCTAAATGTGTCCAATTATATTTTGGAACTGAATAATGACTCTGGAAAGAATATATATATATGTGAATAAATGGATGATAGAGAGATATACACAGGAAGATAATAGGTAGATAGATAGATAATTATACATTAACCAGTTTTTAGCTTTTTATAAGCAGAATGAAGGAGATACTATATGACAGATTATCTAGTTGCTGTAAAAACTAAATAGCATGAAAAGGAAAGGAGTACTACGTTTTTTACATTACAAGAAACCATGAGTCATATCAACCAAATCCAGTGGGTAGAACTTCTATGGATCTCAATTCAAACAGCCAAACTTTAAAAATACTTTTTAGAGACTATAGGAGAAAATGGATTGAGTATTATGTGATACTAAGGATTTACTATTAATCTTGTGTTGGGTAATGGTATTGTGGTTGTTTTTTAAATAGTTCCTGGTTTTGTTTTAGTTTTTTTGGTGGGGTCTTGCTATGTTGCCCAGGCTGGAGTACACTAGCTATTCATAAGCGTGATCACAGCACACTTCTGGGTGTAAGTGATCCTCCTGCCTCAGCATCCGAAGTAGCTGGGACTACAGGCATGCACCACTGCACCTGACTTTTAAATAATTCTTAAAAAATAGAGATAAAATAATTCTTAACCAATAGAGCAACATCTTGAAGTATTTGCAGGTGCAATCATGTAAGGTCTGAGATTTGCTTTAAAATGTTCCGTAAAAAAAAATTGCAGTTGTGATAAATGAAACAAAAATGTTGAAGCTTGTTGTCAAAGTTAGGTGACGAGCACCAAGGGGTTCGTTTTACTTGTATTGTTAACTTTGTGTGTGCTTTAAATTTCTTTAAATAAAATAAGTTTTTAAAAAACTAATACACTATAAATTAATGATTTCCAGATATATCCATGAAAATAATATTAATAGCAATAAATAATATTTGTATATCACTATTTAATTACAACATTCTCCTACAACTATTACCTCTTTCACTTTTCATAGAATCTTCTAAGGCCAATAAAATTACTACGTTCATTCTACTCTCGGTTACAGAGACTACAAAACTTGCCTAGGACAGCAGCACTATTAAAAAATGGAGCTGAAACTCATGTTAGTTTTCTCATGTCAAATTCAATAATTATTCCTCATACAGGCAGCTGTAGGATTATATAAAGTTCAGAGGTCACTTCTGGATTCTGGCATAAATATTACAATAATGGGCATTTGTTAATGTCTCTATTTTTTTTTTTTACTGCATACAAAATTAATTATTTTTTAAAGAAACGCTGTTTGATCTTTAAACAGTAATCTCCTTTAAAGACCAAGAATCAGTGCATTTCTTTGTACTGCTTTTGGGCTACCTTATACTTTCATTTACTAAATAAGATCTTAAAATATTATTGGCTGAAAAGGATTACTAACTTTATAAAATAATCTTCCCAATTTAGCAGTGCTTCTAAAACTTCAGAGTTTATAAAAGCTGTAGAGTACCTTGATTGGATTAACCCCCTCACAAGCAGCAATTATAAGCTCCTCCGCCCCGAATTTAAAAGAGCCACTATATTTGAACCCACTGGAGCAGACCAAAAAGCCAGAAGAAACTTGAAGGAAGTCACCCTTGAAAGAAGATAATTGCACTGTCTGACATACATTTATTTGCTTTTCGCCTGAGAGAGGGCTTTCCTCAGTCTGTGCAACTAAAAAACTGAAAGTCAAATAGAAATCTGCAGCCGTAAATGTTTTGCAAATATATTCTTCCAGACTGTGAACTGCCTATGCATTTTATAATCATGTCTTTTGATGCACAAAAGTTTTGAGATATTGAATGTATAGTATTTTTTCTTGTACGTTCAATGCTTAGATAGAACACAATAAATCTAGGTCAATTCCTGGGTTGTCAAACTGTTTTACTGTGTTTCCTTGTAGAACTATTACTGTATTAGCTTTTTTAAGTGTAGGTCTATGATTCATCACAAATTAATTTTTGTATTTTGTATATGATGTGAGGTAGTAGTTGAGATTCATTTTCTCCATATGAATATCCAGTTTTTGAAAACATTTTCATTCCTTACTAGTATAATACTGTCATTAAAATCAGTTGACTGTGTATGTGTAGGACTACTTTTGGACTCTTTAACATACCATTGATCTATTTGTCTACCCTCATGGAATAACATACCAAGCATTGAAAACTATTGATCTACGTAGACTAAATTTATTCTTGGACCAATCTAAATATTGAAAACTGTGTTTGGGGATCAGTTTTCTTTAGCATCGCAAATTTCCTCAACTGAAGTATGCTTTGGTATCATAACTTTGGCCTTCATTCAGGAATAGTTATTTGAAATTTACTATGATAGTTATTATGGAAATGCTGAGTGCATTGTACTATCTCTCCTTTATAAGAAGCCACAGGAGAAATATCTTACAAATTGCAATGCCAGGAAGAGTAATAGGTCTCCTCATTAATCCATGTACATTCATCTTATACATATACAAAGCTGCAGGTCCTGACCATTAGGAAGACAAAAGATATGATAGTTAATTTTATACATCAACTTGACTAGATGACAGAATGCTCATGTATCAGGTTAAACATTATTTCTGGGTGTGTCTGTGAGGGTGTTTCCAGAGGAGATTAGTTTTTGAATTGATAGACTGAGTAAAGTGGATTGCCCTCCCCAGTGTGGATGGGTATCTTTCAGTTTATAGAAGGCCTGAATAGAACAAAAAGGTGGAGGAAGAGAGGATTTGATGGCTTTCTGACTAACTGCTTGAGCTGATATATCAGTCTTCTGCTCTTGATGTTCTTGGTTCTCAGGTCTTCAGACTCGGATTGGAATCTATACCACCAGCTCTCTGGCTCTCAAGCCTTCAAACGATACTACTGGCTTTCATGGGTCTCCATCCTGAAGACAGCTGATCATAGGATTTTTCAGCTTCCATAATTGCATGGGTCAATAAGTATATATATTTGGTTCTGTTTCTCTGTAGAACCCTAATGCAGAAACCACTTTATTAATCAATTCTAACAATTCCATAAAAAAAACTTATTACATGGTTCTACCCTTTACTTGTGGACTATCTTTACTCTAGATTACACCTTATTTTTCAAACTTCATTGCCAATTTTCCCTTAGTTTCCCACTCATTATATTTTTATATATACACATATATATATACATATGCATTCCAAATCAAAATCCTGCTGAGAATCTAAATAAAGCACCATATTCAATGTGTCTTTAGAAATAGGTTTTACTATTGAGAGCAATAGCATTTGCATTTGGTTAAAATTTATCAGATGTCTAACTGGGAGTACCTATCTTTTCTCCTGTTATCCCTGCTAAGCAAGAGTTTAGTAGGTTCACATGTAGGTTCATGTCTAATTCACTCTTTACTCCTTGTCTCCACAAGTGGGCTATGGTGTCTCCCTGACTCCAATTTACACAGCACAGACAAGTAGCACTAAAAGGAAAAACGGAAAAATGGTATGTAGCTCTGATCTTATATCATTAATTCTGAGCAGACTCACTGAAGTTAAAAGGTGCTTAATGAGACCTCAGTGAAATTTAGCTTATCCTTTTTGTAAGCGGAGGAAGAAGAGCAAGTTGAGCTATAGCACCATTTACACACATCAGGAAGTACCAATAAGTTCATAGTATCCCTGCTGTTTCCAGCTTTGCCTGGCAGCAGGGGTGATGCCAAGTGTAGTAAACATCATCTTTCTCTGTCTCCTGTCTCCCAGCCCATATAGGGTACCAACATTCAAGAATAAAACATTTGGCCCATATCCCCAGAAATACCAACTGTAGGCTTGTTTCTAATGTAACGTCTATTTCTCTTTCAGGCATTGCTATTCTTTCTTTCATTTGAAAAGTTATTGATTATCTTCTGTGTTCTTGGCATTGCTCTGTGTGTTGAGGATTAAAAGAAAAAAAAAGAAATAAGATATGGATCTGGAGATAAAAGTGCCTGATTCTGAAATAGCAACAATCATCAGCCATCAAAACTACTTCTTCTTCCCTATTTTGTTACACACTTCAAATCAGTTGGTTAGCTTTTAATAACTGACTGTCAGTCCTCTGAGGGACCAGAGAAGTAAAAGGTGATCCATACAATGAAATGAAATGAATCTAACAATAAAGCTTCTCCTATGTCTATGAGGAAGAAACTGAAACCATGCAGAGAAAATAAATTTAGTCCATTGAATTTTAATCTCTCTTAACCCAAGGGAAAAAATTACAGAAATAAGTTTAAGCACAAATACATAATGGAAACACCAAGGGGACATAGATAATGTTTTGAGGTTCTATAATCCAAGAAGCAATACTTTTCATATACTACTTTTCTTTTAATCAACAAAATAAAACAACAAAATAAATACTATTCAAAATATAAATGTACAATTTAATATTTGAGTAAGCTGGGTTGTTTAGGCCAATAGCCAAGGCATTTACTGAAAATTTTTCCTTAAGAGATAAAAAATCCAAAATTTGAGGAAGAATATGGTACAATGCCATAGATACCTCCAGGCACGACCCATACTTCCCACTGTGGTCCACCTCATCATTAGTGGTACATGACTATTCCCTGGCTGCCACCTCAAGGCAGCTGGTTTGGCAGAGATAAGTTATATGGGAATCTAATTGTCAGAGCTGGAGAACACAGTGAAGTTCAAATCCAGGAGAAAAATCTAAAAGAAGAAAGTACTTGGACTCATAGCTATTCATCTCAAAATCTTAGAGCCCATCAAATCCAAAATTATCCAACAAAAAAGGGAAATGATTAAGGTATTAGCTAGACTACTGAGAATGTATTTGTTTATAACTGACACATCAAAATTCCTCCAGTGATATTTCAGTATTCTACCTTGTTTGAAATTCATCTCTGGTTGCTTGCTAATAGCAGAAAGAAAAATTAAAATTAAGGCCCATTGATCATACTTTTTAAAAAGATGGCTTCATCAGGACCAAAAATATTACCAAAGAAAAGAAATAATATTTGAGATGATGAAAAGGATAAGTTATTGGTAATGAAAATGTTTTTTAAAAGTGAAATCTATTTAATATTTAACTATTTCAGAACTTACTAGTTTTGGAGGAAAATAAAACTAAAAATATGCAAAAAGAAAATATGACCAGAAAGTAATGCAATATGTATAGCCATATCACAAATTTTGAAGAAGAGCTTGCTATGTTCCCATCACTACCAACCCATTCATATAGCTAGAGCTTCAATAATTGATATGTTTATAATAGCACAAATGTCAACATTTTAAATAGATAGTATTAACAGAAAACAAAATATTTAAGCATCAAATTTTCCTTTGCCTGTCCTTTATACACAGTCCCTACCTTCTCCTTTAGGCTGGAACTGTTATTTGCAAAAACAACCGGAATAACAGATGAATCAGGGACAATGGCATGAATATCAGTATTAATATTTATTTCACAGGAAGATTTTCCAAAAGAATAGCAATGAATTATCTAGAGTTTCTTCAAAGTCTTAGCAGAAATATGATACATAGCAATTGCTTGTTAACCTTAACAGTCAATCCATGTGAATACTTTCCCCCATTCTGTAGGTTGTCTATTTGCTCTGTTGATTGTTTCTTCGACTCTACAGAAGCTTTTTAATTTAATCAAGTCCCATTTATTAATTTCTTTTGTTGCTGTGATTGCCTTTAGGGTCTTCTTCATAAATTCTTTGCCTAGGCCAATATCTAAAGGAGTTTTCCCAACATTTTCTTCTAGAATGCTTATGGTTTTATATCTTAGGTTTAAATCTGTTATACATCTTGAATTAACTTTTGTGAATGGTGAGAGATATGGATCATGTTTCAATCTTCCACATGTGGCTATCCAATTTTCCCAGCACCATTTATTGAATAGAAATTCTTTTCCTCAGTGTATACTGCTGTCTACTTTGTCAAAGATCAAATGGCAATATGTGGATGGTTCTATATTTGGGTTCTCTGTTCTGTTCCATTGGTCTATGTCTCTAATTTTGTTCCAGTAACATGCTGTTTTGGTTGCTATAGTCTTGTAGTATAGCTTAAAGTGTGATAAAGTAAGGCTTCCAGATTTGTTCCTTTTGCTTAAGGTATTTTTGGCTATCCAGGCTCTTTTGTGGTTCCAAATGGAGCATAGAACTATTTTTTCTAGGTCTGTGAAAAAGGATTTTGGCATTTTAATGCAGATTACAATGAATCCGTAAAGCACTTTGAGTAGTATGGACATTTTAACAATGTTGTTTCTGCCAATCCATGAGTATGATACCTTTTCCATTTGTTTACATTATCTGAAATTTATTTCCCCAGTGATTCATAGTTCTCTTTGTAGAGATCATTCACCTTCTTCATTAAATATATTCCCAGGTATTTTATTTTCTTTGTAGTTATTGTGTGATGGGGATAAGACCACCGGGGCTTAGGCACCCCATTTCTGAGGCCATGGGAGGAGAGGAGGTGAAGGAATGCTGCCTGAGCAAGAGCCAGAGATAAGAGCAGAAGTTAGCTGCCTAGTTGGGGGACATTCCAGCGATCTGAGAGTACAGCAAAGCAGACTCCCACCTTAAAGCCTGAGGGGCCTCACACCTAAAAAGCCCTGGAGTGGCTTGAAATGAAAGCCACCAATGGCTGTAAAGGGAGATTGCAAAATGTCAGCCCAGGAGAAGGGACCCAAGCTCCAACTCCTAAAAACACCAGGTTGAGCTCCTTCCCTCCCCTTTCTCAGTAGAATGCCTCAGTTAATGGGGAGCTAATCTCCTAATAAGAAGTACTAATCTCTTTGTTCCTCAATTGAATTGGCCACAGCTGCTGAGTTCAGAGATACTATCTAAACATACCTTAAGGTGTAGTTGTACTTAGTAACAAGCTATGTGTTCCTGCTTCTATAGAGAAAAGAGTAATTAGCTAAGACATCTTGTGACTATTAGGGTAGACTTGAAACTTCTACACATCGTAACCCATGAGCTTTTCATGTGAAATCATTGTAATCTATAGCATGTAAAAGAGAATAAAAATGGGTGCTAGATTTCAGTCAGTGACACCTGGCTCACAAGAATGCTGGTGGTCCCCAGATCTTCCCTGCATCCTTTCACTTTGCTTTTTGTGCCTGTGTCTTTGTCTCTCCCATCTCTTGCAGTGCACACTGCCTGGGGACCTGGTTATATCGGGGGCATCGCAAACCCCCAATAATTGTGAAAGGTATTGAGTCTTTGATTTGATTCTCAGCTTCACTGTTGTCAATGTATAGGAATGCTACTGATTTGTGTACATTGATTTTGTAGCCTGAGACTTTGCTGAATTTATTTTTCAATTCCAAGAGTCTCTTGGCAGAATCTTTGGAGTTTTCTAGATATGAGATCATATCATCAGCAAACAGCAATAGTCTGACCTCTTCTTTCCCCATTTGGATATCCTTAATTTCCTCCTTTTGCCTGATTGCTTTGGCTAGGACTTCCAGCACTATGTTGGATAGACTGGTGATGGTGGGCATCCTTGTCTTGTTCCAGTTCTGAGCGGGAATGCTTTCAGCTTTTCCCCATTCAGTATGATGTGGGCTGTGGGTTTGTCATATATGGATTTTATAATTTTGAAATATGTTCGTCTATGTCTATTTTACTAAGAGTTTTTTCATAAAAGGGTGCTGAATTTTGTTGATTGCTTAACTACTTCACCGTTAAGTTTAATATTAGATCTGGGCAATATTAAGATTTTTAACATAAGAAACAAACAGTAGTGTTGGATTGCTTGGTTTTTTAATGATTATTTGAAATACTAAGAAAATATGATTATCCAAAAGTATAATGCTAACACCAAAAATGTAGGTGTCTGTATTAATTGGTTTTTTAAAGATTTAAAATGATTCCAATTATTCTGGCTGTGTTGACAATTTTCTAGCCACATAATATATCCCAAACTGAGTAAATAATTAGATTTCTGTTAACATTTTCCATGGTGAGAGAAGCTTAAATTTTCTAAGAAATAAAGTCAATATTACTTATTAAAAATGGTTGCATTTCCTCAAATCTTCTTAGTTTTATATAGAAATCCTTAGTTTATATTAAAACTCTTTTTATCTAAGAAGAAACTTAGAACAAGTATTTGTGACTTGACTTGTTTGATTATAATTTTTTAAAAGAGAGAAGGGGAAAATATATTTTAATTTTCATATATATACAAATAAAAGTATACACATACACAAATATATATGATGAATGGGGGAATATATATTCCAAATTATATGTATATATTGCAGGTATAAAAACACATATATTTTATACATATTTATTAATATATATGTGTATATATCTATGTATATGTGTGCAAAGTTTTCTGATTTGAAGAATTTGTAAAATTATAGCTAAATATTCTTAGAGAAAGAAATAGTCATTTGTTAACTAAAATTATAAAACATATTAGCTTTATGATTACTTTTTATATTTAAAAAATGTATGTTAGTAGTCTATTACCAGAATTTGACAGACTCATGAACTGGAGTACAACCTAGTTGAAACACATATTAAGCAAATAGTGAGATTACAGATGTATATCACAAAATATCAGTGCTGTATTGAATGTAAATGTATGAAATACCCTAATTAAAAGAAAATGTTTGTCAGACTGATACAACAATAAAACTTAGCCCCATGTTGCTCATAAGTCTGGCAAGGACATGAGTAATGGGAACTCCCCTATATCACTAGTAGGAGTATAAAATTGAACAACCAATGTTGTAATATGGTTTGGTGTTTTGTTTTAAGACTTAACATAAAGCTACACTTCGATGCAGCCATTCCTATTCATTGGTATATACCAACAAAAATATACTTATTGATAATAGCAAAATACTAGGGAGAAAATAGACTATAATGTTATAAATTAGGATTATACTTACCTTGGAGGTGGTTAAATGGGAATGTTCACTTCATGATAAATTATTGAGATGTATATTTCTGGTATATTGTTTTTTCTACATTTCCTTTATGCTTCAACAAACAACTTCAAAAATAGAATACAATGAATATATTATTGGCTTTATCAAACAATGCAGAACCAAAGTAAAAATATTATTGATAATTGATAAATCAGGGCCTATATTTTCAGTTCCTTGGTGAGAGTGGGGGTAGTCTTTATTTGATTTGATTGTCCTTATTTGATTTTTAGTTTGTTTTGTTTCCACAACAGAAACTCTCTTGCCTAATACAACATAACACATATGGACAGCAGTTATATATGATAAAATGTGCAGGGAATGGTTCTATGCAACTATGTTTGGTTTGTGTAGAGCTAAGTGGCCTTTGGAGGAATGAAGTTATAGGTTAGTTGTCATTAGTAGCACACTAAAACCAATGGAGTAAAACAGGCTAGACAGTAATTACCAATGAGCGTACATGTGATCAGTGGTATTATACACATCATGTATGTCTTGCATATTGAAAAGCCACACATAAGGCTGGCCATAGAGGATGCCTTGCAAGAAGAAATATTTTCAAATAAGCACTTAAAATGGGAACTTGTAAACTTAATTCTTTTGGCATTAATAACTAAACATTTTAAAAGGTTAAATAGTTTTATTTTATTAAAATAGTTAATTTTAACTATCTATTTTAAAAACCTGATTGTTTCCTTAAGGAAGTATTTTAGCTCTTCTTTTACAGGAATAGGCTTCTCACTTTTGTTTCAAATTTGAATCTGTTCCCATTGCACTCCACAAAAAGCCTCAGGCTTGCAGACACTCTTAACAAACTTTGAATGACTATTTCACTCTTGAAAACAACTAACATGTTGACTTGTTTAAAACTTTAAAAAAAGCTCTGAAATCTGTGACCATTAATAAGGATCTCACTGACAGTCATTGTCCAGGTAGCACACGTCTTTGAGTTGAGAAGTCATCTGGGCTGAGTGGTCCGATACTCGTGCAAAGTGCTCCTGTTCTGCCGCTCATCCCATCCCCAGTCAGGAAACGTACCTTGGTCTTAAAACCCTGAAGCTCCTGGATTCAGTTCTCTGGGTTTAAATAATTAATCTAATACTTATTTCAGCCTTGTGAAAAGTATTGAATTTTATATCTTTGGATTCTTCTCTTTGTAAAATAAAAATAAATGCCTCAAAACTTGTTGTGAAATTTCAATAAGATAATTCATGAAATGTACTTCATACAGAGACTTGGCATTCAGTAAATACTAAATAAATGTTAGCTGTTACTATCTTTTTTATTATCCTCATTTATCTTTCTCTATGCATTCTGTTATTTTGTGGCAGATCTAATTTACCAAAATTGATATTTTATTCTGCACTGGTAGATTAACAAAACCTTGGGAATATTTTTCTTGAATTGAGTAGGTAGTCCATCTAATCAATTAAGATATACTTAAATTATTTGGTTGATAAACAAATCAGTATTTTGCTGAATTGCAAATTCTTATAGCATGAACACTGTGTTACTTACTCACCTTCATTTACTCATTATTTAAAAAGTATTACTATGAATGACAAGGAATTTAGGAATAGATACAGCATCAATCATATAGCAAAGAATCTTACAATCTAGTGAGAGAAGGAATAGATATGATGTTTCTAATTTTATGTATGATGATAGAAATTGCTTAAAAAACCATAAATAGTATCTGATGAGTCTGCCATTTTATGGTTGGAGAAAGAGAATCTAAAACTGTAATTCATTATTTACAAAAGCTTTCCTGATTCTTCTCTAAACTTCACAGCCCCTGTGTTTCTGATTGCCGGAACCCGAACATCCTGACTCATGTTTTTAGCTTTTCCATCTACTTGAAGTCTCCATTCTGCTTTGGAGTCACGGTATAGGCAGCATTTGCTACTTTTGTTTATTCAGTATCTATTTTCCCCATTTTCTGGCAATGGCTTACTTTATAATGAAAAAGTAGTTCATTGCCCCCAAATCTGTTCATAACAGGAAGCCAACGAAGTGAGTCAATTTCCAAAGTAGAATTGTCACCTCTATATTAATTATTTTTATGTTAATAGAATTTTTTTGTGGTAATATATATGTAACATAAAGTGTACCATTTTAATCATTTTTAAGTGCACAGTTCTGTGACATTAAGTACATTCACATTGTACAATCATCTGCACTATCCATCTCAAGAGCTTTTTATCTTCTCCAACTCAAACTCTGTCCCAAGTAAACATGAATTCTCCATTTCCTCCCCCAGCCACCACCATTGCCTTTTGTCTGTATGAATTTGATTACTCTAGGTAACTCATATAAGTGGAATCACATAATAAATGTCCTTTTGTGACTAGCTTATATCACGTAGCAAGGATTCAAGGTTCATCCATGTTGTAGCATTTGTCAGATTTTTCTTCCTTTTTAAGGTTGAATAATATTCCATCGTATATATCCCATATTTTGTTTATCCATTCATCTGTTTATGGACACTTGAGTTGCTTTCACATCTTAGCTATTGTGAATAATACTACTATGAATATTGGCATACAAACATCTTTTTGAAACTCTGCTTGCATTTTCGGGGGTATACACCCAGAAGTAGAATTGTTAGATCATGTGGTGATCTATGTATTGATTCTATGTTTTGATGAACTGTCATACCATTTTCTGCAGGAGCTGTGCTATTTTATATTCCCCCCAGCAATGTACAACAGTGCTCATTTCTCCATCTTCTCACCAACACTTGTTATTTTCTGGCTTTTTAAAAATAATAATAATTTGAATAGGTGTATAATAAAATATTTTAACATAGACAGAAACACAGTGTAATTTTCACTTCATACATATATAGAATATATATGTAAAATGACACATAAATATAACAAAAATCAGTAAATCTACTTATTTTATTTATATTACATGCTAATATTTTGATATTTTTAGAATTTGGTATTTGGTTGCTGTTATTATTTTATATATTTTGTCTTATTTTTCATTTAAGGCTCTAGAGTCATTCTACAGTTTGGGTATGAAATAGAGTTATAGTCCCTTTCTTATTTCATGGAATACTAGAACAAGAAAGACTTTAAAGTTCATCTCTTGCCATTAATAATACTATTTGCTCACCTTGCATACCTGTGATTTTGACGTACCCAGGACAGGAAAAGGTAACAGCAAAAAAGAGGCTCCTTATTCTTAGTTTTCCCCTGGGACTTTTTGCTCTTCACCATAACTGCCTCCGAACATTCTTAGCACATGATATATAGATGGAGGTGTGTAGGTTCAAGAAGATAACAAATATAATTTTGTTAGCCTGTTATTTAACAAATATCTCTATTGACAGCAGGAAAAAATGAATATGTAATTAGATCTTTACCTTCACGGAACACAAGCGTAAACCTGAAATTTGGAATGCCTGCAGCTGCGTGGACGTTCATGGTGGTAATGCACATTCAATTGGCGTGAAAGGTTTTTGTTAAAACACTGCCTGGGACTTATCTATAAGGCTGTGTCTGTGACCGAAGTAAGAGCAAGATTCCCGAGATCCATTCCATTATAACACATTTTTTAGTTCATAAATCCCAGCTCTTTCTCCGCTCACCCCTCAAAGGCTGTCTTTCACTTTCTCACTAAATTCACTGAGTGACACTAAACCTCCCCATTCATCTTTCACCTGCCTCACTACTGATGTAATAAATCTCCATGCCCCTTCTGAGAATTTGACACATGGTGGCCTTGCCTCTTCAGCAATTATAATGTTCTCCAAGCCTCTTATGATTAGAATTTCTGACTATGCCAAAATCTATGCAGCAAAACCCACACAACAACTTACTAACTACTTTTAATCTCATTATAAGTAAACCCTGCTTTTAAAAATGACTTTAAATGGACTTCATCCTGGAAGGACAATGCCAACGGCCTTTTGACAGTGCACTTTTCCCTTTTCCCAATCATGTCTGCTTATACTGAAAAGTTATTTTCACCCCAGGACAGTAGACTTGTCTTTGAAATACTGTCTGCCTTGGTGTCTAGAAAGCTGCAGTAAGCTTCCCTAGGGTTATTCTACATGTGTCTTAGTTCTAAAATACTAAATATGGTAATTATATAATAGCTGTCCAGATTCAAAATTTAGGGATTGAGTAAAAACATGTTTTCCTATAGGCAGATAATGTCAACTTGAAATATAAGTTATTTATCTGTTATTTTATAAGAAAAACAAAGCTTACTTAGGTCTTGAGGACCTAGGTGCACATTTTGGTAACAGGGCTAGTGAAACAGCAGATGAGAACGAGATGTTTGTCCCTCAAACTATAATAATGTCCCATAAGTACTCCAAGTTTTATGATTAATTTTTCATTGGTTTTTATATAACTTGTTGGTATGATTTCTTGAAGCTCTATTACACTTTTAAAGACACATTTCCTCTTAAGTAATGTGAAGAGAGAAGAAAATAAATGATAATGCTAGCATGCAAAATGCCAGAATTCTAAAAAGAACATTTGTGACTCTCTGTTTAAACCAGTGTTAAGACTGAACATAGCTACTTAAACTGATTTGAGAATCATCTATATTTATAATCAGAAGTACTTCTAAAGTATTATATTGCTAAATTAAAGATAATTTAAAAAAAAACATTTTTCAATCTCTTAAGGAGATCAAGTTTGTTTACTTAAGGCAGTTTCCTCTGCCTACAGGAAAAAGCCTCTTATATGAAATTTATCTATTTTGCAGGAAAGATGCTTCCCCTAGCCTTGAACTTTTGGCAATAATCAATATTCAATTTCCTGGAAAATAAGGATTTTTAATACATGAGAACAGACACCCGACCTATCTTAATCAGAGTATCTGAAGTAATCGATGCCAAATGAAGGAAAAAGGTAAAAAAAATTCCACTTTTCCTCCAAATATTCAGATTGTACGTATACATTAGGGGTATTCTCATATATCTGGGACACATTTGGTCATAGAACAGTACCTGCGAAGTATTATTGCTAATCGTAGAAGGACTCTCACAGACCAGGTAAGAGAGAATCAGAAATGTATCTCTGGTATCAAGGAGACTAAGCATGTTGTCAGATATTAGGGCACCAAAGTCAATGACACAGTCCCTGCTCTCATGGAGCTTGCTCACATGCAGCACTGTGTTAAGTTTATAATGTCGAGTGCATTTAGAGATATTTGTACCTAACATCATGATCGTGGATCAGAAACATCATTAAATAAATAGCATGTCTACCATGTCGGCTTTACTATAGCCACAGTGAATTATGGATACTGGTCTGAAGACACACACACATTTACATCTCTATACCTTTATACACATTTTCCCATAGATTATAGTGCTCTTATGTCTTTTTACCCATCTAGTTTTTCCTTAAAGCAAAGTTAACTGTATACATAGCATTGCATAGAACTTCATAATCGCAATCATGTTATACTCTAATTAGAAGTAAAACTTTTCGGTGATCCTTTGTTTCAAAAATAGTCTGCTCATGAAAACAGACATATAGACCATTAGAACATAAAAGAGATCCCAGAAATAAATCTACACATTATGGTCAATTTACCTTTGACAAAGGTGCCAAGAATATACAATGTGGGAAAAGGACATTCTCTTCAACAAATGGTATTCAGAAAACTGGCTATCCACATGCAGAAGGATGAAATGGGATGCTTATCTCATGTTATATACAAAAATCAGCTTAAAGTGGTTTAAAGACTTAATTCTGAGACCTAAAACTCCTAGAAGAAAAATAAGAAAAAAGTTTTTTGACAGTGGTCTGGGCAACGATTTTTCAGATATGACCCCAAAAGCACAAGCAACAAAGGTAAAAATAGACAAATGGGATTACATCAAACTAAAAGCTTCTGCACAGCAAAGGAAACAGTCAAGAGAGTGAAGAGACAACCTAAAGAATGGGAGAAAATATTTGTAAACCACACATCTTGGAAGGGGTTAATATTCAAAATATATAAGAAACTAAGACAACTCAATAGTAAGAAGACAAGTAACTTTATTTAATAATGGGCAAAGGACCTAAACATATGTTTCTCAAAAAAAGACATATAAACGACCAATAGGTATGTGAGAAAATGTTGACTACCATGAACTATCAGGGAAATGCAAACCAAAACAACAATGAGATATCACCTCATACCTGCTAGAATGGCTGTCATCAAAAAACAAAAGATAACAGGTGTTGGCAAGGATGTGGCGAAAAGGGAACCCTTGCACATGGTTGGTGGGAGTATAAATTAGTACAGCCATTATGGAAAACAGTATGGAGTCTCCTTAAAAAACTAAAACTAGAACTACCATTTTGGCAAATTGACTTCTTTACCTTTGGGTAGATACCCAGTAATGGGATTGCTGGATCCAATAGTAGGTCTACTTTTAGTTCTTTGAGAAATCTCTATACTGTTTTCCATAGGGTTTGTTCTAATTTGCAGTCCCACCAACAGCGTATAAATGTTCCTTTCTCTCTACCTCTGCATCAACATCTATTGATTTTGGACTTTTTAATAAAAGCCATTCTAATAGGAGTAAGGTGATATTGCTTGTAGTTGAAATTTGCATTTCCCTGATGATTAGTGAGTTGAGCACATTTACATTCCTGATTTAAGCCATGTAACAAAAACATTTGTAACCCCTTAATATTTTGAAATTTTAAAAAAATAGATCTACCATATGATCCAACAATTCCAGTTCTGGGTACATATCTAAAGCAAATGATATCAGTTTGTTAAAGAATATTTGCACTCCTATGTTCACATCAATGGATGAATGAATAAAGAAAATGTGATACATACATACACACACACAATGGAATACTATTCAGCCTTAAATTTGTGACATTTGTGTCATTTGTGACAACATTGATGAGCCTGGAGGACATTATGTTAAGTCAAATAAACTAGGCAGAGAAGGACATACTGCTACATGGTCTCACTTATACGTGGAATCTAAACAAGTCAAACTTATACATAGAAGCAGAGGGTAGAATGACGTTTGCCAGAGGCTGGGGATGGGGAAGGGGAAAATGGGGAGATGGTCAAAGGTATAAAAAGCTAGAACAAGTCAAATTAAATAAATAGATAAAAAATGACACTCAGCACCCAACACACATGCCCTAAGCTCTGTGAGAGAAGGAATATTAACTGTCTTGCTTTCCTTCATAGCCAGTGCTTGCTGCAATGCCTGGTGCAGAGGAAGTCATTAATATTTCTTTTATCAGTTTCTGTGGAAGAAAGGGATAGTTATCTTTAATAAACACCAGGCTAGTGAGAAAGACAGAAATATAAGAAACTAATTATAATATAACAAATATTCTTGGAAGAGAGGTTCTAAAAAAGACTAAAAGAAGTAGAAATGTGTGTAAGGTCTCAACCAAAAGGGGAGTGACCCATCTAACCTCCTGCATGGTAGAATCAGTCAGTACTGTCAGTGAGAGCTGGAAACCTTCTGGGGTTTTTGCTGATGTTTTGTTTTGATTGAGTCCTCTTCGTAAAGACTTCCTCACACACACTCCCTCTGCTCCTACCCAGTGATCATCTCTTCTGACCCACACCATCTTCACCAGTGTATTTGTAGAATGAACAAAAACTAGGTTACTAAAACTAGGACACTAAGGAGCAACTTACTTATTCTTTAAAAAGATACTCTTAAGAAAAATAAAAATTAAGTCAGTGGGAAGTATTTTCAGTATATATTCCACTGACTAGAACAAAAGCAGAAGAAAGAAAAAAGTACACTCAAGATCAAGGAAATGGCATATGTGAAGGCATGGAAGAATAACTGTGCTTAAATCTGTAAGAGGTCATTCATGATGGGTGGAACAGAACACAGAGGGGAGTGTTAGGACCCAAGCCTGGAAATACAAGCAGACAATGGAACAGGTGTTTGGATTTCCTTCAGTTGCCAATGGGAGCTGTTAAAAAGTTTAGCCATCACAGTGAGGCAATCTGAGTTGTGTTTTGAAAGAATAACTATTGGCAGGAGTGTGGAGGGTAGACTGGAAGGAGTATTTGCTGAAGGCAAGGAAAGACTCCAGAAGGGTTTTGTAGGAATTTACATAACAGATAATAAATTCCATATCTACTTTGTATATCCTGGTATATGGCAGGCAAAATATAGTTAATTAGATAGAATGAACAATATTTTTTAGCACAATGAGGGTACTATCATCATTCAATAATACTTTTAACCAAATAAGTAGCCTAGAACATGAAGTTCCCCCACAACAAAGATCCACACATTACACTTACACAATTTAAACAAACAATTTAAAGTCTTAAAAGCTGGAAAGAGTTTATTCTTTGATAAAAAGGAAGTCAGAAACAATGGTTTATTTTTGTTCTTTTTTATCTAAGCTCTATGCAGAATGAACATTCAATTACTGACCATAACCCTCTTTTTTGGCTTTCATGACTGTAGCATCCCACCTGATATTTAGAATTGTCTATCATGTTCAGCACGATGTAAGAATTTCTAGATAACCTTGAACTTCAGGGCTCCTACTGATTTTCATGAGGTCTCAATAAAAATATGCCTGAAAATATCATAGGGTGTCATCATTTATATGCCATTGTGCTGCATTCTTCTATAAAATGAGGATGTGGCTATTAACTAAATTAAAATTGATATAAATGCTGAGTATTATTACCAGGATATTATAAAGCAGATGGATGAGCACATATGCTTAATTTTAATTGTTCTAAAGATAGTATCTATATAAGATGCTTTCAGCCAAAAGTTATTTTAAAATATCGTTGAACATGTTTACATGTTTTTCTTTTATATATTTAATTCTAGTATGAATTTCTTGCTAATCTGTTGAGAAATTTGATAAATAGTAGCAATATATAGATATTTAATGCCTTAACTAAATAATCCTAGAATACCAGATTCAAACCCAACTACATTTCCAATATAGAAGTCTCTTCTACCTCTTCCTTGACAGGATCATCTGAACTCTGCTTAGAAGAAAGAAATAAGAGATTCACTGTTTCACAATGTTGAACCCAGTGCTTTTCTCAGCACCTCGGATATTCAGTCTCCTCATTCCCTTCAGAAGCAACACAGTCAGTCTGCTGCTTCTCCACCCTAGTTCTTCAGATGCTTAAAGATAGCTGTTATGTCTTCCCTCAGTCTGGAAGCTGCATCAGAAGAGTACTTCAGGGGAGAGTTTACAAGACTGTGAAGTACAGTGACTCCCAGAAGAATGGAAATGAGCCATCATGAAGAATGAACAATTTTTGTTCCCTTCTTGGATATAGGGGTAAAGGAAGTTAAAGATCCTTCAAAGCATAGGGAGTTTCAGTCCTAAGTGAGAAAAGGAGAATATATCATTAATTGAGATAGGACGTTGGAAGCAAGTTGGCATAATGGTAAATTCTCTACCTCAGAAGAAGGGACAGAAGATTCCATTAAACTCATTCTTCCCATGACTGAACTGACTGGGAAGCATTTAATTTTGAAGTAGAAAACAGGGAACCCACTAGGTTTCCAGTTCTCACTTGGGTTTGTGTTGTGCTATGCCCGAACTATTTCTTCTTGTATGACCTGAATCAAGTGTTCAGCATTATTCCAATGTCAGAATTGCCATAGGGCAAATTGCCAAAGCAAAAATCTCCTTGGACAATAAACTCCAAATTCCTCGGCAGAACGGCAAAGCAAACCTCCTGGGATTGTGTCTTGATTTTTAAAATCAGTTAACAGACTTTTACTCAGGTTTTGTCTTCTCTAAATTCTAGAACACGCTTGATTTGCAATTTCTGAGGCCTTAGAGAACCATCATGTTTTCCTGCCTAGATGGTTTCACATATTACACTAATCAGCCTCCCTGGGCCAATATAATTAGGCAAAATTAGGTTGTACCTTTATTTCTTGGTCTCCTCCCTTAGGGTCATTTTACTTTGAAGTTTATTGCGTTGCTCCAGCATTAATATTTAAATAATAAATATAAAATTCCTCAGTGAATTCATTAAGAAATGTCTACAAAATATTATTTAAAACCCATGATAAATGCAGTATACAGCACCATGTAAGGAAAAAGGCATCTTGAGTCAGCAGCATTAGCTGACTCAGGCCTGGTGATCCAAACAGTGACAAACATATAAGAAAAATGATAAAAACCATCTTAATACATCCAAGTACATTATTACTAATGATCTTGCTGAATTTCTTTTGTGTTTATAGTTAACAATAATGTACTATACATTTAAAAATTTGTTAAGAGGGTAGATGACATGCTATATATGTATGCTTTTTCACCACAGTAAAATAGTAAAGGAAAAAAAAAACACCCATGAGCTCTCCCTAATACAGCTTATAAGACTCTTCAATATCCTACTGCCTCTCCTGTCTCACCTATTGCCGTTCCACAAACATTGTACTGTCGTCAAATTATTCTTCTCTAGTTCCTCAAGTGCACCTTGTTGTCACAAGTTGGTTCCACTTTAAAATATGCTTTACTTATTCTCTTCACCCCATTCCTAAACCTATCTTTTGTTTGCTATCTGCTATTCCTCTTTCTTCAGGTATCAGGTTATATGTTTTTTCTCCATAAAACTTCTCCTTGAATTCCTTTAGACCTGACTAGCTGTCATTCCTACTTTTTCTCTTATAACACTTCTAACATAATGGTAATAGCTCTGTGCTGCTATTCCTACCTGAATAGTCTGCCTCCCACTCATCCTAAACTGAAGGTTAAGAATGTCTCTTTTCATTTTTATACCCCAAGAATTTAGTGCAGTGCCTGCTGTAGAGTTTCAACACTGAGGGAGGAGATAGCAGAGGACATAAACAGGTGGAAAACGATACCATGCTCATGGATTGGCAGAATTAACATTGTTAAAATGTCCATACTACCCAAAGTGATCGACAGATTCAATGTAATCCCTATTAAAATACCAACATAATTTTTCGTAGATCTAGAAAAAATAATTCTATGCTTTGTATAGACCCTGTATACCAAAAGCAATCTTAAGCAAAAATAACAAATTGGGAGACATCAATTTACCAGACTTCAAGTTATACTACAAGGCTAAAGTAACTAAAACAGCATGGTACTGGCACAAGAACAGAGACATAAACCAATGGAGCAGAACTGAGAACCCAGATATAAAACCATCCTCATATAGCCATCTAATCTTTGACAAAGAAGACAAAAACATACACTAGGGAAAAGAATCCTTATTCAATAAATGGTGCTAGGAAAATTGGATAGCCACATGTAGAAGACTGAAACAGCATCCGCACCTCTCACCTCTCACAAAAATCAACTCATGGTAGATAACAGACTTAAACCTAAGGTATGGAACTATAAGAATTCTAGAAGAAAATGTTGGAAAAACTCTTATAGACATTGGCCTAGGCAAAGAATTTATGAGGAAGAACCCAAAGGCAATCACACCAACAACAAAAATAAACAAATCAGACCTGATCAAATTAAAAAGCTTCTTCACAGCCAAGGAAACTATCATGAGAGCAAACAGACAACCTACAGAATGAGAGAAAATATTTGCATGCTACACATCCTATAAAGGGCTAATAACTAGAATCTATATAGAATTCAGGAAAATCAGCAAGAAAAATCAAAGAACCTTATCAAAAAGTGGACAAAGGACATGAACAGAAACTTTTCAAAAGAAGATAGACTAATGGCCAAGAAACATATGAAAAAATGATCAACATCTCTAATCATCAGGGAAATGCAAATCAAAACCACAATGAGCTATCACTTAATTCCAGTGAAAATGGCCCTTACCAAAAAGTCCCAAAACAATAAATGTTGGCATGGATGCAGAGAGATAGGAACACTCATACACTGCTGGTGGGACTGCAAACTAGTACAACCTCTGTGGAAAGTAATGTGGAGATACCTCAAAGAGATACAAGTAGAACTACCATTTGATTCAGCAATCCCATTACTGGGCATCTACCCAAAGGAAAATAAAAGGCATTCTATTAAAAAGACACCTGTTTATGGCAGCATAATTCATAATTGAAAAGATGTAGAAACAACCCAAGTGCCCATCAATACCTGAGTGGATTAATAAAATGTGGTATATGTATACCACAGAGTTCTACTCAGCCGCAAAAAAACAATGGTGATCTAGCACCTCTTGTATTATGCTGGATAGAGCTGAAGCCCATTATCCTAAATGAAGTATCACAAGAATGGAAAAACAAGCACTACATGTACTCACCATCAAATTGGTATTAACTGATCAACACTTAAGTGCACATATAGTAGTAACAGTCATCGGGTGTCAGGCAAGTGGGAAGGGGGAGGAGAGGATGAGTGTATTCACAGCTAATGGGTGTGGTGCACACTGTCTGGGGGATGGACACGCTTGAAGCTCTGACTTGGGTGGGGCAAAGGCAATACATGTAGAGAGGCCATCTCTCTCTTGTACTATGAAGATCTTAGTCCTAGGTTTATTGGCACTCTCTCATAATCCTTAAAGATAGTCAGTGTTCACGTGGAGATCCTTCTAACATCTTGACTTCTTGGTTTCTTAACCTTCCCAGTGGTTATACCTTTTATCTTAACACTGTCATTTGTTTCTTATCTTTACTGATAACCAAATCACAATCAATTTTGAAGTCTTACATTCTTCCATTATAGGAAGCTCTTCATGGAAAGATCATTCTCTTTTGGAATATTTCTGAGAATTAAGAAATATATGTGCTTGCACTTAAATTTACATAGTGATTTATGACTAACAAAACATCTTCTCCTGCTCTATGCCTTAGATCTTTCACTAGTCCAGTATTTTTTGCAACTCTGATAACTAATTAATTTGAGGTTTTAGTTTATATCCTTGGGTTAGAATGATATTTATGACCTATAAAATCACTTGAACTTTGTCCATTTATTTTCTGGATATTCTATATGAGTCACAAAACCAACTTTTTGCAAAAAAAAAAAAATCATGCAATAATTAGACTTCTGCCTATTTAATCAATGGAGTGAACCAAAGAAAGTAGAAGATAAAAGGGGATTTTGAAAGGTGAAAAGATTTTTATTTGTAATAGATGAGACATATGTTGCTAGAATTCAGGACAACTGGTGTGATAAATAGTTAATATTTTGCTGCTAAGCTTGTTACACTGTTTTGTAAACCTTAAGACATCACTCAAAATGTTCAACTTCTGTTCTGCATCCTCAATGGCTTAGAGCCAGAAAAACCTCTTTAATTCACAGATTTAAGCTTTTAATAGATTCTCTATAAATTCTGGTTAGTTAGCTGATTTTTTCAGGATTCATCTATTTCAATAATAAATGTCAGAATAGGATGCTACATAAATTAATTCCTGCATAAGAAAAAAGTTTGATTTCTCCTGGCAGAGATATCCTGAAACTCAAGAAAATATTGAAGTATATGTGTGCATTTTTGAAAGCACAGATAGTTGTTTTTTCAGTGCCATTCTTCCAACAATTCATTCATTTACTCATTCAATCATTCAATACATGTTTATTTTATTTTATTTTTATTTCAGCATATTACAGGCATACAAATGTTTAGGTTACATATCCATTGATTTTTAAATTATTTTCTACTGGACACCACCCATAATGTAATCATTTTCTTAAGGAAATGTGGGTATCACCACATCAATTTTTCTATAATATCTGCCTTATCTGCTTCAATCGATAAACTTTTTTAAAAATTTTTTGAGCTGTTTTGCCTGCATTTTCCCTAGGGCAATTAAACTATGAAGACAGTGAGTCCAAGTATATACACGTAGAGCTGAGTCTTATGGAAATCTACAGGGCCAAGCATTTGTATGGCACTGTCTAAACCTTTAGCTGTGCCATTGCACCCTGGAAAGAAAACTTCACTTTATTTTACTAAAATTTTGATTATGGCCATTTCTGATTAATGACTGTAGGAACTTATTTGCACATACTAGAAATGTAGGACTATGTATCAATAATGATGAAATTTTAGTAAGCTTCTACTTATATTTCTTAACTTCCTACTTTTCCATTTCTTAATTCTGGAAAGCCAAGTGTTCTCAGCAACTTTGCATGTAGCAATCATGCCTTAAGTTAGAAATTTTGATAGGGTCTATATAACACCACTTTGCCTTTTGAGCTTGGTATTTTAACTAGTGAGACATTTTCTCATGAATCCTAGTGTGTAAGCTATGCAGACAAACCTTAGATCATTAGGCTAGCTCACTTAGCTGATTAGAAAACACAGTTCTAATGTGAATAAGGTCATTAGATCTCTCAGTAGCCAGTTATCTCTGTTCTAAGGGCACAGTCTACACTGAAATAATAGTAAGTGTTCTCTTCATGTCTACTTTTAACTTTAAGGTAAATCAGTTGAGAAAATGAGGAAAACAGAACTCAAACCTATCAACATTAGTTAAGAAAAAGCAACTCAGTTCAAACATTCTTCTAACAATGAATGAGCGTATTATCTTCACATAGGTAAAAGAAATAGGCAATCATTGGTATCATAGCCTCTTGTAATTAGACCAATTAATTATTAATTGATTCTGCTTGTGTGGTTATATAATTATAAAAGTATCTTTGTGGGGAAGAGAGAGAGAAAAATGAGAAAGGCACTACATTAGGAAAAGGGATATTGTAAGGAGAAGAAAACTTAGAAGTCTTGTCTCATTTTACAGAGGACTGTGAGCTGGAAAGACTGAGTGAGTGGCTTTTCCACTATCACTAGAATTACAGAAAAAAAATAAGCAATTGTCTGTAATGCTTGGCTGGGCTTGGTACCCAGATTATGTGGTCAAATATTATTTTGGATGTTTCTGTGAAGGTATTTTAGATGAGATTAACATTTAAATTGGTGGACATTGAGTAAAGCAGATTACCCTTTATATTAAGGGGGACTTTATGCAATCAGTTGAAGGCTAGAATTTGAAAAAAAAATAAAAAAGGACTGACCTACTCTGAGCAAGAGTGAATTCTTCAGTAGAAGGCCTTTGGATTTGAACTGCAATATCATCTCTTCTTGGGTTTCCAGGCTGAAAACCTTTTGTATATGAACCAGAAACTCATCCCCAGGTCTCCAGCCCTCCAGTCTGCTAGTCCACCCTGCAGATTTTGGACTTGTCAGTCTCTGTAATTGTGTGAGCCAATTCCTTAAAATAAATCTCTTTCTCTCCCTCTCTCTCGCTCTCTCTCTCTTTCTTTCCCCCCACCCTACACACATCTCTATTGTTTGGATGAGACTTTCAAAAATCACACCAAGCATTATACAAAGGAATGGAATTACCCTTTAAACCACTCTCTTGGGTTATGAACTAACTTGTTTCTTTTCTCTTACTGTGAGGTATTCAATTCAACAGTAAGATGGCATAATTGTAAAGCCATTAATTTTCTAAGAACAAACAGAAATATTTTCTTTTTATTACACTGGACAATGGTCATTGTCTTTTGCCTGTAATCGGGTGCCAAATCACATAGATGTACGTGGTTATTCATCCTTTCTGCCTATCTTTATTCTCGTTGAATTGTTCTTTTGAAACATATTTCATGCTTCACCTTGGCCGTGACATTTTCCTATTGACTATATAGCTCATGTTGAACTTTCTCTTTTCAAAATCCTTTTTCACTTTAGCATTTTATTTCCCATTGTTTTCTAACTATCTGAGCCACCCAATATAGTGTTTAACTTTGTAAGTATTATTCTTTAATATGAAAAAGGGACAGAAAGGCTTAGAGATTATACCTCAATCACTTTGTCCTGCAGGAATTAACTGTATAAGGGGTGGTTTTTCTAGGACTCTGAGGACAGTAGAAACTTAACCAACCTGAGCTCTTTTCCTAGAGAATTTAATTATAGTGCAAAACATGAGAAACCCAGAGATTAGTGGGGGTACTGCCATGTTCCCTATCCCAATAACCAGGAACACTGTGTCTTAGAATGTGACAGTACTCAGGTTGAAATAATTCCCCTAGGCCCGCTTCTAAGCAGGGTCTTGAATCTTGTACACAGAAGGAGGGACAAGAAAGCTGGAACATTAAACGGCATTGCCGGCCGGGCGCAGTGGCTCACGCCTGTAATCCTAGCCTTCTGGGAGGCCGAGGTAGGTGGATCGCTCGAGGTCAGGAGTTCGAGACCAGCCTGAGCAAGACCCCGTCTCTACTAAAAATACAAATAAATTATCTGGACAACTAAAAATATATATATAGAAAAAATTAGCCGGGCATGGTGGCGCATGCCTGTAGTCCCAGCTACTCGGGAGGCTGAGGCAGGAGGATTGCTTAAGCCCCGGAGTTTGAGGTTGCTGTGAGCTAGGCTGACGCCACGGCACTCATTCTAGCCTGGCCAACAAAGTGAGACTCTGTCTCAGAAAAAAAAAAAAAAGGCAGTGCCTTCTGAAGCAAGGATCTTAGAGAGCTGAGAGGATATAACATTGTCAATATTACTATGAGTATGACTTTTTTCAGTCAGTTTCCCAAAGAAGGGTAAAAATGAACTTTTTTAAGAGGCTCATTAAGCCCTTGTCAGAGCAGACTGACAGCGCAATACTTTTCAAAGCTGGGCAGACAATTTTCAGTGTGGTACGGACAGAAGGATATGCAATTGTCTCATGAGAGTCCAGCAGAAAGCCAGTGGGGAGCCCATGACAACATGTGGGTGGTGTTAGAGTGGGAGGTCATAATGTGTGGAGGGTGGGAAGGAGGCAGTGGGAAAGTCTCCAGCTAGCGGCAGCATTTAGCTACACCCATTAACGTAGCAGCCACACTACTGCAGAATTAATAGTGGCCAGTAGGGAAGGATTCACCAGGACGGTGAATGAGGAAACTATAAAAACTCAAATTGGGGAAGATATGATATAAAATCAGACAAAAGTGGGAGTGGGGGAGTGTTGATAAAATTTATAGGCCCTCCCCATGCAACATGCAAAGAAAGAGCTCTTGGGGAGTTGAGACAGCCCAAGGAGTCCTGTATAATAGGTTTCCCCCAGTCCCTAGTCTTTTCTGTTCTTAAAAAGACTCCTCTGGAAGACAAAATTCTTTTAAGATCTAGCACTACCTTCCAGCTCTGTGATTCCAGATGTTTCAAGGGAAGTATTAGATGAAAGGCAGCAAACCCTTAATGTATCAGGTGCTTTCTTTTCTTACTTAAAAAAAAATACAGCCTGCTTTCTTTGCCGCTCTCTGTCTCTCCTTGAGAATATGAGGCATGATTACTAAAGTGCTTCTGAAAGAATTCCATCGTCCTGCATTTAGAAATCCTGTGGGTGGAATTTAATAAGAGTTATGCAGAGGAAAGCTCACTTTTCAAAATGTGCCTTGTCTGCATGATGTTTGTGTAGATCACTTAGTATCAGTTATCCTATTACCCACAGCTGCTCACTGCACGCTATCTAAATGCCATACCGGCATGCAATTCATCGAAATGCTTTCTGGTTTTGCTGTTTTTAGAATAATTTGCTCTAAAGTGACAAGTAAGTACCTCTGACAATGGTTCTGGTTCTTCATCAGTCTGTGATTGTGGGGCTCAGAATTGTGTCAGAAGGACAGCCATTTGAATACACCTTACAGAGGGAAATATGGTTACTCTTAAACATATCAACATGTTAAGTTTTGTCTAGAGACATCATCACATCTCTAATCAATTCCCTGTTACTCCTCCCCAAAACATGCATTTGAGGTTACAAAATATTTCAGAGAACTTAGATATGTGAAGTGATGATTTTTTTAAAAAAAGTCTAAAATACTCATTAAGTTTCTGGAGAGAAGAAAAAGATGAAGAAAAGTTCTAAAACAATTTTAAAGAGCTTATAACACCTGAATCAGTATAATTAACAAAACATTTCTCATATTTAAAATCTTAAATAATACTGATTATAAATGTACAGATCTTTTTATATTCTTGAGACTGTGGCTTCCATCTTGTTTGTATTCCTCTGCCCTGTCTCTCACTCTGGTGAAGCCAGCGGCCATGTTCTGAGCTGCCCTATGGAGGGGTCCAAGTACTTAGGGAAGGATTGAAGTACTCAGTCCAAGATTCTGCAATGAACTGAATCCTATCAAAAACAGAGAATTTCCAAGCACATTCCGGCCCATTGGAACTGTAAGATGACTGAGGCCCTAAGCCTACACCTTGAAGACTTGTGAGATACCCTGACCTGGAAGACTAAACTAAGCTATGTCAGATTCCTGACCCACTGTAATGCTAAGATAATAAATGTTTTTCTTTTAAGCTTCCAATTTTGGGGGCAATTTATTATACAGCAATAAATGAATTATCACACTTCATAAAATGCTCTTAATGGATATTAATTTCCTCCATTCCCAAATGATACTAATCATTTTGAGAGTTAATCAGAAATTGTCTTGCATTGTTTACTTAGTTTAATCATTTTCAAATGGTATTTTGTGGAGCCCTAAGGGATGTATGTGTATAAATATGTACTTTTTGTGTGTAGTGAGGGTGTATTTTTTAGGGGAAAGTTGAAATGAGGAGGTTAAGTGAGCAGGGCTCTGGTTCCATTTCCCTTACCTTAGCAAAAACAATTTCTTTCACCTGTTAGATAAATGTATTGGTATATGGCATGATGTTTAACTGGGGAAAGAGATACTATTTTTAAAAGTTTATAAATTACTGACTTAAATGTTTCATGGAGTTATGGTTTGTCTACTGCTAAACTTAATACAATGTAAGCTTTTTAAGGATCAGGAACTATTGGATACTTTTAGACAGTCTGGAATTTTCCTTCAGGTATCCAAAGCTAAAGTTTCCATCCCAAAACTTTTAAATTCTACTTTATAAAATGTGCTCAGTCAAGTAAAATAAAATAAAATAGTCTGTAAGTCAGGCAACAGTATTACCTCTGCACAACTTGAGAATGTGATTAGCATGACAATAAATTTAAAGGACAAAATTGGTTCTATGCCTGAATGACCATTTAAACCATAAGATAATAGAATCTCAGAATTGAAAGAGATAATAAAGGTCATCATTACTTAAAATACCCACCTATGACTTAACCTCCCTAAAGCTCTTTATCAAATTGCTAGTCTATTCTTTGAGAAATTCTTGTAATAACAAACTAGAGGCATAAAAAGAAAGTTCACAAGTTGGACTGAGGATACTGTCTTTGGAAATTCTGAATTTTGACACCTACATCCTCAATAAAAACTCAATAGCCTTAATGTAACTGTTGAAGCTGCTGCCTCTGGAAGTAAAAGATTTTATATCAAAAATAGGGTACAACACAGTTAGTACATTAATGCATTCATTTATACTTTTATTTATTCTTCTCCACTGCTCAAATTTTCAAAAATGTTGTCTACGTTCACCTATTCCCTACTTCCTTTCATGCATTATTTAACACTGCTCTATGGCTTCCACTCACACCGCTCCACTGAAACGACTCTCACTAAGGCCAACCATAATTTTACATTACGATACTTACTCCACAAACTATGGAAGGCTAAATCATGAAGTTGTTGTACTTTATTAGATATTGAAGGTTAAGAAGAAATAAAAGATAATTCCTAAATGCTTAGTTTTAAATACCTGGTTACTAACTCTTTTTCTACTTTATTCCCAAGGAAATTTCTGGAATGTTTGCTTAGATTTTTGTCGTTTCCTTAATATCTCTAAGACCTTGTTGTGATTATTGGAGTAGTTTGTAGGCAGAGAACAAAAAAAAAAGAGAGAAGTTTGCTGAGGAAAGAGGAAAACTAGTAGAAGCATAAGGAAACAGAGAGAGGGAAAATAAAAAAGGAAGTTTGGTCTTGAGTTATTAATAAAATAAAGAGTGACAAGAGAAAGATGTGGGCACAGCTATGGTGTGTGAAAGATTTGATTAGCAGTTGGAACAATGGAAGAGATGTTAAGTGTTGTGTGTTATTAATTGGACCTTCTTTAACGTTCTAAAAGAAGCACCAAAAAAAAAAAGAAAGATGAGAATTACAAATTGCCTCATCAGACACACTGTCCAGTTGACTCTTGAACAACAAGAGTTTGAACTGCATGGGTCCACTTACATGTAAATTTTTTTCAATAAATATATTGGAAACATTTTTGGAGATTTGAGACAATTCGAAAAAACTTGCAGATGAACCTCATAGCCTAGAAATATCAAAAAAAAATTAAGAAAAAAATTAGGTATGTCATGAATGCATAAAATATATGTAGATTCTTACTAGTCTATTGTATCACTTAATACCTTAAAATATACACAAATCCATTATAAAAAGCTAAAATTGATCAACACTTAAACACACATTTATAGACCATACATGGCATCGCTATCAGTCAGAAGCAATGTAAACAGCATTAAATCACAAATACATAAAATTAACTGTAGTGCATACTGTGATAATTTATTAGCCACCTCCCATTGCTATTGCAGTGAGTCCAAGTGTTGGGACTATTCACTTAAAACTTTCTGTGATGCTAAGCATCTCTGTGTTGAGCAGTTTCTCTCTCCAGTAAATTGTGTATCACAATAAAAAGTTGTCTCTCACAGTTCTTGCATATTTTTCATCATGTTTAGTACAATACTTGAATAACACCATGAAACCCATACAAAGTGACACTAGTGATGCTGGAAGTGCTCCCAAGAGGCAGAGAAAAGTCATGACATTACAAAAAAGTTGAATTGCTTGATACGTACTATAGATTGAGGTCTGCAGCTGCATTTGCCCATCATTTCAAGATTAATGAATCCAGCATAAAGATCATTGTCAAAAATGGAGAGGAGATTGGTAAAGCTGTTGCTACGGCTAGGCTAGCAGGCACAAAAACCTTGGTGAGACAGTCCTTTGTTATTGACTGCCTAAGTCTGCCTTATGTGTGCCTTCCTGAACTTGGGAGTCTTGGTTAAAATTCCACACATTCATGTTTTTCTTACTGATTTTTTATGAATAAATATTTCTTTACCGGCTGCTTGCCCTTATGATTATTTTCAGAGGCTTTTAATTTTTTTTTTTAATAATTTCACTGGAGAGTGGGTCTGCAGAGCTCCTACACTGTCAGTCCAGAACAGCCTAGTATATTTGGCTTGCTAGGTGATCTGTGAGCTGTCTGCTGCTGCTGGAGCATTCGGGGCATGTGAGTCACTGTGGCAGATGAGTCCAGAGACGGAAGAGGAAGACATAGAATGTATCTTTTCAACAATGAGTAGCAATTGAGGGCTTTTAAGAAGGGGAGAGAAAGGAATACAGTTGTATCACAGAACAGCATTTTTTTAAAAAAACAAAGAAGCTGATGTGTTTTCTCAGTAGACTTTAGCATCTGTTTGTGTCCCTGTACCTCTGCACTGAGCTCCACTGATAAGCCACATCATGATTTAATGTGAAGAAAGGACACAAAAGGAAAGACAAGAGATATTTTTGCTGCATTGTATATTACCGCTTTTACCTGAATGTTATACACTTTGAAAAACATGCAAAATAACTGATAAAAAAAAAATGAAGGCAAAAACCCCATTAGCCAGCCAGATCTGGGAAATGCTGTGAAGTATATTTCTGTCTTGGATATTCACAATTCACATTAGCATTAAAAAAATCCTCAAAAGTATTGAAACAAAGAAACTTGTGTAATTATCCTTAGCCACAGTTTTCAAATTTTTTAAGCAATGGAACTCTTTTTCATGTATCAGCTATAAACCATCCTCAGTAGAGCTCTTTGATGAAACAGATTTTCAAAAGGTGAGTGCCAAATTTCTAACTCTTAAAATATTCCTGCTTCACTAAAAATAGATAAATATGCCTAATGTTAATTATAAGGGAAATAGTTCTAAAAAAGTAATAAATCTTTAGAGCTGTCTATGAGAGAAGCAAAAAGAATGCAACTGTTTGGGATATTTATTTGAAATTCTTTAATAGCATTAAGTTTTCAGAATTGCATGATTAATTTAATCTTTAAATGTGGTCCAGAATTATTCAGTAACTAGACAGTGAGGTGGGTGTTTAAGTGGAATCATTTCATGCAAAAAATGCAATGTCATTATGAAGTAATTAGGTGGATTTTATATGGTACAAAAGCCATCCTGAGCTTGTTTCCAAAATAGGGATTTTTTTTAAGCCTTTGTAAAATACCAGTATCATTAGTATCAAAATACTCTTTCTTAAAGTAACAATTTTGAAAGGCAACATGTACATTTTGCTCATTTCAAAATTAATCTAGATTTCTGTATCAGAGTAAGAGCATATACATAAACAAATTCAACTCTCCTTCCATACTTAGGGAAAACTCACAAAGTATCAAAGTATAAAAAATACAGAAAAATACTATAAATAATGTAACACATCATTTGTCACAATTCTAAACCTCATGCTAAAAAACACATTTAGCTAAGAAGATAAAGTCTGAACTTGGAGAAGGGTCCTTCTAGAAACCAACATGTACAATTTAGACTGTAAGAAAACTGTGGATCTTTCCAAAATAAGAACCTTTAGCTACCCAATGAGTAGAATGCTGAGATAAAGGGTCATGAACTGCCATAAGTGCAGCAGGAAATGTCACTGAAGATTCCAGTGTGATAGCCCAGAGCAGCAGGGAGGCTGAGAGCAAAGCACAATTCATGACCACATGTCATTCCTCCTGTCTATAACCCAGTCCCCTGTGAAGGGAGACTGCTGAATAAAAAGCTCAGCGAAGGACAGGCTATGGGAGATTGTGTGACTTAAAGCAGTTTGAGCTACTACAACTTTTGAATGCCAAAAACTGAAGAAAAAGCTAACTACCAAACAAACAATATAACAGAGTCCACATGTATGTTCTGAGAAGAAGCTGTGCAATGACCCAAATGACCCTTCTCTCTCCTACTCCTAAACCAGGTACTTCAGCAGCAAGCAGGTACTAAAAGTGAGAAATATTTTTATTAGGATAAAAATAAGTTCAGCTGTCCCTCAAAGTTAGTATTATGCTTAATGATCAAACACTTGAAACATACCTATTAAAAACAGAAAGCAGAACCCATAGCCATTATCTCTGCTGTTATTTAGTATTTTTCTTGGATGCAATAGAGTAATTAAAGAGATAAAGGGTTAAGAGATATAGAAATGGAAAAAAAGAAAGTAAAATTGGATACCTGGAAAAGTCAAGAGAATAAACTGAAACACAATTAAAAATGATAAGAGAATCCAGTAGGGTGGCTAGGTTAAAAAGTAACATGCATAAATCAGTACACTTCATATGTGTGAACAGTAAGAAATTAGAAACTGTATTAGGGGGAAGCTATACCATTAAAATACCATCAAAAAAGATAAATCTAGGAACAAACATAATAAGCAGTACAAGATCAATATGAGTAAAATGTTAAAATGCTGCACAAGCACATGAGAAGAAGACTTAAGCAGGGAGAAACATATTATGTTATTGGAAAAGAACACTCAAGATCACAAAGATGCCAGTTTCCCCAAAGTAAACTGAAAGTGTAAATTAACCCCTTTAAAGTATCAGTAAGATTTTAAAACTATATATAAGTTAATTCTAATATTAATGTGAATAATAAAAATGTATAGAGTACCCAAGAAAACTCTGAGGTTACGTAATGGGGTGGGGCACCAGCCTCAGCAGATATGAAACATGGTAAAGCTAATCAAAAGGGTGGTATTGGCACACAAATAGACAGATAGAAAAATAAAACAGAAGAAATATCTATGAGAATGAAAAAAGAAACCACAGACTGGGAGAAAATATTTGCAAAGCACATACCTGATAAAGGATTTGTATGCAGAATATACAAAGAAATCTCAAAACTCAACAACAAGAAACAAACAACCAAATTAAAAAAATGGGCAAAAGATTCTAATGATGTTTCACCAGAAAAGATAGATGGATGGCAAATAAGCACATAAAAAGATGCACAATATTATTAGTCTTAAGGGAAATGCAAATTAATATAACGATGAGATACTGCTACACCCCTACAGAAATGGCCAAAATTAAAGCCTGATACCAAGTCTTGGCAATAATGTGGAAAAACTAGAGGGTCAAACACTGCTGGAAATGTTAAATGATATGACTACTTTCAAAAACAGTTTAGCAAATTTTTAAAAAGTTAAATGTGTACCTTTCATATGATTCCTCCATTCAACTCTTAGGTATTTACCCAATAGAAATGAAAGCATGTATCCATACAAGCCCTTGTATATGAGTGTTCATCACAGCTTTATTTGTAATAGCCCAAAACTGGAAACAGTGCAAAATCCCATTAACTGGTGAATGGATAAACAAAGTATAATGTGTCCATTAATTGGAACATAAGTTAGAAATGAAAAGAAATAAACTTTCTATAAAACACCTGACCAGTATTCTTCAAAACTCTAAAGGTCACAAAAATCAAGAAAAACCTGAGGATTATCGGAGATCAAAGAAGACTAATGAAACATGAAGACTAAATGTAATGAGGTTACCTAGACTGAATTCTGGCACATTAAAAAAAGAAGTAAAAAAATGATGAATTCCAAATAAAGTCTATAGTTTAGTCATTAGTGTTGTAAGAGTGTTAATTTTTTAGTTTTGACTACTATACTACGGTTATGTATAATGTTAACATTCAGGTAAGCATTATAGGAGCTGGATGTACTATATTTGCAACTTCTGTATAAATATAAAGTTACTCTAAAACAAAAATTATTTTCTGAAGGAATTGACTATTGATACATGTTCCAACATGGACGAATCTCAAAATTATTATTCAGAGTATATGAAGTCAAACAGAAACTAGTACATATTGTATGATTGCATTTATATAAAACTCAAAGAAATGCAAACTACTCTATATTGGCAGACAGAAGATCAATGGTTTCCTGGGGAAGGTAACAGGGAAACAGAGAAGGGTAGAAACGAGGAATTGCAAAAGATAGGAAGAAACTTTTGGGAATTATGAATATATTAATTATCTTGATTGTGATGATGGTTACATGAGTGTGTGTATATGTCAAATCTCAAATTTTACTTTTTAAATATGTACATTTTATAATGTCAGTTATATTTTAATAAAGCTAGAGTTTTTTTCCTCATTTTTTCAAAAGACAGGTTTGGATTCAACATTCAAGGTTTCAAGCCAGGCTCACTTGGAATAAAGCTATTTTTAAAATAGTTTATTTAAATAGTTCTTTGTAGGCTATGGAAATTATAGACAACTCGATGTGAATTAAGCAGGCAGAGCTAAAGAACCAAATTTAAAATAATAATAAACTCATTATAGAAAAGAATCCCATTTTAGAAACAAAAGAAAAGCAAATGCTCAGGATTAAATATTGCTGGGCTGGAGATGCTCCGGCTTATAAATGAGAACATGTGGTATTTGATTTTCCAATCCTTCATTATTTCACTTAGGATAATGGCCTTTAGTTCCATCCAAGTTGCTGCAAAATACATTATTTCATCCTTTTTATGCCTGAGTAGTATTCCATAATGTATATGTACCACATTTTCTTTATCAGCTCCTCAGTTGATGGGCACTTAGGCTGACTCCATATCCTTGCCATTGTGAATTGTGCTGTGATAAACATACAATTGCAGGCATCTTTCTGATATGACTTCTTTCCCTTTGGGTAGCGACTCAGTAATGAGATTGCCAGATGGAATGGTAGATCTACTTTTACTTCTTTGAGAAATCGTCATACTGTTTTCCATAGAGGTTGTACTAATTTACATTCCCACCAGCAGTGTATAATTGTTCCCTTTTCACTGCATCTGTGCCAACATGTATTGTGTTTTTGTTTTTGTTTTGTTTTTTTACTTTTTAGTAATAGCCATTTGACTTGGAGTAAGATAGTATTTCATTGTGGTTTTAATTTGCATTTCCCTGATAATTAATGATATTGAGCATTTTTTCATATGTTTGGCATTTGTATATATTCTTTTGAAAGATATTTGCTCATTTTGTTTGCCCACTTTTTAATGGGATTACTTTTTTTTCTCCCTGATTTGTTTCAGTTCCTTGTAGATTCTGGATATTAGTCCTTTGTTGGATGTATGGTTTTTGAATATTTTTTCCATTCTGTAGGTTGCCTATTTATGCTATTGATTATTTATTTTGCTGTACAGAAGCATTTTAGTTTATTTAAGTCCCATTCATTTATTTTTGGTTTTGTTGCATTTGCTTTTGGGGTCTTAGTCACAAATTCTTTGCCTAGGCCAATGTCCAGAGAGTTTTTCCTAGGGTTTATTTTAGAAATTTTATTGTTTCAGGTCTTACACTTAAGTCTTTGATCCATCTTGAGTTAATTTTTGTATATGGTAAGAGATAGGGATCGAGTTTCATTCTTCTGCATGTAGCTCTCCAATTTTCCCAGCACCACTTCTTGAATAGGGTGTCCTTTCCCCAATGCATGTTTTTGTCTGCTTTGTCAAAGATCAGTTGGTTGTAGGTGTTTGGCTTTATTTCTGGGTTCTTTATTCTGTTCCATTGATCTATGAGTCTATTTTTATACTGTTATCCTGTTCCAGTTACTATCACCTTATATTATTAATATAATTTGAATTATCGAATTCAAATTGAATTCAATACATTGAATTACATCATTATAATTATAATTTGAAGTTGGGTAATGTGATGCCTCTGGATTTTTTCTTTTTGCCTCTATTGCCTCTAGTTGATTATAATTATATATATTATGTATAACACACTATATATAATATAATATTTGCCTCTATTGTTGCTTTTTATCTTAATGTTTTATTTTCAGCACCCATGGTTCCTAGACAGTGAATTCCCTCCATATAAGTGTTTAATAAATATTTGTGGCATGAATTACTCTACTGTAACTAAAAGTATGATTCAGATGATCAGCATATGGTCCCACAGTCCCTTGCTTGCTGTTTTTACATTGTTCTTTGTTCAGCATCTGCAGCTGCTGCCTTCGGGGCATTTTTCTATTTATGGCCTTGTCTCTTCAGCACTGATGTACTTGGATAAAAACGAAAGCATAAATGTAGATTTTTATTTTATATTCTTTAAAGGATTCTCTTCAGAATTTCTTTTGCATAACTTTTTGAAGAATGTGATAATTTTTAGATCCAAGCTGAAAACCACTTCTTCTCAAAAGATTGATTTAGTCTTATAATTTTTTCTAAAGAATCATTTTTATACAAATCATTTTAGAATGGCAATATGGTTATCAATAACCTGAATATGATATTTAATCATGAAAAAGAGGCATAATTAATTAACTACTCAGAAAATAAGGATTTACTATGTGCACAGTGTAACATTAGGGAATAGGCTCCAGAAGTATAATCATGTACATGAAACAGTTATAGTAATATTTTAAGTAATACAATTAAGTAATAGTTGTGAGGTTCTGTCTTAGCTTGGAAACCAATCTTCAAGAAGGAAGACGTCCAGATGAAGAATTTAAGTGGTTGAGGAGGCAGCATCACAGAAAACAAACTGGCTCAATATTTGAAGAGGCTCCAAACTGAGTCATAATGTTTATAGAGCAGGTGGAAGGAAGATATTTCCAGATTGTCAACAGTGTGAATCAGCAAAGAGGAAGGAAGCTGATGTGGCACGTACCAAGGAAGAGAGCAGGATGGCTTGGCTTGGATAGGGGGGCATTCTTGTGTGTAAGTGTGGCAGCGTGGGTCTGGGAGTAAGTGGAACTGATAGATGGGGTGGGAACAAGGACTAAATGACCTTGAAAATCACACAGAGGAATGTGATCAATGGATTAAGTTACAAGACAGTCACTAAGTACTTAAGCAAAGCAGACTGAACAGTGTGCTTTCAAATGAGTCACCTCACTCTCTAATGGATTGAAAGTAGGGGAGACTTAAGGCTATTAGAAGGTAAGCTGAATCTGAAAGACACTTCAAAGGACTACACAGGACAGGGAAATAACAAGGAGGAATTTAAATTTTCTAGCCTGGGGGAAAGAAGATGTTTCTATCGACAAAATAATTAAAATAGAAAGCTAGGATTTTTTTGGTTGTTGTCATAGTTGTTTTGGAAAGGGGAAAATACAAATTCAGTCATAGACAAATTAACTTTGGCATTATTATAGAATAATGGGTACAAAACCCAAGAAGTCAGTGAGAAATACAGTTAAAGATGGAAGTAATATATCATGTCTGGAGATTCAGATTTGGGAATTATGATCAGATGAGTGAGAAACTATGGCTAACTCCATAAAAGTGAATGAGAGATAAAAGAGCTTCTGTTCATTTTGAAAAAGAACAATTGAAACATCAATTTCTGTAAACTGACTCATTGGTTGGTTCCCGTCCTCAAACTCCCATCAGTAGATAGTCCTATGCAAGAGAATACATTCTAAAAGTGGCAGCAAGTATTTAAAGCAGATACTTGAGTGTCCAGAGTTGGGTGATCACGCATTTTCTAATTTTTATCTCTTTAAAATATCTTAGAAAATGTGGACCCTACGGCCCACAGACATACAACTGTTTTAAAAAAATCCAGGAAGATCTTACCACATAATGAAGTCAAAATCAGGATTAACAATATCATGTCTCTCTAGAAAAGAGCTTAGCAGCATCCAAACAAGAGTCCAACCATTCTCCAAAGAAATACCTTTAATATATCCTCCCCAAAACATTCTGAATATAAAGGCCCATTTCAAACTCCTTTATAATATTTCAAAAGCTGAAGGCAAAAATCAGACAATCCTACAAAAGTACCTTTGATTACATTAATGAAATGTAAAACAGACGTATTTGTATATTATTATACTAACTTCCACGAGTCTTCAATGATTATGGCATTTGTTCTTTAAAAAACAGACCTGAAGCCTACCTTTTAGATTCACTCTAATATCTATGAACTATAATGTTTGAGGCAGAAAAAATTTCGATGGCATAAAAGCAATTTATCTTTCTAAACTTGTAACAAATAAAATTGAGAAATATTTAGTTTTGAAAGGGTTATAGCAATCATGTTTCACCAACTTTGAAAATAATAAATGCCAATCATTTATTTTATTAAGCATGAAAAACTCCAACTTCCTTCCTGTGGTTATTCTACAACATCCCATCTGCCTCTGCATATCTGCTTCATTCTTTTCTCCTGATTACCAACCTGTAAGGCTTAATAAGATCCCAAGTAGTCCATGAAGTTTTTTTCTGAATATTCATACACTTGTATCCCATTACCTATTCTTCCTTTGAATCTGTACAACTTTCTTATCACTTAATTTTATTATAGTACAATTAATATATCATACATATGTATATGTTATACCTCTACACATATATGTGTTTGCATGTACACATACACACATTACATAGAGTTATACACACACACATATATATACAGGCACATGTACATATAACTGTCATATAGATGTACACATATAGAGAGTTACCAATCATCAGGGAAATGCAAATCAAAACCACATTTATTGAGGGGTTATTATGTGCAGGCACTAACATATGCAGAATGTTTTTCAGTCCTCTCAATAACCCTATAAATTGGTCCAAATATTATTTCCATTTACATTAGAGACAACTGAGATTTTAAGAAGCTAAGTGAGACTCACTCAATTTCACAACTAGTACTGAGCAGTGAAGTTAGAATTACAAATTCAGACTATCTGAATCTAATGCTTGAACTTGTAGTCACCACAGAGTCCTTGAGGACACTGAAACTGATATATAAGTACCCAATAAGTAAAATGTGAATACACCAATAAATAACTTTGAGCAAAGGATTTAGTAAACTAAGTTTTAGTCTACAGATGTTTAAAAAAACATAAAATCTCAGAATAGATCCCTGTGTTTGCTTAGATACATGCAAATTGAATTATCTAGGTGACAGCATGTTAATTTTAATATTGCCTTTTGCGTTCCAACTTGTCAGCCTCTGTGTCAAACTTGGCCTCAAAATAGCATTTGCAAAGATCATCACTGCAACAGGCAGCCAGGGTCTGTCACTGGAATGCAGGTAACCAAATTATCAATTGATTGGCAAGGTGAGAAGCGCTGCTATTCATTCTATTTAGATTTTTTATCATGCAGAAAATAATTTTTGCAAGCATAAATCAGAGTACCCTGTGGGGTGAAATCAGTGGATATTAGAAAGAGCCCAAGTAAACAACATTATCCAGAGGGAAAAGACTTATCCCTAGTTCAATGCAGAGAATTCTGGGGCGTTTACTAGGCCCTGGGGAGGAAAATCATAGTGGTAGAAGAGAAAAAAGACCTTTCGGTCTCATTTAAAACCAGAAAGGAAATCACTAGCATCATTTTAAATGCTTAAATACAGCACTGATAGAACTGGTAGAGGAGCAGTGTTTTCCATTCAGAGCAGCACAAAGTTTACGTTTTTCTCAAGTTCATCTGACTCTGTTATTTTCTCTTCCCCTAACATCTTTGCTTCCTACTCCTCCTGGCCCTCCTTCCTCTGCCCTGTACACCCTATCTCTCTTCATTGCCATGCCATTTACAAAATTATTATATATATTTTTTCTCACTTCATCCTCATAGGCTCTCAGGTAAAATCCACTATGAGCCCAAAAAAGCAACACATTATACAAATAGTCTCAAACAATACATGCATAGTAAGAACCTGTCCATTTAATAAACAACAATGGTTAGGGCATTTACATGTGTCGTAGTTTCCTTTAGTTTACACTCAGGGCTTCCTGTGTGCTACCATAAATGCACTACCCCTATCCCCACTCGGAATGGAGTCATTCATTTACTTAGGCTCACAGAGTGTTGTTTGCTGATGTTCCTTCTCAGACATTGCCCTTGGCCAAAGGGAGCTGTCCTGCCCAAGTTATGCCCCCTTGCTGGCCGTTCCCATGCGGTGACTAGTTGAGACGGGTACAAAAGCCTGGATTTCTTATCTGAATTCGGGACACCTCTCAGAAGCCATCTAGGTTTCAGCACTGCCCTGGGAAGTGATGACTGTTGTAAGTGCATCACGGTCTTGTGCTGAATTACAGGTGCTGTCCTTGAAATCATTCACCAGTGGATGTCCTGCATGCAAATCTTCATCTCAGAGCCTATTTCCCAGAAACACCAACTTAAAACACTGAGCATTTGCTAACATGAAAAAAAATACATTCCTTTGAAATAATCCTTTTGTTTTTGTGATTCTCATTCTCCTTCTGCAGGCTTTTCCTCACAGGCTTACGTTGTGTATACTCAATGAGCATTATCTCTTATGTGGACCAAACAGCAACCAACATTTTCACTCTCCTTTGGTCTCACTATAAGAGAATTAAATCACAAACTTCTTCCTCTCCCAAACCAGCATACACACTCTTCTATAACCCTGCCACCAAATCCCAAACTCATATCAGCTGTCTAGGTAAATTTAGAACTTTACAAGTTTCCCCTGATATTTAAAAATTTGCAAACACCTGAAAGATCCAATTCAAGCCACTCTAAGGAGGTCAAGCTCTAACTAGACTAAATGTCTTATGTCATGCATGTGGTATGACAAGGCATCCCAGAATGTTCTCCTGTGAGACTACACAATTGCTCATGTGACAGCTTTCATTTAGCCAGTGGGCAAAGCTACGCTCACCTACATTAAAATGGAGGTTCCCATGAAAGATTTGGACATTCAAAATGTCAGTCATCCAAGAAGATACAGATCTTGGGATTTCAAATAAGGAATTTTGGCAGGGACAAACTTAAAAATGTGAAAGGGACTTTTTCTCTTTAGGTCTCAGGTTTTTAGCCTGAAATTCAAGTAGTCTACACGTTTAAGTGTGTTCTTAAGGCTTGAAATGTCTGTCACAAGAAAACAGCCCAGCAAATACATGGGGAGGTATTCCACATAGGAGGTAACCACGAGGCTGAGATGAGAGGCTAAGACCCAGTTATGCTGTGGGAAATGCAGGGAAGGATCTGCATCTACCCTTAAGCCAAAATGGTATAGGGAAGGGCAGTATCCCCAGGGTCAGTTTTGGAGAGCAGTAGCCTGAGGAAAGTCCGGAGTCCCAGAACTGCAGGAGGGGATGAGCCAGTGTTTCATGCAGGGAATGGGAAGCAATGGTTTGGAGATTTGCAGCAATGGGATGGAGGGCTGTGGTGGAGCTGAGATCAGCAATCTGGAGCCAGGCAATGTCAGCAGCATGATCTACAGCTCAGACTGATGTGGGACCTTCTGATATTCTCCTTTGAAATGTGTGAGAGATACTATAGGGAAAAGGGACCTTGGAGAAGATGCCGAATGTCTCTCATCAGGCACATAAGAGCCACACAATCAGTAGACGAGAAATTCAACTGCTAAGGTGACCTTCACTTGTACTCCCAGGGTGTAAAGTCCAGGGCACACACATTGCTCACATGTCTTCCAAACCAGTGCAATTCTATTAATTTTTCTTATTTGTATTATTTGACATAGGATGTCACAGTCAGGCAGGCAACATAAAATCATCTATTGATTCACTCCTTGGACATTTACCTACACCACACAGAAAAGAACAAACAGTATGGACGATAAAGGGTATGTCATGAAATATGGAGGAAAAGAGAAGCAATTTGGGATCTGTATGTACTATGGAGACTCAGGGGTCACAGTTTTGTGGCTCAGAGTAACCGCTTATAGTGGTCAGGCACTTGTCACTACAATGAGTGTCCTCATTGTCAACCCAACAGCCAGGCCATAGGGGATTCCTACCCTCCCATCAGCCTCTGTTCTTGACATCTCAAAAGTCACCCAAAACATGGAAGTCAAGAAGTACCAAATATTTCGCTTCATGGACCAGTGAAATACAGTGTTGTCAATTTTTTTCCAGTAAAGACGACAAGAAGAAAACCTACCATGTAGTTGCACAATGATTTCATAAGATAAGAGATACTTTAATATCAGAAAAATGGAAAGGAATTCATCTCAGAGAAAGGGCTATTGTTTAAGCAGGGAATTTAATATATTTCTAAATGATTTCTTTTTTATACTTATTTAAGTTTTCATTTAGCCTTAGACTGATAAAAACTCTGTTGTGAGTTAGTATCATTTTTTAGATAGTTTTAAGGAAGCACCACTCTAAACGATGTGGGTTCAAATCGCAGCAGGCCGAGAATAATGTTCCCCCACATTATCTGTTAATTTTATGTGTTACTTCTTACAAAGGAGTGCTTTGAAATATACTGTCTTAACTCACAATAAAATATCTGCAATGGTAGCCATTTTAGGCAGTCCATCAGGGACCATATTTTGTCTTATTAATTCAATCAGTAAATGTATGTTCTAGTCATTGTGCTCTAAACCAACGACCTTTTAGTGTACATGCTCATTTCTGTCTGTAGAGAAGGCAAGTCCTGCCAAAATTGCCCCTGGGAGCCACTTAAGGCCAAAACTAGCTTGGTTTATGTTTCTACTCAGAAAGCATGACTAAAATATTCTCACTAGAGGGCCTCAATTTTTTATTTTTTTATTTTTCAGGGGGAAAATGATGGACTAGAACTGGATTACCTCCAAGGCCTGTTGCAATTCTTAAATGTTATGGTTCTGCAAACACACAAGCATCAGAACTTGATGATATTTATGATCATTGCTGGATTTGTCTCAGTACGCACAGCAGTATAGCAGCCAAGTTTAAAATGCCTTCATTAATTAATTTTTCCAACACCAGAATATGTAACGAGGATCCCAGGGAAAACAAATTATTAAGGCAGGAAATTTAAAGCCATAAGAAATTTTGAAGATTGAAGACCATGTGAATCCTACCATGGTGTTTTGGGTGAGATCTAGAAATTGCCCCCTCCTGTTTTATTTTTCCTTCAAATTAGGGAGTCCCATTTTTCTGTTTTGCCTGGCTTCCTTTGTTAAAATAGGTGGTCTCCTGCCTTTAGCTGTGTTTTCTGTTTGTAGAAAAGCTTTAAACCTCTTACCAAGAAAGGGCACACTAGTAAACACCATGTATTCATAAAGAAGCATAAATATACTTCATAAAAGAAAGAGAAGAAAAGGCTTATTCTGCATTTGGAACACAGGGCATTGTCTTTTTCGTCAAGCTTTACTCTCTAGCCCAGGAGGCACCATTAGAGCACTTTTTCTTTCTTCCCAGTAAAGCCACTGAGACCGCAGTGGCAAATGTCAGTGTCTCGCAATTGTGGTGCATTAGGGAAATGGAAGGTGTCCCTCACCCCTCATGTGTGCTTTCACCTTTACTACAGCTCACAATTAAGCACCGGGATAAAAGCAGCTCCAAGATGAATTCCATTGTCCTCTTTCGCCCTTTCTTGTGGCTATATTGTGGGAAAATAAAAACACTTCTTCCATTTTAATAGAGGCCAAAGTCTGGTGAACTAGAAATAGAGACAGAACATATTAATACATGGAAGACCTTATCTGTAGGGTGGGTTGTTCCTATCTGACACATATTTTCCACACAACTACATGGAGAGTGAAAATTACAGTCCTCTTCTGCAGCAAGCCCGGGAGCAATAGGACAAAACATGCCTCAGCAGTGTTTTTGGATAGAGAGGCAGGGAAAAGGAAGTGGGGCATCTTTTAAAATACATAAATTCTTAATAGGAAAAAAACCTCTGGAATGTCAATGTAGGACTGAATACAGAAAATAACACTTGTCTCTTACCTGTTTATTTGTTTATAGAAAACCCATAGTAGTACTGTTTATATTAAATGTCAAAATCCCTTAGCAAAGATGCTTTGTATAGTCCTTAAACCAAATGACTTACCCAAATAGGAAAAGGCCTAATCAAATGTTTAAACAACGTTGCTAAACTTCAGAAAGATGGGTCCTCTAGCACACAGACCACATTCCATTCTTAATGAATCATGGACATTATACTGGTTAAGTTCTGTTATTTTAAATTACCATTGTGACTTTTCTTCTGTTTTTGAGCCATAGGCAATACAGCAGGTACTTATGTGAAAACTTTAGAGGGATATGTTGAAGTGTATTCAAAAATTATGACCTGCAAAAGATGACAATGTCACAGTACTATGAGTTTCTGGGGAGTTCTCTACCATTTTTTAAAAAGTATGCCAAAAGTTACTACCTGAACTGACAATACTCAGCCAAAAAGAAATCCAAGCTCATAAAACAGTCACATTCTGCAGAAATGTCAGTACTAAGAGCTAGAACATTTCTTGAATTTTCTCTATTATGTCCAACAGGAGATTAATACTTAACACATCACCACCAAAAATTAAAAAAGTTAAGTCATTCTGATACATAGTCAAATCTGTAGGTATTATATTTAGAATCTAGGCATTTAGATGCATAAGGTGTGGATAGAACATATCTTTGATATTGACTTTATAACTACTAGTTTGTAAGATGATAATTCCCTACATAATAAAATTGCTAGTCATTGTGATTTAAGAAGTAAAGTGGCCACCATTTTGATAGGTAATATTACGTACATCTCATAGTACATTTTTAAAACAATATAATTATATTCACATTGCCAAAGCAGTGATGCATTGGGAAGCCTTGTCATTTTCCTTCCCAAGAAAAGTAGTATGAGCCTTTCTCCTTATTTATAATCACCTTGGCTTCCTTGGCTTCCTCAGATACATTCAAATTCCACCGGTCTTATTGCCTTATATTGCTTTTTGAATGAAACCATTATGAAGCAATTAATGAGGGTTTTTTCTTTTTAAACACTTTCATAACAAACTAAGATCAGTGCTCAGTTTCTTCTTGCTTTATTTGTTCTCAAGCTCCACCACACCTTGAATACATTTAAATCATTTCTGCTGAAATCTGTCTCTGGTGTCTATAACACAAGTAAAGTGAGATTCATGAAGTTAACTGACAGGTAAATGCATCTCAGATTTCTAACTATGTTTCTTTTTGAAATACGAGAAAATTATCTAGAAGGATTTAATATGGTTTAGTCATGCTGAACTTGCACGCTTTGCATGGTGCATAGTCCTTTCAGTTTGACACCAGAGTAACAACTAGCTTAATAACTTATACTTTATCATTTCTGATATGTGTATGCCAATGGAAACCTCTGGAATACTAAAATCAACTGGGTAGCTTTTAATGTAGTAATATTGGGACCACCTAAGACTAATTAAATCAGAGTATTTGATGGGGAAGAATCAAAGGTATTAGTACTTTTAGAAATTTTCCCAGGTGACATAAATGTGCAGTTGGGGTTATTTCATACAGCAATGATTCCTACTTTTAAGAAGAGATATAATGTATGTTGATGTGGTTATTATCATTTATCTAGAGAGTCATATTTAGTATATTTTAAAAAAACTTTCTCAGTATGACAGCAGGGATCAACTGTTCTAATGTATCTATGAAGTACTATGTTTATTCCCTGTTTAAAGACAAGAAGGCAAACTTCTAAAGGTAAAGGTACAAAATGCATGTTTATCTAGTCAGGTTGTGAGCTTCCTGCTTCACCGGAGTACCATTCACCAGACCACATGCGCTAATGGAATCCCAAATAGATATTGTGGTAGGCAGAATAATGGCCCCATAAAGATGTCCATGTCCTAATCACCCAAATCTGTGGATATGTTACAAACATGGTGTCAACGGAAAAAAAAAAGCCAAACTCTGTAAAATAATTTTAAAGAAATTTACAATTTACTCAGAGTCAAATTTGAGGATCATGACCCGGAGCCACGCCCAAGAAGGCTTGAGCAAGTGGGCTCACTGTGGCTGGGTTACAGTTTGGTTTTATACATTTCAGGGAGACAGGGGTTATAGGTAAAGTCATAAATCAATACATGGAGGCACACATTGGTTTGGCCCAAAAAGTGGGCCATTTGGAAGCAGGGGCTTACAGGTTATAGGTGGGTTTAGCCAAAGATTCTTTGGCTTGTAATTGGTTAAAGACATGAAGCTTTGTCTAAAAGCTTGGAATGTTTTAACATAGGAGCTGTTTATCAGAGATAAGCCACCTGACATATATTTGTTGTGTAAATTGAGGACCTGTAGGTTTGTCTTGCATACCCTTAGGCCTGTTAATAGGTTACAAAGGACGTCCCCAAGAAGGGAGGGGGGCATGATAAGGAGAGTCTGACCTCCTTCCTCCTGGCAAGCAATTTAGTTTTAGGATATTACTTTGGCCACGAGGCGGTCCATTTAGTCAGCCAGTGTGGGGGTGAGCCTTAAAATTTTATTTTAGTTCACAATGGCAAAGGGGAGTTTGCTGACATTATTAAGAATCTCAAGAAGAGAAGTTTACCTTGGATTATCTAGATGGCCCCAATGTAATCACAAGCATTCTTATCAATGGAAGAAGGAAGTCAGAATCAGAGAGATTTGAAGATGTTACACTGCTGGCTTGGAAGATGGAGGAAGGAGCCACGTGCCAAGGAATGCAGGCAGCCTCTAGAAGCTAGAAAAGGCAAGGAAATGAATTCTTTTCTTGAGCTTCTGTAAGAAATCCAGCCCTGCTGTCAACTGATTTTATAACTGCTAACATACAAAACTGTAAAGTAATAAATCTACACTTTTGAAGCCCCTAAGTTTATACTAATTTGTTACAGCAGCAATAAGAAACTAATACAGACATGTTGAATTACCTCTAACATGGAAGATACCTCCAACCTGAAAATACCTTTCACTTTAGCTCTAGCACTCACTCATTTATTTATTTAAAAAAAACGGAATTAGACATTGAAAACACAGATATAAAAACATAGCTTTTCCCCTCAAGGAGTACACAGTTAAGTAGGAGAATAAAAGCCAGTGTAAAACAACATAAAAAAGGACAGGAAAGTTTGCAGAGTATACTATGGAGTGAGTGCCTTGTCCAGGGTATTGCAGTTGTAAAAGTTTGCTTCAGGAAATGATATTTGACCTGTTTCTTGAAGCATAAGCAGTGGAAACATTAAGGGGAAATGAATGAGTAGAAAAGTTGAAATGTTGTAGGTAAAAAGTATAGGCAAATGGTATAAGTAAAGAATTATGTATAGACAAAAGGTAAAAATGAGCAGCATATATGGCTAGAGCTCAGATACAAATTAGGCAGTGTGGAAATACGAGACACCCAAGCTACACATACAACTCAGACATCATTTAGCAATGCCAGGAAGGTATGGAGCACACGCATTTTGCCTAAAGAGTGACTCATCCCCAAGTAAAAAGGCGTTCTGCTAACACCCTAATATAATCATACCTAAGTACTTTGATACTGATGCAAATTAAGCTTCCTGTAGGTCTACTTTCCCAGCTTTCCAGACCTGTTCAGATAAAGCTCTCTCTAAATTACACCCAAGCTGAGAAAGCTGAAAACCCTGTCTCATTATATATAAGCCTCCAGTCTGGTCTCACCTATTGTTCTGTGATGATATGAAGACTGAATGTATTGTGAATTATTTAGGCCAAAGTGGAAAAATTCCCCCACCCCTGCTACATCCATGCCAGAGAAATAATAACGGAAGTAATGTTAAGGACAGAATTTTTCAAGTACGTATAATCAATTCAATATTTTAAATAAGAAGAGAAAGAAGATTCAGATTGTGTGTGTGTGTGTGTGTGTGTGTGTGTGTATTCTTGCTCCCACCTCTTCTAAGTAGGTAAAACCCTCTTTGGAATGCACTCCCCTATTGTCTTCCTGTTTTTCCTTTCCTCCAACTGACCTATCTCCTGCCTCGAGACCCAGCTTTCCTAGTGACCGTCACACATGCTGCTGGAGTAGGAGTTACAAATGGCTCCCCCGCAGTGCACACCAGAGTCTTAGTCTGAAAACCCGAAAGTGGTTATTTATATGACTATTATCAACATCTCCCATCTTATTTTACTTCATTATTACTTCTGTGTTTTGCACACATCTCCCCTGAGGCACTATAAACAATTTGAAAGGAAAACAAAAGTTCTACACTTTTACCCTGCCACATTCAGTGATTATGATACATTTAGTAAGTGCTCATTGAAGACTTTTTCATGTAGCAAACTCAAAGTCCTCAGAGGTTGAAGTTTGAATGGTTTTTGGTGATGGAGTATTAAACACAAAAGGGAATTTCAACCTCCGTTCAGCAAATGAAGATGCTAGTCAATCATGAGTTTTGTGCTTTTTCTTTTAGCAAGTCATCTTTGTAGCATTCAGACTTCTAAGACAAAAATGCATTTGGTACCTGATGCCTTTGTAGTAAAGACTCTAATCACAGCTTCGTCCTGGAAAAAATTTTAAAACACACTTGTCCATCCTGCAGGAGTCCAATTTTCCTGATTCTAAGGTATTGTGATTCAGCAAAATCTTCCCACTGCATGGCTCCTACCCTGACATAGCCAAAGATTTCTCAGAGGGAATATATGAAACAGTCAAGTCACTATCAATGGGGCTCGTAATTTTCTTATTACCTCCTCACTTGGTTATGATGGCACTTAAGAGGCTAAGGGAATTAAAAAGTGCAGGCAACCAGGGACTGCTACTTATAGATTCCAAGTTATTAACTCAGGATTTTAGATCCCCACAATACTTTAGAAATCATTTTATACCAATTATTCATTTTATGGATGATGAAACCAAAATTTAATGGGGTTAACTGACTTGCCCAGGTGTACATGCTTTGTAGTTGCAGGACTAAATGCTGGGTTTCCTGATGCCTCTCAAGAAATGTTCCACTTCACCTAAAGTACATATTTAAAGGCTGTTGAAAGTTCCTGATTTGAAACTGATGAGTTGACTGTGGTCTGTTTCTCTTTAGTGACAACCTGGATGTTCTGGTTACCTATTTACTACTGTGTTGTAAACTACTCCAAAACTTAGTGTAATTGCTCAATTCTTCATCACCCACAGTTCTGCAGGTTGTGTGTTCAGCTTGGAGTCCCTCATAGAGTTGCAGCCATAGACCAGAGTCCTTGGAAAGCTTCTTCATTCACATCTGGTACCTGGGCTTACATAGATGAACAGCTGCAACCTGGTCAGGTATCTACTTCTCCTCCTGTGGCTAGCTTGGGCTTTGTCACAGCATGGAGTCTTAGGCTTGAACTACTTACATGGAGGTCGGGTTCCTTCAGAATAAGTATTCCAAAAGACCAAGGTAAAAGCTACAAGGCATTTTCTAGCCTTGACTCAGAAGTCTTAGAATACTATTCTCTCTTACATTTCCTATGGTGTACATATACCACATTTTATTAATCCACTCATGTATTGATGGGCACTTGGGTTGTTTCCACATCTTTGCAATTGTGAATTGAGACTGATTCTTAAAAGTAGTTCCTAGGCTATTGTTCCTGGTCCTCCTGGTGAGGACTTTGTTTATTTAATCATGTAACATTAGTGTTTCAAGTATTTGTGAGTGATTATATCAAAAGTAGTTAGAAAACATTTGTTCTCTTAAAAATTCTTGTGGTCTTCCTCCATCATTAATTTGCCAAACAGATATTCTATATAAAATGAAACTAATTTACTCAGAGTTTTCCTACCAGTGATAAATTAAACCAAAGAATCTCTTCCTGTGGAATTTCAATTCTAAAAAATATAACCATGTATTGAATATATTAATGGACTCTATTTAATCATATCAGGAAAAGAATTCTTTAGCCTCTGAAGGCACAGTGACAAGAGTACCTGTACCATATTTCATCATCTGAAAGTACATATTAGCACATCTCATACACTGAGGTCTGTGTCCCAAAAATTGTCATAATCTGAAATACAAATTAAATGTCAATAACTTCCCACTTGTTCTATCTTGCCCTGGTCCTGATATGTACGAGATCAGAGACCATGTCTTGAGAGTATCATTATTTTTAATTCAGAAGAAAATCCAACCTACTGCCAGAGAAAACTTCCAGCTAAACAGAGTTAAAAAAAAAAAACAAACTTATTTTTATTTACAGACTGAACATCCTTTTATTTTAATTTCTAGAAGCTACTACTAGTTATGTTACAGGAATAAGACCTACTAAAAAGGATGAAGCTTAAAAGAAGTGTGTTACTACCTGGAAGACACAAGTTGCTCTGGTCTCCCAGAGAAGAAAACCTCCTACAGAGAAAATGGCATTTTCAGGAACAAAGCTTGAGATTTTCAAGATCTTGTACTATGCTTGTTTTATTTCCTCCCAGGGTTCTCAGTACACAAGATGGTCTCAGTGACAAGAAAGGCACACCACTGGCACTGGCTTCTTCTCTTAGTACCAAATGTGCTAAGGAAAGGAGCAGAGACTGGTTTAATTATTCTTTCCTCTTTTGTACAGATACCTTCTCATTCTTTCGCAGAACAAAATGAGATACGAAGACCCTCAACACATTGCTCGCTTCTTGGTAATTATTTTTATTCCTTAGAGACTTTTCATACCTACTTAAATTAGTCTAATGAATAGACTGCTATGCACAATTTGGGGAATGGAAGTGAGATATGTGAAGCAGTAAAGATGGACATGTGGGTGTCCATTTCCTGGTAATTCTGCCCATACCAACAGTCAGTTTTTATCACTAATAAACAACAATGTGACAGATTTCAAAACCCATCTTGAGTTGGGAAAAATTCTAAAAAGTATAAACATAAACGTTGAAGTTTCTTAATTAGAGATGGGACTATTTCATGAAAAGGTTAATGTGCTGTTTTGCTTACAAAGCAATTGTTTTGGGGAGGTTTATGAATTGCTCAAAGTCAAGAATTATCAAAACTTGAAACAAACAAATTTTGTTGGTTAAATATAAGAGAGAATAAAAGACATCATATATTTTTCCTTGGAAAGGCAATGGAACACTTGTTTTACTTACAGAAATTAAAGATCTCATTCACATAAGAGTGACTCTATTCAACAAAAGGGACTAGATTAATGAAAATGAATGAATGAAACTCCACATGATGACTCAAACGTACTCACATAGTAAAATATTGCTGAAAGACCACAACCTAAAGAGAAAAACATTATAGGCACACCCAGACCTTTTTACCCAGAGTTTTGAACTTCGTCCCTGCTTGCTCTTCAATGTCTCTGATCTTGGGGCTGTTATGGTCTATAACCACAGTGGTCTCCAGGTACGTAAAGAGCACCCTGTGGTCACTCCAAAATGTATCCCCACTTCTTGCCTTTCGCTTCAAATCCCAAATACTTGATTTCAGCTGCTAAATAACTTTTACATCTATCTACTTGTTTGTATTTCCTATGTCTCTAGGTGAGTTAAAGACAGGATCATCTTTCATATGTATTTCTATAATTATCTTCCCATATCCTTCAAACTTGCCCCCTTCCAATACAGTACCAATCAGTAGATTTTTATGAGATGTAAACCAGAACATATCACACCACAGCTTGAAAAAATCCTTTAGTAGTTCCTTATTGACTTTAGGATAAATTCCAAATTCCTAAGGTGATTTGCAAGGCCCTGTATGATCTAAATTCTTCCTGATCCTCCAGCTTATCTCTGGCACCTCTTTCACCCACTCTAGATCCAATGATGTAGAAGAATTTTATTAGGCTTCTCACTTCTGGGCCTTTGCATAGGAAATTTCTTCTTGTACGTCTTTCCTCTTCTAACAGATAATGTTATTCATTCTTCAACTTCCATTTTATTACCAGTTGTAATAGTAATGATGATGGTTATCATTTATTAAACACTTCTCTGTGCGTGGCACTATACGTAATTTTTTTTCTTTGCACAGCAAATGCATGAGGAGGTATATAAAGTGATAATTTAAAGATAAGGAAACTGAGGGTAAATAATGTCGAGTAAGTTATTCACCACAAATCCTTTGCCTCCTAGTCATCATCTTTCTGGCCCACCAGAACCCGGGTTGTTGGTTCTCTGTCCTTTTGCTTCCATATCATCTGGTACATACTCCAGTTGTGGCACTTCTCAAGCCACTATCTCGTCATTCCTATTTGCTATTTGTCCTCTGTTTCCCTTGCTAGCATTTCCTTACATTCAAGATGCAAATCTTATTCCACGTTATACTTCCCACTGCCAGCACCTATCACAGTGGCTGACTCAGAAAATATATATTTATTGCCCTGATAAAATAATAAATGCCCTTTTCTCTGAAGTTTGTTCAGATTGTCAGAAGGAAGAAAGTATTAGATTTTATCATATATTAACCTTTACCTCCCCCCTCTACCCCAAGATTTCAAGGCTTTGCAGAAGGAAATCTCTTGACAAAAGTGTTGAGGATGCCCTGGTCTTTACTTCACTCTTTAACTTACAAAGATTAAAAACTGAATTTGATCTAGAATGATCCCTAGTGCACAAAATGAGGGACACATTAAAACTAAGCTGCTGTTTTGAAAGTTGTTTAAATTACAAAATAGCTGAATTCTACATAAGCTATGCTTATAAAACAAAAGCTCCTTGTTCTGTTTTATGCCACTAGCAACTCTTGCATCATTTAGTGAAAAAGTATCTGCTTACTACCTTGAGCCATGTAGCTCACACTCATTGAGCAAAACCAGAAAAGCCAAGGAGTTATTTTTCACCCGTAATCTCAGCATATATTATAGTAAAAAGAGACCTACACAGTCTGGTCATACAATAGAAGACCAGATATCTGTTCATAGTATTGCAAATTTTTCATTGTTTGATTTTAGGAATCTGAGCCAGTTATTCTTTGGTTCTTTTTTAAAATATAGAATGTGATATATTTTCCTTTTTTGCCTTTGATGGTAATGAGATTATAAATAAAATAATAAATTGGAAGTACTTTTAAAATTATATAACATTTATAAGGAGCTGTAAATATTATCTCAGTGCCAGTACCATTTTTATTCTAATATGGTTAGTTTATTTAGGTAGCATCATAAAGAATGTGCCACATTTTATGTTATCAAGGGTCGGTTAATAATTCATTGCTTATTTTTTCTACATACTCACTGTTGTAGGCAAAAGATCTCACTGATTTGTAACTCAGATAAAGAAAAAATTTAAGCATGGCTCAAAATATTTAAATGTAAATACCCAGAAAATAAATCATTTAAAATAAAAGGCTAATTTTACATTTAGTACATGCGAACAAACTGTCTTTTCTGAAATATCCTTTTTTTGTTATTAAAAACAAAACAAAATAAAAAAATAACTTCCATATTTCAAAAAAAAGTATATATTACTTAGGTCAATATTTATACTGCTTAAGTACAATTTTCCAAATAGTAAGCAATGACTTTCATACAAGCATAAACTGAGGCCAGGTGTGGTGGCTCATGCCTGTAATTCCAGCACTTTAGGAGGCCAAGGCAGGAGGATTGCTTGAGGCCAAGAGTTCAAGACCAGCCTGGGCAACATAGAGAGACCTGGTCTCTACAAACAATAAATAAAAGGAGCCAGGTGTCGTGGCACATGCCTGTAGTCCCAGCTACTCAAGAGGCTGAGGCAAGAGGATTGCTTGAGCCCAGGAGCTCAAGGCTTCAGTGAACTATGATCAGGCCACTGCACTCCAGCCTGAGTGACAGAATGAGACCATGTCTCAAAAAGAGAAAAAAAAAGGAGTGTGTACATATGTATATATGTATAAGGTGAACATGTGACAAATATTTTATTTAATTAATTTCTTAGTGTGAACATAAGTCAGATGTTAAAACTGGTTTAAATAAAATTAGAAGAACAGATATTTATGTATATAGGCAATTAGAAATGCTGAAGTACATTTGCTAATAAGCATAAAAGAGCTTAATGTAGAACAATAAAATGTAAAGCTTGGAGTCATCTTTTCTGCAGAGTATAAATCACGCTGAACAAGAATAATTATGTTATGTGCTACTACTCTCAGTTTCCTACAAATTAACATTTTACTTTCACAGAGTTGTAAATCACTCTAGTCAATAGAAAGATAATCATAGGTACATATATCTATAAAATTAGATAATTCCCCCAAAGATCCACTAAATAGTGCCTAGCAGTCCACAGAAAGGACACTCAAGAATCTCTTTTGCCCATTTCCAAATCTGACAAATTTTCTTGGATAATACCTATAGAAATCAAAGTTAGAAAAATTTGGCTCGTAGGGACCCTTCTTTCTTTAACAAATTTTTGTTCTTATATACTCACAAGCTTAAATCTAAGTGATCAAAAAGTTAAAATCTTCAGTTGTTTCAAGATAGACCCTGAATTTCTAAAACTAGAAAATGGTTTAGGAAATAATTATAAAATTTCCTGTAATTACGATATTTGAAATAACTGTGACTGGGCCTTTCAAAGAAATAGCTCATAAAACAAATTCTAACCCAGGACATCATCCAAATAAAGATTTTGCTGCTGTTGTTTGTTTTACTTTGTATTTTATATTTGTTCTGTGTTTCAATATAATTTAGGTTTCGTTTTAAGTCTGCTTTTCCCAGATCTCCTGTTCCATGTAACCAAATTTGGTTACATTTATTCAAGATCAATAATTTCAATTTCATTTGTGCTTCCAGTTACCACAAACAGCAAAATTAATTGATTTGGCTTCCTCTCCTGCTGGAAAGTAAGCTCCATGCAGCAAGAGTGTTCTCTCCTTCAATGCTATACCCCACTGTTCACTGAGGGTCAACATCTGTTTAGTGAATATGTTGACTGAATTACAATCGGAATAGCCTCTTATAAAAAACAAGAATATTGAATTGGCTTTATTTACTCAACTTTCATTCAATAAATATTATTTAACACTTCTAATCAAATACTTTATCTTAACATATACATACAATTCATGAATGAATAAGCACAACAAAGTTAAAAATTTAAGTCAATGGACAAAATAACATCCATTCTTTTTTTTCCCAGTAAGCACAGGGATCAGCTTTGATGCTCAGCAATTGAAATAAAATATTTTTTTCAATTATCCTTCTCTATTTTTAATAAAGTAACAGTAAATCGCTTGCTTATTGCATAATTTCTAACAAGGCCAAAAAAAATGTATAACTGGAAAATAATTCATCTGGTTAATATCCTAAGTTTTTTCCTTTTTCAGAATTCAGCTTAAAAAATGAAAGAAAATATCTATATATCCATATATGGAAAAAGAAAGCAAGGACTTTTTGTTTTTTATTCAATCTAAAGAATGTCCTGGAATCAGGACAAATGTAGATCAATACTTTATAATTTTACATGGAGTTGAGAATTTGAACTCATAATGACAGCACTTAACTCCTACAAGAGTCTCAGACTTAAAAGAAAAATTGAGTAAAATAGATTAGTTACAAAGACTAAAAAGCAGCCTGATATTCTCGGAGCATAAAGATACTTGCTTTAATAGCTCCGAGTTAGCAAGTCTATATATATAAAATCACCCCATTCCTTGGACAGCCATTTAATCCTGCCTGAGACAAAGACTTAAATGTATATGTAATAAAGAGAAAATTTTGCCATTTGCAGTTTAAAATGTTTCTTAAATGTATGCATTATGTAGTCTTTCACATTAGGAATGATAGTGTTTTTTTAATAAAAATTATTCATGCTCATTGTAAAGAAAAAAGTGAAATATACAAATCCACTGCTCAGAAATAGCCTTCACTAACAATGGACAATAATAATTCCAGAAATTCTATTACACATATATGTGCAGAAGACAGAAAGATAGATATAAATAATTTTATATGACTTTGATCATATTATAAATGCTACTTTGTAATAAAAAGCAACTATTTTAATCTCTGTAATATTAAATTGAAGCAGGAAAAAAACTGAAAGTCAAACTGAAAGAATCTGAACTTTACATAAATGTTTCTTCACTATAGGGATATTATTTCCTAAAAGGCCTTTTAAAAGAAAGGAAAAATCTACAAAGAACAGCATTCTCTTGTTTAAGGTCCGATATTCTTGGCATCCGTTGGTCTGAATCCATTGTCCTGGAACAAAGAGAGTGCTTTTCAAGCTGTGGAGTCACCTGTTAATTCCAGGGAATACTGCTTTGTTATATTTTTGACAAATGCCTTTTCCATTCCACTCATTGAATTCTTAAGTTCTGAGACACCATTTAGCCTTTGCAGGGTTGTCTCTGCCTTCCACACCTAAAAACGAAGGTAATGGAATATAGTGGTGAAGCATGCAGGCACCAGAGTCAGGCTGGCTAGCTTCAAACCCCAGCTTTTCCATTTCCTATTTGTGTAATGTAGCCAAACAATTTAAATTCTTAAAGCATGGGTCTTCATTCAAGAAATGAAAATAATAGTAACTCTGTTGGTGCACTGATTATACCAGATGAGGAGTCACATAAGGCACTTTAAGTACCTGGCACATAGTAATCGATCAATAATCTTATTTTTGCCTATTATTGTATGTAGTACTATAATATCATTATCTTTTATTTACTTTTTTGCTCACGTCTTTCTTCTATGTCAGTATTATCAGTCAGGAAACAGCACAATTTGAGGAGAATTTAAGAAAGAAACTGTTTATAAAACTCTGGGAAGATTGTAGGAAATTCACAAGGGATAGCACAGCAACAGCAAGTATAGGGAGAAGAATTATTACCTGCCTGAGACCTGAAGTAGTGAAGTAAGAAAGGGATTATAAAAACTCAAAGAGAGAAGTGCAGGCAGAGAGAGAGAAAGAAAATATGCAACGTGGGGAGGATCTTGGTTTGGGGAAGGCTGGTAGTCTACTCTGATCCTATGAGGAGTTAGCCAACAGGAAAAATACCCAGATCTCGTTATTCTACCTCCCTTCAATCTTCTGCAGTTACTTCCCTTTAGTCAAACACAACCAGAAGCTCCAGGAGAAGGGAACTGTTTGATGTATGTAGCTTATTCTGGTTGGCCAATGGGAACACAATGCAGTGAAAGCCAACCGGCAAATATCCAGTGCAGGGAACAATTTTATTTTCTTTCATGTCTCCTTTGTCCCTTGTTGTCTCTAATTTATTATATTAGTTTTAGTCGGTGTTATTTGGGATCTTAATTTGTTTCCTTGACTCTGCCATTTCCCTTTTTATCCCATGTAGTTGTTTTATCATCTAGTCTCTGATCATAAGATTTATTGTATTCATATTCTTATTTGATATTGTATTTTATTAAATTCATGTTGTCATTAAAAAAATTTAATAAGTTATGGGGGTCTTGATATTCAATCCCTTTTCCTCCAAACTTTGAGTATGAGTTGGAGAAATATAAGACAGAAAAACAGAAGAAAAATAGATATATCAATATAATTAGCATTTTTATTACCTAGGAATGCTAAGAATTTTTGCTTTTATCAAATAGAAAGATGAGGTGATTACCAGAGCTACACTTTGAATGTTCTCCTTTCTTTTATGAAAGAGAGCATCCCTGGCATGAGGTCAGTTTCAGGCACAGTGAGGGAGAGAGGACACTCCTTTTAAGTTGGTTGCTTAAGGTACCTCAGGGGGAGGAAGAACTCCACAAATATTTGCTGACTGACTGAAGCTCAGAACTTAAATTTTTGCCACTTCATAGATCCTGAAACTCAGAAGAATCTGATTATATTTTTCAAGTTACTAAAACATGTTTAAATTTCAAATATCCTTGTTTTCATGTGGCATAGAAGCCACTCTACCCAATTTTTCTGTGACCCTGGGCATTCTTGCCACTTCCTATCTATCACAGCAATCAAATAATAAACCTATTCCCTGCAGTTTATCAGAGAAGTGCTGGCTGTATTCAGGGGGAGAAACAGAGAAGATGGTGATGGTGGTTATTAATAATAATTAATTATTTATACAGTGCTGACAGCGGGCTCACTGGTGGAGAAGGTAAAGAATCAGAGATAGACTCTTCTCTGCCCGAAGGACTGAATTCCAGATGAGATAAGCAATTTAGACATGAAATAAGTCTTGTCAAGAAAGCCGTTGCAGCTTCTAATCTCAGAACTTCTTTAGCATAAGTTTCATTTTTTAGTTACTAAGAGCATATTCTACGCTGGTGGCAAATGGTCTTCTAATCATGCACACGTTTAGGTACAATACAATATATCCTCTTATTAAAACAACAACTTAAAATGTGAATAACTGTCCTAAATTATACAATTGTTTTGACTAGAGTGCCAAAGACGGAGTTTGATTACCATTTTTTCTTTCTCACTCACTTGACTTCATTTTTATCTGAAATGAGAGTAGGTTTCATTAAATGCAATTTATAAGACCAAGGTAAATGCTGGCCTTAGACAAGCTGAAAATAATATTCTAGCATGCCCTCATTAGCCATTTCTGTCCCAATGGTGTAGGACAATAAATTTAGAAGCCATGGCCTCTGGAGTCCTTGGAGACAATAGGACTCTCTGAGGAAAGCTTGGAGACCAGGATATTTGGCTTTCTTAGGAAACTCTTTTTAGGTCTGAACTACTGCCCAGTTCAGTCACTCTTGAATAAACAACAATTCTTATAGGCATTTTAGGATTTGGGGAAGAGGAGTGGAATGAGATTGAGGCAATAAAAAAAGCAGGCAGTGGGGAGATCCAATCCTGGTTCCTTCCCCTAGAGTAGAGTAGATTGGAAATACGCAGAGAGGCCTTTAAATACTCCCATCCAGTTAGGGAAGCTATGGTTCCCCAAACTGAAACCAAAACCCTATTCTATGGTTGGTTTTTTTCTCACTTCTTGGTCCAACTATATTCTTTAAAAATACTTCAATCGCCCTTAGGAATAAAGAATTGGAGATGAGAACAGTGACTTCTGAAAAGAACACCTTGACGAGAAGATACATCTTTAGGCAACTACAAAATAAATGGACCAATCATAACACAAGCTAGGGCGTTCAGCATGGCAGCTGACATCTTGCTCCATTCTTGCTTCAATCCTTTTTTCTTGCCAGAAAGGGAGATAAACCTCTTGATCATCAACAATGCTTAAACTAATGACTGAAGAGAGTCCTATCTAAGCTATTTCCTCCAAAGTGAGATGTGACTTTGGAGCTCAGAATGTTTCAAAGCTGCTGATTTTTTGGTTATCCATGAGTTATAGCCATTTGAAGAACATAATTCTAGAAACATAAAAACTGAACCTCAATTTCTTCCCCTCTGCTATGCTATTCACATGGCATTCTACCACATCTCTGTTTCTTGTCACCTGGAAACTAAGTTGATTAAATCTTGTTGGATTGTATAAGTAAACTATCACCCACATAAAGCATTTCTTCCATACAATTTTCAAAGCTAAGCCTAGCTGTCTTTGTATTACATCTCAAGTCTGCTACAGCATTAACTCTCTGGCTAATTACAACTGCTCATTCTCTGTGCCAACTCCTACCCCAGCCAGTGGGAATTTACCAGCAACTGTTAACCTCCCTCTAAGGCTTCATCCACATTATAAAAACCTTGTTGAATTGCACTGAGGTAGAACATAGCTTATAACTCCATTTTTAGATCTCTTAGCAGACTATAAGTTCATTTTTTATGGGAATTTTTTTTTATTTCAGCATATTACAGGGGTACAAATGTTTAGGTTACGTATATTGCCTTTGCCCCACCCGAGTCAGAGCTTCAACTGTGTCCATCCCACACAGTTCTGTTTCTTAAAAACTGGCACAACTTCTTGACCCTCTCACTAATTCTATACTATCTTAATTACGATAGTGTTATAATAAATCTTTATATTGTAAGGAGGAGTCTTCCATCTTTCTTCTTCTTGAGATATGCTCAGACTATTTTTGGTTCTTTATCCTTTCACAGATATTTTAAAATCAACTAATCAAGTTTGTCACCTTTATTTAGCTTTCTCAATTTTATGATGATGATTTTCATCGGAGTTATACTAAAATTCTAAATTATCTAGGAAAAAATGCTATCTTCATAATATTAAGTATTAATATATCTACTCATTGACAAGGAATTGTATTTATTTAGAACTAATTTAATGGTTTTTGGTAAAGTTGTATTTATACATCTCTTTTTTAGATTTACTCCTGGGCACTTGCATTAGTTTTCTAGAACTGCCATAACAAAGTACTAGAGACCAGACGGCTTAGGCACAGAAATTTATTTCCTCACAGTTCTGGAGGTTAGAAATCCAAAATAAAGGCGTGGGCAAGGTTGGCTTCATTCTGAGGTATCTCTCCTTGGCTTGTGGTGGTCGTCTTCTCCCTTTGTCTCAATGTGGTCTTTCCTCCAGGTGTGTTTGTGTCCTATCTCCTTCTTTTATGAGGACACCGGTCATATTGGATTAAGGACAACCCATAATTACCTCTTTGATGACCCTATCGCCAAATGTGGTCACATTCTGAGGCACTGGAGGTTAGAACTTCAACGTATGAATTTGGGCGAGTTCAGCTCGTAACAGCACTGAATATGATTTAGTGTTTTGTTGTTATTTAAAAATAGCTTTTAAAAGTTATTTTTCTAATTGCTGTTGCTGTACATTGATCTTATATCCAGCCACATAGTTGTTCTCTCCTATTTATCTAAAAATCCCATTTTGTTTGGTTTCTTTGTTCCCGACCCTTTAATTGCTTGCTGTTCTGTTTTTTTTGTTGTTGTTGTTGTTATTGCCCTAGCTATAAGCTCAATGCAAGGTTGAATAAGAAGTGGCAATTGTGTATATATTTATCTTCTTCCTGACTTTTAAAAAGAATGCTTTTATTTCCTCCCCATTCAGCATGATTTTTTAATAGATTCTATAAAGATGCCTTTTATTGAGTTAAAGAATTTTCTAATATTAATTTCCTATGAGATCTTATTATGAATTGGCATTGGTTGAGTTTTATAAGAAGAAATATTAAGAGGTGTTTTATGCCCATTGTTAACATACTATTGATTTATATTTTCTCTTTTATTCTAACTCTCCAGACTAATTGACTAACACAGTTAGTTAGACTAACTGGCAGAAAACAGTATGTTGTTAGACTTCTCATATGTACAACTTATCCAGCTGAAAAGAAAAATGTTTAAGGGAAAGGTATATGTTTATGCTTCCTCTATGAAAATAGTACCATTGTAAGCTAAATAATAAAAAAAGGTGGTATGTTTAGTGGTTTGAGAAAGTGGGCTCTGCAATCTGAAAGCCCCTCTTTACTCTTACTAGCTGTGGACCTTAGGGAATTTATTTTACCTTTCTATGCAGCAATTTTCTCATATGTACAATGTCAACAATAATGATTAAAGTATGTATCCCTCATAGGATTTTTTCAGAATTAAGTCAAAATCCTTAATTGCTTAGAACAGGACCTGATATATAAGTGCTAGATAAATGCTGGCTGCCATTATTTTTGTTATTATATGATACGCAAGATTAAGTCCAAATCAGATGTACAAACACCTTGTACATGTGTCCATTTGTACCTAACTCCACCAAAAATGTCCTTATGTTCTTGCTAACACTGAAATGATGATCCATCAAATGATCATTTCTCTGAGGGCTGGGCACAATACTAGTGAAGCTAAGGTTGTATTGTCAGACCTGTAAGGAGGAAAACTATTCCAGAATCACAATTGCTACTTTCAGACACTTGTCTTTCTGATGACTGTCAGCTGTCATATAAGATGGAAAGCGAAGGGTGGCTTAGCTCAAACCCATTTTTATTATTAAAAATACTGTATGGCACATGTTGATGGTGATGTCTCTATATGGGACATCAACATATTGTCATAGCAACACCTGATGTTCTGAGGGTTGCTGATTGTGAGGCAAAGCCTGGCAGAAGATTGTCTGCATGTTCTCCCAGGCACTGTTTCCTAGCAGATGTTCAAGTCTCCAAGAGAACTGGATTGACTGTCAGTATGTGAAGAAATCAGTGCAAGGTGAATAGCTTTTAAAAATAAAATGGTATCTCTTTTTCTCCCTTACAGTTTATAACTGCATTTTAGAGCCCTAAAAAGAAAAGAAAAGAAAAAAGAAGAGTGAAAATGTTCACTTCCCAGAGTGTGATTTCTTTCTGGCACTGAGCCTATAGACCAGTAACAATTCAAACTAATGTCTTTAATGTGTGAACTTGAGGCATCTAAAGACATAACACATGCTCCAGCTAAATGCCCTCAGAGACAGGCATGTCATTTGGAAGACTTTCCCCATGAATAACATTGCTGACACATGTCCTGACATACTCTGTCAGATGTTTTCATTTTCAAGTAGAAAAGAAAACCATCTGGTACTCAGAGCAAATAGTCTCAGATCACTACAAATATAAATCCAGCATTCTATTCCAACTGGAACTTAGGCAAATTCAAATAAAAAAAGGTAAATCTTTGGCCAGTAGATCACTATTCAAGTTATCGGGCATAATTTTAATGGAGAGGAATTTTCTCTTGGACACAAAATGATCTATTGATTACTATCGGAGAAACTTAAGCAACCATTTCCAATAGCCTATTGAGTAGGTAACGCAGAAGCCTGCCTTCATATGGAGGCAGGTAGTTAACCCGGACGTGGAGATTTATGCATTCATTTATCAAGAACTACGGGCCAAGTATAGGGTGAAGTGTTCGAGATAAAAATATCGTGGTCTTTCACTCAAAGATCTTACAACACAGTAGGGGAAATACCAAAAGATCACTAAAAGCGATACCAAAAGAGACGGAAAAGCTCTACACAGAGGAAAATAAAAGGAAAGGCACCTCACCATCTGGGTGTCCAAAGATGACATCTAGAACTGGAAATAAAGATTCACCTCACATATCTACTGAACAGTTGGTAAATTTTCATAATGATAACTCTTAAAAAGTGATACTGCTTTTTGGATTCCTTTTTTTGTCATAATATTTTTTCATCCAAAGAGCACACTAAATAAATATGCTCTAAGAAGTAATAGTTTGAAATTATAGTTTCAGGCAAAGATACACGTGTTTACTCAACATAAAAGTCTGTAGTCAGTGACTATCATGTGGAACTAATATGAACTGTGTGCCATAGTTAGAAGAACTCAAAATATTTTTCTATGGGTGTGTAAATTGAGTAATTGGGATTAAAGGTTTGGATTTTCTATGACTCTTCATAGAAAATGTGCACATGTAGGAAGTGGGAAGATGGCGGAGTGGAGGTGACCTCCTGGAATTGTGCTCCCAGAGAGGAAGGCGTGGATCTCCACCTGCCACAACGCTAGAGGATTGCTTCTCCACAGGAACGGCGGTGTGAACCCACGGAGAATCACCGTGGGACACGGGGAACAGGAAAAAACAGAGGCGAGTGAGAAATCAGACCGAGATAATTTGGAGAGTGCGGGACGGAAAACAGACAGCGGAGTGCGGGACGGCCGTGCCTGCCTCACCGGCGAGTGGGGCGGGTTCGGCCCCACAGCAGAGCGGCTTGATCTCCCCACTGACCCCCACATCCACTCGGTCAGGGATCTGGCTGAAATTGGTGCAGAATCACCGCGGGAGACGTGGAGCTCCGAGGACAGGTGACATAGGCGGGAGAGAGCTTGGACTCGGGCGGGTCTCCGTGGTGCCCTATCTCTGACAGGGACAGACGCGGACCTGCACCGAGGCGAGGGGCCGCGAGCGTGAAATATTAAAGCGGGACATTTTTGCTTTTTTTTTTTTTTTTTTTTTTTCTTTCCCGTACGGCAGCTCTCCGGCTGGGGAGCCGCTGCGGGCCCTGGCGCCTGCCGAGCTCTGAACGCTCTCGCGTGGTCGCCATCTCGGTTCCCACAGCTAAGCGGAAAGGACCTTGGACTCTGGCAGGCCTCTGCGGTGCCAGTACCCTATCTCTTAAAGGGACAGACGCGGACCGGCACCGAGGCGAGGGGCCGCGAGCGTGAAATATTAAAGCGGGACATTTTTGCTTTCCTCTTCCCGTACGGCAGCTCTCCGGCTGGGGAGCCGCTGCGGGCCCTGGCGCCTGCCGAGCTCTGAACGCTCTCGCGTGGTCGCCATCTTGGTTCCCACAGCTAAGCGGAAAGGACCTTGGACTCTGGCAGGCCTCTGCGGTGCCAGTACCCTATCTCTTAAAGGGACAGACGCGGACCGGCACCGAGGCGAGGGGCCGCGAGCGTGAAATATTAAAGCGGGACATTTTTGCTTTCCTCTTCCCGTACGGCAGCTCTCCGGCTGGGGAGCCGCTGTGGGCCCTGGCGCCTGCCGAGCTCTGAACGCTTTCCCCTGGCGCCTGCGACCGACAGACGCGCGGTGGCCATCTCGGTTCCCACAGCTAAGCGGAAAGGACCTTGAACTCTGGCAGGCCTCCGCGGTGCCGGAGCCCTATCTCTTAAAGGGACAGACGCGGACCTGCACCGAGGCGAGGGGCCCCGAGCCTGAAATATTAAAGTGGGATTTTTTTTTTTTTTCTTTTTTTTCTTTTTATCTCTCTCTTTCTTTCTTTCTTTCTTTCTCTTTTCTTTCTTGTTTTCTCTTTCTTCTTCTTGTTATTCATATTGTTTCTCTCCTTTTTTTTTTTTTCTTTTCTTTTTTCCTTTCTTTTTCTTTTCTTCTTTCCGGTGTCCCTCCAGCCCAGGAGCTACTGTAAACTCCTGAGTGCTCCAGACCCCCAGCTGTGATTCCTATCGGACCCTGAAAATTACCCCCCAGTGCCAGTGATCTGCGGGTGGGCAGGAACAATTGTGCGGGCCAAGGTCTAATTGCTGCAGAGCCATAGGGTGCCAGGCGACTCCTCAGGAGGCTCCATCCCCTGATCCATAGACCCTCTCCAGGTCCCCTTCCCAGGTGTGAACACTGAGTGCTTCCCTAAACGCAAGAGCGTGGAGCCCGGACCTTGGGAACACTGGGACAGTGTAGACCTTTGCCCGTGGGAGCTGCAGCAGCTGGGGCACTGAGGGAGTGAGGGCACTGCCTCCTCCGCCGAGCCAGTGTCTTTCCTGCTGAAGGAGACAGAAACCACACATCCAGAGGAAGAACCAAAAAGCCAGGGGGAGGGAAAAAAAAAAAAAAAAAGAGAGAGGGAGAAGAGGCTTTCTGCTTGCAAATCGTGTGAATCCTGCCTACTAACTGAAAGTCCGCAACACAATGATTTAACTTGCCAAACTGGTCTTAGGTCAAGCCAACCCTCTGGGGGTGGACCCATCAGAAGCAGTCCCCCAACTGAGATAGAAAAAAGAAACTCTAAACAGCACACAACAGTCTCCCCCTATAGATAAAGGAAGCAACATTCCTAGACTGTTCCATAGCTTAAGAACAGAGTACAAGACGTGCTGTTAACTAGACTAAAGCTGTGAGAAAAGATCTAACGATAGAGCCAGATGGGAAGGGCTCAGCGGAAAAATATGGGGAGCACAAAAAACCAAACGGAAACCTCGCCCCCAAAGAGAAATACCAACTCTCCTCCAATTGGCACAAGCCAGTTTCAGAATACCAATATGTTACCAGAAGAATTTCAGTCTTGGGTTATGAATAAGCTGAATGATATACAAGAAAAAATTGATATCCACCGCAAAGAAACCGCAAAAAAATTCCAGGATTTGGAAGAAAAATTCACTAAAGAAATAGACGTATTGAAAAAAAACCAAACTGAACTCCTAGAAATGAGGGATTTATTCAGGGAGCTACAAAACACAGTGGAAAGTCTCAAGAACAGGGTAGATCAAATAGAAGACAGAATCTCAGAAATCGAAGATAACTCTTTCCAATTAAATAAGACAGTCACAGAGATAGAGCAAAGAAATAAGAAAAAAGACCAGAGTCTTCAAGAAATGTGGGATTATGTGAAGAAACCTAACGTGAGAGTTATAGGCATCCCTGAAGGTGAAGAAGATAATAAGCAAGGGCTGGATAAACTATTTGAAGACATAATAGAAGAAAATTTCCCAGGCCTTGCTAAAACTTTAGATATACAGGTTCAAGAAGCTCAAAGAACCCCTGGTAGATTCATAGCAAATAGGAAAACACCACGCCACGTAGTCGTCAGACTGACCAAAATATCCACTAAAGAGACCCTTCTTCGAGCTGTAAGGAGAAAGAAACAAGTAACATACAAAGGGAGGCCCATTAGAATTACGCCAGATTTCTCAACTGAAACTTTACAAGCAAGAAGAAGTTGGGGCCCCATTCTCACTCTTCTGAAACAGAATAATGCCCAGCCTAGAATCTTGTACCCAGCTAAGCTAAGCTTTCTATATGAAGGAGAAATTAAGACATTCTCAGATAAACAAGGACTGAGGGAATTCACCAAGACAAGGCCACCCCTCCAAGAAGTACTCAAAAGAGAGTTACACATGGATCATCACAACAAAGACCCACGAATGTAAAACCACCCAAGAGCTAAAGATCAAATTCTAGCCACCACAATGGCTCAAGAGAGAAAACATAGCAATGAAGTTCTACCCAATAAGATAAACAGAAATCTATCCCAATTATCAGTTCTCTCACTAAATGTCAATGGCCTGAATTCCCCACTCAAGAGACATAGACTGGGCCAATGGATAAAAAAACACAAACCAAGTGTCTGCTGCCTTCAGGAAACTCACTTAACCGGCAAAGATGCATTTAGACTGAAAATAAAAGGATGGAACCTGATATTTCAAGCAAATGGTAGCCAAAAGAAAGCTGGTGTGGCAGTTTTAATTTCCAATAACTTAGTCTTCAAACCAACAAAAGTAATAAAAGACAAAGACGGTTACTACATACTGGTGAAAGGCACAATTCAACAAGAAGACATAACCATACTTAATATATATGCACCCAATCTAGGTGCACCCAGATTCATAAAGCAAATCCTACTCGATCTAAATCAAATCATAGGCAACAACACTTTAATAGTTGGAGATTTTAATACCCCACTGACAGCACAGGACAGATCCTCCAAGCAGAAAATAAGTAAAGACATAGTAGACTTAAACAGAATGCTAGAACAAATGGGCCTGACTGACATCTACAGGACATTCTACCCGAAAACCACTGAATATACATTCTTCTCATCAGCTCACGGGACATTCTCTAAGATTGACCATATCCTAGGTCATAAAGCAAGTCTTAAAAAAATTAAAAAAATAGAAATCATACCCTGCATCTTCTCAGATCACAATGGAATAAAAATAATAATGAACCTTAACAGGAACTCTCATTCCTACGCAAAGTCATGGAAGCTAAACAACCTTCTCCTGAATAACAATTTTGTAAAGGAAGAAATTAAGTCAGAAATCAAAACATTCTTTGAATTAAATGACAAAGGTGACACAACTTATCAAAATCTATGGGATGCAGCTAAAGCAGTCCTGAGAGGAAAATTCATTTCCATAAATGCCTATTTCAAAAAGACAGACAATTTACAACTAGACAACTTAATGAATAGACTCAAAGAGCTGGAGAAAGAAGAACAGACTGACCCCAAACCCAGCAGAAGGCGAGAAATTATTAAGATCAAATCAGAATTAAATGAAAAAGACAACAAAAATACTATAAGGGAAATTAATAAAACAAAAAGTTGGTTCTTTGAAAAGATAAATAAAATAGACACACCACTGGCTAGACTAACCAAGAGCAGAAAAGAAAAATCTTTAATAACTTCCATCAGGAACATGAAAGGAGAAATCACAACCGAAGCCACAGAGATACGTGACATTATCTATGAATATTACAAAAATCTTTATGCACACAAATTGGAGAATGAGGAGGAAATGGACAAATTTTTAGAATCACACAGCCTTCCCAAGCTCAATCAGGAAGAAATAGAATTCCTGAATAGACCAATATCAACAACTGAAATTGAAACAGCAATAAAAAACCTTCCCAAAAAGAAAAGCCCTGGTCCAGATGGGTTCACACCTGAATTTTACCATACATACAAAGATGAACTGGTGCCCATCCTACATAAACTATTCTTCAATATTGAGAAGGATGGAATTCTCCCCAACACATTCTACCACGCCAATATTACATTAATACCAAAACCAGGAAAGGATGCAACAAAAAAAGAAAACTACAGACCAATTTCTCTCATGAACGTAGACGCAAAAATCCTCAATAAAATCCTAGCAAATCGTATCCAAGTGCTGATTAAAAAAATAATTCATCATGACCAAGTAGGCTTCATCCCAGAGATGCAGGGGTGGTTTAACATACGAAAATCTATAAATGTAATTAACCACGTAAATAGAAGCAAAAATAAAGACCATATGATCCTCTCAATAGATGCAGAAAAAGCATTTGACAAAATTCAACACCCTTTTATGATAAAAACACTTAACAACATAGGCATAAATGGGACCTACCTAAAAATAATACAAGCCACATATGACAAACCCACAGCCAACATCATACTGAATGGGGAAAAACTGAAAGCATTCCCACTCAGAACTGGAACCAGACAAGGCTGCCCACTGTCCCCATTACTTTTCAACATAGTATTGGAAGTCCTTGCGAGAGCTATCAGACAAGAGAGCAGAATCAAAGGTGTCCAAATAGGGACAGAAGAGATCAAACTCTCACTCTTTGCTGATGACATGATGTTGTATCTGGAAAACCCCAAGGACTCAACCAAGAGACTCCTGGAATTAATTAACGAATTCAGTAATGTCTCAGGTTACAAAGTCAATACACACAAATCAGAGGCATTCATATATGCCAATACCATTCAATCGGAGAACCAAATTAAGGACTCAATACCTTTCAAAATAGCAACAAAGAAAATAAAATATCTAGGAATATATTTAACTAAAGAGGTAAAGGACCTCTATAAAGAGAACTATGAAACGCTAAGGAAGGAAATTGCAGAACACGTAAATAAGTGGAAATCCATACCATGCTCATGGATTGGAAGAATTAACATCGTTAAAATGTCTATACTACCCAAAGTAATCTATAGATTCAATGCAATTCCTATTAAAATACCAACATCATTTTTCACAGATTTAGAAAAAATAATTATACACTTTGTATGGAATCAGAGAAGACCCCGTATAGCAAAAGCAATCTTAAGCAATAAAAACAAAATGGGAGGTATTGATTTGCCAGACTTCAAACTATACTACAAAGCTGTGGTTCTTAAAACTGCTTGGTATTGGCACAAGGGCAGGGACACAGACCAGTGGAACAGAACAGAAAACCCAAATATAAAATCATCCTCATATAACTATCTAATCTTTGACAAAATAGACAAAAACATACTCTGGGGACAAGAGTCCCTATTCAATAAATGGTGCTGGGAAAACTGGATAGCCACATGTAGAAGACTGAAACAGGACCCACAGATTTCACCTCTCACAAAAATTAAATCACGGTGGATAACAGATTTAAACCTTAAATGGGAAACAATTAGAATTCTAGAAGAAAATGTAGGAAAGACTCTTACAGACATTGGTCTAGGCAAAGAATTTATGAAGAAAACCCCTAAGGCAATCGCAGCAACAACAAAAATAAACGACTGGGACCTGATTAAATTAAAAAGCTTCTGCACAGCCAAAGAAATAGTCATGAAAATAAACAGACAGCCTACAGAATGGGAAAAAATTTTCGCATACTACACATCAGATAAAAGACTGATAACAAGAATCTATTTAGAACTCAGGAAAATCAGCAGGAAAAAATCAAACAATCCTATCAAAAAATGGGCAAAGGACATGAATAGAAATTTTTCAAAAGAAGACATAAGAATGGCCAAAAAACATATCAAAAAATGCTCAACATCCCTAATCATCAGGGAAATGCAAATCAAAACCACAATGAGATACCACTTAACTCCGGTGAGAATGGCCTTTATCAAAAAATCCCAAAACAACACATGTTGGCGTGGATGCGGAGAGACAGGAACACTCATACACTGCTGGTGGGAATGCAAACTAGTGCAACCCCTATGGAAAGCAATATGGAGATACCTTAAACAGATTCAAGTAGACCTACCATTTGATCCAGCAATCCCATTATTGGGCATATACCCAGAAGAACAAAAGTCATTCTTTAACAAAAACACCTGTACCCGAATGTTTATAGCAGCACAATTTACAATCGCAAGGATGTGGAAACAACCCAAGTGCCCATCAATCCACGAATGGATTAGTAAACTGTGGTATATGTATACCATGGAGTACTACTCAGCTATAAGAAATAACAATGATACGACATCTCTTTGGTTCTCCTGGAGAGAGCTGGAACCCATTATACTAAGTGAAGTATCCAAAGAATGGAAAAACAAGCATCACATGTACTCACCAGAAAACTGGTTTCCCTGATCATCACCTAAATGTACATCAGGGAAGGATACCAATTGGATATCAGACTGGGATGGGGGGTGGGGGGAGGGGATGGGTGTATGCCTACATGATGAGTGCGTTGCACACCCTCTGGGGAATGGTCATGCTTGAAGGTGCAGACCCGGGGAGGTGGGGGGGGGAGGGGATGGAGGTATGACTACATGATGAGTGCCAGGTGCACTGTCGGGAGAATGAGAACGGACGCGCTTGGGACTCTGACTCGGGGGGATGGGTGGGACATGGAAAATGTATATAACCTAAACTTATGTACCCCCATGATGAGCTGAAATAAAAAAAATATATAAAAAAAAAAAAAAAAAAAAAAAAAAAAAAAAGAAAATGTGCACATGTACTTGTTCCATAGGATTCACTTTGAGTTTAACATTTATTTTGCCCTATATATGATTTTCCTGTGCCACACTGTTTTTAAGTACAGTTTAAGTGCAAGATAACCATGGCCCTCATTAAGTTTGAAAAATGAGGAAACAGTGTAGACAAAAAAAATCTGCATCAAGAATGATTCCCTCATACCCTTTCGTCCTCAACACTCACCGTCATGTGTCTTCATCCTTAGAACAAACAATAAATGTTCAGTACATTTCATTCTATACACAACCTACATTTCTTTACTTGCAGACTTATGTTATGTTTACGTGAACTTGCTTTTATTATTTTATTGCTAAATGTTTATATCTATAAAAATTGTTTGAATATCTTGTATTGGGATGGAGTGCATCATAATCTTTCCCATTCACAGAAAAGGCTTTTTTTTTTTTTATTTATTTAACAACTTTTCACCTAGTAGCATTGTTTTCAGGAAGCAAAATATAAAGTTTTCAAGGAATGAATAAGTGTATATGCCTGAGTTAAGTCTTATTATAGAACATTCTTTGGAGGAAGCCAGGCAAATAGAGGATTCAGATATGTGCAGAGAAGTAAAGGAATGAGGAGAAAATTTAGAGGAGTGAGGTCAGCTCAGGTAAGTAGGGAGTAAATAAGGAATGTTTGTGAAACACAGAGAAAGGAAGTTTTCATCATTATTCCTGAGGGTATAATTCATAATTCAAAGTATTGAATATTTTTGAAAGGCAACCTTCTAAAGATCATTTTAAAAACCAGTACAGTACATGATTGCATTGTGAAAATAAAAATTATCCACAAACAGAACGAAAGGCAGAGGGAAGAGAGCTGGCCTAATATCCCAATATTACCAAAATGGGCATTCACGCTCAGGGAGACATTTCCAGGGGCAGCATCTTGCATATATTTTACTTTTAAGCTGATATCACAAACAGTTTAGTTGGAAGTGAAGATGACTTGTTACAGAGAAGCACTAGTTGACTCAAAAACTAGCTCTAGAAATGATGAAGTCACTGATGTTGAACATGCATATGAATAGTTTGAGTAAAATTATTTCAAGAAAATATGGGTATAAACTACCACTCTAGGTACTTAGCCATATACTGCTCTATACTATTTCTAGTTTATTTTGATTTGATTTACTATTTCATGAGTTTCTCTTTCCATTCAAGACTCTAAGTTTCTCTGGAATAGATATTATATCATACTGTCAATCCAAACTCTTTGCCTAGCACATGGTTATCAGCACTTATGGCAATTAATATGTGTTGAATTAATTTACACTTGCATATAAAGAAGTCATGAACTCAAAGCAGACAAAACAGAGTGGACTTAGTGACCTCCTTTTCACCATTCATCATGCGTGAAGTCATAACTGACAAGCCATCGACGGGATCTGCCTTCCACTCAGGTTCCTGTCTGTAAGCTGGTTGGCGGGGCAGAAGAGAGCACAGCTAACCCGCCCATATTTGGTTCCAACCTGTGACCTTGTCCTTGTTAACACAGTGGTGACCAATTGAGCTCACCCAGCCATATGCTCATCTTTACACTTGACAGGAGAAACAGCACCATAAAGTGTCTTTGTTTTTGTGCAATTATGACTAATAGGCCATTCCTTGCAGTGGTGAAGAATTTTCCTACGTGATTTTTCACACTTCTAGCAAACACAGAAAACTAATTACTAGCTGCAAATAATAAGAATGCTGACTGAAGTCTCAGCATTTAGATGGTGTTGCTACATTTTGGTAAGAAACCACCATCTTTATGCCTTATCAAGATTCACTCTTTGCCATGGGTTAAAGAAATTAAAGATACGATGAACCTACTCAAAAGTTAAGGAATTGTTACCCTCTTTCTTAAGCTTTGCCTCAAAGTGTAGAAAGAGACCAAAAGGCTATTAATAGTAAAAAAAAAAAAAAAAAAAAAAAAAAAACCCTGAGAAGTTTATTTAACATATTCACATATTCATATACTCACATTTCTCACATTTTTTCTTATCAATTGAAATAATTTTTCTGGCTATGCTTTTCAAAGAAAAAAATAATCTGGAAATAACATTATCACATTATCATTCAGCTCAATAAATTAGGCTTTTTGGAGTCCAATGCTGGAAAGGACCTAAAAGATAATCAAGTCCTACCCTCTCACTTCAAGGTAAAAATACTAAGATCCAAGGTCACACAAATACTAAGTGGCAGAGGCACTCTCAAAAGTATCTGGCTTTGGTCATATTACATAAAGACTATGAATTAAATAATTTAAATGCAACAGTATCTTTAGGATTGGGGTAGATAATTAAAGAAAATAATTCCCCAATTAGTTTTATTTCTAAATCTCAATTACTTTATTTCATTCTTTCTTTCAGGTTGTAAATATTACTGATGATCTACTATGTGCTAGGCTTCTGCCCAAACACTCACATAGTTACTATAGAGAAGACACTTTGAGATAGCTAGTTTGGTTTTATTCAGGCACATTGAAAGAGCAATATCAAAGCGTAAAAGTGTTGTATATGTGATAGGAATCCCTGAAACCCAACCTCCCCTGGAGCCATACTTCTTCTCTGAGACTCTAGGGGGTGAAACTTAAGACAAAGGTGAGAGATGAATTGATGCCCATGGTGGGGTTGAGTCAAGATTTCTATCTCCCACAATAAATCCCTTTGTAATAGATACAGTATTTTTTAGACATTACAAAACTGGTTATATGTAACTTCAGGTTCCTGGTTACGAAAATAAATAAAGCAATATTCTATCTCTGCCCTCAAAACAAACCTTTACTGTTAAGATTATTGAAACAGTTTCTTCAGAGTATCTCTCCATCAAAAACTATGAAGAGTTTGAAATTTTACACTACTTACAGGTAACAAGTTAGCCTGCCCTGGTTTCATGAATTACAGCAAAAGACATGAGATTGTTGGGTCAGAGACAAAGTACTTTATTACTCACAGCACAACAAGCAACTTATTTGTGTCAGTTTCTTGTACATCCAAGTTGCACAGGTGCCCTGAAGACAGGCCCATATGAATGCCTGCAGGTACAGTGGTTTGCTTTATAAGAGGGGAGCCCCTGAGCTTTAGGGAAACTGAATCTTTTACACTAGACAGAAGGCTCCCATGTTTTTGCTCTGGAGAAGGACACTATTTCTATCTTGCAAGGCTTTTCACCATAAAAACATCTTCAGAAAGATATTTCAGAATAAAGGCAGTCAGTGCCTCTGATTGCAAGACACATATAAATGCAAGAGACAAGTTGGGAATTGCTATGCAATATTCCCTATTCCCAATCTCTGCTTTCTTTAATCCATCCTGCATATTTCTAGATGCATCTTCCTTAAATGCAACTGTGATCTCATCAGTTTCTTCTTTATTGTTGTTAATGCATCCCCATCTCTTGCAACATCAGATCAAACCTCCTTGACTAACATTACAGGCTCTGTACCAACCAGCCTAGCCTCCCCATGCAGGCTTGTCACTCACTGTTCCCTCTTGGCTCTAGGGTCACGACAGAGTCCACCTTTCCCCAAACACAGGCAGCCTGGCCCAGCTCCATGCCTCATTTTGCTCAAGCTCTCTCCCTAACCTGGAAGGCTATTCTCCTCATCTGTGCTTGTGGAAGTCCTGATTGTTCTTTACACTCACACCTATTCCACTGAGCTCTTCCTAAGGTAGCATGACTCTCTTCTCCCCTGTTCCTGTGCTGTTAACTGGTTGCATCTTTATTTTAGACCTTACTTGAGCAGGGTTTGAATTATTGTTTCTTGTGTATGTGTTGTTTCCCTTGCCAAACTGCAATAACCCCAGAGGGCAGGACTGTTATTTCATTTCTTATCCCTCAGGATACAAAACAGGGTGTCTGGCATATAGTACACTCCCTTTTTTCCTGTTAATTGGATTGAATTTTGTGCCAATGCTTCCCAATATCCAAAAAGGTTAGACAGCAGAGCTAAATGGCTTTTTCCCTACTCAGCATCTTCCAACAGGAAGGAGCCTCTCCATAACCATCTCCCATGCACCTCGCTTGTGTTATTTTAGTTATTCCTTTCTCCTGGCGGCTTTGTCCCTCCTCATTTCCTCTCCTCTTACCCTTTCCTCCTAGAACCCCAAAAGATTCATCAGGATTATTAGCAGAACAGTGGCCATGCTATTTTCTTTTTCCCTCATTTAAGCCCCCTTTCAGTAACCACATAATTATCAGTCTGGTCCCTTCCCCAATATTCTGTGCTTCATGGCTGATTTAGATGCATTTTTATACTCTCATCAGCAAGCAGAAAGGATGGGGGAGATGCCAGTCTTTGCTCAACCCAAGTTCTGGTCTCAGGTAGAGGTGCACAGAGCCTAGGGTGACTTAGGGACACCTCCTGCTGGGGTGAGCAACCTGCCTGACCTTGAACTCTCCTCCTGGTCCTCCTTCCAGATGTCCTCACCTGGTCTGCCTTTTAGTTATCCTTTTAGGGAGCCCTGAAGGGAAGCCCATTCCTTAGAGGACATGGACACTTATGGCTGCCATAGTCTACTCAGTGGCCCTCATCTGGCCAAGATGGAGGTGTCAGCCCAAGGGCTGTAGACTCACACATTGTTTTAGCAGTTTATTCTTATTCATCATCTTGCTAGGCACATTTTTATCATTAGTCCTTCTTTCTTTTTAATCAGCTCGCTTTCTTTTGGCTAAATCTAATTTCATATTTTGTGTATGAATGCAGAGAGCACTGGCCTCCACCAAGTGTCCATCATCAACAGCCATTGACATGCACAAGGTGAGAGGAGCATTCTGGAAAACAGCTGGAATCATGTCAGTGACTGAGGCTTGGAAATAGTCTATATTAGTCTAGACACCAGTCACTGAGCTGAGTAGCATAATGCTGGGATCAAATTAAAAGAGGAATCCCAGCCCTAAGATTTGCAAAGAAGTGTGCTCAGTCTTGCCCCAGCACAAAATGTGCTGCAGGGGGAGAGGGTGAAAAATAATATATTAGTCATTTGTTTTTTCTTACTTATATTAACATAACTGTTTTCAAATGGGAACAGGAGATAACAGGAGGGAGCAGATAAGGAGTCTGTGGCTCAGGCAGAAGGAACTAGAAGCCTTTAGCACTGAGTAAACCCTATGCAAGCTTTTGCTGTAGCCTGAAAGAGAAGCCCTGCTAACCCCTCATGAACCCTGCTCTACTAACTAGAGTCAGGTCAAAGACTGACAGCTTATTTTTATTCATTCTAGTAACTCAGGAGATCTCCAGAGCAAATTACCCCAACAGAAATTTAATAAGGTCAGTTTCAAAGACGAGCTTAGGGGAGTTGCTGGCACAAAGCTCTTCTCTGGCTTTCCAGGACAATTCAGTGCCTCTGTGAGCATTATTTGTGCACCAGAATCTATGATCTCCTCTGTACACAATGCCTGATTGTGGCCACTTCTGAGCAGGGAGTGTTACCTGGGGAAATGCATCCGGGCCCCCTCTGATTCTTCGCCAGGTCGTATTAAATCTTTTAAGAGATGTTTTGAAAGAAGAGACCTTAAAGGGACAATATACAAACAACCAAAGTCTTTTTATGCTAACCTACTTCCAGGATAAACTTTAATAAATTGATTCATGTACCTTCAAGACAAGGACCTAAGAGAACAGTAACTCACATGTGGGTCTTCCCAGATTTGCTTCCTCAGGAGAATTAAGGCAATGATGATTAGAATTAGTATAATTTCTCTCCCCAAAAAGGTGGGGTTTTTTCCCAGATTATGTTTCCCTTTTCTCAAAAACCTAAGTCTGTAAATCCTCAGATAATCAGCCTGTTATGGAATAGAGAGCCCCTAATATCAGAGAACCTACTTTACCTCCTGATCTCCCTTGAAGATATCTGTAATTAGCTGATATAAGTGTTCCAATTTTTTTTATCCATTTACCAATGGAAGAAACAGAATGTTATTATGGGCAGACTTGAAACCCTATAGAGGAAAAAGATTTATATATAGTTATTCCTTATATCTATACCCAAATCTCATCAAATCACAAATACATACTTACAGCTGTCCTTACAGATCAATGCCAAAGAAAAATAAATACAGGAAAAAATATTCCAAGGAAAGAAGAGACAGGAGTTTTTGCTCCATTCAAAGGCTATTTACTTTTTTATTTTTACCACTGCATTTTATAATAGCGTGATTGCTATGTCCTTGGACAGAACTCAAATACATCAGACCTTTTCCACCTTGTAAAGATGGAATATGATGATTGAGAGAAATCTAGGCAACATCCCTCAAAGAACCACACAGTCTTCATTTTGGCCTAGATAGCATCCAAGTCTCTTTCTCAAGCTGAGAATCTGTTATTTTACATGCTGTCTTTCTTGCCTCAAAGTGATCGCATTCCAAATGCTCTCCACCCTGTACCTCTAGTTTGATCCTTATGTATATCCAATGTCATTTTTCTAACCCTAGGATATCATCGTTGTTTTTGTCTGTCTGAATCCTCCCATTCCCAGAGAAATGAGGAAATGCCTAGAAAGCTAGGCAGCCATGGTAAGGGTGTTTAAGAATGAACACCTTTTATTTCTCAGAAAAAATCTACTAACAATAGGAAGCAAAAGCCTTATGATCAGCCCAGCAATTTCAGTCGTAGTCATTGATACTTAGGAAATAAAAAGAGATGTGCCCAAAGACAGATCAATAAATGTAGCAGCAGGAAGGTGCAAATGAGTTGGCATACATGTGACTTTCATTTTCCTGTTTAAAAGAGAAAAGAATAGTCCTCTGTGTGTGGGTGCATGGGTGTGCATGTTTGCATATGCACATGTGTCAGTGTTCATAAACAGAGGTGCCCCAGAGGGGGAGAAGAGAAATCAGATCAATGGTTGAAATAACATGATGTCTGTCCCTTACCCAGTTCCACAGACTGTACATAAACCTCTAGAATAGTAACCTGGTTCTATATTGTTTTCAGTCACATTTCATTAGAGCAGAGCCCATTACAGAGATTCTAATTATTCTATCAGCACAAATATCACTATCTGCCAATTTATCTGATAGTGTGTAAAAAATTAATCTTAAACATTTAATATTTTCTATTATGTGTATCACTTGTTTTAGAAGTAGCAAGTCTTCCTCATATTCATCCAACAAAATACATAGCATCAAAACTGCCAAGTGGAGTAATCTACAGCTTTTGATTCATTGTCAGTAGACTACAAAAATGTTACATAATTTCTGCCTTCAAGTGAATAGATGTATATATCAATTAGGATTTTATATAACTGAATATGACAGAAAACCACAATAATAGTGGAATAGACAAGACAGAAGCTTATATTATTTTGTATAAAAGAATTAATTAATAGGCAGCCCAGGGCTAGGAAGGCAGGTTCTCAAGCCCGGCAGAGACACTGCTCTACCGTGCCTCAGCTGAACATAGTTGCTACCAGATCTCCAGCAATCACATCATGTTTCAGGTAATAGGATGAAAAAAAGAGGCAAAAAAAAGGGCAGAGTCATTCTCATAATCTTCCATGTAAAACTTCTGCTTACATAACCACACCTAATACAAAGAAGGCTAGAGGATTCAGTCTTTGATTTTGGTGGTCTGTGTTCAGCAAAGAGCCATTATTCCTTTTCTTAGGAAGGAGGAAAGGAATAGTATAAAAGACAACTTGCCACCACTGCCACAATGTGCATGCTTACATGCTTCTCTAAACTATATCAGCCGGTAGTAATCGTTGTTCAATGAAAACTCATGTAACATATTTGCAGAAATGTCACTAGCACATACTTTAATGACATTTTCCTCAATGGTGCCCTTTTTCTCACTTACCAAGTAGTAACTTTAAACTAGGCTAAAAGTAGATTTTCATTGTCAAGTTTCAATTTATCACAGCGAATTTTATATTCAAAAAATGGAAAGATTTATCTATATGCTTACTGTACTGTGTTTCAAGATGCTATTGTAACTTTGCAGGGATAACAACAATATTTTACAAAATTTCACTGCATAAAATACATTGGGAAAAAAGTGCAGTGTAGTTTCATGTTTTGGTTTGCTTCATTTTGTTTTGTTATAAAATAGGAACCTCAAGTATAATTAAATGTCTTTGTATTTTCTCATCTCCAGATGACTTTGTGTGAGTTTCCACGCACTGTTTGCAGTCTACAGTGCAGCAACATGAGCAGGAGTGCATGCGCTGGAGAATGGCCCTGAGCTTCATCTGACATTTTACGGAGTTCAATTTGTATGTGCTCTGCTGGGTACCTGCTAATACAAATTTAGCTCAGCAGTTATGTGGAGGCTAGACTTTATAAGACTGCTAATACAGCTATAGTCTTCGTAATGCAGTGATGGCAGGCCTTTTCTTAATTCAGATCAGCCCCCAAACTAGTTAGCCTAACAACAAGCTAATGCACTGCTGTCTTCCAACGGATAAAAATTGATTCATAACCCAGTTTAGAAAATGTGAATTTTTATTAAAACTTTCAAGTAATTTTGAAACAAATTTTTAAACAATTAAACCAGACATTCTAAAGCAGCTAAGATTCTGGGAACTCGATTTAAATGAATGTTATAGTTCAAGATAATAAGAACTACATAACCCATTAAAGTTTCCCTTTTGCTTCTTGTGATCTCGTTTATCCACACAACAATCCTGTAGAGCCCTATAGCCCCCATTTTAGCACTTTTTTTCTTTTTTTTAAGCAAATAAATAATTTGAAACTAAGAGATGTTGCATAGCTTTCCCAGTGTCATTCACAGAGCTGGTGCGTGGGCAGCAAAGCGGAGCATAAAGTGCTGCTCTCTGCCACCTGCTAGCATGCCACCAAAATCGTCTCAGCACTTTGCAAACGTCCAGTCCTTGATTTTTGTACTGATGGACGTTTATGGCTGCCAACAGAAAGCTTGGCTTAATGGTTTTGCACTTAAAGAAACAATCTTGAATAGTGGTCACGTTATGAAAAGAGAAGCTCATTATTAGTTGAGAGCTCTCTGCCATGTTCCACTGCAGATGAGTTGACTGGGGAGAAAACAACAACAGCAGCAACAGAAAACAATGAAATTAGGACTCTAGCATATCTGTGATGTTATTTTTACAAGACAAGCTAAATGTGTTTTTGTTGTCATTTTTTCATTGCCATTGCCGATCTCCTGAATGTTATCTCTGGTGCTCTTGGCTGCAGGCTGCTAAGTCAGTGCATCATTCCAGCTCTTCTAAGCTGGATGTAAAGTGTTGGAGGTAACAGATGGCTGTGACCAGCGTGTTCTTAGGGGACAACAGGTTGAAAGAAGTTTTGTTTATTTCCAGTAGGCACATGGGTACCCACATTACCCGGGAGTGAAAAGGACCCTAGTTCTCTTGTTAAGGCTAAATTATTTTTGGTTTTCTCTTGCTTTTGTTCTGTGGACATTTCAAGTTGACAAAGTTTGTCTTCAATACATCCTAATCCCTCTAAGATAAACTCATTACTTCTCTCCTTCCTTCTTTGAGAGTATTTTCCTATGCACAAATCAAATCAAAAGAAAAGTATTTATTAAATGTAATAACATTAACATGTGAGCAGTTTAGTACTCTAGGGCCTTCATAATTACTTATTTTTAAAAGGCGATATGTGAGAAGAAAGAAAAGAAAAAAGTAATATTTACTGAACAGCAACTGTGTACCATACACATGATCTCACATAAACTTTACAACCTATTTAGAGGTGTCATTAGCCCCATGAGTCCAGAAAATTGAAATTTAAAGAGCTTAAATGTTATCACATAAATAGAATTAGCAGTAGGAAGTAAATGGAGGAGCTCATGCTTTTGATTCCAAACTACAGTGATACAATCCATCATTAGAATGAATTTCCTTTGAAAGAAATAGGTAGAAAAGAGAGATTTGAACTAAACCATTCTAAACTGCTATTTGTCTCTAGGAAACATACACTCTATGCCTGCACTGTCCAATATGGTAGCCACTAGCCACATGAAGCTATTTAAAGCAGCTTGGCTACTGCATTAAATAGTACAGGTATAGACCATTTCCATCATCACAGAAAGTTCAATTGCACAGCAGTGCTCTAAGCTATTTTCAACAGGATGAGAGGAAGTAAAATATATCCTTACCCTCATTATTAAAGATATATAGCAACATCAAAATGAAAACAAGTTGTGGGAGGTGTGTGTGTGAGAGAGAGAAAGACGGAGAGATTGATTTTTCTGCCTTGAGAGGAGAGGAAGGAAGAAATAAAAAAGAGAAGAAAAAGAAGGTCAAGAAAAGACTTCCAAACTATAACAAGGGCAATTACCACAAGCTCTGTTTTGGATGAAGGTAGTGATTCAAGATATAATTAGATCTTATAAGAAAATACTTCCTTGTAAAAGCAAACCATATAAAAAAGAGTTCAAAAGACAAACTCCAAGTGCTTCCACTTCTAGCCAAGATGAAGTAACAGAGACCAACTCACCTGTTTTCCTGAAACAACCAAAAAGTAAGTAAAGCCAGACAAAATACATGAAGCCATAGATTTCAAGACACTGAACATCAGACAGCGAAGGAGAATGGTCCCTGAAAGATGGGGAGAGACTAAGGAGACTCTACCATTGCCCCAGGTTATAGCTTGAAAAAGTTTCCAGGTTGTGGATCAAGAAAAGGGAACCCAGAGAGAAAGTACCGTAACTTGAGGAGACAGAGGTGAGAGTTCTGAGAGAACAAGGCTGTCAGAGTCTGCAAAGCAGAGTATCAGTGAGGAGAAAGCTTCCCAGAGAGGAAATACCGCAGACCTGCAGAAGGGCTGCCCAAGAATTCAGCAGAGGACATTTCAGCACATGCTTGTGAGGAAACCTCCTAAAGCTGAGCCATGCCTCGCCCTGGACAGCCTGAAATGATGACTGACATGACTGAGGCAGGAGCAACCACTTCGTCCCAATGTGACAGAACACTGAAGAACATTACTCACTCCAGAACTTCCTGCCTAGTTGCTTGAAGCCTTGTTGCGGCTGCATCGTGCCCTTTGCCCTCCCCTCTGCCCAGTCTTGCCTCCTCCCCCTTCCTTTCACAGTTACTGATCTTTAATAAGTATCTTGCGCAGAGAATCCCACCTGTGACCAAAGGAGACAACTCCAGGATGACAACGAGTTTAAATCCAGCTTGAACTGTGTGGATGGTGATGCAATTTATTGAGAAGGGAATTACTTTTGGAAAAATAGGTTAAGTGTATGAATGTGAGGGGTGGATATAAAGAGTCTGATTATGCTATACTTGAGGTGCCTATTAGATATCCAAATGGAGATACGAAAACAACTACGGGATTCTGGACCTCAAGGGAGAAACAAGAGCCAGAGACAAAAATAAAAACAACAGCATTTGGACAGAATTTAAAGCTGTGGAACTAGTCCTAAACTGCTTAAGAACACAAAAGAGGTCACACAGGTATTATAACATATTTAATTGAAAAACAAAAGGAGTTTCTGATTGTATGAGCTTTGGAAAACACCAGCATTCTATCCCTTCTGGGGATTCCCATTGCATGTTTATTATCAAGGCAATGGTTTTGAAAAGTCCTAAAATAAAGAAATCTATTAGTTTGTTTTCACTTGGTATTCTCATTTTTTTCATATAAACTTTTTTAAAGAGGACATCTATTAAAATTTTTCTTCTGAATCACAGTTTAAAATTGTTGATCTAAACTAAAAGTCTAACCTAGAATGTTTATTCCAATTCAGATATACAGTATAAAAAATTAGAAGACTACATTTTAAAATTCACAAGATTTGCCTACAAAGCATTGAACAATGCAGGGATCGGGGCACTGACACCCCCACACACACAGTTGAAAATATGCATAGAACTGTTAAATTCCCCAAAGTTAACTAACAGCAGCCTGCTGTTGACCAGAAGGCTTACCGATAACATAAACAGTCAATTAGCACATATTTTGTATGTTGTTATGTGTTATATGCTGTGTTCTTACAATGAAGTAAGCTAGAGAAAAGAAAATGTTATTAAGAAAATCATAAGAAAGAGAAAATATATTTACTATTCATTAAGTGGAAGCAAATCATCATAAAGGTCTTCATCCTCATCATCTTCACGTTGAGAAGGCTGAGGAGGAGGAAGACGAGGGGTTGGTTCTTCTGTCTCGCGTGTGGCAGAGGCAGAAGAAAATCCATGTATAAGGGGACCAAGTAATTCAAACCTGTGTTGTTCAAGGGTCAACTGTATCCATATAAGAAGACTATGCCTTCTAGTCTGTACTTTTTCCAAAACTAAATATCTATAATTTCCCAACTTTGATATTTATTGATTTTGTTTTTCCTCTAGACTCCTCATCAAAACTAAGCCAGATCATATGTCTAAAAATGAAAGAGAGAGAGAATAAGCCAAAGAGAAATATTGATATTCAGTGGACAGAGCACTGTTCTAGCATCATAGCACCCAAGCATGAGCTCTGTCTCTAATAGGTTTTGAGATCCTAACTCACAACTCTGGATCTCAGTGTACTTGTTACAGAAAGTGGAAGGTGAGCAGATGAACTTGAAGGTTTCTTCTAGCTCAAAACTATATGAAAGGAAGTAAATAGTAGTGAGCAATAGAGAAAAAGACACTACAGGCTCTGTGCTGAGTAACATCTAAATAATGAACATTGTTCACTGAATGTGTTGAAATATATCTACACCTTCTCTCTGCAGCACATTGTGGATATTTCAGTATTTATGAAATAAGGAATAGAAGAAATTCCCAATTAGTCTCTTATGCATTGTGAGTGGACAATTTTTTATAAAAAATTTACTGGCTAAAATAAAATTTGCAAATCTGTAGACCTGCAAATCCTCCCCATATTACAATGAAGTGGTGAGAGTAACTTATGACTGGTTTCCATTTCAAGCTTATTGCTTTTCAAAGCTCTGAGGACCCCATACTTCTTGCTGCTAAATATAATGTCAAACTTGTGTTTAACAAAATAATTTTCTTTAAGCTTCAACAGTTTTCATAGTGGGCCTGGGATTTAATAATAAATATACTATAATAGTAAATATGCTATAATTTCAAGAAGGATTAGTACTTAAGAAAAGTGGAGAACAGGCATATGGAAAATAAATCCCTTATCATAGGATAGCCAACTTTAAACCTGGAAACCCTGAGAGCCACTGAAAGGATATACACTGAAATGAGACTGTTTATGAATAGAATTCAATTAATCAATTCCAGGGAAAAGTAACTTTAAGGCATCCCCCAAATCCTCATATATATTCTTTAAAATAACAAAACAGGGTGCAGCACAGGATTTTTTCATATCACTTCATTTTCATTCTTCTTTGATTAGATGGACAGTCTCACGTGATATACGAAGTATGTCAAGTAAACGAACAGAGACATGAGCTGCAAGCCCCTGTCTATGCAACACAGACATTAAATAAAGTGAAACAATTGTTCTTAAGCTGCCAGGAAACAAATACAAAAGTTAAGCTGATGTTCCCTGACGCCATGACTATTAGGAGGCATAGGTGTCAGTGTTTATTTTGTTTGTTTTACACTGACAAAACCATTTGCCCAAAAGACATTTCCTCTACAGAAAACCATGATATTTTGGCACCATGCAGCCTCAGCCTAAGAGAAACAAATGGTTCAGAGACTAAAAATTAAGAGAAAATTTCATATTTTCAGCAGAGAAAATTTATACTGGCCAGCAGGGAAAAACCCCAAGCAACCTCAATGTAAAAGATTTCCAATAGACTTCTTCCTTTTGGGAAAATAATTATAAATGGAGGACGATTCTTAAATCTGAAGCCAGATTCCTTTTGTTAATAGGGAATTAGAGAATTCTGGGAGACACCCAGAGAGAACCTAACCTGCCCTGCACTTCCCCTTATAATGGGGGAAGCATTCTCAGCTACTGAGGGGATATAGATGCCAGTGGTAGAACGAAATGAAAGCATGGCCTCAATCCCAGAGTGAGGCAGAAGATATCTCTCGAGCACAAAAGGCCAGAGGCCTCAGGCAGCAATGGAGGAAAGAGGGTATAAAACTAGCAACAGCCACGGATAGGGTGGAGAAAGCAGAGGCTTGTCAAAGCTCAGATGATCTTTAAAGGACACTTAGCAGGCATAAAGGGAAAATCAAATATTTTGTGTATCCATTTCATAAGCCATCTTTGTAAAATATCTCAGAAGCCAATGAATTTAGCATTAAGATTTTAAGAGAAAGTATTTTAACTTGAAGCAATAGAATTTTTAAACATGTATACTTCCATTTTCAATGTTTGGTTTCCATAATTTATAAGCAAAGAGAGCTAACATACAAAAGCTTTCTGTTCAAGTCTTACATTTTAATGGCAAAATAATTTCTCAGGAAAAAAATAAGCTCTCACCTCTGGTAGGCTTAACTGAGTAGTGATCTCAATCGCTTTTCAAAATTCTCTGTGACATTCACAGAAGCATAAAGAGAAAATGTCTTACATGGTTGGGGTAGAGGGTAACACAATTTTATATATACAATATATATAAAATATTCCGATACTTCTCTGCTTTTATTTTGGTTAAAGACTGAGACACATCCTGTCACTATAGAAAATAAAAGCTTCAGATAGTTCTCCATCGAAGCACCTGGAGCTGGGTAGCAATTTAATAAGCCAGCGTGTCAGAGAACTAAAGAATATATTTTGATAAAAGGAAGTAACCTTCAAGGTTTGGGAGAAGTTTTCAGATGGAAAGTGTTTTTCACCAGAAACGTAATATTAAGTTAGAACAGATCTGCGACACCTGCCATTCATCTGTGCTTGGGGAAAAAGTAAAAAGCTAAGTAATAAAAGAGGGAGAGTCTGTGTCACATGTACACGGTGAAGTGGCTTCACTGAGAATAGCTGAAGGAGGCCCCGCCAGCACTGGGGGGAGGGCAGAGGGCAGACAAACAAGCATCCTAATGAGAAGAAGCACCCCAGGAGGCCGTACTCCAAAAGCTTTGAAAATACCAAACACACACACACACAAGAAAACACCACCATGAGAATTTCCTTATTTGTTTCAGCACATCACCCCATTTGAGCTTTAAAAAAAAAAAAATCAGATAAAAGGAGGCTATTATCTCCCATATACTAATGAAGAACCTTTGTCCAACATCACACAATTCATAAAGTTGAAGCACAGTGTATTGATGTATCCAGTATTTAAGAATATTCAACACTTCAAAAGCACACATTTCTTTATACTAAGCTACATGTAAATGCTAAATATTAGCCTTCCTGAGGGTCTTTCTCAATTAACAAAATGAAATTGCTGTAATTGCATCTTTGGGAGGAATGCCTTTTCTCTGGGGTCCATGAGCAGGTTTTTCCCTAAGCACCAACAAGCCTCTGTCAGCCCTTTGCTATTCTTCTGCAGGTGACAGACTTCTGACTAGAAAGCAGGCTGGCATGTAGGAAGCTGTGGTTGTCTCCTGTTCAGCCATATGGTCAGAGGAATCTACTTCAGGAAGAGGCTGCCTTGTACAGCCTGGCCTGTTCTGGCTGGGAACATCTGCCTTATGTTGGCTTTTGGTTAACAGACAGAGTGACTCTCAAGCTAAGCTCTCTCTGCAACTTTGACTCTATTATTAATAACGGAAATATCTTATGTATTGTTTTTACTCTTTACCTTATTTTTCAAGTTGTCGTTAGTCCCAAACAGAGAAGAAGGATGATGCTGTTTATTGAGGATCCACTCAGAAACCCCAATGTTACAATAATACTTTCATTCTAAACATAAATGCCATTAAAATTTCAGATATTGATGTCAAATTCTGGGATTGAGTAATCTGGCCCAAACTTTGAGTAGAAAAGCTCATTACCATATTTGTAAAAGTCTTAAAAGGCTAAGAGAGTTAAAAAAAACAGTGAAAAATTACCCAGAGGCTTAGGAAGATGAGCCCAGAAGTTTGGAGTTGCTTTTCCCTTGCAGATTCCAAATGAAATGTCAGAGAGGATAAGAAATTGAATTGCACCTTTTGAAGGCCATCTCTGGATAAGCGTTTCAAAATTAGAGTTGAAAGCTTTAAGAATTTGGGATCTAGCTCTTCTTGAATTATCCTGGATAGAGCTGGAGCCCATTCTACTAAGTGAAGTATCCCAAGAATGGAAAAACAAGCACCACATGTACTCACCATCAAATTGGTATTAACTGATCGATACTTATGTGCACATTTAGTAGTAACACTTATCGGGTGTAGGGCAGGTGGGAGGGGAAGAGGGGATGGGTATATTTACACCTAATGGGTGCGGTGCACACCGTCTAGGGGATGGACACACTTGAAGCTCCGACCTGGGTGGGGCAAAGGCAATATATGTAACCTGAACATTTGTACCCCCATCATATGCTGAAATTTAAAAAAAGAGAAAAAAAGAATTTGGGAAAGGGAACAAATACTGTACCCTAGGAGTAAGTATAAATCAAAAGTAGTAAGGCTTTTGCGTAGATTACATCTGAGATTCAAACCATTTCAATTTTTGAAATAGAATTAAAGTAATTCTGCATTGCTGGAGCCACCATGAAGCACCAACCATTAAGAAGCAAACGTAAATCTTCTCTGGAGAGAGACAACAACATAATAGATCTTGGGTTATTTCTACCAACAATTTTGCAATTAAAAGTCTTAACACAACAAAAAATAATATGGCATAAACTGACAAAAAGACAAAAAATAGGAAAATAAATAAAAATATGAATTGATAATTAACAAAAGAACATTTCTGAATGGCCAGTAATTATGAAAATACACCAAAAACTCAATTATAAAAATATACTCAAAGTTTCTAGTAAATGGAGAAATATAAATTAAAAATGAGATACACTCACTCATTGGATTGGTTTTCCTTTTTAAAAGGCTATCATTTCTCTTATTGGCAGGGATATAGTAAAATCATTATAGTATAAGAAACTGCAGGCAAAATGTAACTTATACAGCCTATTTTGGAAAAATAATTTTCAACACCTATTAAAGCTGAAAATATGTCTATATTTGGTCCAGTCACTTATGGTCTATCCTACAAAAATAAAACTGTCAGTAAGTACATAAGGACATATGTTACTAGTGTTTGTTCCTGTATTATTCTCAGTGCCAAAAGTAAAAGGAAAGCAACAGAAAAAAATGCTAATTCCTTGCAGTGTATCTGAATATCCAGCGTCATGAAAACATATTCAGTAATCTCTAGTCAATGGAGAACCTGTGTCAATTTACATAAGACAGCAAGTTATTTCCCAGAATTCCCTTCCCAATATGGTTGCACATTAGGGTTAGTCACAAGACAAAATTGCCCAAGATTTGAAAGGCAAAAGTGAAGCAGTAGCCACTACATTCTGAAGGTTTGCCTAGGTAGCCAGGTGCTGCTACAATTCAGTATACCATTCTAGCTTGCATGCACAGTGGAGCTGACCTAGTGGCTCACCTTGTTGGCCTGGGGCAGCTGCCAGACCCACATCTACTTCAACTCCCATGGTATCTCCTTTTCAACTTCTCTGACTCCTGGGACAGGCATTGTGCAACTCCGTGGTGAAAGTCATCAGCTTTTTCTCCTAGGTCAAACACATGTGGTGAAAGTCATCAGCTTTTTCTCCTAGGTCAAACACATAGCCAAAATTAGAGGCAGTGAAAAGCAGATATGGGCTCCAGTTCAACCCCATAGGTCCTATTTGGTCTTCGCAGTTTACAATTTTCCTTACTCTTCCCTGCTTCCGTTCCAGCTTTTCTTCCTAACTACTGGCCCTTCTGGCCTACGTGAACTTTGGACTCATACCGTATGCAGAGGTAACAGCCCTGCATTGACTTCTTCACCAGCTTCCACAAATACGTGGTTTCTAATCTCTATAGTAAATCCCTTTTCTATATCACTTACGGTTGTTCTGCTTCCCTCATCATACTCTAACTGATACCTAACTGACACAACTCCCAGTAAAGAAAATTGGTTAAAGAACTTAGAAACAGGTAAAAACAATGGCTACAAAAAAATCATAACATTAAATCTATGCAAAATTATGCATATAGAAATATATAAAGAAATTAAAATTTCTTAAGGAAAAAATATATACAGAAGTTGAAGTGTTTTTACTATATTTCAATGAATAATCTTGTACGTATTTATCCATACATACCATCACCTGAGAACACTCCTCAAAGGGATGAGATGGTGAAATATCCAGTATCTATTGTCTCCCTTTTTTTTAAAATTCTCTTTATCTGGATCCCTAAGAACTCATCTAATAGGGAAAAATTTAGGTTTTGTGCGACTTAATCATGTATGATTTGAGGATGCTTTTTTGAAGGAAACAATACAAAATTGGGTTTGAGAATGAATGTATATGTATTGTAAAAAATAAATCATAAAAAATTATAAATTTGGAAAAGCTGATAAATATCAGAAAATCCAGAAAAAAATATATAGTATTTTTATTAATTAACTGCTTTACATATTTTTTAGGTGACGTTTTTGAATACATGCTCTGATTACCTCTTCATATACATCAATCTAAAAGTCTCTATAGAGAGAATAGGAAGATAATTCAGCTTTTCCTTTAGCATGGTTGATGAAAATTTGTTATTGATTATTGACAATTTAGCTTCACAATTTGTTACGTCATGTAAATTCTTTAAATTTTCAAATTTGAGGAATCATCTATCAAGTTTCTTTTGTAGATGAGCAATAAGATTTAAAAATACATATAAGCTATAACATTTTAGGGCATATAAAGTTTTGTTGTATTGTAAATGATCTTTGAATTGAAGTGCTCACAACCAGTTTGTCGTTGATGTCATTGAGTTTGTTGGCTCAGCGGAGTGTAGAATTCTTGGAAGCCATTCCTTCACCTGGGTGGCTAAAAATCACCTGTACTCAATGTGACTACAAACCAAATAAATATAATTCCATCAAACTCAAACTTAAATCTATCATCAACTTTCCCTTAGGGTGATGTCAAAAATGTCCATGGTCCCTCTAACACCACCTGAATAAGGGCAACTGTGACCAAGTGGAGCTCAGAAAATAGAGACTATGGTATTAACTGTGTTCAAACATTTTACTCTTATAAATTTTACCAAATATGCTAAGGTTCACCTTGAAATTGCCTGTGTACATAAAGTTCCTAAAGCTTAAGTTTTGTTAACTTTATGGTAAATCGTGGTGAAACTTCTGTCAAATATCATCAAGTTTTTAGTAAAAACGATGACTTGTCCCAAGTGCCCTAACTCTAGTCCATGGTTTCCTTCTTACTCTTTTTTTTTTAAATCTGGGAGAAAGGAAGCAGTTTCTCAAATGTAGGAGTCTTTTTTGCTACCAGTCCCAAGTCAGTAAAATATGAGAGCTTTAGGATTTCAGAAATAAATATCAGAAGCAGCATGTTATAATAAAAATACATGCTGAACAAAAGTAATGTTAGAAATTTTGGATTGATAAATCATGCTGCCACTGATTAACTTAGGTCAAGTCAGCTTCTCTGGGCCTTACTTCTCATCTACAAATAAGGGAGGGTCCCCTTATATTATTAATCAAGTCCTTTTCTCAGCTTAAAACATTATAACCATATGCATCACATCACTCCATAGTGAAAATTCTTAGTTTCCTATGTACCTCCCTGACTCCAATCTGTCCATTCTCCAATTTGTCCTATACATACCACTCCAAAGTAATATCCCTGAAACGTTCTTTAATCATCTTACCCTATAATATAACAGGATTACTTTAATCCTTTCATGTTACAATATTAAGGAATTCTGCAATTTAGGAATTTTCTAGTGAGCTTTCATTATTTTGTGCTTACAACATATTTTACATATGGTTTATTCAATATATGATTTCCTGGAATATGAACACAAGGAAAGTATCTCAAGGTCACGTCTATTATGAGAACAAAGCCTGTTCTGTCTTGGCAAAGGCAAAACTGTCTCTGTTTTATTCCATTAATTTGTTGCAGTTGAAGCAAATAATAAAAAGGCTGTTTTTCTTTTATTTACACTGCAGCCATTGCACAAGACAACTCACAGGAACACAATTTGCTTTTCTCAAATTGCCCTGGGTGATGGCATCTTAATTAGAAGCAGCAAGCAGATTGCTGTTTAAAATAAAATGAAAACAGGAACATCTAGGAAGCAAACAGCTTCTACTCTTCCATCACTGACAGCTACAAGGATATCACTGCTTCACACTTAGAAGCATCACAAAGAAAGCTACAACCAATACCCATTCTCAGAATTGCATTGTATGGCCAAATAGTGTTATCATGACATTCCTTTGTGGAATAGGACATGAAAATTGGAGAGGTTCTGTTCAGAGCTTTATGACAACCTGGTAACTGATTCACATAATGGAAAAGTGGTTCGTTTGATTAATTAACATTGAAATTCATTATCAGTTTGTCTAGATTTTGATTTTCCATTGAAGAAGCATTTATATGATAAGATTTGAAAATAAAAAGATCAACTACAGCATTTGCTAGATACAGTTTAAATAATAATCTAATTCAACAGACTAGTTATGTCCTTTAAACACTGCAACGAAAAAATAGTGACTTTGTCAAATATAAACAAACTATGTCTTGTTTAATTCACATCTCATATTTGGAGATATCAGATTACAAATTAACATAAACAACCCAATGATCTCTATTATTCTCAACCTATGTGTTATATAGACATATTGAAAATATTAATGTGACAAGGAACAACTTATGTCGAGGGGTAAAAGACAAATGATTCATGTAGTCATGTGTGGTTAAATGATTAAATGATTCATATAGTCACGGTGGCAGTTAAAGGTACAAAATTCTGGGAACTAGATACTCAACTTTCAACTCTTAATTCTATTTTATTCTAAATGTGAAAGAAAGAAGAAAGCTTGTCAATCTAAATTAAACTTTTTCAAGGTAGACTATCATGCCACAGAGTGTATTCAATAACTTCCAGTTAATAATATTTAAAGAAAAAACTTAGAGTCTAATAGTTTTGACATAATAGTTTAATTAGCAAATTGAGGTTCAAGATAATAATCTAAGAATCAAATTATTAATCTAACATTTAATTACCAAAGCAAATTTGGCAATCAAATTTTGGTTCGGGCAAGTAAGAGTTAGGTTCATAATTTAGTATTTAAAAAAGAATTTTAAGAGCAATGATTGTAAAGCATTTGGAAAAAAAATGTCATGGGCCTAAAAACTTAATTGTGCAAAATTAGACTACTGTATAAAAGTTCAATGATAACAATCCACCATTCTGTTAGTTTGGTTTCAGGATTTTGAAATTACCTTCCTTTGTGTAGGATGACAAAAAGGATAGAGTCGTGGGTAGTGGTAAACCACTACATCTCTAGAGATTTTTTCTCATTAAGTTTCTAATCAAATAAAGGTAGATGGGGAAATATTTCCTGGTCCCAACTCTTCATGTTTTAACATATGCAATGCTCAATTCCATTTGCATATTTAACAACTCACTTATGTGAAATAAGCTAGATTCTTATTTATACAAATATAGGAGATAAAATATCCCTGTTGTGAAGACTGTGCCCTTCTTTTCATCTGCTGCCCTTCCATGTAACCCCACATCATGGTAGAAACATCTCTTCCGCATTTTTCCAGTAAAATTACCTTTCAAAAATCCTTCCTTACTTTTAGATCCAATCATAGACACATTCTTCCTCTATTTGTACCCATCCCATCTTTTGTCTTCACCTAGCTTTTGTCTGCTTCCTATCACTTTCTCTTCTTGCATCTTGCCTTCCCTTTTTAAATTCTGACTCTTGACACTCCTGGAAATCACATGTTTAGATGATCCTCTCATTAAACTGACAAATGAGTCTCCAAAAACAAAAGGGCAAACCAGTTTTCATGACTCTTTCCATTTATTCTAGCTGCTATGGATCTGAATAACTCAATTATAAGCACTTTCTGTTCCACTCTTCTTGATATCTTAATTAAACAACAATTTTTCAAAGTCTACTAAAGTGGAATAAGTTTCTTCTATGAAATGCCAGCCAAATATTTTTCTCGGTGTGTTTTCCCACAACCTTTTTTTTTTCAAGAAATAAGATATGAGCTGATGAGAGGTATAGCGAATGCCTTTTACAGAGTCTTTAATATAGATTTGATAAAGTTTAAATGGTTCTGCTGAACATATTAAATATTTTAGAATGTCTAACTAAGGAGCATTTTCTTTACGTTTCTATTGTGGTGACACCATCTAATCACTATTTATCAGCTGACATAATTTATAAAATTCATGGTTTATACATTTTGAGGGGGGAAGTACCTTACGGTTCAATTACTTTAAATTTCTTAATGTATGAACTAAAAAAATAGAGACCCTAGAAAAGCTAAGTGATTTCATTCTTTTTTCCATGCTGTCAACAAATATTTATTGAGCACTAAGTACATGCCAAGTGCAGTGTTAGCTGCTGGGCATATAAACATGAATAAGACAATGTACTTGTCCTGAAGAAGTTCATAGCCTCCAGGGGAAGATTGACACCTGGCACCATTATAACACCTGTGTATGAAGTGATAGAGGTCACAGCAGACACATGAGCCATCTCTACCTGAAGTGAGATGGAGGGTGCCAGGCTGGTCTGATATTCTGCCTGCACCATCACAGAGTCACACCCTTTGTGGCTAGCATGGCTTCTAATTGGTTAAAGCCTTCGTTCTGATTGGGTGGTGCTCCACCCTACCTGTTATTAAATATTTTGATCCTCACGCATGGCACCAGAGAAGGCTTCAGGAAAGGTGATTCCTGAGTTGAATCTTGAAAGGTGTTCATAAGCAAACCAAATAAAAGCAAACCAAAAATAAAAAGCAAAACCAAATGAAAAATTTCAGCCTGAGAAAATGGCACCAGTAAAGACACTAAGGCCTGAAATTTCAGAGATTGTACGTTTAATAGTTTGTTGTGGATAAGTTACAGTATCTGTTGTAAATTGATGAGAAATACAGTGAGAGAATATGGAGGGGTTCGAAAAATACAATTTTAGAAGTCAAAATGTTCATTAAGATAAGTGGTGTAATGTTGTGGGTAAAAGCATAACCTCTAGAGCCATGTGCTCCTGGGTTCAAATCACAGCTCTGCTACTTAATGGTTGTGTAACTTTGGATAAATTATGCCTCAAGGTCTCATTTTATCATCTTCAGAATGGGATTAAAATACTTCCCACCTCATAATGTTGTGTGAAAGTTAAATAAGTTACATATGCATATAAAGTAGTCAGAGATTTCCTGAAATGTAGCTAATGTTGTGTAAATTTAATTGCCATTATTATTTATTGTGTCGAAAATTAAAACCTTGAAGAAGATAACTGACATGGTTAGATTTGCATCCCAGAAAAATCCCTTTGATATTTATCAATAACATAGCTTCGATGGGCTTAAAGTGGGCTGAGGAGGAATTGCTACTTTTATAAACTCTGTTTACCTGATATTAGTATGACTGTATTAATTTTCTTTTTAAGTTTGAAAAAATAATGAATACAATAAAATATATAAAGATCCTACAATAATGTTTAGAACAAGGGAAGTGCTCCATAAATGTTTCTTATGACCAAAAGGAACAAGAGTAGCATGGAGGTGGTAGTAGTGATTATTTTCCATTCCCTCCTTGTAAATCTTCCCATGTGTCTTAGTCAGTTTGGGCTGTTGTAACAGGATACCAAATAGTGGTAGCTTAGAAAACATTTATTTCTCACAGTTCTGGAAGCTGGAAAGTCCAAGGACAAGGTGCCTGCAGATCTCGTGTGTATTGAGGGCCTAATTTCTGGTTTGCAGATGGTCATCTTTTTGATGCATCCTCACATGGTGAAAAGCAGAGAACAGTTATCTCTCTCATGTCTCTTCTTACAAGGGCACTAATTCTATCAATGAGGGCTCCAACTTCATGGCCTAATTACCTCCTGCTATGATCTGAATGTTTATGTCCTCCCAAAATTCATATGTTGAAACCTAATCATCAATGTGATTAGGTATTAGTAGGTAAGGCCATTGGGAGGTGATTAGGTCATGAGGGCAGAACCTTTATGAATGAGATTAGTGCCCTTATAAAGAAGGCCCCAGAGAACCGTCTTGCCCCTTCCACTCTGCAAGCACACAGTGGGCAGGCATCATCTATGAACCAGAAAGCAGACCCTCACCAGACACCAGATCTGCTAGTGCCTTGATCTTAGACTTGCCAGCCTCCAAAACTATGAGAAATAAATTTCTGTTGTTTATAAGCCACCCAATCTATGGTATTTTGTTATAGCAACCCAAACAGTGTAAGACATCTCCTAAGGGCCCCATCTCCAAATACTATCACATTGGAGATTGAGGCTCGATATATGGATTTTGGGAGAAAACATTCCATCCATAGTGGTATATCAACTATAAATAGCTTATAGTTGTTTGTTTCTAGAGTTTCTTTCTTGAAATAAAGTTTATATTTATTGTGATTACTGCTAGTTGGACTAGTTTTAACCATCTTATTTTATATTTACTATTACCATATTATATCTTTGCCAGCTTCTTTTTCTTTCCTATCTGCTGTGGGATTGAGAGAGTTTCTATTTTTATTCTTTATTGGGATTTTTCTTAAAAAATTTTTAATGTTCCTACTTAACTTTATACATATTAATAAAGTCAGAAACTTAATCAATGCCTCTAACCTTCTCTCAGGTAAGAAAGACATAGCGAGTATGAGCTATTCATTCTACATGTCCTCTAACTGTTGTCTAGAATGTTAGTTCTTTATTTTAAATATACAAAAAAATTCTATTTGCAATCATTACTTATTTTTCTAATATGTTTTTATCAATACCTTTGCTAAATATTTTTTCATGCACTGCACTTTTTCCTTCCGAATTCATTTTTTCCTCTTGCTAAAATATGCCCTTTAGAGAAATTTCAATGACATTCTGAGGTAAAAATAATATATTTTAGTCTTTAAGTGTACAGAAATATGTTTTTAACCATCATTTTGTTGAATAGTTTAGCTGGGTATAAATTTTGCCATCTTAATGATGTAAGGACCAATCTAACCAATTTAAGTGATCTTTTATTTGTTTATTAAATGTGGTATTTAGAGTATTTTTTCAGTATAAGGACTAATATCACTTTTCAATTTGGGATATTTTTAGTTTTTCTCTCTGAAACTCGATTTTACTAGAACATCTAAATCTACTACATTCTATTTCTCTGAACTCACTTTTATATTTTATGTTTTTAAATTTTATCTTATTAAGCTGTGTTCTGTGTTCTGTATAATTTTCAAAGTTCTCCATTATAATTTTTCTTCTCAACTGTCTCAAGTATAATGTGTATTGTGGTTTCCATTTTAATTATTTTTTATGACAAAGACTCATTGATTTGTGATTCACAAGTACTTGTTTTTGACTCAGTGCTCCCTATTTTTGTCTTATGGATCTTATTTTCTCTTTTATTTCTTCAAAGGTTTTAAACATGCTTATTTAAAGTATTTTCTAGATTATGTAATTAGTTTTAGATTTCATGAGTGAATTTTTTTGTTGTTGCTTTCTGCTGTGTATTTTTTATGTTTATGTGTTTATTTACAATGGGAAAGTATCCATATCATGGGGTTGGACTTCCTCAGATGCTTTGTAATTTTTGCTGGTGTGTTTATTTTCCATGGATTTATTTTTCTTTCTCTCTTCCACTTCTCCTTTCCTCTTGGGCAATATTTAAGTAGTCTCCACTCATCTCCTAAGGGTCCACAAATCAGAAGCATGTTTTATGTCTTTTCAATGATTTTACATTTTAAGCACTGGAGCCAATATCCAGTATTTGAGTAGTTATTAATTATTTAGGTTTCATTTATAGGTGGGGAAATATAGTCTCCTATTTAGTCTGCTTTTTCCTAAGGCACTGAAATCTGGAATTCCATTGCCAGTTTTTGTGCCAGTACCCTGTGAGGTTATGGCCTTAGTCCACTTTGATACCATGGGCTTGGCCATTTCTGATAAAAGATTTTACATTTTTAAAATAAGAATATGTATTTTTAATTATAATAAAAATAATTACATATAATTTTTACATGTTGGAAATGGAAGAGAAAAATCAAGAGCAGCCAGATCTTTAAGATAACATAGCTAGCTAGGGACAGAGCCAAAAAGACATGAATATGGTTTCCTCAGGCTTAATTAAATACACCACATTACTTATCACTCAGCAGTTTTACTCTTATATTCCCTGCTGGTTTATCTATAATTTGTTCACTTTTCCCCAAAGCCCACCATCAACATGAGCTGAATACAAGCCTAGGCTTTAGAACATTCTGTCTCATAATTTACAAACTTCAAAAATATTTAATCAGGAACAAAATGTTCCTACATAGTCTAAATAGCAAAATATTTTCCTTGAAAATTTCTCTCTGTATATATTTTCAAGATAAAAAATTCTACAGTGTATCACTGATATATGATTTTTTCGGTTTTTAGTAACAAACAGCAACACATAATAAAAATAATGATATGAAGATTATTACTAAGCACTCATGTTCTTTGGTGAAAGTGGGTGTATGGATATTTGTATGAGCACTTGTAAAATAAAGAATTAGACTGAACTTTGTTCCTGATTTCTGAGAAATTTTCCTAAATTTCCTAAGTTTCCTAAATCCTGGAAATTTTCAGGATTATAATTAGTATTTTTGTTACCAGTGCTAATGAGGCATCTCATGATGGGCCTCTAGATAGCTTCATAATAGGGGCTGGTCATGGTGAAGAAAATGATCAAGTGATTAAAGGGTTAGAACTATGAGCCATGTGATATCAGTCTAAATTTCCAACCTCTAGAGAAGGTAGGAGAGCTAGATATTGAGTTCAAATGCGTGCCCAATAAATCAGTGAATCATACCCATGTAATGAAACCCCAATAAAACCTCTGGACACTGAACGTCAGTGGAACATTTTGGTTGGTGAATGCAATGCACTGATATGCCAAGATGGTAACATACCTTAACTCCATGAGGAGAGAACACAGAAGATCTGCATTTTCTCCCAGATTTCATTTTATATATCTCTTCATTTGGCTACTCTTCCTGATTTGTATCCTTTGTAATAAAACTGTAACTTTAATATAGTATTTTCCTGAGTTTTGTGAGTCATTCTAGTGAATGATCATGGGACCCCCCCAACTTTATACCCAGTCAGAAGTGCTGGTGGCCTGTGGACTCCCCTGCTCTTGTGGCTGACATCTAACGTGAAGGTGGTCTTGTCGAGGATCCTGCCTTAAACTTGTGGAATCCGATGCTAACTTTGAGTTCTTAATGTCAGAATTGATTTTCAGTATACTCATTGGCCTTGGAATAGTTGGAATTAAAGCAGAATAGATTATTACCATATTTAATCAAACATTATCACTATATTATGAAGCATGTTATGATACCTGATTTTATAAAACCTGATTTGGAAACTTTAAGACAAATACAAAAGATAAGAACGAAGCATGTTTCCAAATTTTAGTAGCTGGCTGCCCCCTGCTGACATTGATTTAGTCACTACTAGTATGAGAGTCTGAAAGCTGATGAATTCTCTTAGTTTTTGAATCAACTAATTCTATAAAATTGAAATTCTCTCTGAAGCTTGTTTCCAGCATTGATTTAATTCAACGGCCCATTCCTTGACATTTAAAGGCTAATGGAATCTTTCAGATATTAACAGATTAATAGCAATAAAGAGGCTACTACTCATTGGAAAATAAAATCTAAAGTCTAAAACTAAATCAGTCTCTCTAACCTTCTTTCTGGTAAGACATAGCAGGCCTGGGTTTCTCCGTGTGTGATCTTGGGCAGGCCATGTTAACACAACAAGCCCACCTTTCCTCATCCGTAATGGAAATTGTTTTACAAAATGACCTCTGAGTCCTCCTCCATTTAATAGGTTATGAATTTTTCAAGAAGAAAGGAATCAAGGGACTTAATATATCAAAACAGATAATGTAATATTATACTAAGCAGGTAAAAATTCCTAATTTTTCAGTTCTGAGATTTTAGAACTTCGTATGTTTCTGAATTTTGAGACAATGTTTTCTCCAGTGAGGTCCAAAGATAAGTCATGTAATATTCCTCAAAGATTCAGAGTCATAAGTTAAAGTGGTTAGGGAGAAAGACTACGGCCTGGTATTTGATCCACCCACTAATGTGATAAAGACCTAGTGCTGAGAAAGTTCAGCAACTGTAGTCTCAAGTACTGTATGTTGACATAATGGATCCAAGATAAATAATAGAGGTTTGGGCCTGGCGAGGTGGCTCACACCTGTAATCCTAGCACTCTGGGAGGCCGAGGTGGGAGGATCACTTGAGGTCAGGAGTTTGAGACTGGCCTGACCAAGAGTGAGACCCTGTCTCTAGAAAAAAATAGCCAGACATGGTGGTGCGTACCTGTAGTCCTAGCTACTCAGGAGGCTGAGGTAAGAGGATCACTTAAGCCTAAGAGTTTGAGGTTGCTATGAGCTAGGCTGACGCCACAGCACTCTAGCCCAGGCAACAGAGTGAGAGGAGTCTGTCTTAAAAAAAAAGAAAGAAAGAAAGAAAGAAATAATAATAATAGAGGTTTACACATGATAGGAGCTTGGCAACAGGAATAATGCTGACAAACTTCAGAAATCCAGGCAGTATCGGCATTAGAGAAATCTGTCTCGAAGGAGCATGGAGCAGTCCTTGGAGGGGTTCTGGGAAACTTCTCATATTAGTAAAACATGATTTAGAAACTATAAGACAAATACATTAATCTAAGAGTAACATATGTTTTCAATTTCTTGGGTGGTGAAACTAAAGGCTTTGCCAAGTAAAGGAACTCATAAGTGTTTAATAGCAATCCTACAGGGTCCAAGAAGAGAGAAGCCCCAGCTGTCACTTGGAGAAAAGAGTAAGCTCTGAGTTTTGAGCACTGAGACTCAAGGCATCATTTTGGAGTGCAGGAGTTAGTGTTGAGACATCATGTTCTAAGTCACATGAAGAGGGAAGGGCACCCAATGTTAATGCTTCAAGTTAGAATTAGACTAGAAGCTAGAGGTGAGTTGAATCTGTGGGCAGAGAAGTCAGTGGACCAGGCAAGAGAAGATGGGGAGGGAAGAGAGTGAGAAAATGATGGGCAGAGAGCAAGAACTCCTGGCAGGCTGTGTCTAGTAACAGCGCAGTGTACATCTGTCTAACAAACTCCAATGGAGTTGACATGTTGGATTTTAAATAGTTTTTTAAAAATATTTCTAAAATAATAAAACATCTTCCCTCAAGCATTATGCTGACATAAAATGGGAGAATGCCACCTAGCAATCTTAATGGTGCTAAATAATAGGGAGAAGAAAGAAATTATGCCCAAAATAATGCTTTAGGCATTCCTCTTTAGGCACCAAAAATAGCCTTACATAGTACCACAAATCTGATACCATGTGTGTCAAACATCAGTTTTGACATTTATTAGATTTTAGAAATGACTCAATTTGCCAGATGTAAATCAGATAGCATCAATAGTTCTTGGAATTCTGGAGCATTTTTAGGATTTAAAAATACATACACATAATATACAATGGCACATCTTTATTCGGTTTAGAAAAGAGTGTCCCTGACAGCAACCACATGGCTCATTAAAAATGTTCTAGTCAGTTTAGATTTCAAATCTCATTACTGCTGTGACAGTCACCTAGGAGTGTGTTACAAATGAATGTGCATGCACAACACAAGCTGTTGGTTAGAAAGCACAAAAAAATATGCACAGCCACTCTCTAAAATCCATGTGTCATATAGGTGGATTTGTACCAGGTGTTTGAGGTCGCAGTGAGCTGTGATGATACCACTGCACTCTAGTCTGGGTTGCAGAGCAAGACTCTGTCTCAAAAAATAAACAAAAAACAAATAAACAAATATATATTGGATGGTGGTAAAAATGCAAAGAAAGAAAGAGCAGAATAAGGGATAATAAGTGCTGAGCTGAGGTATGGTGAAATGGGGACCTATTTTAGAACATGTGGTCAAGGAAGGCCTTTCTGATATAGTGGTGTTCATATAAATAACTCAGCAAATAAAACCATGTATACAATCATTTGACCATAAAATATGGCCATCTAAAAATAAGCTTGAGGATAAAATCAAGAGTGTCTTCCAAGAGGATAGATTTTTTTTCACACTGAAATAGGGGGTGTCTCTGGCATTTGACACCCTTACCTTTATCCATTGCCCTGGAGAAGAGTGTGGGAGACCACAGAAAAGATCATAAAAGATCTCTGTGAGTCTTTGAATTTTCTGAAAAGGCAGAAATAACCCAAGTAAAGATTCCTAAGACTGACTCTTTATCTGTGATGTTCCACTTCCATAAAATTATGTTTCAAATCCTTTTTAGAAAAATGGAGGAAGAGAGTCACTGTACAATAGCCCTTGTATTCTTTTCATGAATAAAAGAAAAGTTGGCAATGTGTTTATGTTAAATGTTGTATGTCTGATAATATTAATAGCAAACTCCATGGCCACTATATATTTGAATGTGTATTTGATCTCTTATCTTACCTTAATGGGAATTACTTTGTTTCCTTCGCCTGTTTTCCTTTGCAATAACAGCCTGTTAAATTATTTGACTCACTGAAAATAGCCAGTCAATAAAAATGAATGGTGTTCCTAAAACAGACACATGGATGTGGTGATGAACAAGATGGAAGTGGCACCTGCTTTCATGGAGTTGACTATTCGGAGAAACCATCACTTCCAGGAGCCATCACTGCCCACTTGGAATCCCCAAGTTTCCATGTTCAGTGATGCCAAAATCTTCAGGATGACCCTCTCACCTCCATGATATATTCCATCTACTTAATGTAGCCTGAAGTTCCACTTAATATTTTGCATAAGGCTTTGATACATAATCAGTGTCAATCCATTAGAAAGAGTAACCCCTTAAGTTTGTATAATTCATTACCTAAATTTCCATTAAATTTATGAAATCTACTTGTAGAGGGCAAGAAGCAGTCTTCACTAATTTGCTGGAGTTTGACCCTACACAAATTAGGCAACTTGATGAATAGCTGAATTTATACTTGGGGATATGAGACTTTACTTTTTTGAAGGGCAATATTGCCAGAGTAAAAGAGGCCCAAGGATATAACAAGAAAAAAGGAAAGATAGAAAATGAAGAAGATAGAAGTAATCTGTGCAGATGAAAAACACACCACCTAAATGAATATTTGTCTTGAATTTCTGAAACTATCCCCATTGTTTCTTTCCAGTTTTTACCAATTTATCAGGGTCCTTTACTCAAAGATCAGAGTAGAGCTCCTGGAATTATTTCATGACTGAGCAGTTTCTGTAATGAGTTTGAGTGATATTGATGTTTTTCCTACATACTCTCAAGAAAAAATCAGGGAAGAATTTGCCCCTTGTTTTGCCTGACTACTTGAGCTGGGACAATGATCTTCACCTGCCCTCAAACTAAGATTCACACCTTTGGCTCCTCTGGTTCTCAGCCCTTCAGACTTAGACTGAATTACACTATTAGCTTTTTTGGGTCTTCAGCCAGCAGAAAGCAGATTGTGGGACTTCTCAGCCTCCATAATCACAAAAGCCAATTCCTAATAATCAATCCCTTTATATATATATCCTATTGCTTCTGTTTCCTTGGAGAACGCTGAGCAATATAGTACCAAACACTTTGTAGAGGCTCATGTAACTCTCTTGGGTGAATCTGAATCTTAACAGCAATATAGTCTCTCAAAGGCTCTTTGTAACATTCATATTTTACTAGGAAGTTGAAAATGAATCCCTCAAACCGCATCTACTTTTCTCCCATGAACACAAACCGCTTCATCATTTTTCCCTTCATCCTTTTCCACTCCACTTGCTTCCTTGCCTTAGACTATAGCCTGCCCCTTGAGTAGGAGTGGTCAATATTAGGAGGCTATCCACCTCTCCCAGCTCATTGTCTTGATCAAGGCACAAAATCTTTGGCAGCCACTGCTTAGTGCAAGTGGAAAGAAAGCAGAGATAGGCCAATCAAGACGCTTTAAGTGGAGATATGTAAAGATTCCTTTCTTTCTTTATTTTTTTCAGTATATTTATTGAATATTTACACTGTGCTAAGTCTCAGGGAAGTTATATCTAAAGAGAGATGAGAGAGAGATAGACTAAATCTTAACAACAAAACTATAAAGTAGGAAACATAATTAATTCCATTTTTTATCAGGCAATTGAAGCTCAGCAAAGTTGAGAAATATGCCCAGTGGCTCAAATTGTTCTGACTTATCTCAAAGTCTGTGCTGTCAAGAACAGTGCATCCCAATCATCACCGCTAATGCTAGAATCTCCCTGGCATGTTTACTTACCTTCCCACACCTGCGCCTCCTCCTCTGGTTTTTTCCCCTGTTTTCATTTATCATCTCACCATCATTTCAGTCTTCCAAGTTTAAAATTTGCTGTAATTGCTGATGTCCTTTAAGGAGACAAGCCCAAGAAGATTCTCCCAGAATGGCTCTGAGCATCCAGAGGGCATGAAGAGGATTTAAAGATTTCCTTGTGGTAGGTAGAACTGTGGTGAGAAGTGCTGAAGGAGAAGAGGAGACATTAGCTAAAATAAGCCTTAACGGCTTCTCGGTGCTGTGCAAAGAAGCCCACATTCCTATACATGAAGAGAAAGCAAAATCTGCAAATTCAGTGTCTTTACCTACCAGCTAGCGGGAAAGGGGGTGGAATCGGGGCAACAGAGAGATTTGAAAGGTGATCTTTTTTATACTAATGAGGATGAAAGCTGATCTTATGCCCACTTAAGTCATGTCTCCAGCTTGGAGAGGTTCAGATGGACAAGGACAAAGTCAAGAGCATAGTCTGCCAGTGCAACCCTCCAAAGGTCTGGTCTTCCTGCAACCTGGCCAGAAACTCATCTAACGGATGGCTCTGAATAATGAGGAGAAGAAACATGGAATTCCCAAATGGCCCAGGGGACATCCACACATGCTCAGTACAAGCAACAACAACAATAATGGTAGCTATTAATAACATTTATTAAGTTGTTTCTCTGTGCCAAGCAATGTTCTAAATAAACCCTTTTAAATAAATAATTTCTTTTAATCTTAACAACATCTCGTTCATCCCCATTTTACAGACAAGGAAGCTGAAGCACACAGAAATTAAATAACTTCCCCAAGCCATGCTGTTTATTAATTGGGGGGCCAGATTTTCTTACTCAGGAAGAAAGTTTGGCTATAGAGCCAGGACTCTGAAAAGCATCCTATTTCTTTAAGTATAAATTTCATAGTGCTGTTTTCCTTAAATTAAAAATGTGGATTTGTGGAAGCCTGGAAAATAATTAAATAAAACAAGGCATATGGTGTTTACAATTATCAATTGTGAAAAGCATTTATCAGGAAAAACTTCAAAACTGGTAATTAAGAAGATAAGAACGTTAAGAGCAGCTCTAGCAAATCCTGCTAAGAAAATTGTAAAAAACAAACAAACAAACAAACAAACAAAACTCAATGAAACAAAAAAGCTTACAAATCAAGGAAGAGTTCTGCAGGGCAGAATAAGCTTTAGTGGAACTCCCAAAAGTGGGGTTAAGACTCTGACTTGTTTTTAAATGAGGAATCTGCAGAGTAACACACTAATGAGCCAGATTCCGACCTCCTTTCTTAGTTCTCTCAGAGCTCTGTTCACTGCTAACTCTGCTAGCAATCTCACACATGTGAGATGTATTACTCACGTGGGTTTCTGAGGAATAATTTGTCCCAGAAGATCAAGGCGCTAGAATATTTGGTTTCCGGTGAAGCCTATTCTGGATTACAGAATGGCCACCTTATCACTATGTTGTTACAGGACCTTTTCTCTGTGCACATGCAGAGAGAGAGAGAGAGAGAGAGAGAGAGACCCCTCTGGTGTGTCTTCCTTTTCTTATAACGACCACAGTCCTATCTGATTAAAGCCTACACTGATGACCCCATTTAACTTTAATTACCTCCTTAAAGGCTCTACCTCCAAATACAGTCACATTGGGGGTTAGGGCTTCAACAGATGAATGAGAGGGACACAATTTAGTCCATAATAGAGACTAATATTATCACTGATTTATTTCATAGTAATGAGGAAGCAGTTTGCCAAGTGTATTCCTCTATAAAATGGACACCACAGGGTCCATACTTACAAATGCCATGTCAGTGAATGACTTTAAATCACTGTATAATCACTGTGTACCAGGTACGATCATTGTATAAAACAATCATATAAGACAAATGCAGAAAGACATATTTCCAAGAAAGATGCAGTCTGGTAGAACTAGAATCCGATGGTAGTTTCCTCATAGTAACATACAACTGTCCAATCCAAATAACAAATTATGCACATTTAATTGTGTATTTAAATAGCAAGTTATACTTTAATCACTGGCAGATTGTGGCCATTAATAATAAAAATATGTTTATTATGTAATCACAAATATATTCCATTTAAGTTTTTAAGCCAGAAGGGAGAGCCTTCATATAACACCAAGAGTAAAACCCTAAAGCATTACTTAAACATTTAGTTTCAGAAATTAAAGGCTAGGCAGAAGAATAATTTATGAATTCATGAATCATCCATTCCTATTGTATATGCTATCTGAACATCAATAAATTAGAGAAGTAATATGTTTACTTACTTGTCACGGCTTTATTAAATTATTAAAATAATGTGCCTACCATTTGGAGTATAATCTTTATTATTTTTTTCTGCTATAGATTTTCTTTTGGTCCTTGGATACCATCCATATTCACAAAGTGTTTTGTGAATCTTGTACTTCTTCTCAGCAGCAGCCTTGTAAAGCTACTTACAATACTGAGTAAAAACTGGATCCTCTGGCCTTAAAGGAGGCTCAAAAGCCAGGGAAGAAAAACAATAGTCAAGAATGGTTTTACACTATTTTTTCTGTGCTAACAAAATCTGAAATCCATATCTTGTCTAGTCAAAACTAAAACCCCTAAGCCCTGTTTCATGTAGTCAATACTTTTTAAATTATTTGTAAAGGTTTAAAAGCAAAGAATTTTATATTTCAGTGTCTCAAATATGAAGTCGATGGTTTGTATTCTGTGATCAGCAGTTTCTTGACTCGTTTCCTCTGGTGTTACTTTAATACTTGATTTTACATGCACAACTCCTCCAGGACTCGTAGGCAAAGCAGATGGCAGCCCCCTTAGGAAACTGCCTTTATTTATTTAATAATGATGGTACTCACATGCTGCTTGTATTGAAACACTAATGGAAGCAAATGTGTCCAGAAAGTTCTCTAGCAAAGAACAAGCCTGCTTTGCTGAAAGCCAAAGTCTATCACATCATATTGCCAAAGCAAAGGAAAACAAAAAGCAGTTTTTGTTTTTGGACTAAGGCTTTCAAAGCCAGACAATTTTGCTCAGGTTCCATTGCAAGCCTTCTTAGAATTGACTAATAGAAGCCCACTATAAATGCCCCCTAGGCAGCCCATCTTTGTAGACCCTTAAGTAGAAACAGCATCTGGTAAGGCCTTCAGGATCATCTACAAGCCCAACTCCTTCGTCTTACATGAGAGGGATATGAAGCTCAGTTATCATCGCCGTTTTCCCAAGCCTTCTTTGGTCTCCTCTGGTGTATTAAAACAATAAGAAATTTACATTGAATACCTTCCTTTACCAATTTGAAATATCATTTGCTATTAGCACTGAGATTTAATTCTTATTGTAAATTATAGAAATAAAGTTGTTTATTTTTGGTCCCAAATAAAGATCAATACAGGCACACTCACTTTTTTAAAATTCAAACTAATTGCACCTACATTGCTATTTATAGTTCTTAGTCTCATAGACAGTTAAAAAACATTCATTTGCATTGTTCTCATTCAAAGACAATTTGAATAAATAATCTCACAAAATACATTCAAGTCAGCACCACCACAGTCTTAAATGGCTTTACAAATACTACCCTCTAGTGTTACAAAGTGGCAATTTACATTCTGGCCACAGAAAAGCTCCAATCATTGCAACGGTTGGAGAGTCTATGTTGTGAACCGCTTGGCCATGGGCAGGCTGGATGGCATAATGAGCCATCATAATAAAATAGATTTACTGTAATTCAGTCCCTATCAGGAAGAAACTTGCTTCATTTCTTTGGCAAGATGCTAGTTTTTTTTTATTTGAAATAAATGAATAAATATGAGACACTAAAGCTGATTTCACATTCTACGTGGATGAATGCAGTAGCAAAAAGGATATATGACCCAGTTTTCTCTGGTTTCTGCTTACAAAGCTGCTATAGCACTTGTTAATTATTATACTCCACCTTACAAACAAAATACCAAAATTACTACCATTTTGCTTCCTAAATTTTGAATATTAGCTCTGGTCATAAACTCCTGTGGTATAAATGCTAATTTATAAATACAAATATCTTATGAATGCCTGATAAAGTATGGGAATCTCACTACCACATAATTCAACATGTTATGGAATGTAGTGTAAATTGAGTCCATATTCGTCTACCATAATGAGAACATATTACAAAGAAACTAGCTTTTTTTACATCATTAACTGAGTAATAAGGTGTGTCAAGCTATGAGTTTGAGAGAGGTATCATTGATGTTACGTTCTGATAAGAAGCCAAATCAAATGTTTATATGATATCATTACGTTCCATAGTACATTTTTTTAGAAAAATCATTTTCAGAAGGTCCCTAGACATTTAACACCTTTAATCTTAATAGCTTTTAACTCTATTCATGAATCACTTTTATAATGAAATCAAATCCCCAAAAATGTCCCAAGGAATATCTTTGGACATAAAAAAGAGTTGTGCTCTTCATTTGGATGTCAGTGGCATCCAATAGGAGTTCCATAGACATACATTTTTTAAAAAACTGGACAATCAGCCTCTGCAAATAAAATTGTCGTTCTAGAAAAAAAAAGTAGAGGAGAGAAGATTTGGGGTTGGCACCTAGCAATTTTCCACAGGGTCCTTAGACCCATGCAATACTCTGAGGGTGAAAAGGTGTGTTTTCAATAATAGCAAGGAGTGGTTGAACCAAACAGAAAGCTACCTTCTTCCATAATTTTTGTGTGCAGAAGTACCCCCATTGTTTAAGCCACTTTATCAGGAGATTCTTTTATTTGCAGCTGAAAGCTCGAAGAGTATTGTAAGCAAGTGTGATGAGTGTTCTGTCACTCTCACAATCCCACAAGAATTAGGGAAAGTTTCTTGAAAAAGATGGCACAGAGCTGGATCCCTCAGGTTTGGTAGCAGTTGTTACTGGACGATGCACGAGGTGAATATGGCTGGAATAGGGAACAGATTCTTTCATCTAAACACAAGAATCAAATCCTTATATACAGTGATTGTCTGGCATAATGTCCCTATTCTAGGAAACTTGAAAAAAGTCCACTTTCATACAAGTCAGAATTACTATAAGGTGTGAGAAACTGAGCAAATGTATGTGGAATAATAATATAAAAGTTTAATGAAAGAAAAAACTATGGAAGTATGGCTGCCAATTCATTCTTCATTCCATGCATAGAAACTACCATCAAGCTGCGGAACTCTGCAGCCTGGTCCTCGGCCCAGGGACTGGGGACTGCAGAATAGAAGGTAGAAAATTTACATAATGAATTTGTAGTCTTGGGAAAAATATTTTCCAGGCAGAATATTTAAAGCTTCAACTGATCATTTTGCTTCGTATAATAAGACACTACAAAACAAAGATAAATTCAGAAAAGAACTGGCCAGTTTACAAGCAAACTTTAGAAAGTATATGAAGACCCCAGAACTTTCTAGACTGAAAAATAAAATTGTTCTTATCTATGCATCTCCGGAAAGTTAAAGATTCTCAAATTATGATATAACCCGGGGAAGAGATTAAATCAAAACTGTGGCTGTTTGATCAAACTTGATAGTTGCTATGGTTTGGATATGGTTTGTTTTGATGGTTGGGATACCGCTTGCTGCCCACGCCCCGTAACTCATGTTGAAATTTGATCCCCAATGTGGCAGTATTGGGAGATGGGACCTACTACAAGGTTTTGGGGTGATGGGGACAAACCCCTCATGAATGGCTTGGTGCCTTTCTCCCAGTAGCAAGAGAGTTCTCTCTCTGGCAGACAGGATTAGTTCTCATGGAACTGGATTAGTTCCCTTCAGAGTGGGTTACTATAAAGCCAGGGTTCCCCTTGGAATTTTTCTCTTACCAAGTATCCACTTCCCCTTTGACTTTCTCGGCCATGTTATGATGCCAGGGCCATGCCTTTGAACTTCCCACCCTACAGAACTATGAGCTAAACAAACCTTTTTTATATAAATTACCCAGTCTCAGGTATTCTGTTATAGCAAGACAAAATGACCTAAGATGATAGCAAAGACCAAATAAAGGATGTAGCAGTCACACTCTTCATTAAGAGATATGAAAAAGTTTAAGGTGGCACCTAGTATATCCTTCCATCTGGACAAAAAGACTTCTAGAAAGCTTATGGACTTGGTCCCATAGAAACTCAATGGACCCAAAATATCCATAATTAAGCAGAAAGCAAGAAATGTATTTTTTAAAAAAAAAAAACACTAGGAGCAGATTTTGACAAAAGGAGATGAGTGGAATCAAATACATAGAAAATCAACTAAGTTTCTGAGAGATCTCCATTAGCAAAAGTGTCACTAGCCTGGGCTAAAAAGGGACTGAAACTATGAGATTTTAAAAATCCTCTTAGTCTCCAACTTTCTGCAGGCAGGAAACATGCCCATAAACCTGCCCATCTGCTCCTTCAAAAAGTATATGTTCTGTGTTCTAATGCCTTCTTCAGAAGAGGCCAAAGAGGAAAATGGAATAGAAATGAGATTGTAGAAGGTAGAGACCAGAGCCACAGAAAACAACTGATGGAAAGCCATTTTCACACAGCAAAGAAGTTTAATCAAGGTATATTTTCTATTTCTATATAGGAGACGTGATAGCGTTTTTGCAGTGGAATTTCAGAATTGTTACGGATTAGTGACTGCTATATGCCTCCCTTCTCCCCTTGCCTAACAAGAGCACTCATTGTGGTTTTCCTACTCATGGGTCAACGTTGCTTATAAATGGGGAAGATAATTCGATTGTTTCAGTTTATAGGTCTCTAGGACAAAAGGAACAGCATTTTGATCTGATCTGGCATTCAAGCCTCATGCTGTGTGCTGTGAGATCCTGGGGGTCAGAGAGGAGTATGAGTGTATTTCGCATGGGAAGGGTTATGAACAATTGTGGCCAAGGAAAGGACTTTTTACTGACTGACTGCCCTCTCCACCCATGCCCTTTGTCACAGAACTTTGAAGTTCCTCCCACCCATGGTAGAGTATATTCCTCTTCTTTTGACCTAGAACCAACTCATCATACTTGTTTTGTCCAGCAAGATATGATTGTTGTTATAAAGCACTGAGTTTTGGGGTGATTAGTTATGCAGTACTGCAGTGAGAATAACTTTCCAATACACAGATTAAACAAGAAAACTCTTATGATCATTTCAGTCAATAAAAAAGGTACTTTATTAAATTCAAAATTAGTTCCAGAGAAAAACTCTAAGCAACTCAGAAGGGCTTTTCCTTAATCTGATAAAGGGGAAAAAACTTCAGCAATTATCATACTTAGTGGCAAAATGTTGAAAACATTCTTTCTAAGATCAGAAACGAGACAAGGATATCTTCCCTCCACAATTCTATTCAAATTGTACAGGAGGTCCTAGTCACACAGCAAAAAAAAAGAAAAGAAGGTATAAAGATAGGGGAAAAAAAAATAAAACTGTCATTTACATGCACACACACATATACACACACATGCAATTATGTTTGTAGAAAATACCAAAGCAAGTATAGACAAATTATTAGAATTAAAGAGAAAGTTTAGCAGAGCCACCAAATACAAAATCAATGTGCAAAAAATCAACTATATTTCTCTATAGCAGCCACAAACAAACAAAATACATTATTTGTGCAATAAAAGGATTAAAATATAAAACTCAATTTCAGGATTTACTTATTCAACAAATAGAGTGTATATTGAGATAGTTATCATGAACAAGGATGTTCATTAAAGGAAAGCCCTCGTATAAGAACTAAGATACTTCTTGGATTGTGGTTCTTGTAACCACTGTCTTTAAAAGTGTTCTGACATGAGCTGGCTCAAAACATTAGTAATTTGATGCTTTTAGCTTTTTATCCACAGATACCTTCCACATCAGAGTAGGTGGCTAAGGAATGGAGAGTTGACCAGATTCCCTTGTGGGCAAGAACATTTGTGCATTTGTGCTTGTAACATCCAGGATTTGTTGAAATGATGAGTCAGATTGATAAATGGAGTTTTACAGTTATAAATGTTTGGAGGCAAAAACAATACTTGCCTGTGGCTTGGTTTTAGTTTATATTTTTTATTTCCATTTCAAAAGAGACTGACCATTCTTAAAAGGCAACAGAGAAGAAACTGTGTCACAATGATAATTAGTGTTGCATTCACACTTAGATCTAGCATGTACAGACATAAACCGATGCAGTTCTTGGTGATTACACAAAAAGGTAAATATGGGAAACAAGTGGCTTGCTGAAAGTTACTTTAGACGAAATTATCTGATTCATATCTGGACAGATAAAGAGCTCTCCTCTGTAACCCCTACCCTCAGAAAAGAGACCCATAGCTCTTAAAGACCAAAATAAAATAAAATAAAGGACATTCAAAGGGGTAGCAGAGACTGTATGCTTCCAATTACCTATCTCATTATGAAGGATTTTCCTTCATATTATTTTGCATCAGCTTTTAGTGAGCTGAGCTGAAAAGCAGTTTCACCTTTCTCTGGGAAAATAAGAATCTGAATCTCCAGCTGGAGAAAAGGAAACGTGTATAAGCCGTCATTATTTAAGCACACCTCTAGTTTCGGACCTGACTAAAAATGTGAATAGCAGGAAAATACAAAAGAGTCTATTCTTTGTGCCCAGCTGAAATCAGGAAGTGATGAATCCCACTGGAGAGAGCTTGTTTCTACTTGGTTCCAAACCCAGTTTTCAGATGAAAGCGCTTTGAAGAGGTAAAGTGAAGCCTTGCTTTGTTAAGCAAATGGTCGGCTTACCTCCAATGCTTCAACCAGCAGGCCTTGTTCTTTCTATTCTGTTCTGAACCAGTTTCAAGAGTAAAAGGATGTTTGTTGTTTCAGGACTGGATGCTATGAAGGAACTTTCAAACCAAATAGTCTCAAGTGCATGCACTTGCATACCAATGTCTCCAAAATGCATCTGGCTTTCACAGATAGCTTAAGGTTGTATATATCCTAAAATAGTTGAGTATGTTTATCTCTGGCCATAGCACTTGCATTTTAAGAAAACAGGGTCACTAACAACATTTTAAGAACCTAAAAAGTATGAAAAAAGATGAAATTGAAAATAGGACTCTATATATAAAAAGAAAAACAAGAGCAATTCTTTTTTCTCTATCTTTGGAAATGAAGACAGCATAAAAAGAAAAGGATTAAGTTAGATGGGGCAGAGAGAGAGAGCAGTAAATGTGAGAGACTCACAAAATCCAGAGAATTAGGTTGTACCTAAATGAAAGAAATAAATACTAAACTATGCAATGAAAAAAAAAATCAGAACATTTCCACATTATTTCTCCTTATCTCCTTCCTGCATACTCAGAATGCATATTGACAAGTTAGGGTCTCTTGTGAGTAGGAGTAATTTAATCAGAACAAAAAGGACCTCTAGGGAAATGAGGCCCCAGAGTTTTCCAAAACCTGTCATCATAAACCAGAAAGGACAAATGGACAAATAACCTCACATACAATTGTGCATTCATTTTTCCCATTCTGAACTCTAATATCTTCAGCTACGTAATTCACTGCCGCATTTACAAGGACTTTCTCCTTGATCAAACCAAGCCCCTTGGAGTCCTTTGTTAGTTTTTTTAATTTTATAATTTCAAAATTATTTATTTCAGGTGAATATAGGAAAGAGAAAAGAACTTTTTTATTTCTTAATTTTTCTCTGTTTCTCTTTCCTTTTGCTCCCCTCCCCCTCCTTTTTTTGAGTATGCCTCATCCTTGTTCCCCTTCCTAGGACTGCTGAGCTCAGTTTTAACAAAGAATCCTGCCAATACAGTTTATCAATAATCCCCCCAGCTTTGATATTCAATCAAGTTCCTCTTTCTCCGTCCTCAATATCTAATCAAATTCCTTTTCCCCCCACCCTTGATACCTAACCAATTTCCTATGAGTGAGTTTCCATCCAGTTCCTCACCCTACCCATTGGCTACAAAGCCCCACTTGTCCCTATTGTATTCAGAGTTGAGTTCAATCTTTCTCCTCTATTTCGATAGTCATAACTTCTACTGCAACAGTCTTAAAGAAAGTCTTCTTTTCTTTATCAGCATCTGATAGGATAGTGATGTGATTACTGCTGGGTCTCTGAAATAACCTGGGTTCAGACCTAACTATAGCATTTTTGCTGGGCAAGTTATTTAACCTCACTAAGTTTTAATTTCTCATCCATAAAATAGGAATAATAATAAAGTTTGCATCACATCCTTGCTGACTGGAGTGAGAGAAGAATCCATGTAAACTTGTCCTTGTGTCTGACCCAGGGTTGGTTGGCCCTTCTGTCTTCAGAAAGGAACTGGACCAGTGATATTAACTTTCTCTTTTAATATCTGGATAACTACTTGACAAGCCAAGCTAACTTCAGAAGATACTGGACATCACTAGGCTTTCCCAATATCCAGTGCTTTTGCCTGGGAGGAGAAGGATAAACCACCAATCACCAGATGACCAAACACATGAGCTGCTGGTGCTGGTGCTTTAGCATGTGACACTGAACTGAAAGTCACCAAAATCCAAACTCTACCCTAGCGGTAACAAGCCATCAATCTTGCCTCCCAGAAACTTCTTTGAGTTCTGAGCATTACAAAGTCTTACCTTCAATTACATCTTTGCAGTGTCCTTTTCTGATTATTTTTTTAGTTTCCAAATTCATGCCTTTTGTTTCTTAAGAGGTTATTCTCTGCTACTTCTCTTTTGACCATGATTTGTTTTAAGAACAAAGTCAGGCATAAATATAAAATCACATCTCTTGTGCTCAGTTGTTTTCTTTTGTTATAGAGAATATAAGTCTTTATACAAATTATGAGGGGAAAAATTCTTTTAAAAAAATATATATAGCTTCTTAAATGTGACAAAGTAATATATAGTCTATTTCGATATGGGGCGCTTTGATACATTATGTATCTTCTATTTTCTACTAATTCATTTTTCTTTTTCACTTCATTGACTCCATTAGTCCTCCTTTTAAGTTTTCTTCACTTGTTGGACTACTTATTATGACAGATTTTTTTCCCAAATATTAGATCTAAGCTCAGAAACATTCATCATTCAGAACTTGCTTAGTGAAAAATAAAACAAAGCATTAATTGGGATTCTGGCAGTTTATAAATTTATGGCCATTCTGACTCTATATTCGTGGGGTTTTTTTCCAATTATAAAAGCTTGAAATAATGTATTTTCCTCCACATTTTCAAGGACGTATTCATGAAAAAGGATAAGTAAGACTAAAATAATTTACTTACCTAGAACAAGACCCAAGAAATTTCTCATCTTCAATTCTTGGATCTTAACTTCTAGAATATGAAAATGTTTTTGTGCTTAAGTTATTACACAATATTATGAATACAAGTATTTCATTTGCTCATCTCAAGTTTCTTTTTGTAGACAATTATAATTCAGTAGATAAAACATACTGTGCTTGAAGATTTTAAATATTTTGCAATAAAACTTTTGCACAAAAGACACACTCCTTTTCTCTTTTTTTTTCAAATCTCAATGTATAATTTTCTGAACTATTTTTAATTCCTCTTCATATTCTAGACAGGTATTTCCATCTCACACACAAACTTCACCCTTTTCCTTACTGTTTTATGAATCTGTTCTTTCTTAGGGGACTATCTTACCTGATAAATAGTAGAATTATAGAATATTCAAGCTGTGAGGGACATTAGAGAATATTTCATCCAGTTTCATAATTTTTCAAATGAAGAAAAGGTAAAAAAGTACAAGTCACAAAATTTGTTAGTACTGAGTCCAAATTATAAGATTTCTATCATTTTTGTCCCACCTCTTCCTTTCTTAAATCTCTGTTCACAATCCAAAAACAGAACAAAAGTGAAAAGAAGGGGGAAACATAGGAGAAAAAGTTCCACCTTACTTGCTTATTTTCCTTCTCCACTTGGAATTTTCTGATCTTAGTCATTCATGTTTTGATCTCTAATGAGTATGAGTCTACTTGTCCATGAGTTGTGGGGAACTGAAAACCGGAGTAGAGACTCACTATGACACATCTAATTCTGAAGCTATTTTTTTATAAATTTAAGGTAAAAGCATAAAGGCAATAATGCTCAATAAGTGAACTTAAATGCATTCTTCTCATTCCTCATTTTTCTTTTTTGCTTGTATGTCTAATTCTGCTTTTTCATATTCCATTGCTGTTATTTGGTGCATTACAAAATTAATATTTTTGATTGTTCCATTGATCACATCTTTAAATTTTTCAAAAGAAAAATGATTGTAAACTGAGTCAAATAATTGCACATCACTGCTGTCTGTCAGGGCTTGGATCTTCAAAGATGCTATAACAGTCACAATTTTCTACTCTCTGACTTAGTATAGTAAACTGTGGGAATATTAAAAGTAGGAGATTTCACATAAGAAATATCAGTAGAGAGTAGAAGATTTATAAAGGAACTGCTTAGTGAAGTGCTGGAGAACAAATATCTGAATATCATGTACACATTATTTTCATTTATTTATTTATTCATTCAATCAAAAAGACCTACTGTGCACCTAATGTAAGTCAATCATTGTACAAAGGCACTGCAAATACAAAGCTGAATAAAGTATGATTACTACCAAAAAGTAAAAAACAATCATCTACTGGTCATTGATGGTAGGAGGTACGTTCCACAATGAATGTCACAGCATAAAAGCACTTCTTAAAAGAAAGTTCACTTTCTAAAGAATTGTGAAACAACCAAATATGACTTCAGTATCCCTAGTCTGGGTCTTTATCCATTGCCAACCTTCTTGAGTGGTTCTCAGACCAACCCCACTCTTGTGAAATTCTCGAAGAAAATTAGATGTAATCAAATAATTCATACAAAGCTATTAGTCCTGGTGACTTAAAGTTTGCCAGAGTATTTCCAGCTTTAAAAGGAAGCTTGGAGAGGGATGCTTGACCCAAATGAAGAGCTGCTGTCAGGAAACCTTCATTAGGGAAGACTTTAAGAGCCTGGAATTCTCAACAACTCCATCTATGTAAAAATTGCCTTGCCTGCAAATGAGTAAAAACAGAGAATCCAGGATTGCCAACTGGTTACTGTATTAACCATGTTTTCTGGTTTCTATATCTGATGTTTTGACATCTGAAGCCTTGAGACCAAGGCTAGCAAATTCCTAGAAATAGCAAACAAACAAGTCTCCCTGGAGCATGCCTTTGATATGCAAACTAACCAATCTCAAACCCTTGTAAGATACTAGCCTCCTCCCTTAAGTATCCCAGGGCCAGGCCTCAGACATGAAAGGGCAACTTCTACATTCCAAAGCCTGCTAAAATTATTCAAATTAGGCAATCCTAACTTGGTCAGCCCCTTTAGCCTGTCTCTCCCATTCCTTCCTGTGAATCCTGATAAAGCTTGTCCTGCAAATTTCCTTCGCTCTGCCTGTGACCTACCTTGGCCTGAGGCTGCCTCTGTACCTTGAGTCCCTAAGTAACAAACTGTAACCTAACTTAGTATGTAAACAAACTGAGCACCTAGGGTAGAACTATGTTTTGTAACAAATGGCCAGATGTCAGCTAATCACAACAGCTGACCCTCAGCGAATCACAGGCTGCCAACTTGATCAGTCCAAATAAGACAAAAGCCCAGCTGTGATCAGTCAAGCTGTGTCTGCACATCACTTCCTTTTTCTATCTAGGAATGCTCCTGCCCATATTCTGGAACACAGCTCTTGGACTTTTCCCTGGTTCTGGTTCTGAAAGCTGCCCAGTTTGCAAATCATTCAAATAAACTCTGTTAAATTTAATTTATCAAAAGTTTTTCTTTTAACACATACCATATATACTCTTGTACTTTGCTTTTTACACTTAAATGTACCCTGGAAATCATTCGATATCAGTCCTTAGAGCTTTTCCTTGTTTTTATACAGCCTCATGGCGCACCCTTGTATAATACAGTTCATGCAATTACACTCCTATGTTGGGTAATTGTAAACAATGCTGTAATTAATAACCTGTACATATGTACCTTATTAATGTTGGAAATATGTATTCAGAGTAAATTCCTAGAAGTGGAATTCCTCAGTCAAGTTAAGTATACATATAATTTTGTTGGATATTGCCAAATTCCCTTCCTGGAGGCCAGCAGCAGCAATACATGAGTCCTGTTTGCCTATAGCCTGTCCAACTAAATGTGCTATCATATTTTTTAGAAATTTTTTCTACCAGACTAATAGGTAAGAAATCATACCTCAATGTAATTTTAATTTGTATTCTTCAAATTATGAGTGATGTTAAACATGAATTCTTATGTTTAAGGGCCATTTTTCTTCTTTTTTCTGTTCATGTTATTTTTCCAGTTTTTTATTGGATATATGATCCTTTTCCCTGAATTTTAAGAATTTTTAATATATATCAAAGATATTCATCCTTTATCTGTGATTTACACTGCAAGTATTTTCTCCAAGATTGACTGTCTTTTTAATTTATTAATTATATCTTTTGCGTACAAATAATTTTAATTTTATGTAGTCAAATGCTATTACCTAAACACCACAGTATAACAGCTATTAGCATGGCATTAATTATTGCCTTTGGATTTTAAATAGAGTTTAAAAGCCTTTCCCTACATCTGGAAAAAAATGTACACGTTTTCTTCTATTATTTGTATGGTTTCAATATTTTTTTTACCTTTATACCCCTCTTCTACTTGAAGTTTATTCCGTGTATAGTGTCTATACACAAAATATGTATCCAATTTTATTTTTTTTTCCAAATGTTACCCACTTGGCACAATTTACTATAATGTCCATATTTTCTTTAGTGGTTTGAGATGTCACTTTTATACTAAATTTCTATATATTCTATGTCTATTTTGGGTTTTTTTTCCCCCTGTCCTATTCCTCTCATCTGTTTGTCTATTCATGAGCCAGTATCACACTCATTTAATTATAGTTGCTATCTGGTGTGTTTTAATGTCTGGCATGGCTAGTCCTTTCTCATAGTTTTACTCGTCTGATGTTTTCCTGGCTATTCCTGATTTTTTTTTAATGAATGTTAGAATCATTTTATCTATTTCCATTAAAAATATTTTCTGGTAATTTTACTGAATTCCATTAAAATTATAAATTAACTTAGGAAGAGTGACAACTTTATCCTATCCACAAACGGGGAATTTTTTTTCATTTGTCCAAGTTCACTTCTGTGTCTTTCAAGAGACATTCACTGATACATGCAAAGCCATTTATCTATAAATTCATCTAACCCAAGACACCAAAAAAACTCATGCACAAATCTAGTCCAGACTCCTCTCAGATGTAGCCTGAGACTCAGGACTTAGTAGAAACCCTGGGATGGATGGGCTTCAGGAACATAATATATCCCTTAAATTATGTATAAAGCTTTCTGTGTATGTGTGTGTATGTGTAGTTAAAATTGAATTTTTATTTTGTCTTGTTTTCTCTGAGAGATGGTTATAGTTTTCCTCTGCATTCTCACTCAGATACAAACTTTCTAGACTATAAGATTCCCCAGAAATAGCAATCCTATGTTTTCAAAGAAAAAAACACATTCACATATGACTCTCTTTCTGTGTGCTTCCAATTTCAATGAACCAAGCAGCAAATAATTCCTCTCCATCCAGAATTAGGCCAAGCAATATGATAGAAGGTGAAATAAAAATAATCCTTTTAGCTCAAAAAATTTTGTAGATTATTTGTGACAAAAAACTAAAACACTAAAATCAAGTAGAGAACCATAAATGTCACCTGCAATGTAGTTCAACACAGAATTCAAAAAGGAGGAGATCAGCAGCTGTCAGAGTACACTTCCTGCATAAAGATGCCTTAAATGTAGCCTTTTCCATCTGCAAAGAGGAGAGATTCCAGATACGGTGATATGTTATAAAAATGTAATTGTGTTATTTCGTACTCTTAACATTTCCCATATTCAGGATTTTCATTTCCCAACAGTGACAATGGAGTTGAAGTTATGAAATAGAAAGTGAAGAAAAATATTTCTTTCTTTTCTTTTCTTTTCTTTCTTTTTTTTTTTTTTTAACAGAGCAATTGTCTTCATTTGATTAAATTTTCCCAAGGCAATGGCAACTTGGGTTGGGGTATCCCTACCATGTGATCCTCTGCTGTCCTGTGTTTTTCCTTCCAGACTTGTGCTCTGTATCTTCTACCTTTTCTTCGTTTACTTTCTCCTTTGACCCTTTGCATAATTTTCCTCTCCAGGCTTATGTTTCTGCTTTTTACCAGTATTAAGAATTGTGTTTATCCCCACTGAAGATTTTTAATTTTAATAGTCCTTCTGATTATCTAGCTCAGTAGTTCTTAATCTTGTCTGTGTAGTAGAATTGCCCGGGGCACTTCTTAACTAATACTGGTATGTGGGCACCACCTCCAGAGATTCTGCTCAGTTAGTCCAATTGGGGCCCAGCCAGTGCTATAACTGAAAATTCTTCCCTAGGGAACCTTAGATGCAGCCAGAATGAATAACTGACCCAGAATTACCACCCATCAACAAACTAGTTCTGTGCAAGAACCTGTAAGTTAACTTGTAATAGGCCATGAAAGCTCTTTCAGCCTGTATCTTTCACCTTCTAAATATGCAATTAGTTTTCTGCCTTTATTCTGTAGTTCTGTTTGGCAATCATGGAATTTTAGATATTATTTAGCTCGATTTTGTCATTCTGAAGAAAAGTAAATCTAAAGCCTAGAGGGAGAAAAAGATCTTACCCAAGATGACACATCTGCTAAATGAATTGCCAAGAAGGACTACACACTATGGAATTGCCTTTAAAATGTGATTTTACCCCTTTAGTTTTCCAGATAATCCTTGATACATGTTCAGTTATTAGCTCTCTCTTCCCAAATCTGTACTTTCCCTTCTGCTTTCTAGCTTTTGTGTTTCCCATTGTATGATAATAAGGTTATTAATTTCTGTTTGTTGGAATTTTAGTATCAAGGGTTTTGAGGTAATGTGCTTCCTCTTACCCCATATCACAAATTCTTCCACATCATTAATTTTGTCCTTTCTACTAACTTCGCCACCAAACTCTACCTCCTTCTGTAAAATAAGAACACAAAGTCATTAGGTAAAGTCGTAGTATCCCAGAGGACCATCTGAAAAATGACAAAACATGAAACATATGGCTTTGAATTAATTACCTATATAAAGAAAATTATGTGAAATTTTCCTCAACATAAGAAACCAAAAAGTACACTATGAGCGCCATCTCCTGGGGAGATTATGACAACTTCTGGGGATGTGCCTTCCCTCAATGCCACACATAGTATTTAGTTTTTATCCTTTATTTTATTTATTAGTTCATTTATTTACAATTTGTCCATAATCGAGTTAAGGTAGCTTCCAAAATAAACAAACAATAGAAAATACTAAATTTAAAAATATGAGAATCAGAGAAATATATGCTGGAAGGGAAGGCATGGGATAAGGAAGAGGAAGACAAATAAAATACTGGTAATCAGAGTTTCTACAAAGCAGGAAGAAGGAGCTATAAATTTAGTGAAGGGTTTTGGAAGGGTTAAATGATGAGTTTATTTTATCATATGTTAAGTTTGAGTTGCCTGCAAGACATCTGTGCGGAGCTGTCAAGTATGTAGCTAAATGTAGCCTGAAGCTCATGAAAGACGTGGCAGAGAGATACAGATTTGCAGCTGATCAGCATGTGGTCATGGAAGCAATGGGCTGCATGGGATCTAATAGGGCCCAGCACAAAGCCCTGGGGAACGCTGACATTTAAATGATGATCAGTGTCTTAGTTCGTTTGTGCTGCTATAACAAAATACCTAAGATGGATAATTTATAAAGAAGAGAACGTTATTTCTCACAATTGTGGAGGCTAGAAGTCCAAGATCAAGGCATCATCAATTTCGGTGTCTGGTGAAGGCCCTGTCTCTGCTTCCAAGATGATGCCTTGCTGCTACATCCTCCAGAGGAGACAAACGTTGTGTCCTCACATGGCATAAGGCAGAGGGGCAAAAAATGAGCCTACATTAGTTCCCTCCAGCCCTTTTATAGAGCACTAGTCCAGGAATGAGGAGAGTCTTCATGACTTAATCACTTCCCCAAAGGCCCCACCTCCTAATACCATCGCAATTGGGGATTAAGTTTCAACACATGCATTATGGGGGACATGTAGACCGTAACAGCCAGTAACAGGTAGGCAGTGTAAAGAGTGTGGCCAAACCACCTGGTTTAAATATCAGCTGCGCTACTTACTAATTAACATTTAAGTTACTCTAAAAGGTTATTTAAAAATTGGTTTTGCATAGCAACTTCATTATGTTTAATAGACTGCTGGAATTTTTGTTTGTTTTGTTTTTAAATCCCTCAGACTCTAATCACCAATTTCTAAACATATTGGAAGCGCCTTATCCAGACACACAAAACCCTACTATCAGATCTGAGAGGAGTCTAGATTAAAAGGGGTTCAAAATAATTGTGTCTTCTTATTATCATTTCTGTTTCTAAAGACGAACATCAGGCGTCAACCTCACTGGCTCCCTGCCCTTCTCCACTTGCCTTCCAGGCTGCAAAACCCTGGGTCATGAGAGAGACGGAAACCTCCACAACTCAGATGCCTTCACACTTTCCAACAGTTCTTCCTGGTCACCTTTTTCTTAGCTGTGGTGTAACTGTCTGATCTTGAGGAGGAAAATGCAAAGAAATCCCATGATTCTCCAGCTACATCTTGTTTTTTATAGAATTACTTAGAATGCTTTTCTTTTTGCTCTTTTTAAATATATATGTAATATATATTATGTGTATATATGTGTTTGGTTATGAATATGGTTTGTTTCAGCAAAGATCTCATTTCAGTTTTTTTCCATTGTGAATCGGTTGAACTTTTTCACTGAAACTGCCACATTGTCTCATTGAATTTCAGGTCACTCACAATTTCCTTTGTCTTAATTCCACAGAGAGGAGAGGACTGAACTCCTAAGAACTCTGACCCACTCTCACTCACATTCCCTTGGTAGAGCTCAATTTCAGCTGCAATTCTTACATATCATTTATGTTCAGGAGTGTGGCCAGAGGAAATATCTTCTATGGAGCCTGGACATACGGGCTAAATTATTCTGTAACTCTTTATAATCTTTTGCATTTTCTCTCTCCATGCTCTGTAAAATTTCTAATCAGGTTTAGATGGTGAGTTATAAATTTCCTTAATCTCTTGGAATTTTCTTTGCCTTTGAACATTTTAATCTATTAGAAAATATGTCATCTCTTTCCCATCTGTGCCAATAGAACAGTCAGCTGCTGGTATTTCTTCCTGTCTAGGAAACCATAGCCCTTCCCTCTAGCATCTTCCGTATGCTCACGTCATGTAGATTTCTACATCTATTTCAGATCTGTTTTGATTAAATTCCCTACTTGAATGATGCATCTCATCACTAAGGTAATGTGTGTTCTGAATTTTCTTATTCAATTCAGGTGTAATTTTTAATGTAGAATCACATGATATGAGCAGACAAGGGATTGTACAGCCATGCACCACATAATGACATTTCCATCAACAATGGACCTCAAATACAATGGTGGTCCCACTGTAAGGGAACTGAAAAATTCCTATTGCTTAGTGACATCATAGCCATCACAATGCATTACTCACTTGCACTTATTTGTAGAGATACTAAACAAACCTACTGTGCTGCCATTTGTATAAGAACACAGCACATATAATTCTGTATAGCATATAATACTTGACAATGATAATAAACTGTCATGAGTTTCATATTTACTATACTACACCTTGTATTATTATTTTAGAGTGTTCTCCTTCTACTTATTAAAAGAAAAAGTTAACTGTAAAACAGCCTCAAGCAGGTCCTTCGGGAGGTATTCCAGAAAAAGGCGTTGTTATTCATGGGAGATAGCAGATCCATGCATGTCGTTGCCCCCAAAGACCTTCCAGTGGGACAAGATGTGGAGATGGAAGACAGTGATATTGATGATCCTGATCCTGGGCAGGCCTAGGCTCATGTGTGTGTTCATGTCTTAATTTTAAACCAAAACGTGTAAAAAGTAAAAAATAAATAATTTGAAAAATAGAAAAAAGTTCATAGAATAAGGATACAAGGACAAAATATTTTTATACAGCCGAACTTGTATTTTAAGGTAAGTGATATCACAAAAGAGGAAAAAAAATTAAAAGTTCATAAAGTAAAAAAGTTACAATAAGGTAAGGTTAATTTATTATGGAAAAATACTTTTTATAAATTTAGCATAGCTTCAGTGTAGAGTGTTTATGACGTCTACAGGAATGTACAGTGATGTCCTAGGTCTTCACATTCACTCACTCACTCATTGGCTCACCCAGAGCAACTTCCAGTCCTGCAAGCTTCTTTCAGCGTGAGTGCCCTATATAGGTATACCATGTTTTATCTTTCATACCATATTTTTACTGTAACTTTTCTATGTTTAGATACGCAAATACCATTACGTTACAGTTGCCTAGAGAATTCAGTACAGTAACATGCTGTACAGGTTTTTGACCTAGGAACAATAGGCTATGCCATATAGCCTAGCTGTGTAGTAGGCTATACCATCCAGGTTTTCATTAAGTATACTTTATAATGTTTGCACAATGACAAAATCACCTAAGGACACATTTCTTAGAACAAATTCCCATTATTAAGTGATGGCATGACTATATATGAATTCTTAATGTGGGTAATATTTATTTAATAAAACCAATCAGAAAGAACAAGCAATTTACAACCATAAGATAGAAAAAAGGGAGTATGATGAAATTGTCCAGTAAAATATTGTGCCACTTGTTTTCTCTCGATAAGTTTGATAAGGTATTGAAGAGTTATGAAGGTTTTTTAAAGTATAAAATAATACACAATAAGAATGAGTTAGCCTTTTTTGAAAAGAGAATATTTGTAAGATTTGTAATTGTTAAAAGTGTTCTGGCTATACATTTTCTAATTATCAAGCATGTAGGTTTTAAAGTTTTGCACTGGTTCTGAAAATAATTATAAATTATATTTAATGCCCTTGACTCACTTCTCATCAATGAAGAGAGAGAGAGATGCAAGTCAAACGGGCATAGAAGAACCAGTCAACTTGGAAAAACAAAATCGGAACTTGAGAGTAAATTTGATCAGTTTTCAGAAGATAGCAATGAATGTTTTCTCAGCTCTACCTAGTGACTTGAGAAATGGTCTCATTATATAGAGAATATAGTACAAAGATTAGCTAATCTTAGAATCATAGAATGTTACCAGTACAACAGATGGTTTAAATGATCTGACTTCATTACTTTATAACCAAGGAAATGCAGGCCTTATCCCAAATAGCAGATTATCTAAAATCACACAGCTGATTAATGCATAGCCCAGATCAAACCATAATTCCTGCCTCCCAGATGTTGCCTTCCTACTGTGCTAGTGTACCACCATCTGCCAACGTCCAGCAGCTGGAGCTCCTCTGATGCAGGGGTCAGGCCCTTTGCAAAACCGTAATGAGTAAAGTAGTCTTATTTGTCTCTTCTTCTTTTCAGGCACCCCTCTCAGGCCCTCATCACCTAAGCCCTTCCCTGCTACAGTCCTGTTCACTCCTTCCCCACTGAAGCTCACCAATTCTTTATCTGATCTGTTAGTCCTAAGTGGCAGCTCACAACTCTGCCAACACTAACCTGGCCAATGTGCTCAGGAAGGAACCTAAATAGATTCTCCTACATATGAATGGTTTTACTGTGGCCTTCTGAGAGTTATCCCCAGCCTGTTGTTGTTGAACTCCATGGCAAGCCACCAGCACGTGGAACAATTTGAAACAAAAAGTGTTTACAAGGTTCTTTTATTTTTTTCATTTAGTCTAAAAATACCCGAATTAACTTTTATGGTCAAAATGTATTATCTTATAACTTAGATCCTGTTACCTACATTACTAAATATATAATATTTTTTGCAACAGTGGCATTAATTTTAACCAACATATTAAATTCTAGGCACATTCGAGAAGATTATTATAGCTTCCTAATCTTTGATCCTAAAATTAGATCACTAATTATGTCTTGAAATCAGGCAGCACTGGTGAGACACATTTCTTATCATTGATCCAATTTATAGAGAATTTCAGAATTAGCAATTTGAAACCAGATACATGTGGAGAGCAGTCCTATGGCAGCTAAGTGGCAGACATCTGTTGTGTGGGAGAACAGGTAGAGTCTTCCTGAACCCATGAGATTACACATGCTTAGTATATACACAGGGTCTGCCCGGCTGGGTATTTCATATTCTGTAAACATGAATGGAGACAAAACAGGGCCTTCAGTGAATAGTTGTGAAGACCTATTTATGTACAGTCCATTGAAGGCTTTAGCTTTAACACTTAATGAAATGATCTAACAAGGCATACTGGCTCCTTTATCTTGTTCATTTTCCCAGTAATGGTTTATTGGGCATAAGTTAGGATAAAATGTATCTGGGGGGAAAAAGCGCAGCAGAGTCATCCAATAATGGAGGAACAAAGGAAGGGCAGAGTGTCAACAGACGTTGTAAAGTTTCCTTTGGCATATGTTCAGAAAGTCATTGTTCCAGCCAAGCAACCATATGCCTATAATGTGGCAGAGCTGTTCTCTGGGCTTGAGTCCAGGGCTCCAGACCATCACTCTCTAATTTGGATTAATAATTCATTGTATTATCTGAAAGGGCTGCATAATATACCTAGTCAGCTAAACCACAGAAAACAACTCATTCCAAGTGACATACACAGTTTTCAATGTTACCATGCAAAACAAATCTCCACCTTAATCTGTCCATCCTAATACCCATTCACTTAATGAGAATGTAAAAAGAAGCATCTTCAAAAGGTGACTCAGACATAGGTGCTATGAAGGGAATGGGAGGCAAGAGAGAAAATGAGGGAGATAGGAAGGGAAATTGATATGTGTTTGATGCCTATCAAGTGCCAAGCAGCATGGTGAGAACGTAGAGTCCTCAGGACAATTCTGATAGGCACGTAATAGTAGTATTCCCATTGTAGAGACGGGGAGATTAAGATTTCGAAAAAGTAAATAAATCACCCACATTCATCAATCTAGTCAGAAGGACTCCAAATTCTTCACAGACATGACTAGCTAAGTGGTCAAAGAAATAGATCTCAAAAAAAAAAAAAAGACAGAAAAGAAAAACTAGAATATAGCTTCGAGACAACGTATGAGCAAATATTTGATATATGGTACAAACTGAGTACACAAGGACAGAGAAAATTTCAAATAATATTAACCAAATCATATTAGTAAAATCTAGTAAGAATCCTTCATGGAAATAAGGCTTGACATTGCTCCAAAGCTTCTCAACTTTTAAAATAATGTGTGGCTCTATATTTAAACACTGACCTAATTCCCGAGGCTGAGAAACACCAGATGAGTGTGAAAGTTAAAAGTACTTGAGTTTTAACAGAAAAAGCTCCAGGCTGGCCAGAGTAAAAGGTTAAAGATAGCATCTCTCTTCTTTGTGAGGAGGGAGGAAGAAAGCAGAGAAGACAGCTTCTTCCTCTTCTAGTAGAAATCTATCTAGCTGGGTGATAGATTATCTCTGCAACAAGAGGTATCTTTTACTTCTTTACTGTGCAAGTAATTAAAATCCACTCACGCAGATGTATCAGCATTGTCCACTTAAGAAGTTCACCAATACTGAGAGGGATTTTATTCCTGCCAAAACTTTCTTGGCTCTCTAACAATTCTCCCTAGTTAAATAAATAATTTTAAAATTCTAGAATTACTGACACACTTTTTCAAAAACTAGCTACCATGAAGTTCATGAATGAGGCTCACTAGACGTACAAAACACAAGTCATTTTTCTCCTGACCTCTTCTTGAAAACATTTAATTTTCAGTATCATGAATTTTCATTTCTTTATCCTGGCATAGAAATGGTCAGATGAACAGTGAAGAATCTTTTGCCAAAATGACATTTCATTTCTCTCCATTGACTATAGCGACTCGGCTGAGAGTGATTGAGGAGAAGAACGCCTTGATTCTCTGATCTTCGGTTTTCAAATCTGTAATTTGAGGAGGCTAGAATCAATAACAGAGATTTTTTTCCAGATGTAACATTTCCAGATATTCTGTAGATCAAGAAAGATAAGGACTGAAAGATATTTTTGGATTTAGAAGTAAACAGCTAGTGGTAGCTTTGTAGAGAGCAATGTCTATGAAGAAAGGTGGGACAATGTGTTAGGGTTAGGTGGGTAAAGGGAAGCCAAGTTGAGATGAAATTCATTAAGGAATGAGTGAGGGGTGAGCAGGTGGAGAACTGAGCACTTATCTTTAAAGTATCCTGGCCCTGAGGGGAAGGAAAAAATGAGGACTTTTTTTGAGACAGAGTCTCACTCTGTTGCCCAGGCTAACGTGCCGTGGCGTCAGCCTAGCTCACAGCAACCTCAAATTCCTGAGCTCAAGCGATCCTACTGCCTCAGCCTCCCGAGTAGCTGGGACTACAGGCATGCGCCACCACACCTGGCTAAATTTTTCTATTTTTAGTAGAGATGGGGTCTCACTCTTGCTCTGGCTGGCCTCAAACTCCTGACTTCAAGTGATCCTCCCACCTTGGCCTCCCAGAATGCTAAGATTACAGATGTGAGCCACCACGCCTGGCTTTTTTTTTTTTTTAAGGCAAGCATGAAAATGACGTTTATTGAGGAGAGAAAGATAGGATTATAGAGCAAGAGCAACGTATAGGTTTACAGAGCATGATGCATGTGCCACAGATGATGACCAGACCCACTGTTGCATCAGGAAAAGAGCGAAAATGAGGATGAATGAACAGGAATATCCATTTGGTGGGATAGAGGAGATGGGTTGCTTGCTTGTGTTTAATGATAGGAGAAACTTGGGTACATTTACATGTTGACGGGACCTTCTTGAGAGAAAGGAGAAAGTATAAACACGTAAGGTCCCTGAAGAGGTAGTTGTGGATGGGTTTCAAAGCATAAGTGCGAGAGTTCACATTGGAGAGAAGGAAATGATAAAACAATTTTTCTCATCTATAAGATGAGGGGGTGAACTTAGAGAATTGTATAAAGCTCTTTTCATATCTAAGAATGCTCTGACTTCAGAGAACATTTTCCAAACAGTGAACAATCTGATTTTAATCAGAAAATAGAATAATTATTTAACCATGAAAATAAACATTTCTCTTCTATTTTCACCTTGCAAACAGTACTCAAATTTAAAAAAAAAAAAAAGAACTGAAATTTCTTTTTTGAGTAGCATTAATATTTTACATGAAGTTCTTTTCCATTAATGTTTAATTTTCTGTCTGGAGTGCTAGTCAAATACCATTACTGTTACTTTGGTCCTTAATATAGTTAATACTATATTAAGTAAGCCAACTATGTTTCTTCTGTGAAAATGGCAGAGCTTATTTCATGAGGTTAAAGGCCAGAAATACAAGTCTTGTTCATCAAAATAAAATAATTTTTTTGCTCTGCTTGTTCCATACCTATAGGACACTCAAAACCAATCCAAATCTTCAGAGAAACACAAGTATTGATAAACTCAGCAAGATCATTGGTCACATTCAAAAGTACTGACTCCTAATAAGGCTGAAGATAGATAATCAGAATTTGGCAAATTATAGTTTATGTTATTTTTAAGTAAAATGTCAATCCATTCATTTTTCATCTACATGGGAAATTATATGTGCCTCTATGATTTTCTCAGTTAAAATTCTTTAGTGCAAAAAATAGAAATTCACTCAAATTAGTCCAAGTAAATAAAAAAATGACTTCTTATTAAAAGGTTACAATAAGAATCTAATGGAAATGAGACAACAGAAATTTCAACCAGAAAGAAAGTTAAAGTAAGTCGCAGAAGCAGAACAACCCCTGATATCTGTGGTGCATGGAACAAGAGTACAATAGAGACTAACATACCCTATGACCAAATATTTAAAAGTGATAAGTCAAGATACTGAACTGTTATGTTAAAAAAATATTCTATCCTCCTACTTGACAAACTTGATAACAATAATTTTTTAAATGTAAAATTATGGCTTATTATGACTGAAAGTTGGCCAAATATTACATTAAAGGAATTTAATTATTATTCTACATATCTGAATATTTTGCTGATAGGCTATAGATGTTTGTATGACTAATGAAATAGACATACATAAGCATAAATAATATATTTATCCCACCAAACTTATTCCTGTTTCCATTTTAGCAAAATTGCTAATTATGTGGTTATAATCAAAATGTTCATTAAATTTGTGTTTTGTCAATAGTAATGCTAAATTAGATAAACATTCTTGAGTCACTGTAGTTATTAAATATGTTGGTATATCTCAATTTGGAGAAACTTTGTTCTTATGAGGCAGTGGTAACAGGACAAATCAGTAACTCAGATTTGTTTTGTATAAAACAAAAATTTTATATACCATAATTTAAAATACAAGTGGATTACATATGAAAACTATCATTCTACAGAAAATATGATAAAACATATTGATTTTATAATATCAATCCATAGAATTTGTATTTCTATTTTCATCTTCTCTGAAAACAATATCTAGGACCTCTCAGTTTTGTAAATAACCAGTATCATGCATGTTACAATTTACATTTTATGTATTTATAAATAATATGAATTGTTTAATATTGTAAAATGAACCTTTCCCACCATGCATATTGGTTGCAAATACTATGTTAATTTGTGAATACTTCTGGAATCACAAATTGGATTATTGAGCAAAAACAAGAAAATATACATCCTGCACTATTGCAAATAGTATTTTATTGTGCAAGAAACTATTGCACTCATGCTGGCTAAGGGAAGCATTAGACTAGTAAATTAGTTTATCTTTTCTATTATCCAAGAGCTTCTGCCTACCCAAAGCCACACTGCACTCAAGCAGTGCCTATCTCTGACATAAAAAAGGCAAAACCTCTATTCGACCCAGCTGCTTTTTGTTTCAAGAACATAGGGCAGGAGATGTGGAGAAGCATTTCCCTTAGGACTCAATTGTATTAGTCACAGGAGTGGATGTTCGGAGTTTGGGGTCTTTCTGTGCCATTGTGGAGTACTGGCTACCAAGTGACGGAGGTGTCCATGTGCTCTTTAATAAATTGATTTTCGTGTGTGAGTTTGTGACTGGGCCCACATGCTTTAAAGGGCCCAGGGCAGGACTTGCCCGGGCCTAAAAGTGATTCTGCATGTAAGAATTGGGAAATCTGGAAGAACATTACTCTATTTCCCAGTAAGCCACATGGTCACAGTGTTGCTTCTCTGCATATTTGCTCTATTTTCTTGCTTCTTTCTATAAATTAACTTTCTCTGCTTTATATGGTTTTTCTGCTACCCAAAAAAATTTCAGCTAGTTTGTTCCTTTGCCATACAATGGTTCTGGCCCTACTCTACTAAATCTTTCAGTTTAAGCTTCCATCCGCATTATAGGGGCTTGGTCTCCCAACTTTCTTACTCCAAATTCCCAGGGGAAAAAAATCTGATTGATCCAGATTGGCTCAGATTCAATTAGATTTTCAATTGGTTTAACTCTGTTTTAGCTGGAGCCACAAAAAGCAAAATATCTAGTGGAATGCCAAATTTATACATTAATCTTTTTTAAAGTCAGAGTTGATGACATATTGGCAATTGAATCCTCTTAGTACCCAGGAAAAATGCTCTTCAAAAGCCAAATATTTCATTCTGTGTCTTATTCTTTGGGAGGGAAATGTTTTAATATCAAGCAAATAATAAGAATACAAACTTCTTAAAAAATTAACTACTGAAAATACAAGATGTTAAGGAGGTGATTTTGCTGTTCTGATTTTTGTATTTCTAGGGGAATATATTAAATAAATAAAGAAGTGAATGATTGATGAATTCCTTCTACATTCTATCAGATGTGTTAGTCGTTACATAGTTAAGACCTGACTTCTAACACTAACTAGTTGTGTGTCTTTAGTTATGTCATTTACTTTCTTATTTTTCCCATAAAAAGCCACATTCTTTTTCCTGCCTGACTTAATATTTATTATCTCTGCTTAGACTGCTCTTCCCAATAATTATTATCTCATTGTAGAACCCATTCATTCTCCAACTCCTGGTCTCTGGTCAATCATGAACTTCTCAGAGGCCTTCCTTGACATCTTAGTGGCTTTCTTGGGTACTTATTCTCTGATCTCTCAATTATTTTTATTGTAATATAATAGTTATCCAAATCTCTAATTATCTTATTTGTCTAGATGTTTATTTTGTCTTCTCCAATATAATGAAAGCTCTATATCCCAATATTCAGCTATTATCTCAATATCCAGATATTATTTTGACATATAATGGGTCCAAACTATTATTTGTTCAATGTTTGAATTAACTATGAACTAAGAAGGCTGAACTGGCCCTAGTAGATCACAATAATAAAATTGAAGTTTGAAGATGTTAATAATTGCAGAGCAAGAAAATCATATTTTCTATTTGCAGTGTAATCATACTTTCCATTTGCAGTGTAATTGTTGGAAAAAAACTGATACCAATCTTGAAATAGGTGATTGAATAGAAGTTAGGATCTAATGTTATCTAATCAAGAGGTAAAGGTTTCCAAAAAAGTTTATTAAGTCATCCAATGTCATGTAGTTTATATTAAGTAATATATAAGTTAGAAGTATCTATGGATTCTGTTTACAATCTTATCATACAATAAATATTAATTCCTTAGTAGAATGGTACAGGGTCAATGCAAGGGCACAATGTGAAAATTAAAAACTCTGATCTTTCAACACATTGTTTTATCTTTAAAAAAGTTGATAATTTCATTGATCAGGCTAAATCAACTATTTCTACATTATAAGAAAATTGCCCAATTACAGCAATTACCAGGTCAAAAGGAGTGGAGAGCTTTATAGTTGACATTTCATGTTGCTCTGCTGAAAGAGGTGATCCAATTTGCATTAATGCCAAAGAGAGAATTGTGAATACTTATCAATTCATTGATTGAAACAAACAGATGGTTTTCTGATTGATATTTTCTTCATTTCCTTATGACACTGATTTCCTTAATAGCCATCCTTAACATTACAAGCAAGGCTTGTTATACTTCCCAATAAAATAAGTTTTTATAGTCTGTTTAAATGCCATTTATTAAATTGTGAGCCACTGATTTGTGGAACTATCATATGTGTCTTTGAATCTCCAAACGTTGTTGTGGCTAGCATATTTTGGGTAGTTAATGTTTGCTGAATTGAATACAAAGTGACATTAAAACAAGCATACATAAAACAATATTTTTTCTGGAAATCTATAAAGAACTTTAGTATAAACTAAGTAATTCTGCTAAGTCAGTAAAATAAAACTCTCCAATCAGTGGTTCAATGTCATGTAGACAAAACAACTAGTTGAATTCCACCTTTTTTACTTTTCAACCAGTTCTTTTGACACAGTTTCCAATATAGATTCAATTTTCATTTGATTGCTTTATTAAAATTTAATAAACATTATAAAATCACAAAAGTAAACACTTTCACCTTAGCAGCTAGGTAATAGAATATTTAATAGAAAAAGTATACTCATATTTTAAGGAAACCCTGGAAATTATGAAAAAGTTTAAATATCCACATCTGTGAGGTATAGGAGAGCAGAGGGCAATTTGGCAATACCTGTCAAAATTACAATTATAACATACTTTCTCTTTGGCCTAGGAATTTATAATCTATGAATGTAGAAATACTTGAACATGTGTGAAATGCATATGTACAAGGTAAACGTATTTAGCATAACTTTTAACACAATATTGGAAATAACCTAAATATCCATCAACTGGTAACTGATTAAATATATTACAGGATATCCATATGATGAAATATCTTACAGCTGTTAGAGCAGGAGACTAGGAGACAAGGCTGAGACCATATGCAGGAGCTTGAAGATTGAGTGCAGGTGTTAAATTAAGTAAATAACCCTCAGGCAGAAGCTAACTACAGGGGCTGATAATCATAGTCAAGAACTGGCTTCAACCAGCTTGTCAGCTATCTCTGTCACCTTACATGAACTTTGGCTAATTATACTATCATTTACATTGTGGTTTTAAAATTTCTCCACCCTGGAAATCACCATGACAGTTCCAAGACAACCATATGAGGTATAAAAATGGAAGGGAACCCCATTCTAGGAATTACTGCCCAAATTCTTAGTCAAAGCCAACTTCTTAGCCTTGAATATTCTACCCCTCAATTAGTAAGTCTTCAAAAGACCCAAAACCACTTCCTCCCAGTGCAGCTGCTCTTTTCAAACCTGCCACTCTCTTTCTCTTGAGAGTGTACTTTCACTTTCAATTTAAAAAGCTGTTACTTACTTGGCTTATGTGGTGCATCGTGAAATTCTTTTCTCTCGATGATCACCAAGAAGCTGGGGGAAAAAAGCTCCACTTGGGGGCTGCTAACCTAGCCACTAAAGAAAAATAAGCAATATGCAGAAAAATTAACGTGTAAAATATGTACTTTAATTTACATAAAGGGGAGAAAAAGGATATCTATGTGTGTGTGCTTATTTGTATATGCATAACATATCTCTTCCTCTGTGAGGAATTACCAAAATTTCCACAGCAGACATTAAAGCCTGGTGCTTATTTTACACACAGCTCCACAGACCCTGACATACCTGAAAGAGGGAAAGAAGCTCCCTCCTAGGTATAAATGTTGTTAATTAACTACAATCACCTGGCCAGGTAGATTTGTTATTAAAATCTCAATAGCAATAAAGCCAAGGAGTGACCCTATTTTAGCTTGAACAGACGGAAAGGATCAGGAGCTTCCAACCTGATCCAGCTTGCTTATATCTTCAAAAGAACTGAAGGGAAAGGATGTGAATGACTCCGTAAAGCATGTTTCCAAGCTAGCAAAACTCAGGTTATACCAACAACTCAATGATTCATTCATAATTTGGGTGGGAAAAGGAGTTTGTCAAGTGTAATGTGTTTAGGGTAACATACAGAATCCTGGCGGTGTGAGCCCCAGGCTGGAGTTATTTCAGTATTGTCTTGGTCTCCTCCATGGTCCTAAAGATAAATGTTTTTTTATATAAATTAAACTTTAATAACACCCTGATTCGTGAGTAGGAAGGATAGTAGAGTCATATGTTACCTCTTACAAAGCAGTTTGTTTTCTTTGTTTCTAGAGAATGTATTGCTTCTCTCTACTGAAACCTCGATGAATCATCAGTCTCCTCGGCCTTTTAACAGCTGGCCCAGCACGTCCGCCACTTACCTGCAGCTGCTCTCCAGTCCGACCTCATCCACTTCCTGAGGAAGTGGACTTGGACTCGAGGTTGAAACAGCACTTCTGGAACCCTTTAATACAGAACGACAGGACGTAGCACATCAAATAAGCAGCAGCTGAAATCACTTCTATAAAACTGGGGCAAGGGAACCAGAATTATCCTGTGTTTTCCCATATTCTCACTTTCCAGGCTCACAGCCTCAAGGACTCAAGTCCAGAAAGGACTGTTCTGGGGGTAAATTATACCAAAATAGGTATTTATATGCTCACATATCATATAATACATATAATGTAATATTATCTTTCCCATAGCCTATATTGTAAAAACACTTACTTAGTTCTCTGGAAGAAAGAGGTGTTCAATGTCAGTGAATTTTACCAAAAAATAAAGTCTACTGCTTTAAATACCAGCAACCTTTTAAAATACATACATAATTTTCTTATGGAATTCCTCCTAAAAGAAATTACATCTTATACTTATTAAACAGTGGCTAGTGGATATTACTTAAATTTTTCTTGCTGATTCAGAGTTTTCATTAAGAATATAGGTCATTAAGAATACATGTAGATTAGATCTGTCTCATCACTCACCTGCTCTTTTTGCCTTCCTTCCAGTTTTTCATTTCTAATTTGATATCCATAGAGAAAACAGATGAAGTTTTTTATAGTCATGTATACAAAGACACACACATATTAAATCAAAAGTCAATAAACTCATCACTGTAGAATCAGTGATTGTCAAAGGCATGGATTTAGTGCAGAGATTTTGTGACAATCGTTTAGAGTACTTAGAAGCCTTTTCCACATAATCTCAATTCAGGGCTCTATTCCAAAGGGTTCAGGATACTAGCAAGGTGTTATAATTTTATACTAAATAGGAAAGTCTCTGCACTTCAAACTTTTTGGCATATCTACAAAATAAAATAAAACCAAAAGTAAGTGATGCTCCTTTATGATCCTGGGAACACTTCCTTCCCTGCATACCAATCAAGGATGCCCTAAATTAAAATAGCAAATTAAGCACTGAAGGTTAAACTGTAATTCTTCTGGCTCCATAGTGGATAAAAAATATGATATATTATAACAGCTTGAAACTATCTGGTCTCCTATTCAACAAGATTTAATGTTAGGAATTATTTAAAAAACCAAATTTATTCTATCTAAAGGTTCAAAGGAAAAAGATAATTTCTAGATTATCATTTCCAAGAATAATTCTGATATAATCTTATTTTTGAATGATATTTGAAAAATCTGATTTTGAATATATTTGAATAATCTGATTTTTCAGGTAAATATAATAAGCATCAACTTTAGTAATCATTTCCAGATTTTCTGACATAAATCCATACCAGAATCAGAAGTATTGCTTGTTTATTTATGCTACAGCATGTTCCTAAATTATTTACTGTATATTCAATACAAAGATATAGTAACAATGTTTAATAAGCATCTAAATGCTCATCTTAGACAAACATTTAAAAACCTTACCTAATCATCTTCATTATAACTTCATCGAGCTGTGTAGGAAGTGATGATGGCTATGAGATACTCACAACTCAGTTCACAGATCCAGGGTCAAGTATTTGAATACTCTACCTCTTAGAATTCTTAACATTATTATATTATTTTGTTTCATTTTTTATGGATAATTAGATTTGATCTAAAAAGATCTTTCAGAGACAGACTGCACCTTGTCTTGTTGTATAAATAGAATGACCACATATTTCAATTTGTCCAGGACAGTCCCTGGTGATGACAGTTATTACAGTGCAATTTTAATAGTGCTCACATTTTGAGCAATTCTACAAGAAGACGTAACAATCCTAAATATTTATGTACCTAACACAGGAGTGCCCAGATTCATAAAGCAAATACTATTATATCTAAGTAAAGAGATAAATGGCAATATTGTAATTGCCAGGGAGCTCAGCACCCCACTGACAGAACTAGACAGATCATCCAAGCAGAAAATAAATAAATAAACACTTAAATGAGACTTAAATGAAACTCTAGAAAAAATGAGACTAACAGACATTTACTGAACATCTTCTGAATATAGAGTCTACTGAATATGCATTCTTCTCATCAGCACATGGAACATTCTCTGAGATTGAACATACCTTAGGCCATAAAATACGTCTCAACAAATTCAAAAAAATAGAAATCATACCATTTATCTTCTCAGACTACAGTGGCATAAAACTAGAAATCAATACCAAGAGAAACACTCAATTCTAAACAAAGTCATGAAAATTAAAAACCTTGCAGCTGAATAATTATTGGGTCAATAATGAAATTAAGAGGGAAATCAAAAGATTCCTCAAACAGAATGACAAAGGAGACACTAGCCATCAAAATCTATGGGATTCAGGCTGGGCGCAGTGGCTCATGCCTGTAATCTTAGCACTCTGGGAGGCCAAGGCAGGCGGATTGTTTGAGCTCAGGAGTTCAAGACCAGCCTGAGCAAGAGCAAGACCCCATCTCTACTAAAAATAGAAAAGAAATTATACAGACAGCTAAAAACATATATATATATGTATATATATATAAAAAATTAGCCGAGCATGGTGGTACATGCCTGTAGTCCCAGCTACTCGGGAGGCTGAGGCAGGAGGATTGCTCGAGCCCTGGAGTTTGAGGTTGCTATGAGCTAGGCTGATGCCACGGCACTCTAGCCCGGGCAACAGAGTGAGACTCTGTCTCAAAAAAAAAAAAAAAAAAAAAATCTATGGGATTCAGTAAAAGCAGTCCTAAGGGGAAAATTCATATCCTTAAACACCTACAGCAAAAAGACAGAAAGATCACAAACTAACTATTTAGTGGCACGTCTCATGGAACTAGAAAAAGAAAAGAAAACCAAACCCAAAGCCAGAAGAAGATAAGAAATAACTAAGGTCAGAGCAGAAGTCAACAAAATGGAAAATAAGAAAACAATTCAAAGGATCAATGAAACAAAAAGGTTGGTCTTTGAAAAGAAAAAAAATTGACAGATTTTTGCTAGATTAACCAGGAATAGAAAAGACAGGACCCAAATAAGCTCAATCAGAAATGAAAAAGGAGATATTATATTACAACTGATACCACAGAAATACAAAATACCATCTGTAAATACGATAAAAATCCCTACGCACATAAACTAAAAAATGCAGAAGAAATGGACAAATTTCTGGAAACACACAACCTCCCAAGACTCAACGAGGAAGAAATAAAACTCCTGAACACAGGACTAATACCGCAATGGCAATTATAGCAACAATAAAAATAAATAAATGGAACTTTATTAAATTAAAAAGTTTCTGCACAGCTAAGGAAATAATCAACAGAGCAAATAGATAACCTACAGAATGGGAGCAAATATTCACAAACTAAGGGCTAATATCCAGAATCTACAAACAATTCAAACAAATCAACAAGAAGAAAACAAACCCATTAAAAAGTGGGCAAAAGACATGAACAGAAGCTTTTCCAAAAGAAGATAGACAAATGGCCAATAGACATACGACAAAATACTCAATGTCACTAATTACCAGGGAAATGCAAATTAAAACCACAATGAGATCCTTACCCCTGTTAGAATGGTTTTTATTAAAAAGTCCAAAAACAATAGATGCTGGCATGGATGAAGAGAGAAAGGAACACTTACACACTGTTGGTGGGACTACAAATTAGTGCAACCTCTATGGAAAACAGTACAGAGATTCCTCAAAAAACTAAAAGTAGACCTACCATTTGATCCAGCAATCCCACTACTGGGTATCTACCCAAGGGAAAAGAAGTCATTTTATCAAAAAGACACCTGCACGCAAATGTTTATTGCAGCACAATTCACAATTGCAAAGCTGTGGAATCAACCCAAGTGCCCATAAATTCATGAGTAGATTAACAAAATGTGGTATATGTATACCATGGAGTACTACTTAGCCATAAAAAGGATGAAATAATGCAATTTGGAACAATTTGGATAGAACTGAAAGCCATTATCTTAAGCAAGTTATCTAAAGAATGGAAAAACAAACACCCTATGTACTTGCTGTTAACTTGGAACTAACTGATGAGCATACACGTGCACAAAGGGAAGTAAACTCAGAGGAAATAGAGCAGGGTGGGTGGGGAGAGATGGGCAAAAACCTACCTAACAGGTACAACTACATTATCACTCAACCTGTCTCATGCCTGCTTCTAATCTGATAGTTCAGTAATGTATGGTCTCTCTTCTAGGAATCAAATAACATATAGAGTAATATGATATTTAAAACTGGATAAAATGGGGACACACATTTGTGAGAATTTGGGGAAAAAATTCTTGGACTTATACTCCACATTCATTTTGGTCAGTGCCACTTCCTTTGTAATATGCTTTCTTCTAATACAAGAAAATATGAAAATTAAAAGGTAGATTTTTACCTACCTTTGGCTAAGTTTACTTATAGCTTTGATAATAACCCCTGCACCTTTTGCTGACAATTTTTAATAACAATGAGTACAATACTGCTGCTCATGAGGAGGAGGATGATGACAATGATGATGGAAAAATGAATAGGCAATAGCTTCTAGTCATTCAACGTGACAGATACCCAGACTCACATTTGGGAAGAATACAAAAAAAAAAAAAAAATCCAAAGACTTGGGATTGAACTATGCCATTCACCAGTTTTGTGAACTTGAACAAATTAAAGCCAGTTCAAAGCAACTCAAGATTCTGTAAAACTTTGTGAAAGAGGAAGATGGACCTGTGGGGGTAGTAACTCCAGCTCAAACAATCTAGAAATTTCTTGAAGCTTATTTCAATGGTATAAGCAAAATATGTATATATTGTCTGGCCCTGAGCAAGATTAGCAATCAGGCCCCTTCACATCGAGCACATCAAAAATTTCCTCCGAGGTTTTGCTAAGGAGCCCCTCCATCACAGAGACAATTCTGCTAAAGATGCAATCATTTTCTGCTCAGGAGTTGCTTGCTTTTAAATCCATTCAACTATTCATTCCTCTCCCCTTCATTGAAATTCCAGAGTGAGTCCGACTTCTTGGTTTTCAATTCTCTGTTCTATTTTGGTTTACTAAAGCATCAGCTAGTTATTAAGTGTGATATTTTATCTCTAGTCTCTTTCCCGACCTTTGATCTGTCTCCATCTCTAATTTAGATTTTAGCTATCTGAGGCAGAAACTGCACCTACAGCTTGATACTCGGTAATAAACATTGTGCTTGCTCTGAAAATGTAACTTCTTTGCATTGGTATTTTTTTGTAAGATTGATTATTTTATTTATTTCTAGGTACACTTCCACATTTTAACTTTTCACAGTGTTATACAAATTCTGTTAGCTGAAATAATTATTTAAAAAAAATTTGGGTAAAAAAACATAAAATTTACCACCTTAACCCTTTTAAACTATACAGTTCAGTTGTGTTAAGTATATTCACATTGTTGTACAACAGAGCTCCAAAACTTTTTCATCTTACAAAACTGAAACTCTACACTATTAAACAACTCCACCTTTTCCCCTCCTCACACCCCTGCTAACCAACATTCCACTTTCTGTTTCTGTGAACTTGACTACTTTAGATACCTCATATAAGTCATATTTTAAATAAAGTCTGAACTACATTGTTATTATATGTGGACTTACAAAAATGGCAATGATGATTTTATACCTAACTGATATATATTAATCCCCTCTCTGTTAAAGGTTTCCTATCCTGTCACCCTCTTTTCAAACTTCCCACTCTTCCATCCCCTTCCATCAACACCTCTAAAACCCTGTTTTATTGTAAACAAGCTCTCTATAGTTCCTTCTCTCAACTGAAATTTGGCTTTCTTTGGAAGATTCCTCTCTCTTTACAGTCCTCTAACAGAAGCTATTTCTTCTCTCATAACTCACATGACCCAAGGTCATGGTAGTGGGGTGGAGAAAGAGGTATATTAGTTAGTACTCTTTTGGTTAATAGTAATTGTTAGGTCTGGAGCCAAGAGGGAGACACATGAAGCCTCATGTGTACCAAAAATGCTGTTTATGTGAGCACCTGGGTGGAGGCCAAAAAGAGTGTCCACGCTGAGGGAGGGGAGAGCTTTGGGTTTTATAGAGGGTTTTTCCAGGGGCAGTGAGCAACTGGGCCAGAACAGCCACTATAATAAAATCTTTTCAAACAACCAAGAAGGATAAGGAAAGTAAGTTTCCCTCTTGCATTCTATTCGTTTATCTGGTTAGGGGTCTGGCAAAGGCTATGTGCCTAATACACCCCTAGGAAGCAGAGAGTGGTGGGTTTTATAGGAAGTTTGGATGGAAGTTTGGGGAGGGTGAATTATTTAATCCTATCAGTAATGGAGATCCAAACTCAAATCTAGCTTAAGAAAAATAATAAGTAAAGGTTACTTGTGGACTTACATAACTGGAGAGATGAAAGTGAGGTATTGTCAAAGACACAAACAAATATAATAAATATCCATCCAAATTTCAGTGATCATCTCCCCTTTCTCTGCTTGAATTAATTTTCTCAGGATTCTTTTGCAATCGTCTAGGCAGGTAGGCAGGAGGCAATACCGCAGCTGATAATCTCAGAATCACATCACGTTTACCCTCTTCTTGAAGAGTTTGTCTACAATCCAAAGAAACTCTAGTTGAAATAGCTTGGACTACAAAACTATTCTTTGGTCAATCACTATCTATGAGGGGGATACTGTACTAGCAGCCCAGCCTGGAATATGTTAAAAACCCTGCTGATATAAGTGAATAGACACTAAAATGGATAATTAGGTAATCTTTTAACTAGGTGAACTCCCTGTACCTGAAAAGAAATCTCCAGTACCTTCAGGAATTCATTAAGGAAATATCTAATACAGCAAAAATTAGACACAGAACTTGCCCTCACAAAACTTACAGTCTAGAAGAAACAGATCATTAACAAAAATAATGATGTTTGTTAAATGTTCCTCAAAGTGAGCTTTCAGGTGTTCTATAAATGCTTGGTAGGTTCACCTTAAACTGGTCTCGGTAGATCAGGGAATTATACTTGGAGTAAGTCTTGTTGGTCCAAATACATCATTTTCAAAGCCTCTCAAGTTCCAAAATATAAGAGTACGATCTGATTTGTCCCTCATTTCCCATATATATCCATTGCCATATTCTGCCACTTTCTACTATGGAAGCACTATATAGAAATACTATGAAAGGGCTCAGAGGAAATATTATTTGTTCTTCATTGAAAAAAGTCTAAAATATTTAGGCTCAGTCTCTGTAAACTGCTTACATGAGATACATATAATATTTTAAATATATCTCCCAGTACATTATATTTAGCTGAAGAGGGATTAAATGCTAAGAGGTTCCTTTAAAATAAGCTCAGTAAGCAGGCAGTCATGTTTTTTTAACAAGGCAAATGCTCTATTTATATTTTCTAAGCTGCAATTAACTCATTTAAAAGATTGTTTAGCATTTCAGGCAGTTTAACACATATAACATCAAGTCTTTCTTGGTATCAATTTTGGTTGCCTTATAATATGTCTATTTTTATTGAAGTCACGCTGGAACATTTTTTTGATGAGCCTCTTTCCCAGAAGCCCGAATAATGTAAAACACAGTAAGGACTACAAAAAGAGGGTGGCCCAAGGTATCTGAAAGATTTATCCTGTTTTCAATAAACTTATCTTGTCTCAGTATCTTAAATTTCATGCATACTAAAGTTTAAGAAATATGCATATAATGAGAAAGTCCTCCATTTATCTTAAGGGAAAATAATACGTACCTGTTAGTGGATTATAAAACAATAGATTAGGAAGCTCATTTTTTCTTTTAACTTAATCTTTTAGCCAACAAAGATTTATGTTTACTTACCTAAGTCTTATCCTGCAGCCCCCAACCCCCGGGCTGTGGACCAGACCGAAGAGCTCCACTGCCAACTCCTGGCCCCTTCCCCGTGGAAAAATTATCTTCCATGAAACTTAGAGGGTGGGACGTGCGCAGTTTCATGTGTATTAACAGCTGCTCCCCTCCCCATCGCTCTCATCACCGCCTGAGCTCCACACTAACCTCCCACTGTCTTCCATGAAACCCGTCCCTGGTGTCAAAAAGGTTGAGGACTGCCGTTATGTGACACATAAAATCAAGACATTGGAAGTGTGAACAGAGTACATCTGAACTGGAATAAATCAGTTCAAAGTCTATAATAGACTTTAAAGTTGAAATAGGTAAAACGTTTAACTAAAATGGGTCTACAAAAATTAGCCAAATTTCATTTATAACTTTACTTACAAATCTGTTTTCATGTACAGATTAATTTTTCTTTAGTGTCAAAGGAAAAGAGTCTGAACATTTAACAGACCAAAAAGAAAAATAATTAAGAACTTACAACAACCAAATGGCTAGGTCTCAACTGCTTACATAACAAGTTTCTTTTTATTAGAAGAGATTAATTTTATGGGTCATTTGCAAATCTTTAACAGAGTATGGGGGAAAGTTGGAATAGAAGCAGCTAACTCCCAAATGTTCTCACTTTCCCTTGAATCTATTAGCCTTAGTGGGGAGGATTATAACTGACCCAAGTGAAGAGAATGTACATGGTTCTTATTTTCTTGGCAGCTTTTTCACTTTTTAAGACACATGTAGAGGTGCCCTGGTCAGAAAATAGCTTCTGATTTTGTATTGATTACAGCAATATACAACTGATTGCTTTACCTAGATTTTCATCACAGTTTTTGTTAAAAATTAAATCTTTTATTAAATAAACAAATGTTTTGTTCAAAATTTGCCCAAAAACCCAAAATATAAATATTTGCTTCTCATCTTTTTAACTTGGAATAGCTGGGAGTACAAGATGTGTTGAGCTGAATAATAAATGGGAGTCAGATGATGAAGGGCCTTGTGAACCATTCTGAAGAGCTGTGAAATTGAGATAACAGACAATGAGAGTAGAGAGATCAGGCTGTATCTCAGGGACATTCCCTAAGGAGGATGGATTGGTCTTTGAAACTGACTAGATGTAGCTAGTGAAGCAAAAGGGATCATGGAGAAATACTTCAAGGGGGACGGGTGGGGAAGCTGTTACCCAAGACTAAGAACACAAAAGGCTGAGCCAGTGTCCTCTGAGTGAGTAAACAGTGGAAGAGCGGTAATAAATGGTGATATAATGACTTCATTTTTAGAAATGTTGGGTGGTAGTGCCTGTGGAACATCCAGCTGAAAACAGCTCAGCTGCATCTGAGTCTACAAGGATAACAGTCATAACAGTTTTCATTTACTGCCAGATTTTGTGCTAAGTGTTTTGCACACTAAAGAAGTTGCTAGCTCTTCCTAAATAACCATCCTCTCTCAACAACTACATTCATCCATGCTAATCCCCTTCATCCATACCAATAGAACCCCTGTATATGGCTGGATATATTTTTATGTGGAATAAACCCTGTTTCCCAGCCTCTCTTTTAGCTAGGTGTCACCATGCAACAAAATTCTAACCAATGAGCTGGGAATGGAAGTGCAACTTCCAGGTAGCATTTTCAAGAAAGAACCTTCTCCTTATCATTCCTAATGGCTAGAATGCAGACAATGACTAGATGGCTAGAGTAGATGGGTACATACTTAGGAATGTCAATCACATACAATAGAACAACCAGATAGGATAGTAACGGGATACCAGGACTGTGTGGCACCGTACCAGGCCAAGACATCTACTGGAAATTGTTCATGAGAGAAAACTAATTTGTCCCTTGTTTAGATCACTAATATTTGGATGCTCTGCCTTTTAAAACAAAGCCAAATCACAACTAGGACACATATGTTATCTAATATTCATAACAACACTACTTGATGGATATCCTCATTATCCCATTTTGGAAATGAGAAATGAGGGTAGAAGAAGCTAGGATAGAGGTTTTCCCAAGTTCATCCATATAGGAAGCAGGGATGCTACGATTTAGTCAAAGCAGAGGCCACACTCATGATCACTGTTAGGAAACCATCTAGCTCTCTGACCATTCCAAAGCAAACCACACATATGAAATTTAACTTTTTATTAAAGTATAATATATGTAAAGTGTACATTTTTACTTTTAAATGAAACATTCAATCAAAATGTTATCTTGTTTCTAACTTAAATTCTTTGTGTTTTATGTACCCATTTTTCTTTTTCCCCAGATAAAGACCACCTAGACACCATCTTTTTCATACAAATGCATTATTAAAGTACTCTGGAAACTTCTCTTTCACGGGCTAAATATAACCTTGAGTCCTTATGCCGTTCTCTATAGTCTTAATATCCCAACTTCTTGAATTATTCCTGCTGTAAATCTCTGAAATTCTTTAATGCTTCTCAGTGTTTTACCTAAGTACTTACTGGTTGTGGTTGCAAATTTAGCAGCATATATGGCTTGAGAATGAGTTTTTCACAGCACTTTCTTTGTACCAGCCAGCATTCATGCATTAGCCCACCCACCATATTTGAGTAGATTTAAATACTTGATGAATTAAGAGGTTCTTTCTGTTTTTCAAGGACAAAGAGAGCTTTGTGTTACTGCTGAAAGGCCACATGAATAACTTGAAAACAAAGGCTTTGCCAATTACAATCTGTTCTTTATGTTTTCAGGATTTGTGTTTGGCTATCCATAATCCACTAAAATTCATCTGTGGAGAAGGAGGGCATGGGAAAGAGTGGTGCAGTAGTTTTCATTCTGGGACAGGCCCAGTGGATCAGCAGGCAGGGAGGGGTACACCATCCTAGAGAGGTAAATTCAGAGCAGGAAGATCGTCACGGGTTAGGTCTGAGGAGGTCTGAGCTTAGGAAATACATCTTGCTATTATATATACCCAGAAACATCTGGGGGCCCCAAATGCTTAGATTCAAAAGAGATCTATGCTGTTAGGTTGTTTCCACATCTTTGCAATTGTGAATTGTGCTGCTATGAACATCTGAGTGCACTATTGAAATCTGAAAAGTGGTTTAGGAGAAATTCATTTATTTCTAAATATTCTGGTAAAAAGTTTCAGAAAAAGGAAATGCCTCTTGGTATGAATGAGTACTCTTACTGGTAGGACTATTTTCAGTGGACGTTTGGAAGGTTTCAGAAATAAGGAAAATTAGAGGGAAGTTAAAATTCATTAGCATTGCAAACTAATTACAGGGAAGAAATAACTTTAGGGGTAAAGAAACAATAGGGAGTATCATTACTGCAAACAGATAAACAATGCAAAAGATTTGCAAGTTCTGAGGACACCATTATTAGAAACTATGTTTTGCTTACTTGTTTAATATAGTGGTAGGAACATGAAATTTAGACTCAGAATTCTTGCGCTTTACACAAAGGACAAATTTCTCTAATAAATAGTAGCTGCTGCCAATAAATTTAAAAAGACTATTAACCCAATGGAAAGGGAAGAACAGATAGTTAACAAAAGAGGAAAAACAAATAGTTCTATTTATAAGAACTTCTCCATAATGCCCCCCTGCACTTGTAATACAAGAAGATAATTCAAACTTAAAACTGCAATGAGGTACTATTTTTTATCTGGAAAATACCAAAAAAGTATAGTAAAACATCTTTGGCAAGGGAAATAGATCATTTCATAATTGCTGGTGGGAGAACAAATTGATACAATTTCTTAGGAGGATAATTTGGTAATATCTGTCACAATTACAAGTGTATACACCCTTTCACCTAACAGCATGATTTCTTGAGATTTATCTTTAACATAAATACTCCCACATGAGTGAAATGACTTATGTTCAAAGTTTTTATATTGTAGCATTTTTTTACCATGACAAAAGATTTAAAACCATTTCAATGCTTGTCAGTAGGGGCTTAGTTAGGTAAATAATGATTCATTCAAACAATGCAGTATTACTTAACTGTTTCTTTTTTCAAAAATTGAAGATGATTTCTTTATGTATAGATCTGGAATGATTTTTACACAAAATTGATAAGTGAAAAAAATAAGGTGCAGAATGAAGTGTACAGTAAATTAATATTGGCATGACATATGGTAGAGGGAGCTTCTATTCACTTGTATATATAGAAGAGATACAAGAATATATTATGTAGAATATCTCTGAATGGACAGCCAAGGAACTAATACTATACTAAAAATATTATCCCAGAAGGAAAATAAGTAGATGGAGGACAGATATCAGAGGAATATTTTTCTCTGCATAGCCTTTGTACCTTGTAAATATTGAATATATGAAAGTATTGCATATTTTCAAAATTAAATAAAAGCTAAATTCAAAAACTATCTACACATATGCCCAGCCTTTCCTAGGGTTATTTTAACTCTTGAAATAAAATTTTCCTATTTTAGAATTTCTCTATCATGAAATGGTACTTCTTAACCTACCCATACACTGCAGAGAAACAATGAAATAATCAATATGAAAATACTTTGTAAACTATAAAGTACTATACATATGCAAAAACAAAACTGTGTCTACATAAACAGCATTGACTAAGCCTGGATCCCTGCTATGAAATATAGACCTAGTATGCTAATACTTTCGTTGAAACTCAATGCTGAAGGCTGAAAGTTTGAGAATGTTACACAAATTCTAACCCATTTATTTGCTAATTGTTTATTCTAGCTCCTAAGAATGATGTTTAGCCTTAAACACAAATAGGAACTCACTTTGCATCATTCAATATTTAAAAATAGGTATGTGTAAATCAAACAATACATATAAGGTACTAAGAAAGATTGCAATCTCAAAGAACTCTATGGTGAGTATTTGCTTCCAAGAGAGAGAACCTTTCTAAAAAAAAAAAAAAAACAGTTATCCCAATCATGAGAGTGTATCTGTACCCAGTAAATGCAAATTTTTGTACATTTAATTTCGTTTCCCCAAAGAGACACAAATACTCATAAACATTCTAGAATGGGGATGTTAAGTAGGACTCATTTTTCTTGCCAGTTCCTATTGGATAATGGTGTCTGCTTGGATCACTCTGTTGGATAGTACTCTGAGGTGGGGTCTGCACTTTGTGGGAAAGAATGCTACAATAATTATGTCTGCCACGTAGGTGAAAGTGAGGAAGGGTGAGAGGGGCCAGGAACGGCCACACCTGTTCTTCATGTCTCCATGATTATATTGTGCAAACCTGAACCACCTATATCCACACAGCTTATTGTCTACAGGAATGTTACTTTATAAGTTGGCTATTTCCCTTAACATGACTTTACTATTACAATGTCTTCATCAACACAATGTTACTATTCCAGGAGGCCCTGGCCCAGGGAGGTAAAAGTTTATCACTTATTCTCAACACTGTTTTTGAAACCATCACTTCAAAACCCTCTCTCTGCTATGTGTACCAGTCGTAAACCATTATATGATAATCTTGACCCAACTCTAATGAAGCCCTTATATTAAAAGGCCCATCTTAAACCAGACATCAAAAACTTCATATATAGCCCAACTTTGCCCTCCGTCTCCAAGATGCTATTAAAACTTTGTCAAGGTAAAAAGCTCCCTTACCATGGTAAGCGACAAACTCAGCTTTGCCTTATCAACCAGTTACTTCAGTGGTATTTTTAGGGAGCAAACATTCAACAATGGAGAGCCTTCTTGGATGGATGTCTTACTTTGATGATTACAGTATATGAGAGAGAGGTGTGTATAATTTGATCTTAAATAAGAAAGCTTTTTATATCTACTGCTAATATGGCTGCTGCCCTATACTCTTCTCTGTTTTATTACATTCATGTGTTACTCTGTTGAATTTCCCTTAAGATTTCTTCTTAATGCTGTGTTCTCCATGCACTTCCCTTTTATTCTTCTGATGTACAATGAAAGGTCTCAGGGATGCCATACATCTATAAGACAACCTTGAACCTGTGGCCACCAGGCAACAATTCACTAAAGATGATCACAATCCTCCAAAGGAACCTTTTACTAATTCTCAAATCTCTCCATGGTCACACTGATTACCCTGGCTCCAGGGGTTGTACCAGTTTATAGTCAACTTGGCCAGTCGGTAGTGTCAGTGTTGGTATCACATGAACTGTTAAACCTCTACAGACATGGTTATCCAGACAGCTTCTTATCCCCCGAGGTCAAAGAAGCCTGTTTTCCATGGAAGAACAATGTTGCAAAGTATTCTTTGAATGGCTGTCCCTAAACCTAGGAGTCTCAAACTGATGCTATTTCTCTGTAGTTTCCTATTTCTTACTTTTAAACTCCCCTCATCCTCATGTCCACCAACTTCAGAGTTACTGGGTTTACAGATGGACCTTTACAACCTAATGTATACAGCAGAAAAAACCAACACAGAAATGTTTTTAACCATTTTATGTTCACAGAGACTCTGATGTGAGGACTTTCAATTATAAAATCATCATAGATCACTAAAGCCATTCTGCAGTTTTAAAAGTAAAAAGAATAGTTTTAGAAATACATCAATAAAGCATTTAAAACAAAAAAATGTGAAGATAAAGCAGAAACGAAGGTTGGCATCATTGCTGAGCTAACTTTACAGAATGGTGGAAGATATTAATTTTTAAAACTAAGATGAGTAAAAAGAAGTAAATGCAATATATACAGTGAACATTTTTCTTGTACTTTGCCTTATGCTTAGTTTTCTTTCCAATGCTTTTTAAAATTTCGTGTCTCTCACATTCTGAAGTGGTGTAACTAAGAGGCCACAATGAAAACATAAAAGAAAAATGAAGAAAATAAAAGATAATAGCTGAATTTTCTATGATGGTTTTATAACTGCTCATTTATATTTTGTATCATTTCTGCTAAGAAAAATAACAAACTGTTTCAGAAAGAGACCCAGAAGAATGAGATTTTTAGTAGTCCATCCCACTTGTCAGTGTGCTACAGTGAGGACAAAGGTGAGTCCAAACTTTTTACTGTATAGCTCTCATTAAAAATTTTGGCATGTTTCTCATACACACACACACACACACACACACACACACACACATACACACATGGGTATAACAGATCATCATGTTATTTCAACTAGATTATACATCTCTTAAAGAGAGAGTGCATCTTTTAAGCTTTTATTTTCCCAGTGTATGCATAGCATCTTGTATATAGCAGATGCTCACAAAAGTGTTTACATTATTTTTCTTCACTGTATTTGCTCAGGCACTTGGGCAACTAGCCCTATTTCTGTTTTGCAACAGGTTTTATGAGCCTGCTACCTGACATTTCTGTCCCTGAAATGACAACTTCCATTCACTGACTTTTGACAGTTGACAAAGAAAGTCTGCAAATAAACAACATGCTAACCAAGCTTAAAAATAAATAAATTGGGACTTTGACCTTATACAACTGTTGCTCTCACAGTAACAAATTTTCTTCTCAGAAAACTCTAACTCCTTTGTCTTACCTAATTCACAGACAATTTAGCTACCACAGATTGGAGCATAATGGCTTGACAGGGGAGAGCACGGGGAGAGGGTTGCCTTAGAAAGGGAGGATCTGCCTCAGAATGTTTATTCTCCAGGAGAAAAAAAAATTTCCCCAGAAAGCCTTTCATCCAGGAGGGATCTGAACTCCTTACAGATGAGAGCTGTTATTTAGTTTCTGCCTAGGCATTAATTTGGGGGGAAGGAAAGGAAAGAGCGAGGTAATCAGTGTAATTTACCTCTAAGGCTCTCTCAATTCCAAGACTGATTTAAAACAGGAGAAAATGGTGGAGCCCAACACAACGGAATTCTGAAGCCCCTCCACCCTCTCCATCTCCATAAAAACAAAGGGGGGGGGGGGGAGAAAGGAAAGAAGGAAAGAAAAAACGGACAAGATAGAAAAACAAAATCCTGCTCCTCCATTTCACTCTCCATGTCTGAGATGACCTACTTCTGTCTAGAGAAAACTCCAGCACTGCAGTGTGCCAGGCTGAGTAAAGGTACCATTCTGCACGTGAGACCCCACGGTAACCAGAGCAAGACACTTCCTCGTCTCCACACCCCAACCCAACCCAACTGGCCTGAAATCGTTTTATAAATTCTGGGGGACTTCCAATCTCTGTCCTTGGCCCTGCGTAAACTGGGGAAAGCGGATGCCAGAAAAGAGATTGAAAAAGTGCATCAGGCCCCGTGGCAGAAATTCAGATGCAGGGTAACACTGGGGCGGGCAGTCGTGGACTCTCCAGTTCGCTCCCTGAGACCAGGACACAGCTGGCTTTGATAAGGACACTAAATACACTATATTTTGGTCTCTAGACCGGCCTCTGGCTGGTGGCACTCAGCCATTCGTCCCCGCCAGTCAGGCCCTGGCGCTGGCTTCCGCGACACGGGGATGCCCATCAGCTGGCAGTCACACCTGTTAGGTGTTTCTCCACTCGCTGCCTCCGCCCTGCAAGCGCCCCACTCGCGGCCGGAGCCCCGGGTGTGAGCGTGCCGAAGGGGGCGGCTGAAGCAGGGCCCGGCGTTCCCGGGCAGACCCCGCGGGACTCCGTGCGGGCGGCTGGGCTGGGAGGGCGCGGGGAAGGCGGGAGAGGTCGAGACGGGCGGAGAGGGCCCTGGGGAGGGCAAGGGGCAGGGCGGCCGCCGCTCGCATTACGCTTCCAGAGCCTGCGGCAGAGGCGCGGGCTGAGCCGCGAAGGGGATGAGGCTCGTACCGGCCCCCGCGTCGCTCCCCGCGGTCCCGGCGCCTCCTCCCCGCGCCTGGCCTCTGCGCCGGTTAGGCCGTGCGGGCTGAGCGCGGGCGCTGGCCGGCCACACCTCGACCGCGAGGGCAGGGCGCGGCGGGGCCACGGCGGGGGGACTCCAGGACCCGGGCGGCCCGCGCGTCCCCGGAGTGCACCGGCTCCCGTCGCCGCGGGATCGCGGCCGGGACGGAGCTCCCTGCGCGCCCCCCGGGGGCCGGCAGCGGCCGGGAGGCGGCGCGGGGCTCGGCCGCTCGGCCCCGCAGCTCCGAGCACACGGTGGAGGGGGCGCGGGCTCAGGCGCCGGGCAGCCTCCTGACCGATGGCAGGTAGCGACGTGGACAGCGAGGGGCCGGCACGGAGAGGCGGCGCGGCACGGAGTCCGAGGGCCCCGGGAGGGCCGGGAAGCGAGGCGGCCGCGGGCTGCCCCGAGTCGCTGTCCGCCGCCGCAGCGCCGGCCGAGGGTGCCGCGCTGCCCGCCTGGATGCGCCTCTACTTCTACGGGATGCACGGGATCGCCCTGGACGTGCTGGTGTCTTCGGTCCGGCGCTTCGCTCGCAGCCCCGACCTCCGGATGCTGGGCTTCTCCTCGCCCTACCGCTGCCTCCTGCACTCGCTCACCCACTTCGCCCTGGAGAGGGTCTACCTGCAGCGGCGGCGCTGTCCCAGCGCCTTCGTCTTCAATTTCCTCCTCTACCCCTCGGCTCACGTGGGGCTGCAGACCCTGACGGGCCAGGCGCTGCCGCTCAGCCTGGGCGGCGGGCCGGGGGGCGCCGCGGCGCCGGGGGCGCTGGACCTGGCGCTGCAGTACGTGCTGGCGCTCTACCACTGCCGAGTGTTCCTGAAGCGCTTCCTGCGCTTGCGGTACCCGCGGCCGCGGCAGCAGCAGCGGAGGGGCGCGCTCCCCGCCCCTCCGGGGGCCCGGGCCGCTGCGGCGGCCAGTGCCCGGCGGCGACGACCCCGGGGTCCCAAGGGCGCCGGGGGAGCCCCCAGCCAGGGGCTGCCGGACCTGCTCCGCTTTCTTTTCTTCGGAATGCACGGCTTCCTAGATGAGATCTTCTTCACCTTCTTCTTTAACGTGCTGGGGCAAGGGGACAGAGCAACCAGTGGTCACACATCGCTCTGGTCCTTCCTTATGTATGGCAGCTGCAGTTTCGTGGTGGAAAAGCTCTACTTCCACCTTCACTACAGCCGCGGTTGGGGGGCCTGGAAGCGGGTGCCCATCTACGTGATCTTCATCTACGCGTGGGAGTTGTCCTGGGGTCTGGGACTCCGCACGTGCGGGGCTTGTTCCTGGGACTATTCTCACTACCCACTCAATTTCATGGGCCTCATCACTCTGATGTATTTACCTGGTTGGATATTCCTTAGTGTGTACCAGGACCTACTTTCCAACGTGTTGTGGCAGGTACAGTATGTACCAACTAACTAAAACCAAAAAAAGAAGGGGAGAAAAAAGGAAAAAGAAAAGAAAGAAAGAAAAAAAGTCACTGGATTCCCACAAATGAATGCAATTTATTTTTACACATATAAAGCAGAGTGGGTTTTTTAGTCTTTTAATTTTTATACACTTTACTAAACTCTGCCAATGTGTTTTATTCGACATTTTAGTTTTTCTAACTGTTAGGAACCTATGTATAATATGATACTTTGAAATATTGCTCAAAACATAACTCAAAGTACTTAACTTGTCAATATTTGAAACTTTTACAAGCCCAAACAGCAAAACCGTTATACCTTAACATCCGAAAACTGGGCATAGATGAGCGATAGCTGCTAATTAAAAATAATTAAAAGGAAGTTCTTTAAATCAGAGAACAGTGATTTTTATAAGATTTGGCGAAATTTTCTGATTTAATGATTTGTTTACTTTCTTTTTAATCCAATTTCATTTTAATTCCTTGCCATATTTACCAATGACTGCTGAAACTCGACTAGTACTCCTGAAATTATAGTTAACAGCTCTTAAAGTGCCTCTATCTAGTACACAAGTGAAAAGAAGATGACAAATGTGAAAGCACGTCCTATGAATAGATTTTTAAAGGAGAAGTCTCTTCTAGCAACTCTGGCAGGTGACACTGTGTTAAGATATTTGATATCCATCCTAGAAATGATTGCTTTCCAATGTGGTTTAGCCTTAAACACCACGTGTGTCAATGTTGATCAGATCCTGTGTTATCTATGGCTGTAAATTTTTGTTACTGTGCAAAAATGTAAAATGTTTACCCTACATGTCCAAGGGCCAAGTAAAATTGTATCACCTTCAATAGTGTTCTAACCCTAACGACCCTTTCTACATGGAGCTTCAAGGGTAGAAAGAGTACTTTAGAATAAAATGAACCTGAATGTTCACTCTAATTATAATGCATTAGGCTTAATTGTTTTCTGTGAATACAGATATGTTTTCAGCATATCTCTGCCATGGCTCACTTGTAAACATTTCTCTTTTTCCTTCTGGTCCCAGAGTTCTTGGACCAGACCTGATGTAGTAATGTCCATTATTAATCCATGGTAGCTTTTAGTGACTTATTACTAATGTCTGGAAGCTCTAAAGTTAAATGAAATGATGTAAACCACTTTAAGAAATCATGTCTAATTAATTAATAATGTACTTTGAGGTTGTTTGCTGTTTTTATCATATACTATTTATAAAAGACAGTAGAATTGAGGATGGTTCAGCCAAGGGTGACTAATTGCTTCTCAGTTTTCATTACAAAGATAATTAGGAAAACTTACTGTGTGTAGAAATGAGTAGTTTCGTATTCAAATCATCAGATTGCCTATGCTGTAAAAAAGGGACTTTTTCCTGTTTTCAAAAAATGTTTACTATGGCAGTAGAAAAGAATATATATTTAAATTTGATTAAGTTAGGTGTGGTTCTAAGAGTGTTATATTATTTTAATCTACTATCAACCCTGCCTGTGAAATGGATCATATCAAACATAATTTTACCAGTCAAAGCTGAATAGGAACTTAAAAGTATGGTGACTATTTGCGGACAGTTTCACTTAAGAAAAGTTCTTTATGATACTTGGTCATGGAACAAAGATTTCTAAAAACCCTGGGGAGAAAAAAGTATAACTACAGACACTAAAGTTAGGCAGATGCTGGACACAATATTTGTAACTCAAATGTGACATGTGCACATGAATCTGAGTCAAGTACAGTACCACTTCACAGCACACAATCCTGTGAACCTGTGAACACTTCATCAAATCCATGACTTCCGAAATACTTGCTAAATGTACACATTTGCACAATGCCCTTCACGTGCTGCTCCTTGGCCCTGCTGACTGGCCTACCAGCATCCTCAGGGTCAGAAATCCATCAGAGGAAATAGGAAAGCATGCTATTTTGTTTTGCTTTTAATATTAATCCTATTTTAAGGAAAGATCAAGGTTTTCATTCATTTTGTTCATTCAAGAAATAATTACAGAGCCTCCACTATTTGTCAGGCACTTGCCTGGACTCTGCGTACAGCAATGAACCAACACGGAATCTCTGTCCTTGTGAAGCTCACATTCTAGTGTTTTGACTTACATGAGATTATAATTATTTGCAAAGCTGCCGTTTTAGTAAAAGTCTATGAGAGGCAGTTGCTATGAGGATTCTCATCAAGCCTGTCCCTGGAATACCAATCCATCACCTCCAAAACAAAAGCCTGTTAATAATCCCTTTGCTAGTTCTACAAAGAGCTAATTCTTCTGGGTTCAGGAAGTGATTAGCCTATTAACTCAGAACCTTGCTTAGGGCTTCTTATTCTTGTGTTTACTCAACTTCTTAAAAGGGACATTTTGCTGCAAACTTTGATCTTTAAGGAAAAAGCAAGGAGAAAAGGAACCATCAGATCATTCAATTTTGTTACTCATTAGCAATTGAAATACAGAAATGATAAGGCAATATAATGATAGTTAATGTTTAGGTAGCACTTACCACCTACCAGGAATTTCACCAAGATGTATATGTGTGTGTATATATAATGAAGTGAATAACATATTCATATATATCTTAAGTGAATATATATATCTTATATATATCATGTATATATCTTAAATAGATATATATTTATATGTGTGTACACATATTTAGTTAAACCTCCAACAGCCCTCTCTTTACAGATGAAGACAAGGAAACTGAAGCCCAAATAGGTTAAGGAACTGCCCAAGTCATAAAGCTATTAAGCATTTAGATTTGAACCCAAGTATAGTGGACACCAGGGTTTGCTTAACAGCAATGTGGTCATGCCTCAGTCTACTGACCACAGTGATTTTGGATCGTCTATGGATTTCACTTTACAATCTGTATTGCCCTTCCCTTCTGCTACCACAGATTGGAGGGTGGCTGCATAAAAGCCAGACACTAGTAGCAAAAAGATTTTCATGTTGCCTTTTTATTCCGTGGTAAATAACAAGGAAGCTAATAGCAGGATGCATAACTGACAATGAGCCTAGTTCTAATCCCCAGATGATGAGTCTTTATATTAAGTGGTGCTCTGATATGGAGTTCCTCATTTTGTCAGATAGTTTTGAGTATAAAAGTATCAGAATAATATGCCAAAATGCAAGATACCTCATATCACAAGATAGGGAAAATACATATAATTATTATTGTACATTTAATACAGTCCTAAGAATAAGTGTCATTGAAAGAGTTAAACAGCCAAAAATTAAAATTAAAATTTTTACAGACATTTATTCTGAGTTTTACTAAATACCTCAGACTCTAAGAAATTTCTTAATAGAAAAACATGAGAAAAAACAAGTAACAAACATTTTTTCTCTATGTTTTACTTATGCAATACTTAAATTTCTGATTAGAAGTGCTCTAAATTTTCAATCAATTCTATCTGGGCTCTGAATCTAAAAAGGAATATAACTCTTTGAGTTTTTCATGTTAACAATAAATACAGAACTTCCTATGTCATCCAAGATGCCAATAAAGCTGATAATTTATTTCAATATTTCAAACATTTTAATGATTCAGTGTACTTAAGCATAAATACTTTATTACAAATATTTGACATTTCATGCTTCAACTCAGCAAAACTCAGCTTATAAAAATATAACCTGTCCTTTATTGTTTAAGAAACATCTCTAATAGCATAATCCTGCCCCTTTGGGGGAAAAAAAGACTTTCTACTCTTTTGAAATGGTTTCTGTTGGCATGATGGACCAATTCTGTTTAAAAAGGATGGTGAAGGAGTATTTTGGTAGACTGCCTTGGTTCTTTTTCCACTTCCAAAGCACATAAAAAATCAATATCCTTAGAAAGGAAGTTATACTCATGATACAGAGAGAGTGATATATAAGTCATTGTCTTGTAGAATCTGAAAGCATTTTAATAAAATCAATCTCTCTTTATATTAAGTCTTTTACCTTTTAAATTAATTTTAAATATTCTCTCTCCAGCAGTGCTTAATGGAGCTAAACTCCTTTATTGAAAGAAGTAAAAGTGGACGAAGTCCCTCCTCCTCCCCCTGTGAAACACATTCCTCAGTTTATGCTGAAGTGAAAGACGGAAGTAAAAGATGGTTCTGTTCCATTGCAGTTTTGTTTTGTTTTTTCCTATTCTTAGGCTTGGTACCACAGGAACCAACAAAAACAGTGATTGTCTGTGTGGACGTCTATTCCCTAGAATTAGCCTCATTCTAATTTTTCACATTGAGGCTTCAAGCCAGCACACAGGCAGTGGCTTCCAGTCACTGGCAACCCAGATTATAAATTAACCTGCGATATAGTTAGAGAAATTTTTCCTTAGAGAATGTTTCTTTTAAGATAAAAAAATATATAAAAATAGAGAATTGTTTGCTTAATTTCAAAATTATCTTTGCAAAAATTGTCAAGTAAATTAGCAGACAACTGAGGTAGATTGTTTCTTGACATAGGTTTAATTTTCATCTTACCTCTTAATAATTCTATCAGAATGCAAAAGTCATGTGGATCAACTTTTCCACCTAGAACAAAATATATCTTTATCTCTTTGCCATGATTAAGGAGAATTAAAAGTTGACTGAAACCATGAAAGTTAATAACAGCCAGCTTTCCACCCAAGGCAGGAATTTGTATCTCTGAAAGAGGGTTCCTCAGCTCATCTTGTACTATTCAAGACAGTATGAATTGTGCTTTTCACGCAAAGACTAAATGGAGGGAAGCGGTGAGCAACTGAGTTGATAAACCCCACTGACTATTAGTGAAGTAAGAAGGCTTCCAAAGCCTTTAGGAGCTAATATATACCAGTCATCCTTATTGTTTATTACCAAAAAAAAACACCTTTTTTAAAGAAACTCTTCATTAAAAAAAAAAAATCATTGTTTCCTTTTGTTGGGACTCAGAAGACAACACTGAAGATGAAGGCTCAGAAGCAGCCACAGAAGCAAAAGTTTTTCTCTGACCTTCTCCTGCCCTCCTGTCTCTGAGTCCCGTTCTGCCCTGAGGCTTGCCATAGAAACTAGAATCCTTCTTCTCCAGGGCAGGTCATAGAAACCAGAACCCCTTTTCCCCAAAGCCAGTTACAAAACCTAAAAATATTACAATAACTTATTGCAGTAACTTTCCCTCTACCTTTCTGTGTAAAAACTGGCCATAGAGAAATTATCTGACTTACGCTGTTTGACTATAGGTCATGAGGCCCCCATTCCAGAGAGGATCTGACTCCATGCCCAGAAGGAAAGAATCCATGCTCAGAGAAGAATCTAGACAGACAGGCCTTACCGCCATACCGGGTTCCCCCACTCAGTCTATTAGCATTAGATTATACCCTTTCTGTGCAGTGGCTGTTCATACTTTGTTGAACCTAAGCATAATAGTGGACAATTCCCTTGTATCTTTGGGTCTTCATTCTGAAGGCTCCCAGTACATATTAAATAAATTTTGTAGGCCTTTTCTCCAATTAATTTGCCTTTTGTGCGTTGATTTTTCAGGGAAACTTCAGAGGGCTCTACTTTCTTTTTGGCCCCTATAATTCTTTTGTCATGATACCTCTGGTCTACTTATCATATCTTTTCAAATGATACTTCATTCACCAAGCCTAAGTAGCAGGGCTTTGAGAGCTTTGAGAGTATTTATAATTACTTCAGAAAACAAATCACATTGGCTGCAGGTATGGGAGTAGATTAAATAGTAGACACCCTGCTTGAGCCATTGGAGTCTCAACCTGGTCTAACTTAGGAGAAGTCTTTGGCTAGCTGTGCCAGTCAACCTACAGAATATCACCTGGTGGAGTTTCCTGGTAACTTCCCCTGGCAGGCCTAAACAGCTGCACCAAGAAAGGAATTGAAAGGCTATAGGTGTTATAGAGACAAGTAGCTGATCAAGGAGAGGTGAAAGATGCCATGGGTCAACACACCCGTCCAAAAAAATTGTTCTTACCATATTAAGGAGACAACTAGCCTCACTTTTGGTGAGATTCCAACAGACATTTCTACTATATAAAAGAGATTTTATTAAAATGCTATTAATATCCATAATGAAAATAAAAGTTGCCTTATAGAATCTCAGATTCAAAACTTCAAATATTTGAAAAATCACTGTTGGAGGAAAATAATATAGAGAAGAACATGCAAAAAGTTTATATCATATTGTTCTGATTACCCACTAACTTCTAGGAACAAAAACTAAAATATGCTCTTGCTGAAGGAGAACTATTTTAGTCTTAACCTTTTATTAGAAGCAATGAATGGACAGGAAGAAAAAATAAATAAAAGTGTTCCCTGGAGTACAAGGGATCGAGCACTCAGATTCCCTATGTTTAAAAGCACAAGTTTAACAAAATTTATCACAGTACGTACTTTTAATGATGATGCTTCCAGAAAACAAAACAAAACAGAAATAAAAATAAAGTCAGAAATTGAAGATATATTGAATAAGATAGTATTCAATAGCCTTAGAGAACCTATGTGTTATTTTTCTATGGCTAAAATAACCCAAATATATGAATGTTATTCTAGGTCTTTACAGGATGCAAGATTTGCATTCCAAAGAAAATTTTATGTTCAAGAAACACTGCACACCCTAGGTTTGACTGAGCACAAAAATGTATACTTTATTGTGTTAATATTTATTCAATGAAATTTCTGAGTTTATTTTTTGTGTAATGATGTTATTGGACATGCTATAAGAGTTTTGATAATAGTGTCATTGAAGTATCTACCCAATGCACAGGTAAATAGACCACAACTTATTAAAAATATAAAATCATAGAACTTTAGAACTTGAAGAGATAACTAAAGGTTATCTAGTTCAACCCTCAGCTAATAGAGTAATTCCTTCTAGAGTAGCTTAGACAGGTGTCTGTCCATCCTCTTCACAATCACTTCCAACAATGAAGATCGTTGTATTGATACTGGTATCTCCCAGGTCAACCCATTTCTTTATTCTATAGCTTAGGTTGCTAGAAAGTTCCTAACAGTAAGACCACATCTGTAATTTACACTCACTTTTCCAAGCTTTTCATCCATAGACAAACCAAAGACCAAAGGTTTGAAGAAGGTTTCCAGGTGTAGCTTAATTGTCTAACTCCAGGCTAAATATTCCAAAGTCTTTTATCAATATATAATAAGGTATACAATAATAAAACTATTCTCTACCTTGATCTAGACATGCAAATAAGGAAACAACTTTTCATATAGTTAACTTTTTATGCAGCTCAATCACATCATTGTTTCAACTGAATTTTCATTTATCTAAATACCGTAGGTCTCTTTCCTATGAACTGCCATTAATTAAGCCAAGTGGTCCTCTTGATACATTTGTATGCTCATATAAAAATATAGGCATGGATCTGTGTTATTCCCATACTCCGTGACTAGGACCTAAAAGTGAGTTAGAGAGGAAAGAAGGCAATTATAGTGAAGAATGGAAAAGTTTATTCTTCATTTCTTTTGTTTCTTTTATTTTCCTGCTGTCTTCTTTTGCAGGTAGACATAGTGTCATTTTCTCTGTTTTCTCAACACTTAGCAAAGAACCTAGTCAAGTGTAGATGCTCAAAACATTTTTGGTCAATGAATTTATCTGAATTTTTATGTCAGACATAATTCAATAATAAAAGGAGGAATTAGGAATGTCACCAGGTGGTAACAAGAGATTTCAACAGGATGATTATTTATGGAACATGCACGAGAATCACCTGTGCCTAGAAAAAGGATATCCATATTCACATTCTTCCCTCCTCTGCTCGGCAGCTTGGTTCCCTAGGCACAGAGCTCAGCTAGTTCTCTAAGAGAGTTTGGCTACATTGTGGATTTTTAAACTTGTAGGCTAACCTAACTACTCTTTAAAACATTATTTCCGAGCCATGAATTTAAAAAGGAAAAGTGATATTCATGTGAACCAGTGGCAGGTGTACTACATGATTCTTCCCTAAAGAATGATTTGCTCAGTTTGCAGCTCGTCGATGTCTCTTGGTTTTCATCATTGTTTCTGATGATGGCCTTCTGGATTTTGGCAACTTTTGAATAGAGAAATAAAAATAAAATTCAAAATTACTTAATTTTTTTAAATTGCTAGGACTGGCACCTGGCAAATATTTATGTTTTATCATCCATGGATCTGATTCATTTCTTGGTATTCCAACTCCAAATATTATTGGCAGATTGTATTAGTCAGGGTTCATCAGAGAAACGGGATCAACAGAGTGAGTGTGTGGAGGGGGGAGAGAGAGAAAGAGAGAGAGAATGCTATGGTATAAAGTCAACACATCTGATAAGAGAATAAGAGAGGGCAGAAAATAAAGGTATTTTCTATGCATACATATTATGTACACATAAACATATTCATAACAAAATAAGGAGGAAATACTCATGACAGTTATAGTTCTCATTTTTATAACTCGTCACATGGGCATAGCTGGTATTTTTAACTACCTTCTTCCACCATCCATTTTGTATTCCCTTTGCTTTTAACCAATACCTCAGCTGGTCATGGTTCTTTGTCTAGTGAGGTGAACAAAACTCTCATTCTTAAAAGGTGTGGACCATCAGTAGTCCTGCTTGGATTGGGTTGTTGTAGTTATTTTTCCATTGCCTTTAATCACAGGGCATAGTAATACTAAGATACTGCCTAAGGGATCTCCTGTATTCCAGACATACTCTCCCTTGCCTCCATTGTAAAGCAGTAGTCCAATTATTGAGGATTAATTCAGGATTCAGGATTAATTACCCCAGCTAGCACAGTAACTCCCTTCTATGCCTGTGGATTCAGAAGCATGAGAAGCAGTCTAAAGTAACTGTGTGGCAGTCTTAACTTCCAGTTCAATAGAATCATTGTATGTCCTAGTGGAAGCATTCTTCGCTTTGGAACTAAGACCTCTAGGCCAGCAGAGCACAAGGTCATGGGAACAGGAAGCAAAAACTTTGCTAGTAGGTCACTAGGGGCAGTAGTGACTGGTGTCATTCCCAGGTCTACCCTTTAATTCCTGGACCTGTGAATTCTGGCTATAGGAGAAATAGCTATATGATTCGTACTATGCTGAACCTTCTCCCAGCCTGCAAGGTATTGCCACCTACCTGGTGCTATAACTGAGTCTTCAAAAGGCTATTCCAGGCCGGGCGCGGTGGCTCACGCCTGTAATCCTAGCCCTCTGGGAGGCCGAGGCGGGTGGATCGCTCGAGGTCAGGAGTTCGAGACCAGCCTGAGCGAGACCCCGTCTCTACTAAAAATAGAAATAAAAACTATCTGGACAACTAAAAATATATATAGAAAAAATTAGCCGGGCATGGTGGCACATGCCTGTAGTCCCAGCTACTCAGGAGGCTGAGGCAGTAGGATCGCTTAAGCCCAGGAGTTTGAGGTTGCTGTGAGCGAGGCTGATGCCATGGCACTCACTCTAGCCTGGGCAACCAAGTGACACTCTGTCTCAAAAAAAAAAAAAAAAAAAAAAAGGCTATTCCAGAGAGATAGGATCAAGATAGCCAACTAGACCCAGGTACAATATATATATGTGCCTCCTTCACAGAGAGGAACCAGAATAGTAAGCAGATTCTCACATTTAACAGATCATCTAGGAGAGAATGCTAGGATTCACCAGGGAAACAGTGAGAAGCACCAAAAGTGGATAAGGAGAGAGTTCAGGGGAACTTGCCCAGCCTGGGGCTGGCTAATGGCTGGGAGAAGCTCCTGGATATGGTGAAACAGTAAGAGAGATATACAGTGCAAAGGAAAGGCAATCAAGATCCCTGCTAACTAAATTATGACATAAGGCTGGAGAGTTAATACACCCATGAGATTGGACAATGAAGGTGTATTGCTGGCCTTACTGGCTGAAAACAAAGTGGGTCTGGTGGGTCTTATCAGCAAGTATAGATAAAAAGGCATTTGCCCAATCAATAACTACACAACAGGTAGCAGGGGATGTTTTAATTTGCTTAAGCAATAAAACCACATCTGGTATAGCAGCTGCAATTGGAGTCACCACTTGGCTACATTTATGATAATTCACTGTCATTCACCAAGCTCCATCTGTCTTTTACACAGACCAAATAGAAGAGTTGAATGGGGATTTGGTGGGAATCATCAACTTTGTATCTCTCAAGTTCTTGATAACGGCACTAATCTTGCAGTCCCTCCAGGGATGTGGTATTGCTTTCGATTCACTACTTTCCTAAGTAAATGCAGTCTAATGACTTCCAATCAGCCTTTCCCACCACAGTAGCACTCACTCCACAGGTCAGGGAACCAATGTGGGGACTCTGCCAGCTAATAAGTATGGCTATGCCAATTATGTATTCTGGAACTGAGGAAATAACTACAGAATGAGTTCAGGACCCACACTGTGAGATTGAACTGAGCTAAAACTCCATTGATCACCTAACCTTTATGAGCCCTTACATTGACTAGAGGGCCACAGTGACATTTTGAGTCTCCTGGAATCAATGTCAGTGAGTGTAGACTCAGAGCCTTGAGGGCTTTTCTAAGTCAGTGAGAAGAAGAAGAAGCCTACAAGAGATACAGGAATAAATACAGTCAGATTGGCAAGAGCCCCAGAGAATGTGGTCTCACTGACAACAGAAGTGTCTTAGTTCATATGGGCTTCCGTAACAAAATTCCATAACCTGGGTAGCTTACAAAATACCAGAAACTTATTATTCACAGTTTCGGATGCTTGGAAGTTCAATATCAAGGCACTAGCAGATTTGGTGTCTGCTGAGGGCCCATTTCCTGATTTATAGATGGCACCTTCTCCTTGTGTCCTCACATGGTGAAAGAGACAAGCAAGCTCTCTCAAGCCTCTTTTATAAGGGCACTAACCCCATTCATGAGATATGGAGTCTGAGGGACACAAACTTCTGACCACAGCAGGAAGGATGTGTTCAATATCATCAATTTCAGCTTAGAACAGAATCAGTGACCATTGTATTTCAGGATATTTAGAAAAGCAAAATGTAGGCAGGGATGGGGGGGTATCGGATTAAAATATATTGAGGAGTGCAACCTAAGAAAGTGGAGACAATGGAATAAATGACTTGTTTGAAAAGTTTGACTATGAAGGGGTGAAAAAAGACTTCCCTGTACCAAAATATGGATGTGGAGTCAAGGAAGAATTTCTTTATTCTAAATTGAGAGATTTGTGCAAGTATAAATGCTGGTGGGGAGGAATGCAACCCAGTATAGAGGTTGAAGATCTAAAATATAAAGAGGATATAAAGCCTCATGGATAAAGTGTAATTAGGAATGATTGACAACTACTGACATTATTGAGAGTTCACTGTTTGTCTCCTAAGCATGACATGTATCAGCTTATTTAATTCTTACAGCAACCTGATGAGATAGGCACTATTGTCTCCATTTTTATCTATGCCATAACTGGGACACACAACTGGGACACAGGAGAGCTAACCATCTTTCCCAAGGCCACAGTAGTAGAGCCAGGACTTGGACTCAGGTGGTCTGGATCCCAAACCTGCATTCTCTAAACATTTACACTGACAGGTGGAGGAAAAAGGAAGCTCAAAAGGACATAGGGTAGAAAGGGAAAAAGGACCTAGGGCTGGTACTATACTAAATTTGCCTGCTGCCCTTCTTATACAATCTAAAAAAGAACCCAGAGGAAGCTTCTGAAGTCAGCTCTACTCAAAGAGAATTTAAATTTATATATAATGACTAACTTTTGTATTTTTAATTCAACCATTTATTCAGCAATGATTTATTGAGCACCTACTCTATAGCAGGTACTGAAAATGCTCTAGGAATAAAAAATGAGCAAGTCTGACATGATACCTTGATACCCTCCCTTATTGTATTAGTCAGCTTCAGCTGCCATAACAAGACACCAGACTGGGTAGCTGAAACAGCAGAAATTTATTTTCTTGTAGTCCTGTAGGTTAGCAGTCCCAGATCAAGGTCCAACAGAGTTGGCTTCTGGTGAGGGCTCTCTTCCTGCTTTGCAGACTTTCACTGAGTTCTCACATGGTGGAAAGAGACTGAGCTCCTTGGGGTCTCTTCTTATAAGAACACTAATCCTATCAGATCAGGGTCCAGCCTTACAAACTAAGGTAACTTCAGTTGCTTCTGTAAAGGCCTTTATCTCCACATTCAGCCACATTGAGGGTTAGGCTTCAACATATGAATCTGGGGGGAATACAATTCAATCTATAGCACTTATTATCTTTTAATTCCTACAGAGACTCTGTATGGTATTATTATTGTTATCTACAGCTTATGGACGAAGCCACTGAGACTTCGTCTGCACACAGCTAGTAAGGGACAGGTGTGACGCTCCATTTCAACATTCTTTTTAGGCAACATTATCTCTTGGAAAGTTCAGGGCTGTGTCATTAGACAGGGGAGAAGAGTATCCAAAAAAGGCAATATGGAGCATCCAATTAGTTTTATCCTTCTAATGTTATATAACCCAATTGTTATTGTTTTTTTTATTCTCTCTGGGGAAGAGCTCTACTTTGTCCATGACCAATTTTAACCTTTCTTAGAATTCCTGCATAGATTTCTAAGTCATCCTCCTCCCCATTTTTTTTCTTCTGAATCTATCTACTTTGTTATCAGAAGGTCAGTTCTCTGCAAACATCTGAGCCCAGACACTCTGTCTCCAGGCCTTTCTGAGAACTGTGACAGAGGCCTTGAAAGGCAACTATACTAATTCACTTATTTATGGAATATGTTTTGAGAAGAGGGTTTAAAATATTTGACCAATGATATTCGAGAGTATAAAATCAATTTCTAATGTGTTATAAGAGGGGTATTATAGATATATTAAATGTAGTTGTATTATAAACTACATTTCCATTAAGTTTATAGGGTATTTACTTCCATTTCAAAAACATGAATTCCTAATTATATTTTTAGATGATCTATAAATAACACCAAATATGTTTATTAATGGTTTGCTCTTTGGGGCATAAAATAGATAACATAGATAAGAAGGTATTTGGCTTTCTTAGCCAAATGAAAGATTTTTTTTTTTTCAATCCAGATAATCTTATATTACTTTGGAAGTTATGTGCAAATTGCAAATCAGGCAATTTAGATGCAATGTCGAAGGGAAATGGTGGTCTCCTAAGGAACTACCATTTGTAGTTTAAATGTTTAGCCTGTTCCTTTTCCAATTAAAGCACAACACAGTAAAGAGACACATCTCTCACATTACCCTTTATATTAGAAATCGTTAGCCTCAGATAAGCAATAAAAATAGTCTGAGTGAAAGTTTTCTGCTGAAGCAGCTAGGTGAATTTTATGAAGATATATAAATTCCACATTTTTAAACTTTAACCCAAAAATTGTCTTTGAGGGTACTATGGGTGCCTTAATGGTAAGGAATTCTGTTAGAGGTTAACCTGCTGCCCCCAAATATTAATAGGTTAAGGAAGTTGATTAAAAACTTCTTCCATTGGAAAAGGTCAATGACTGAAATTAGCTATTCAAAATTACTTTTCTACAAAACCACTTTATTTTCCAATATCAATCTTTCTTGAATAGTCCCATTCACTAAACCAGTTAAATGTTTGATAAATAATTTGAAAATCAACTTTATGCCAGTCCTGTCCAATAGAACATTCTGCAGTGAGACATGTTCTGTGCCTGCACTATCCAATATCCACTAACCACATGTGGTGACCGAGCAGCTGGAATGTAGCTAGTGTACCTGAGGAGCTAAATTTTAAATTACATTTAATTTTAATTAGTTTAAAATGAAATTGTTACATGTCGCTAGTTGTTACTGTATTGAGTTCCACAGCTCTATACTATTTGTATTAGTTTGCGAGGGCTATTGTAAAAAGTGACACAAACTGGATGGTTTAAAGGACCAGAAATTTATAATCTCACGGTTCTAGAGGATAGTAGACCAAAATCAAGGTGTCAGCAGTGCCATGATCCTTCTAAAACCTGGAGGAGAGAATTCGTTCTTGCCTCTTCTAGCTTCTGGTGTTTTCCAGCAATCTTCGGTGTTTCTTGGTTTGTAAATGTGTCACTCCAGTCTCTGTTTCCATCATCTCGTGACCATTTTCTCTCTGTATGTCTCTGCACTATGGTGTGAATTATGCAAATACTACCTTTATGTGAGCAGGTGTATGGAAACAGATTGAATAGAAGATGATATCAGAAGCTACATCCTCCTACTCTAAACCCAATACCTGTTAATGGACTTTCAACAAGAAATATTATCCATCATATTAAATTGATTGTTTTGCTTTATGACTTGCTTTATATTAATGTATAGATTTCTTTTGTGTTTGTGTAAGAGCTATAAACACAAGATTTGGTCCCTGTTTTTGTTTATTAAGCAACTTCGTAATAAAAATTATAAATCCATGGTCATTTTTTTTCTCTTTATGGGAGTATGTCATATAAGTCTCAGAAACAGAATCCTGCAACTTTCTTTTTATTATATAATTTGTTTTGTGGAATAGCTTGGTACTTCTAGCTATGGCTTTATCAGAAGAAAACTTTTAAACAAAGCATTAAAATTTTTTCAAATAGAGATACATCTACATGTCTGGACTTCATGAGGTGCTATACAATGTTCTCCTTAACACAACTGCATTTCTTATTCTCCTTATGAGGCTGAAAAGAAATTGAAAAAGTGGAGACTAAGCAAATGAAAATAATTTAAACTGATGCTATAAATTTGAAATTAAAGTCCCTCTATTCTGTTAGAGTCCTCTGTATTCACAAATAGTAAAATCCTTAGGAGACTGAACTTTGAAATTCAAAGAAAAGATTTTATGAATTTGAAAGAAATGAGTGTCAGTGTAGGTTTTACATATCAATGAATATGTGGAATAGGAATTGAAGAGACACTGAAGAGGAAGCCTGCCATTGCACAAAAACCATAGGCTGTGTCTTCCCTCTACCAGATGATGCTTTTCAGAGTCCCATAACCTCTTTCATCTCTTTCTTGTTAGAGGCTTTCCTCTGTTCTTGGCCTTTTAACTCTCTCTGCTCCCCCTTGTGCCCTCTCTGTGGAATTCACTCACCTAGATGTGGTTCCCACCAGTAGGACTCCAAGGTGATCAGTTCCTATTTGATTAATGAATGACCCTCTCCTATGGGATCAGCCCCTGTTGGTATCCAGATAAATTCAGATTTAAACTAATCTTATCTTTTTGTGTTTACCCAACTTTGAATTCTTATAAATTTTCACACAGGCATTGAGTAGGTAAATTTAAAATTAAATATGTAACTCTGTAGGCTGACTCCTTAATTCACTGAAGTGGGGTGGAGTTGGAGAGCATATGGCGCATCCCAGTCAGAGGCAGGGAGGTAGGAAGCCAGGGGAGGAGTGGCTGCGAGGTGAACCTGGAAGAGAGGTCAGGCTGCGAGGAGATGTGTATACTGTGTGTGCTGAGGTAGGATTTATCCTGCGGATATTGGGTATTAATTGAAACGGGAAAGTAAAGCATCCATGAGCAGATACGGTTTTAGAAAGATCACGCTGATTAACAAAGGAAGATAGTAAATGGAAAAGAACATGGGAGGCCTCTGTGACAATCCAAGTAAGAAATGCTGAGAGCCTGTGTTAAGGTTGTGGGAGAGGAGAAAGGTGTTTGGAAAGCAGGCTCTGGAAACTTACTGGATATGGTAAAAGAGGCAAAGGAAGGACTGTGACTTCAAGATTTTTAACTTTAAGTATGTGACTGGTGAAACACTGCATCATCCTCATCCTTTTCCTTCTTTTTCTTTCTCTGTCTCATCTCTTTTTACATTTTTAGCTAACATTTTGTCTTAGGACATAGTAGTATCAAGACTGAAAGAATCGCCTTGTGTAAAAATTTCTCATGACTTTTCTGTATTCCGTATATATATTAGCTTGCATATTTATTTCTCTTGTATTTTATGTTAATGAACATTCACTTTGCCAAATGCTAGTTTGTCTCCTCTTTTAAAGTGCTTTGTATATATATCCTGTGATATTTTAAAGACAATAGATCCCTGAAGACCTGGTAAGGTATTGGTGCAGGGTGAGGTGCAACTGGAGAAGTTTCTCAAGGTGTCAGTGAATGAAAAGTGACTAATCTCTGGGCCATCTGAAGTCACAACCCTGCTCTCTGGAGGGGAATCTGAGGCTTCCCAAGGGACTTTCCTTGACCCACTCCAGGGAAAGTGCAGCTGTGCAAAGGATATTTTAATTAGCACAGCAATCCTAAAGTTTTCACACCAATTTAGAGACGGACTGGAGAGGCACAAAGCAACAATTGGCAGCTGCAAATTAAGTGGCTTTAGAAGGAATATAAACAAAAAGCAGGTCTGGGCAATTTCAATCTTTGCCCAGGAGGAAGTAATAGAATTTAAGGATTGCTTCTGGCAAGTTTCCGGATCTGGGGTCAGAAAACAAGCACAAGCAGCACTCCTGGGCAAGGCTGTTTGTTCCCTACCCTCTCTTATCCCCCCTTAGGCTACAGAGGGCTAGCTTGCGAAGTGTGTTTTTAGCAAGAGAGGTAAGACACCCCTCCTAATTGCAGCTTGCAGGAAAGCACTGGGATCAGAGCTAAGTTGAGGACACTTTTCTAGGAGGGCACAGACATGCTGGGTAAAGCCTCAAGTTTAATGGCTAAGAATCCTTCAGTGAATCCCTATTTTTTTTTTTTTTACCCCAGTGATTATGTCTGTGCTCTGACTCTAGAGCCTGTTACAGACTGACCCATGCGACAAATCACCCACCTACATGGGTGTTCTGAAAACAGAGAGTCCTGGTACCTGACCTATTTCTCTGTTGTTGAAACAAAAAGTGAAATACCCATTTAGCCATAGGCTATAGAAGTGCAAATAAGAAAGAAGTAAAGATTTAGTAACAGAGTATATCCTACTGGATCTACATTTGTATAAAAACACTTTTTTTTCTACTTGTCTTTCTTGTCTGTGATCTCAAAAGACAGGCTTATTAAAACAAAAACACCATCATATAAAAATAATGTTATAATAATAGTACCTAATAAATGATAACCTTAAACATAGTACAAGTAAGCGTATAATAATTGTTTTGTATTAGTCTGGGTTTCTTTTGACTACTTTGCATGGTGTATCAAGTGATTTATACAGCTGAACTCTTTTACATTTTTTCAGACAAGCATATCTTAAAGTAATTTGATTAAAATTTTCAAGCAGAAATTTGAAAGTGTTGTGCCTTTTAAAATGTCCTTGCTTTCTTCTTAAATATATTTATTATTCAGTGGCCTGAGAGAATGATTACATTAACATGTTATAGAAGCACATTTTTAAAATATACCGTGTTATAAATTAGAAAAGCACAGGCATGGTTTAACTCTAGGAATATTAATTAGGAATAAGATTAATTTCTGTATTTTTATCATTCAAATATGTCTCTGATAAAGATACTTTAATGCAGTGCTTTAAGTTTCAAAATAAGTTAGTTAAATTTTATTTTTTATAACATTTCATTTCTAAATAGATATGTCACATATATGCCACAAAATTAAAAAAAGTACAAAGGAGAATGAGAAGAAACCAAAAAAAAAATCAAATTAAAGTTTTTTGATATATTCAATACTGTATTGAAATATGATTTTAATGCTTACATATTTTCTGTAAGAATTTATGGTTAGAACTAAGAAAATTGCTTACACTTTAACAAAAAGCAACTAATTGAGAAGTATCAAGGTTAGTTGATTTCCTAGTCATCAAACATTTTGTTGGAGCTGCATGTCATTTATATATCTTGCTAGTTAGTGTAGTAGATTCAGTCATTATTAATGAATATTGACTCCCTCCCCTTCTACGTGGCTGGACTGAACTTTCCTGCCTTTTGTCTTTGAGCTTGGCCAAGTGACTTGCTTTGATCAATGAGACATTAAGAGGATGTGATGATCAAAGGCTGAAAAGCACCTGCACAGTTGAGATTGTTTTCCTGCACTTCTGCTGTCCCCCTGAGAGCAGGCTGGCGCTAGACTGGAGGTAAAAGGAGCAGATCCTCCTCTGATGAGCTGCCCCAGCCAAGCCCAGCCAACCCCAGCCAACCCCAGACACATGAGAAATAATAAAAACAGTTTCTGGAGACACTGAGTTTTGAGATGGTTTTTTATACAGCATTATTTTGGCAACAGATAACCGATACAACCACCAATAAGAAATGCAAGCAACAGACTGCTGGAGTTTGGGGTCCAGTTCTGCCATACACAAGCCCAGTGACCTTTGCACATTTAAGCTTTTTGAGCCTATTTTCACAACCTGTGCAATGTGGAGCATAAAGACAGAGTGCTTCAAGAAGGTAGTTTCTCTAAGAGAAAAATAACTTTGGCTTAATTGGTAAGTTTAACAATGTGGAAATTACATTGAGAGACTAATGGAGGATGTTGGAGGATTTAACGGTAGTTACAAAATTAAGTAAATAAAAAAGGAAATGATTACTTTCATGAAAAGTATACGTTACATAAACAGAAGTAAATGAATACTTTGTAGTATATTACTTGGCTCAGCAGTAAACAGTCATAATAATGTAAATGCTCAATATTGATATAAACAAAAACTGTGCTATACCTAAATCAAAAAGGAGGGAGAGAAACATTATGGCACTATATTTGCACTTGCCCTCAGGTTTCTCTGCCTTAGCACTATGATAATTCAGGCTAGATAAGTCTTTGTTTTGGGGACTGTCTTGTGCATTGCAGCATGCTTAGCAGTCACCCTGACCTCTACCTACTAGATGCTAGTAGCACGCTCCCCATTGAAAACCACTGGTCCGCACAAATGAGGGGGCAATATATAAAGTCTAAACTGTTTTGGGAATTTTAGCATCCAAAAGTGTGTTTCAGTTACTGATTTTGCACCCTCTATTCCTCATTTCTAAAGTCCGTTCCCTCTCAACGCATCCTCTTGAGGCCTGGAGCACAAGGCATGCACAGATTTAACTATGCTTGTAATAAAATTTAGACTCACTTATCATTTAGTTGGGTTTACAAAGGACCCTCATAATATTAATACTACTGCATTAATTTCCTAGGGCTACCATAATAAATCATCCTAAACTTGGTGGCTTAAAAGAACAAAAATGTATTCTCTCACAGTTCTGGAGCCCAGAAGCCTGAAAGCAAGGTGTCAGGGGAGACATGCTCCATGTGAAACCTCTCGGGAAGAATCTGTCTTTGCCTCTTTGAGCTTCTGATGGCCTCAGGCACTCCTTGGTCTGTAGCTGCATCGCTCCAATCTCTGCCTCCGTCTTCACATGGAATCCTTCCCTCTGTGTGTCTCCCTGCAGGTAATCAGGAGCAGCTGTTCTCCTGCAAGAATACTGAGCATGGAAGATACAGTCAGAATATATCTGTTAACTTGAAAAGAAAAATGAAGCCAGAGCCTGGCAGAACCTTGAACAATAGACGAAGTGGTCCCCCACACTGCTCTGCAGACACACATTTAGAAACCATGGCTCCCAGTCCCTTCAGCCCCTGTCCTCTGGCCTCATCCTCGTTTAGATGAAAGCTATGGACCTTCCCCTTTTACCTACATCTTTTGAAGTGAAGGTTTTACTCTTATCTTCAGTGAAGATTCAGGGCCTCAGTAACTCATCTGCCCCTTTTATGATGCCACAGTGTTTCTGATCAAACAGAATCTGAGAAGAAGACAGAATCTATCTTGTTGAACAGTGAACAAAGAAACTCTCATGATAGCCCTGTGTTCTTATGTGGCCCCGAGCCTTAGGTGTCCTGGAATGCTCCAGATCTGTAGAAAGGCACCAAACTGTCTAGAATATAGAAAAGGGACAATATAGGACCAGTCTGGCTGTTAAATGTATCTGTGTCCTATAGAGTCATGATTATACTGAGTATTAAGGTTTTAAAAAAAATACTTTAACAGTATACCCTGGTTGAGGGGTTAGCAAACTTTTTCTATAAAGAACAAGATAATAAATATTTTAGGCTTTTGGAGCCATACAGTCTCTGTCTCAACTACTCAACTCTGCCATCGCAGGGGAAAGTACTCATAGACTGTAGTAAACAACTGGGTGCAGCTGTGTAACAATAATATGTTATTTACAAAAGTGGGTGGTGAGCCGGATTTGGCCCAAGGGCCATAATTTGCAAAACACTGGCCTAGTATAATATTTTTCAGACTTGTGTCATGTCCATACCACCTTCATGGTTTTTGCCCAATCTATGATCATATTTATTATAAAATTATTAAAGTTTACTCCATTTTTAAGTAATTGATTTTAAAATAAACATTAATATTACTACTGGGTAAAAGGAAAAGAAAACTAGTATTACTTATAATTAAAAGGTAAACTGAAAAATAAATACAATTGAAAAACCACACTACTAAAATGATAATTGAAATTTGAAGAAGAAATAAGGTTTACTGCTAAAGGCAAATCTCCCTAACAAAGCCAGTCCCATACTGCAGCAGTCCCCAATCTTTTTGGCACCAGGGACCAGTTGCATGGAAGATAATTTTTCCACGGAAGTCGAGGAAGGATGGTTACAGACAAATTCGCATGAGGAGCGCACAGCCGAGATCCCTTGCATGCACAGTTTACAATAGGGTTCGTGCTTTGACATAATAGCCTCTAATAAATATTTACTATACTAATGAGTAAATGAAATAACTGAGATTTTTAAAAATATATTAATTAGCCAATTTTGGTTGTTATTTGTGAGGGCATTACTTTGAGAGAAGGGAAAGTTTAAACCTAGATATCTGGCATTAAATTCAGATTAAACATCTTTTTATTCCGCCTCACTGTGCACACTCATTCAGACGTGACACAGGTATTCAGACCCCGTTGCTGGGTGCCTGAGTGTGTGGAGAGTCAATCCTGTTACGAAAAAGGGATGGAATTTCTGAAATTCCATACAATTTCTTTCTTTGTGAGCCACTATTTCAACCTCTTTCTTTATCCTTCCTACTCAGAGGAGTTAACCATTCTTCTGAACTGTTTTATCATTTCCTTTCTCTCCAACGTGAACCCTCGCGCTTACGCTTTGAAACCCATCCACATCTACATCTTCAGGGATGTTTATAGTTTCTACTTGTCTCTCTCTAGAAGTTCCCATCAACATGTAAATGGACCCAAAAGTTTCTCCTATCATTGAATGCAAGCAAGCAACCCATCGCCTCTGTCCCACCAAATGGATACTCCTGTTCATTCATCCTCATTCTCGCTTTTTTCCTGATGCAACAACGGGTCTGAGAGCATCTTTTTCTTTCCTGGTAGTGCTTAAAATGATGGTACATCTTACAGTTGATGGCGTATTAGATTCCATGAAATACGATTGGTACAAGTTGTCAATTAATTTCACTGTGTTTTATAGTTACAAACTTATCCTTAACCTTTAAGCACATGGCAAATAAACACATGCCTTTGGTCACAAGATGGAATTGAGAACATTTAAGAGGAACTATAGATGTCCTTACAACTGCTGGAAAAATCAGCAATCATCTTTGTGTTGCAAGAAAAGCCAACAATGTTTAAGCTCATCATAACTCTTTTTAAAGTACTTCTTCTCAGACAACCTTAAAATTGGGTTCTTAATCCTCCCTTTGCTGACATCAACACCATCCATCCCCTTGCTGAAGATGAAACTCAGTAATGTGAAGCCAACTGGAATGCAAGAACATAAATTCAATTCACATAGTCTTGAAATATCTTGGTGTTCCCACTCACAAGTCCATTGTGTCATCTGTGAACATGAACTGGTTCTGTTCACTACAACATGCCATTATGAGCCCACCCAGCTTTTCAGTGTGGGTTACCATCAAAGAGAGAGTCTACAGAAAAGTTCACATGCTGCCATGCAAAGACTGTTCTTTAATTTCCATTTCTCATTCAAAATAGGAGAGAGATGTGTTCTCATTAAAATTTACTTTTTTAGCAAAACCAAAGTTTGTTTTTAATCTAATTTGTGCACTATGGGTTTCTTTTTTTCCTTCTCCCTATTTTTAAGAATATTGCCAGAAATTAACTTTGCATGCAAAAATTGATGGAAAAGGCATAATTCTTTATAGAATGTATTTGAGCCAATGCCATAAAATCAGTTGCATGCATGATTGTGCTTATAATCTTATATAAATATCTTCAGGAAGAAAAGCTATATTTATCTTTCATCAGATTCCCAAAGGCTCCATGATGCCAAAAAGGATAAGAACAATAGCATGAAGATAGGACTATCTTGAGGGAAGGGACATCTTTGTAACCTGCCTTCTCCCCACAGCATCTAGGAGAGTGACTACATGTAATACCCAACGATCTTGGTCATGGTGGCCATGGTTTTCCCATTCGGTAAGAGATATTGACCACAAGAGACAAGGTTGGCTGAATAAACAGAAATATCTATGAATTTTAATTTAAAAACTGAGTTCAAATCTTTATTCCTTATCAAGAGAAGAAAGGAAGACTCTTTACTTAATATCTTGTGAATTGGAAAAGGAAGATCTGACTGGGAGAATATAGAATAAAAATGGTTTTCATTTGATCCCACAAAGTGGTGGGGTAGAATATGTTTATTTACTTGTAGTATAGTTCTATATTGGATTCACCAAGGTCTTTAATAATTAAAATAAACATAATTAGGGTACTGACATTTGTTTTTATCCATAGTTCCTGGCTCCTAACTCTTGTAGCCCTTATTATAGTAAACAGAATCTCTCTATCTCTCTCTCTGACCTTCTCTTGCCCCCCTTTCACCTGGCCAAGGCAGGGCTCTAATCTGAATGCGGGCCATAGGACCTTCATTACAGAGCAGGTCCTGCCTCATACCCTAGAGGGAGGAATGCTGCACAGAGAGAACAAGAAGAACCTGGACAGACAGGCTTTGCTGGGTTTAGATCATACCGCTCTTACCCAATCACATTTCTGCATAATTGTCAATCATTCCTATCCAATAACTTCTCCATTATGGCCCCAAGAAGACAGGGTTCCAGGCTTCTGGATAGCTGAACATGTGGAGGTTCCTGGAGGGTGGTGTACCCAGCGAGCTCCACACCCCTTCCCCCATACCTCACCCTATGCATCTCTTCATCTGTATCCTGTGTAATATTCTTTATAATAAACCAATAAATGTATTCCCCTGAATTCTGTGAGCCACTCCAGCAAATTAATCAAACTTGAAGAGGGACTTGTGGGAACCTCAACTTGAAGCCAGTTGGTCAGAATGTCTGGAGGCCCAGATTTTGCTGGGGGTATGTGAAGGGTGGGGCAGTTTTGGGGACCAAGCCTTCACCCTGTGGAATCTGACACTATCTCCGGGTAGATAGTGTGGGAATTGAATTAGGGGACACCCAGCTGGTGTCCAATGCAGACCTCAACGCTCATTTGGTTGTGGGGAGAAACCCCACCACTTTTGTTTACAGAAATCTCTTTCTATGTTGATGATTATTGTGTTCAGGGAAAGAATAGACAAAAGCACTTTGTATTTGTTTGTTTTTCCACACTCATAATATTGTGATGGGCTGAATTGTGTCCCCTAAAAAAAATTCATATATTTAGCTTTTTAAATCCCAGTACCTTAGATCTAGTGTCCTTATTTGGACACAAGATCTTTATAGAGGTAATTCAATTAAAATCAGGTCTTTAGGGTGGGCCCTAATCCGATGTGACTAGTTTTCTTATAAGGGAAGGAAGGTTGGACACAGACATAGACTTATGGAAAATACAAGAAGCCAGTCATCTACAAGCCAAGGAGAGAGACTGAAACAGATTCTTCCTTCATGGCCCCCAGAAGGATACAATTCTGCCAACACCTTGATCTCAAACTTCCAGCCTCAAGAACTGTGAGAAAATTAGTTTCTGTTGTTTAGGCCACCCAGTCTGTGGTACTTTGTCACAGCATCCCTAGTAAACTAATACGGATATACAGAATAAACCCCAGGGGACCCCAGGTAAAGAGAGTGAATCCAGGCTAAGCAACCCTAAAGGCAACACTAAGCTGTACACAGAAGTAGATACGATTTATTAATCTTTATGTCCACTGCCTAGGGAAAAGAGAAAGCTCTTAGGATCTGAAATAGATGGGCAGCTCTAGGGTTCTGAGTTTTAAGTACCTTCATCATATGTTAAACTTATTAGATATTGTGATGCTTCTGGTGTAGGATTCAAGATTCATGTGTCTACTTGTTTATTTTTTTTTATTTTTACACACAGAAGTGTGGAAAAATACTTTTTAACAGATTTAAAATCTCAACATTGACAGCAATGGAAGACAAAAGCCTATAAGAGCAGACAGAATGGGAATCCTTATCTTACTGGGCCACAGATGCAATTGACTTTGCTGTCCCACTTCTCCTGCTTCTTGTGCTGAGCTTTTCTCTGCCCTCGTCCCCACCCTCGGGTATTCCCTGGCTCCTCGCCCTTCACACGCATGCATCTTGGATTCATCCAATTACAGGATTTCAAATATCATCTAAATTGGCTTAGATTCACATTTTTCTTAAGACCTGAGCCTTCATCCTGGCTCTGCCCCTTATTTCCCAGTGAGTTACTTTAAGAAAGTTGGTTGTACTAAGGTCTCAGTTTCTTCCGGTAGTAACAGTGTCACCATTACAGGGTACTATGGAGGTTAAATGCGAAATTGTCTATAATCTCTTAGCATAGGCTTGGCCCAAAGCATGTATTCAATAAACAAAAGCAAACTAAACATAAGAACAATACAACAAACAAGCACATGGTGCTTGCTATGTACCAAGTACTGATCTAAAAGCCTTATATATATCAACTCATTCATTCTCACCATGCATGAAAAAACAAAGCCAGTGAGAAGTTATGTAACTTGCCTGTGCTCACACAGCTGGTAAATGATGGGTCTAGAATTCCAATTCAGGTAATCTGGCTCTAGAGACCATGTTATCAAACTATTAGACATACTAGGTCTCTCATTATTATCAATTGTTAAGGACACAGCCTCATCTCTCCCTTGGGCTTCTAAACCATAGAGCTTTTCTTTAAAAAAAAAAAAAAAAAAAAAAAAGCAGTCCCTGTACCCCACAGGCACCCCAAATGCAACGTGCTCAAAACAGAATCCCCTAAACCTGCTCCTCCACCTGTGCTCCTCTCTCGGGACTTGATGACATCACCTGGCAAGAAACATGGCATCAGATTAGGTTCCTTGCTTTCTCTTGACCCTGCCACATCCAACTGGCCAATTATTATTTTCTAATTCTTTCCTCTCCATCCCTAAGACTTCCTACTTCAAGACTTCGTTCTCCATGGCCTACATAATGGCACCAGCTTTCTAACTTTTTTTTTTTTTTGCCTCCAGACTCTAAGACCCAGTTTCTCCACAGTGCATTTTCTCCAAAGATTTAAAATACGAATCTGATCATTTCAATCCTTCCTAAAGGATTGTCATTTCCATAGCATCTTCCAGAAGACCCTTCCTATCTGACACCTGTCTACCTTTCCAGCCTCAACTCCCATCTCCCACCACGTCCCACGTTGCCCTCACACTCCCACACTCTCTCCATCTCTCTCTCTCTCTCTCTCTCTCTCACACACACACACACACACACACACACACACACACACACATGCATGCACGCACCATGCTATTTTACAAATACTATATTAGAGACTACATTTTAAAAAATATTCAGCGTACCTACCAAGAATACATGAAACAATCACAGGGAAAATATGATTCCTTAATTTCTTACCCTGCCATTTCCCTCACTGTGAAAATATGTAAAAATTTAAATTCTTTGCTTGTAGAAAAGTTTTATGAGTAAGAAAATTTTTTAAAATTATCTTTCAAAGACATAGTACTTCCAAAATAATCACAAATCAGCAACATTATTCCTATATTTTTAAATATTGTAATAAGTGATTTTTTTTTATCTAAAACATAAACTTATTGAATTTCTTCTGGAGACATAATGTGACTTGCAAGTGACTGGTTACAATTACTGCATGCTGAAGCCAAAAGGTTTCAAGACCACAGACATGTTATTGTTGAAGCAGCACAGGACTTGACATTACCTTACTGCCTCCTGCTGCTCTCAATGTGTAGTTTGTCACTGTGTGTCATAAACGGGCCCAGGAAATTTTAAGATGTTAAAAACTTCTAATAATCTAAGCTTCTTCTTTCTTCAATTGCCAGTGTCTCCTTTAATCCATAAAAGCCAATTTAAAAGTATACCTAAAATTAACAGGTGCCCTTGATCCCCCATCCCCTCTAGTCTAGCGCTCAGAAAAGTTCTCCATAGTGGACAGATAACCCAAGGTCAGATGCTACTCTGGAGACTGGAGTAAAAACAAGGAATAGGAACTAGTTCCAAGTTCTTTGTGTTATGATGTTATTTCACCTCATACCCTCGTGGGGGCAGTATTGTGTAATGGTGGAATGAATGCACGGGCTTGGGAGCCAAAGCCACCCACCCGGATCTTTTTCCCAGCTCCAGACCATATTAGCTGTGTGATCCAGGGCAAGTCACTTAATCTAAGGTTTAGTTACTTCATCTGAAAAAAAAAAAAAAAAAGAAAATTAAATGAGAATTTGTATGCAAAGCTCATAAATGTTGTATAATAAATAGAAGTTCTTATTTATGAAGTATAAAGCAACACAATGTTTTAAATTTTTATTGACAATTCCTGCCAGACTAATTTCCAGCAGCACATGGGAACAGAACATCACTAACATTATTAGTTACTGAAGTTGACTCTCACCATTCAGGGACTGAGGTTTTCTGCAGGATACAAAACATATATTTATTCTTGGCCGCTCGATTCTCAAAAACATTTGTATACTAAATGTTACAGTCTTAATGTTTTTTCCACTTTTACAAAATGATAAGCACAGTATAAATATTAAATCCAGAAATTTCTTTTACCTCCAGTATTTAATTGAGACGTAGCAGAGAAAAATAAAATCATTTGCAATGATTTATACCCTAAAAATTACATAATTGTCTATGGACCCAAACCCATCCTTGTTCCTATATCTGTTATTTAGGATTAGCAAATTGGGGTAGAAGAAATATATTTCAATAAAAATTGTATATTCTAACTACTATTTTCATGTTTATTATCAAATATATTCTGTATTGAAATTAGAAATCAAGTAAGTAAACAGAGTTGTATTAGTACAGTGTTTAAAACTTTTATAGGTTCTAAATACAGATTTGGCACATCAGTCATAAGACAACAACCTTGTCCAAAAGATGTACCCAGTAAAGATATGAAAAAGGAAACATTTTTAAAAACAGAAAGAAAAAAATACAATGACCACCTGAGTTTACTAATTTTTTATAATTCATACATACATCTAATACAGTACATCAATAAAATAGAACATTGTGTTTGAATTGGATAATTTGTAGTTCTCAAATTAAGCATGTTACAAATACATTTTAATATCTATTTCTCAAATGAAAATATTAAGCCAATTTTATATTTCAAATGTAAACCTTAAATCATTTAATAGAGGGAAAATTTTGAAAAGTATATAAAGGCTTCAAACAAATAATCATTGCTATTAACTGGGTATCTACCATTCTTATAACAGGCACTGTACTAGCTGACTTTTATTTTTTCTAGTATTCTCAACAGTAGACTTTCTACATTCTTTTTTTATTTTATTTTTTTTGAGACAGGGTCTCACTCTGTTGCCCGGGCTAGAGTGCAGTGGCATCTGCCATCATAGATCACTGCAACCTCAAACTCCTGGGCTCAAGCGATCCTCCTGCCTCAGCCTCCCAATTACCTTGGACTACAAGTGTGTGCCACTATGTTTGGCTAAGTTTTCTAATTTTTGTAGAGATGCAGTCTTGCTATGTTGCTCAGGCTGGGACCGTCCATATTCTATAATTGAGGAAACAAACTTAGAGAGGGTAAGTAACTTGGCCAAAGTCAACAGCTTACAAATTGCTAAACTGGGATTAGCTTGCTCTTTCTGCTGTATCCTATTGCCAAGGATCAGGCTTCCCTTCAAAAACTAACAGTGCATGGACTTTAAAATTTTATTTAAATGATATTTCTTACAAAAAAACTGTTTGCCAAAACTGTATGAGACTCTATGACCTTATAAAAGCAATGAGATTCACTGGATAGATGAATTTGTTATTTCTTTTCAATCATGTACTTTAAAAATATAATAATATCACAGTCAAAGGCCATGTGACAAATATATAGAGATAAAAAAATAAAATGTTCTTTTTGAAGGTGGTCTTTGGGTTTCTGTTTTCATATTATACTCTATTGGTATCTGAAAATCCGTATCTTAATTTTCAGAAATGGAAACAGTCTCAAGAAGTGGAATTTGAGTATAAATGAGAAAAAGTTTACCCTTAAAAACAATGCTCAGCAAGTAAAAAGATATCCATCACAAACTATAGAAAAAATGTCAACATTACAAGTTAAAATGAGATGCCATTTTCAGATTCATCTTATAGATGAATAATGCCTGCAGAGTTTGATAAACCCCAGTGTTGGTGAGGAAAATCGGCTCTCACATTCACTATTAGTAATACCATTAATTGGAACACAATTTTTGAAAGATAATTTTGTAATACCCATCTAAATTGAAATGTATATACTCTTTACATCAGCAATTCCATTTTATTCTGGCAAAAGTGTGCCAAGATATATATTTACATGATACTAACCATAAAATTTTTGATAGAGAAAACATCTCCAAAAATGAAATTTTCATTAACAAGAAATTTCTTTTAAAATTGTTATTTGGTGGTACCACGGAATGTGATGTAGTCAATACAAAGATGTACTGAAGTAAACAGACAAAAATATACATTGTCATGTGAGAAGAGCAAGTTATAGAAAATTATAAACACCATAGAGAAATTTGTATTAAATATGTATGTACACATTGTCTTCCATATTCCTAAGAAATTTCTACAATTATACAGAAGAAACTGTACTCCAGTGCTATCACTGGTAGAAGGAGAAGGGAAGGGGACTTTTGGCTTTCCATTTTGTATTATTTTACCCAGAACAAGCCAGGTGCGGTGGCTCACGCCTGTAATCCTAGCACTCGGGGAGGCCGAGGTGGGTGGATCTTTTGAGCTCAGGAGTTCGAGACCAGCCTGAGCAAGAGCCGAGACCCCGTCTCTACTAAAAAAATAAAAAGAAATTATATGGACAAATAAAAATATATATAGGAAAAATTAGCCGGGCATGGTGGCGCATGCCTGTAGTCCCAGCTACTCGGGAGGCTGAAGAAGGAGGATCGCTTGAGCCCAGGAGTTTGAGGTTGCTGTGAGCTAGGCTGACGCCATGGCACTCTAGCCGGGGCAACAGAGTGAGACTCTGTCTCAAATAAATAAATAAATAATAAAAAAATATTTTACCCAGAACAGCAATGACTTTACAAGGATAAAAAAGTTTTACAACTCAAAACTGTTTGAAGACTTAAACGTTAAGGCCTAAAACTATAAAAGTACTAGAAGAAAGCATAGGGAAACTCCTTCAGTACATGGGTATAGGCAAAGATTTTATGGGTAAGAATATAAAAGCACAGGCAACAAAAACAAAAATAGAAAAATGGGACAATATCAAACTAAAAAGCTTCTGTACAGCAAAGGAAAAACAACAGAGTGAACTGATAACCTATAGAAAGCAGAAAATATTTGCAAACTATTCATTTGAAAAAAGACTAATACCCAGAATATAGAAGGAACTCAATAGCAAAAAAATAAATAACCTAATTAAAAAATGGGCAAAAGATCTAAATAGATATTTCTTAAAAGAAGACATACAAATGACTTATAAGTATGTGAAAAAAATATCCAACATCACCAACCATGAAGGAAATGCAAATCAAAACCACAATGTGGTATCATTTCACTTCAGTTAGAATGGCTACTATCAAAAAGACAAAAAAAAAATTCTGGTGAGTATGCAGAGAAAAGGGGAATGTGAATTAGTACAGCTATTATGGAAAACAATATGGAGATTTCTCAGAAAACTAAAAATAGAACTACCATAGGATCCAGAAATCTTACTACTGAGTATTTACCCAAAGGAAAGGAAATGAATATATCAAAAAGATATCTATACCCCTGTGATTATTGCAGCAGTATTCACAATAGCCAAGATGTGCAATCAATGTAAGTGTCCATCAACAGATGAATGGATAAAGAAAATGTATATTTATATATATACACAATAGAATACAATTATGCCATAAAAAAGGATGGAATCCTGCCATTTCACAGCAACATGGAAAACCTAGAGGACATTATCTTAAGTGAAATGAGCCAGGCACAGAAAGACAAATACCTCATGTTCTCTCTCACATATGGAAGCTAAAAATTTTAAGAAATGAACTTATTGAAGTAGAGAATAGAATGTAGTTATTAGAGGCTGGAAAGGATGGGGGATGGGGTAGGGAGAGGTTGGTTAATGGATGTAAAATTATGCTGAGTGGGAGGAACCCGTTCTAGTGTTCATAACACTATAGCGTGAATATAGTTATCAATAATTCATTGCATATGTTCAAAAAGCTAGAAAAGAGGAATTTGGATGTTTCCAACACAAAGAAAAAAATAAGCAGATGAGAAAAGAGAAATATCCAGGTTCTCTAAATCTTATTGATGAGTTTTATTGATAAGTTTTCACTTTCAGGTTCTTAACCACTCCATGTCAAATTGTAATTTCATCAGAATGTCAATATTGTGTAGAATGATTGTGTTGAAACAATCCTGACAGTTTTACAAGTGCAACAGATAATATAAGTTTGTGAGCTCTGAGCTGGAGAATACTGATAGGCAAGGTGTTGAGTACTGGAATACAAATTGAGAGAATTCCTACAAGATTGAAGCGTTTGTGAAGTTCAAAGGAAACCACCTTCACTAGGTATAGAAAGAACTTTCCAAAAAGGACCTTTTAGTGAGACATGTTGTTTTCAGACATTTAGTTAGTCTAAAAAGCACACTTTAAAATGGACATACTGTTTATTTTAGCTAACATGTACAATTACAAATTGACTACAGAAGAGCTCGTGGTGAGAAACAAAATATTAACAAAGAAAACCATGGCAGATGGTGTGGAGGATGAGACAACGTGGGAAGTGAAAGAAGGTTTTTCATTCCAGCTGGAAGGCTGACCACTGAGTTCTGAGTTTGGAATGGCATCCATACAAACGTTTTCAGCAACACACACATCAATAGCATTAACGTCTTTTATATCATCTCTCTCCTTACAACTCAAAGTGGGATAACAGCTGCAACGAAATTTTTCAGAAAATTGCTGCAGGTCTTCAAGTGCAGGTTTTCCAAGTACTATGTACTCTCCACCTTTCCCAATTTGAATAGCAAAATTCGCTGGGTTCAGGTGAAGATAGTCACTTGAATTCCAGTTTTTCCTTGTACATACACCTTGCTCCTGGCAAAGCACTTGGCTACACATTTTGGCTGCTAGGGTGACATTAACTATGTAAGGATTCAGTGTTGTCTTCATGTAGTTGTCCAGGTTCAAGCAAGATTTCTGTAAAATAAGACAGAATAAATCAAAGAACAAGTTAGTTCATATGTGAATTAATCTACTGCAATAAGCAATTTTTAAGGAAGAATAAAAAAAGATACAGAAAGAGGTAGGGAATATTTTTCCTTAATAAGCAAGATTATTCCAACTGTTTTTTGTAACATTTGTCATTAAGTTTCACAGCTGTTTCAAGCCACTGAATAATTGACCAGTTGAGGCTTCACATACCATAGCCTTGTTCTTCCTTAATAATGCATGAACTAATTGAGATAGAAGGCTACAGCTGTTAAGAGTATGGGCTCTGTGGTCCATTTGCTCTAATTGATTCCCAGTTCAATTAGTGACTACCTGTAAGAACTTGGGAATCTCTCAAGCTTTCAAAGTCTTCTTTCTTATCTGCATTACTTGGGAAAATTAATTAACCTATATGCTTCAGCCTCATGATCTCTAAAATATTAGAATAATTATGGCACCTACCTCATAGGGTTGTTGTGAAGATGAAAAGGTATGATGTATATGAAAGTGTTTAACACAGGGCCTAGCATATCTTTGGTTGACCCTCAATAAGTTATTAATAATGTAATAAGCATCACATTTGTCAGACAAGTTTAAACAGCATTGAAAAGATTTACTAATTACTAAATTACTGGCTCGAAACAACTAAACAGGTTCAACTGAGTACACTTTATATTAAATGATAAATTATGTAAAGTCAAGTTATGGGTGAATAATGAAAGTTCTTTTACAAATTTGGCAGAGTATGAGTGATGACTAACTGAAATGATTCATCTTGAGACTGGTATGTACTAAAACCTGGGCACTGTCCTTCTAAAGACAATGAAGATAGTCCTTTTTCCTGATCGACAGTTCCATTGAGCATGCTGGCTGAGCTAGTCCTTCAGCAGACCAAAGGAAGTGGTGATTGTAGGTCGACAGGCAAGTCAAGGAATCTTGACAGCTTCTACTTGAATCTATTTCTTGTTACCTTCCTGCAGATGATATCATCTACTGCTGGCAGAATAACTGCTTCCCAAAGATCTCCACACCCTAATCCCCTGGAATCTGTGACTATGTTATCTTACATGGCAAAGGGGACTTTGTAGATGTGATTAAGGCTATGGACCTTGAGAAGGGGAGATTATCCTGAATTATCTGTATGTGCTGAATCTAATTATTTGAGTCTGAACATGTAGAAACTTTTCAAGCTGGGTTAGAAAGATAAGATGGAAGGAGAAGGATAGATTCAAAGTGTAAGAGGGACTCAATCCACCATTGCTGACTTTGAAAAGAGAAGAGAGCCATGAGCTAAGGAATGTACCAGCTTCTAGAAGCTAGAAAGGACCTTTAGCCAACAGCCAGCCAGATAATGGAGATCTCATTGCTCCAACCACAAGGAACTGAATCTGCCAACAACCCAAGTGAAAGAAATGCAACTCTCCTGACACCCTGATTTTAGCCTGCTGAGGACCACATTGGACTTCTGACCTACTGAACTGTAAGATAATACATCTCCGTTTTTTCAAGCCATTAAGTTTTTTGTAATTTTTATGGAAGCAAAAGAAAATTAATATACCACCCATCTTATTAACTCTCCAATGGCTTTGCATGGTGTTAAAATAAAATCCAACTTCTCCTCTTGACTTGTACATAGCCTGACATGTTGCAATCCTTCTTTCCTCTTATACAACCTTCCCACACCCACTCTACCGTAGACATAGGAGTGATTTCACTAGCATGGCATGTTCATTTCAAACTGCGCTTACTCTTCTCTCTGCTTCGAAAGCTCTTTTCCTCTAATTTTTAACATGGTTGACTACATCTTGTCATTCAGATTGCAGCTTTAATTAGATAATGCCTTTCTCGGAAACCTTTCTGGTTGACTCTCTCACATTTCTCTATTTTAATTCTCTGTATAGCACTTATCAAATCGAATATTTTTGTTGTTTGTGTGTTGTATTTAAACACTCATAAGCTTCAAGAGTACATGGACTTTGTCAATATTTTTCAATACTATGTTCCTAGTACCAAGGATATGAAAATTGATGCCAAGTTCAGATAACATTGCAGTTGCTTCCTCAACTCCACAGAGACAAGGGTTAGGCAAAAAGAGGAGTAAAATGGATAAGAATGATTTTAGAATCATTAGCCTACATAGCAATAGTCTACAAAAAGGTCCTAAAACTGGCTTTCTAATAGATAAGGCCTGGTTTATATCAGATTATATATATATATATATATATATATATATATATATATATATATCTTCATGGTGTCAATACTCCTACCATGGCCAATTTCAAGTTACTAATCTGACATTACTGAATGCAGAATTGGGAATCAAGTACACCACCATTACACAGTATGGCAGTATCGTGTAGACTAGCACATCATTACATAGTATTTCCACTTATATAGATATAGTAGATGTAAATCATTTCTAGAGGTTAATAACAGTAAAATGAAGTAAAATAAATGATATATTGAGAATTTATCAACTTTGTTTTTAACATAATTCATTTTAATATAAATATTTCTAATTTACTTTTGAATAATGGCTATATTTAACAACTGGCTCACAAAATTCCCAAATATTTAACAAGCAGGACCAGTAGAGCTGATTCCATCACACCACTAGATCTAGTAAAATAAAATGAAAAGAAATGGTTTGCTTACACCTGTTTAAGGTCAGTTTCCAGTAACTGCAAGTAAACCTTCAATTACTGGTTTCTCAAGTTGTCAGTGAATCAGAAGAAACATAACAAGTAATTCACGATTCTATAGGGGACAATTCTGAGACAGTGCCATTAAGTAGAAAATAGTCATATTAAAGTTAAAGGGCTGTCCCTGGTATAAATAATACTAAAGATTATTTGAGAGGCATGGTAATAGAATGTAAATCTAAAATTAAAATGCCATTAAGAAACAAGTGTCACACTTAAATAGCATGTCATGTTATCCTACTCATTGAAGAATGCCTGATTCCTCAGAGTAAGGGTGGAGTTCTCAGTTTGGGGAGTTTTTTGTTTGTTTGTTTGTTTTTTCCTTTTTTTTTATTTAATTTTTTTAATGGAGTTCTCAGTTACATTAAAAACAAAAGGAAGAAAACCATATGGAAAATTTATATATATTTATAAAATGTTAAATAATAGGACCCTTGAGAAAGGGTTTAGGAAAATAACTAACAAAAATTAGGAATATACTTAGGAGAATTATAATTTTAAAATAATTTACTGATATATAAAAGATTTTACCAGGGGACATATGCCTTTCTCTGAACTTATATTTTCTGTTATTTATTTTTATTGTAGATCAAACTAGAGACAATAGAATTATTCAAAATAGAGAGAAGGGCTCAGATTACCTTGAAAGAATTTCACAAATGTAACTGCTGTTAAGTATTTTTAAATAAAGTAAGAATATGGCTATTCTATTTGAAGGACAAGAGATGAATATAACCCTTCTCATAAGGTTTCTTGTGGTCTTAGAGTTTAAAGTTTGCTCTCTACAGGTCCTAGGATAGGACCCCTGGCCCATGGGCTTCATTTGACATGTTCCATGGCACGTTCATTAGTATTTCCACATCCATTGGAGAAGGAAAAGTTCAGCTCCAATTCAGCAGTGACCATGTGACAGCTGTACTCTCATACTGAGTCAAGAGGATTGAAGAGGTGGGGGATAAAGACGTGATATGGAGAATTAAAGAAGAATGAAAATAAAGGAAGAGAGAGACCTATCTTCTTACACCAAATACCATGTCAGTAAATGGAGGATAGTCTTGTTTTTGCAAATTAATAGCCAGGTAGCCTAAACAAATTCAATTAATCTCACTGAATTTCTGTTTCATCACTGGAAAACAGGTACAATATCTTCTGCCTTTCAACAACCACACAAACACAAGATATTTTAATTTAGCCAGTATTAATTGAGCACTTACTATTACAAAGGTACTCCATAGGCATAGTAGTACTTACTTTTCTTATTCAATACCAAAACAATCCCAAAAAATATTAAAGGGAGAAATACTTTCATCTATTTCCTACCAATTCAACTTACCATACTTTGCATTATAGTAAGGCTTCCCCATATTACAATTCCAGAGGCACCCAGAGCGACACTCTCACCAAGTGTGTTCACAAGGTCATCCTGGCAAATGTGATAGAAAAAGTTAGCAGACAGGCATAAAATGAAAGTGTTATACATAGGACAGTAACAAAACAAAAGTTAAGCATGCTAACCCAACAATAATAATTTAAATATTTCTCCTCCACTTTTCTCTATCTTTTACACAGCCATTGTCTCACTATAAAAAAATAGAAACTACTATTGTTTTACTTACTTCTATTGATAAGGGAGCAGAAAGAAAAAAAGAAACTGAGTGAATACATTGTCTATACTACCTAATTCTCCAAGCTTACTAAAAAATCATGAGCAACATTAAAAATTAAACATATTCTTATTTTGCATTCATACAATGATGTAGAACTACTTGTTGTGCACATTCCTAAATGATATTAAAGGCTAAATTTCACTCCCTTCGAAATTAACATTAAATCCCACTGAACACTTTCTGTGGACAGCATTTCATAACCCTTATACCTTGATTTACTTACCTCAGAAAGGTATTTCAAAGCTTGATCAGTAAAAACTAGGCGGGCATATACAAAAACTGGAAGTGGCCTTTCAGCATCAGGTACTTTGGAAATCCTAATGGCCTCATGAACTCGATTACGTACATAGAGCAAACTTTTTCGAGGAGATATGCTGCTGTTCAAATAAATGGATGGGAAAAGGGCAGTGCTTTCCTTCCACAACCAGTCAAGGGCATCATTTCTTTTCTTTTCTATATCAAAGCAACTTCCATTGAAATTGGGTTGTTTATAATTATGGTTGTAACAATCAGGAAAGAGATAATAACCCCATAAGCGATGTGGCCGAAGTAATTTCCCCAATTTCAAAGTCTCTTGCATGAAACTCTTTGCTGCATTTTCAAAATCAGCCTTGGCTATCTTGGCAGCCTCTGTGACATTAAGTTGTATATTCTGTTGCTGGACCAACTCAATAGATTGATTCCTATAAACATCTTTAGGTTTCCAGTTTCTTGCCCAAGTGGGCCTCCATTCCTCCCAGTCAATGACAGCCAAACCCACATTGTCTGTTGGCATGTAATAAAGAATGTCTTTCTTAGCTTTGTCCAGATGGTCTTTTAAGGACCCCTTCTGGGGGATTCCTCCATTCACACTTGTGCCTTTCTTATTTATATAAGGATAGTAGCCAAGTCTATCAGTATAAAATATTGTAACATCTTGCCCTGTGATGTTTTTCCGGGGACTTCCCACTAAAGAGAAGAGACTTAGATCTAGTGGCTCATTAAGTGCTCCAACACAAAGTTCAGTTGGGGCATTCCAGGCCCAGAGGAAAGGCACATTTGGGATAAGAGGGGGTGCTCTGAAATCCAGAGTCAAGCAACATGGAATCAGAAGGAAGGTGAACACTCCCTGGGATGCTCCACTGAACTCAACAAAGCTCCCACAAAAGATGTGCTTGAACCTCAGCACTCCCATTGCAGAGAATGACTGAAAAACACTTATTTCTTCCTACACACTTTGGTTTACCCAACATTTGAAGGAAGATATGAGCAAAGACAAAAGAGAGTGGAATGAAGCCACTTTGATAAATACAGGTATAACGATTATATTACATTTAAATATTGTTCTTCTTGTTTCTTGTTTCAGGAATGTTTTGTAAGATGCATCATCTATAACTGAAAAAAGATATAATATATTGTTATGCTACATTTCATAATAAAGATTATAAGCTTTACCAAGTTCTCAACTTTAAGTGCAAAGAGTTTAATTCAATTTTAAAAGATGGAAGACCTACTCCTGTGTTTGAATCAATAAAATTATTTCCTCTTATGTTTGGTACACATTCTATAATGGTTAACATTTGTCTTATCTTCCCAAATCATTATCGAGCCTACAGAGAGACAAAGGTAGCTGTTTTTCCTTTTGTCCTCCCAGGTGTGCAGAATGCTATACCAAGCAATGCCTCAGCAAAAGCCCATTGAATGAAAATAAAATCCAAGTTGGACCTCTTTTTCTTGGTTTAATTTAATGAAAATAAAATCCAAATTGGACCTCTTTTTCTTGGTTATTTCTTCTTGAAAAACCAATTTATAGTGGTCTGCCAAATATTGAAAACAATCATAGAATTGAAAAATTTCATATTTCTTTCTTTTTTTTTCTTGAAGGCGGGTAGTAAGAGAAGAGGGAAAAGTCACTTCTGCCAGAGGTAATAAGCCAAAAGTCTCCTTATTAAAGGAGTTGAACTTATTAAATCAATCAAAAACTCCTACCAAACAAGTTTAAGTGCTCAATCAAGTCTTAAAGTAATGTACTCTCATATTTGAAGTTAATAAAACAGTTTACTACTTCATATCTTCTATTAAAAGGATTGGTTCTAGCTTAGCTTAAGAAAAGTAATATACGGATTTTTGTCTTTTTATAGTGTTTGGTAAGTGAGATTGTGTTGTCATTCTAATTGTTACAAAGTGAAGTGTTATACACTTTAACTACATGGTACCACTTTTGTGGTACAATAAAATGGTCTGAACCAATGAAAAATTAAACTATGTATTATTCAGCATTGGGTATTTGCAAAAATTACCTACAAGAAGACATATTTAAATGTTCTATGATTCTAGGAGGAAACTAGAACCTTTCTTTTTAATTAGATTAGTAGTATACTGCTATATGAGGGTACAACAAGAAACATACCATTCTTCCCAGGAACATGTGTCCTTACCGTTCCAAATTATCCATTCACTCCCTCACTGAAAAATATGTTACTCTAATAAGAACACCAAAGTCAGAATAAAATTAAATCTTAAGAACCATTACAGTCATATGTTTTAAAAATGATTTCACCTCATATTTAGAACATGTAAAGTAGCTAAGGATTTTCATAGTTTAAACCCTTATAAACTTCTTTACTTAGGACCTAGAAAATCTTCACCTAAAGTAACATTTGGGGAAAAAACTAATTCCTTTTAACTACCAACTACCAACACCAATGCCTGAATGGCAGAAAAAGGGAGAAGGAAATGGAATATAGGATTAGCTTTTCCTGTGCGTCAGGGAAAGAGCTGGCTAAGCTCATTGAAATTAACATTCAAATCTATTTCCACATGATCATTTTATATTAAAAAAGCATAGGGTGAGTTGAGCCTATGGAGAAGATCTCTACCCACAGAAATCTTCAAAAAAGAAGGGACACTTCTATACTTGAAAATGTATTCAATGAAATATCTCTTTTTTAGTATTAATCCAAGACAAAGCCCTGGGGCACAGAATTGGCACAAAATTGGGGACAGACCCAGAAGTTAGCATCTAAAATAGCATCTTTGTATTATTTAAAATACCTAATAGAGAACCCTACCTATTCAAGCAGAGAACCTAATAGAGAACCCCATTTCTCTGGAAAATCTTAACTGATTTAGCCCCAGATTATTAACACCTGACCTTATCTCTCTACTAGCATTCCTAAAGTCTATACTCAATTTATACTTATTAAGGTTGCCTCTTTAAGTGTCCTCCTGGTCCACTGTGTGAGTAATTCCTTCTGAAAGCACTCCTGCTAAGTCTTTAATATCCCCCCAGGCTCCAACAATGGTACTTACCTAGAAGCCTACTTTCAAAATCCAACTACACAACCAGTCTTCAGTAGTATTAAGGTAAGATGTGGCCTGGGCTCAATGTCTTCCTAGAGCATTGGCTGGTCATTAGTATCCCTTTAAAAAAAATAAAGATGATTTTCTCTCAAAATAGATTTAGAAGCTTAAAATGAGAATACATCTAAAATCCCATTTTAATTAAACTCTTGGCTGGAAGCAGTCACTCATGCCTATAATGCTAGCACTTTGGGAGGTTGAGGCAGGAGGATCACCTGAGGCCAAGAGTTTGAGATCAGCCTGGGCAACACAGTAAGACCCCCGTCCCTACAAAAAATTTTAAATAAACCCAGCTGGGCGTGATGGTGTGTGCCTATAGTCCCAACTGCTTGGGAGGCTGAGGCAGGAGGATTGCTTGAGCCTAGGAGTATGACGTTGCAGTGAGTTTTGATGACACCACTGCACTCTAGCCCAGATAATAGAGTGCGACCTTATATCAAAAGAAAAAAAAGGCAACTCTAATACCCAATGAATAAGATATGCTTGACTACAGTATTTCACCCTGAGAGAATTTATACAGATATCAGAACTAGTTATAAAGCAACTGAAGCAACATGTAAAGATGTTTCCCTAAAATACTAAGTGAAATAAAGTAAAAAAAAATACACACTATAAGTTGAGGTATATAAAACATGTAAGTACATACTTAGGGAATTGAAAAATATTCAGAAATATGAAAAGAATATTTATATTTTCTGAGCCTCCATTATATATTATTGATCTTCTAATTTTCTTTTATCCAACTATTATACCATTTCTCAAATAAAAAATGGGAGCAAAATAAAATTTTATGTTAGAACTTAGTTTGCCAGAACAGATCTGAAGCTCAGCTTCTCTTCAGCAGGGAAAGAAAAAGAACCATAGACCTCCCTATATTTCATTTACCAGGGTCCTTGTACAAAGGGTTCTTGTTTTATTTTTTGAAAGAGGACTTGATGATTGGATTTCTTTCAAATTAAATTGTATTTTGTATATTTAAGGTATACGACATGATGTTATGGGAAGATTGGGATTTTGGAGGTAAAATCATAACGAACAGACAGAGAAGTCAGTCAAGAGACTGTCTCCAGAATCTACCTTTTGTTGTTCCCATTTTCCATGAGTCTATGTATATATTATCTGTATGAAATTAAGAACTGAATTTAGGGCTGGGCATGGTGGCTTATGCCTGAAATCCTAGCACTCTGGGAGTCCAAGGCAAGAGGATCCCTTAAAAATAGAAAAATTAGCCAGGTGTGGTGGTGCACATCTGTAGTCCCAGCTACTTGGGAGGCTGAAGCAAGAGGATCAGTTGAGCCCAGGGGTCTGAGGCTGCCGTGAGCTAGTGAGCTGTGATGATGTCACTACATTCTATCCAGGGGCAACAGAGCAAGACATCTTCTCAAAAAAAAAAAAAAAAAGAGAGAGAGAACTGAATTTAGATACAATCCTCTTACCATTATAATTGTTATGATTTTTGAATATAAATTATTATAAATATAAAAGTAAAATTCTGAAATATGGACAAATATTGATAAAGGCAAGATTATAACTTTGGTGAAAGCGGACCATGACATTACTAAAGGTGGAGGGGTGAAGGAGAGAGTCCAAAGGTTTCAGTCTGAATTCACAAGGTATCTCCTCAGTCTCCATTTCCCTATAGTCCTCAGAACAACTAAGGTGATCTAGGCATTATTGCAATAATGAGCAAATAGCTTCTAATCTCAGGAAGGCTAAGGATACTGAAGGTAATTTTAATATATCAAATTACTTCCATAAATACTGTGGGAATCATTCTTTAACATGAAAAATAAAAAGCAAAATTCCACATGAGCAGCAGGCCCCAAGTTTCTTGTATGCTCATTACATTTGGTAGAGTGTGTAACATTTCCAAGGTAATTAGTTCATAAATTCATCCCAGAGATTGATTTATGCTGCCAGCTACAAGTTACAGTGACTTCAAGCTAAGAGTTTTAAACAAACTTTTAAGAGACCACCATAATATCCCCCAAAGCAAGAAACTTGTAAGTTTTATTCTCTTAAAGCAAAAATTTACACATTTTTAGGAAAGGAAGGAGCCTTTGAGCAATATTTTTTTCTAGGAGATTTCTTCTTAAACTGTGATATTTTATAAATAATTTGGCCAAATATGATAAACTGGATTGAACAAGAGAAGTTAATCCCATTTTAGGTGACATTCCAGCAACTCCTTTTTCCTTCCCCTTTTACTTTACTACTATCATAATCATTCTTTTCTCTTGGTTCCTTCTTAGCTTCATTTTAACTTTCTCAGTGTCGCCCCAGATATGTTTTGAATGAGCTACAGATTCTCAAGGGGGGGGGGGTGTGTGTGTGTGTGTGTGTGTGTGTGTGTGTGTGTGTGTGTGTGTGTGTGTGTGTGTGTGTGTGTGTGTGTGTGTGTGTGTGTGTGTGTGTCTGGTGTTTTAATCCCAGCAAATTCGAGTGCCATGGCAGAGAAGATTAGCATAAGAATGCCATAATTTTTTTATTAGCATTTGAAATGAATTTAAGAGCCCAATGGTGTGTGTGTGTGTGTGTGTGTGTGTGTGTGTGTGTGTGTGTGTGTGTGTCTGGTGTTTTAATCCCAGCAAATTCGAGTGCCATGGCAGAGAAGATTAGCATAAGAATGCCATAATTTTTTTATTAGCATTTGAAATGAATTTAAGAGCCCAATGGTAAAAACAAGCCCTCATTGAAGTTGCTTTGATTTTTAAGCATTTTGTTAAATTGACAGATTTCTGCAGTGTAATACAGATGAAGAATAAATTTTAAGGCACTGTCTTCTAGAAAGTACAACATTTACTGTAAAAATATAAGTAATTTCTCCTTATAAAATTAATAAAAGAAATTAGAATTAATATTTTCAAAACAATAAAGAAGGATGTATTTAATATTTGTTATTATAGGAAAATACTAATTTTCTGAATCCTTTTCTTTATGGTGAGAAGGGAGAGGGGAAAAGAGAAAAAGAGGAGTGAAATATATAATGAAATCCCTCAAGAGTAGTTCTCAAAATCAAATTTTATTTAATTACTGTGGTGGAACACAGAAATATAATTCATAATTGCCCAATTTATCCAGTGAATTTATCTTCTTGTTTCATGACATAATTAGGGAATAATGTATCCAAAAAGTGAGTAAACCACAATCTGATTAAACTTGAATTCTAAATATTGAATACTTAAGCAAATTGATATCTTTTAAAAAATATTAAAACCTCAACTTTTAAAAATGCATACATAGTCAAAATAAGAAAGTAATTCATTTTAATTTTGGAAGATAATTCCTTTGGTGAAAAATGTGAATAACATTCTATGTCCAAAATATCTTTGTAGGCCTCAGAGCTTATTAAGGAATGTATAGAATATACCTTTACTTGTAGAATTAGATTATTGTTCAACTTTCAGAGCCATTCAATTGGTATCCAATAGATAATGCGATAAATCAGTTATTTAGTTAATTGAATGAACTTGTACTTTGAATTTCAGTAAACACAAAATTATAGCCAATGATGACACTTTGAAATGAAGATGTTCAAACAAAAACTGAAGCTATTATACCAATCAGAAGCCACAGGCTTGTCAAAAGAAATCCAGAACTGAACAATAATTAAAGCAGTAAAAACAGATTTTATTCAGAAAAACTATTGCAAGAGGTTAAACAAAACCTCAGTATATATTATAACTGGGCTCAATTCCAAATACAGCAAGGAAAAATGGAAATTTATACCCAAAAAGCAGGATGTGGGGTCAGTGGATGGAAAATTACTAAGAGGAAAGATCAGGGCTAAGGGGGATTCTGCCTAAACTGACCTAACAGTATCCTTGCTGGCAGCTGGCCAGGGTGATCAGACACCACTTAGGGGATGATGGATGAAGAGGAACCTCTAAGAGTGACCTGATATGGAGAATGGGGGATTCTTGCTACAGCTAGACTCTAAAACGAAGGACACAGAAGCACAGGGTTTGAGACAACTAAACCAAATGCACAGATGAGCCTGATTAGAGTTTGGTCGAGGGGAGAATCTTCGTCAGTCTCCCCTCTTGTGCATGCTAAATGAATTACTTAATTAAGTAAATGAAGTTGATGTACATTGAATTTCAATAAATTCAAAATTATGGACAATTATGACACTTTAAAAATCAAGATATTCAAACAAAAAGTGAAGCACGTCATCCAGAACCCATAAAGCTCAAGCATTATTCAGAAGACAAGTATGTTTTCTGTAGCCAAGCATGAGGCTGACACCCAGATACGACTGAAACTAAGTGATTGAATAAAGACTTGAACAGCCTCTAAGTGCAATATGCTAATTAAAAACAAAATAGCTCTGCTAGGGATGCTCTTTGCAATGCCACTTCTCAAATCTAATGCTAAGCTCAGTAATGCTTGACTTTCAGTCAACCCAACATCCCACCATCATAAACTTAGGACGAAATTCTAGTTCTTCTGTGATTACAGTGGCTCAGCTGCCTGCACCTATAAGCAAAAGGGCTTAATATCAAGTCAAGTCAAAGTTTAAGAATAATAAAGAACACTTATGGTGCAACTGGTGCACTGCATAATGAAGTTCACAAAATTATAATGGCCATAACATGGGCTATGACTCCACAATCAGCCTTCTATAAGCAATAACCAGTGTTTCTCTTTCCTTGACCAGTGAGATGACTTTTGTTTTTTATTTCTCTGATTTTCCAAAGTCATAGTTACTAAATCTTCCACATATGGCATTATATTAAAGATCTAAATCACCACTATAGTCAAATACAAAGAGAAAGCACCTGTTAATAAATTTCCTTTGTCCAAAGGTAATGGGGACACAATCTCATCAAATGTAACTGAGCACATTAACCAATGCTGAAGATAAATACCATTAAAGAAAAATATATGAGCTCACCTTCAAAAGATAATACAGTAAGTATTTCTCCTCCTATATATATAACATATTTGGAGCCTACAGAGAAACCAGGCCTGGAGCATTTAGGATGTAGACTGAGTTTTTCCTTAGCAAAGATGACAGGTTCAATAATCTTGTCAGAGTTTAAGTGGTTTATTACGTATCTTCTTAAAAAGCCATGTCCTCCCGTCTACCTTAAGTATGCACATTTTTATTTCTCTACACATGCTCACACACACAAAAAAAGCATATTTTGTACAGTCAGGCTTAATGGTGCATCCCTGTGGTCCCAGCTACTTTGGAGACAGAGGCAGGAGGAACACGAGCTCAGGAGTTTGAGGCTGTAGTGTGCCAATATCCTGCCTGTGAACAGCCACCGTACTCTAGCCTGGGCAACTTAGCTAGACCCTGTCTCTTTAAAAAAAAAAAGAATGTGCATTTTGTGAAGGCAAAACTATAACTGAAGTCTTAAGCAACCAAATGTCTTCCCAGCACCAAAAGCTACCATTCTTTCTAGCTAATGATGTGATAAAGTACAAAATTAGAATATACTTGTTTCACAAAGCAGCAATCAAAACATTTATTATATTATACAAAGCCAGGACACATTGGGAAAACAATTGCCCTGCACTTCAAAGAAAGGAAGGCTTAAATAATCTCCCTAAACTCCAACATCCTCAGGGGGTCCATTTTCCCCTTTCTGGGGAAGTGAGGGGAGGATCCTCTATCTTTAAAATAGAGGATCAGAAACTAGATTTCTTAGCTGACACTGATGTGACTTTCTCTACCACTGGCTCAAAGGATTTATCTCTACCTGTCTCCTCTAATTAAACAAGCTGTTAGAGTTTCTGGACAACCTATTTCATTTCCCGCATCTCAGGCCACTCTGACTTCTCACCGGCGAATCTTTCAGGCAGAGATTTGTTATACAACTTTAATGCCATCATACAGTGTAATGATAAATATGTTTTTATTTTCCTACATTCAGACAAAACCTAAAACTTCCTGCTTTTTCTAATAGAAGCCCATCTCAATTTGAAATCCTCTGAAGAGGATGCCATCTTAAAAGATAACTCAATTACTTTCTGGGTCTCACATGTAAATGACTCAGTTGGACTGCTACCAAGTGCAGACCCTGCGGGAATCGCCTGGAAAAGTAATAAACCTTTCCTATTGGTAGCCCAATACTTTTTTGTTCAAGATGTAAAACTAGGAATTGAACCTATAACAGACTCTTTTGTATAGCAGAGTATTCTTATCTCTATCCCCTCACCTTGCAATACCCCAATCTTTCCAATAATAAAAGGGAAATTTGATTCAGAGGAGAATCAAATCCATAGATTTATACAAGATCTAAGAGCTATAAACTGTTTTGTAATTCCTCACTACCCCATAGTCCCCAGTCCAGCTACTATTCTTACTTTGTTGCTGATGCAGCCTGGTTTACAGTAATTGACCTCTGTTCAGCTTTCTTTTCAATTTCTTTGCACCGTGACTCAAAATTTCGCTTTACATTTATGTTCAGAGGAAGACAATTAACAGAGATATTTTGAGTTCCACTCAATATCTTCCCAACTCTATAAAACCAACTTAGACTTCACAGCTGTTACTCAAGGCCTCACACTCATTCAGTATATAAATGGCCTCTTACTTTATGCCAAACTAAACCAGGTACTTTTATAGACACCTTCATTCTCCTAAAGGCATGAGCTGAATAAGCCAAAAATCGTCCAGAACCAAACGTCCATGGGTGCAAACAACCACCTGCTTACGACATGAGATATCTCAAGGAATTAAAAAATTCATCACAAAATGCACTGACTCAGTTTTGCCCATCCATCTCCCCAAAACAGAAAGCTGCTGCTTAGATTTCTAGGCACAATTAGCTCCTGTCACCAATGGATTCCTAATTTTGCTGCCATTCAAACCTTTATGTGCCCTCATTCCAGATGCTACGTCAGAGTCAATTTTCTGGCCCTTGCAGGCACTGCACTCCTGCAAATACTTCAGATTAGCACTTCCCACATACCAAGCTCTTGGCTAACTCAATTTGTACAAACCATTTCATCTATATTGCCACGAAAGTAATGGTATTGTTTTAGGTATTCTAGAACAAACTTTTACCTCTCAGATACAACCTATATCATATTTTTTCAAGTTAATTAGACCCTATGGGATCAGGCACGTCCCCCTGCCTGCATGAGGTAGCCACAGCTGCTGCCCTAATAGAAAAATTCAATAGTCTTCCATTAGGCTGCCCCATTCACCTCTACACTCTCCATTCTGTGTCTGCTCTTACAAGTTCATAAGACACGGCACCTTTCTACACAGCAGCAGACCACTGATGACCAGACCCCAGTAACCAACCCTTCCATTATTGTAACACTTAAAATTCACCTACTTTACTATCCCTCTCTGATGATGGAGAGCCCCATTCCATTCCACGTGATTGCCTTGCAACTACAGAAACTTTCAATGTCAGGAGAGGATCTCTTAAATATCCCCTTAGGCATCCCAGACTTACCTCCACTTATTAATGGATTTTGTGAATGAAATTTCCAGGGAAACATAATAGGTGTTTATACCATAGTTTTCCCATATGAAACACTTGAGGCATACTTTTTGCACAATGTAAAATCAGCTCATGCTGCTCATAGCCCTTACTAGAGCTTGTATACTGACAAAAGGGAAAACTAGCTATATTCAAGAACTAACTAATACACTTGGAACGAATCATCAAGTAAAATGGTATGGCCTCCACTGACTGACAAATCTTGCCATCTTTTTCGACCAGGAGATCAGGTGAACATCAAGATTTTTAGAAGAAAGCATGTACCGTGACCTTGCTGAGAAGGATTTGAGGAAGTACTACTAACCACCTACACGGTCATGATAATAAAAGAAAAAAAATCTTCCTGCATTTACGTAAGCCACATCAAACTAGACTCAGCTTATCACCCGCAGGATAACTGGAATACCATCCCTACAGGTGACCTCATAGTAAGGATTTCAGAACCAATTCCAAGCCTCTAGAGACAAGATGACACCACACAGTGGACAGCTTTCCCTAAAATCACAGATCAACAAATTTTTGCTTCCATCTATTTTCCCCTTTTTAAGTCTCTCTCCTCCCAGGTGGGAGAACTTTTTTGTAAAACAAAACCTAACATTCTCCCCCAACCAATCCTGATTTATTGAAAAGCTGACTGGAGACTACTTGTCTCAATTTATCCTAGTCTGCCTCTGATCCTGCACTATGGGCTCTCTTTGAAATCGTATCTCTCTCATATTTATTAACAGGTCAGGCACAAATCTGACACCCACTTACACCAGTTTTCTAAGCCCTGGTCATGTTAGCTAGTCAATCTGATTGCCGGTTATGTCAATATCCAGATAGCATGAAAAAACCTGAACTAGTTTTCATTTCCGCCAATGTGAGCACCTGGTGGGCCAACTGTGGAAGATGGATGAATGAAAGTGTATGGTACCCATGACCAGAAAAACAATGTCACCCTACCTTTTCTTCTGGTGAGTTCACTCACCCTGGAAAAATCTCTATGCAAGGTCAAGGACTGTTCCTTGCTCAGGTAACATTGGAAGGAATTTATTTTCTTTGTATTAAAAACATACACGGTACTGGGCTCTCATTGGTGACACACTAAGGCAATACTGTGATCAGACTCTGTGGTTTGATTCCATATTCAACATTCTCAAACCCTTCATGGAGGCCATAAGTGGTTTTACCACAGCCTTTTATGGCACAAAGTTTTGCCAACTCTAGCAGGTTCATAAGGTAGTCTTTCACAACCTGGGATAGCTGAGCTGCTTCCCTCATTAGACTATCTAACACCAAAAGTTTTATATGGTTAGACCAAGAATCTGGACTGACTTGGTCAGATGACAAAATCAAGCTTTATAGGGCCAAAGTCAGACCGCAGGTCTCCTATATCAAATATTTCACCACTTATCCTGCTCTAACAAATTGACAGGGGAACATGAAAGTAGAGGTGTGCAGATGCCAACACGACCAATGACAAAGGCTGTGAAACACACTGGACCCAGAGAATTTCAGGTTTGACTCTGACTTTGTCCATGAACAACACTGGTCTTTTTATCTTATGTGGCAACAAAGTACAATATATAAACGATTCCCACCTAAATAGGAAGGGCGTGTCAACTCAGATACCTGGATCCTTCTGTAACTAGATACTCCACCTTAAATGCTAGCCAAATTACAAACTTGGGCTGCTTCATTAATAAAGTCATGCCACTTAAACATATCAGACGAGACTGCATAGGAAACCTGCTTGTATATTGCCATCCGAAGTTCTTTTCAATGTTAAGAACCTATTTCCAAGTTTTGGAACTTGTGACTTAGAAAAAGCAATCCTAAAGTCTTTTTATGGTAATAGAACAAGAGTTTAATGCCACTATGAAAATGTTGGAAGCACTCTGATCAAAAGTTAATAGTTTAGCTTCTCTTATACTCCAAAATCGTCACACCCTGATACACAATTACCCAACAAGAAGGAGCTTATGCAATTACTGGTGAAAAATACTGCTTCTATGTGAATCAGTTGGGACAAATATTGTCTAATTTATACCTTTGAACAGAAAAGAATATAACTCTCCATAAGGTAAATGAAGCTCACCCATTTTTATTGACTAACCTATTGCCAGAGTTGGAAGACTGGTTTAATGAGAGATGGGGAAATATGTTTACATTTGTGCTTTTTTGCTTATTTATTCTCATTCTAATATAAATTCTTCTCTCCCTCTGAAGATCTCCTACCACTCAGCTACCAAACTGATTCTTTTCTCTACAGCCACCAACTCAGCTTTGACTATGAAGAACTTTTGATGTTTCAGATGGGGAAATGAAGGTGTTCAGAACATGGCACCTCAAAACAAACCACTTTGCCATATTTATTATTTTGAGCTGAAAGTGCTGGAGCAACAGCAGATGCAGGAAGAGAGCTGTTTGACCACCTCCTTTCTGCCTGAATCAAGACATAAAATTTCTCATATGAAAGATATCCTCCCTGTGTTAGAAAGAGAACATTCTTGTCACTGGAGGCTGGGAGTCCATGCTGAAATGGATCAGTACAAACAAACCTATTAAAATAATCCTTATCTTTCATTAGTTTTTCCCATTTATTTTCTAGTCATTTTCCCACAAATTACAAGCTTAAGCCCCTTTTCCTTTGTCTTGTTACTTCTCCACAATTTATCATTCTTTGTTAAAAAAGTATATAAGCTCTCAGTCCTAATTGCTTCTTTGGATCTTCATTTTTCCTATGAAGTTTTCCATATGCCAATAAAAATATTAAATAAAATTTATATTCTTTTTTTCCTGTTAATCTCTCTTTTATTGGTTCAATTCATAGGCCCTAGCTACAGAATGTCAGAAAGGAGAAGAAAGTTATTTTTTACCCCTTATAATTGGCTCATAGATAGTACTCAATAAATGTAAGTTGTTCCTGTTATGGTTATTAATAATATTGTCCCTTGCCCCCACCCACTTCTGTATGAAAGACAGTGAAAAGCATGAAAAAGAAGACAAGCACAAGAACATTTAATGATTCATAGGCCTGCTAGCATTCCCTAAGAAATTAAGACAAAAAAGTAATCAAAATATGTGATCCATTAATGAATTATTCTGGTGGAAATGAAATTGTTCTGATGGCACATGCCTGTAGTCTCAGCTACTTCAGAGGCTAAGGCAGGAAGATGACTTGAGCCCAGGATTCAAGTCCAGCCTGGGCAATATAGTGAGACCCCCATCTCAAAAACAAAAAACAAAAAGCAATGGAAAACCTAAAACTGAAATACTCAGCAAATCCATACTGCAGTACAGCCACTGTGCCTTAGTAATGGTGAGAAGGAACCTGCACAAGGAAGTCTTCATGGATCATGACACTAGCAGCACGTCAAACTGACTGAAGCCTTAGTGTACTTTTCATTAATTTGACTGCTTCTTTGCATGTATGTCACAGAGTCCACTAAGAAAACACCCTATTTAACCTCAGACTTCAAGCTTCCTTTTCAGCCCAGTTGAAATATTTTTCTAACTTGTAAAATTTGACTTATCTGAAAAGTTTTCAGCCTTTTAAAGTGGATTAGTGGAATAAGTGACATTTAAAACAAATAGTGGCAAAATACATTGTTAATATAGAAACCAACATTTTTTATAGTATTCAGTAGTTAAACATTGGTCTGCCAAACAGGATTATTGTGCTTCTATTTCACAAAGAGAAGGAAAAGTAGTTACCAAACATTACCAAACATCAAAGAAACAAGAATTAAAAAGATGATTTCTCAGTATCAAACTCAAACAAACTTACTTTGGCTATTAGCATGTTTGTTACATCCACAAGATATAGGCAATCATTAATAACCATTATTGTTGTTATTAAAATAAATAATACATCTAGTATATAGCATATCTCATAAATGAATGACAGATACTATCCAAAAACACAATTAACTACAACTTCAACCTTTTAATGACATTATAAAGATGCATTAATATTCATAGTTCTCTTTGCCCCTCTACTCCATAAAAACCTAAGCACATTTACCCTTATGGATGAGAAGACCAGGCAGTTGTGTCTGTCTCCTTATTAAAAACAGAGGAAAACAGGAGTGCTCTATGATTCTCACCTAAAACATGAGAAACAGGAACTCAGTGCACGAGCAACAGGCGACTAAGAATCTGGCTCGTTGATGACAGGATGGGAGTGTCCCTGAGGCTCACCAACTAGGAGAAGGCACAGGAAAGGAAGAAACTCTGAGAGGATCTGGGAAATCAGCTGCGAAAATATTTGGGTATATTTAATAGGATTGGAGGCTATTCCACTTCAGAATTTTATAAGAGTTTGGACCAAGTATGAGGTTGGAGACCAAGTGTGAAGTTGAGGTATGGCGACAAGACCCACTTGCTTAAAAACAAAACAAACAAAAAACCCAGAGCAGAGAGATAGCAAGATAAATTGAAAGGGTTAAAAAGAAACTTCAAAAGGCACATGTTCACTCGTAAACATAATTACAGAGCAGTGAGTGTTGCAAGGTTGCATATAATTAGTACCTTAGTATTTAATGAATATGGTGGCAGACAAAAAAAAATTGTTGTTATTCAGTTGTGTATGGCTAATTTGCTTTTAAATCTTAACATGCAATAGCTACAATTTCAAAAATCCAAGCTATAGTATCTATTGACGGTCTACACTGTTTTACCCAAATATGTGATATTTATTATAATTTTAAAGGTTAAAATAAATACACAAGTCTTTCATTAAAATATCATTGCTATAGTGTTAGTAGGAAAGCAATTTCTACCGTATCTATAAAATCCAAAATCAATAACTGGTTATGAAGTTATCTAAGGATTTTCAGTAAACAATTATGACATTTAAAAATTACAGCAACACTCTGGGGTCAGAATTACCATTCTCATTTTCCAAATGAGGAAATAAGCATTTTAATAAGTTATTAAAATTTAATAACTTGCCTACCAGCCCAAAGCTAGAAAACCTAGTTCTAGCTAATTCTAAGGCTCTTGCTCTTTACCCTGCCCTATAGTGGACCAGTCACTATCATTATAGAGGCAAAACTACGATACAAATGTAGGACACTTCAAGAGAAGGAAGACTGAATATTTTCATTGCCTGGTACAGTATGTAAATGAGGGATATCTTTCTATTTGTATAACTAACCATCATACTTTGCTGTTACAATTTCACTTTTAAAAAAGAAATTAATAAGGCTAACAGTCTAAATATCACCACAGATATACATTTAGCTACACCACAGTTCACTAGTCTTTCTGTGAAACTATCTGCCTGTTTTTGGTTTAGATGACTTTAACAAAATGGTGGCCTGATTTCTTAATTTTTTTCTAACTCAACAACTGTTTTTGTTTATTTATTCCAAACAATTAGAGGTGTTAACCTGGCAATTAAGTTATGTTTCACATTTTGACTTAGTTTACTCAATTTTCATCAGGAAAATGGAAATGCTACATTCATATTTAATAACTTTCCACATCATGAGACCTAAGAATTTAAGAAGTCCTTTAAACTAAGGCACAAACATTTTACCTAAATTAGAGGTAAGTTTTAATCATTTATGGGGGTCTTATATCTCCTGGTGATGTACAGCACCTTCTAACTGCCAACAGTGATTAACTGAAGGTCAGATGTGTTTTATAACTTTCTCAGAAAAACACAATGACCAAGGTATGAAGTCTGGGTCCGTTAGTACCGGCCTAGAAATTTTTGTGCTATAAAGCACAGAGAGGAACCAGGACAAAGGGCGCTAGCTTGAGTCTAGCCTCAGTCCTAAATCTAAGAGAGCTGAACATTAACTAACATTTTTACCATCCTTTCTTTCCCACTCTCACTCTTACACACTCTACATATATTGACTAATCTAATTCTGATAATACCCCAAGAGTAGGCACAAGCATTGTCCCCATTCTCCGGATGCCAATCAACTGCTTTTTACCTCAGGCCAAGCAAATTTCAGTCGCATTCCCTGGATTCAGGCTTCAGGACCCTATCTCATCCACTGGCAAAGCCCTGCAGGGCTCAGCTCAGCAGGTCAGGTGAGGAAAATAAACCGGCTGGAGTGAGGTCAGGTGGGTTCTGTAGCTCCAGCCATCTCTTCCACCAAAATGCTGGCTTCTGAGATGTTTCTGGCTATCTCGAAGGTTTTAGAATAAAGTTTTAGCGTTTAAGGGAAAGAAAACTGTAGCAAGTGCCAAAAGAGGTGTGGCTGGGACCAAGGGCCCAACCGGAGGTTTGGCTAAAGGCCGACTGTGCCCAGGGGCCCCCAGTCTCTTGTAGCGCCGCTGTCTACACTCAAGTGTGGCCGCGGCCGCAACTGAGCCAGACCTAGGGTGGCTGCTACCAGAAGGGACAGATCGTTCCCCATCTCCACACTCCTAACAGTGGCAAAGATGGAGACCCTGCATTACCTTTGCCACAGGTCGGCTCCGGTTGGTGGGTCCTCACTGGCCTCTGCCCACCACAATGGCGAGGGTTTCCCACAATCCCTCGCGCCTGCGCTCCGGGCTCGCGGGTCTCCGGGCTCCTGCTCCAAACCTGCTCCTCGGGCTCCCGCTGCGCTGATGCCTCCGGTTGTCCTCGGTGGCCTGGTGCTCACGTCTCTGCTTAAAGTGCTCTCAGGTACGGTGTGAGTCCTTTGCTTTGATTTGGATTCTGGTTTCTTCCCTGTACTCTTTATCTTAATAATCCCCCTGGCTATCATCTCTACAACCCAAGTAAGGCCCCCCACGCTACAGCCAAGGCCTGGCAGCCACTCGTTAGCAATTAATTAAATTCTACTTCATGACCTGATCTTTCCTGGCCCACAACTCCGGTTCAAATGCACTTCTCTCTTGGTCCAGTTTCTTCACTAATTTACTTCTATTTAGATTTTTATGCTGTAGAAGTTTCTGTTACATATCTATGCTTAAATAAACACATAAATGCATTTATATTATATATTACTATAATGATAATAATGTTAGTGCATTTAGACTGGACTTCCTCGTTGTTTTCCCTGATTGCCTAAGTGAGAATTTTAGACATTACCGAAGGATTCAGAGGAGATGTTCTAGGGTTACTGGGACCTTTCAGACTATATACCATAGGTGTCAATTACTTAATGTATTGATTTAACAATTTAACAAATGTTAGTGGATCATTAATTACATTCCAAACACTGTTCTGGGCATGGAGGGTATTGTAATAAACCATACAAAACAGGCTCTCTTCTCATGGAGCTTGCTTTCCAGTGGAAGAAAACAGACAATAAATAATAAATAATTTCAGAGTGATAGCTGATATTACAGAATTTAAAAAGAAAAATGGGAAAGACAACAAGTAGGGTTCAATACGTATGTCACATCCAGTTTAAAGTGTAATAGATAATGCTAATGTTTAAAGAGTTATTATCCAGTTAGCATCTCCTTCAAAAATTGATAGTACTTATTTCCTCACTCCCAAGCTAACATGTACTATAATACATCATAAAGTCTTTGCCAATATGAGTAATGTAAAAATGTAATCTCATTATCGTTGTGATAATAATTTCTTTTATTTTGAGAGAAGTTGAGCCATTCATGTTTTCTTTGCTGTGATTTTTTGTTCAGATTCTTTTCCCATATTAGGCTTGAATCATTTTGATTTGCTTAAGAAGTCTTTAAATATTAGGGGAAATTAGCAGTTGTCACATGTTCCCAATGTGTTTTTCCAATTTTTATTTTCACCTGCCCATGATATTGTTTCCATGCAAAAGGCAAGCTCCTTTTTCTAAAACATAGTTTGTTTCTAAATATTTGGAGAGTAAGTGGAACTTAGGTCAGTTCCCCCAGGAGCAAGCCCTAAGATGAGGTTTCACGTGATTTTTAAAGAAATTTTTCTCAGGATAAAACTCTTAAGAGACTGAGAGAAGCAGGACAGAGAGAAGGGGTTGAAGCCAAGAAAGGGTGTAATTTTATGTAAAGGCCTCGGGTGGGCAGCTTTAGCCTCATCATAGAAGGGATCCAATTAAGGGCAGTGGGAGGCAAAACAAGGCTGAATGGGAGGGAGGGAGGGAGAAGGGCAAACACACTGAATCTGGGGAAAGGGATGCACAACAAACAATACAAGGGACCTTAAGGGATCTGTATAGGCACTGACAGTGTCCCTTAATAATGGATGGGTCAAGGGTCAATGTAAGGAAAGAATAGGGAAGTTCAAACCCAACATTTGACTTGCATAGAAATCTCTTTTTATTTACTTGTGATTAATTATTCAACTAGGTAATAGGAGGAATCCATCCAGTCAGGACAATTGAGTCCACCCTAACATAGTCACTCACGATTAGTCACCTATAATTTGTTTCCTGTTTTCTGTCACCTTTCTCAGTATTTGTAGTCAGGACTGAAGGTGTCAAAGTTATTGAGAAAGTCAGTTTTCAATAAGTTGAAGGCCAAGTAAGTACCTATAGATGTAGATCTTGGGGGTCTATGAAAAGTGATAATGTATTGAAAAGGATACACTTGGTATTGGTTAAGGAACATAGAATTTATTCTTGCACCATTACTTATAAAGAATATCCTTGCCATATTTCTGCTGTAACTGAAAAATAGTCCATGATAGTGATTCTCATTAGCATCTCAGAGTGTTTTCTTCTTGGAGGATGCATAGATTCCACTAAAGACATGTATTTCTTAATATTGCCCTGAAGTAAGATTTTTATCTTGTAAATATCAAGCTCAGGAATCAAATCAATACATATTTGCTAATGTTTGAGAAGACAGTTTGCACAGGCTATGGGTTTCTAGAAGCTTCTCTGAAGGTCACATGGAGTTTATGTGGCCTGGTAGTAAGGCAGCTTGTAACAATAATTTCCCATGGCAGTGCAGGCTTCTCCCAGCAGCATAAACAGGTCAGGTGAGCACTGTATGACCGAGGGTCATTCAGCATGAAAAGTAGCTTATGTCAATGACTTTTTGGTTGTTGCTTTTCTTAATTGAACCTCATGTATGTTCGTGTGATTTTCACCAGGCCTTCTCATGGAGAAAATTTCACACATGACTTGGTAAATACCAAAGATTCTTTCTAAGATACTGTAGTCACATTGAAATAGTGATCCCCTAGGTTTGAAAAATGTAAGTCAAACAGAAGACATATGGCTAAACTATTGGCTCACAGCACTTGGATATTGTCACCAAATATCCCCTGACATTATTTTTGTTGGACACATTTAAGAGTTCATGCCAAGCCTATGCTATTTTCTGAGAAATCACAAATTACTAAGCAATAAATAATATACTTGTGCCTGGCACCAGAGAGCAAAAATACTTTGTGGTCACTAATTCACCAGTGCTTATCACTTCATTTGAATTCAACAAATATGTAGAGAACAGTGGCTTTCACTGTACTGGATGTCATGCAAATATGGATAAAAATGAGACAGTCCTTGCCATCAAGGACCAAGACTGATAAATATAAAATTAATATAAAATATATTCTCATATTTAGATACGAACATATTGGCAGAAGAATGGCATAAATGATTATGTAATATTATGCAATAATGTGATAATAAACATAGATATTGGTAGACTGATGTTCTAATTTGGGTAGTCATAAAGCAGTATTCTATGACTGTATATTTGTTTTTATTTACATAGATATAGGAGGGACAAGTGGTTTTTTTTGTTGTTACATGGCTAAATTGCATCCTGAAGAAGTCTAGGCTTTTAATATACCTATCACCTGAATAGTGTACATTGTACCCAATAGATACTTCTTCATCCCACACTTTCCCCTTTCTGAGTCCCCAATATCCATTAAGTCTGTGGTCCCCAACCCTCAGGTCATCTACCGGTACTGGTCCATGGCCTGTTAGGGACCCACTGCAGAGCTCCGCCAGCCCTCCCTCAACCCCGCCTATGGAAAAATTGTCTTTCATGAAATTTAGGAATGGGCTGCACAGCAGGAGGTGAGTGGTGAGCACAGGGGAGTGAATTTACAGCTGCTGCCCGTTGCTTGCATCACCACCTGAGCTCTGCCAATCCCCCCACCCCCATCTGTGGAAAAATTGTCTTCCACGAAACCGGTTGCTGGTGCCAAAAAGGTTGGGGACTGATGCTTTACTGTATGACCATGCATACCTATTGTTTAGCTCCCACTTATAAGTGAGAACATGCCATATTTGGTGTTTTGTTCCTGGGTTACTTCAATTAAAATACTGGCTTTCAGTTCCATCCAAGTTGCTGCAAAAGACATTCTTTCAATCTTTTTGATGGCTCTGTCACCCAGACTAGAGTACAATGGCATGATCATAGCTCACTGAATCCTTGAAATGCTGGGCTCAAGCAATATTCCTGTATCAGCTTCCGAGAAGCCACGCCCTTGCCCAGCTAATTTTTTAATTTTTTTATAGAGACGTGTCTTCCTGTGTTGCCTAGGCTGGTCTCAAACTCCTCGTTTACAGCTATCCACCCACCTTGGCTTCCCAAAGTGCTGGGATTATAGACATAAACCACCACACCCAGCCCATCTCTTGTTTCAAAAAGGAAGTTTGGCTCAAGTGGAGAGGAAGGAAGTGACAGTAACATTTGTACAGGTCAGACCAGGTAAGGCATTCAACTACAACTACTTTTGGCTTTAACAGGGAGTTGAAAGCTAACTGTGTATCCAACACGTTCTTTTGGATACTGTGCAAATGAGTATTCTCAACAGCACCAGAAAAAGCAAAATTTCTAGCTCTTTTTCTTTATCTCTTCCCTTCTTTTGTTTGCTTCTTTCCCACTCATCCTTTTTCCTTCTCTCTTTTTATCCTTTGATTGTAAGCAGAGGAGAAAATAGAAACAGCCAGATTCTCTAAATCTTAATGGTGTATTTTATTAATGTTTTCACTTTCAAGTTCTTAACAACTACATGTCAAATTGTAATTTCATCAAAATGTCAGTATCTGGTGCAGAATTATTGGGTTGAAACAATCCTGGCAGTTTTACAAGTGAAACAGACAATTATGTGTGCTCTAAACTGGAGAATATTGATAGGCAAGCTGTTGAGTCCTGGAATACAAATTGAACCCATGGTTGAGAATTCCTACAAGATTTCAGTGTTTGTCTAGTTCAAAGGAAACCAACATTCACTAGGGATAGTAATTCAGGAAAATCTTTCCAAAGATGGTCATTTTTTTTCAGTAGGAGATGTTGTTTTTAGGCATGTAAGTAGTCTAAAAAGCACACTTTAAAATGCGCTTATTTTTCATTTCAGCTAACATGTCAATTACAAATTCACGGCAGAACTTATAGAAAGAAACAAAATGTTAACAAAGACCATTGTGGCAGATGGTGTGAAGGATGAAACATCACGGGAAATGAAATAATGTTCCTCATTCCAGCCATAAGGATAAACACTGGGTTCTGAGTTAAAAAAGGCATCTATACAAAGACCTTCACCAATACACACATTAATAGAACGAACATTCTGTACATTATCTGTCTCCTTACAAGTCACATTGCTGTAGCAGGTGCAACGAAACTTTTCTGAAAATTGCTGCAGGTCGTCAAATGTGGGTTTTCCAGTTATTAAGTACTTTCCCTCCTTCCCCGTTTGAATAGCAATATTCGCTGGGTTCAGGTGAAGATAGTCACTTGAATTCCAGTTTTTCCTCGTACACACACCTTGCTCCTGGCAAAGCACTTGGTTACACATTTTTGCTGCTAGGGTAATGTTGATTAAGTAAGGATTTAGTGTAGTCCTCAGGTAATCATCTAGGTCCGAGCAAGATTTCTGTAAAATTATAAGATGGTCAGGATATCAAAAGACAAGTTAGTTGATATTTGATTTAATTCACTGCAATAAGCAATTTTTAGGGAAGAACAAAAAAACAGACACAGAAAGGGGTGAGGAACATTTGATCTTTTTCACATGAACAAGGAAGATTATTCCAACTGTTTTTTGTAACATTTGCTAAATTCACTGCACATGCTGTTTCATGCCACTGAATAATTGACCACTTGAGGCTTCACATACCCTAGCCTTGATCTTCCTTAATAACTCGTAAATTACTCAGACAAAGAATGGTATAGCTGTTAAAGCATGGGCTCTAAAGTATGGGGTTCATTTGCCAAGATAGGAGTCCCAGTTCCATTAGTGACTACCTATATGAATTTGGGACTCTCTGAAGCTTTCTTAGTTTCCTATCTGAGTGCCTTGAGCAAATTAATTAAGCTGGATATACTTCAGCTATACCATAAGATAAGGATAATTATGGTGCTTCACTCATAGGGTTATTGTGAAGATGAAAATATATGATACATATAAAAGTGCTTAACAGAGGGTCTAGCATATCTTTGGTTGACCCTCAATGAATTATAAAGAAAAGTAATAAGCATCACATTTGTCAGACAAATGTAAACAGCATTGACAAATGTGATTTTTATTTTTATTTCAGTGGATTCAGGGGATGCAAATGGTTTTTTCTTATATGGATGAATTGTATAGTGGTGAAGTCAGGGTTTTAGTTTACCCATTACCTGAATAGTATACATTGTATCTGAAAGGTAATTTTTTGTCTCTCAACCCCCTCCCACCCTCCCCACTTCTGATTTTCCGACAGTCATAATACTGCTCTGTATGACTATGTATACCCATTGTTAGCCCCAACTTATAAGGGAGGATGTATGGTATTTGTTTTTCCATTCTTGAGATACTTCACTCAGGATAATAATGGTCTCCAGCTCGACCCAAGTTGCTGCAAAAGACATTATTTAATTCTTTTTATGACTGAGTAGTATTCCATGGTATGTGTATACACACACACACACATCATTTTCTTTATCCACTCATTAGTTGATGGGCACTTAGGTTGATTCCACATCCTTGCAATTGTGAGTTGTGCTGTGATTAACATACAAGTGTAGGTATCTTTTTTTATATAATGACTTATTTTCTTTTGTATAGATACCCAGTATCTACTGCATTGCTGGATCAAATTGTAGGTCTACTTTTAGTTCTTTAAGGAATCTCCATACTGTTTTCCATACAGTTTGTACTAATCTACATTCCCAGCAAAAGGATATAAGCAATCCTTTTTCACTGCATCTGCACCAACATCTATTGTTTTTTGACTTTTTAATAATGGCCATTCTGAGAGGGGTAAGGTGATACCTCATTGTAGCTTTAATTTGCATTTCCCTGATGATTAGGGATGTTGAGTATTTTTTTTAATGTTTGTTTGCCATTGTATATCTTCTTTTGGAAAATTTCTGTTTATGTCTTTGCCAACTTTTTAATGAGGTTATTTGTTTTTTTTATTTTCTTGAGTTCCTTGTAGATTCTAGATATTAGTCCTTCATCAGACATGTAATTTGAAAATATTTTCTCCCATTCTGTAGGTTGTATATGTACTCGTGTTATGATGTCTTTTTCTGTGCAGAAGCTTTTTAGTTTAATTAAGTCTATTTATTTATGTTTCTTTTTGTTGTATTTGCTTTTACAGTCTTAGTCATAAATTCTTTGCCTAGGCCAATGTCCAGAAGAGATTTTCCTAGGTTTTCTTATAGAATTTTTATGGGATCGGGTCTTACATTTAAGTCTTTAATTCATCTTGAGTTAATTTTTTATAAATCACAGGAGATACTCATTTTCATTCTTCTGCATATGGCTGTCTAATTTTCCTAGCACCATTTATTGAATATGGCATCCTTTACCAAGTGTATGTTTTTGTTTGCTTTGTCAAAGGTAAGTTGGTTGTATGTATACAATTTTATTTCTGAGTTCTCTATTCTCCATTGATCTATGTGTCTACTTTTATACCAGTACCATGCTGATTTGGTTACTATGGCCTTGTAGTATAATTTGAAGTCAGGTAATGTGATACCTCCAGATTTGTTCTTTTTGTTTAGGATTGATTTGGCTATTCAGGCTCTTTTTTAATTTCATATAAGATTTAGGATTTTTTTTTCTAATTCTGTAAAAAAAATGATGTTTGTATTATGATGGTAATTGCATTGAATCTATAAATCACTTTAGGCAGTAGGAACATGTTAACAATATTGATTCTTCCAATTCTTGAGCATGGGATGTTTTTCCATTTGTTTGTGTTATCTACAATTTTTTTTTGCAGCAGTTATAAATGGTCTTGAATTCTTGATTTGATTCTCAGCTTGGCAATTATTAGCATGTAGAAATGCTACTGATTTGTCTACATACATTTTGTAACATAAAACCCTACTGAATTCCTTTATCAATTCTAGAAATTATATGAATTAGGGTTTTCTAGATATGAGATCACATCCTTGGCATACAGGGATAGTTTGACTTCCTCTTTCCCAGTTTGGATGGCATTTATTCCACTGTCTTGCCTTTTTGCTGTAAGACTTCCGGGACTTTATTGAATAGAAATGGTGGAAGTATGCATCCTTGTGTTGTTGCAATTCTTAGGGAGATTGCTTTCAACTTTTTCGTGTTCAGTACAATGTTGGTGGAGGGTTTGTCATACATGGCTTTTAACATTTGTAGTTATGTTCCTTCTATGCCTAGTTTGTTGAGGGTTTTTAATGGTTTTTCTTCTTAATTCCTTTTATGTGGTGAATCACATCTATTGATTTGCGTATGTTGAGCCATCCTTGCATCCCTGGGATGAAACACACTTGATCATGGTCATTTTCTTTTTGATGTTCTTTTGGACGTAGTTTGCTAGTATTTTGTTGAGGAATTTTGCATCTATATATATCAGGGATATTCATTTGTAGTTTTCTCTTCTTGTGTATTTCCCTGGCTTTGGTTTTAGGGTGATACTGGCTTTGTTGAATGAGTTAGGAAGGATTTCCTTCTTCTCAATCTTGGAACAGTTCTGGTATATATGTCCCCATTCTTCTTTGTAGGTCTGAGATAATTCAGCTGTGAATCCTGGTTTTAGGGTGATACTGGCTTTGTTGAATGAGTTAGGGAGGATTTCCTTCTTTTCAGTCTTTTAGAACAGTTCTGATAGATATGTACCCATTTTTCTTTGTAGGTCTGAAATAATTCAGCTGTGAATTCATTTTGTACTGGGCTTTAGTTTGTTAGGAAATGTTTTGTTAATGATTCAGTCTCGCTACTCATTTTTGGTCTGTTCAGAATTTTTATTTCTTCTTGCTTCAAGCTTGGGAGGTTGAATATTTCAAAAAATTTATCCATTTTCTCTAGATTTTCTAATTTTTGTGCACAGAGGGGTTCATAATAGTCTCAGATGATGTTTTGTATATCTATGGTATCAGTTATAAATGTCTACTTTCTCATTTCTGATTGAGCTTATTTGAATCCTCTGTCTTCTTTTCTTGGTTAATCTAGCTAATGGTCTATTGATTTTGCTTATCTTGTCAAAGAACCAACTTTATGTTTCATTGATCCTTTGTATTGTTTTTTGAGTTCCAATTTGACTTAGTTCTGTTCTGATCTTTATTATTTCTTGTGTTCTGCTAGCTTTTGGTTTGGTATGTTCTGTTTTTCTAGTTCCTGGAAATGAGACATTAGGTTATTAATATGTGATCTGTCTTTTTGATATAAGCATATAGTGCTATAAACTTCCCTCTCAGCACTGTTTTTACTGTATCCCAGTGATTTTGGTAACTTGTGTCACCATTCTTATTTAATTTAAAAAATTTTGTGGTTTCTATCTTGATTTCATCATTGACTCAAAGATGATTCAGCAGCACACTTTTTATTTCCTTGTATTTGTATAATTTTGAGAATTGCTCCTCAAATTGATTTCTGCTTTTATTCCACTGTGGACTGAGAAGATATATGATATGATTTCAACTTTTTAAAAATTTGTGACACTTGTTTTGTGGCCTAACATGTGGTCTACCTCACAAAATATTCCATGTGCTGATGAGGAGAATGTATGTTCTGTAGTTTTAGGGTTGAATGTTCTGTGAATGTTAGGTCCATTTGTTCTAGAGTCCCATTTGCATCCCATGTTTCTTTATTGATTTTCTGCCTCAATGATCTGCCTAGTATTGTCTCTAGAGGGTCATAGTCCCCCACTATTATTATATTGCTATTTATTTCTTAGGTCTATTAGTATTTGTTTTATGAATTTGGGAATTCTGGTGTTAGGTGTGTATATATATATTTAGGATTGTTGTATCTTCATGTTGAATTGGTCACTTTATCATTATATGATAACCATTTTTGTCTTTATTTGCTATTGTTGAATTAAGTCTGTTTTATCTGACAGAAGAATAGCTATTCCTGCTCACTTTTGGATTCTGTTTGCATGGAATATTTTTTCCACCTCTTTACCTTGAGTCTATGAGAATCTTTACAAATTAAATGGGATTCTTGGAGACAGAAGATATTTGGGTTTAATTTGTTCATCCATTCCACCAATCTATATTGGGCATTTGGACCATTTACATTCAAAGTTAATATTGATATATGAGATACTGTTGCAGTCATCATGTTGATTGCTATCTAGTTGCTTTTTATTCTCCTCTGTGTTAAAGTTTTATAATAGTTGTGAGTTTTTACTTTCAAATGTTTTCATACTGGTATCAACTTTTTGATGTTAAGATCACTTTTGAGTACTTCTTGTAGGGCCAGCCTAGTGGTAGAAAATTTACTTAGTGTTTGCTTGTCTTGGAAAGATTTTATTTCCCTTCAATTATGAAACTAAGTTTCGCAAAATTCTTGGCTGACACTTACTCTTTTTAAGAATACTAAAGATAGCACACCAATCCCTTGTGACTTGTAAAATTTCTGCTAAGAAGTCAACTGTTATTCTAATGGATTTTCTTTGTAAGTTACTTAATGTATTTGTCTCACAGCTCATAGGAATTCCTCCTTCATACTGACATTGGCCTGTCTGATGACTATGTGCCTTGGTGATGTCCTTTTTGAAATGAAACTCCTAGGAGTTCATTGACTTTCTTGTATCTGGATGTTCAAATCTCTAGCAATACCAGGGAAGTTTTCCTCAAATAATCCCTCACATGGGTTTTCTAAGCTTTTCACTTTTTGATGTGATTTTTCAGGGATACTTACGATTGTCATTTGGGCATTATACATAATTCTATTATTTTTCAGAAACTTTGTTCAATTCCTTTCTTTTTTTTATTTTTTATTTTTGCCTGAATGGGTTAATTCAAAAGACTGGTCCTCAAGCTTTGAAATTCTTTCTTCTGCTTGATGTAGTCTATTGTTAAAATTGGCCACCATGTTTAATATTTCCCTAGATGAATTTTTCATTTCTAGAAGTTCTATTTAGGTTTTTAAAAAATATATCTATCTCTTTTTAAAATTTTTCATTCATGTCCTGAATTAATTTTCTGGTTTCCTTCAGTTGGTTTTCCATTTTTCTTGGCTCCCACTGAGCTTCCTTACAATTCATATTTTGAATTCACAATCTTTCACTGCAGTATTTTCATTTTTGTTGGAATCCATTGCTAGAGAATTGGTGTGATCCTTCAATGAGGGGAGGGGGTTGTTATGCTCTGTTTTTTCCTACTGCCAGAGGTCTTGCATTGATTTCTTCTTAGCAGTAGAAACAATCACTTCTTGTTTTTAAATGTCATATTAAAGTTGAAGGACTTTACCTGGTATGAATAATACTGAAGATGATTTAGGAGGCATGGTAGTAGAATGTGAATCTAAGATTAAAGTGCTATTAAAATACATGTGTGACACTCAAATGGTACGTCACATTAACCTACTCTTTGAAGAATGTCTGATTCATTCTTCCTCAGAGTAAGGGTGAAGCTCTCAGTTTTCTTTGAAAGACAGAAAAGAAAAGAATATGGAGAATTTATAAATATCTATAAATTTTTAAATAATAGAATCCTTGATAAAGGAGTTTATGAATTTGAGAAAACAACTAATAAAAATTAGGAATATACTTAGTAGAATTATAATTTTAAAATAATTTTCTGACATATACAAGATTTTATCAAGGGACACACAACTTTCTCTGAACTTATATTTTCTATTGTTTCTCTTTCTTAAAGATCAAACTAAAGATATTAGAATTATTCAAAATAGGTAGAAGGGCTCAGATTACCTTTAAAGAATTTCACAAATGTAACTGCTCTTACGTATTTTGGAATAAGGTGAGAATATTCTATCTGAAGGGCAAGATATGAATATATTCCTTCTCAAAAGGTCTCTTGTGGTCTTAGTCTCATCTCTACAGGCCCTGGTATAAGACCCCTTGGCAATGAGCTTCAATTGACATTCTCCATGGTGTGTTTATTGTTAGAATTTCCACATCCGTCAAAGATAGAATAGTTTAGTTCCAATTTATCAGTGACTGTTTGACATCTTTACTCTTAACACTGATTCAAGAGGATTGAAGAGGTGGGGAATAAAGACCTGATATGGAGAGTGAAACAAGAATAAAAATAAGGGAAGAGAGACTTAATAACTCACCATGTCAGAAAACTGATATCACAATCTTGTTTTTGCTACTTAATAACTATGTAGCCTATAGAAATTCAGTTAATCTCACAGAATTTGTTTCCCCAATGGAAAACTGTTACAATATATCCTGCTTTCTAACAACCAAATAAATGCAAGATATTTTGATTCAGCCAGTATTAATTGAGCATCTACTACTATATGCCTTGTATAGAACTACTTATTTCTTATTTGATACCAAAACAATCCTCAAAAATATTAAAGGTAGAAATGTTTTCATCTATTTCCTACCAATTCACTTACCACACTTCGCAGTATACTAAGGCCTCCCCATATTACAACTCCAGAGGCACCCAGAGCAATACTTTCACCAAGTGTATTCACAAGGTCATCCTGGCAAATGTAATAGAAAAAGTTAGCAGATAAAAATAAAATGAAAGTGTTATATTTAGGACATTAACACCAAAGATCAGCATGCTGACCCAATAATAGTAATTTAAACATTTCTCCATTATTTCTACTTGTTACACAGTCATTGCCTTACTATAAAAAATAAAGACTGCTATTGTTTTAATTACTTCTATTGAAAAGACAGCAGGCCTATGAAAGAAAAAACAGAAAGTGAGTTAATACACTGTCTATACTACCTAATTCTCCACGCTTGCTAAGAGATCATGAGATTACATTAAAGATTAAACATATATTTATTTTACATCTATTTAGTGATGTAAAACTACTAGTGTGCACATTGCTAAATGAAACTAAAAGCAAAATTTCACTCCCTTCAAAAATAATATGAAATTTCACAAAACAAGTTTTTGTGCACACTATTTCATTGTCCTAATACCTTGATTTACTTACCTGAGAAAGGTATTTCAAAACTAGATCAGCAAAAACTGGGCGGGCATATACAAAAACTGGAAGTGGCCTTCCCATATCAGGAGATTTGGAAATCCTAATGGCTTCATAAATTCGATTACGTACATAGAGCGCAATTTGTGGAGGAGACAGTCTGGTAGTCAAATAAATAGATGGAAAAAGGGCAGTGCTTTCATTCCACAACCAGTCAAGATGATCATTTCTTCTTTTCTCTATATCATAGCAACTTCCAGTGAAACTATGTTGATTATAATTATAGTTGTAACAATCAGGGAAAAGATAATAACCCCATAAACGATGTGGCCGAAGTAATTTTCCCAATTTTAAAGTCTCTTGCATGAAATCCTTTGCTGCTTTTTCAAATTCAACTATGGCTATGTTGGTAGCCTCTGTGTCATCAAGCTGTGTATTGTGTTTCTGGACTAACTCAATAGACTCATTCCTGTAAACATGTTTGGGTTTCCAATTTCTTGCCCAAGTGGGCCTCCATTCTTTCCAGTCAATGACAGCCAACCCCGTATCATTTATTGGCATGTAATAGTCAATGTCTTTCTTGGCTTTGTCCAAATGTTTTTTTAAGGATGCCTTCTGGGGAATTCCTCCATTCACAGATCTGCCTGTCATATCTATATAAGGATAGTAACCAAGTCTATCAGTATAAAATATTGTAATATTTTGCCCTGTGACATTTTCTCGGGGGCTTCCTACTAAAGAGAAAAGGCTCAGATCTAGGGGCCCATCAACCCCTGCAATACAAAGTTCAGTTGGGGCATTCCAGGCCCAGAGGAAAGGCACATTTGGGATAAGAGGGGGTGCTCTGAAATCCAGAGCCAAGCAACATGGAATCAGAAGGAAGGTGAACACTGTATGGGATACTCCATTGGACCCAAGAAACCTCTTGAAGAAGATATTCTTGAACCTTAGCACTCCCATTGCAAAGAGCAATGAATATAAAAAAACATATTTCCTCCTACACACTTTGGTTTACCCGATAGTAGATGTAAGACATTAGAACATATAAAAGAGAGTAGAATGAAGCCACTTTGTTGGATAAAGAGGTACAATGATTATATTTCACTTAAATATTGTTCTTCTTATTTTCAGGAATGTTTTTCAAGTTGCATCACCTATAACTGAAAAAAGAAATATAGAACATATTGTTATGTTGCATTTCATAATAAAGATCATAAGCTTTACCAAGTTCTAAACTTTAAGTGCAGAAATTTTAATAGTTTTTTTATTTATTTTTTATATGAAGGGGGTAGTGAGAAGGGGATTCAATTTCTTTCTTTCTTTCTTTCTTTCTTTCTTTTTTTTTTTTTTTTTTTTGAGACAGTCTCACTCTGTCACCCTGGGTAGAGTACGATGGCATCGTTGTAGCTCACTGCAGCCTCAGACTCCTGGGATCAAGAGATCCTCCTGCCTCAGCTTCCTGAGTAGCTGGGACTATAGGTGTGCACAACGATGCCCAGCTAATTTTTCAATTTTTAGTAGAGACAGCGTTTCACTTGTGCTCAGGCTGGTCTCCAACTCCTGAGCTCAAGCAATCCTCCTGCCTCAGCCTTCTACAGTGCTAGGATTACAGGAGTGAGCCACCATACCCAGACTTAATTCAATTTTAAAAGATGGAGAATCTATTCCTATGTTTGAATGAATAAAATTATTTCCTCTTATACAAACTCTATAATGGTTAACATTTGTCTCATCTTCCCAAATCATTACTGAGCCTATAGAAAGGTGAAGGTATACACCCATCCCCTGCCTCCCACATCTGCCCAACACCCGATTAGTGTTATTCCCAAATGTGCACTTAGGTGATGATCAGTGAAACTAATTTGATGGTGAGTACATGGGGTGCTTATTTTTCCATTCTTGGGATACTTCACTTAGTAGAATGGGTTCCAACTCTATCCAGGAGAACATAAGAGATTCTATATCACCGTTATTTCTTATAGCTGATTAATACTTCATGGTATACATACACCACATTTTATTAATCCACTCATGTATTGATGGGCACTTGGGTTGTTTACACATCTTTGCAATTGTGAATTGTGCTGCTATAAACATTCGGGTGCAGATGTCTTTTTTATAGAATGACTTTTGTTCTTTTGGGTAGATGCCCAATAATGGGATTGCTGGATGGGTGTATACCTACATAATGAGTGAGGTACGCAGTCTGGGGAACGGATACGCTTGAAGCTCTGATTCGGGGGTGGGGGGGTCGTTAGTGGGGGCAAGGGCAATATACATAACCTAAACTTTTGTACCTCCATAATATGCTGAAATTAAAAAAAAAAAAGAAAGGTGAAGGTAGCTATTTTTCCTTTTGCCTTCCCAGGTTACAGAATGCTGTATCAACCAATGCCTTGGCAAAAGCCCATTGAAGGAAAATAAATTCAAAGTTGAACCTCTCATTCATGTTTATTGCTTCTCAAAAGATTGTTTTGTAGTAGTCTGTAAATATTGAAAACAATTTCTTATAGAATCATGATCACTCTCTTTCTTTCCTTTTTTTTTTTATTTCAGGATATTATGAGGGTACAAACATTTTGGTTACATTTCATGACTTTGCCTCACCCAAGCAAGGATTAGAGGCATGCCCTTCCCCTCTACAATGCTCACCTCATCCATTAGTTGTGAGTTTACCCACCCCCAACCCCCTAATCCCTGGAGAATATTACTACCGTGTGAGCACCATAGTGTTGATCAGTTAATGCCAATTTGATGGCGAGTACATGTGGAGCCTATTCTTCCATTCTTGTGATACCTCACTTCGGAGGATGGGCTCAAGTTCTATCCAGGAAAATATGAGAGTAGCTAGATCACCATGGTTTCTTATAATTGAGTAATATTCCATTATATACATATACCAAATTTTAATAATCCACTCATGAATTGATGGGCACTTGGGTTGTTTCCACATCCTTGCAATAGTGAATTGTGCTGCCATAAACATTCGGGTGCAGATGTCTTTATTATAGGATGTCTTTTGCTCTTTTGGGTAGATGCCTAATACTCCCCTAGCTGCAGGTCAAGCAACCTCTGAAGTATGTTTTGTTTTTTTGAAGAGAGGCAGTAAGGGGATAGAGAAAAGTCACTTCTACCAGAGGTAATAAATCAAAAGTTTGCTTGAACTTAATCAACCAAAAACTCTTCTCCTGCTCTTTGTCCTCTCCTGCACTTTTGAACACTGTTTGATCAAGTCTTACAACACTGTTTGATCAAGTCTTACAGTAATATGCTCTCATGTTTAAGTTAATAAAACGCTTTACTACTTTATATCTTCTACTAAAAGGATTAGTTCTATCCTAGCTTAAGAAAAAGCAATATATGGATTTTGATCTTGTTATTGTGTTTGATAAGTGACATTATGTTGTCAGACTGATTTTCAAAAAATGAAGTGTTACAGCACAAATTGTTGCTATATGGTACCACTTTTAGGGTACAATGAAATGGTCTGAGCCAAGGAAAAGAAATTAAACTATGTATTATTCAGAATTTGGTATTCACAAAAGTTACCTACAAGAAGACATATTTAAATGCTCTGTGATTCTAGAAGGAAACAAGAACCTTTCTTTTTGATTAGACTAGTAGTATACTGCTATGTGAAGGAATAATAAGAATTAGACTATTCTTTCCATGAATGTGTCCTTATCATAGCAAATTATCCATTCATTCTAATCACCGAAAGATAAATCACTCTAAAGAGAAAACCTGCACATGAGATTTGAGCCTTGTAACACAAAGAGAGAGAGAGAGAGAGAGAGAGAGAGAGGCCATAGTCAGAATAGAGTGAAATATCAAGAACCATTAGAGTCTAATGTTTTGAAGATAATAAATTTTTTCCCAGATGTTTAGAACACGTAAAGTAGCTAAAGATTTTTATAGTTTAAACCTTATAAACTTTTTTATTCAGGACCTAGAAAATCTTCAGCTAAAATTAATATTGGGGCAAAAAACTAATTCCTTTTAAATAACGAACACCAACACCAATGCCTGAATGGCAGGGAGTGGGAGAAGGAAATGGAATAAAGGATTAGCTTTTCCTATGTCTCAGGGAAGGAGTAGGCTAATCTTATTGAAATTAACATTCAAATCTATTTCCACATGATCATTTTATATAAGAAAAACAAGGGGCAGAATAAGCCTTTTGAGAAGATCTCTACCCACAGAAATCTTCAAAAAAGAAGGGACACTTCAATCCTTGAAAACTGACCAAATGAAGAGTCTCTACTTTAAATCCAAGACAAAGCCTTGGGACACAGAATTGGCACAAAATTGGGACAGACTTAGAAGTCAGCATCTAAAAGAGCCTCCTCCTATTTCTTAAAGTATTTAATAAAGAACTTCCCCTATTTCAATAGAGAACCTCAAGTGCCTGGAAATTATCCATAGCACTAGCCTGGGAGACATAGTGAGATCCTATCTCAAAAGAATTTTTTAAAAAACCTCTTACACCTGTTGCAAAGGAATTTTATCGCCATCACACATGCTAGCAAAATCCTTTGAACCAGGAACCCCTGGTCTGAGGAAAAGTCCAAAATTATTTTGTAATAAAAATTACATAGCTATGTGTAGATATTCACATATGTGATATTCACCATTATGTATAGAAGTATCTATGAAAGGAGAAAACATAAGAAGCAACTTCAGTACAAAATGATAAATTCTTAAATATGGTATTTCAGCCTGAGGGAATTCACTCAGGAATCAGAACTAGATATAAAGATAATGAATCAACATGTAAAGATATTTGCCTAAAATACTAAGTGAAATAAACTATAAAAATACACAGTATAATTGGAGATATACAAAAATATGTAAATACATGCTTAAGAAATTGATAAAATTTAGAAAAATAACAAAACATGTAATTTCTGATTATACTGTGTATGTGTCTGTGTGTGTTTGTGTCTGTATTTTTTTTTTTTTTTAAGAGACAGGGACTTGCTCTGTCCCGCAGCTAGAGTGCAGTAGCCTGATTGTAGCTCACTGTAACCTCAAATTCCTGGGCTCCAGTGATCTTCCTGACTCAGCCTCTGGAATAGCTGAGCCTATAAGCACACACCCACACCCTCACTTGATTTTTTTGTTTTTTGTAGAGACTGAGTTTCCTTATGTTGCCCAGGCCAGTCTCCAATTTCTGGCCTCAAACAATCCTCCCAACTCAGCCTCCCAAAATGCTGAGATTACAAGGGTCAGCCTCCCTATCAGGCCTGTTATATATTTTTGACCTTCTAATTTTCTTTCATCCAACCATCATAATGTTTCTCAAATAAAAAGTGGAAACAAAGTAAAATTTCAAGTGAGAAATTAGTTTGCCAGAAGAAATTTGAAGCTTAGCTTCTCTTGAGTGGAGAAAGAAAAAGAACTATAAATATCCCTACACTTTATTCAGCAGGATGCTTGTACAAGGGGTTCTAGTTTAATTTTGGGGAAGAGGAGGCGTTGATTGAGATTTTTTTCAAATAAATTATATTGTGTATGTTTAAGGTATACAACATGATGTTAGAGGAAAATTGGGTTTTTTGAGGTAGGGAGAAAAGAATATCAGACAGAAAGAGCCAAATTTCTTAGCTTAATACTTTGTTCTTCTTTTCTACAACAAATGCTTCATTTCCATAACAAATGCTTTCTCCTTAGAGAATTATAATGAATGGATATAGAAGTCAGTTAAGAGACTGTCTCTAGAATCTACCTTTTGGTGTTCCCATTTCCCATGAGTCTATGAATATATTAGCTGTATGGAATTAAGAACAGAATTTAGACACAATCCTCTTATCATTAAAATTATTATTGATTTTTAATATAAATTGTTATAAATATGAAGGACAAAATTCAGACATGAGACAAATATTGATAAAGGCAAGATTATAACTTTGGTGAAAGCAGACCACAACATTATTGAAGGGGGAGGAGCGAGGGAAAGAGTCCAAAAGTTTCAGTCTTCACAAGGCACCTCTCCTCAGTCTCCATTTCCCTGCAGTCCTCAGAACAACTAACATGATCTAGGCATTGTTAGAACACTGAAAAGATAGCCTCTAGCCTCAGGAAGCCTCATCATAATGAAGGTAATTTTAATATATCTAAATTACTTCCATAAATATTGTGGGAATCATTCTTTAACATGAAAAATAAGCAAAATTCCACGAGTAGCAGGCCCCAAGTTTATTGTCTTTGTAGCCCAATCACATTTGGTAGAGTGTGTATTCTTTCCAAGGTACCATTTCCAATTTTTTTTACAAACTGAACTCACAACTTATTAGCTGGCCATAAAATAAATTTAATTGGCTGTAATGAGCATTTTTTAAAATAAGTAAAATAGAGTTTAAAAGTTTAGAGTAGGATAGGATAAGAAGCACCAGAGTGCCATTGCATGTAGTAAGGGTATTATTTTATGACCCCTTTCTTTCAGTTATGTATTTATACATGTGTGTACTGAGTAAACAGTGTAAGCTATATTTTTTACTGTGTAAGGGATCAAATCACTTCGATACACAAAAGCTTTAGAGTCTGACACACCTAGGTTTTGAATCCTAAGGGCAGCCACTTTCTATTATAATTAACTGGCCTTAAGCAAGTTACTTAATCTCTTCAGTGAACAGAAAAGAATTTTTATCTGAGGATTCCTTAAGTCATATCTGTAAATGTCTAAGCTACTGGAATTAAGTGATTTAGTTTTCTAGATTAGTACCAACAGGCCTAGAATCTGGCTTCTCAGTTTAGTATCAATGTAACCTTGCCCAAACTACGTAACTTTACCGCACCTTAGTTTTGTTTGTTTTTAACTGTAAAATGTACATACTAAAGCAATCATCTCATATGTCTGCTGTGAGATTTTAATGAGATTTACATAAAATGAAGAAGTATACATAAAACACTTAACCCAATGCCTGTGAAGGGGTTCAGAACATGCATACTTTGGCATATTTTGAGCTGGAGGTAATTGAGCATCGGCAGATGCAGAAAGGGCTCTCTGATCGCCTCTGCTTGAAGCAAAACATAAAATTTCTCATGGACAGCGTATCCTCCCTATACCAGGGAGAAGAGAACATTTCTTTTTTATTTGTAATTGATATATACTAATTGCACCTATTTATGGGGTACAAATAATGATGAAATCAAGGTAATTTTAATATCTATCATCTCAAACATTTGTCATTTATGTTGGGAACATTATAAATTCTCTCATCTAGCTATTGGAAATAGTACAGTAAATTATTGTTAAGTATAATGACCCTATATCCCTATAGAACACTAGAACTTATTCCTCCTATTGTGCTGTAATTTTGTATCCATTAACCTACTTCTCTTTATCTCTTTTCCTACCTACCCTTCCTAACCTCTAATAACCACTATTTTACTCTCTACTTCTATGAGATCAACATTTTTAGCTTCCACATATAAGTGAGATCATGAAGTATTTTATCTTCTGTGCTGGCTTATTTAACTTAATATAATGTCTTTCAGCCTCATCGATGCTGCAGCAAAAGACAGGACTTCATTATGTTTTATGGCTAAATTATATTCCATTGTGTATATATACATTTCCTTTATCCATTCATCTGTTGATGGACACATAGATTGATTCCACATCTTGGCTATTGTCAATAGTACTGCAGAAAATACGGCAGTGCAGGTATCTCTTTGACATACCGATTTCCTTTCCTTTGGATATATAGACAGTAGTGGTATTGCTGGATCATATGTAGCTCCATTTTTTAGTTTTTTAAGGAAACTTCATTCCATTTTGCATAGTAACTATACTAATTTATTTACATTCCTAACAAGAACATGTAAGAGTACCCAGGCCAGGTGCAGTGGCTCACACCTATAATCCTAGCACTTTGGGAGGCCAAGTCAGGAGGCTTGCTTGAGGTCAGGAGTTCCAGACCAGCCGGAGGAAGAGTGAGACCCTGTCTCTATAAAAAATAGAAAAATTAGCCGGGCGTAGTAGCACATGCCTATAGTCCCAGCTATTCAGGAGGCTGAGGTAGGAGGATTGCTTGAGCCTGCTAGTTCAAGGTTGCAGTGAGCTATGAAGCTATGATGACGCCACTGCACTCTAGCCTGGGCAACAGAGCAAGACGATGTCTCAAAAAAAAAAAAAAAAAAGTTCCCTTTTTCTGCATCCTCACTAGAACGTGTTAATTTTTTGGCTGTTTAATAGTGGCCATTCTAACTGGGCTGAGATGATATTTCACTGTGGTTTTGATTTCCCTAAAGTTTAGTGATGTTGAGTATTTTTTCATCTATATTCATATGTCACTTAGTAACAGAATATCTTATGAGAAATGCATAATTAGGCAATTTCATCATTGGGCAAACATCATAGTATATACTTACATAAACCTAGATGGTATAGCTTACTACACACCTAGACTATATGGCATAGCCTATTGCTCCTGGGCTGCAAACCTGAATAGCATGTTACTATACTGAATTCTGTAAGCAACTCTAACACAATAGTAAGTATTTGTGTATCTAAACATAGAAAAAGTAATGCATTACTGTATGACATTAAATGATTACAACATCTTTAGGCAATAGGAATTTTTCAGCTCCATTATAATCTTATAGGACCACTGTGGTTGATGATTAGCCATAATAAGGTGGTTATGCAGCACATGGCTACTTATTGGCCATTTGTATGTCTTCTTTTGAGAAAAACCTATTCAGATCATTTGCCCATTTTTTAATCAGACTACTTTTGCCTACTGAGTTTTGAGTTCCTTATATATTCTGGATATTAATCCCTTGTTGGATGGATAGTTACAAATATTTTCTCACAAGAGAACATTCTTATCACCGGAGACTGGGTGTCAATGCTGAAATAGATATGTACAAATAATCTTACTAAAATAACCCCTATCTTTCATTGGTTACCCCATATATTTCCTAGTCACTTCCCCACAAATTACTTCTAGAAGGTTAAACCTCTTTTCTTTGTCTTCTCACTTCTCCACGGTTTATCACTCTTTGTTAAAAAAAAAAACACCATGATAGTGATAAAGACATTAGTAACTGAGATTTTCCTCATTTTGGCACTCCTTTATCATTGAATCAGATGAAGAAATGAATTTTTTGAAGAAATAAACCACTTCCTCACAAAAGCTCTGGACTACTCATTAAAATTTCCTTCACAGAGGTAATAAGTGGTTTCAGCTCTGGCTTTTACAACACAAACTTTTGCCAAATCACCAAATGTTTTGGCTGATTCATAGGCCAGTCTCGTATAACCTGTGGCAGCTCAGCTGCTTCCCTGATTAGGCTACCTAACACCAGAAATTTCATATGGGTAGACCAAAAATCTACACTAACTTGGTAAGGTGACAAAACCAAGTCTTATAGTTGCCAAAGCCAGACTGCACGTCCCCATCCTCAGTCATCAGAACCAGTGGAATATAAAAATCTAGACATAAAAAGGACTTTAGAAAAAACCTGATGAGAACCTGGATTTAAATGGCTAAAGGCATTACCTTTGGCCCTTGTAAATATATGTTATTCTTCAAATAGAGACATAGAATAACCTCCTTTATAGTCTTTGGACACCCTATATCTACTGGCATTTCAAAACCTTGTATTCCTGAATTGAGTAAACATTATGGGAACTTGAGTGAACAATTTGATGTTATGATTAGCTATTATACATACAAGAACTAACTAGTATTCTTGGAAGATATTATCAATAAGTAAAAAAGGTGTGACCTTCACTGACTGATAAACCTTGCCATTTTTGGGCCAGGAAATCAGATGAACATCAAGATATTTAGGAGAACGCATGCACTGTTACCTTGCTGAGAAGGACCTGATGAAGTACCGTTACCACCTACATGGCCATGATGATAAAAGAAAAATCTTCCTGGATTTACATGAGCCACATCAAGCTAGATCTAAACCATCATTCCCAGGACAACTGGAAGACCATCCTTACAGTGACCTCATAATAAGGATTTCAGAGCCAACTCCAAGGCTCTAGAAGCAAGATGACACCAGAAAGTAGACAGGTTTCCCTATGATCACAGATCAAGAAACTCTGCTGCCATCTATTTTTCCTGCTTTTAAGTCTCTCTCCTTCCTGGGGCAGTGCAGGGGGGACTTTTTTTTAACATAAACTTACCCTTTTTCCCTCATTTATTGAAATGTGATTGGAGATTACTTGTCTCAATCTATCCTTCTCTCCCTCTGATCCTCCACTATGAGCTCTCTTTCAACTGTATCTCTCTCATTTTAGCCTTGCTGTTTTATTAACAAGTCAGGCATGACCTGACACCCCCTTACAATACTCTCTCCAACCTTGGTCATATTAACTAATCAATCTGATTGCTAATTATGTCAACATCTACATAGTGTGAAGAATCCTGAACTAGTTTTCATTTCTGCCAATGTGAGCATCTGGTGGACAAACTGTGGAAGATGAGTGAATCAAAGTGTATGGTATCCATGACCAGAAAAACAATGTCACTCTACCTTCCCTTCTGGTGAGTTTATTCAGCCAGGAAAAACGTCTCTGTAAGCTCAAGGATGGTCACTTGCTCAGGGTAAAGATATTAGAAACAATTTTTTTTTCCTTTGTGTTAAAAAGAGACATGTTAATGGATCCTTCCTATGTGACAAACCAAGATGATATTGCAATCAGACCCTGTGGTCTGATTCCACACTCAGCATCTTCAAACCCTTCATGGAGGCCATGAGTGGTTCCAGCACTTCCCGTTAGGGCACAGACTTTTTCCAAATCACTAAATGTTTCAGCTGGTTCATAGGCCAGTCTTGCAGAACCTAGGCTGTTTCTCTGATTAGGCTACTTAATAAAAAAAAATTTTATATGAATAGACCAAAAATCTGAGCTTCCAAAGCCAGACTACAGGTCTTCCATGTCAAATATTTCACAACATGGCCTGCTCTTACAAACTGACAGCAGCACATGAAAAAGGAGGTGTGCAGATGCCAACATGACCAATAATAAAAATTGTGAAACTCACTGGGCCTGGGGAATTGCAGGTTCCACTCTGACCTTGTCCATGAACAACACTGCTCTTTTTCTCTTAGGTGGCAACAAAGTATATAAAAAATTCTTACCTAAATGGTCCAGGCAATGTGAAAATGTGGACTCAGATACCTGGCTCCTTCTGTCACTAGCTACTCCACCTTAAATGCTAGCCAAATTACAAACTTGGACTCCTGCATTAAAAAAGTCATGCCACATAAACATATCAGATGAGACTGCATAGAGAACTTGCTGTATGTTGCCATTCCAACTTCTTTTCAATGATGAGGACCTTATTCCTAAGTTTTGGAACTTATGACATAGAAAAGGAGATCTTTTCAGGGTAAGAGAATAAGAGTTTAATACCACTATGAAAATGATGGAAGCACTCTAATTAGAAGTTAACAGTTTAGCTTCTGTTGTATTCCAAAATCGCTACACCATGTATACAGGACTTCCCAACAAGGAGGAGCTCCTGCAACTACTGGTGAAAAATGCTGCCTGTATGTGAATCAGATGGGACAAATAGTGTCTAATTTGTATTATACCTTTTAACAGAAAAGATTAACACTCTCCATAAGATAAATGAGACTCAACCATTTTATTGGACTGACCTATTCTCCAAGTTAGATAGATCAGTTTGATGGGATATGGGGAAATGTGCTTAGATTTGTGCTTTTCTGTTTATTTATTCTCATTTTAATGTACATTCTTCTCTCCCTTTCAAGATTTCTTACTACTAATCTATCAAATTGATTCTTTTCTCCACAGCCACCAATTCAGCTTTTAGCACGAGAAACTTATGATGAAGTTTCAGACAGGGAAATGAAGGTATTCACAACATGCCACCCCAAACACGCCACGTTGTCGTTTTGAGCTGAAAGTGATTGAGCACAGCAAATGTAGGAAGGGCTCTCTGACTGCCTCCTTTCTGGCTGAAGCAAGACATAAGATTTCCCAGGGGAAAGATATCCCCCCTCTTAGGAAACGGAGAACATTCTTATCACTGGAGACTGGGCCTCAGTGGTGAAATGGATCAGTACAAACCAGCCTACTCAAATAATCCCTATCTTCAGTTACCTTTTCCCTTATATTTTCTAGTCATTCCACAAATTACTTCTCCTAGAAGCTTAAACGCTTTTTCCTTTGTCTAGTAACTTCACAATTTATTGTTCTTTGTTAAAAAAGTACATAAGCTCTTGGTCCTAATTGCTTCTTCGGGTCTTTATTTTTCATATTAAGGTTTCCATGTGCCTAAAAAAAATTAAATAAAATTTATATTCTTTTCTCCTTTTAATCTGTGTTTTGTCAGTTCTATTCATAGGTTCCAGCCACAAAATGTTAGAGAGGAAAGTCATTTTTTATCTCTCACACTGGTACATAGAAAGCACCCAATAGATATAAGTGCTTTCTGTTACTATTATTAATAAAATTATCCTTGCCCACACCCTCTTCTGTATGAAAGGTAGTGAAAAGCATCAGAAAAAGATGCCAAGCCCAGGACCATTTAATGATTCACAGACGTGCTAGCATTCAAACTTTCCTAAGAAATTTAAAAAAAAGTAATCGAAATATGTGAGCCCTTTAAGGAATTGTTCTGATGGAAATGAAGTACCCTGCAAGCTGGGCGTGGTGGCATGCCCCGGTAATCTCACCTACTTGGGAGGCTGAGGCAGGAAGACTGCTTGAGCTCAGGAGTTGAAATCCAGCCCAGCGTGGGCAACACAGCAAGATCCCCATCTCTTAAAAAAACAAAAACCTAAAAACTAAAACTGAAAGACTCAGCAAATTCATACTGCACTGGAGCCAGATCTGATGATGGTGCTGTGCCTTGTTAATGGTAAGTTATCACCGCACACTGTACTTAGGATAAGGAACTTACACAAGGAAGTCTTCAAGGCTCAGGACTCTATCAGCATGTCAAACTGACTCAAGCCTTAGGGTATATTTCATTAAACTGCCTCTTTGCATCTTTATCATGGAGTCCACTAAGAAAATACCCTATTCAAGGTCAGACTTCAATATTCCTTCCCTCAGTCCAGCTGAAATATTTTTCCAGTTTGTAAAATGTGGCTAATGATGTGATCTCATATCTAGAAAACCCTAAAGACTCCTCCAAAAGACTCCTAGAACTGAAAAAATAAATAAAGTCTCTGGTTATAAAATTAATGTACACAAATTGGTAGCATTTCTATACACTAATAACATTCAATCTGAGAGATCAATAACTCAATACCATTTACAATAGCTGCAAAGAAAATAAAATACATAGGAATATATATTTAACCAAGAAGGTAAACAATCTCTACAATGAAAACTACAAAACATTGATGAAAGAAATCATAGATGACACAATAAAATTGAAAAACATCCCATGCTAATGGATTGTAAGAATCAATATTATTAAAATGTCCATACTGCCCAATGAGATTTACAGATTCAATGCAATTACCATAAAAATACCAATGTCATTTTTAAAACATAATTTTATAATTTCTATCTAAATTGAAATGTATATACCCTTAACATTAGCAATACCATTTGATCTTGGCAAAAGTGTGCCAAGATACATATTTACATGATACTAAGTATAAATTTTTGGTTTTTTTTGAGACAGAGTCTCACTCTTGCCCAGGCTAGAGCACCCTGGTATCAGCCTAGTTCACAGAAGCCTCAAACTCCTGGGCTCAAGCAATCCTCTGCCTCAGCCTTCCAAGAAGCTGGAAGTACAGGTGCATGCCACCACACCTGGCTAAATTTTTCTATTTTTAGTAGAGACAGGGTCTCGCTCTTGCTCAGGCTGGTCTCGAACCCCTGACCTCAAGCTATTTTCCCACCTCGGCCTCCCACAGTGCTAGGATTACAGGTGTGAGCCACTGCACCTAGCCTCAAATTTTTAATAGAGAAAAAAAAATCTCCAAAAATGAAATGTCTATTAATAAAAAATTTCATTAAAAATTGTCATATAATGATACAGTGGTTTATGATGTGGTCAGTAAAAAGATGTACCGATATGGAGAGACACCCAAAATTTTCTGGTGAGAAGAGCAAGTTATAGAAAATTATAAACACCATAGACCAATTTGTATTAAATACATACACACATATTTGATTACATATTCCTAGGAAATTTCTGAAATCATATACAAGAAGCTGTAACCAGGAGTTATAATTAGTAGAAGGAGGAGAGAAGGGGACTTTTAGTTTTCTACCTTGTATTATTTTACCTTGAGCAGCAATGACATTATAAGAATAAAAAAGATTTTACAACTCAAAATGGATTAACGACTAAAATGTTAAGACCTAAAACTATAAAACTACTAGAAGAAAATACAAGAAAAATGCTGCAGGACATTGGTCCAGGAAAAGATTTTATGGGTAAGACTATAAAAGCACAGGCAACAAAAACACAAATAGACAAATGGAACTATATCAAACTAAAAAGCTTCTGCACAGGAAGGGAAAAATAATAAACAAATTCAATCAACAACCTAGAGAATCAGAGAAAATATCTGCAAACTATTCATTGGACAAAGGACTAATATCCTGAATATACAAGAAATTCAAATAACTCGAGTAAAAAAAAAAATTTAAAATGTACAAAGGACCTAAATAGACATTTCGCAAAGGAATATATACAAAAGGCCTGTAAGTGTGTGACAAGATGCACAACATCACTAATTATGAGGGAAATTCAAATTAATACTAGAATGAGATATCATCTTACTCCAGTTAGAATGGCTATTATCAAAAAGACAAAAAATAATAAATGCTGGTGAAGATGCAGGCAAAAGGGAACTCTTATATGCTGTTGGTGGGAATGTGAGTTCGTATAGCCATGCGGAAAACAATATGGAGATGTCTCAGAAAACTAAAAGTAGAACTACTATGAGATCCATCAATCCTACTACTGGGTACCTATCCAAAGGAAAGGAAATGAATATGTCAAAGAATATCTGTTAATTGCAGCACTATTCATAATAGCCAAGATATGGAATCAACCTAAATGTCCATCAACAGATGAATGGATAAAGAAAATATGGTATATGTGCACAACAGAATACATTTCAGCCTTAAAAAAGAATGCGGAGAATAGAGAGAGGTTGGTTAATAGATACAAAATGATACCTGGGTAGCAGGAATAAGTTCTAGTGTTCTGTAGCACTGAAGAGTGAATATAGTTATCAATAACTTATTGTATATGTTAAAAAAGCTAGAAGAGAGAATTTTCAAATATTCCCAACACAAAGAAATCATAAATGTTTGAGGTAACAGATATCCTAATTACCCTGATTTGATCATTATACATACTAAACATATATCAAAATATCACTCTGTACCCCATAAATATGTACAATTATTACATGTCAACTAAAAAGAAAAGATAAAAAATTTAAACTAACATAATGTATAAGACTATACAAATATTTTAATTTTCTTCACTCAAACAGATGCTGACACAACAAGTGTTTTGTTTTTTAAAAAACTGATGGAGCTTAAAATGTATAATAATAGTTTCAATCATTTTATTGCTTTTTGCAGCTCCATCTCAACTGAGATACTAAACAAAGCTTAAGCGTAAAGAAATGAGGACTGTAACAAGTAAAACATTTTCCTTTTTCCTCACAGGAAACTTAATGACTCAAAGAGTTTACTTTAAGATCTTAGTGACTTTAATTGTACCATAATCATGAGCACCTAGATGACTGTGGATTTGGCATATCCTAATCTGCTTTGTGGCCTCATCTCTTGTTTCTAAAAGGAAGGCTGGGGAAATGGAAGTGGAAGGAGGTGGCAGTAACATTTGTAGGGCTCAGACCTGGTAAGGCATTCAACTATTAATACAACCGCTCTTGGTTTTAACAGTGGGTTGAAAGCTAATTGTGTATGCAATAGATGTTCCTTTCAATCATGTGCAAATTAGAGTCCTCAATGGCACCAGAGAAAGAAAAGAATTCCAGTTCTTTCCCTTCTCTCTTCCCTCCTTTTGTTTTCTTCTTTCTCATCCATTCTCTTTCCTTCTCTCGTGATTGTAAGCCAAGGAGAAAAGAGAAATATCTAGGATCTGTAAATCTTACTGATGGGTTTTCACTTTCAAGTTCTTAACACCCCATGTCAAATTGTAATTTCATCAAAATGTCAGTATCTTGTGCTGATTGTGTTGAAACAATCCTGGCGGTTTTATAAGTGAAGGAGATAATATGAGTTTGTATACTCTAAGCTGGAAAGAATACTGATAGGCAAGCTGTTGAATACTGGAATACAAATTGAACTCATGGTAGAGAATTCATGTGAGATTGCAGTGTTTGTCAAGTTGAAAGGAAACCACTATTCACTAGGTATAGAAAGAACTTTCCAAAAGGACCTTTCAGTGAGACATGTTGTTTTCAGGCATTTAATTAGTTTGAAGAGCACACTGTAAAATAGACATATTGTTCATTTTAGCTAACATGTAGAATTACAAATTCACTTCACTACAGAACTCATGGTAAGAAATAAAATATTAAAAAAGAACATGGTGGCAGGTGATGTAGATGATGAGACACCCTGGGAAATTGCATCTTTCTTCCACGAAGGTTGATAGCTGGGTTCTAAGTTTACAGAGGTATCTATACAAACATCCTCAGCAACACACACAGCAATAGCATTAATGTCTTTTATATGAGCTTTCTCTTTACAACTCAAGGTGGGATAACAGCTGCAATTAAATTTTTCAGAAAGTTCCTGCAGGTCTGCAAGTGTGGGTTTTCCACGTACTATGTACTTTCCACCATTGGCAATTTGAATAGCAAAATTCGCTGGGTTCAGGTGAAGATAGTCACTTGAATTCCAGTTTTTCCTTGTACACACACCTTGCTCCTGGCAAAGCACTTGGCTGCACATTTTGGCTGCTAGGGTGACATTGATTATGTAGGGATTCACTGTAGTCTTCACGTATTTGTCCAGGGTGAAGCAAGATTTCTATAAAATTATAAGATGGTCAGAATATCAAAGGACAAGTCACTCATATGTGAATTAATTCACAGCAATAAGCAATTTTAAAGGAAGAACAAAATATAACCAGACAGAGCAAGAGGTAGAGAATATCTTATCTTTTTTACCTTATCAAGCAATATTATTCCAACTGACATTTGTAAGTTCGTTGCACATGCTATTTTATTCCATTGAATAACTGACCAGTTGAGGCTTAACATATCCTAACCTGATCTTCCTTAATAATTCATAAACTAATCGGAGTTATTAACAGAATAGTACAACTGTTAGAGTATGGGCTCTGAGGTCCATTTGCTCTGATTGGAGTTCCAGTTCCATTAGACTACCTATATGAACTTGGGAATCTCTCAAGCTATTGAAGTCTTAGTTTCCTATCTGAGTGACTTGGGCAAATTAATTAACCTGGTTATGCTTGAGCTACACACTCTGTAAGATAAGGATAATTATGGTGCTTACCTCATATGTTTGTTGTGAAGATAAAAAGATATGATAAATATAAAAGTGCTTAACACAGGACCTAGCATATCTTTGGTTGACCCTCAATAAATTATACATGTAATAAGCATCACATTTTCCAGACAAGTTTAAATAGAATTGAATAGAGTGATTTTTATTTCTATTTTTTTATTTTAATAGATTTAGTTTTCCTTAATTATTCATTCAATTACACTTTCCAAGCTTCTTGCTTTTTCTTCTCCTCCTTCAGGGACATCTATGATTCTTATGTTTGGGTATTTTACACAATCCCATATTTCTGGGAGTCTTTCTTCATGTCTTTTAATTTTTTTCTTTATTTTTGATTTACTGGGTTACTTTGAAAGACTTCTCTTCAAGCTCTAATTTCTTTCTTCTGCTTGGTCTAGTCTTTTGTTAGAAGTTTCCATTGTGTTTTGTATTTCCCTAAATGAATTTTTCATTTTCAGAAGTTCTGTTTCATTTTTTGTTAATATATCTATCTCTTTAGTAAATTTTTCATTCATTTCCTGAATTATTTTTCCAATTTCTTTGAGTTGGTTTTCCATTTTCTCTTGGATCTCATTGAGCTTCCTTACAATCCATATTTTGAATTCTTTATCTATCATTTCAGTGTTTTTACTTTGGTTGGGATCCATTACTAGAGAGCTGATGTGATCCTTTGGGAAGGTCGTTACACTCTGTTTTTTCATACTGCCAGAGTTCTTGCACTGATTCCCTTATCATCTGGGGAGGTTGTCACTTCTTGTTTTTGAATTTTCTTTTGTTTAGATGGGACTTTTTTTCCTCTCTCCTAGGGGTGTGACTGTAGCATATGTTAGATAACCATCTTTGGCTTTGCTTGTGGGTACCTTCAGGGCAACCTATATTCTGAATGAATGCCTTGGTTATAGGTAGCCTTAGTATAGTAGTTTTCTCAAATGCTGGTTATATGTAGGCTGTAGCAATGGTGTACTATATGTGTGGGCATATTCTCTGCCTCCTGTTGAGGAGATCAAAATCTCTGAAATTTAATCTCTTTCCCCAGCCCTGTGCACTTCTAATAGTATGAATTATATTGGGATGTCCAGTTTAATCTCAAGGTCAATAGGTGGTATTTGCAGGTGAGAGTCATCCAAGCCCTATGCAATTGGATCAGTAAATATAATGGGCTGTTAAAGTTGACCTCACTTCTAGTAGGTGGTGTTTGCAGGAGAGAGCCAGATGCAGTGGTGTTTATGGGACCTATGCCTAGCCCTAGTCAATCAGGAGATGTACTTGGATGTCCCAGACAGTGGGAGGAGTCCTGAAACTCCCAAAGAATCCCTTCTTATGTTCTGCCACTACAGTGACAGATGGGCAGGCAAGGCTGGGTCAGGTGAGACTGTGTCCAGACACCCCAAAGGTGGGCACAAGTGCTGCCTCAACAGGGTTGAGGGTCAGCTCCCAGGCCACTGGGGAAAGTCTCCAGGTAGGGGTGGAAGTGTCCCCACCATGCCAAGAACCTGCTTGCAGGAGTGGGGCAGTCTGGAATTCACAGTTCAGCTGGTGGTAGTGCTCTGCTCCCACTCTCTTTGCCCAGTAGATCTCCCTCTAGTGTGTCTGGCCCCGGGCAGCAAGCCAAACCAACCAGGCCATTCAGAAGGCAGCCACGCAGCATGGACCCACACCACATTCTCTTCTCAGTTCTATCCATGTGGGCTCACTCTCCATTTGAGATCAGTTCACAAATGTCTGTCCCATGCCACTGAATGATGCAATTGAGTCGTGGGAGTATGGTATCAGGCCCACAGACCTGTCCTCTGAGCCCCTGAGTTTAAGCTCTGACTGTGACAGGGAGAGGTGTGCTGCCTGCGGAGCACTCAAGTAGGCTAAATGTCACTCTGCTGTGGTTCAGCCATGGGGTGGGCAGGGTATACCCTTCTCTGCAGGATTAGTCAGGCCCAGAGAAGGCCAGCAAGTGGGGAGCTCACAGTCCAGACACCCCTCAGTCCACTTTGGGTTTTTAAAGAAAAAGGCATGAGCCCCATTCTCCATGTAAGCCTGAATGTCATAGGCAAACCGTCAGAGGGGTGGCAGCCACTCCCAAGTGTCCTGGCTGAACTTTCCCTTTTCATATAAACTCCAGCTTCATGCAGGAACTGCCACGGCGATCAGCAGCAGTGAGCAGAAGAGGGGAGGAAGAGAAGACTGAATGAAGGAGAGCCTGAAGGGCTCCCTGACATGCTGCAATCTCCTCTCACCTGAAAGCAGCCAGCCCTGAGTGTCCAAGCCCTGGGGAAATCTCACAGTTCCCCTGGGACCTACCAGGCCCTGTAGCCTGAGTTCATGCTGGGGAATGTTATCTGTGATTCTAGGTAAATGGAAACCCCAAGGCTGAGATTCCCTGGGCAGGGCAGCTGCAAAAATGCTGCCTCTCCATGAAGCAAGGGAAATTAGAAGCACCCTCCATGCAAAGCCTGGGTGCAGTGAGCATAGTTTTAGTGAAGGTGCAGCATCTCCTTACCCACTTGGGACTGGCTGCCCTATGGCACCAAGCGCTCCTGGGAACAGACATAACTGTATTTGCAACAATGTGTAGTGGGGTTGGGAGAATCCCCATTTCCATGTCCCTTCCCTGTCTCTGGTGCTGCTTTTGTTCTGGAGTGAGAACACTATCCTGTCCCACAGACTCCTCTCTGCACCTACATCTCCACTGGGAGGGGCACAGACAACTTCAGGTCACACACCAGTGGCTCTCAGGTGGAGAAGAGCACATGTTTTGCTTTCTTTCATCCCAAAAACCTTTGTACTTCATGGCATCTTCCCATCCCAGCCCACCCTATGGGACAGAACTCCAGGGAATCCTACAGCTCTCCTGTGTTGCTTTGGACTTTTGTGGTTACCAGTACAAGCAGGTGCTGGGAAGTATTTGTGGGGGGTCCAGTGACAAGGAAACTGAAAGGCAGGGCAGGATAAAGGCACATAATGGGTGGACGAGCAGTATGGTGCCCACAACCTCACTCGTGTCTGTAGTGGAGGAAAGTGACAGTGAGTGGTCTGGCAGCCTGGTGCTCTGTTCTTACGAGGTTCTCAATTTGCTGATGGCAACAGCACTTGGGCTTGTAAGAGTATAGAAGCTCTTTGACAGTTTGGGTGTAGCAGGTGTGTGGGTAGGAAAAATAAACACCCCAATTTACCCTTTCCACGGGACTCCAAACTCCTTAAAAGATCAATCTCTCCCAAAACCTTGCTCCTTCTTATTCTTCTCTGCAGTCTTCCCACAGGATACCTGGTAGTTTCTGGCAATTTTCCCTCAGAATTACACCTGGGCTGTGTTTTTCACTTAAAACTTTTTATTCTTCCTGGGATGATCTGGCAACCGATATTTAGTCAGCCATGTTGCTGGGGAATCTAAGAGTGATTTTTAAATTGCTGACTCAAAACAACTAAAAGGGTTCAACTAAGTATACTTTATGTAAATGTTACATATAGTCTAAGTGCAGATGAATAATGACAGCTCTTTTACAAATTTGGCAGAATGTGAGTGGTGAGTAACTGAAATGATTCATCTTGAGATTGGTATGTTCCAAAACCTGGACACTGTGCTTCTAAAAACATTGAAGATGGTCACTCATGTTTATGATCAACAGTTCCATTGAGTGTGCTGGCTCTGTTAAAAGAAGTAGTGGTGGTAGGTTGGGAGGCAAGTCAAGGAATCTTGACAGTTTCCACTTGAATCTATTTCTTGTTACCTTCCTTGAGATGATGTCATCTACTGTCATCTAATTGCCTCCAAAGACATTCACACCCTAATCCCCTGGAATCTGGGACTATATTATCTTACATGGCAAAAGGGACTTTGTAGATGTGATTAAGGCTATGGACCTTGAGAAGCGGAGATTATCCTGAATTACCTGGATGTGCTCAATCTAATTACATGAGTCTGAACATGTAGAAACTTTTCAAGCTGGGTTAGAAAGATAAGACACAAGAAGGAAGAGAGATGCAAAGTCACCATTGCTGACTTTGTAAAGAGAAGAAGAGGGCCATGAGCTAAGTAATGTACCAGCCTCTAGAAGCTGGAAGTGGCCGTTAGCCAACAGCCAGCCAGAAAACGAAGATCTCATTGCTCCAACCACAAGGAATTGAATCTGCCAACAAACCAAGTGACCTAGTGAGGATCCTCCCTTAGGAAGCATGCAGCCCTGCTGACACCTTGATTTTAGCCTATTGAAATCCATGTTGAACATCTAACCTACTGAACTATAAGATAATAAATTTCTGGTTTGTGAGCCACTAAGTTCATGGTAATTTTTATGGAAGGACTTGAAAACTAATATACTATCCATCTTCTTAACCTTCCAATAGCTCTGCATGGTGATTAGAATAAAATTCAACAACTTCTCTTGACTTGTACACAGCCTGACATGATGTAACCCTTCCTTCCTCTTGTACAACCCTCCCACACCCACTCTACCTTAGACACAGGAGTTATTTCACTAGCATGGCAGGTTCATTTCAAACTGCACTTGTTCCCTGTGCTTATCATGCTCTCTCCTCTCATTTTTATCAAGGTTTACTCATCTTGTCATTGAGATGGCAGCTTTAATCAGGCAATGCCCTTCTAATTATGATCAACAGTTGGCAGAATATCTTTCTTGTCAACTCTTTCACATCTCTCTATTTTAATTCTCTGTATAGCACTTATCAAATCAAATATTTTTCTTGTGTATTGTATTTAAGCACTAATAAGCTCCAAGAGTACATGGACATTTTCAATATTCTTCAACACTATGTTCCCAGTACCAAGGATGTGAAAATATATACCAGGTTCAGATAACATTGCAGTTGTTTCCTCAACTCAACAGAGACAAGGGTTTGGCAAAAAGGAGAGTAAAGGGATGAGAATGATTTGAGAATCATTAACCAACATAAGATGTAGTCTATAAAAAGATCTTAAAACTGGCTCTCTAATAGGTAAGGCCTGGTTATAGCTCCATACATATATCTCCATAGTGTAAATACTCCTACTGTGACCAATATCAAGCTACCAATCTGACATTACTGAATGTAGCATTGGGAATTGAGTACACCACCTTTACACAGTATGGCAATAAGGTGTAGACTAGCACATCATTACATAGTATTTCCACTTACACAGATACAATAGATATAAATAATCTCAAGAGAAAGGATAATAAAATGAAGCAAAATAATGGATATGTTGAGAATTTATTACCTTTGTTTTAACATCATTTATTTTATTATAAGTTTTTATAATTTAATTTTTAATAATGGCTATGTTTAATAACTAGCTCACAAAATTCTGAATATTTAATAAGCAGCTCTCATATGCTGGGCCCAGTAGAGCTGGCTCTATCACACCACTAGATCCAGTAAGATGAAATGGAAGGAAATGGTTTACTTACACTTGTTTAAGGTCAGTTTCAGTAACTGCAAATAAACCTGCAATTACTAGTTTCTCAAGTTGTCAGTGAATCAGAGGAAACATGACAAGTAATCAGTTACCCTATTGATTACAAATGACATAGAAAAAAGGGGAAATAATGATAGCACTGGCATTCAAAATCATCATAAATTGGGAAAGATGGCAGGTATATATACAACAGAGTCTATAGGGGACAATTTCAAAATAGTAGAAAATAGTCATATTAAGGTTGAAGGACTATGCCTAGTATGAATAGTACTGAAGATGATTTAGAAGGCACAGTAGTAGAATGTGAATCTAAGATTAAAGATTAAATGCAAGTGTGACATTTAAATAATTTGTTACATTCTCCTGTTCACTGAGGAATGCCTGACTCAGTCTTCCTCATAGTAAGGGTGGAGTTCTTTTTCTTTAAAAGACAAAAAAGAAAAGAATATGAAGAATTTATAAATATTTATAAATTTTTAAACAATAGAATCCTTGATAAAGGAGTTTATGAATTTGGGGAACCAACTAATAAAAATTAGGAATATACTTAGTAAAATTATAGTTTTAAAATAATTTTCTGAGGTATAGAAGATTTTACCAAGGACATACACCTTTCTCTGAACTTCTATTTTCTGTTGTTTCTCTTTCTTGAAGATCAAAATTAGAGACATAAGAACTATTCAAAATAGGTAGAAGGGCTCAGATTACCTTGAAAGATTTCACAAATGTAATGGCTGTTAAGTATTTTTAAATAAAGGAAGAATATGGCTATTTTATCTGAAGGACAAGATATGAATGTGTTCCTTCTCAAAAGGTCTTCTCTGATTTTAGAGTATAAAGTTTACTCTCTACAGGTCCTAGGACAGGACCCTTGGGCCATGAGGGGTCCTATGGCGTCATTAGTATTTCCACATACATCAGAGAAGCAAAAGTTCAGCTCTAATTCAGCAGTGACCACATGACAGCTTTACTCTTGCATTGTGTCAACAGGATTGAAGAGGTAGGGGATAAAGACCTGATAAGGAAAATTAAAGGAGAATGAAAATAAAGGAAGAGAAACCAATATTCTGACACCAAACATCATGTCAGAAAATAGATCATAGTCTTGTTTTTGCTACTTCATAGCCATGCAGCCTAGAGAAATTCAACTAATCTCAGTGAACTTGTTTCATCACTGGAAAACAGGTGCAATATTTCCTGCTTTACAACCACCATATAGATGCAAGACATTTTGATTCAGCCAGTATTTATTGAGCACCTACTGCTACATGACAAGCATAGTACTACTTATTTCCTTATTCAATACCAAAAAAATCCTCAAAAATATTAAAGGTAGAAATATTTCCTACCAATTCAACTTACCATATTTCGCATTATAGTTGGGCTTCCCCATATTACAATTCCAGAGGCACCCAGAGCAACACTTTCACCAAGTGTATTCACAAGGTCATCCTGGAAAACATGATAGGAAAAATTAGCAGATAAATATAAAACGAAAGTGTTATACACAGGACAGTAACACCAAAGCTAAGCATGGTGACCCAACAGCCATAATTTAATTATTTCTCTACTATTTGTTTCTATCTTTTATACAACTATTGCCTTATTATAAAAAAGAGACTATTTTGTTTTAATTACTTCTATTGACAAGACAGCAGGACCATGAATGAAAAAACAGAAAGTGAGTTAATACATTGTCTATACTACCTAATTCTCTATGCTTGCTTAGAGATCATGAGATTACATTAATGTTTAAACATATTCTTATTTTGCATTCATACAATGATGTACAACTACTTGCGTGTACATTGCTAAATGATATTAAAAGCTAAATTCCACCCCCTTCAATAATAATATTAAATTTCACTAAATACTTTTTGTAGACACTATTTCATTGGCCTCATATATTGATTTACTTACCTCAGAAAGGAATTTGAAAGTTAGATCAGCAAAAACTATGTGGGCATATACAAAAACTGGAAGTGGCCTTTCAGCATCAGGTACTTTGGAAATCCTAATGGCCTCGTGAACTCGATTTCGCACAAATAGCACAGCTTGTTGAGGAGACATGTCCGTGTTTAAATAAATGGTTGGGAAAAGGGCAGTGCTTTCCTTCCACAACCAGCTGAGATCATCATTTATTCTCTTTTCTGTATTAAAGCAACTTCCATTGAAACCAGGTTGTCTATAATTATTGTTGTGACAATCAGGAAAAAGATAATAACCCCATAAGTGATTTGGCCGAAGTAATTTCCCCAATTTTAAAGTCTCTTGCATGAAACTCTTTGCTGCATTTTCAAAATCAACCTTGGCTATCTTGGCAGCCTCTTTGACGCTAAGGTGTACATTTTGTTGCTGAACCAATTTAATAGACTGATTCCTGTAAATATCTTTAGGTTTCCAGTTTCTTGCCCAAGTGGGCCTCCATTCTTCCCAGTCAATGACAGCCAAGCCCACATTGTCTGTTGGCATGTAAAAAAGAATGTCTTTCTCAGCTTTATCCAAATGGTGTTTTAAGGACCCCTTCTGGGGAATTCCTCCATTCACATTTTTGCCTGTAGTATCTATATAAGGATAGTAGCCAAGTCTATCAACATAAAATATTGTAACATCTTGTCCTATGATGTCTCTTCGGGGGCTTCCTACTAAAGAGAAGACGCTCAGATCTAGTGGTTCATCAAACCTTCCAGTACAAAGTTCAGTTGGGGCATTCCAGGCCCAGAGGAAAGGCACATTTGGGATAAGAGGGGGTGCTCTGAAATCCAGAGCCAAGCAACATGAAATTAGAAGGAAGGTGAACACTGCCTGGAATACTCCACTGGACTCAAGAAAGCTTCCAAAAGAGATGTTCTTGAACCTTAGCACTCCCATTGCAAAGAGTAATGAGTATGAAAAACACTTATTTCTTCCTACACACTTTACCCAATATTTGGTGCTGGATATGAGAACAGACAAAAGAGTGTTGAATGAAGCCACTTTGATGAATAAACAGGCATAATGATTATATTACATTTAAATATTATTCTTCTTATTTCATGTTTCAGGAATGTTTTGCAAGTTGCATCATCTATAACTAAAAAAAGAAATATAAAATATATTGTTATGTTGCATTTCATAATAAAGACTGTAAGACTTTACCAAGTTCTAAACTTTAAGTGCAGGGATTCTAATGCACTTTTAAAAGATGGAGAACCTACTCCTGTATTTGAATCCATGAAATTATTTCCTATTATGTATGATACAAATTCTATAATGGTTAACATTTGTGTCATCTTCCCAAATCATTACTGAGCCTACAGAGAGGTGAAGGTAACTATTTTTCCTTTTGCCTTCCCAAGTGTGCAAGCTTGTACCAAGCAATGCCTTAGCAAAACCCCATTGAGTAAAAGTAAATTCAAAGTTGAACCCCTCATTGTTGTTTATTGCTTCTTAAAAGACTGCTTCATAGTGATCTATAGTAATCTGTAAATATTGAAAACAACCTCTCATAGAATTCTGAAATTTGTTCATTTTCTTTTTTGTTGTTCTTTTTTTTTTTTTTGAAGCGGGGCAGTAAGGGAGTAGGGGAAAAGTCACTTCTGCCAGAGGTAATAAGTAAAAAGTTTGCTTGAACTTTTTCAATCTACCAAAAACTCCTACCAAACAAGTGCTATTTGGAACACTGCTTGAACAAGTCTTACAGTAATGTACTCTCATGTTTAAGTTAGAAATACATTTTTACTACTTTATATCTTTCTATTAAAAGTATTGGTTGTAGCCTAGCTAAAGAAAAGGAATATATTGATTTTGTGTTGTCATTCTGATTTTCAAAAAGTGATATAGCACACATTTTTGCTATGTAGTACCACTTTTGTGGTACAATATAATGGTGTGAGCCAAAGACAAGAAATTAAGCTATGTATTTATTATTCAGCATTTGGTATTTGTAAAAATTACGTACAAGAAGACATATTTAAATGTTCTGTGATCCTAGGAAGAAGCTATAACATTTCTTTAAAATTAGATTAGTAGTTACTGCTATGTGAAAATACAAGAATTACACCATTCTTTGCAGGAATGTGTGACCTTCCATAGAAAATTATCCATTCATTCTTATCACTGAAAAATAAATTACTCTAATGAGAAAACCTGAGCATGACACTTGGACCCTGTTATAAATAAAAGAGAGAAAGAGAGCGAGAACCCCATAGTCAGAATAAAATGAAATCTCAAGAACCATTACAGTCTAATGTTTTGAAGATAAGGAATTTTTTCCCTCATGTTTAGAACATGTAAAGTAGCTATAGATTTTCATAATTTAAACTCTTACAAACTTCCTTATTCAGAACATAGAAAATCTTCACCTAAAAATAATATTGGGGAAAAAAACTAATTCCTTTTAAATACCAACCACCAACACCAATGCCTGAATGGCAGAGAGACGGAGAAGGAAATGGATTAAAGGGTTAGCTTTCCCTCTATCTCAGGGAAGGAGTAGGCTAATCTTACTTAAATTAACATTTAAGTCTATTTCCACAATATGATTTTATATAAGAAATCATGGGACAGAATGAGCCTAATGAGAAGACCTCTACCCACAGAAATCTTCAGAAAAGAATAGATAGACATTTGTTTATAAAAAAAGACATCTGCACTAGAATGTTTATAGCAGCACAATTCACAATTGCAAAGATGTGGAAAACAACCCAAGTGCCCATCAATACATGAGTGGATTAATAAAATGTGGTATATGTATATCATGGAGTTCTACTCAGCCACAAAAAACAATGGGTATCTAGCATCTCTTGTATTATCCTGGATAGAGCTGGAGCCCATTCTAAGTGAAGTATCACAAGAATGGAAAAACAAGCACCACATGTACTCATCATCAAATTGGTACTGATCAACACTTATGTGCATATATAGTAGTAACATTCATCAGGTGTCGGGCAGATGGGAGGGGGGAGGAGGGGATGGGTATATACACACATAATGGGTGCGGTGTGCACTGTTGGGGGGATGGACATGCTTGAAGCTCTGACTTGGGTGGGGCAAGGGCAATATATGTAACCTAAACATTTGTACCCCAGTAATATGCCGAAATAAAAAAAAAATTTTTTTAAAGTCTAACCTGAGATTATTTATATAAAAATTCCACCAAAGCCAATTTAAAAAGCATATATGACCAGAAATTGTTCTTATTGCACTTTATGCAAACAATCAGTCCAAGTATAATAATACTAAAATTTATTTTTCAATTAAGTTGGTTACTATGATTTATCCTTGGTAGAAATGGAAAACTAGAGAGAAAAAAATTATGCTTCATAAGTACACCTGTTATTAGATTCTATCCTTGTTCATTGTTTTTGAGTTTTCATTATTTGCCTATAGTTTGGACTAAACTCTGAGTCCTTTCCTGACAACAAATCTCCCTGACTGGTTTTCTTCTTTGTTTTCAAGGATTTTTCATGAAATCCAGTCCATGTTTTCTGGATTGCTAAAGTTAGACATGTCAGTCTTGCTAATTTTGCTCATACTTTATATTATAGCCAAATATGTATTAAAATGTTATAAGAAAGCAGTGACAAAAGCAACCAGCATAATGATGGTTGAGAACTATGGCACCAGGCCTGGGACTCATGAATATCTCAAGCACCATGCTATATACTTTCTCTTCATATCCTAGTCAGCAATTTTTGCCCCAATTCAGCAGGAAATAGCTATAGTGGTTGGTGTCTCTGTACCCCTCAAGACTGAGAAGTGACACAGGACAAGGGGAGTGACACTGAGAGGATACAGAGTACTTATAAAGATGTTTTTATTTTCCCACCTTCAGACCAAACCTCAAAGTTCCTCCCTTCTCTAATGAAAAGCTATCTCAATTTAAAATCCTCTGAAAGGGATGGCAATCTTAAAAGATATTCCTTATCCTTAACTGATATTATTGACAATCAGGCAAATGCCTCACAATCTGAAAAAAATAAATCAATACAGATGAATGCCAAACAATCATCAAATAGATTATGCATTGGGCCACACAGACTTCCTACAGTCCACTTAACTTTGACCTTTTGGCTTGTATTTATCTCCCATTAGATGGGACATATGTGCAGTTAGGGATAGTTAAGGAACTAAAAGACAATTTATTCTGCCCTGGCACTCACAAAATTTCTGGCCAGATTAATTCCCAATGCACTACTTGTAAATTTCACTCTGGAGGAAATCAACATAACTTAGGGAATCCTCCAAGGCCCACACTGCACCTAATGACACTCAAATGGATTTTAGAGATTTACTTCCAGCTTTAGGGTATTCCTCTGTTTGGTTATTGTCTACATATTTAGTGGGTAGATTAAATTCCATTCAACTACATATGTTGACACCATGATAGTGGCAAAGAAATTAATAGCTGAGATTTTCCTCATTTTGGCATTCCTTTATACATTGAATCAGAGCAAGAAACTCATTTTTTAGGAGAAATTAACCGCTTGCTCACAAAAACTGTGGAATACTCCTTAAAATTTCATACCATCCTTAGCCACCAGAACAAGTGTAACATAAAATTCTCAATATAAATAAACTTTAAGAAAAAATCTGTCAAGAAATTAGACTTAAATGGCTAAAGGCATTAACTTTGGTCCTTAAAAATTCTGGAATTTTCCAAATAAGAGACATAGAATAATCCCTTTTATAGTTTTTGGATGCCCTGTATCTACTGGCATCTCAAAACATTGTATTCCTGGATTGAGTGAACATTATGGGAACTTTAGTGAACAGTTTTATGTTATGAATAGCTGTATACAAGAGCTAACTAATATACTTGGATCATATCATCAGCAGGTAAAAAAGGTATAACTGACAACCCTTCCCACTGACTGAGACAAACCTTGCCTTTTTTTTTTTTTTCACCAAAAGATAGGTTTGCATCAAGATTTTAGAAGAAAGCATGCACTGTTACCTTGCTGGAAAGACCTATGGAGTACTGCTAACCACCTACATGACCATCATAATAAAAGAAAAATCTTCCTGGATTCATGTGAGCCACATAAAGCTAGATCCAGATCATCACTCCTAGGATAACTGGAAGACCATCATTACAGGTGACTCCATAGTAAGGATTTCAGAGCCAATAAGACTCTAGAAGCAAGATGACATCACAAAGTAGACAGCTTTCCCCAAGATCACAGATCAAGAACATTGTTTCCATTTATTTTTCCCCTTTTGAGTCTCTCTCCTCCCTGGAAAGGGGACCTCTTTTTTAAACAATAACTACCTTTTCCCCCCCATCTATTGAAAATCTGACTGAAGATTACTGATATTAATCTATCCTACTGTCCCTCTGGTCCTCCCACTACAGTCTGTCTTTCAATTGTATCTCTCTCTCCTCTTAGCCTTATGGTTTTATTAACAGGTCAAGCACAAACCTGACACCTCCTTATACCAGTTTTGCAAATCCTGGTCATGTTAACTAAACATTGTGATTGCTGGTTATGTCAACATCTAGATAGCATTAACAATATTAACTAGTTTTTATTTCTGCCAGTGTGAGCACCTGGTAGACCAACTGTGGAAGATGGATAAATGGAAATGTATGATATCCATGACCAGAAAAACAATGTCACTCTACCTTTCTTGTGAGTTCAGTTAACTGGAAAAACCTCTTTGTAAGCTGAAGGACTGTCCCTTGTTCAGGTAAAGACAATGGAAGCAATTTTTTTCCTTTGTGTTAAAAATAGACATGGTAATGGACCCTTCCTAGGTAACAAACCAAGGCAATATTGCAATCAAACCATGTGTTTTAATTCCACATGCAGCATCCTCAAACTTTTCATGGAGGTCATAAGTGGTTCTAGCATAGCCTGTTAGGGCACAAACTTTTAGCAAATCATCAAGTGTTTTGGTTGATTCATAGGCCAGTGTTGCACAATGTTGGGTAGTTCAGCTACTTCCCTGATTAGGCTACCTAACGCCAAAAATTTTATGTGGGTAGACCAAAAATCTGGACCAACTTGGTCAGGTGACAAAACTGAACCTTATAGTTGCCAAAGCCAGACTACAGGTCTCCTATGTCAAATATTTCACAACATAGTCTGCTCTTACAAACTGATAGTAGCACATGAAAATGAAGATGTTCAGATGCCAATAGGACAAATGAAAAAAGTTGTGAAACACACTGGACCTGGGGAATTGCAGGTTCCACTCTAACCTTGTTCAGGAACAACACTGGTCTTTTTATCTTATGTGGCAACAAGTTATATGAAAGATTCCTACCTAAATGGTCAGGGCAATATGTGCTCAGATACCTGGCTCCTTCTGTCACTAGATACTGTACCTTACATGCTAGCCAAATTACAAAATTGGGCTCCTGCACTAATAAAGTCATTTCACATAAACATATCAGATAAGACTGCATAGAAAACCTGATTCTGTGTTGCTATTTCAAGTTCTTTTCAGTGTTAAGGACCTTATTCCCAAATTTTGGAACTTGTGCCATAGAAAGGGTGATCCTAAATCTTTTCAGGTAATAGAATAAAAGTTTAATATCACTATGAAAATGTTGGAAGCACTCTAATCAGAAGTAAACAACTTAGCTTCTGTTGTACTCCAAAATCATCACAACCTTCATACTTGACTGCCCAACAAGGAGGAGCTTGTGCAATTACTGGTGAAAAATGCTACCTCTATGTTAATCAAATGGGACAAATAGTGTCTAATTTATACCATTTAACAGAAGAGATTAAGACTCTTCATAAGATAAACTAGACTCAACAATTTTATTGGACTGATCTATTCCCAGATTGGGAGATTGGTTTAATAGGATACGGGAAATGTGTCTAGATTTGTTCTTTTCTGCTTATTTATTCTCATTCTAACATACATTCTTCTGTCCCTCTGAAGATCTCTTACCACTCAGCTACCAAACTGATTCTTTTCTCCAAAGCCACCAATTCAGCTTTTACTATGAGAATTATGATGAAGTTTCAAACAAGGGAAATGAAGGTGTTCAAAACACGCCACTTTGGCATATTGACTATTTTGAGCTGCATGTGACTGAGAAACAGCAGATGTAGGAAAGACTCTCTGATCTTCCTCTTTCTGCCTGAAGCAAAACATAAAATTTCCCATGGGAAAGATGCCCTCCCTGTATCAGGAAGAGGAGAACATTCTTACCACTGAAGACTGGGAGTCACTGCTGAAATGGATCAGTAAAACAAACCTACTAAAATAATCCTTATCTCCCATTAGTTTTCCCCCTATATTTTCTAGTCATCTTCGCACAAATCCCTGCCCCTAGAAACTGAAACCACTTTTCCATTGTCTTGTCAGTTCTCTATAATTTATTGTTCTTTGTTTAAAAATTATATAAGCTCTTGGTCTTAACTGCTTCTTTGGGTCTTCATTTTTCCTATGAAGGCTTCCGTGTGACCAGGAAAATATTAAATAAAATTTATATGATTTTCTCCTGTTAACCTTTTTTCAGTTCAATTCATAGGCTCCAGTAGCTGAACATAAGAGAGTGAAGTTATTTTTTAAACCTTACACCTGGCACATAGAAAGTAGCCAATAAATGTAAGTTATTCCTGCTATTATTAATAATATTGTCCCTTACCCCTACCCACATCTGTATGAAAGACAGTGAAAGGCATGAAAACACGAGGTCAAGCCCAGAACCATTTACTCAGTCACAGAACTGCTAGTATTCAAGCTTTCTTTAGAAATTAAGAGAAAAAAGTAATCAAAATATGTGAGCCGATAAGGAATTGTTCTGATGGAAATGAAATACTCCACAAGCTGGGCACGGTGGTGTGTGTCTGTATTCTCACCTATTTGGTAGGCTTAGGCAAGAGGATTGCTTGAGCCCAGGCATTCACGTCCAGCCTGGGCAACAAAGCAAGACCGCATGTCCTAAAAAACAAAACAAAACAAAACACAGAAAAACTAAAACTGAAATGCTTATCAAATTCATACTACAGTGGAGCCAGATTTGACGATGGTATGTGCTTTATTAATGATGAGTATCACCACATAGTGTGCTTCTGAAAAGGAACATACATGAGGAAGTCTACACGGATCATGGCTCTATTGGCATGTCAAACTGACTCAAGCCTTAGGGTAAATGTCATTAATTTGACTGCCTCTTTGCATCTTTGTGAGGAAGTCCACGAAGGAAAATGCTCTATTCAAGCTCAGACTTCAAGCTTCCTTCCCTCAGCACGGTTGAAGTATTTTTCTGACTTATAAAATATGCATTATATGACAAGTTTTCAGTCTTTTAAATTAGATTAGTGGAATAAGTAAGTAACATTTAAGTAAGTGACATTTAAAATAAATAGTGGCAAAATATATTATTAAAATAGAATCCAGGCAGGCTGCAGTGGCTCACGCCTGTAATCCTAGCACTCTGGGAGGCCAAGGCGGGAGGATCACTTGAGGTCAGGAGTTTGAGACCAGCCTAAGCAAGAGCAAGACCCCATCTCTACTAAAAATAGAAAGAAATTAGCTGGACAACTAAAAATATATAGGAAAAATTAGCCGGGCATGGTGGTGCACACCTGTAGTCCCAGCTACTCAGGAGGCTGAAGCAGAAAGATTGCCTAAGCCCAGGAGTTTGAGGTTGCTGTGAGCTAAGCTCACCACGGCACTCTAGCCCGGGCAACAGAGCGAGACTCTGTCTCCAAAAAATAAAAAAATAAAATAAAATAGAATCCATATATTTTCTACAGTGTTTGGTAGTTATATACCCATCTCACCAAATAGGACAGTTGTGCTTCAATTTCACAAAACAGGAGGAAAAGCAGTTACCAAACATCAAAGAAGCAAGAGTTAACAAGACTGTTCCCCAGTATCAAAGTCAAACCCACTTATTTTGGCTATTAGCATGTTGGTTACATCCACGAGATATAAGCAATCATTAACAACCATTATTGCTGTTATTAAACAATACATCTATCATATAGCATATATCATAAATGTATGACAGATACTTTCCAGAAATAAAAATTCACTACAACTTCAACCTTTTAATGACATTATTAAGATGGATTAATATTCATAGTTATCTCTGCCCCACTACATTACTCCATAAAAGCCTCACATTTACCCATATGGATAAGAAAAAGAGGCCGTTATGTTTGCCTCCTCACCAAAAACAGAGGAAAATAGGAGTGCCCTATGATTATCACCTGAGACATGAGAAACAGGAACTCAGTGCTAGAGCAACTGAAGAGCAAGAATCTGGCTGGTTGATGACAGGATGGGAGTGTCCCTGAGACTCACCAACTAGCAAAAGGCACAAGAAAGGAAGGAGCTCTGAGAGGATCTGGGAAATTAGCTATGAAAATCCCCGGGGAATATTTATTAGGATAGGGGGCTGTTCTGCTTCAAAATCTTGAAAGAGTTGGGACCAAGTATGAGGTTGGAGGATGGGGACAAAACCTACTCAAAACAAAACAAAAAATCCAGAACAGAGAGCAAGAAAACTTCAAAGGGTTAAAAAGAAACTTCAAAAGGCGCATGCTCAGTTGTAAACATAATTACAGGGCAGTGGGTCTCCTAAGGTTGCATCTAATTAGTGCCTTAGCTTCTTAATGCTTATGGTTGACAAAAAATATTGTTACTCAGTTGTGGATGTCTTGTTACTTGCTTTCCTTAATAATTCTTAACATGCAATAGCTAAAATTTCAAAATTTCAAGCTATAAGTCATGTTTATTGATGGCATAAACAGTTTTAAACAAATGTGTGATATTTGTTATAATTTTAAATATTTATTAAAATTTCATTGAAACAGTATTAACAGCAAAACAATTTCTACCATATTCTTAAAATCTGACAATCAATAACTAATTTTGTAGTCATCAAATGATTTTAAGTAAACAATCAATTATGACATTTAAGCATTACAGCAACACTCTGGGGTAAGAGTTATCATTCTCATTTCCTGAATAAGAAAAATAAGCATTAGAAAATATTTAATAATTTGGTCACCAGCCCAAAGCTAGAAAACCCAGTTCTAGCTCATTCTAAGGCTCTTGCTCTTTACGCTGCCCTATAGTGGACCAGTCACTACTATCATTATAAAGATTAAAATATGCAGCAAATGTAGGACATTTTCTAGAGAAGGGAGAATGAATGTTTTCATTGTCTGATACAGTATGTAGAGGAGGGAAATATTTCTATTTGTAAAATGAGCCATCATACTTTGCCATTATAAGCAACCCCACTTTAAAAAAAAAAAAGGAATTAAGGCTTATAGCCTAAATATCTTCAAAGATATGCATTTAGGTACACCCCAGTACAGTACTCCTTCCTGGAACCCATCTGCCTGGTTTTGGTTTAGATATGACTTTAGCAAAATGGTTGCCTCATTTCTTAATTTTTTTCTAACTCAACAACTGTTTTTTGTTTATTTACTCCAAATCATTAGAGGTGTTAGCCTGGTAATTAAGCTGTGTTTCATATTTTTGACTTAGTTTACTCAATTTTGATCAAGAAAATGGAAGTGCTGTATTCATATTTAATAATTTTCCACATCATGAGACCTAAGAACTTAAGAAGTCCTTGAAACTAAGACACAAACATTTTACCTAAATTAGAGGTAAGTTTGAATCATTTATGATGGTCTTATAACTCCTGGTAATGTATAGCACCTTCTAACTGCCAACAGTGATTATATTAATTGAAGGTCTGACGTGTTATAAAACTTTCTCAGAAAAACAAAATGAAGAATGTGTGAAGTCTGGGTCCGTTAGTACCGGCCTAGAAATATTTGTGCTATAAAGCACAGTGAGGAACCAGGACAAAGGACGCTAGCTTGAGGCTAGCCTCAGTCCTAATCTAAGAGAGCTGAACAGTCGCTAACATTTTTACTTTTCTTACTGTCCTTCCCTCTTTTTTTCTCTCTCGTTCTTATACAATTTACATATATTGACTCATTTAACACCCCATGAGTAGGCACAAGTATTGTCCCCCTTTTATGGATGCAACTCAACTGCTTTTTACCTCAGGCCAAGGAAATTTCAGTCTCATTCCCTGGATTCAGGTTTCAGGACCATATCTCATCCATTGGCAAAGCCCTGCAGGGCTCAGCTCAGCAGTTCTGCTAAAGAAAAGAAACCAGTTGGAGTGAGGCCAGGTAGGTTCTTCAGCTCCAGCCATCTCTTCCACCAAAATTCTAGTTTCTAAGATGTTTCTGGCTATCTGCAAAGTTTTAGAATAAAGTTATAGGATGTAAGGGAAAGAAAACTGTAGCAAGTGCCAAAAGAGGTGTGGCTGGGACCAAGGGCCCAACCCGGAGGTTTGGCTAAAGGCCGACTGTGCCCAGGGGCCCCCAGTCTCTTGTAGCGCCGCTGTCTACACTCAAGTGTGGCTGTGGCCGCAACTGAGCCAGACCTAGGGTGGCTGCTACCAGAAGGACAGATCGTTCCCCATCTCCACACTCCTAACAGTGGCAAAATTGAGGACCCTGCATTACTTTGCCAAAGGTCGGCTCAGGTTGGTGGGTCCTCACTGGCCTCTGCCCACCACAATGGCGAGGGTTTCCCACAATCCCTCGCGCCTGCGCTCCGGGCTCGCGGGTCTCCGGGCTCCTGCTCCAAACCTGCTCCTCGGGCTCCCGCTGCGCTGATGCCTCCGGTTGTCCTCGGTGGCCTGGTGCTCACGTCTCTGCTTAAAGTGCTCTCAGGTACGGTGTGAGTCCTTTGCTTTGATTTGGATTCTGGTTTCTTCCCTGTACTCTTTATCTTAATAATCCCCCTGGCTATCATCTCTACAACCCAAGTAAGGCCCCCCACACTACAGCCAAGGCCTGGAAGCCACTCGTTAGCAATTAATTAAATTCTACTTCATGACCTGATCTTTCCTGGCCCACAACCCCAGTTCAAATGTACTTGTCTCTTGCTCCAGTACCTTTGCTAACTTACTTCTATGTAGATTTTTATGCTGTTGTAGTTTCTATTACATATCTATACTTATACAAGCACAAAAGTATATTTTATATTACTATAATATTAATAGTAATAAGGTTAGTCCATGCATTTAGACTGAACTCTCTGTGTTTTCATTGATTGACTGAGAATTTCAGACATTGCTAAAGGATACTGAGATGTTCCAGAGTCAATGGAGCATTTCAAACTATACCATAGGTGCCAACTACTTAATTTATTGATTCAACAATTTGAAATATGTTAGCGGAACATTATTTAAATGCCAAAACTGTTCTAGACATGGAGGATATTGTATTAATAATAAACCACACCAAACTGGTTCTGTTCTGGTTCATGGAGCTTGCATTCTAGCAGAGGAAAACAGATAATAAACAAGTAGTAAATTTCAGAGTGATAACTGATATTACAGAATTTAAAAAGAAAAATGAGAAAGACCCCAATCAGAGTTGAAAAGCTAGGTCATGTCCATGGCAAAGTGTAATAGATAATGCTAATTATTAAAGAGATATTATCCAGTTAGCATGTCCTTCAAGAATTGATACTACTTATTTCCCTACACCCTAGCTAATCCAGTAGTATAATACATTGTAAAGTCTTTGCCAATTATGAGTAATGTAAAAATGGCATCTCAGTCATTGTAATTATATTTTATTTTAAGGGAAGTTGAGCCATTCATATTTTCTTTGCTGTGATTTTCTGCTCATCTCCTTTTCCCATGTTAGGCTTTGGGTCATTTTGAATTGATCTGCTTAAGAACTCTTTACATATTAGGTGAAATTAGCATTTGTCACACGTTCCCAATGTGTTTTTCAAATTGGTATTTTGATTGGTCCATTGTTTCCATGCAAAAGGCAAGTTCCTTTTTTTTTATAGTCTGTTTCTAAATATTTGGAGAATAAATGGGACTTAGGACAGTTTCCCCAGGAGCAGATCCTAAGATAAGGTTTCATGTGATTTATTAACAAAGTTTTCTCAGAAAGAAACTCTTAAGAGAAGGGCATAAAGCCAAGAAAGCCTACAATTTTATGTAAAGTCTTTGGGTGGGTAGCTTTAGCCTGATTATACAGGTAATCCAATTAGGACTGTAGGAGACAAAATAACACTGAATGGGATGGAGGGAGAAGGGGAATATGAATCTGGGGAAAGGGATCATGGGGGTGAGCGGAAACTTTCCCTTTCCCTGAAAGGTTCACTGAACCATCAATTCACAATAAGGCAGATCAGTTAGAGAAAGAGATTATTTACCATGGGCACAGGGAGAATCACCAAGTGATTATCCAGTTTCCCAATAGAGTCCAAGAGTTTATACATACCCTCACTTTAAAGGGCAGGGAGAGATGAGGAATATAAGTAATTCTGTTGAATGGCAATAAATGGTTACTAGGGAGGATGAATAGGCACTTGGGAGAATAGATGGGGAGGGGACAAACAGATATACTTGTAAATGATTCTCTTTGGAAACTAAATCTGAGAGACAGGTATTATCTTAAAATGGTTTGATCCAGGTCTGGTTGCATTCTTGATCTTCTTTCCTGGAATATTATGACATAACAGGGAGGAGAAGGGAAGTCAGTTATTCTTTTTGATGGTTCTGGTTTTATGAAGATAAAGGGATAGCCGCTTCCAAGACCTGTTGATCTCTAAGAACCTTTCATTCAAAATACTCTTTATACCAAGGAGTCATATTTTGGGGTGACATTTTCTGGGCTCTTTCAGGATGTACAACAACAACAAAAGGGACCTTACAGGATCTGTATGGGCGCTGACATTGTCCCTTAATAATGTGTGGATCAAGGATGGGAAAAGATGTAATGGAAGTATGGGGAAGTTCAAACCCCGCATTTCATTGTTTAGAAATCTCTTCTTATTTATGTGCGATTAATTGTTCAACTAGGTAACAGAAGGAATCCACCCAGTCAGGGCAATTTTGTCCACCCTAACGTACTCACTCATGATTAGTCATGTGTAATGTGTTTCCTTTTCTCCTTCACCTTTTTCTGGGTATTGGTAGTAAGGACTGAGGGTGCCAAAGTTATGAGAAAGTCAGTTTTCAATAAGTTGCAGACAAGTAAATACCTATAGATATAGATATTGGGGGTCTATGAAAAGAGATAATAGATTGAAAAGGGGGCATTTGATATTGATTAAGGAACACAGTATTTAGTCTCACACCATTACTTATAAATCCTTGCCATATTTCTAGTGTAGCTGAAAAATAGTCCATGATAGTGACTCTCATTAGCATCTCAGGGTATTTTCCTTCTTGGAGGATACATAGACTCCACTAAAGAAATGTGTTTCTTAATTTTGTTCTAATTAAAATTTTTATCTTGTAAGGTAAATATCAAGCTGAGAAATCAGATCAATACACATGTTTTGCTAACAGAGGAGACAGTTTGCAGTCTGTGGGTTCTAGAATCTTCTCTGAAGGGCACATGGAATTCATGTAGCCTGGTACTAGGACAACTGGAAACAGTAACTTTCCATGGCTGTGCAGGCTTCTACCAGCAGCATAAACAGGTCAGGTGAGCAGTGTACAATGACTGAGGGTCGTTCAGTATGAAAGGTAACTTATGTCAATGACTTTTTGGTTGTTGCTTTTCTTACTTGAACCTCACGTATGTTCATGTGATTTTTACCAGGCCTTCTCATGGAGAAGTTTTCAAAAATGACTTGGTAAACACCAAAGATTCTTTCTAAGATAGTGTAGTCACATCAAAATAGTGATCCCCTAGGTTTGAAAAATGTAAATCAAACACAGGGCATATGGCTAAGGCTCACATCACTTGGAGATTACTACCGTATATCCCCTGATGTTATTTTTGTTGGACACATTTAAGAGTCTCTGCCAAGCCTATATTACTTTCTGAGAAGTCACAACTTATTAAGCAGTAAATAATATACTTGTGCCTGGCACCAGAGAGCAAAAATTACTTTGTGGTCACTAATTCACCAGTGCTGTCCACACTTGGGTTCAGTCCCTGGGGCTTACCAGAGTGCATGTCAGCAAGACGCCCACTGTGAGGCGCTAGAGGATTACTAATGAGCTCCCTTTGAGCAACAGCATTAATCAATTGCAGGGATAAACACCAAAGAAAGTCCCTTTGTTATTTTTTAAAAACAAAGCATCAGGTTATATCTAGGTTATATTTATATGCAGGTAGTGTAGGCAATCTTCTGTGTGACATAAGGTTTTAATGTCTTTGTGTTATTCCCCCAAGCTATGGCTGTTGCCTGAGATTTCATTCTTAGCCCATGTTTAAGTTTAAGGCGTTGATACTTGTAAAAAAAAAAAAAAAAAAGTGATAGCCACGCCATACATATTTCTGTAGTGCTTCAAATTTTTGCATTTTCTCATTTAAATTTCATAATTCTTCTGCTAGGTAAGTGGGGCAGGTAATACTGTCCCATTTTGTACATCAACACACTGAGGCACTGAGGTCAAGGAAGGTTAAGAGATTTACTATTTACTGGCAAACCTTTTTTCTAATCTTAACTGTATTCTAAATCTTAAATCTCAATCTTAACTGTGTTTCTAATCTTAACTGTATTCTAAAATACAGATATCACTGGGAAAGTCAGTAATGGAAGCTATTAATAGTCATTTAGAGTCTGGCACAAATGAATATCAGGTTTTGAAAAATTTGTGTACAGATTTTTATGGTGGATAGGGTACAATGGTGGGTACACTGATGTTTTAAAACACTTGGAAATAGCTTGCCATTCAGAAAGGAAACGTGCCTAATGAGATGAGACCCAAACTGCTGGTCCTTTTCTCCTGAAAGAAAACAGGCTATAGCTACTAAAGAAAGCAGCTTACCTTAAGTTTAAGAATGTGAAGAATGTACCAATAATCTATAGTAATCTTTTGAAATGAACATGTTGTCCCTTAAAGTTTATTGTTTCTGCCCAGGTGTAGTGGCTTAACGTCTGTAAACCTTTAACTTTGGGAGGCCAATGTAGGAGGATTGCTTGATCCCAGGAGCTGGAGACCAGCCTGGGCAACTTACCAAGACCCTATCCCTATTTTAAAAATCTTAAAAATATTAGCTGGGCATGGTGGCACATACCTGTAGTCCTAGCTAATTAGGAGGCTCAGGAAGGAGAATCGCTTGAGGAGTTCGAGGTTGCACTGAGTGATTGCTCCATTATACTCCAGCCTGGGCCATAGAGCAAGACCCTATCTCAAAAAAATGTATTGTTTGTTCTAAAAGTAAGTTTATTATCACTAAAGAAATGAAGTTGTTTGGTCAAGTATAGAAAATAAGTTTCATAAAGGAAGGTGGTGTTTAACTTTCAAATCTAGAGTCAAGATTATTTTGCAAATATTTAGATAACTTTTTAAAAAACCTTCCAGATAGTACTGATTTCCTATTGATGGGGCTCAGAAAACAGTACTCCAAAATGAAGGCCTCAGAAGCAAATTTTTTTCTCTGACCTTCCCTTGTCCTCCTGCCTCTCAGTCCCATTATTCTGTGAAGCTAGCCATAGACACCACAGTAGAATCCCTCTTCCCCAGGGAGATCATAAAGACCAGAACACCTTTTTCCCCTGAAAGCCAGCCATAAAACCTAAAATTATTCTATGTAAAAACTGGCCACATAGTAATTTTCTGACCTACCTTGTTTGAATCTAAGACCCCCATTCTAGAAAGGGTCCTGCCCCACACCTAGAAGGAAGGAAGGAATGCTCAGAGAGGCCAAGAAGAATCTAGACAATTGCTGAGTTCCACCACTCAGCTTGTTAGCATTAGATCATACCCTTTTTGTCCAATTATATTTCCACATGGCTGTCCATACTTCGTTGAAGCTAAAAATGGACAATTTCCCATGTGTCTTTGAGTTTTCTTTCTGAAGTCTCCCTTGTATACATGTTAAAATAAATTTATAACTTTTTCCTCTTATTGATCAATCTCCCTCATGTCAATGATTTTTCAGCAAACTTTTATGGGAACAAAGTTTTTCAGCAAACTTTTATGTTTTTTGTTTTATTTTGTTTTTTGTTTTTACTTTAAAACCAACACATATTTTAGAAGAGGCTTGAAATTAAAGAGAAAATGTCAACATTTTTTACTTTTCAGTATTTCAAGGAAAAATTAACATTTTATTAGGGGGCAACAAGATTTCAGCTGAATCACAGATAAGACCATGCTGAGAAAAACTGATAAATTGTATTTAGCAGTAGGAGCCTTATTCTTCTCTCTTGGAAGTTCTGAAGTCTGATAGTGGCAAGACTGTCCATGCCAGCCGTAATAGCAGTGACACACAAATGCATTCTTCATGTCTGTTATTATATTCAGTTTAATGTTTTCAGAAATGATGAATCTGAAACTCTTGTTTTGGATGTATTTCTTGCCACTGCTTTCAGGCAGATGCAGATAGGAGGAGGATTCAGGTGTTTTTCGAACACATCTTCCATGATTGTTACATAGACTTTCACTGCAGAGCTCAGCTGCAGATGTCACATTAACAGCATAACGGCCCAAAGACCCCTGGATAGACTGTTGCACAGATAAGCAGTTCTCCTGTAGGAAAAACAGATCTACTCAAAGCGTTCTCAAAATGTGATTCCATTATACATCATCCAGGACGTATTAATGCCTGAAGTTTTGTCTTTGATGAGGCCAAGAAGGAAGAACATGTCAATAGATTAATTATTTAAATAAGGGACTAAGTCTTTATAAGGTCATATGACTGATGAGCCATGCCTTTGTGCTTTTTATTCTTTTTTTTTCCTGCTGTATCCATGCTAAAGGGACAGCCATGCCTTTGACTATGACCCAACCAAACGCATATCATTTCCAGAGGAGGATGATCCCCTATTTTTCCACTATAGACTATTCCCTGATATAAAGAGAAATTTGTAGTAATGCCTTAAAAACATATATCATTGTTATGAGATGATTTGTTATAATTTAACTTTGTGAAATATTTTCAGGACTGATACTCAAAATATGATAATATTTGGTCAGATTTTTCTCTATCTTATTATAACTTTACCAGGGTGTGTGTGTGTGTGTGTGTGTAATTATGGACAATCTGTAGTATTATATGTTTTTTGAACATTTATATAAATATATATCATGTGGGTATATTTTTCTACAACTTGCTTTGTAAACTTAACATTTTCAATTTTTTTATGTTAATACATGTATGTAGCTCTTTTTTTTTTTCATTTTAGCTGCTGTTCAGTATTTTATAATACAAATATACCATACTTTATTTATCTATCAGTCAGTTTATAGGAGGTAGAATAGATAATTATTTACAATGAAATGCCTGAGACACTTGTACTAGAATGTATGGTTCAATGATACTAGGTAAATATGTCTTCCCACAAGTCTGCTATTAGGTATTTTATTGATGTGTCCACAGCATTGGGCTTTCACACTAGGACACACTTCTACCCCTAATGATCACACTGTGCTCCAAGGATGGCCAAGGCTAATTGAAATATAAACAGCTAACCCAAAAGAGTCTAGATGAAATCTTAAAAAATGCCTGCCTTGATCCATACAGGAAGCACCATGGGAAAATTCTAGTTGATTCATTAATAATATAAATTGAGTTTTCTATTAGCATTTTAATTATTTTATCAATATAAATGTTAATTTAGAACAGTGGGATATTTTCTCAGTGAAAAGAGGCCCCAGAACTATGAATCCAGCTAGTAAAGATTTGGGAGAATCAAATGGAAAGTCATAAGACAGAGTAAAACTCTTAATGACAGGTGGGTAGTTGAACAAGGTATCACTTTGGGCAATAGCAAGTTCTGAAAATCATGTAAGCCTGTGGTCCGCGATCCCCAGGCTGTGGACCAGTACCAGTCCATGGTCTGTTAGGGATTAGGCTGCCCAGCAGGAGGTGAGCAGAGGGCAAGCAAGTGAAGCTTCATCTGTATTTACAGCCGCTCCCCAACGCTCACATCACTGCCTAAGCTCCACCTCCTGTCAGATCAGCAGCAGTGCTAGATTCTGCATTATGGTGAGTTGTGTAATTATTTCGTTATATACTACAATGTAATAACAAAAGAAATAAAGGGCACAATAAATATTATGAGCTTAAATCATCCTCAAACCATTCCCCACCCCCACCCCCGGTCCGTGGAAAAATTGTCTTCCCTGAAACTGGTCCCTGGTGCCAAAAAGGTTGGGGACCACTGATGTAAGCAATATTAACTGTTATGGGCACATTCAATCTGGGCCAGCCTCATAGTATATTTAGAAACAAATGTTATCTTTAGTTAGGACAAGACCCTTTGTCTGAGGCATCTGAAGAAGTTTCTAGTAAAGATAGAATAAAACAAAACAAATAAAAAATTGAACCCAAGGAAGGAAGAAAGGGGAGGAGGGGGAAAGGAAGGAAGAGAGAGAGTGAGAGAGAAAGGAAGGAAGGAAGTAAGGGAAGGAGGGAGGGAGGGTATAGGAGTACTACTCAGCCATAAAAAGAAATGAATTAATGTCTTTTGCAGCAACTTGGATGGAACTGTAGACCATTATCTTAAGCAAAGTATCTCAGGAATGGAAAAACAAACACCACAGGCACTCTCTAATAATTGGGAGCTAAATGATAAGCACATATGGGTACACAGAGATGTGAAGGTCATTGAAACCCAAGAAAGTGGGAGGGTGGAAGTGGGTGAGGAGTAAAAACTTTTCAGGTACAATGAATGCTATTCTAGTTCATTGTCCTGACTTCAGCATTATACAAGGTATCCATGTAACAAAAACATTTGTACCCCGTTAATATTTTGAAATGAAAAAAATAATTTAAAAATTATATCAAAAAATTTTAGTATTCTTTTTTTTATCTCATATATATTATGCCATGTAATCTACCAAAATTCTGCAGAGTAGGTTTTCTTTTAGTACAATTTTGTAGATGGAGAAGCTGAAACTCAGCAATTTTTAGTTAACATGCTGAAAATTATACCCCTAGAATGTAAACATCAGTTTCTCACTTAGCTATCTTATTGGAAAGACTGTTCTCTTTACCCTTCTACTAACCCCAGTGGCTGGTGTACAGTGGGTTCTCAAACGTTAGAGCCTACAGTTTTTGAACTTCATTAAAGTCAAGTGAGCAATCAGCAAACATTTGGCTCTGACGTGAAAATTTTTTTAAAAAAACTAAACCAGTATCTACAATGTATTCAAGTTGCTGACAGAGAAATCCCTGCTTACCTTTGAAGCAGAATAATTATATTCTCCCCACAGTATTATTCCTGCTGCCCCCAATGCGGCGCTTTCACCAATTGTATGTACTAAGTCCTCCTAGAAAAGAGAAGTGTCCAGAGTAGTTTCTGCCAAACTAAATTCACTCATTGATAATTCAGTAATAAGAATCAACCTATCAACTCTGGTATAGAACACATTAATAATGTTATCTTTGTTTCCAAAAGAAAGGACTATACTGCATGATCTCACGTACATGTAAATCTAAAAAATCTGATCTCATAGAAGTAGAGAATAGAATGGTGGTTATCAGAGGCCGGGGTGGTTAGGAGGGAGAATGAGTTGAGGAGATGTTGGTCAAAAGATACATAATTACAGTTACACAGGGGAATAAGTTCAAGAGATCTATTGTACAGCATGGTGACTATAGTTAACAATGATACATTGTATTTTTGAAAATTGCTAAGAGAGTGTATATTAAATGTTCTCATCACAAAAATGATAAATATGTGAGGTCATGCATTTGTTAATTAGCTAGACTTAACAATTCCACAATGAATATATACTTCAAAACATTATGTTGTACATGATAAATACATACTAGAATATTGTATATGATAAATACATACTAGAATATTGTATATGATAAATACATACTAGAATATTGTATGTCAATTTAAATAAATGTGAAAAAATGCACAGACAAAACATAATTTATTTTAAATAAAACTGTCATACAAAAAAATAGAAAATAAAACAAAGGCCTGTAGGAGAATTGGAAAACGTGATTCTGCCTTGGATTTCTACATTTATTGGATAAATTTGTATGATGTTCCAGGCAATGTTCTAGACACTGAAAATCTAAAAATGAAATGGATTCCAGTTCCTGTTCTTGAGGGAGTGCTTTAATCTAATGGTTGAGACAGACATATAAACAAGAACTACAACATAATAAGTTAATCTTTATACTAGCAGCACCTATAAGGCATACATAGATTAGAAAAAGTGCATAATACTGCTTGAAAGAGTCTGGAACGGCTTCCTTGAACAGATGAAAGTTTAGATGAGCCTTTGAGAATGAGTATAAATTCACAAGACAGACCAGAGAGAGAGGAGTTTTATGTCCATAAGTGAGAATAAGGGCAGAGACTCATATGCAGGCAAGAGCACAGGCCATCCAGAGAACTGCCAGTAAGTCCTTGTGGTAAAGCATGCAGGATTTGCAGAGAAGTGAAAGCATAGGAATCCTTCTGAATAAGCAGAATTGAAATACGAAGAAAAAATGCTGTGTTAAAGTGTTAGGGCTTAACTACAAAAATTTTTAGTACAGAAAGATACAAATTCGCAACTATACAATATATTTTTGGTCATGTAAAGAATGCATTGGAAGAGAGGGTCAAGATGGTACAGGCAGGGACACCAATTAGGAGATGACAAAAATTGTTCGGCGAGAAATGATGAGGTCTCAACAAAGGCATTGTCAGTCCTTGTAAAGCAGAGGGAACAGATTGAAGAGTTATTTGGAAATTAAGATGGATAAGTTTTAGTTACCAATTGGATAATGGGAAGAGAAGGGAAGCATCCAATGGACTCTCAAATTGAATGACTACGTGGATTATAATTCACCATGGTATAAAACTGAGGAGGTTATGCTCATGATTATAGGCAAAGAGCAAAGAGGTGGGACATGGAGAGAAATGAAAGACAGAGGGAATGATTGTTGGAGCAATCTGCATTCTTTCCTCCTCTCCCAGGTGTGGAAAGTCAGAGATCCAGGGCAAAGGTTGAGCACTCAAAAGACCGGAATGAGTAAATGCCCATGCCACAGCTAGCTTTTCTGCAGTATAGCAAGGTTCCAGTAATGCTAGTACTTGTGTTCTGCAATGTGTCTAAGTAATACAACAAGAAAAGAAATCATTCTTCCTCTGTGCTAACTAGTATCACACTCCATAAACATAAATCTAGTCTCTTATTTAAATTGAGACATTTCTGAAAGAAAATACTAAGCGGAGTTAGAAAAAAAAAAAAACTTGTAACCTTTTGTTACTTAGACAATAGGTGAGGAAAACTCATACTGTTTGTGGATATGTGAAACATGGAAGGCAATGGGAAACCATTAAAACAATTCAATATAATACTCAGGTAATTCTATACTTTTAAGTGAGTAAAGTATGTGGTCTGTTGATTTCTGATATAGAGCTCAGAAAAGATACTTAATTCATCATTTCTTCAAAAGTCTAATAGCACAAAAAATGGGAAAGCTATGAACAAGGCTTTCATGAAAATGTGGCTCATCTTCTCCCATTTTGTCTCAAGATGAACTATCTGACTGCATGGATGGTTATTATTTTCTACTGTTATTACTAATAACATTATTCCTGACAGAATGTGGGAACTCAATAATTTTTGAATGAATAAATATAACCTAGTCTTTTTCCCAGAAGGCTTTGAGAAAGTGACATGATTTGAGAGATCTGTCACTTGAGAAACACCTTAGAGAGAAGACTTTGGTAGGTATGACTGATGTCCTAAAATACATGGAGAACTGGCTTTTTTGAAAGAGGGATTTGATTTATTCTGTGTGGCACTAGAAGGTAGAATTAGAACTAGTGGTATAATGTTATTCAGAGGCAAAATAGATTCAACATACTGAAGAACTTATAGGAATTAATGTTGTCCCAGAATGTCAGTTTTCCTTCTGATAGAGGAAGTGCCCCATCGAAAACCAGAGGACTAAAGCAGAGGCCACATAAGAAAGGCCAGGAGGAGGATTAGATACCTATGACATTCCTCCAACTTTTTGCCATGATGCTATGATTCTTTTTCTCCTAAATTTATTGAATGAACACCCCATTTTGAATAATACTGAGTTGTTCTGCAATTAGGAAAATGTTAAGTCTAACCAATATTATTTGAGTCAATATATTATATTCTGAAATGTTTGAGGAAAAATTGCTACTGCTTTTCAATGCCCTTATCTCAAATATGAGTGATTAAAGACAATGAGCTGTCTATCCAATAGTCCTGCTTCTGTGTTGGGTACTGGAGTAACGAATTTTGGCTCTCAGGTATGGATGGAGTGTTAAGAGTTTTCTTATCTAGCCACCCATCCAATGATTGAATCCTTACAATAACATCCTAAGTGACAATCTAGCTAAAGTTTGAATACTTCCAGCAGATGCAAACTAATTATCTTCTAAACAAGTTCATCTACACATTTCTGTACATCCTACTTAGTATTAAGTCTAAAGGCAATATCTGTCTCTTTATATAAACCGCATTTAATGCCTACCACTAAATTGCATTGTAGACTCTTAAGACAAAAGCAACAGAATCTGTTGTTTTTTCAGTTAGCCTGATCAATCAAAACATAAAAATGTAATATAACAAAAGAAGTAGTTGATTAATTATTTACCCTAAGCTCTATTTTCTATATTTTTGGAAAATTGCTGTTACCCTTTCATATTAAGAAGATGATTCTAGGGTTAGGTGCAGTGGCTCATGCCTGTAATCCCAGCACTTTAGGAGGCTGTTGTGTGAGGATTGCTTGAGCCTGGGAGTTTGAGATCAGACTGGGCAACACAGAGAGGCCCCATTTCTACAAAAAATTTTCAAAAATTAGCCCAGAATTGTGGCGTGCACTTACAGTCCTGGCTACTGGGAAGGTTGAGGCAGGAGCCTTGCTTGAGCCCAGGAGTTGGAGGTTACAGTGAGCTATGCACTCCACTCCAGCCTGGGCAACAGAGGGACCCTGTCTCTAAAAAAAAGAAAAAGAAAAAGAAAAAGAAAAAGAAAGAAAATAAAAAGAAGAAACTGATTCTAAAATTTCTCCCTGGTTAAAACTGATATATTTATATTATTTAACTCAAGCTTAGAAGCTGTTCTGCTGGAAACTCTTGTAAGTGCTAAGCTGATAAGAACCATCATCTGAAAATCTAATTGTCAGTGACAGTTTCAGAATTGAGTTGACATTTGAAGAAATGCAGGCCTTTAATGATAGAATATCATTATATTATTAAGGGAAAAAAATCCTAAAATATTTATATCTAGACTCTGTATAGTCATTTTACTAAATTTCCATTTTTTATGTGAGTGACTACATTTTTTCTTACCTGTGACAGAGCTTCAATACTATGCAAATAAAATGGTCTGGAAAAAACAAAAACTGGCAACACATAGTCATGTCTAGCCATTTCAGCAATTCTCATGGCTTCTCTAACTCGATAATGAACAAATTTCAAAGCATTTAAACTTGAGTTCAATATTTTATCCAAATATATTGAAGGATAAAGTGCTGTGCTTTTTTCCCACAACCACAGGAGTTGGTCGTTGCGGATAATTTCATCATTTGGGCAATTACCTGTGTACATCTCTGGATTTATCCTGTAATCATAGTTATAGCAGTCTGGATAGAGATAAAATCCCCATAAACATTTTGGTCTCATTTCTAAAGCCAGTGTGAGGGTAACGTTCATAAAACTCCTTCCAGCGTTTTCAAATTGCTGTTGGGCAACTGTTCGCACTTTCGTTTCTGACCAGTCAGGATGGTGGTTTCTAGTGAAGGCGAAGGAGTGTTTTTTATATATTATTTTGCTGCCCCAATTTCTATCCCATTGGGGTTTCCAACTTTCCCAGTCAATAACAACAAGTCCCACTGATCTCCACCAAGGGACAGCTTCTGCAATGTCCTTGGCAGCTTTCCTAAGGTGTTTAGAAAGGCTCATGTTCTGCGGTATCCCTCCATTAAAGGATTCTTTGTCTTGAGAGAAATAAGGGTAATACCCTAATTCGTTTGGATAAAATATGGCAATTGTTGATCCATGCTGAGTCTCTAAAGGATTTGATATAATGTTAAACACTTGAAGATTCAAATTCACATTGAAGAAATGCTTACAATACATTGTTGGGGCTGCCCAGAAAATGTTGAAAGGCTGGTTCTTGATCACTGGAGGCATTGCTGGCTTGAGGGCAGCCTGAGTTAATAGGATAAAGAGCAGCAGCTCTCCTAACCATGCCACCCATGGGTTATACATGACTTGTAGTTTTCAGCATCACAGCAGACTCCTTAAAAAGGAGAAGAAAAAAAATTATACATGATGGATTCAAATGTCCCTTTAATTTTAAGGCACATGATGAATAGACCAAATATTTTTAAAGACTTATAAGGTTCATTGACATCTAGGCCTAATTTATAATTTCATCTGAACAAGGTTCTTTGGGGTTTTTTGGGGGGAGGGGAGATTTGTTTTTTTGTATTTTTACTTGAAATGTGAAAAAAATATCCAGTGAATAAAAACTAAAACCTTTTCACACAAATCCTCAGCTTTGCAAACACTACCTGCTTGCCATTCTGGTTTAAATTTCCTATAACTCTGAGTACACTAACTCAAGCCATCCTGTACTGACAAGCCTTCAGCTGCAAGGGCAACTGGAAAACAAAGTGTGTTGCTGTATCTCCTTATGGGTTATTGGAAAAGTGACTCCAAGAATATGCCCACTTGAAAATTAACAAATACTGGCATTTTAACAAATACTAAATAGAACAAAAAGAAATAACAAACTATATTAACAGTAAATAATACCTTGTATAGAATTTGAAACATAGTGGCCTCAAAGGTTTGTTCCTTCATGTGTTTTTAAAACAGCAGTTACAGTTGGAACTAGCATAGGCTGAAATAGAAAACAGGTAGAGATGTCAGTTACCTGTTGTTGATTATGAATGTTGGTGCTATCATCTTCTCTCAGGCACATAAATAAGGCTAAAAGACTATTAGTTGTTTAACTCTATGGTTTTCCCATAAAGATACTGGACTGTATTTTCAGCAGCCAAAGCCCAAATGAAACTTGGCTCTCGAGTCCCCTCTAATTAGTCAGTTGGGACAAAAACTGCCAAAGAATCTTCCCAGAATATAAAGACTGTCTAACAGTTGATGCATGTCAGCCAATAAGATCTCTTCTTGAAAGCAATATGGTTGGAGTTCTCTATCAAAATTATTTCATCATATACACTTTTTAAAATTAAGGAATCACAGATTTTTCTCTTATGTAATAAACTCAGTCTTCCTTTAAAAGCCATACATTGCTTCTTATGTAGTTCTTAGTGTCTTTATTCAATGTAGGAAAGACATGACCAAAATCTTATGTAAACTTTTGCAACACAGCACCCCAAGTTTGCAAAGAAACGTGAGTAAGTCACAAGCTTTCTGTACATTGAATTTTTAATCAACAAATGTGAATAATAGTTTATCCTTTTAAACAAATTGGATACTATTGAGACAATTGACTTCATGTGGCATTTGTATTATGGCACCAGATGATCATAAATCTCTAAGTCACCAAAGATGGCTTCACTCCCTTAATTCTTCTCCAGCCATGGGATCTTAATGTGACTCCCTCTCCCCACCACCTCCCCACAAAAAATAAAAGTAAATCTTCTTCATCCTTTTCCTGTTGTTCAGGGGAAATGTAAGAGTGCCTACTCCCCATAAACATTATTCTTTACCTCTCTCTTGTCATGACTGTGATATCCTTGGGGAAAAATGTGTTAAATGTCATATTACAATAAACTTTTTAGAGACAAAGGTGCTAAAAGTCCAAAATATTGTGCTTTAGTAAAATCTAGTTACAAGTTTCCTTTTCTAGGAGATTTTAATCATGTTTTCTGTATATATAAATGATGTACAATATATCTTTGTCACTAGCCTATGGAAAACTTATTATTTTGGCATTAACTTGGTCCCCTGTATGCATTTTTTAACATGCTTCTACACAGTAAAAAAATTATGCATTACAAATCATATGAATTTTTAAATGTAATAATTTCTTTCCAATGCTGCTTATTGAGTTTTATTCTTTTTTACAGGCATTTTTATTAGTCAAAGTATAAAACTAGATCTATATTTTCCCACTCATATGTATACATATATACACATATCTATATACCCTTGAATTTTTATTCAACAAATCTTTATGGAATATCTAATATGCTTCAGACAATGATCCAGGTCTAGAGATGCAGTGGTGAAACCAACAAAATTCTACATATTACAAAAAGTTATAGACACTTAAGTGCAAAATAAAACACTATAAAATTCCTAGAAGATAACATAGAAGAAAATCTAGATTACCTTGGACATGGAAATGACTTTTTAGATACAACACCAAAGGCATGATCCATGATAGAAATAGTTGAGAATCTGGACTTCATTAAAATTAAAATTTTCTGATCTGTGAAAGACACTGTCAAAAATATGATAAGACAAGCCATAGACTGGGAGAAAATATTTGCAAAAGATATATCCAATAAAGAACTGTGATGCAAATATACAAAAAACTCTGAAAATGCAACAATAAGAAAATGAACAACCACATTTAAAAATGGGCAAAACCATCAATCCACGAATGGATTAGTAAACTGTGGTATATGTATACCATGGATTACTACTCAGCTATAAGAAATAACGATGATACGACATCTCTTTGGTTCTCCTGGAGAGAGCTGGAACCCATTATATTAAGTGAAGTATCCAAATTATGGAAAAACAAGCATCACACGTACTCACCAGAAAACTGGTTTCCCTGATCATCACCTAAATGCACATCGGGGAAGGATACCAATTGGATATCAGATTGGGATGGGGGGTGGGGGGAGGGGATGGGTGTATGCCTACATGATGACTGCGTTGCACACCCTCTGGGGAATGGTCATCTTGAAGGTGCAGACCCAGGGAGGTGGGGGGGGGAGGGGATGGAGGTATGACTACATGATGAGTGTCAGGCACACTGTCTGGAGAATGAGAATGGACGCGCCTGGGACTCTGACTTGGGGGGATGGGCGGGACATAGACAATGTATATGACCTGAACTTATGTACCCCCATGATGAGCTGAAATAAAAAAAATAAAATAAATAAATAAATAAATAAATAAAAATGGGCAAAAGACTGGAACAAAGACCTCTCACCAAAGAAGATATACCTATGGCAAGTAGGCATGTGAAAAGATGTTCATCATCATATATCATCAGGGAACTGCAAATTAAAACAACATGAGGTAAAACTATATGCCTATTATAATGGCCAAAATCCAGAACAATTCCAATTCTAAATGTTGGTGAACATGTATAGCAACAGGAACTCTCATTCATTGCTGATGGGAATGTAAAATGGTAGAGAAACTTTGTAAGACAGTTTGCAATTTCTTACAAAACTAAATATATTCTTACTATACAAATCCAATAATTGTGCTCATTGGCATTTACCCAGGTGAGTTTAAATCTTATGTCCACACAAAAACCACCATCTGAATGTTTATAGGCAGCTTTATTGCCAAAACTTGGAAGCAACCAAAATGTCCTTCAGTAGACTAATGGGTAAATAATGGTACATCCAGACAATGGAATATTATTCAGTGTTAAAAAGAAATGAGCTATCAAGCTCAAGATATGGAAGAAAATTAATGTTACTAAGAGAACTGAGTAAGTGCATTACTAACTGAAAGAAACTAATTTGTGAAGGTTACATACTGTATTATTCCAACCAAATGACTTTGTGGAAAAGGCAAAAATATAGAGACAACAAAGAGATCAGGGGCCGGGCGCGGTGGCTCACGCCTGTAATCCTAGCTCTGGGAGGCCGAGGCGGGTGGATCGCTCGAGGTCAGGAGTTCGAGACCAGCCTGAGCAAGAGTGAGACCCCGTCTCTACTAAAAATAGAAAGAAATTATCTGGCCAACTAAAAATATATATACAAAAAAAAAAATTAGCCGGGCATGGTGGCTCATGCCTGTAGTCCCAGCTACTCGGGAGGCTGAGGCAGTAGGATCGCTTAAGCCCAGGAGTCTGAGGTTGCTGTGAGCTAGGCTGATGCCACGGCACTCACTCTAGCCCGGGCAACAGAGTGAGACTCTGTCTCAAAAAAAAAAAAAAAAAAAAAAAAAAAAAAACAGATCAGTGGTTGCCAAGGGTGGGGCAGCAGAGAACATAGAGGATTTGTGGGGCAGTGAAACTATTCTGTATAATACCATAATGGTGGATACATGTCATCATACGTTTGTCAAAACCCATAGAATCTACAACACCAAGAGTGAACTGTAATGTAAACTATGGACATTGGATGATAAAGATGTGTCAATGTAGGTTCATCAACTGCAACAAATGTACCACTCTGGTGGGGGATGTTGATGGTGGGGGATATTGATCTTGGGGGAGGCTCTGCATGTGTAGGAAAAGGGAGTATATGAGAACTGTCTGTACTTCCTGCTTTATTTTGCTATGAACCTAAAAGTGCCCTAAAATGTAAAGTCTATTGGATTGGAAAAAGTTATAGATACAGTTGCATTCACTGCAGCTATGTTTGTAATCAAGAAATGCTAAAAACAACACATATGTGATCAACAAGGAGTTTGTTAAACATATTGTGAACTATATTATGGTAATTTCATTGAATAGTATGAAGTAAATATTTTTTTCCAGTTTCTTTCTTTCAACTTTTTTGCTTGTTTTCCCACGAAAGTCCTCATAAGAAGAGAGTCGTTTTAAAGAGCCAATTCCAGATTGATACCTGTCAAATATCTCCTGTTTCAACTGCAGCCATTCACACCCCCACTTCAACTCTGTTTGGCAACAGAATAGAGAAGTGAAACACACTTCCCGTTCCCCCTGGCAGATTTTCTTCCAACAGATTTAAGCCAGAGGAAAGAGGAAAGAGTTAACATTTATTAAACTTTGCATTAACTTTATAAACTTAATTAATAGACAAAGTGCTAAAATCTGGTCATTGTGACCAGGGCTCTATAGATGTCTATAACTTTGAAAGGTTCGTTCTGATATTCGGTTTGACTTGCTAACGTGCTTCCACAAGTTGTGAATGGAAGAGCAATGGTCTGAAATAGCTGTGAGGAGACACCTGCCCCTTCCTGTCCACTGGGATGTGACAGGTAACAACTAGCAATAAGAGGGCTGCAGAGGGAAAAAGTCCTAGAGATGGATGGACGGTGATGTTTGCACAACAACATAAATATCCTTAATGTCCCTGAACTGTACATTTAAAAAAAGGCTAAAGTAAGTTCTATGTCATGCATGTTTTACCACAATTTTTCAAAAGAAGGATGAAAGAATGAGTGCTGCAGGGGAAATGGTGCCCTGAGAGGACAGCTAGTTTTCTGTTATAGTCAGAAAAGAAAGAGAACACTCAGAGAAGATGCATTTGATCTAGGGAATTTTCCTGATTGCAGATTTTAAGTTACAGAGAGCATATTGGACAGATTTGCAGGGTAAGGGAGTGCCATGAATTTGGCTCTAATAGAGAGTATAAAGGGAAATACACAAGTGACAAAGAATAACCTACAAGTTTGGGCCTCATGTATTAAAATTATCATGGAATGAGTTCTGATGGATTCTTTTCTTTTTTTAATTTTTAAAAAAATTTTTTAAAGACAGAACCTTGCTATTTTTCCCAGGCTGGTCTCAAACTCCTGGCCTCAAACAATCTCTCACCTCGGCCTCCCAAAGTGTTGGAATTACTGGCATGAGCCAACATACCCAGCCAAGTTCTGATGGATTTTTAAAGGAAAATAAATAATCAGTTCCAATTATATTCTCTTTCTTCTCACTGGCACTATGATCTGAACGTTTGTGTCCCCTCAACATTCATATGTTGAAACCTAATCCCTGATGTGATAGTATTAGCAAATGGGGCCTTTGGAAGGTGATTAGGTCATAAGAGAAGAGCTCTCATGAATGAGATTAGTGTCCTTATAAAAGAGACCCCAGAGAGTGGCCTTGCCCCTTCTACCATGTGAAGACACAGTGAAAATATGCCATCTATGAACCAGGAAGCGGGCTCTCACCAAGATGTCAATCCACTGGATTTGATCGTGGACTTCCCAGCCTCCAGAACTATGAGAAATAAATTTTTACTGTTGATAAACAACCCGGATGAAGCTATTTTTATAGGTTATAGCAGCCTAAACAGACTAAGACAATTTTTATCTCAGACATTTTGTAGTGGGAGGATCTAGGGCATCATTTTGTCAATAGCTTTTGTGGAGTTCTATGGGCCTTCTTTTCAGTTCTGCCAAGGACAGTGACCAAAAGTGGGGAAGATATGGTTTTACCATGTTTTTCCTTATACATTTTCTTCAACTGAAATGTGAACTGATTTAGATGGTTCTAAACCGGTTTTATATATGCATGTATATATGTTTGTGTGTATCCTATATATGAGTCCATAATCCTTTGCAGTTGAGAATTTCATTCTTTTCACTCAATGATAGCAAGTCCTGTGAATGTCTTTTCAGGGAGATATATTTTTTATTTTATGTGAAATCATCAATCACTGAGTTCATTATGATGAAGTATTATTAAACTAAGGATCCAATGAAAATCAAGCCTTGAGCTGTTGCTATCAATCACAGCACTCCCCTATTACTTAAAAATACTGGCATGGACCCTGAATAAGCTGAAAATGCCATGGAGATGAATTCTGAGATAATATGTTCAAACCTGTTACATACAACACAAAACCTGTAAAGTTATGTATTGTAAACATAGATAGATTTTCTTTTACCTGCAGATTATTTATGGTTTTGGTTTTCTCAGAGAAGAGAATAATAGTAGTTTTAGGAAAAGAAAAAGAAGAGAAATAATAAGTAAAGCAGACTTGATTCAGTAGAACATTTTGCTCAAATTTGCCTATATTTTCAATTTCTAATGAAATGACAATCCAGGACACAATTCAGATTATTTAAATTCCCCTTCAAAAAATAAAGAAGTAAAAAATTCTCCTAAAAGCCTCTGAGGTTTATCATTTCTCCAGAAATAGATAGGAAAACTGCTATTTGTCATACAAACTTTAAATTTGGGGAAAAGAAATTAGATCCAGAGCTTCACAGTTTACAGGTGACTTCAAATAGAGACTTATTTTATTTAATCCTCACAAGAAAAATAGCCCCAGTTGACCCCACATTCTGCCCTAACCTTCCGAAGCTTGCTACTTAGGAGCCTGCAGCCACCACCCTCCCTCTCTTCAGCATGCAGCTTCCAGGAAGTCCTCCAAGATAAGTGTTGCCAATCCTGCACCCACCCAGCTCCTTCTCCTTAGGTCTAGATCATAGGTAGTATGGGTCAGAACTCTTAAAACCAGGTTGTTCTTCCTCCTGGCTTTGGGTTCTGTGGATTTCACAACCAGCTCAGAAAGGGCAGCATGAAGAGGAGCAGACCCCATGTCTGAGGGGTGAGTGAGGGGCTGGAGTAGAGGCCCCAGGGCAGGGACAGCAAAGGGCAAAGCGCCTCCCTGGCCCTGAGAGGCCAGGGCAGAGAGGGAGTTTGGGTGCTGGGCCACCTGGCTGGGTCCCAGTCATTCACAGCTCCCTGGCTGCTCTGCCTGGGGCGGGCTTTCACTCTGCAGATCTCCCTTGGACTATTATTAATAGTTCCAGAACCAGGGGGCTGCTCCGGGGAAGGGACCCTTCACACCCATCCATCACTCCTACTCCCCACCCGCCATTCCAGACCACTGCAGCTTCCATGGTCCGCACGCTCACCTGGAGGGGCCCACTGCGCCTGACTCCAGAAGACCCCTACCTTACAGGAGCCCCACTCCTTGGCTGCCTCCCTCCCACACCCCTAAGGGTCATGCTCCGTTCTCCTTGCTAATCCATCAGCGGACCCCAATTTCACACCCTAAGCCCTGGCCGTGCCCACTCATTCCCCTGCGGGCCCCTGGCTTCACTGAAGTCCGTTTTGGTGCCATGAGTAACATCACACCTTATGGAACCCGGAGTTCACTCTCCTGGAAGGGCTCGAGGCTCAGAGCGTGGGTGCTGCCTTCCCTCCAGAGCTCAACAGCGCCCCTGGGAGTCCTCCCACGTGACCCCGCAAGAGTTGCTGGACCGAGAGCAACCCCTGCTCGAACCCGTGCCCTGGCGGGAGCCGCAGTCCTTCCAATACAGGGTCGCGTCGCTCTACCTGCACTACTTGGGGCTGGCGTGTGGCGGGGAGCGGTCCCCTCATGGCTGCGAAGACCTACACACCTCAGGGCATTGGCTAGGAGAGTCCTCTGGAGGTTTGCTGCTCAAAGTATGGTCCCTAGACCAGAAACACCGGCATCGCGGATACAGAAACTGCTGCCGCACCGCAGACCCCCCGAAATCTGCGTCTGTGTTTTAACAAGAGCCTCAGGTGATCTGTGTGCACAGGCAAATTCTAGAAGGCTGTTCTAACTCCCGCTTGGGCGCCAGAGTGAGACCCTGCCTCTATTAAAATAATAATATGGCTGTTCTAGAGCACAGAGTTTATGCAGGGCCTCCAGTCCTGCCCCAGGGTTAGGGGTCAGTCACTGCTCCATAGCCAAGGCAGTCTCAAAGTTCCCCCCCACCAGCTGTAGGGGTGGACTTGAAAAAAAAAAAAATAGATTCCCTAGGCCCTGCCATTCTGATAAGGTAATCTGGAGAGGACTCAGGAATCTGCATTTAAGAGCTTCCTTGTCTGGGTTTTGGTGATATTGCAGGAGTACCCCCCCCCAGCCCACCACCCCTATTCCTTTTTGCTTCTGGTTTGGAGCTCTGGACCAGGGCCTTAGTCCTGGTCAGTTTTAAATAATTATTTAACAGTGTAACTTTTAGACCTGCAGGGCATCTACAAAGTGCCCAATAAATAAAGAGGAAGCCATGGTTCCTACCTTCCTTCTCAGGTCTCTGGGGTAGCTTCCCGTCCTCCCTGCAGTGCCAACTTTCACTTCCGGTAGGCAAGAGCTGGGCCGCAGTCAGTGGGATAGATGGGTACTGAAGACTAGTCCGTAGGAACTGGAAGAAGTTCTCATTCTGCTGATTTGAAGTTGTGCCTTTTCTTAGGCCCGTGGTTCACACACTGCAGGTGAATCAGAATCACCTGGAGGGCCCATCAGCTCCGATTGCTGACTCAGTAGGTCTGGGGCGAGACCAAGAACATTAGCAGTTCTAACAAGCTTCCAGGTGATGCTGATGTTGCTGGTCAGGGGGCTGCACTTTGAGAACCGCTGCCTTCGAGCATGTTTTCCGGCATGTGATCTGAAGTTCTCCTGCCACCACCTGCACCACAATACTTGGGATGCTTGTTAAAAATGCAGATTCCTGAGCTCCAGACCTATTGATTCCATTTGATGAGATGCAGAAATGGCCAGGAGTCTGCATTTTCACACGAAGGTTTGTGAACCACTCTTTAGGCTGGGATACAGGAAGTTTCATTATTTTTCCCTGTCCACAGCCATAATTTTCATCAGCACTATCTAATTTACTTTGAGCCTGGGGCTCTGCACACCTTGTCTGGTTCTTTTGAATCTGAATAGTACTTCTAGCCTTTGTGCCACTAGGCACACCAGTGGCCATCCTCACTGGTGCGGATTCATCCCTCTACCTCTGGAAACTCAGCAGCCATCCCTGCGGGAAAACATGGCACAGTCACGATTTTTCAGTCCTAATTATAGTACATCTAAGACTATTGGGGGGAAACATGTCCCAGATGGTATCTAAACCGCCAAGGAGCCCATGATCTAGTGGGAAGGCCAATAAGACTAGAGAACAAAATATATTAATAGACATAAATCAGATACTATATTGTGATTTAGGTAGGAGACAGAAGTATTAAAAAGGGAGGGAAGTTTCTCATGAGTAGCTGCTCATGAGGCAGGGTTAGTTCTCTAACTCAGAAGATGAGGAGGGTCTTCTCAGATGTCCCAAAGTCCAAGAGCTACATTAGGTGGAGGGCACAAGAGGGCTTGGTGAGATGTCGCAACTGAGACATCAGGTATCCTCTGCCCCACCACCAACCCCAGATGGACCTGGCCGAGCTGCTTTGTGCTTTAAGTGGGCCCTGGAGCAGAATGGCCCACGTCAGTCTGTCCTGAGTGTCCAGAGCCTTAGTACACAGGAGAGTGGCATCTGGAGAGGGAGCTGCTGGGATAGTGGGAACAGCTCCTGCTACTTCAGCCAAGGAAGTGCCCAGGTATTGATAAGAATCCAGGTAAAGGCTGTTGGGGGCTCCAGAGTACTGTATCTGAGGTGCTAAGGGATGAGAGGTCTTCAGAACCTGGAGGGATGGAAGTATTCTAGTCACGTGATTTGTCAGGAAAAATCCCAATCTTGATAATTTTAAGAATGTTTTAAAAACCCTCAAAATATATATTTCTAAATTTAGCAGTGCCTTGTTTTGGGTTAAGGATTGCCCCCTTAGTCCTGTTAAACCTTAGCAGGTAGGATGGAACTGGATGTTGGGAACTGAGTGGAGTAGTAAGTTAATGAGGTGGAGATTGCTTGCTCACACTGGCAGGTGATGCTTGTCTTTGGCACTCTTCCCCCACCTCTCTTGATTTGGAATATCCTCTTTTCCCCCAAGCCTATACTTTTCATGTTGCTCCAGATTTCTTTAATCACAGCATTCAAGACCCTGAAATGTTTCTTCACATGTAGGTGCTAAGTAAGAGAACTAACTTTCTCCATTTCACAATGGCCTTTTTCTTCCCTTTGCAGCTAAATTCCATGACCCCCACAGCATCCACTGTTTCCCTGTTCCTCCATCCTGGGATGCTTCCTGCTGTCTGCCTCTAGTCCAGGCTCAGCCATTTTGTTCCACCTTCTGCCTTCAGTCCGAGCCTCACTATGCTCTACTTGCATTGATTCCACTCTCTACTTTTCATCCCGTTTCTCTTTCCTCCATTCTTCCCAATTAGATGATACCCAACCTACAAGACTGGCTTCGGATCTCCATTTGTATCTGGCTACTTGAGCTCTCCTAGTATGGGTGCCACACCCTTTGGCCCCATCACCGGTGTGAACCGGTCTTGTCTCATCAGCTCTGAGAGGAGGCAGCCTGTGCTCCTTCCAGAGCTCCCCAGACTCCGAGCCATGCTGAGCACCTGGGTGCTCAGTGATTACAGGTTCATGGTCTGGAGTTGTGTGAACTTTAACAGTGTGTAAATACATTGGGAGGCGGTTGAGTAGGGCGGGGGAGGGTCTGGTGAAGGATTTCTTGATTCTGAGATAGGAAATTACTTGGGAGAAAGGAAGGAGCAATTAGTTTCTTTTAAGTTTAACCCAGAGCATGTTCTGGATTGGGTTGAGCCAAACTCCTCCCCTTCCACCCCCTCCATCCCAGGTGCATGGCCCCAGCCGCACCTGGCAGGGCAGGTGATGGCATAAAAGTAGCTCCTGAGGTTGGGAGGGGGCTGTCTGAGGAGCTGGAGGATGAACACAGAGCACGGACAGTCACAGCAGGCTGGCAGCCGCAGGCGTGGCAGTTCTGGGAATAAGAAGTCCAAAAAGCATTGCCGGCGCAAAGAAACCTACTCCATGTACATCTACAAGGTGCTGAAGCAGGTGAGAGTAGGGAGTGAGGTGAGGGGATGTACTGGAAAGTGCCTTAGTGGGGCACCAGACTGGAAGCTGTGACTTGGTTTAGTGCTGGCACTGGGGCAAGCAGCTCGGCATGTTGTGCCCCTCCCAAGGTGGCAGAACCTCATCTCAGAGGTCTCTCCGCCTGCCCCGCCCCCCCACGGGTGTCTCATGCACCTGTGACAGGCAGGTGCCAAGTAAAGCACACTCCCCTCCACCCTCCAGAAGTTTACAGGGCTTTTGGATAGACAAGGTGGAGGGCACAAGAGGGCTCGGTGAGATGTCGCAACTGAGACACAGGTGGGTGAGTTAGGGAGGGTTAGGAGAGGGGACATAATTAAAGGACAAGAAGACCACACTCTGCTGGGCTCCAGGCGCTCGGGTACCAAACATGGTACAACAGGATATCAGTGGTGACTGAAGAGGAGAGGCAGTGTGAGCTGGAGTCAGGGAGGCCTCTGGACACGCAGCACTGTCTCAGAGGGCCTTAGGGTTTGCTAACTTTACAGACCAAGAACCCAAGGCCCATAAAGGCTCCATGGGGCAGCTGAGTCATGTGACCAGATAGTGGCCATCTGGGCCCCCTGGCTCTAGGCAAGTCCCTAGCATCGTTCCTGTGTGTCCTCTCACCTACCACACAGGACATGCAGGTGCCCTTTATTCATGCACGAGAAGCAGCTACTCCTGGGCCTCAGCTCGTTGACAGATACTGCTGGGCACCAGTGGGTACCCAACAACCAGTCTGTCTGGAGGACTCAAAGCCACTGTCCTGTTCAGCAGAGCCAGGGCCAGGAGCAGGGGGCGGGCAGCTGTGTTACCTACCCTGGGTCTCTCGAATCTGCCTAAAATTCTTACTCCTCTGCTCGATTAGGTCCCAGAGATAGAGCCAGTCTCCACCTGAACCCAGTAGTAGTTATAGTCAATTGACAATCCGGGTATCTGGGGATGCTCTTGGGTGGAGGATGGGCCCAGCACTGATGTGGGTTGCCCAGAAGGAAAGCATCAGAGGACAGACTCCAGTGCCCTGAGGAAAGTGGGGTGGCAGTGTTACTGAGCCCTGCAGCTTAGCCAACTTTGGGGCTCAAAAATTGTGACTGTTAGGTTGGACCAGGTCTGGCCTCACAGAGGAGAGTGCTGCTGAGAGAGTTAGCCTCCTACCTCTGAGGGCGAGAGCTATTTCTCCCTCCACAGCCCTAAGGAGAGCAGGATGTTCTGATAACAGGGGATTTGGAATAAACCAACCTTGTGCCAGCTGCAGACTTCCTGCAGGCAAGGGTGACAAGAGGCAACGAGAGAGCCAGTGGTCAGGTGTCAGGAGTCTGGTCCCTGTGGCTGGAGGGTGGGGGGGGGGGGGGGCAGGGGCCCAGGAAGGATGCTAGGATCTTGCCCAAGCCATTAGTGTCTCCACCACTGGCTCCATGTAGGTTGTTAGGCAGTCACTTCTCTCCCACTTTACACCTGACAAGGTATGCCTACTCACTTTAGGATTGTCATCAGGTCCTTACCATTTGTTTTATCAGAGATCACCTAGTTCAAAAGTTTGTGTGACGGAAGGGGAAATTGATGCCCAGAGGAAAACGCCTTATTCAAGGTCATGGTGATTCATGGAATAGCCACAGAACAAGGGTCTCTCACCTCCTAGTCTGGTGCTATGATTATATCATATGCTCACTAGAGAGTAACTTGGTAACTGTCACCAAGTTTAGTACACAAACCCTTTGATCCTGCAGTCCCATCTCTGGGAATAACCTTCATTATGCTCATACAAGGTTCAAAGATGTATATTTACTATAGCACCACCTAACAGCAAAAACAAAACCTATATGTCCATTAGGAGCAATGGTGGTATGAATTAGTGTATGATTCATCAATCCCATGGAACACCATGCATTAAACGAAAAAAGCAAGATGCATGTGTAACTGATTCTGTTTGTTAAATATAGATGCTTACATGTACTTATACAAGGAACTTAATAGTGTTAACTCTTGCAGTTGGAGAAACTTGTTTTTTTTTTTAAACTTAGATATACCATAGTAGTAGTTTCCATGTCTGTTGGCTTCTGGGAAGGGGCTGGCAAGGCCTTGCCTCCTGCCGTTTGCTTCCTGGGACCCCCAGGGACCCCAGCTCAGGGCTGAGGTTTGTGGTGCAAGCAGAACTCCTTGTTTAACAGAGTGGTCTTGCTGCTTCTCCAGGTGCACCCCGACATCGGCATCTCTGCCAAGGCCATGAGTGTCATGAACTCGTTGGTGAACGATATGTTTGAGCGGCTAGCTGGTGAGGCTGCCCGGCTGGCCCAGTACTCGGGCCAGACCACCCTGACTTCCCGGGAAGTCCAGACAGCTGTGCGTCTGCTGCTGCCTGGGGAGCTGGCCAAGCACGCCGTGTCCGAGGGCACCAAGGCTGTCACCAAGTACACCAGCTCCAAGTGATCCAGGGACTGACATGAATAAAGGGTCAGCTCTTCCTGTGCACTGTGGTGATTTGAAAGAGGGATGCGTGAAGCTGGGGTGTAGTCTGGGGTGAGGGTATCCTCACTTTGTGAGGCTACCACAGGTGGAATAACAATTCACATTCATAGTTTTTAAAAACTGCCTTCTGGGTGTATCCCATTAGTGACATGACAGTGCTTTTGTAAACATACAAATGTTCTAATTGGTAGTGAGCTGAAGTAGGACTTGCGACCTGGACTAGAGTCCTGGGTTTCCTGCTGGCTGTTTCCCTGGGCCTGAAATTCCTCATGTGTGTTACTTTTTTAGGCTGTGGTTTTATAATACCATTTCCCACCAACTGTCATGCACCCTATATGACAGGCCCTGTGCTTGGTGAAGGGGCCACAATGGATCTATTCATCAAGATACAAAAACTGAAGGCCCAGACCAGCTTCTAAACCTGCTGAGATCAGTAAGATTTTTAATTTCCCCCCAACATTTTCTTCCCCTTAACTTCAGAACAAATCAGCAGGGATATAACTTTTTTTCTCTAATTTTATTTAGAAAAATCTGAAACCCACAGAAAAATTACAAGAAAGTGAATGACCACTCATATCCTTCTCCTAGATTTATCATATAACATCTGACCACATTTGCTTTTTCTCTATCTCATGCAGCCCCTGCTCTAGCTTGTGGGCATATGACCCATAAACTCTCTTCCAAGCTTGGAGAGGGTGGAGTGGAGTAAGATTTAGACAAATCTAAAAGTCCTTTATATTCCCTTTGTAACTGAATAGACTCAGCTTGCTGTCACCTTCAACTCCATGTGCTAAAGAGGCATCGCCTTGTAATATGGCTGGTGTTGGCTGTGATGCTATGTACTTCACATGTATTTTCTCATACCTCAAGGCTCACAGCAGGATTCCATGAGCACAGGTGGCAAGGGGTAGCCCCAGGAGATTGGGCCCCTGAGCCTCACTCTGATCTACTCCCCACTGTTTCACACCTGGCCATTCAAGGTGTGCTTCATGGGCCAGCAATATCCACACCACCTGAGAGCTTATTAGAAATGAAGCTCTTGGTTGCACATTGCTGTAATCCCAGCACTTTGGGAGGCCAAGGCAGGAGGATCATTTGAGCCCAGGAGTTCAAGACCAGCCTAAGCAGTGTAGGGTGAATCCATCTCTACAAAAAATAAAAATAGCCAGGTGTGGTGAGCACCTGTAGTCCCAGCTACTCAGGAGGCTTAGGCAGGAGGGTCACTTGAGCCCAGGAGTTTTTGGCTGCAGTGAGCTATGATGGCACCACTGTACTCCAGCCTGGGTGACAGAGTAATGCCCCATCTCTAAAAAAAGAAATACAGGCTCTTGGGCTCCACTTCAGATCTAGGATTGAATCTGCATTTTAATAGGATATACACTGAAGTTTGAGTGTTCCTCCCCCACACTGCCTCCCTTCTCCTTTCATTGGCTCTGTTCCTTGTTTGTTTATTCATAAGCCCCTACTTAACACTGAGCCAAAAAGCTCACTGCTAGCTGACCAGCATCAGGCAGCCACTGTTACAGTGTTTTGTATTTTCTGAAAAATGGTCTCCTGGGCCTGTAGCAGTAGTGGGGGATACCCACAGATGGCTGAGGGCAAACCCTAGACGTGACTGAGCAGCACCCTCTACACTAACAATCCTGGACACAGGTCTCGTTCCCGAGAACAGTGTAGACTCTCAGCAGACCCCGGCCGGCAAGGTAGGCAAGGTTGTGCTCATGTCACATCTCTGGATGTGTAGTTTTAAAAAGTTTTGTTATTTTGGCATGTTGGAATATATTAATATATAGCCTGTTAGGCATAACATATAGCCTAACCAGAAATTATGCTAACAAAGAGATTATGCGTCAAGTTCACCACCGTATATTTGGAGAATTATGTAGAGTTGTAAATTTGAAGGACAGTTTTTGAAGAATCAGGCTTAGATTGAACAAAGGTAAAAATACACATTTCAAGTCAAGTCTTGATCCTTTCTTTAGTTCAGGAAAAGCAGAACAGACCATAGGCAAGGACTGTCAATGACAAACAACTCATAAATAACCACGATGTATCAGGTACTTCATCTATGCTATCTTTTTTTATGTTTTATAATATTTTTTAAAAAATTTAAGACACCTAATAATTGTACATATTTATGGGGTACATAGTGATGTAATGCATATAATGTATAGTGATCAGATGAGAGTAATTAGTATATCTCATCTCAAACATTTATCATTTTCATGTTGAGAATAATCATTATCCTCTATTTGAAACTATTTAATACATTGTTAACTATAGTCATCCTACAGTGCTGTAGAACACTAGAACTTATTCCTCCTATCTACCTGTAATTTTGTATTTTTACAACTTTGAAGCAGGTATAATCCCTATTTATACTACACCTTTATGAAATAGAAATTATTTTCATTTTACAAATGAGGAAACTAAGACTCAAAGAAGCAATTTGTCCAAAGTCCATAAGGTTCTAAGAGGCATAACAGGAACTACAACTTCAGCCTATCTGAATCCTGTACTTTTGGTACTATACTTGTTCACAGGTTTGAAAATATGAGGGCTCTAATTTGTATCATTTCTCAAGAATTTGTAATACTTTCTGCTGTCACTGTGCTTTCAGTTTACAGGAGTTGCATTTTTTATTTAAAAAAACTGATTTAGCTTCTGGATTTGTTAGCTCTGTAACTCAGGTAACTCCAGGTTTATGTTGCTATTTCTGTTTTTCAAAAGCTAATTATTTTATAACTAGTCCTGTTACTTTTTTAAATTCACTTTTTTTCCCCCTAACATTATTAATCAAGTTTAATTTTGAAACCTCCATATTTTATGTGAGAACGCCCAAGGATATACATTCTCATTTTCCTTTGTAGATTTATTCCTTCTCAGCCAATTTCATTAAGGGCAGCTTTAATTTTAATTTTTTATAATGTTCTCAAACTTCATGGAGAGTAAGTTTATCAATTTGTTTAGTACATCAGAATTTCTACTAGGAGCTATCAGAGATGTTAAAAATCAAAGTTTATTATCATAAATGTTTTGATTAAGTTTAACACAGCTTTTTTGTTTATTGAAATGGAGTATTTAGCAAACATGATAATAGAGTCTATGCAATAAATGCTAATACGCTTAATGTGGAGAATAGTCAGATGCCTATTTTATAATTCATTGCAATCTGTATTATTTAGTATCATTTCCATAACGGTAAAATTTTCCTTTACAACAGTTGTTTAGCATTTAATTCATAGAACAAGGGGGGTTATCTTAGGTAACTGTCACTATTCTGAACCATACATATTTTTTTAAAAATTGAGATTTACTTCTAAGGACTAAATCAGATAAGGTATTTTCGTGACATCCCCAAATAGGCACATTTATTTTGTATAAAAAGAAAACAACATCTTTAGGGTTTGAGAGAGAAAAAAAGATTAGAGGGTGGGGGCAAAGGAGACGTTTTCCAATACACGAGGGAAAAAAATGTGTTCAGGGCCCTTAGAAGAATTTGAATTTAAATGTCACAAATACATTTATCCCACGTGACACGCCAGGGGGGCGGTAGAAGTCAAGTGCGTTTGTTTTTTGTTACATCCATCCAGGAGATCTATTTCCCAATCCCGGGAGAGGCCTGTTTGTTCCTCCACTTCCACTGCTGCAGTGTGGACAGAGGTTGAGAAACCCCAGGCCCCTGCGCCTCTGCTCGAACCCGGCCAGGAACACAGGGGAGCGCGTCTCTTCTTCCCAAATCTCCGCCTCCTGGGTCCTCCCAGACGCTTGGTAAAGGTGTGCGCCCGCACAAGGGACGCCGGCTGCTCAGGGCGGAGACGAACCTACATCCTCTCTTCAAGGAGCTGTCGCTGGGTCCGGGTACCCGAACGACCAGGCAAGAAGCCAGAAGCCGAGGCTGGTGTCGCCAACCGCGGTTCCACATCGCCCGCGACCAGTGCCTCGGCCGGAAGGGGGCGGTGCGTTCCCGGCGACCTCCGCGCTGTGGTCTCGTCCGCCCCCGCTGCCATGGTGGATTGTGCGGCCGCCGCCGCCGCCGCTGCCATGGTGGATTGTGCGGCCGCCGCCGCCGCCGCTGCCGCCGCCGCGGGAGGGTTGGAGGAGGAGTTGAGAGTTTAGCGCAGTCGCCGGAGTGCGGGGACAACGAGCATCCGGCACGAACCTAGCCGTGCGGGAGCCGGGAGCGTCCCTTTCGCAGCTCCTCCCTCCCTTGGCGACCTCCTCCCCGCGCCGGAGGAGCCGCGGGATGCTGCGCCTCTGACCCCTTCTTCCCCGCCCCTGTCACCGAGAGGGGGAACGAGGGCTCGCCCACTCGCCGGAGCAGACGGCCCTGGACTCCCAGCCCCGCCGGCGAAACCATGAGCTCCGGCCAGCAGCAGCCGCCGCCGCCGCGGCGGGTGACCAACGTGGGGTCCCTGCTGCTGACCCCGCAGGAGAACGAGTCCCTCTTCACCTTCCTCGGCAAGAAATGTGTGGTCAGTGGCCAAGACCCGCGTCGCCACCCCTGGTGTTACCTCGCGGGCCCGGGCTTCGAGGCCGGGAAGTGGGAGTGGGGAAAGAGGCGGGAGCGGCGCGTGGAGCGTCCCGCAGCCGGCCAGGCCCCGCGTCGGCGCCCTCGCCCTGCTCCCGGGGTGCGCGCCGGGGCGGCCGGACGCCGCCTTCCCGAGCCGCTGGGGAACAAGGGAGTGTCACCTCCGCAGGCCTGCCCTGGAAGCCAGCTGGGCCGGCCCGGTCCGCGTCCTTGCTGCTGGTTGAAACTTTACTTTCGGGCCACAAGGGGATTTTCTTCTTGCACAAGCTGTTTGATCTCAGGAAGTGGGCCCCTGTCCTGGCTCTCGCTTCACCTACTGCTGGATCTGGGGGTACTTTCCGTAACAATGCCCGGTTTGAGGAGTGGATAGATCTGGTAATGAAGCGGACCATTGATGGCTTTTAACCTCCCTTTAAAAGGATTCCAGAAGGCAGTGAAGTCGAGTGCAAGTTTTTAGGCACTCTTTGGATCAGAGAAAGGGCAGGAAATATTACTGCCCCCCATTGCAGAGAATCAAGGTTTATTTCTCCAGCAATCTCGCCTAGGCCTGGGTTCTATTCTCCTCACTGATTTTTTTTTTTTTTTTTTTTTACTTTGGTAGGAGGAGTGCTGCTCTCGCCGGACGCGGCCATGTGCAAAGAAACCTCAGTCTCTGGTAGTTCTTGGTCTTGTTGGGCCAAGAATGATGATTAGGTTGGGGCAGATTCCAACCCCAGATGGCTGGTTGGGAGCGAGCAATTCTGCTGTGGGAAGGGGAGTGTGTGTTGTTGGTGGAAACATTCATTGCATTGGCTGCTGACACTGGAGGGGTGGGGAGGTTAGGGGATCTTAACTGGGGGTGACTGGGTTGAACTGTGGTTTGTTGAAATGGCTCTGGGTCCGTTTCTCACCTCTTTGCTTGCTAGCCATAGTATGTGCCACTGGAACTGGGGCAGCAACTATGGAGATTCAACAGATCAGTACCAATTTATAATTTAGTAATTATGTTAGATAAGCCGAACGAGAGTACATCTGCTTGTTTAAGAAGTTAGGGTTAGACAATTTCCGGAAAATTACTGGCTTAATTGTTAACTTTGTAGGTGTCTTCCCTTTTTATCTTGTGCCATCTAGTGGGAGATTGAGTCGTTCTCTTCAATTTCAGATGTTTCATATTTCAGAATTTAGACTTTAAAGAACATTGAGTTACTGATTTGAAGAATGAAACAAGAGGGGTGGCTCAAAACCAGAATACAGGGTAACAATTTTAAAGATAACGAAGTCCCTCCTCTCTCCCATCCCCACGTTTTTAAACAAATGAGAAAACTGAGCCATTGAGTGCCAAGTCACACAGCAATTTAGTAATGTAACTGGGAACTAGAAAACCGGAACTCCTGATGCCTAGTTCCCGTTGTACTTTCCATTATATCATGTTGTTTATTAAAAGGGGTGCAGCAAAGAAAGATTTTGTTACAGCAACTTGAATGAACTAAGACAGCCCTGATGATTGAGCTTGTTTTGTGCAGCCAAGATGGGAACTTAGAACACTCCTTGGGCAGGAGACGTTTTTTAAGAGCAGCAGTGTGGTTAGAGGAAGAAGCTTTCAGATTTTAGAGGAGAACCCTGTCACAACATGTGTGCATTAAGTAAGTTGCATTTTCTGGTTTTGCTGATAAGCATGATTTATAAAAATAGTTTTTTCATCACAAGATTGAGGCTAAAAGGAGAAAATAACTGAAAAAAATTAGGTGTTAAACTTTAAAATGTATCATTTTTACTACTGGTGGTTAATTGAAAATTTTACTATAAAGTCAGCCTCCAGGGCAGATTGGACTTAAGTAGTTTCATATCACTGTAATGCAATAGGAAAGATTTTTTATTACGGTGTTAATATCATTCTACCTGAAGCAGCAAACAGATCTCACCCTGACCTACCTACTCTACAGCACACTGTGACCATGACACAAGAGACCAGGGTTAAGGTGAACAAACCACCAGCAAGTGCTCTGCCCTGGTCTGCATCTTAAGGGAAATCAGTTCTTGGGTTGTTTATGAGGATGTGACCTGGCAGCCTTGCATGCTGGCGTCAAATCAGATCCCTCAGAGCTGCACGCCTCCCGTGCTGTATACAGCTGTATCCAGAACTTACCATCTTGCTAGTAATGACTAAACTGTGATTTCAGTCTAAACTGTGATTGCAGTAAGGATAAGGTCCATGTGGTATTCAGCTTTATATCTTCAGTTCATGGCAGAGTACCTAGAATGAAGTAGGGGCTTAATAAAGGTAAGAAATGAGACAGGGTCCAGACATTCATGATACTTGATTTCCATCTCATAACTTGTATTCTTTGAAATGTTTGTTCAGCTCCCTTTATCTGCCTGCCATCACACCTCATTGCGTTGAGGCTTTGAAAAATTGGATAGATTTTTTCCCAAAGTTTCCTGATTACCAATCATGTTTAGTGACTTGTATTTTTTTTCTATACTGAAAATACTAAAATACAACATGACCTAAAGTTTTGGAGTTTCACCAGGTACAAATGAACTGTTAAATAGTTGAACATATGCAAATCTATTTAAGTCGCTGCACTAAAACCAAGCCAAGCTTTTTCAAATTATGATAACCACAGATAGAGCTGTTAAAAACTGGAACATCACAGTGTTGTTTTGTTTAACTTCAGTATCTAGTTATTATGTACTGACAGTTGACAGGAATACATGTTGCATTCTGTGTTCATTTTCAGGTTATCTAACCCTAGAGTCTTCTCACAATGGTACCAGATAGCAACCCGTTCCATATAGCCACATTTGTACAAATGGTTATTTACTATTTTGTGAAGAAACCCAGAAGGAAAGATGGAATAAAATAAGTAAATGTGTAGAACAACAACAAAAATGTAAAATGCCTGTGTAGATTGTTGATGAAAGTAAAATGCAGGATAGCAAAAGAGGAGTGACTGGGGAGGGATTAGGGGCTAGCCCTGGCGCTGGCTTCCGCGACACGGGGATGCCCATCAGCTGGCAGTCACACCTGTTAGGTGTTTCTCCACTCGCTGCCTCCGCCCTGCAAGCGCCCCACTCGCGGCCGGAGCCCCGGGTGTGAGCGTGCCGAAGGGGGCGGCTGAAGCAGGGCCCGGCGTTCCCGGGCAGACCCCGCGGGACTCCGTGCGGGCGTCTGGGGCGGAGAGGGGGCGGGGAAGGCGGGAGAGGTCGAGACGGGCGGAGAGGGCCCTGGGGAGGGCAAGGGGCAGGGCGGCCGCCGCTCGCATTACGCTTCCAGAGCCTGCGGCAGAGGCGCGGGCTGAGCCGCGAAGGGGATGAGGCTCGTACCGGCCCCCGCGTCGCTCCCCGCGGTCCCGGCGCCTCCTCCCCGCGCCTGGCCTCTGCGCCGGTTAGGCCGTGCGGGCTGAGCGCGGGCGCTGGCCGGCCACACCTCGACCGCGAGGGCAGGGCGCGGCGGGGCCACGGCGGGGGGACTCCAGGACCCGGGCGGCCCGCGCGTCCCCGGAGTGCACCGGCTCCCGTCGCCGCGGGATCGCGGCCGGGACGGAGCTCTCTGCGCGCCCCCCGGGGGCCGGCAGCGGCCGGGAGGCGGCGCGGGGCTCGGCCGCTCGGCCCCGCAGCTCCGAGCACACGGTGGAGGGGGCGCGGGCTCAGGCGCCGGGCAGCCTCCTGACCGATGGCAGGTAGCGACGTGGACAGCGAGGGGCCGGCACGGAGAGGCGGCGCGGCACGGAGTCCGAGGGCCCCGGGAGGGCCGGGAAGCGAGGCGGCCGCGGGCTGCCCCGAGTCGCTGTCCGCCGCCGCAGCGCCGGCCGAGGGTGCCGCGCTGCCCGCCTGGATGCGCCTCTACTTCTACGGGATGCACGGGATCGCCCTGGACGTGCTGGTGTCTTCGGTCCGGCGCTTCGCTCGCAGCCCCGACCTCCGGATGCTGGGCTTCTCCTCGCCCTACCGCTGCCTCCTGCACTCGCTCACCCACTTCGCCCTGGAGAGGGTCTACCTGCAGCGGCGGCGCTGTCCCAGCGCCTTCGTCTTCAATTTCCTCCTCTACCCCTCGGCTCACGTGGGGCTGCAGACCCTGACGGGCCAGGCGCTGCCGCTCAGCCTGGGCGACGACCCCGGGGTCCAACGGGCGCCGGGGGAGCCCCCAGCCAGGGGCTGTAGGACCTGGTCTTTCTTTTTTTTTTTTTTTTAATTTCAGCTTATTATGGGGGTACAAAACTTGAGGTTATGTATATTGCCCATGCCCCCACCCCCAGTCAGAGCTTCAAGAGTGTCCATTCTCCAGACAGAGCGCATCGCACTCATCATGTAGATATACACCCATCCCCTCCCCCTCCCACATCTCCCCCGACACCCAGTTGGTGTTATTCCCAAATGTGCACTTAGGTGATGATCAGGGAAACCAATTTGATGGTGAGTATGTGTGGTGCTTATTTTTCCATTCTTGGGATACTTCACTTAGTAGAATGGGTTCCAACTCTTTCCAGGAGAACAAAAGGGATTCTATATCACCGTTATTTCTTATAGCTGAGTAATACTCCATGGTATACATATACCACATTTTACTAATCCACTCATGTATTGATGGGCATTTGGGTTGTTTCCACATCTTCGTGATTGTGAATTGTGCTGCTATAAACATTAGGGGGCAGATGTCTTTTTTATAGAATGTCTTTTGTTCTTTTGGGTAGATGCCTAATAATGGGATTGCTAAATCAAATGGTAGGTCTACTTGTATCTGTTTAAAGTATCTGCATATTGCTTTCCACAGGGGTTGCATGAGTTTGCAGTCCCACCAGCAGTGTATGAGTGTTCCTGTCTCTCTGCATCCACGCCAACATGTATTGTTTTGGGACTTTTTGATAAAGGCCATTCTCACTGGAGTTAAGTGATATCTCATTGTGGTTTTGGTTTGCATTTCCTGATGATTAGAGATGTTGAGTATTTTTTCATATGTTTGTTGGCCATTCTTCTATCTTCTGAAAAATTTCTATTCATGTCCTTTGCCCACTTTTTGATAGGGTTGTTTGATTTTTTCTTGCTGATTTTCCTGAGTTCTAAATAGATTCTAGTTATCAGTCCTTTATCGGATGTGTAGCATGCGAAAATTTTTTCCCATTCTGTAGGTTATCTGTTTGTTCTCGTGACTGTTTCTTTGGCTGTGCAGCAGCTTTTTAATTTAATCAGGTCTCATTTATTTATTTTTGTTGTTGCTGTGATTGTCTTAGGGGTCTTTTTCATAAATTCTTTGCCTAGGCCAATGTCTATAAGAGTCTTTCCCACATTTTCTTCTAGAATTCTAATAGTTTCACACCTAAGGTTTAAGTCTGTTATCCACCGTTACTTGATTTTTGTGAGAGGTGAAAGCTGTGGGTCCTGTTTCAATCTTCTACATGTGGCTATCCAGTTTTCCCAGCACCATTTATTGAATAAGGATTCTTTTCCCCAGAGTATGTTTTTGTCTGCTTTGTCAAAGATTAGATGGCTATATGAGGATGGCTTTATATGTGAATTTTCTGTTCTGTTCCACTGGTCTGTGTCCCTGCACGTGTGCCAATACCATGCAGTTTTTATAACCATAGCCTTGTAGTATAGTTTGAAGTCTGGTAAATTAATACCTCCCATTTTGTTCTTATTGCCTAAAATTGCTTTTGCTAAATGGGATCTTCTCTGATTCCATACAAAGCGTAAAATTATTTTTTCTATATCTGTGAAAAATGATGTTAGTAATTTAATAGGGATTGCATTGAATCTGTAGATCACTTTGGGTAGTATAGATATTTTAACAATGTTGGTTCTTCTGATCCACGAGCATGGTATGGTTTTGCACCTGTTTACATGCTCTAAGAAACAGTCACGAGAGCAAACAGACAACCTACAGAATGGGAAAAAATTTTCGCATGCTACACATCCAATAAAGGACTGATAACTAGAATCTATTTAGAACTCAGGAAAATCAGCAAAAAAAAAAAAAATCAAACAACCCTATCAAAAAGTGGGCAAAGGACATGAATAGAAAATTTTCAAAAGAAGATAGAAGAATGGCCAACAAACATATGAAAAAATGCTCAACATCTCTAATCATCAGGGAAATGCAAATCAAAACCACAATGAGATATCACTTAACTCCAGTGAGAATGGCCTTTATCAAAAAGTTCCAAAACAATACATGTTGGCAGCGTGGATGCGGAGAGACAGGAACACTCATACACTGCTGGTGGGACTGCAAACTCGTGCAGCCCCTGTGAAAGCAATATGCAGATACATTAAACAGATACAAGTAGACCTACCATTTGATCCAGCAATCCCATTATTGGCCATCTACCCAAAAGAACAAAAGACATTCTATAAAAAAGACATCTGCACCCGAATGTTTAATAGCAGCACAATTCACAATCACGAAGATGTGGAAACAACCCAAATGCCCATCAATACATGAGTGGATTAGTAAAATGTGGTATATGTATACCATGGAGTATTACTCAGCTATAAGAAATAACGGTGATATAGAATCTCTTATGTTCTCCTAAGTGAAGTGTCCCAAGAATGGAAAAATAAGCACCACACATACTCACCATCAAATTGGTTTCCCTGATCATCACCTAAGTGCACATTTGGGAATAACACCAACTGGGTGTTGGGCAGATGTGGGAGGGGGAGGAGATGGGTGTATAGCTACATAATGAGTGCGATATGCACTTTCTGGGGAATGGACACGCTTGAAGCTCTGACTTGGGGGGGATGGGCAATATACATAACCTAAACTTTTGTACCCCCATAATATGCTGAAATAAAAAAAAAATCTTAAAAAAAAAGAAAAGAAAAAAGATGACCTTTTGGTGAGAGATGTTGTTTTCAGACATTTAATTAGTCTAAAAAGCACACTTAAAAATGGTCATGCTGTTCATTTTGGCTAACAGGTAGGATTACAAATTCACTGCAGAATTCATGATGAGAAACAAAATATTAACAAAGACCACTGTGGCAGATGGTGTGAAGGATGAGACATCATGGGAAATGAAATAAGTTTCTTCATTCAAGCTGGAAAGTAGATCGCTGGGTTCTGATTTTAGATAGGCATCTATACAAACACCGTCAGCAACACACACATTAATAGCACTAATGTCTTTTACGTTGTCTCTAGTGGAACAAGAGAAGCTGGTAAAACAGCTGCAGTGAAAATTTTCATGAAGTTCTTCCAAGTCGTCAAGTGTGGGTTTTCCACGCACGATGTACTTTCCACCTGTCCCAATTTGAATAGCAAAACTCGCTGGGTTCAGATGAAGATAGTCACTTGAATTCCAGTTTTTCCTTATGCACACACCTTGCTCCTGGCAAAGCACTTGGCTACACATTTTGGCTGCTAGGGAGACATTGATTATGTAGGGATTCAGTGTAGTCTGCATGTAGTCCTCGAGGATCAAGCAAGGTTTCTGCGAAATTATAAGATAGTTACAACATGAAAGGACAAGTTAGTTCATATATGAATTCACTGCAATAAACAAGTTTTAAGGAAGAACAAAAAATAGACACAGCAAGAAGTAGGGAATATTTTATCTTTTGTACCTTAAGAGGCAATAATATTCCAACTATTTTTTGTAACATTTGTTAAGTTTGCTGCACATGCCAATTCATGTCACTGAATAATTGACCAGTTGAGGCTTCACATACCCTAGCCTCGATCTTCCTTAATAATTTATAAACTACTCATGTTAGAGTATGGCCTCTGGTGTCCATTTTATCTGATTGGAGTCCCAGTTCTGTCAGTGACCACGTGTATGAATTTGGGAATTTCTCAAGCTTTCTAAGTCTTACTTTCTTATCTGGCTGACTTGGGCAAATTAATTACCCTGGTTATGCTTCAGCTTCACTATCTATAAGATAAAGGTAATTATAGCACTTACCTCATAGGGTTGTTGTGAAGTTGAAAAGATATGATACATATAAAAGTGCTTAACTCCAGGCCTAGCATATCTTTGGTTGACCCTTAATAAGTTATAAATAAATGTAATAAGCATCACATTTGTCAGACAAGTTTAAACAGCATTGAAAAGAGTGATTTTTAAAATTATTTTTTAAATTTCAATAGATTTAGGGGGTACAAATGATTTTTTCTTACATGGATGAATTGTATAGTGGTAAAGCCAGGGCTTTTAGTGTTTCTGTCACCCAAATAGTGTATGTTGTACCCGATTAGTAATTTTTCATTCCTCATCCTCCTCACAACCTTCCTCCTTCTTAGTCTTCAATGTCCATTATAATATTCTGTATGACAGCCATGCATACCCATCACTTAGCTCCCACTTATAACTCTCAGTTATAAGCTCCCACTTACATCTGAGAACAGGAGTTTATTTGTTTTTCTGTTCCTAAGATACTTCACTTAGGATAATGGCCTCCAGCTCTATCCAAGTTGCTACAGAAGAATTCATTATTTCATTCTTTTTTACGGCTGAGTAGTATTTTATGAGATATATATATATATCATATGTGATATATGTATGTGTGTATATATATGAGATATATATATATATATCTTACCTGTTCTTTATCCACTCATAAGTTGATGGACACATAGGTTGATTCCATATCTTTGCAACTGTGAATCATGCTACAATAAACATGCAAGTGCAGGTCTCTTTTTTATATAATGACTTGTTTTCCTTTAGGTAGATACCCAGCAGTGGGATTAATGGATCGAATGGTAGGTCTACATTTAGTTCTTTGAGGATTCTCCATACTCATACTGTTTTCCATAGAGGTTTTACTAATTTATATTCCCACCAACAGTGTATAAGCAATCTCATTGCATCTGCACCATCTATTATTTTTTGACTTTTTAATAATGGCCTATCTCACAGGGGTAAGGTGGTATCTTATGGGGGTTTTAATTTTCATTTTCCTTATGATTAGTGATGTTGGGTATTTTTTCATATGTTTGTTGGCCCCTATTAATATATTTTATTTTTTAAAATGTCTGTTCATGTCTTTTGCCCACTCTTTAATGGGGTAATTCGGTTTTTTTCTTGCTGATTTGGTGAGTTTCTTATAGATTCTAGATATTAGTCTTTTGTCAGATATAGTTTGAAAATATTTTCTCCTACTCCATAGGTTGTCTGTTCACTCTGTTGATGCTTTCTTTTGCAGTGCAGAAGCTTTTTAGTTTACTTAACTCCCATTTATTAATTTTGTTTTTGCTGTATTTGCCTTTGGGATCTTAGTCATAAATATTAATACTTGCCTAGGCCAATGTCCAGAAGAGTTTTCCCTAGGTTTTCTTCAAGAATTCTTATGGCTTCAAGTCTTATATTTCAGTCTTTAATCCATCTTGAGTTACTTTTTGTATATGGTGAAAGAAATGGATCCAGTTCCATACTTGTGCCTGTGGCTCTTGAATTTTCCAAGCAACATTTATTGAATAGGGCATCCTTTCTCTAGTGTATGTTTTTGTCTGCTTTGTCAAAATCAGTTGGTTGTAGGTATATGGTTTTATTTATGGGTTCTCTATTCTATTCCTTTGACCTATATGTTTACATTTATAGCAGTACCATGCTATTTTGGCTACTATAGCATTGTACTATAATTCAAAGTCTGGTAATGTGATGCCTCCAGATTTGTTCTTTTTGCTCAGGATTTCTTTAGCTATTCAGGCTCTTTTTTGATTCCAAATGAAATTTAGGATTGGTTTTTCTGCTTCTGTGAAACATGATTTTGGTATTTTGATGGGAATTGCATTTAATCTGTAAATCACTTTGGGAAATGTGGACATTTTAACAATATTGGTCCTTTCAACATGGACAATGTATATGACCTGAACTTATGTACCCCTATGATGAGCTGAAATAAAACAAAAAAAAAAAAAAAAAAAAACAATATTGGTCCTTTCAATCTATAAGCCTGAGATGTTTTTCCATTTGTGTCATCTATGATTTCTTTCATCCGTGTTTTTTAGTTCTACTTGTAGAGACCTTGTACCCCCTTGGTTAAGTATATTCCTAGGTATTTTAATTTTGTTTTTCAGCTATTATATATGGTATTGAGTTCTTAATTTGATACTCAGTTTGGCTATTATTAGCATATAGAAATGCTACTGATTTGTGTACATTCAGATCATATCATCAGCAAGCAGAAATTGTTCAACCTTGTCTTTTCTGATTTGGATGTCCTTTATTTCTTTGTTTTGCCTGATTGCTCTGGCTAGGACTTCTAGTACTATGTTGAATAGAAGAGGTGAAAGTGGGCATCCTTGTCTTGTCCCAGTTCATAGGGGGAGTAATTTCAACTTTTCCTCATTCAGTATGATGTTGGCTATGGGTATGTCACATATGGCTATTATTATTTTGAGGTATGTTCCTTCTATGCCTACTTTGTTGAGGGTTTTTATCATGAAGAAATGCTGGATTTCACTGAATGCTTTTTCTGCATCTATTGAGATGATCATATAATTTTTGTTTTTAATTCTATTTATGTGGTGAATCACATTTATTGATCTGTGAATATTGAACCATCTTTCCATCCCTGGAATTAAATCCACTTGATAATGGTGAATTATCTTTTTAATGTGCTTTTGATTCCATTAGTATTTTGTTGAAGATTTTTGCATGTATGTTCATAAGGGATATTGGCCTGTGGTTTTCTTTTTTTGTTGTATCCTTTCCTAGTTTTGGTATCAAGGTGATACTGGTTTCATAGAATAAGTTAGGGAGTATTCCCTCCTTCTTGATCTCTTGGAATGTTATAGTAGGATAGTTACCAGTTCTTCTTTGAAGGTCTAGTAGAATTTAGCTGTAAATCCATCTGGTCCTGGGATTGTTTTTGCTGGAATATTTTTATTACTCATTCAATCTTACTATTTGTTATTTGTCTGTTCAGGATTTCTATGTCTTCTTGATTCAAGTTTGGGAGGCTGTGTGCTTCCAAAAATTTATTTATGTCCTCTATATTTTCTAGTTTGTATGCATAGAAGTGTTCATAGTAGTCTTGGATAATCTTTTGTATTTCCATGGTATCAGTTGTAATGTCTCCCTTTTCATTTCGAATTGAGCCTATTTGAATCCTCTTTCTTCTTTTCTTCATTAATGTAGTTAGTGTCCTATCCATTTTGTTTTTCTTTTCTAAGAACCAATTTTCATTTCATTGATTTGATCCTTTGTATTGTTTTTTGTTTCAAATTTTGTTTACTTCAGCTCTGATCTTTATTATTTCTTGTCTTCTGCTAGCTTTGGGTTTGATTTGTTCTTGTTTTTCTACTTCCTTAAGGTGTGATATTAGGTTGATAATTTGTGATCATTCTGTGTTTTTGATGTAGGCATTTATTGCTATGTACTTAACTCTTGGCACTGCTTTTGCTTTATCCTAGAGATTTTGGTAACTTGTGTCACCATTGTCATTCAATTCAAAACAAATTTTTATTTCCATCTTGATTTCATCATTGACCCAAAGATTTTTCAGCACAAGCTTGTTTGTCTTCTATGTATTTGTATATTTTGAGAGTTCCTCTTGGAATTGGTTTCTAGTTTTATTCCACTACAATCTGAGAAGATACATGATATTGACTTTGATTTTTTAAAATTTGCTTTGACCTGTTTTGTGGCCTAATATATGTTTTATCTTAGAAAATGTTCCATGTGCTAATGAGAAGAATGTATATTTTGTAGTTTCTGGGTAAACTACCCAGAATGTGAATGTCTGTTAGATCCATTTGTTCTAGAGTCCCATTTAAGTCCAGTGTTCTTTGTTGATTTTCTGCCTTGATGATCTGTCTAGTTCTATCAGTGGAGTGTTGAATTCCTCCACTATTACTATGGTGCTATTTATTTCTTTTCTTGGGTCTAGTAGTATTTGTTTTTAACGAATCTAGAAGCTCTAGTGTTAGGTGCATATATATTTAGTATTTTTATATTTTCTTATTGAATCAATCCCTTTATCATTATGTAATGACTATCTTTGTCTTTTTCTACTATTCTTGAATTAAAGTTTGTTTTATCTGATGTAAAAATAGCTATTCCTGCTTGCTTTGGGTTTCTATTTCTGTGGAGTATTTTTTGCACCCCTTTTCTTTGAGTGTATGAAAATCTTTATGAATTAAATGGGTTTCTTGGAGACAGCAGATATTTCAGTTGTGTTTTTTTAATTCATTCTGCCAATCTATATCTTTTAATAGGGGCATTTCAAAGACTTACAGTCAATGTTAATATTGATAGTAAAACACTGTGTCATTCATCATCCACTAGGTCTAGATTGCTACCTAGTTGCTTTGTTTTCTCCCTTGTGTTACTGTTTAATAAAAGTGAGATTTTTACTTTTGAGTATTTTTATACTGGGGAGTATTGACCATTCTTTCTGATGTTTAGAGAAGTTTTGAGTATTTGTTGTAGGGTTGTTATAGTGGTAAAAAATTCCTTTAGTGTTTACTTGTCTGGAAAAGACTATTTCTCCTTCATTTATGAAACTTATTTTTGCAGGAAGACTAAAAATAGGACCCCAATCCCTTCTAGCTTATAAGGTTTCTACTGAAAAGTCTGCTGTTAGTTTGATGGGATTTCCTTTGTAAATTACTTGATATTTTCATCTCATGACTCATAGGAGTTCCTCCTTTGTGTTGCCTTTGGCTAGTCTGATGACTGTACCTTGGTGATGTCCTTTTTGCAATAAATCTCTCAGGAGTTTGTTGAGCTTATTTTATCTGGATGTCTAAATCTCTAGCAAGAGCAGGGAAATTTTCCTCAATTATTCACTCAAATAGGTTTTTGAAGCTTTTTTCTTTTTCTCCATCTCTTTCAGGGACACTTATGATTCTTATGTTTTGGTATTTTACATAATCCCATATTTCTCAGAGAATTTGTGCATTTCTTTTGATTCTTTTTCCTTTACTTTTGACTGTGTTAATTTGAAAGCCTTATCTTCAGGCTCTGAAATTCTTTCTTCTGCTCAATCTAGTCTGTTTTTTAAAGTTTGCACTGTGTTTTGTATTTCCCTAAATGAATTTTTCATTTCTAGAAGTTCTGTTTGTGTATATATGTGTGTGTGTGTGTGTGTGTGTGTGTGTGTGTGTGTGTGTGTATGTATATATATATATATATATCTTTAGTAAACTTTTAAGCCATTTCCTAAAGTATTTTTCTGGTTTCTTGGAGTTGGTTTTCCATTGTCTCTTGGCTCTTACTGAGTTTCCTCACAGCCTATATTTTTAATTCTTTACCTATCATTTCCATATTTTCATTTTGGTTGGATCCATTGCTAGAAAGCTGGTGTGTTCCTTTGAGGGGAGTCTTTACATTCTGTTTGTTCATACTGCCAGAATTCTTGCACTGATTACTTCTCATCTGGTGAGGCTATCTCTTTATGTTTTTCAATTATGTTTCAATTGAACTTTTCCTCCCACCCTCTTAAGGATGTGACTATACCGTGTGTTGAGTAAGGATCTTTGACTTTGTTTGTGGTTATTTTATTTTGGTGGGGACACCTAGGATGTGAATGAATACGTTGGTTGCAGGTAGCCTTAGTGTAGTGGTTTTCTCAAATGCTGGTTATTTATAGATTATAGCAATGGTGTACTAAGTGTGCAGATAGATTCTCTGCTTCCTGTCAAGATAGGGAGGTGAAGATTTTTGAAATCTTATGTCTTTCCCTATCCCTGTGCACTTCTAAGAGTAGGAAATATATTGGGATGGACAGTTTAATCTCCAGGTCAATAGGTGGCACTTAAGGATGAGTCAGCCAAACTGTGTGCAATTGAATCAGTAAATGATGTAATGGGCTGTACAAGTTGACTTCTATGCCAGTAGATGGGGCATGCAGAAACAGTCAGCTGTGGTGGTGTCTATGGGACTTATGCCCGGTCGTAGTCAATCAGCAGATGCACTTGGATGGCCTGGGAGGGGCAGGGGCAGGGGCAGTGGGAGGGGCTCTGGAGCTCCCAGAGGACCCCTTGTTGTGCTCTGCCACTACTGAGGCAGGTGGAGGGGCAAAGCCTGGTAGGGCTGGGCTGGCCCAACCCCCCAAATGCAGGTGCAAGTGTTGTTTCAGCAAAGGTTAGTACTTGGCTCACAGGCCACTGGGGAAATCATCCAGGGAAGGGCAGAGTTGTCCCCACCACACCAAAGAATCTGCTTGTGGGGCTGTGGCAGTCCCAAATTCATAGTCCAACCAGTGGGAGTGGTGTTTACTCTGTTCTCACTCTCCTTGCCCAGCAGATCTTCCTCTGACCTCTTGCCCCTGGCAGCAGGCCAAACCCATGAGGCCAGTCACACTCCACTTTCCTTTGTCCCAAAAAAACTTTGTAGCTCAAGTAACCTTCTTGTCCCATAAGTATATCCAATCCTATTGGACAAAATCTGGGGAATCCTGCAGCTCTCCTGTGTCACCTTGGACCTTTGTGGTTGTCACAGTCTAAGCAGGTGGTTGGAAGTATTTGTGCAGGGTGCAGTGACAAGTAAACTGAAAGGCTAAGTCTCCCTGGAGAGGATAAAGGCACACACTGAGTGCACAAGAAATATGGCACCCACCACATTGGCTTGGGTCAGTGGTGGAGGGAAGCAACAGAGAGCAGGCTGGCAGCCCAGTGCTCTGTTCTTAAGAAGTTCTCACTTCACTGATGGCAGCAGCACTAGGGCTTGTAAGGGTAGAGGAGCTCTACAATAATTCAGGAGCCAGAAGACTGGTATAGGTGTGTGAGGAAGAAAAATAAACACCACCACCTACCCTTTACATGGGACTTGAAGTTCCTCAAAGATCTATCTCTGTTGAAATCTTGCTCCTTCTTATTCTGCTTTGCATCTTCTTCCTGTGGGATCTCCAGTAGGTTCTGGCACTCTTCCCTCAGAACTATACCTGGGCTATGTTTTTTCACCTGAAACTTTTTCTTCTTTCTGCGGTGATCTAGCAACCAATATGTAGTCAGCCATCTTGCTGGGGAATCTAAGAGTGATTTTTAAATTGCTGACCGAAAAAAACTAAACAGGTCCAACTGAGTATATTTTATGTAAATGTTACATATAGTCTAATTGCAGATGAATAGTGACAGCTCTTTCACAAATTTTATAGAATATGAGTGATGAGTAACTGAAATGATTCATCTTGAGAGTGGTATATCCTAAAACCTGGACACTGTGCTTTTAAAAACATTGAAGATAGTCACTTATGTTTATGATCAATGGTTCCATTGAGTGTGCTGGCTTTGTTAATCCTTCAGCAGACCAAAGGAAGTAGTGGTGGTAGGTTGGGAGGCAAGTCAAGGAATCTTGACAGCTTCCACTTGAATCTATTTCTTGTTACCTTCCTTGAGATGATGTCATCTACTGTTGGCAGAATAATTGCCTCCAAAGACATTCACACCCTAATCCCCTTAGAACCTGTGACTATGTCAGCTTACATGGCAAAAGGGACTTTGTAGATGTGATTAAGGATATGGACCCTGAGAAGAGATTATCCTGAATTATCTGGATGTGCTCAACTAATTACATGAGTCTACATGTGTAGAAACTTTTCAAACTGAATTAGAAAGATAAGACACGAGGAGGAGGAGAGATGCAAAGTCACCATTGCTGACTTTGAAGACAGAACAAAAGGGCCATGAGCTAGGGAATATACTGGCCTCTAGAAGCCAGGAAATGGCTTTTAGCCAACAGCCAGCCAGATAATGGAGATCTCATTGCTCCAACCACAAGGAACTGAATCTACTGACAACCCAAATGAGAAAGTAAGGACCATTCCCTGGAAAGGAATGCAGCCCTGCTGATACCTTGATTTTAGCCCATTGAGATGCACATTGGATTTCTGACCTACTGAACTGTAAGATAACACATTTCTAGTTTTTAAACCACTAAGTTTGTTGCAATTTTTATGGAATCAACGGAAAACTAATATACCACCCATCTTTTTAACCCTCCAATAGCTTTGCATGGTGCTTGGAATAAAATTCAACCTCTTCTCTTGACTTGTACACAGCCTGACATGGTATAACACTTCCTTCCTCTTGTACAACCCTCCCACACCCACTCTACCTTAGACACAGGAGTTATTTCACATTTAGCATGGCAGGTTCATTTCAAACTGTTTGGAATGCTCTTTCTTCTAATTTTTAACATGATTGACTCCATCTTGTCATTCAGATGGCATGTTTAATTAGACAATACCCTTCTTGGATACCTTTCTTGTGAACTGTCTCACATCTATTTTAATGTTCTGTATAACACTTATGACATCAAATATTTTCTTGCTTTTTTATTGTTTTTAAGCCCTCGTGAGATTCAAGAGTCCATGGTCTTTGTCAATATTCATCAATGCTATGGTCCCATACCAAAGATATGAGAATTTATAAAAGTTCAGTTAACATTGCAGTTGCTTCCTCAATTCCACAGAGACAAAGGTTAGGTGCAAAGAGGAGTAAAGGGATAAAAATGTTTTGAGAATTTTAGTCTACATAAGGTATAGTCTATGGAAAGGTCTTAAAACTGACTGTCTAATAGATAAGGCCTGGTTTATATCATTATATGTATATATGGGGGCCGTCTGGGAAGTATCCAGCCATTGTTAACACTATTTTTTCATATTACAGGGCTGTATACTTTCTCGACAGCCCTATACACATATATCATATATCCATGGTGTAAATACTCCTACTATGGCCAGTTTCAAGCTACCAACCTAACATTACTGAATGCAGAATTGGGAATTGAGTATACCACCACTACACAGTGTGGCCGTAAGGTGTAGAGTAACACATCATTACATAGTATTTCCACTTATACATATACAACAGATGTAAATAATCTCAAGAGCATGATAATAGTAAAATGAAGTAAAATAATTTATTATAAGTTTCTATAATTCTAAGTTTCTTTAATTTTTAATAATGGCTGTATTTAACAACTGGCTCACAAAATTCCTGAATATCTAACAAGCAGGTCTTACAAGCTGGGACCAGTAGAACTGGCTCTGTCATACCACTAGATCTAATAAAAGGAAATGAAGGAAAATAGTTCACTTACATTTGTTTTAGGTCTATTCCGAAACTACAAGTAAACCTGCAATTACTGGTTTCTCAAGATGTCAGTAAATGAGTGGAAACATGACAAGTAATCCATGACTCTACTGATTAGAAACGACATAGAATGAAAAGGAAGTAATGATAAAGCTAGCATTCAAAATGAACACAAATTGGGAAATGTAGCAGAAATATATACAAACAGAATATACAAGGGACAATTTCAAGATAGTAGAAAATAGTCATATTGAAGTTGAAGAATTGTCCCTGACATTAACAATAGTGAAGATGATTTAGCAGGTGTGATAGTAGAATGGAATGTGAATCTAAGTTTAAAGTGCCATTAAAAAACAAATGTAGCACTAAAATTGTATATCGTGTTATACTACTCATTGAGGAATGCCTGACTGATTCTTCCTCAGAGTAAGGGTAGAGTTCTCAGCTGAAAGAAAAAGAAAGAAAGAAAGATGAGAGAGGGAGAGGGAGAGAAAGGAAGGAAGGAAGAAAAAAGAAAAGAAAAGAAAATAGTATGAAAAATTTATAAATATTTATATATTTTTAAATAATAGGACCATTGAGAAAGGATATGGATTTGGGAAAACAACTAATAAAAATTAGAAAAATACTTAGTAGAATTATAATTTTAAAACAATTTTCTGACACAAAAGATTTTTATCAAGGGACATATACCTTTCTCTGAACTTATATTTTCTGTTGTTTCTTTTTATTGTAGATCAAACTAGAAACAATAGAATTATTCAAAATAGACAGAAGGGCTCAGATTACCTTGAAAGAATTTCCTGAATATCACTGCTGTATTTCTGAATGAAGTAAGACTATGGTTATTGTATCTGAAGGACAAAAGATGAATATAATCCTTCTCAAAAGGTCTCTTCTGATCTTAGAGTATAAAGTTTATTCTCTACAGGTTCTAAGATAGGACCCCTGGGCCATGAGCATAATTGACATTCTCCATGGCATGTTCATTAGTATTTCCACATCCATCAGAGAAGGGAAAGTTCAGCTCCAATTTAGCAGCGACTATGACACCTTTACTCTTGCATTGAGCCAAGAGAATTGAAGAGGTGGGCAATAAAGACCTGATGTGGAGAATTAAAGAACTGAAACTAAAGGAAGAGATATCTATTTTCTGACACCAAACACCATGTCAAAAAACTGATATCATAGTCTTGGTTTGGCTACTTAATAGTCATGCAGCCTAGAGAAATTCAGTTAATGAATTTGTTTCCTCACTGGAAAACAGGTACAGTATTTCTGCCTTACAGCAACCACAAAAATCCAAGATATTTTGATTCAGGTGGTATTAATTGAGCACCTGCTACTACATGCCATGCATAGTACTACTTATTTTTGTATTCAATACCAAAACAATTCTTGAAAACATTAAAGGTAGGAATATTTTCATCTATTTTCTACCAATTCAACTTACTGTACTTCGCAGTACACTAAGGCTTCCCCATATTACAATTCCAGAAGCACCCAGAGCGACAGTTTCACCAAGTGTATTCATAAGGTCATCCTGGAAAATGTGATAGAAAGAGTTATCAGATAAAAATAAAATAAAATTGTTGTACATAGGACAGCTAAGCATTTCTCCACTATTTATATCTTTTACATAGCCATTGCCTTACTATGAAAAATAGAGACTTTTCTTGTTTTAATTACTTCTCTTGACAAGAGAGCAAGAGCATGAAAGAAAAAAAAACAAACTGAGTTAGTACATTGTCTCTATTATCTAATTTTCTATGCTTGCTAAGAGATCGTGAGATCACATTAAAGATTAAATATATTCTTATTTTGAAGTCATATACTGATGTAGAACTACTTGTGTACACATATTAAAAGCTAGATTTCACTCCCTTCAAAAATAATGTTTCACTAAATACTTTTTGTAGACACTAGTTCATTGCCCTCGTACCAGATTTACTTACCTCCGAAAGGAACTTCAAAGTTGAATCTGTAAAAACTAGGCGGGCATATACAAAAACTGGAAGTGGCCTGTTAGCATTGGGTACTTGGGAAAGCCTGATGGCTTCATAAACTCGATTTCGCACATAGAGCGCAGATTGCGTAGGAGACATTACGGTGTTCAAATAAATTGATGGGAAAAGGGCAGTGCTTTCCTTCCACAACCAGATGAGATCATCATTTCTTTTCTTTTCTATATAAAAGCAACTTCCATTGAAACCAGGTTGTCTATAATTATGGTTGTAACAGTCAGGAAAAAGATAATAACCCCACAAGTGATTTGGCCGAAGTAATCTCCCCAATTTTAAAGTCTCTAGCATGATATCCTTTCCTGCCGTTTCAAATTCATTTTGGGCTATCTTGGTAGCCTCTGCAACACTAAGGCTTGCATTTTTTTGCTGAACCAAGTCAATAGAACGAGTCCTGTAAATATCTTTAGGTTTCCAGTTTCTTGCCCAAGTGGGCCTCCATTCTTCCCAGTCAATGACAGCCAAACCCACATGGTCTGTTGGTATGTAATAAAGAATGTCTTGCTTAGCTTTGTCCAAATGGTTTTGTAAGGACATGTTCTGAGGGATTCCTCCATGCACAATCGTGCCTGAATGTTCTATATAAGGGTAGTAGCCAAGTCTATCAACATAAAATATTGTAACATTTTGGTCTGTGACATCTTTTCGTGGGCTTCCTATTAAAGAGAAGAGGCTCACATCTAGTGACTCGTTAAGTGCTCCAACACAAAGTTCAGTTGGGGCATTCCAGGCCCAGAGGAAAGGCACATTTGGGATAAGAGGGCGTGCTCTGAAATCCAAAGTCAAGCAACATGGAATCAGAAGGAAGGTGAACACTGTCTGGGTTGCTCCACTGGAGTCATCAAAGCTCCCAAAAAAGATGTGCTTGAACCTTAGCACTCTCATTGCAGAGAGTAATGACTGCTATAAAAATGCTTATTTCTTCCTACATACTTTTTTTTACCCAATATTTGATGCAGCATATGAGAACAGATGAAAGAGAGGGGAATGAAGCCACTTTGATGGATAAAGAGGTATAATGATTATGTTATATTTAAATATTATTCTTCTTGTTTCATGTTTCAGGAATTGAAGTTGCAAATTGCATCCCTATAACTGAAAAAAAGAAACATAGAATATATTGTAATGCTTCATTTCATAATAAAGATTGTAACCTTTACCAAGTTATCAAATTTATGTGCAGGGAGTTTAATTCAATTTTTAAAAATGGAGGACCTACTCATGTTTGAATCAATAAAATTATTTCCTCTTATGTATGATATAAATTCTATAATGGTTAACATTTGTCTCATCTTCCCAAATCCTTAATGAGCCTACAGAGAGGTGCAGGTAGCTATTTTTCCTTTTGCCTTCCCAGGTGTGCAGAATGCTGTACCAAATAATGCCTTGGCAAAATCCCATTGAATGAAAATAAATTCAAAGTTGAACCTCTTATTTTCATTTATTGCTTCTTGACAGACCACCTTATTATAGTGGTCTCTAAATATTGAAAACAGCCTCTCACAGAATTGTGAAATTTCATATTCTTTTTTCTTTTTAAAGGGGGACAGTAGGGAGAAGGGGAAAGTCACTTCTGCCAGAGGTATTAAGTCGAAAGTTTGCTTGAACTTATTAAATCAAACAAAAACTCCACCAAAGAAGTTTAAGAGCTCTTTAGAGCACTACTTGGTCGTGTCTTACAGTAATGTACTCTAAGTTAATAAAACATTTTACTTCTTTATATTTTCTATGGAAAGGATTGATTCTAGCCTAGCTTAAGAAAAGCAATATATAGATTTTGGTCTTTTTATACTCTGATAAGTGAGATTGCATTATCCTTCTGATTTTTACAAAGTGAAGTGTTACAGCACACACTTTTGCTGTATGGTACTATTTTTGTGGTACAATAAAATGGTCAGAGTCATTTGGTATTTGCAAAAATTACCTACAAAAAGACATTTAAATGTTCTGTGATTCAGGGAGGAAATTAGAACTTTCTTTTCAGTTAGATAGTAGCATACCACTATGTGAAGGTACAACAAGAATTATAACATTCTTTCCAGAAACTTGTGTCTTTAGCAAATTATCCATTCATTCTCATCGCTGAAAAATAAATTTCTCTAAAGACAACACCATAGTCAGAATAAAATGAAATCTTATAACCATTACAGTCTAATGTTTTGAAAATAATTAATTTTTTCCCTCATGTTTAGAACACACAAAGTAGCTAAAGCTACTTTAAACCTTTATAAACTTTCTCCCTCAGGACTGAGAAAATCTTCACCTAAAAATATTATTTGAGAAAAAGCTAACTCCTTTTAAATACCAACTACTAACACCAACGCCTGAGTGGCACAGAGTGGAAGAAAGAAGTGGAATAAAGGATTAACTTTCCTTGTATCTCAGGGCAGGAGTGGGCTAATCTTATTGAAATTGACATTCAAATCTATTTCCTCATGATCATTTTATATAAGAAAAACATGGGGCAGAATGAGCCCATTGAGAAGATCTCTACCCACAGAAATCCTTAAATAAGAATGGACATTTCTATTCTTGAAACTTGACTGAATGAAATATCTCTTTAGTGTAAATCCAAGAAAAAGCCTTGGGGGCACAGAATTGGTACAAAATTGGGGACAGAACTTGAAGTTAGCATCTAAGATAGCATCTTCCTATTATTTAAAGTATCAAATAGAGAACTTTACCTATTTAAATAGAGAAACTAATAGAGAACCTCATCTCCTTGGAAATCATGCCATTGTACTCCAACCTGGGTGACAGAGTGAGACCCACTCTCAAAAAAAAAAAAAAATTAAACTCTTATTCCTATTGTAAAGAAATTTGATCACAGGCATACATGCTAGCTAAGCCTTTGAAGCAAGAATCCCTTGTCTGGGGATAAGTCCAAATTATTTTGTAATAATAATTAGGTAGCTACCTGTAGATATGCACATATGTAGTATTCACCACTATGTATAGTACCATCTATGAAATAAGAAAAGAACTTCAATACTCAATGATAAATTCTTAAATATGGTATATTTCAGCCTGAGGGAATTTATGCAGGTATCAGAACAAATTATAAAGATAATTAAATAACATGTAAAGATTTTTGTCTAAAATACTAAGTGAAATAAAGTAAAATACACACTATAAGTTGAGGTTTTTAAAAAATTTATGTACATGCTTAAGGAATTGATAAAATTCAGAAATATGAAAGAATATATATATTTTCTAAGCATCCATTTCATATCTATAAATATACATATATTCATACATACAAATATACATATATATATGGGAGGAGAGAGAGAAAGAGAGAGTATTGCTGTCACCCAGGCTGGAATGCGGTGACCTGATCATAGCTCACTGTAACCTCAAATTCCTGGGCTCAAGTGATCCTCTTTCCTCAGCCTCCAAAGTAGCTGGAACTACAAATGCACGCCAGCACATTCCCTTAACTTTTAAATTTTTTGTCAAGATGGGGTTCTTGCTATATTGTCCAGGCTGGTCTCAGACTCCCGGCCTCAGGTGATCCTCCCACCTCTGCCTCCCAAAATGCTAGGATTACAGGTGTGAGCCACCCTATCCAGCCCATTATATCTTTTTGATCTTCTAATTTTCTTTCATCCAACTATCATATCGTTACTTAAATAAAAAGTGGGAACAAAATAAAATTTCTTCCTAGAAATTAGTTTGTCAGAAGAGATTTGAAATTCAGTTTCTATTCAATGGAAAGAAAAAGAATCATAAACCTCCCTACATATTATTCACCAGGATGCTTGTACAAGGGGTTCTTGTTTTATTTTCTAAAAGAGGAGTTGATGATTGGATTTTTTTCAAATAAATTTCATTGTGTATATTTAAGGTATACAACATGATGTTATGAAAATATTGGGATTTTTGAGGTAAGGAGAAGGGAGTCTTAGACAGAAAAAGCCAAAAAAAAAAAAAAAAGAGCCAAATTTCTTGGCTTAGTTCTTTGCTCTTCTTTTCCACAACAAATGCCTTATTTCCATAACAAATGATTTCTCTCTAGAGAATTACAATGAAGAGATATAGAAGTCAGTTAAGAGACTGTCCCCAGAATCTACTTTTGGTATCCCCATTTCCCAGGAGTCTATGAATATAGCTCTATGGAATTAAGAACTGAATTTAAAGACAATCTTCTTACCATTAAAATTGTTAGAGATTTTGAATATAACTTATCATAAATATAAACATAAAATTCAGAAATATGAACAAATATTGATAAAGGCAGGATTATGGCTTTGGTGAAAGCAGACCTTAACATTACTGAAGGGGAAGGAGTAAAGGAGAGAGTCCTAGGGTTTAAGTCTTCTTAAACCACCTCCTCAGTCTCCATTTCCCTGCAGTCCTCAGAACAACTAACATGATGTAGGCATTGTTACAATACTAAGCCAATAGCCTCTAGCCTCAAGAAGCCTCAGGATACTGCAGGTAACTTTAATGTATCTAAATTACTTCTATAAATATTGTGGGAATCATTCTTTAACAGGAAAAATAAAAAGCAAAATTCCACATGAGCAGCAGGCCCCAAGTTTATTGTCTTTGTATCCTAATCACATTTGGTAGGATGTGTATCATTTCTAAGGTACTTAGTTCATAAGTTCAACCCAAAGGCTGATTTATACCTCTAGGTACAAGTGACAGTGAATCCAAGCTAAGAATCTTGAAAAAAAAATTAAGAGATCAATATAATATCCCCAAAAGCAGAAAACATGCAACTAAAACCTAGCAAGAACCTCTCTAAGGAGCTTGCTAGGCCCCTCAAGCCATGAAAATAAAGGAAAACTTTGAGTTCTTTCAGGAGATGTTCCAGGCACCTGGCTAGCCTTGAAAGTGAATGGGCAACCTGATAAGAACAATGGCCTCCAAGCTAGCCAGATTCAGGAGGCGTTTTGGTTCCCTATGGAAACTGAAAGATGGCATCTTAACATATGTTCTTGAGTTGTTTTTCAGACAACCATACTGGATGGAAAACGCAGATAAAAGGGAACTGAGGGGCCGGGCGCGGTGGCTCACCCCTGTAATCCTAGCCCTCTGGGAGGCCGAGGCGGGTGGATCGCTCAAAGTCAGGAGTTTGAGACCAGCAAGAGCGAGACCCCGTCTCTAGTAAAAATAGAAAGAAATGATCTGGTCAACTAAAAATATATAAAAATATATATAGAAAAAATTAGCCGGGCATGGTGGCACATGCCTGTAGTCCCAGCTACTTGGGAGGCTGAGGCAGGAGGATCGCTTAAGCCCAGGAGTTTGAGGTTGCGGTGAGCTAGGCTGACGCCACTGCACTCTAGCCCGGGCAACAAAGTGAGACTCTGTCTCAAAAAAAAAAAAAAAAAGGGAACTGAGCAATTGAACTCTGATTGCCATTCTTATGGGAATTTGGTGACCTGTCACACTCATCTTAAGCTTCCTTTCCACTGATCCAAAAATTCCTGAATCTACCTACTCCCCCCTCCCGCCAAAATTCAGAACATCCCATCCCCTTTTTGGGTCAGCCTTGCCTGACTTCCAGCTTGCTCCTGGTTATAGGAAAAGAAATGACAAAAGAAAACAAAAACCCTGGCTTGTAAATCATGTGGAAGTTTGAGTTTTAAGTGCTAGCTGCTAGTTCTCTTTGCATGGCACCTTGCAATAAAAATGCCTCTTTCTGCTGCTGTAACACCTGGCCCGGCTCCAATGTCTGGCTTTAATGCACTAAATAAGGAGACCTCAGTCTGGTTTATTAATAACAAATGATTGGTACCCCAATTGAGGCAAAAGTCTAGTGTGGATGTCTTTCCCATAGCACATCAGCCCTTGGCCACAGCTACCATCAGGGTCCCGTCCAACAGCTGCCTGAGCGATTTTAACTCAGGGACAGATCCCAGTGTTTGGCTGCTGACCAGGTACTGCTGGCTTGAGGGGCTTTCATCTTGCAGTGTCAGAAACAGGTACTTGGCTTGGAAGATATCTTGGGTCAATGGTGGATTCTCCTGTGATGATACCAAGGTATTATCCCTTAAGACACTGGGTTCTGCCTTGGTGGGACACTTAGCTCATCAGTGTACCTGGTTTGGTTGGGGATACCCCCTAAGGAGCTAAAGGGAGTGTGACCTTGAGAAACCACATTTGATTTGCTTGGAATTTTGTTTTTGGTTCTGATTTGAGAGGCCTTATGTCGGTCTTTGTCTTGTCCCATCTGTGTAGGGAACCCCCAAAAATTGCAAGCAGAAGCTCAGCAGGCCTGACTTCAGGGAAAACATTTCATCGGCTTTTGCCAAGTTAAAGCTCAGGTACTGAGTGCAGTAACTGTTGTTTTTGTCTTGATTACATGTATAGTATAATTTTGTTTCAGTCATTACAGAAAATGTTTTTCTTCTGTAATCTGTGAGCACGGTGATTAAAAGCTTTGTTCTTCTAGAAATTGCAGTGAAGAAAATCTGGAAATGTGACCTGCTGGCAAAGAGTAAGAATTTTCTACCAGCCAGGCTCCCGGGGCCCTCTCTCCGTGAAATGGGGTTGAGCAGATGGTAAAAATCACTATTTGTCTGTTCAATCCCTTTTTTCCCAGAAATAGTCTTTTCCTTTGTTTTATCTCTCTGTGTTGTCCTGTCATAAAGAGGGGTACCAGATAATGTTCCCTCTCATCTTGTTTTATGTCCTTGAGGACTTGGCTTGTAACAGAGTGGGAGTGCTCTCTCAATCTCTACCACTGGGAGAGCATGATTTTACAGGTCACATCTGGTGGCCAGTCTAAAAATGGCTGGGAACCTGAGAGTTTTGTTCAGAATGTATCAAGTTCTTGGGAAGTCCCGTTCATATGGTTCTTTTATCATTTCAGCTCTTATTATGTACATGGTTAATACTGTGGCAACAAGAATCTTTTTGCTATCTTAGCCTATTTCCGGGAGTGTGGCATGATCTTTGAGATTGCTTCTTCTATGCCCTAAAATTACATTTGGAGTTTTACATGAAGAAGCTTTTCAATTGGGTGGCTATTAGAATAAATACACCATTAAAAATTCAAATTGTCAATGACCAGAAAAATCAGTACTTTAAATTAGACTCCCAAATTTAAACATCTCTCTCTGTCTCTCTTTCTCTACATATATATATGTGTGTGTGTGTGTATATATATATATATATATTAGAGATCTCTTATTCTAAACAATTGATGGAAAGATTAAATTTTTTAAGATACATATAGTGTTGCCATGGCTAGCCTTAAAAATTTTCTTGATAAAATTAAAAAGCAAAAATATGACAAGAAACAAAGCTAATATCCTTTATATGCTCAAATTGCCTGCTTTCAATTTCACGCAGGATTCACTAGGAAGGATGTTTAAAAGTCTGTGCTTTTTATTGCTGCAGTAAAGGTTCAATTCTGGACCAGGCCTTTTGGTATGGTATTTGTATGATTTTTGCTTTTTCTCTTCCATGGACAATATTTGATTTCCAGTCTTATTCTGTCTATGGGGGATACACAAAGCTTTTTTTTTTTCCGGAACACAGGGTCTTGCTCTGTCACTCAGGTTGGAGTACAGTGGCCTAACCACAGCTCACTGCAACCTTGAACTCCTGGGCTCAAGCAATCCTCCTGCCTTAGCCTCCTGAGTAGCTGGGACTATAGGTATACCCCACCATGCCAGCTAATTTTTTGTGGAAACAGGCTCTCGCTCTTGCTCAGGCTGGCCCTGAACTCCTGGCCTCACATGATCCTCCTGCCTCAGCCTCCCAGAGTGCTGTTAATAAAGCTCAGCACTTGCCCTTGAGGCCACACCAGAAGAACAAGAACAAGTGGTTTGAGGGGAACGAAAAAGAAGTTTATTGCTTTTCTGACAAAGGAGGAACAATGGCAGACTCTGTCATCTCAAAATCCAATTTTTCCTGCACATAAGCAGAAGTACAGAGCTTATAAGGGAGGGCCTTCAGTTCTAGGCTCCTATGTTAATGATTCTAATCATCCACCTCTGCTGAAGACAAGCAAGTTATTTAATCTCTTTAATTTAATCTCTTCAGCAACCAAAGGAGAGGTCTTATCTTTCTAAGGATTCCTTAAGCAATGTCTGTAAATGTCTAAATTACTGGACTAAGTAATTTAGTTTTCCAGATTAGGAGAAATAGGGCTAGGAGCTGGCCTCACAATTTAGTAGCAATGTGACCTTGTCTGAACAGTTTAACTTCATTGCACCTTAGTTTTGCTTGTTTGTTTTTTTAACTGTAAAATGTGGATAGTAAAGCAACTATCTTATAGGCCTATTGTGAAATTTTAATGAAATAATATATATAAAACACTTAGCGCAATGCCTCTGAAGGGGTTCAGAATATGCCACCCCAAAATATGCCACTTTGGCATATTGATTATTTTGAGCTAAAGGTGACTGCCCATTTTTTAATTATTTTTTGCTATTGAGTTGTTTGAGTTTCTCATATAGTCTGAGTATTAATCCCTTGTTGTATGCGTAGTTCAGAAACATTTTCTCATAAGGGGAGAACATTCTTATCACAAGAAACTGGTGTCAATGCTGAAATGGATCTGTACAAACAGTCCTACTAAAATAACCCTTATCTTCCATTAGTCTCCCATATGTATCCCAGTCATTTTCCAACAAATTATTGCACCTAGAAGCTTAAACTCCTTTTTCTTTGTCTTGTTACTTCTCCACAATTTATCATTCTTTCTTAAGAAAGTATGTAAACTCTGGATCCCACTGCTTCTTTGGGTCTTCATTTTCCATATGAAGGCTCCTGTGTACATGTAAAAATATTAAATGAAAATTGTATGCTATTCGCCTGTTAATCTTTTTGTCAGATCATTTCATAGGCTCCAGGCACAGAACTTCAGAGAGTAGAGTTTTCCCTATAGTTCTGGCAATGAGAATGGGATATCATTGGCTGGGACACAATGTTCACTCCAGAGGCTGCAGCTGAGATCTTGGGGACACCTGATGAAGCCAGCGAAAGGTAAAAATTTTACCACATAGAACACATAAGGCAATAGTACCTGCCTTGAAAATTGAGACTTTACAAAAACATACCTATGACTCTAAGGGTAACTCAAAGCCCACCCATTTTTCTCACCAACCACAGAGCCTCCCCTATTCATCCCAAGATGTTTGCAGATACTGTACAAAGCAAGGACATTGGGAAAACAATTGTCCAGCACTTAAAAGAAAGCTTAAATATTTTCCCTAGACCTCAACATCCTCAGAGGGTCCATTTTCTCCTTCCTAAGAGGTGAGGAGGAGGATCCTCTATCCTTAAAATAGTGGACTAGGAACCAGATTTCTTAATTGACACTGGTATGACTTTCTCTACCATTGGCTTAAAGGATTTATCTCTACCTGTCACCTCTAATTGTATTCAAGCTGTTCAATTCCTGGGCAATCTATTTCATTGTCCACATCTCAGGTCGTCCCAGTATTTATAGGCCCTCTTAACACATATCATGGCTTTCTAGTTTCTGCCTCCTCACTGGCAAACCTTTTAGGCAGAGATTTGTTATGTAAATTTAATCCCACCATAAAGAGTAATTACAAAGATGTTTTTATTTTCCCACCTTCAGACCAAACCTCAAACTTCTTATCTTCTCTAATGAAAACCTATCTCAATTTAAAATCCTCCGAAGAGGATGCGATCTTAAAAGATGTTCCAATTAGTTTCTGGGCCTCACATGTAAATGAGGTTGGATTGCTACTGAGGGCAGAGCCTGTGGGCATTGCCTGGAAAAGTAATAAATCTTTCCTATCAGTAGCCTAATACCCTTTCAATATTCAAAACAAAGAATTGAACCTGTAACAGACTCTTTTATAGCAGGGTGTTCTTATTTTTACCTCCTCACCTTGCAGTACCTCAATGTTTCCAATAATAAAAGGGAAACTTGATTTAGGCAGGAATCAACTCTGTAGATTTGTACAAGATCTAAGAGCCTTGAATTCTTTTGTAATTCCTCACCACCTGTAGTCCTTAATCCAACTACTATTCTTACTTTAGGCTTTGCTGATGCAGCCTGGTTTACAGAAATTGATCTCTGCTGAGCTTTCTTTTCAATTCCATTGCACCCTGAATCAAAAGTTCTCTTTGCATTTATGTTTAGAGGGAAGACAGTTAACATGGACTCAAATACTTCAGAGATATTTCAAGTTCCCCTCAATGTTTCCTCAAATCTATAAAACCAACTTAGACCCTGTAGCTGTTACTCAACGCTTTACATTTGTTCAACATGTAAACGGCCTCTTATTTTATAGCCATGCTACATCAGGTATTCTTATAGATGCCTTCATTCTCCTAAAGGCAATTGCTGAATGAGGCCATAAATCCTTCGAACTAAACGTTAATGGGTGCAAACTGTTACTTGCTTAGGACATGAGATATTTCAGGATGCTAAAAAACTCACCACAAAATGCCTTGAGTCAGTTTTGCCCATCCCTCTCCCCAAACCAAAAAACGTTGCCTAGATTTCTAGGGGCAGTTAGTTATTGTCACCAATGGATTCCTAATTTTGCTGCCCATTCTAAACCTTTATGTGTCCTCATTCCAGATGCTACTTCAGAGTCAATTTTCTGGCCTTTGCAAGCGTTGAACTCCTGCAAAGACTTCAAATTAGCATTTCTCACATACCCAGAGCTTGGCTTACCCAATTCTGACAAACCTTTTCACCTGTGTTACCATGAAAATAATGGGATTGTTGCAGGTATTCTAGAAAAATGTTTTGCCTCTCAGATATGTCCTATACTGTATTTCTCAAGTCAATTATGTCCTATGGCATCAGGCATGTCCCCCTGCCTGCATGAGGTAGCCACAGCTGCTGCCCTAATTAACAAATTCAGTACTCTGACATTAGGCTTCCCCCATCTACCCTTATGTTCCCCATTCTGAGTCTGCTCTCCTACGAATTCGTAAGACACAGCACCTCTCTACGCAGCAGCAGACCAGCCATTAACAGCCCCTATATATCAACCCTCCATCATCTTACATCACTTTAACACCTTAAATCCAGCTATCTTTCTGACCAAATTACTCATAACTTAGGGAATCCTGTAAGGCCCATACTGCCCCTTATGACAATCCACTCAAAATGGATTTGAGAGATTTACCTCCAGCTTTAAGCTATTCCTCTATTTGGATATTGGCTGCATGTTTAATGGATGGACTAAAGGCTATCCAACTAGATATGCTGATACCATGACAGCAGTAAAGAAATTAATAACTGAGATTATTCCTCATTATGACCCTCACTTTATAGATTGAACCAGAGAAAGAAACTCATTTTTTAGCAGATATAAACCACTTATAAAAAACTGGAGTACTCTTTAAAATTTCATAAATCGTGCCATCCTCAATCATCAGAACAAGTGAAACATAACAATATAGACATAATAAAAATCTGTCAAGAGATTGGACTCTAAATGGCTAAGAACATTACCTTTGGCCCTCATGAAAACCTGGAATTCTTCAGACAGGAGACTTATAATATACTCTTTTATAGTTTTTGGACACCCTATATCTACTAGCATCTCAAAATCTTGTGTTCCTAGATTGAGTGAACATTATGGGAATTTGAGTAAACAATTTGATGCTATGACAAGAACTTACTTACTAGTACACTTGGAATATATCATCAACAAGCAAAATATGTGACCTCCATTAACTGACAAATCCTGCCATCTTTTTTGACCAGATCAGGTGTACATCAAGATTTTTAGAAGAAAGCATGCACTGTTACCTTGCTGGGAAGAACCTGATGAAGTACTGCTAACAACTTAAATGGCCATCATAATAAAAGAAAAATCTTGGATTCACTCACGTGAACCACAGCAAGCTAACTCTAGATCTTTACTCCTAGGACAACTGGAAGACCATCCTTACAGGTCGTGACTTCATAGTAACGATTTCAGAGCCAATTACAAGGCTCTAGAAACAAGACGACATCACAAAGCAGACAGCTTTCCCTAAGATCACAAATCAAGAAATTTTGTTTCTATCTACTTTTCCCCCTTTTGAGTCTCTCTCCTCCCTGTAAGGGGGAACTTTTTAAAAATAAAACCTACCCTTCCCCCCATTTATTGAAAAGCTGACTAGAGATAACTTGTTTCAATCTATCCTACTCTCCCTCTGATCCTCCACTATGGGCTTTCTTTCAAACTATCTCTCATCTTAGCCTTACTGTTTTTTTTTTTTTAACAGGTCAAGCACAAACCTGATACTCTCTTACACCAGCTTCCCAAACCCTGGTCATGTTAACTAATCATTCTGATTGTTGGTTATGTCAACATCTAGATAGCATTTAAAAAAAAAAACTTAACTAGTTTTCATTCCTGCCAATGTGAGCACCTGGTGGACCAACTGTAAAAGATCAATGAATGAAACTGTGTGGTATGTATGTGTCCATGACCAGAAAAATAATGTCACTCTAATTTTCATTCTGGTGAGTTCAGTTGGCCAAGAAAAACCTCTATGTATGCTCAAGAACTATCCCTTGCTCAGGTAAAGACATTGGAAGGGATTTTTTTTCCTTTGTATTAAAAATATACATGGTACTGGACCATTTGTAGATGACATACCAAGGCAATACTGCAATCAAACCCTGTGGTTCGAGTCCACACACACCATCTTCAAACCCTTCACCGAGGTCATAAGTGGTTCTAGCACTGCCTGTCAGGGCACAAACTTTTGCCAACACCAAAAATTTTGTCTGGTTAATAGGCTAGTATTGCACAACCTGGGGTAAGTCAGCTGCTTCCCTGATTAGGCTACCTAACATCAAAATTTTATATGGGTAGACCCAAAATTTGGACTAAATTGGTCAGGTGACAAAATCATGCCTTCTGCCTGCCATAGCAAGACTGCAGGTCTCCTGTGTCAACTATTTCACCACATGTTCTGCTTTTGCAAACCAAAAGTGGCACATGAAAACAGAGGTGTGCAGAACCAACATGACCAATGGCAAAGGCTATGAAACACACTAGACCTGGGGAATTGCAGGTTCCACTCTGACCTTGTCCATGAACAACGCTGGTCTTTTTATCCTATGTAGCAACAAGTTATATAAGATTCCTATCTAAATGGTCAGGGTAATGTGTGCTCAAATGCCTGGCTCCTTCTGTCACTAGATACTCTACCTTATATGCTAGCCAAATTACAAACTTGGGTTCCTTCATTAATCAAGTCATACCACATAAACATATCAGATGAGACTGCATAGAAAAACTGATTGTGTATTCCCATTCCAAGTTCTTTTCAGTGTTGAGAATCATATTCCCAAATTTTGGACTTTGTGACTTAAAAAGGGTGATCCTAAATCTTTTCATGGTACTAGAATGAGTTTAATACCACTATGAAAATGTTGGAAGCACTCCAATCAGAAGTTAATAGTTTAGCTTCTCTTGTACTCCAAAATCATTACACCCTGGTTACAGAACTGCCCACCAAGGGAGTGCTTGTGCAAATGCTGGTGAAAAATACTGCCTTTATGTGAACCATATGGAACAAATAGTGTCTAATTTATACCTTTTAACAGAAAAGATTAACACTCTCCATGAGATAAATCAAGCTCAAACATTTTATTGGACTGACATATTCCCAGAGTTGAGAGATTGGGTTTAATGGTATATGAGAAAATGTGCTTAGATTTTAGTTTTTCTGCTTATTTACTCTCATTTTAATATACATTATTCTCTCCCTTTGAAGACCTCTTACCACTCAGTTACCAAACTAATTCTTTTCTACATAGCCACCAATTCAGCTTTTATGAGAAACTTATGATGACGTTTCAGATAGGGGAAATGAAGGTGTTCACCTTCATGCCACCCCAAAACATGCCACTGTGGCATATGACTGTTTTGAGCTGAAAGTGATTGAGCAACAGTAGATGCAGAAAAAGCTCTCTGACTTCCTCTTTCTTCCTGAAGCAAGATGTAAAATTTTCCATTTGAAAGATACTCTCCCTGTGTTAGGATGAGAAGAATATTCTCATTGCTGGAAACTAGGAGTCAATGCTGAAATGGACCAGTATAAACAAACCTACTAAAATAATCCTTATCCTTCACTAGTTCTTCCCATATATTTTCTAGTCACTTTCCCACAAATTACTGCCCCCAAAAGCTTAAACCCCTTTTCTTTTGTCTTGTCACTTCTCCACAATTTATTGTTCTTTGTTAAAAAAAAAAAAAAAAAAAAAGTGTAAAGCTCCTGGTCCTAGTAGCTTCTTTGGGTCTTTGGGTCTTCATTTTCCTGTGAAGGCTTCCATGTGCCCATGAAGATACTAAATAAAATTTATATTCTTTTCTTCTGTCAATCCTTTTTTTTTCCTTTTATGAGAGGAGGGCTTAAACAACAGACATTTATTTTTTCACAGTTTGGAGGCTTGAAGTCTAAGATCAAGGTGCCTTTAGGGTTAATTCCTTCTGAGGCTTTGCTCCCTTGGCTTACAGGTGGCTGCTTTCTTGCTGTGTCCTCACATTGTCTTTCTTCTTTGTACACATGCACATTGGTGTCTTGTCAATCTGTCTTTCGACAGTTCAATTTATAGGCCCCAGCTACAGAATGAGAGTATAAGAAAGTTATTTTTTATCCCTTACACTTTGTACATAGGAAGTACCCAATAAATACATAAAATAAGTTGTTCCTGTTAGTATTATTAATAATATTGTCCCTTGCCCCCACCTACTTCTGTATGAAAGGCAGTGAAAAGCATGAAAAAAAAAAAAAAAGGACAAGCCCAGGACTGTGTAATGATTCATAGACCTGCTAGCATTCAAGTTTTCCTTAGGAATTAAGAAAGAAAAGTAATTGCTCCGGAGGAAATGAAATACTCTGCAAGCTGGGCATAGTGGTATGTGCCTGTGGTCCTAGCTACTCAGGAGGCTGAAGTGAGAGAAGTCTTTGAGCCTAGGAGTTCAAGTCTAGCCTGGGCAACATGGTGAGACCCCATCTCTAAAAATACCAAAAATATAAAAGTGAAATACTCAGCAAATTCAAACTGCAGTGGAGCTAGTCATAGTTCTGATGTTGGTGCTGTGCCACTGTAATGAGTATCACCATACAGTGTGCTTCTGAGAAGGAACCGAACCAAGGATGTCTTCATGGATCATGACTCTATAAGCCTGTCAAACTGACTCAAGCCTTAGTGTACATTTCATTAATTTGACTGCCTCTTTGCATCTTTGTGATGGAGTTCACTAAGGAAAAAAAAAAAAACACTTTTAAGTTTAGAGTTCAAGCTTCCTTCCTTCAGCCCAATTGAAATATTTTTCTGACTTGTAAAATGTTGACTTACCCGAAAAATTTTCAGTCTTTTAAATTGGATTAGTGGAATAAGTAGGTGACATTTAAAACAAATAATGGGACGATACATTGTTGATATAGACTCCAGATATTTTTTACACTGTTTGGTGGTTATACATCAGTCTGGCCAGAGGATAGTTGTGCTTCTGTTTCACAAAAGAGAAGGAAGAACCGTTATCAAACATCAAAGAAGCAAGAGTTAACAAGATTATTTCTCAGTATCAAAGTCAAACCAACTTACTTTGGCTATTAGCATGTTTGTTACATCCACAAGATGTAAGCAATCATTAATAACCATTATTGCTGTTACCGTTGTTATTAAAATACACAATACATCTAGCATATATAATAAATGTATAACAAATGCTTCAAAAAAGTGAACTACAACTTCAACCTTTTAATGACATTATAAAGATGCATTAATATTCCTATCTCTCTTCCCCTCTCCACTACTCTACAAAAACCTAAGCACATTTACCCTTATGGATGAGAAGATCAGGCAGTTGTGTTTGTCTCCTCACCAAAATGAGAAAAATCAAGAGTGCCCTATGATTCTCACCTGAGACATGAGAAACAGGAACTCAGTGCTAGAGCAACAGGAGAGTAAGAATCTGCCTATTTGATGACAGGATGGGAGTGTCCCTGAGACTCACCAGCTAATAAACACAGCAAGTCTTTAATTAATATTTCATCGGGACTATATTAGCCGAAAAGCAATTTCTACCATATCTCTAAGATCTGATAATAACTGATTATGATGTCAGCTAAGAATTTTCAGTAAACAATCTATTAGGATATTTAAACATTACAGCAGCACTCTAGGGTAAGTGTTATTAATCTCATTTCCAAATGAGGAAATAAGCATTAGATAAAATTTAATAAATTTCCCACCATCCCAAAGTTAGAAAACCCAGTTTTAGCTAATTCTAAGTGTCACTTTCATTATAGAGGTAAAAATAAGAAACAAATGCAGGACATTTCTAGAAAATGAAAATGAATATTTTCATTGTCTGATACAGAATGTTGATTATGGAAGTCTTTTCACTGGTATAATTAACCATCATACTTTGCTGTTATAATCACTTTTACTTAGGATTAAAAAAGGAATTAAGTCTCAAAGTCCAAATATCATCAAAGGTATGCATTTAGCTATACCCCAGTACACTACTCTTCCCTTGAAACCATCTGCCTGTTTTGGGTTTAGATGACTTTAACAAAATGATTGCCTCGTTTCTTAATTTTTTCTAACTCAACAACTGTTTTTTGTTTATTTTCTCCAAATAATTAGAGGTGTTAGCCTGGCAATTATGTTTCATATTTCAATTTAGTTTACTCAACTTTCATCAGGAAAATGGAAGTGCTGTATTCATATTTAATAACTTTCTACATCATGAGACCTAAGAACTGACGAAGTCCTTTAAACTAAGGAATATTTTACCTAAATTAGAGTAAGTATGAATCATTTATGGGGGTCTTATACTCCTAGTGATATCTAGTACCTTCTACCTGCCAACAGTGATTAACTGAAGGTCAGATGTGTTATATAACTTTCCCAGAAAAACACAATGACCAAGGTGTGAAGTCTGGGTCTGTTAGTACTGGCCTAGAAATTTTCATGCTATAAAGCACAGTGAGGAACCAGGACAAAGGGCACTAGCTTGTCTAGTCTCAGTTCCAAATCTAAGAGAGCTGAACAGTCACTAACATGTTTTTTTTTTTTATTTCAGCATATTGTGGGGGGTACAAAAGTTTAGGTTACGTATATTACCCTTGACCCCCCCAGTCAGAGCTTCAAATGTGTCCATCCCCTAGACAGTGCATACTGCACTCATTATGTATGTATATACCCATCCCCTCCCCCCACACATCTGCCGGACACCCAATTAATGGTATTCCTGAATGTGCTCTTAGGTGACGATCAGTGAAACCAATTTGATGGTGAGTACATGTGGTGCTTATTTTTCCATTCTTGGGATACTTCACTTAGTAGAATGGGCTCCAGCTCTATCCAAGAAAATACAAGAGGTGCTATATCACCATTGTTTCTTATAGCTGAGTAGTACTCACTAACATTTTTACTTCCCTTTCTTTTCTACTCTCTCTCGCTCTTACTCTACATATATCGAATCATCTAATTCTATTAACACCCCATGAGTAGGCACAAATATTGTCCCCATTCTCCGGATGCCAATCAACTGCTTTTTACCTCAGGCCAAGCAAATTTCAGTCGCATTCCCTGGATTCAGGCTTCAGGACCGTATCTCATCCACTGGCAAAGCCCTGCAGGGCTCAGCTCAGCAGGTCAGGTGAGGAAAATAAACCGGCTGGAGTGAGGTCAGGTGGGTTCTGTAGCTCCAGCCATCTCTTCCACCAAAATCCTGGCTTCTGAGATGTTTCTGGCTATCTCGAAGGTTTTAGAATAAAGTTTTAGCGTTTAAGGGAAAGAAAACTGTAGCGAGTGCCAAAAGAGGTGTGGCTGGGACCAAGGGCCCAACCGGAGGTTTGGCTAAAGGCCGACTGTGCCCAGGGGCCCCCAGTCTCTTGTAGCGCCGCTGTCTACACTCAAGTGTGGCCGCGGCCGCAACTGAGCCAGACCTAGGGTGGCTGCTACCAGAAGGGACAGATCGTTCCCCATCTCCACACTCCTAACAGTGGCAAAATTGAGGACCCTGCATTACTTTGCCAAAGGTCGGCTCAGGTTGGTGGGTCCTCACTGGCCTCTGCCCGCCACAATGGCGAGGGTTTCCCACAATCCCTCGCGCCTGCGCTCCGGGCTCGCGGGTCTCCGGGCTCCTGCTCCAAACCTGCTCCTCGGGCTCCCGCTGCGCTGATGCCTCCGGTTGTCCTCGGTGGCCTGGTGCTCACGTCTCTGCTTAAAGTGCCCTCATGTACAGTGTGAGTCCTTTGCTTTGATTTGGATTCTGGTTTCTTCTCTGTACTCTTTATCTTAATAATCCCCCTGGCTATCATCTCTACAACCCAAGTAAGGCCCCCCACACTACAGCCAAGGCCTGGCAGCCACTCGTTAGCAATTAATTAAATTCTACTTCATGACCTGATCTTTCCTGGCCCACAAACCTAGTTCAAATGTACTTGTCTCTTGCTCCAGTTCCTTCTCTAATTTACTTCTATTTAGATTTCTCTGCTATAGTAGTTTCTATTACATATCTATACTTATATAAGTGCATAAATGTATTTATATTTTATGTTATCATTAATATAATAGTAATAATGTTAGTGCATTTAGATTGGACTGCTCAGTATTTTCACTGATTGCCTAAGTGAGAACTTCAGACAGTACTATAGGATACTGAGGAGATGTCTTAGAGGGCATTTCAAACTATACCATAGGTTCCAATTACTTAATTTATTGACTCAACAATTTGACAAATGTTGGTGGATCTTTAATTACATGCTAAACACTGTTCTAGGCATGGAGAATATTGTAATAAACCACACAAAACATGCTCTGTTCTCATGGAGCTGGCATTCTAGTGGAAGGAAAGAAGACAAAAAGTAAGTAATAAATAATTTCAAAGTGATAGCTAATATTATATAATTTAAAAAGAAAAATGGGAAAGAAAGCAATCAGGGTTGAAAGGGTAGGTCATGTCCATTTTAAGGTGTCATAAATAATGCTAATTCTTAAAGAGATAATATCCAGTTAGCACTTTCTTCAAAGATTGGGATTACTCATTTCCCTACAGTATTCCCTACTCATTTCTGGTACAGTAATATATGTAAAGTATTTGCCAATATGAGTAACATAAAAATGGTATCTCATTATCTTTATAATTATAATTTCTTTTATTTTGAGAGAAATTGAGCCATTCATATTTTCTTTGGTGTAATTTACTGTTCATGTCCTTTTCCCATGTTAGGTTTTGGTCATTTTGAATTTATTTGCTTAAGAAGTCTTTGCATATTAGGAGGAATTAGCACTTTGCCACATATTCCCAATGTGTTTTTCCAGTTTGTATTTTGACTTGTCCATGATATAGTTCCTTGCAAAAGGCAAACTCCTTTTTTTAAAAATATAGTTTGTTACTGAATATTTGGAGAGTAATTGGGATTTAGATTAGTTTCCCCAGGAGCAGACCCTAACATGATTTATTAAGAAAGTTTTCTGAGGAGAAACTCTTAAGAAACTGGGAGGATGGACACAGTGCATCACACCTATAATCCTAGCACTCTGGGTGGGAGGATCACTTAAGACCAGGAGTTTCAGACCAGCCTGAGCCATATAGCAAGATGCAGTCTCTATAAAATATAGAAAAATTAGCTGGGTATAGTGATGTACACCTGTAGTCCCAGCTACTTTGGAGGCTGAGGCAGGAGGATCACTTGAGCCCAGGAGTTTGAGGTTGCGGTGAGCTATTATGACACCACTGCACTCTAGACTGGGCAACAGATGGAATAAAGGGAAGGGAATAAAGTAAAGAAAGGGTGTAATTTTATGTAAAGGCCTTGGGTGGGCAGCTTTAGCCTGATCATACTGATGATCCTATTAGGGGTATGGGAAGCAAATCAACACTGAAGGGAAAGGGGAAGCACACCGAATATACAGAAAGGGATTGTGGGGGTGAGGGGAAATTTTCCCTTTGCTTGAAAGGTTCACTGAAAGATCAACTTACAATGAGGCAGATTAATAAGAGAAAGATTATTTACCATCCACACAAGGAGAGTCACAGAGTGCTTACCTAATTTCCCAATGGGGTCCAGGAGTTTATATACTCTCATTTTAGAGGTGAGGGAGAGATGAGGAATATAAGTAATTCTGTTGAGTGGTTACCAGGGAGGATGAATAGGCACTTGTGGCTCCAGATTAGCAGCATATTGTGATTTTCAGATGAAATTAATTCACATTCTTTCTGGAGGACACCAAAGGCACAAACAAACAAAAAATAGATAAATAAGAAAATTGATTAACTTGTCATCAGTTTTTAAAATTTTAGATACAGTTGAAGAGATAATTAGGTAAGTGGAAGATGAATTTTAAAAATTTGCCCTGAATGCACCCTAGAGAGACAAGGAGATATGAGAGATTAAAAGAGAATTAAGAGGATACAATATTTGAAGAGATTGTGGCCAAGAAATTTTCAGAATTTATGAAAGTCATCTATCTGCCTGTGAGGATGCTCTATATGCTAAGCAAGATAATAAGAAAAAAAATGCCCACTTAGACACTGAAGCAAAACTATAGACCTCCAAAACCAGATATAACACATTAAAATTGGATAGAAAGAAAAAGAAAACATTACTTACCAAGAATGGTAATCAGAAAGCATGTTTTCAACAAAACAACAGAAAACTCCGATGAAGGATTTACAAAATGCTAAGGGAAAATAACTATCATTAGAAATATAAAGTTTACTATCTACTTTTCCTTGACAAAGGAATTGTAACTTACTTTTGGGTAGCAATAAATTTTGTTTTTTAATGAGAGAGGGAATATCAAAGTATACCACTTAGCTTAGTAATGAATGATATTTATATAGTTATAATTTTTTCATTTACCTTATTGTGGTAACAACACTTAACAGAGATCCATCCTCTTAACAGATTTTTAAGTGTACAATATATTATTGTTGTCTATAGGCACAATGTTGAGCAGCAGATCTCTAGAGTTTATTTATCTTGCTTAAATGAAACCTTATACCTGTTGATTAGCAACTCATTTCCCTCTTCTCCCAGCCCTCAGCAATCACCATTCCACTCTGATTCTATGAGTTTCACTATTTTTAGATAACTCATGTAAGTGGAATCATGTAATATTTGTCTTTCTGTGACTGGCTTATTGCACTTAGGATAATGTCCTCAAGGTTCATTCATGTTGTTGCATATTGCACAATTTCCTTTTAAGGTTTAATAATATTCCAATATATGTATATACCATATTTTATTTGTCTGTTTATCTGCCAATGTACCTTTATATTAGTTCCACATTATCATCTATTGTAACTACTGCTTCAATGAACATGGGAAAGCTAATATTGCTTTGAGATCCTGATTCAATTCTTTTGGATAAATACTCAGAAGTAGGATGGCTAAATCATATGATAGTTCTATTTTTAATTTGGGGGGGAACTTTTATATTATTTTCTGCAGTGGCTGCACTATTTTTCATTCTACTAACAGTAAGCAAGGGTTCCAATTTCCCCCCATCCTTGCCAAGACTTGTTGTCTTTTGTGGGTAGCAATAAATTTGATAGTGGAAAATTACTTTTCTCAGTAGATTACTCACCTTCTCTATGGAAACAGAACAAATAGGATGGGTGTGTGTGTGTCAGAGAGAGAGAGAGAGAGATTATAACAAATTGGTTACCAGTTGTGAAGGCTGAGAAATCCCAAGATCTGCAGTTAGAAAGCTGGAGATCCAGGAGACCCAATTGGATAGAAAGAAAAAAAACTGGTATCATTCCAGTCTGAGTCAGCAGGTCTGAGAAACAAGTGGGCTGATGGTATAATTTCGGTATGAATCTGCGTCTGAAGGCAGGAGAAGACCCATGTCCCAGCTCAAAGACAGAGCTGAATTCTCCCTTACTCTGGCTTTTTGTTCTGTTCAGCCCTGCAGTAGGTTGGACGAGGCCCACCACAGTGGGGAGGACAATCTGCTTTACTCAGTCCACTGATAACAAATGTTAACTTCATCCCAAAACACCCTCACAGACACACTCAGAATAATGTGTCACCACATATCTGGGCACTCTATGGCCCAGTCAAATTGACATATAAAATTAACCATCATACTAGACATCTTAATGGTACAGAATGTAATAAGTAGTTTTAATGATAACCTAAGAACTTTTACTTTTCAGACACAAAGAACAAAGTACCCTTTTTTAAGTTTGCATAAAGTGATACTTGAAGTAAAACAATTAATGGCTCCTGGGCTCTAAATGGAACCAAGTGTCCAGTTTACATATGAATTTTTAGTAATGTTCAAATTTTTCCATGTTCTTAAGATCAGCATTAAAAAACAAAAGTAGCAGAGTCTTTATGTATTTAGTAATCTGGTAGGAAAAACAAGCATGGTACTAATATTCACTTTGGCACAAAATTTATTTTTCTGATTATTAAATCTTTATTCCATAAGTTTACAATTACAACACTGTAACAGAGCTATTATTCAAGGTTTAGAATAAGCTAAATCTCAATTTTTTTTTTTGAGACAGAGTCTCACTCTGTTGCCCGGGCTAGAGTGCTGTGGCATCAGCCTAGCTCACAGCAACCTCAAACTCCTGAGCTCAAGCGATCTTTCTGCCTCAGCCTCCCGAGTAGCTGGGATTACAGGCATACCTGGCTAATTTTTTCTATATATATATATTTTTTTTTTAGCTGTCCATATAATTTCTTTCTATTTTTTTAGTAGAGACGGAGTCTCACTCTTGCTCAGGCTGGTCTTGAACTCCTGAGCTCAAACAATCCGCCCACCTTGGCCTCCCAGAGTGCTAGGATTACAGGTGTGAGCCACCGCGCCTGGCCTCAAAAAATTGATAGCAATACCTATTACTTTACATTTGGTGTATATGGCTTCAAGATGGCTTCTCCTGGTTCCCTTTCCTCAATGAGATTATCATTTCCTTGATCATTAATAGCTTTGTAAAATCTATATCACTTAGAGTTTCACACTCATTAGATGCTTAAGAAACTTTAGATTGGTTTAGCTATCTCTAGGAAGTCTTTTTAAAATGTGATTGAAAATATATTTCTAATGTATAAGATCATGAGTTTCTCCTAATATGGTTAGGTAATATAACTGCAACAGACAACAGACAAATCCGGCTCAACTTTTCTGTAACAAACTTGTGAGTTGTTTTTTGTTTGCTGTGGACCCCCCGGTCAAAGGTGACATACCTGAGCATGCCCATATAAACCAAGCATGCAACCACAGGTGGAACCTAACTGTTAATACTTGGACCTAGGAGCAGGAACTGAATTAAGAACCAGACACTACATGGCAGGATCCAGGATCCAATCAGATAGAGCCCTGGCATCACCCAATGGCATGGACCAGTCAAAGCATGTCTCCTGGCACCACCTTGTTGCAAGAGCCAATCAGATCACACCTCATTACCCTACGGTTATAAAACCTGATCCTGACCCCAGCTTGGGGAGACAGATTGAAGTATTTCCTCCTATCTCCTGGCCAGTGCACTTGCAATAAGGCTTGTCTTCTCCCAAAGGTCGCTGTCCATGGTATTGGTTTCTGTGTGCATCAGACACAGAGTTCATTGATTGCTTGGTAATAATAACAAAATCTTAACAAGACGATTTTATTTTAGATATTTTTTGACATTAGCATAAAGATTTCATTCTTCATTCCCTTTTAAAACTACATGGTACCCCATTGTACTGATACACTATAATTTATTTTAAAAGCCCCATGTTGATATACACATAGGTTCTTGTTCCATTTTTTTCCTGCTATTTGTAGATAAATCCAGGCTTTTTTCCCTGTGGAGTTTCCTAGGATCTGAATTTTGATTATTACATCCCTAACTTGTTCACCATTTTCTCTTGCCCCTTATGTTTCCTGTGAATTAGTAGGGTCAATTTTTTTTCTCAAACCATGCTGAAAAAACACTGGGAGTAACTAGATTTTAGTGGCAGGATCAGATTTCAGTTTCACTTCTGGAAGAATTATTCTTAGCTGTTTTTTCATACTTCAACCAGGTGGTGTCTGGTTAAATTTCTTTTTCTGACATTAGCAGCCATTGAGGATCAATGCCTCTATCCATTAATTCATTAGGGATTAAAAAATGGTTATATTTTAATTCTATCATACTTTCTTCATTTATTGCATGAATAAAAAGAAACTTACTCTTCTTCACTGTTTGCTTACCCTCAGGTATACTTTGTGTAGGAAATGCAGAATAAATGGTTAATTTTTTTCTCTTTACCAGATTTCAGACTAATGAGTTCAGTAATTATTATCCTTCAAAGGTGTCCAATGAAGCATTTTTTTTAGCATCATTTTGACTTCCTGGATTTAAACTTACCTGATGTATTTCAACCCATTGCAGCTGGTTTTTCTTCAGTGATTTAAAAATTTTCCCATCCTTTGCAGTGAGAGACTCTTTAAGTTGGCTTATGAATGCTTTTGATACTATTCTGATAGCTTCCTTGTTTTGTGATAGTATAAGATATTCCAAATGCATCTTGTACGTTTTCTGTCTTAGACCTGGAATTGGACATTTTTCTTAGGGGCTCTGATTTCTTTTATGGATAAATAATATTTAGATATTTGGAGTATGTCAGATGGGTGCATTGCTAATAGACTGGTTATTTTAACAGGTTTTCTTCCATGGGGTCGATAAAAGTACTGACTGCCTGATACCAGAATCAGTATATTTGTGAGTTACAATTCTCTGTAAATTGGTATAAAAAAAAAAGAAAGAAAGAAAGAAAGGAAAGAAAGGAAGGAAGGAAGGAAGGAAGGAAGGAAGGAAGGAAGGAAGGAAGGAAGGAAGGAAGGAAGGAAAGAAAGAAAAGAAGGAAGGAAGGAAGGAGGGAGGGAGGGAGGGAGGGAGGGAGGGAAGGAAGGAAGGAAGAAAAGAAAGAAAGGAAGGAAGGAAGGAAGGAAAGAAAGAAAGGAAGGAAGGAAGGAAGGAAGGAAGGAAGGAAGGAAGGAAGGAAGGAAGGAAGGAAGGAAAGGAAAGGAAGGAAGGAAGGAAGGAAGGAAGGAAGGAAGGAAGGAAGGAAGGAAGGAAAGGAAAGGAAAGAAGGAAGGAAGGAAGGAAGGAAGGAAGGAAAGAAAGGAAAGAAAGAAAGAAAGAAAGAAAGGAGAGAGAGAGAGAGAGAGAGAGAGAGAAAGAAAGAAAGAAAGAGAAAGAAAGAAAGAAAGAAAGAAAGAAAGAAAGAAAGAAAGAAAGAAAGAAAGAAAGAAAGAAAGAAAGAAAGAAAGAGAGAGAGAGAGAGAGAGAGAAAGAGAAGCACAAATAAGTCTTCTGTATTTTCTGCTGAGGTCTGATTGAAATATAATTAGTGTAAGGTGGAAAAGAAAAGGTTCAAGGCCTGGGAGCTTCCATGTGATAGTAAGTCATTTCACTACTCTGAATCATATATAATTTCTACCTCAAAATAGAGATAATATTATCTATCACAGCTTTTATGAGGACCAATATCAAAGTACTTGATAATAATGGCTAAAATTTGATAGGAGTTTTTTATGTACCAGCTTTGTGCTATGTTAACTAGTCTATATCATTAAATTTGTATGAAACGACAAAAGACATCACTGTTATCTCCCTTTTATAAGGAAGAACACCAAAGATTAGAGTGGCTGTGTTTATTGCTATTTCCATAAAGGGAGGTTAATATGATCCTAAGAAGCTGAGGTCATCCAGCAGTTTAGGAGGTGGATTTCCTATCCAGGAGCAGGGAACCAAATTAAATCCACAGATGATCTACAGCTGGAAGATGTGCAGATTGATTGAACATAAACTGGAGTAGCAGCCCAAATTAAGAGATATTAAAAATGCATTAAATTCACAGTCAAAAGCAGAATAAATATATTTGGATTCAATTGTAAGAGGAATACAAAGTTATGATAGAAAGAAAACTCAGCAATTGGGATTCAAGATTGGCCTTTTTACAAGCTAGCTGTTTGAGTTTGTCAAGTGATTTATTCACTCCAGGCCTTAACACTTGACAGGTGAGTTAGACTATGGGCTTTCATAGGCTAATATGCTAGGATTAAAATAGAACATAAATGCTTGAGAGTGACTTTGCAATAACTCACTATTAATGTGCAGAGTAAAAAACAAAAACAAATTTAATGTATTTATAGGTTCCACTGATTCAGGTTTCTAAATTATTCATTGATTCCTCCATTTAACAATACTTGCTGAAAATCTACTATGTGCCAGGCACTGTAGCAAGTAGTGTTCTAGCAGTGAACAAAATGAAGTGCTTGTTTTCCTAGTTTGTTCTTTTGAAGAAAGACAGAAAATAAACAAATATATAATATTAATATATACTATGTCAGATAACATAGGTGATAAGTGCTACAGACCAAAGAATAAACTAGGGAAGTTGATGGTGAAGGGAAATATTCCAGTCCCAGTGCCTCTTGCTGTTCCTTGAATACACCAGGCCCACTACCAAATTTGCACCAGCTGATTGACCTGCCTGGAACACCCTTCCCCAAATATCCTCATGGCTACCTCTCCCTCTCTGCTTTCAAGTTTTCGTTCAAATGACACCTGCTGGATGAGGTCTAACACATGGAAAATCTCACCCTCCCCCTCTCTGCTATTTTCTTTCCTATAAATCTTATCCCCTTCTAATGTATGATATAAATTGCTTATTTGTGTGTTTAATAACTGTCTTCCTCAGCTATAATGTTAGTTCCAAGAAGTCAGGGCTCTTTGTTTTGTCCAAGGATGTATTCGAAGGCCTATACAGTTCCTGATAACAAGTAATGCTCAAGAAATTGATTAGTAAACAAATTGATCAATGAGTGAATGAATGAATTAGGAGGGTGACCTTCAAGGTCTTCTCTGTTTTGGTGACTAAATATTAATAGTAAAAGCTTGACATTCAAAATCAAAATGTAAGGAAAATTATTAATTAAATTGTGTTACATCCAGTTGATAGACAATATGACCTTAAAAATGATTTTAAATAATCTCTATGAGGATTATGAAATAACATGAAAACCACCTATAATATATAGTTAAGTCAAAAATGAAGGATGCAAAAATATTCATATATTATTATTACAATCATGTAAAAAAGTCTTTAGAAGAAATGCTAGAAGAAATACACCAAAAGTTACCAGTATATGTTATAATGATTATCAGTGATTTCTTTTACTATTTTTTAATTTTACAAATCTTCAATAATGTGATTATGTCATCTTTAATATGAAAATAAATTTAATTTTTTAAAAAGTTAACCTATGCAATGCTACCTGTCATTCATGGTATAGTAAAAGGTGTTTTTTGCTTTATTTAATTTGTATTTTATATTTATAAATTAGACCTTAACAATGTCAAGAACATCTATCAGAGACCCAGAATTGAAAAGAGCACATGTGCATTGCAAATGTTTCAACAGAAAAAAGAAGGTGGAGAAGGAGGTTGAATCAACTATCATTCCTTCTATAACAACATCACAAAAATTCTTGAGTTGACTTTCTAAGAAGATTGTCTCCAAGAGAAGGAAATCCTATTAAATGTACATGACTCGAAAGAAGGATACAGTGCATAAGTGATATAAAATAGAACATAGCATCAGGAAGAGGAAATTGCCCAAGACCCTGTTTTAGCCTGAGTTTTTCCACTATTTTAATGATCAAGCATTGGTGGTTGAGGATCAGCATCATGTACTCACAAAGTATGCAAGGCTATGTTATTCCATGTACTCAGAATAAGTCATTAAGGTAGGCTTATATTACCAATTTACAGATGACAAAATGGGGACTATAAATAACTTGCCCAGGGTCACACAACCGTATAGGTAGTAAAACTATGATTCAGATTAGATTCAAAATGATTCTAAATCCACTACTCAAAACTAATATGCAGGATTGGGGGAGGTAAAAATAACTAACATTTCTCATAGGACCCCTTTTCAATAGCACTTCTGGGTCCCTTAAATGTCATTTATTAAATCTTTTTACAAATAACAATTTTTGCTTGCGAAAGTCACCAACAGCATTTTTATTAACAAGGCTCCAGTTTCTGGATCTGTAGCAGTGTCAGCTTAAGTAAGCATGAATATTATCCCAAAGCTTCTGTGTTATTCAGGCTGCCAGGGTCTGTGAGGGAAGGACTTACAGTGGGTAAGAAAGGCACCATATTGGAATAGATGCCTTTGCAATGAGTTGGGAACAGCTCCTCTAGCCTCAGCCCCTGGCCCCTCATGAGAAGCCACATCAAGGATAGTTCTATACTCATTAAGTCCAGGTGGGAAGCAGAAGCCTAGTGTGAACCTGAGGCCGAAACAAAAATGGTGCCTTTGGTCCTCTTTGGTGGATGAGTTTACCAGTCACGGCCTGAGGTGACTCCTTCTGTTAATCAGATGATTACTTAGTAATCTGTCCTTAAATAAATTGCTAGCTGGGAAAATGGTCTTTGAAATCAATAATTTAATATTCATATGTACATTTTCATGTATGTACACTCTTACAAAGATTAAAATATACCGCTTTAGTTTAAATCCAACTTAAACATTTCAGTAAGGAAGAAGAGTATATTGATTTCATCCCTGGATCTGGTTTCTTGGCCAAACTGGAAGCAAATAACAGGTTTCTGTTTATGTTAAGTGACATTAATAATGTCCACTTGTAGTACCTCTCAGTGGAATTCGTGAGAGAAAAAAAATCATAAGTTTCATCTCTTTCCTAGCTGAATATTCTAGAGACCACACACTTCCCTTTAAACGCAATTATCCCACAACGAAATGTTCCCATATCCTGCTAAAACCAGCAGACATAGTGTTATCAGTGAGCCAGAAAAAGGGAAAACCCCAGAGCAGCCGTCAGCCGTCTTCATTTCTCTGCAGTCAGCTCCTTCGTATCCCTGATAACAATGACAGGAAAATTTCTCCGCCATCACTGCCAGGTCTGCGTCGGATGCTTTTCCTTTCACAGTAAATTCCCCATCCTCAGAGGCCTTTATGTGGTAACTTGCAGGGTTCAAGTGAAGATAATTGGGAGCTTTCCACGTCTTCCTTACGCACCTCCCATTATTCCTGCAGAGGTGAAGGCTGCACACCTCAGCAGCTCTGGTCACGTTGACTATGTAGCTCCCTAAATCGGAACTCACAAACTGCTTCACCTTTGTACAGTTACCCTAGACATGTAGGGAAAAAATGGATTTTAGTGTTTCTTCTGGTACTGATAGGGTTAGAGCTTCCAGGCCCACAAGGCAGCTTTTTGGACTTGATTGAAATCTAATGGCTTGATTTCAGTTGGTGAACTCTTAAGCTCCCAGGCAGTGTAACATGGGGGTCCCAGATCAGAAAGGGGTGAGGTCTAAGGGACAAGAGATGGACAATATGTTACAGTGATACTAAGCAACCGAACTTGCAAATGGGCCCCCGAATCAACATATGAGACCTTGACTTCCACCAGCTTACAGCTTCCCCCCGTTAGCTCCCAAGTTAATGAGTATGAAAAGGAGAGGAGCAAACCCAAATTAAAAATCATTCCAGAGCTGCTGTCCTCAGGCCACCTTGTATGTTGTGCCATTCATGGTGTGTTAGAACCTGAATCATAATATTTTACCATTTATTGTTGAATATCAACCTGTAACCTTCTGAATTTTTCTGATAATTATGCTCAAGTATCAACTGTCCTGGGTCCTACACTTCTATATACAATTCAAACACAAAAAAGCCTGTGAGGGATTAGGTAATTTTTGTGTGTGTGGTTCTTATTATGTGTTCCAAATAAAGGCCACCTGAGTCATGCACCCAACTTCCTGATGAAGCTATTCTCACCAGCCACATGGGGACAAAAGTGGAAATATCACAGCTGGAAAGTCAGAAATTGATCCTCTTGGTTTCTACCTAATTCTCATAAGTGGACTTAGTCATAAATAGTTTCATGAGTGATATCTCAGTAGCAACAAATTGAGCTTGTGAAATTCTAAGAATACTATCAAATCATCATGGACTTGCAAAAAATTCAATTTAACAAAAAATGTTGAGGGTACCAGTTTTATAATTCAAGCTAAAATGTGTTACACTATAGCGATATAAACAAATGACATCTGGAAATGCAGAAGGGATTGTGATTAATGTGAATTGTGGAAAACTAGGAAGATTTCTTGGAGTAAATATCTCAGCTGGGAGAAATTTAAAGAGACATATAAATCTTATTTTAAATGCTTTTAATTTTCAGCTAATTTCTCTGCTGAGAAAAGAATAACTTCAGCGTGGAGATTAAGAAGTTACCACCTGTTTCTACTTCTCAAGCTAGACCGTAACATGTTTTATGTAGTGGTTAAATGCAAGGGCTCCAGTGTCAAACTGTGTATGGTAAATGTCAGCTTCTCCACTAACTAGCCTAACTAGCTGTTAAACTAGGTAGGTTTCATCTCTTGTTTCCTCATCTGTAAATAAAGATGATAGTCACTATCTCATGGCACCAGTAAGTGAACAAATGATAAACAAAAAATCTCTTAGCACAGTCGCAGCACATAGTAAATATTCAACAAATGTGGTGTTATGATAACTATCTTTACAAAAGTTAACAGTGTTTATTGAGCCCTTCCTGTGTATCAGGCACTAATTTGGACTTTTATTCTAAAGCTGGTTTACCATGGGGGCCATGATAGCTTTGATTAGAGTGAGTGCTACAAGGAAAAAGAGTAAGTACTTTAAAAAAACATTCAATATACCTTCAAGGCACTGACTTACCTCAGATGAAGTTAAATTCATGTCTCCCCAAATAACAATGCCTGCAGCACCCAAGGCAGCACTTTCTCCTATGGTACTGACTAGATCTTGCTAGAAGGAAGAGGGAAGAGTTCATTGTTAATTTGAATGTAAAACAAGCTACCAGGGATTAGAATTAGAAGCTGAGTTCAGTATAACAGGGCTGGAACTGAGCTCACATACTCCATTAGAGACTACTCTCCACTTTTTTAGAGTAACATACATGTTGCATGAACCAATGTTTAAATCACACTCTATAATCATATACAAAAAACATATAAATATTTTTAAAGAACAATTTACATTTTGCCATGGAGGATATTATTAGGTTGGTGCAAAAGTAATTGCGGTTTTAGCATTATTGAAATTTGTCATTTGATATTGAAACATATTCTTAAATGTAGTTATGTTATGTATCATTTTAATGCACATTTCTTGCTTTATGTTTTTTTGCTAATGACTTATTACTTGCTGTTTATTTTATATTTATTTGAGACTATGGAAATGATTTTAGACAAAAAGCAAATTTGAGCGATTTTCTTATTCGAGTTCATGGGTTCAATCCAAAAGTTTTCCTGCTGCAAATGCAATCCTCTTAACCATGTTCGTTTTTCATTTTGCAACATGCCCCTGTGGAATTTCACTTCTGCAGTGACTTGAATGGTTTTGTGTCATTTCAATTCCAAGGCCTGGCAAAGAAACAGTGGTAAGGGCTTGCAGGCCCTGATTTGGCCCAGCCTTTATATTTGGTTTCTAAAATTACCTGTGTTTAATTTCAAAGTACCTGATTTAATGGACTTCATTTTTGAGTCATACACCCATGATAAAGCCACTGAGATTTTCCCCAGTATGATTAAGATATGTGAAAGCAAGATTTCAGCAGTGGGAATTTTGGTTTTGTAATCTTAAAGGATTATTGTTTTAATGTTTAAAGATTAACACAGATAGAGGCTGTTTCATGGGGAAATTAAGAGTTAAATGTAGTTGGTTTCCTAGTTTTTTAAATTACAATACATTCTGCTACTCCAAGGTTGAATTTTCACTGGGACATGCTGGAAAATGCAATTGGGTGATTTGGTAGAAAAAAAAAGCAGAACTTTAAACTGTATTTTGCCTTGGGTAATTTATATCAATAATGATATCTGAGAGATAATTCTCCTTATCTGACATTTTTATAGTCTAATTCTCAAAAGTTTTACAAGTTGAGTTTTTAAGTTTTGGGGGGGGTATTCTCTGGTAACTTTCTAAAAACAAAAGAGATTTGGGGTTTAACTAATTTCCCTTTCAGATTCACATCCATTTTCATTCCCTATGACCACGGTATCTGTCATACAGGTCAGAGCTGACATGACAGGAGTGTGTGGAGGTTTTGTGAGGCTCAGATAAGCTAGTGTAAACAAAAGGATTGTGAAAATTGTCAAAGGGAATAGGGACAGAGAAGGAGCCATCCATGCAGCACCCAGACTGCACACTCTGCTAGGTCCATGTCCGTTGCCTCTTTTGGTTAATTTCTCACTCCACTCACTTTGAAACTTCCCTGAATCCAGACATGTGATATTCACATGGTGTGATCAGAGGGGCAGAAATCCCCAACAGCCTTCCTTTGGGTTAAGGCATTGCCATCAAAGGAGGAGGGGACACAGCATTTACATTTTGTATTTTCAGGTTACTGATACATATTCAGCAAGTATGAAAGCTACAGATGTTTGTGGTGAAAGCCAGACCTTGTGAGGCTAGTATTAGTTTCTTCCAAATTAGTTCTCAAATTAGTTTCTCACCAAATTAGTTCACTGTCACCAGCAGAGAGGAGGGTGCTGAATGAATCACAAAGCAGCTCTGTTTGGGGGGTCAGAAAAGCAAGGGCATTCATTACCCAGTAAGGGAAGCCTCTAGGAGTGGGTTGAGACCACCTGAGATCGTAAGCCACATAGATGGTGCCCATGAAAGGAGAAATAAAGGAACAAAGCAGATGTAGTGAAAACGAACCTCCCAGGTCCCAGCATGGTGTAGGGCTGCCTTGCCTGTACCCAGGATCCTCAGGCTCGAATCAAGGTTTCAGAAGCAGAGGGTGGGGTAATCAGAGGACTCACTCTCCACACGTGGGTTCAGTCCTTGGTGCTTACCAGAGTGCATGTCAGCAAGATGCCCACTGTGGGGAGCTGGAGCATTACTAATGAGCTCCCTTTGTGCCTTACCAGAGAGAGCATTAATCAATTGCAGGGATAAACATCTTTAAATCCACAGTCAAAAAAACTCCTTATGTTGTTTTTTAAAAGCATAGCATCAGGTTATACCTAGGTTGCATTTACATGCAGGTAGTGTAGGCATCTTATGTATGACATGAGGTTTTACTGCCTTCGTGTTATTCTCCCAAGCCATGGCTGCTGCCTGAGCTTCCATTCTTAGATAGCCCGTGTTTAAGTTTAAGGCTTTGATATCTGTAAAAAGTGATAGCTACATCACACATATTTCTGTAGTGCTTTAAATTGTCATATGCATTTTCTCATTTGATTTTCATAATACTTCTGCCAGGTAAGTAGGGCAGGTAATACTGTCCCATTTTGTACATTAAGACACTGAAGCACTGAGGTCCAGGGAGGTTAAGAGATTTGCTACTCACTGACAAATGCTTTTTCTAATCTTAACTGTATGTACGTGTGTTCTAAAATGCAGACATTGTTGGGCAAGTAAGAAATGGAAGCCATTAGTAGTCATTTAGGGTACAATGGTGGGTACTTTGATGGTTTAAAACACTTGGGAATAGCTTGTCATTCACAAAGGAAAAGGTGCAGAATAGGATGAGACCCAAACTGTTGTTCCTTTTTTCCTGAGAAAAAGAGAAGTATTTCTGAAGCTATAGCCCCTTGAGAAAGAAGCTTACCTCAAGTTTACAGAATGTGCAGAATGTACTAGTAATCTAAATTAATCTTTTGAAATGGATATGTTGCCCCTTAAAGTTTATGGTTTCTGCCCAGACATGGTGGCTCACACCTGTAATCTTAACATTTTGGGAGGCCGAGGCAGGAGGATCCCTTGAGCCCAGGAGTTGGAGACCAGACTGATTAGCATAGCAAGACCTATATCTACAAAAACGTTTAAAAATTATCCTGGCATGGTGCTACATGCCTATAGTCCTAGCTACTCAGGAGGCTGAAGTGGGAGGATTGCTTAAGCTTAGGAGTGCAAGGTTGCAGTGAGCTATGACTGCACCACTGCAGTCCAGCCTGGGTAACAGAGTAAGACCCTATCTCAAATTAAAAAAAAAAAATGTTCATTGTTTTTTCCAAAAATATATTTACTATCACTAAAGAAAGGAAAATATTTGGTCAAATACAGAAAAAATATAAGCTGGTGTTTAACTTTCAATTCTAGAGTCAAAATTATTTTGTAAATATTTAGATGACTTTTTTAAACCTTCCACATAGTATTGATTTCCTGTCATTCTTCATTCAACTGTTTATCACTGATTTTTCTGGGTAGTACAAATATCAATTCACAATAAAGACTTTTTTCCTTTCTCATCTCATGAATGGTGTCCGAGGCAGAGCAGTTACCATACTTCCTACATATGTGCCATTTCTCCCTCTGTGAATACACTCTACTCTGTGTATGTTCCACAGATACTGTGGGTCAGAGTAGAGCCCTCCTTCCTAAGCCTCCTAATTGGCATGCCTTACACTCAGAATATCTTTGTTATTTTAACATGTGCTGATGAATTGAAATTTCTAATGGTGGAGAAGAAGCAATGCCCCCATTAAAATACATTAAGCCCCTAGTATCTAGTAATATCTTAAAACACCACTGCATCATAAATGTGAAAGCCAGAATAAGCCTCAAGTCTTCTCAATGTAGAAAGTTTACACATAATTACCCAAATCCAAAGGTTAGAGTACCAACTGCTTTCCCTAGAAGTATCCATTTAAGTGGCTAGACTATCAAAGAGAGAAGAAGGGAGAGAAAATCTAGCTGAAAGGTCACCTTTAAAAGAGTAATTTAAAAAGTTCCCCTCATGGTTTATATGAGGTCTCTGGCAACATATATAGGTTGAGTAAAAATAATCAGACATAATAAAACTTCTATCTTTAAACTTTAACCTAGGGATATAAAGCCATCTACTTGTGACTTAAGTATTGAATTTAGAAATTCACTCCTCCCTTGTCCACTTTCCATTAGTTGTGCTCATAGAGGCAGTAATAATCCAGACGGCTAAATCTATAGACTCTTCTACTTTTAACAGATTTGCAAACTCCCTCATATATTTTTAAAATTTTTAAAAAATTTTTTAATTATCATAAAAAACACATAACCTAAAATTTATCATTTTAGTCATTTTTAAGTGTACAGTTCAGTAGAGTTAGGTATATTCACATTGTTTTACCTTCCTTATACCTTTTTTTGAAGGTGGTAATATGCATTTTTTCCTTCACATTTCAGATGGTGAGGCCAAAAAGAAATATTGCCAATTTCACTTCTGCATATATGAGCTAATGACTCCATTTTAAAACATGCTTTCTGATTTTCTAACGTGTTCACTGCCAGTCATTTCAATAACCCTCTAAATGGGGTGAATTTCTAAATTCAATACTTAAGTCACAAGTAGATGGTTTTATATCCCTAGGTTAAAGTTTAAAGATAGAAGTTTTATTATGTCTGATTATAAGGAAGTACAATCAAAGTTGGGGGGCAGGAAGTGTAGTAGTTCCTGGTATCTCACTTTGACTCCTTCCTGCCTTACTTTGTTGCTTAAAAGAATAACAATAAAATAATATAATCAAAATTTAGTCTGCATAAATGAAGAATCTAAGTGGTTGACTACTCAAGGAAGAATTATGTTTCTAGCTAACAGACCATTAATTGGAATCAATTCTTCAAAGACCATAATTAACCAAGATATGTCTCTTTTAGAGGTAGGGAGGAAATCCTCCACCATTGGGCAAGGAGCTTCTTACCTTAGAAAGAAAAAATAAAGGCTCATCTCTGTACCCTAGCCTTGTGTAGACAAACACAGGCAGAGCATAATCGTGGCACGTCATGGTGGAGATCCTCATAGATTCGTGCACCCGAAATTGTGAGAAGCGCAAAATGTTTTCACTGTCTCCAAGGGATTTCCTGACACCAATAGAAGGATATAAAGCAGCACTGCTATTCCAGAGCCAAGAGAGCTCATTGTTCCTCAAAACTTCCTCTTCTGGGCATGACCCAGTATAGTTTGGGGCATAAATATTATAATTGTGGCAATCAGGATATAAATAATAACCCCAAAGGCCCTTGGGTCGGCTCTTAATTCCCAATTTGATGGTTTCCTTCATGAAAGCTTTTGCACTTTCTTCAAAGGTTGCTTTGGCTAAATATTCGATATCAGTAGCTGATCCATTCCTTTGCATGTCAGAAATAAGCTTTCTTGACTTCTGTCTGTAGACATCTTTTGTATTCCAGTTTCGGGCCCACTGTGGTCGCCAGTATTCCCAGTCTATAACAGCAAGTCCACTGAAATCTTCAGCAGGGATGTAGTAGTTAATGTCTTGGTCAGCTTTTTCCAGATGTACTTGCAAACTGATGTTCTGAGGGAGACCCCCATTAATGGGGACCCCCTCTGATGTATACCAGGGATAGTATCCCAATCTATTAACATAAAATATAGTGACGTTTTGCCCCCTAGCCTTGGCCAGTGGGCTTCCAGTCACCTGAAACATTTTCAAATTCAGTCTTAAATTATATTTTCTCAAACACTGATCTGTTGGAGCATTCCAAGCAGCTATAAAGGGTTTCCTTTGATAAATTGGAAGTCGGGCAGGTTTTAGAGAAGACATAGACTTCAGAATAAAAAAGATAAAGAGCCATGATGTGAGATGTACTGGTTGAACAACACAAAACCTTAATTGTCCTTCAGATAATAGTTTCATGATAAGATAAAAATCTTACGTTATCTTCTGCTTTGATGCACTTTGAAAGACCTGTGGAGAGATTTAATTTTCTATTAGTGATAATTTTGAGGAAAAAGGCTCAACTATTGAATGAATATTATTATTATACATTATATTTTTTAAGTGCATTTTACTTAAAGTCTTACAGAGAACTATAAATAAATTGAGGTATAGAAGCAAATGTAGTGACCTTACTTCTATTCAGGGGCCCACAGTGCAATTCAACAAACATTCATGGAGTATCAGAGCCTGTGTCCAGAAAAAAAAATGAATAAGTTGTGATCCTTGCCTTCAAGGAACCCATGATCAATAAAGATGTAAAATAATATTCACTATCACTTTGGAAAACTCATCAAATCCCAGGCATTATGCTTATGTGCTTTACAAATATATATCTTGTTTAATCTTACAATAACTGTGTAAGGCTTATAATTACATTTCCATTCTACAAATGAGGAAACTGAGGCTTAGAGAGATGAAGAGGTTTCCCTGATCATTGTCACGTTACATGGAAAGCAAGGCAATGTAAAATCGTAATAATAAAAATGCATAACAAGTGCCACATGATAATTTACTAGAGCAATTACTTCTTGTGGGGGTAGGGAGTAGATAGGAAGAGAAAGTGATTCAGTGGCAAAGAATGCCTCAGAGAAGACACTCAAGGTGAACCCGGAATATAGGTAGGCGCTTGGACTGTAGGAGAGAGAAGAAGATAGCAACTACTTTGTCAAGTTTCCTTTTTAGTCATCTTTTTGTAAAACGACTACAAAATAATTATTTTTCAAAGAGCTCATCAAAGGGTTTGATGGCATAAAGTCCTTACAATCTCCTATATTTGCCTATATATGCCTAATGCCTAGTGAGGTTAGGGTCTATAGCTGACATTTGTCCTTTGGCTGAGGGCCCAGGATATGGACCCCTTTCCTCTGTAGTGAATTCTGCGCCGTCTGTTTCTGGGTGGAACACATTAAATAAGCTAAAATTTCCAGATGCTTTCCCAGCCTTCCTTGCAGTTTGGGTGCTGGTATATGACAGTGGTCAGGCCAATTAGATGTCTCCTATTCTAGACTTTGAGGTGGGGTCTTGAGATTGGAAGAGGCGACAGTGTCCAGGAGCAGCCAGGAGGGCATCCAGACCCTGATGTCCATGGTGTTACTATTACGTGGCAACATTGTCCTGATGGGACAGCACTTTTCTGCTCAAGTAAGGGACATTTTGATTCAGTTGCTTACAACCAGGAACTCTGATTGATAAGAGGCTGTTTACACGGAATCTGGGGCTTTTGAGCGTTTCCTCTAGCAAAGCCATCCTGTGTGCTGCCCGTTGTATGTCATTATCATTTTTAACCACCAGGTGTCCCCAGCCAAACCTCATAGCATTTCTCAGGCCTGGGACACCGAGGTAAACAAAAATTTTGATTAGTTTATAAAATTCTATTCAAAGACATTTAAGAAGTCCTGAGTAAATGGATATACACAAAATAACAGTTTTTAAGAGCTATAGAGGTATATATTTTCATCCATTGAAAAAATCTGTACTCCACCACAACGCAAAGATGAGTAAGAAAGTCATAACATGTAACCAAAATGTTTGTACCCCATAATATCCTGAAATAAAAAATAATAATAAAAAAATATTAACTCAGAAGTATGATATAATATACTGAAAGTTTAAATTACAGATTGGAGAGAACAGTATATTCAAGGGAATTTAATTTTATGAGTGTGAAAGAATTGTGATACTCAAGACTGCCCTTTCTTTTTGGTTTTTTATTATAGTCTGCCCCAGGGTAAGAATAATGGATTTGTATAAGGGGTCATTAACAGTGGGAGTGGGAAAGCTTATCTTTACGTCTAAAATTCTTGTCAGAAGACTATACATATGTACAAAAATAATCTCCTCTGCCAGAACACTTCCTGCTTTTGGTTTTATTCAAAACATAGTTTTCAACTGACTACTGTTTCCTCCTTGGTCAGCCCCCTCTTCACTGCCACAAAACGTCCTCATTCATTTATTACAAAGTTACCAAGTGACTCTCTCCTTCTACCCTGGAATGTTACTATTCTCCTTATTCCAAGAACTGAAGGTGCCTGTTCAATGGCAGCTGGCAGGCATAGCTCCTGATAAGATATGTGTGAACAGAATGAAGACAGGCAGAATCCGTAAGTGAAATTCTGTGCTTGTCTTCTGCTTGCTGTAAGTCTTGGGTTTCTGCTTCCCACACAGCCAGGTCACAGTGCTGGCTGGTGCACCCTCTGTCGCTCTCCTAATTAAAACATGGCTTGCTGTCAGGATAACCCTCACGTGGCACCTTCCAGACACTTATCAGTTCCCCCACCATGCAATCTGTAGCTGTCTGTCTCTCTGTCTTCTTTCCTTCAGCAGGGAACCTCCCCAGGCCTGCCCTTACTTCATAACGCCGCTAGACCCCTTTCCCTCACCCCCCCCCCCCCATGCCATCAGAGTCCCCAGTGCTGAGCTCTGCCTGCATCTCAGCTGGCTGTTGTAGCACAGCAACCCGGGCAATTATCTACACATAACCGTGAGTCACCACCGTTCCTTTTCCTTCTCCCTTCCCTCTGCCATAATCTTCCCAGGGAGATTTGCTCCTTTAAACAAATCTCTAAGTGGTAGAATTTTAGGAAGAGTTGACAAGATATTGAGGGCAGGGATGATGAGTGAGAAAAGATTAACCTGGACTTGTCCCTTAAATTTTATCCCAGTTTTCTCTCCTCAGGAGCAAGATGTGTTCTGGGACCATATATGAAGGACCAGTTCCCTTCCTTCAACAGGGAAACTTCTATGAAAACATTTTGAAGGCCCATAGACCAATGATTTCCAGTGCAATGACGCATCCGTGAAAGCCGCAGGGTAGAGGGAAGTAGCTTTCTCCTCAGACTCCTCCTCCGGTGGAAGGAAGAGTCACAGTGAGGAAGGCTTACGTTGACCCTGGCGTCACAGTTCTAATCTTTTTGTCCCACTCAGAGGACTGTGACAAAAGCAGCACAATTATGGGGCCTATCTCAACTAGGCCCCGGGCCCTCACCTCAGTCCTATTCCTTCTTCCTGATGATGGAGGAGATCGTGAAGAAGGTGGGGAGGTTCCCTGATGGGAGACAGGACCACCGTGGATAGCTGCAAAGAAGCCTCTGTCCCCTCCTCATTCCTATTTCCCCTGTAACTCCTTCCCCAGTAAAGCTTAGTTGCTTGTGATAAATTTAAAATAAAAAGAGTAAGCCCCAGCATTCAAAAGCTGGCAGTACTAACATCTGGCCTGTATAATGCTCCCATTAGACAATCTCACAGAATGTCAAATTTAGACAAGTTTACTCTCCAACCACAATAAAATGAGACAAAGCAAGGCCACTTTTTAATTTTGTTTAAGCACAGAAACAAGATCACTGTGCAACCCACAAAATACCAAACATCCCTCTCTCCTGCTAAATGAATGATCACTATCCCCTACTTATTCCTATTTCCCCATCACTCCTTCCCCACAGAAGCTTAGTTGCTTGTGATAAATTAAAAAGAAAAAAAAAAAAGGAGAAAGCTGGCAGCACTCACAGCTAGGCCATATAATGCTCCCATTAGACAATGTCACAGAATGCTAACCTCAGACAGGTTTACTCTCAGACCGCAATAAAATGAGACAAAGCAAGCCCACTTTCTAATTTTGTCTAAGCACAAAAAAAAACAAGGTCGCTGTATAACTCACAAAATACCAAACGTCCTCTCTCTTACTAAATGAATGACTGCTATGCTTTATTGAATGCACAAAATTGCTTCCTTTCCAGTCTTCTTAAAAATAAACTTCAGTTTTGATATATGAAAATGACTGTTTCAGTATTACTTTTGCTAATGGTGAATTCACTATTATTCAGTGTGAAAGACTGCATTTTTTGTGAAGCAAGAACATTTTGCATTTTTAAGAAAGGCAACCTGAGAGAAAATTGTGTTTGTCTTTCCAAAAAAGTATATACTTAGTCTTTGTCTAAACGTATTATCCTCCTTTAGGACTTGAAATTTCTTGCAGCCAAGATCAACAGCTTTCTTGGAAAAGAACACAAAGTCTTAGGACCACATTTTGAATAAAATGTTCCCTCTGTCAACCTATTTTCAACTAAGCTCCCTAAAATAACATAATAAGTTGATTTAAATCTTCAGATTTCCAATTAAAGTTTTTGAACTAAAAAACAATCCAGTGATCTGTGAAATGTCAGTTAAGTCCTTTCAATGTCCATAATCAAGATTATAATTAAAACACTCTCCTTCACCAAAATATGACCCAGGCCATTGACTAGGAGGGCGGGGATACTAGTAAGGGTGACCACACAGAAACTAGGGCTGGGAGCTGAGGCCAGTGTCAGGCCTGAGGACCAGAACAATGTTTAAATAGGAGAGTTGGATCTGAATTGTCCAGATCCTAGATCTGAATGTCAGGGTGTAAGACTGGAGCAGAAGGGCAAGCATTTGAGAGACAAAAGATTTTGGTCAGATCACATTGTCCCGTCTGAGGTAAACATGGATTAATTTCAAATTCTGCCTCAATCCTGCCAGGAATGGCTTGGAAACTAGGGTTTGCCTGTCTTTGCAAGTAGCACTCATCTCTCTGAACAGGTATACATATTTTAGCAAGGTAAGAAATTGGAGCAAAGTGAAATGTGCAGGAATCGACTACAACCTGTTTGCAATGAAGAAAGGGGACATTCCTAGTGGAAACAGAAAATTGGAAATTTCTATCTGAATTACCAATGCACAAAACCTTTCACTTAGAAATTTTGCTTCTGTGCAATTCATTGCAGCATTGCTTGTCATTGTTTCAAAGAGTGGAAACAAATGTTCATCCTTAGGGGAAAGGTTAAATAAAGCACGGCCTTCTATACAATGGAATACTATGCACCAGTAAAAAATAATAAGGTAATAATAATATCTTCATTTTGATATGCACGTTCATGAGATATTAAAATATTCTTTAAAATATATATGTGTTTTACATTAGTCTATAACTATGCTTCAATTTTTTTAAAAAGTAAGGTGTGTATAGAATGTTGTCATGTTTCTAAGAAAGGGATATATATGTATATACACATATATAAATAATTTTTGTACTTAAAAATATCTCTGGAGAGATGTTCAAGAAATGGTTACATTGCTTGTTTCCAGGAAAGAGAATTGGCTGGCTAAGTGAGAAAACTGGGCAGGGGTTGGCTGAGATTTTGGGAGGAAGCAAGTTCAGTTGGGATTTTGTACTATGTTGCTGTAGTAGTGAATTCAAAACCATTAGTTTAATTTAAAAAACTGAAAGTTCTTTGGATATATAAAAGAAGACACAAATTGATTCTGACTACAGCATAAGGAATCAGTTATGGCTTCCTACGGAAAGTCACATCTGAGTTGGATTTTGTTACAAAGATCATTTTTATAATGTCACATGAGAAAATGCTGTGCTTTTCTGTAATCTAACAAGAAAAGCCCTTTTCAGAAAATAAGAAGGATTTTTTTTTTTAAATTGAAGTAACCACCATTAGCCAGAGCTGTAAATTAAGGCTCTATTCTGACACTTGGGTATTATGAGCTAATTACAGGTTGGTTAATTCCCTACAGTAAAGGAAAACTAATGGTGGTTAATAGTTTAATAGGTGTTTAATAGAAACAACTGTAGGCTTGAAGAAATTGACTAGTATTATTATGCACCACAAAATGGAACACATAATACCAGTATGTTATTTATTGCAAGTAGATAAATATGCTGTAAAGTCATAGGACTCCTCTGACTGTAAACATGGTAACACTAGTTACAACAGATAAAAGTATTTGAAGGAATTGAATAAGAAAAAGATGGTTGTTCTTTTTTATTTCCTTGGCTACATATTAGTTTTGATGATTTATCTAATTTGATATTAAATAACTTGGGAAGCAAGATTGTATGTTACCAATTAAACTTCCACATTTTTCTTAGATTTTCTTAAGGACTTCAATTTCATTTTATTTTACCCAATTATATACCTTTTTGATGAAAATCAACTTCTGACCTTGTTTTTTATTCTTTAATGTTTATGGCATTATTTTAATTTATTTTTATTCTTCCTCAGACTTTCCTTTTGTAAATCCTCTCTCGAATCTGATTGTTTTCTTTGACTTCTGTCCAACTACCCAGGTGTGTTTACAACACAAAATAAGGAAATCTCAGTGCAGTGTAAAGAAGCCAGTAAAGAGTAGAGGTCAAAATCTCATTCTGTGGAGCCAGTTACCATCAGCAGCACACTAGACATTGCTCCAGTGGCAGCCTATTTATATGATACATAAAGTATCACAAGTAACAATGATTCTAATGTGTGTCACATTTATTGAAGGAATTCTGAAAGCCCTGAAACAATCAGGTCAACCCAGTGTCATTCTAATTCTATCTGCTTACTATGTAAGATAGTTGCATGTAAGAGAGAATACGTGAGAGATATGGAAAGGAGGGTTTTATGTAACAGGTGAAATTGAGAATCAAAGCTATTATTAAGTTAATTCAAGTCAACATATGCTGATGACAGTACAACAGTTTTGTCTTTTAAGGTTCCTGTTTTGTTTTGTTTTGTTTTGTTTTAATGTAAGATTTGAAAATAAGAAAGGCTATAGGTTAGTTACTCAAGAGCTGGCAATAGAGGAGTGAGAGATAATTGAGTTTTATTGCCTAAACTATCTTATTCAACTAATAATTTTTCAGATGTTTAACTTTATTTTTTATATATGTAGGTACTGAAGTAAACATCTTTTTCCTCATTATTAGGACATTTCTTGACTTTAAGATTTTCTTCTCTTCAGTGAGTTAAATTACTTAAGATTTATATTTCTTGTACTGTTTTGGTAGATATTCTTTCTTTTCTGGAAAATCTAAATCTATCTATCTATATGTATGTATATGCAGATGTGTATCTATTTATCCTCTTCCCAATTACTTGCAGATTTTGTTTTTTGGTGTGCCTGTTCATTATTATCTCTAAATATTCAGTCACTTGAATAGTATTTGGACAGAAAATTTAAATCCTCTTTTCTTGACCAAAAATTATCTGCTTTCTGAACCCTTTTAAATGTTGCGTGTTTTTTAAAAACTCTGCAATACTAGATCCAAATAATAGTTACCTAGTACTGCCCACCATGGTAGGTATGATAACTGTAGATTGAAGTATGAGAAACACACTTCATTAAAGATTATGCAAAAATAAAATCTTGATCAAATAAATTCACTTAAACTCTAACGGAAAATATTTATGTCCACAAGTTAGCTTGAGGAATTCTTCACAACTATCAGTTATTAAAAAATATTAAAGTTGTGGCTTTCTTCTAAAGCCCTGTGTTCCTATGGCTTATTTGTAGTCAGTTTACTAACCTGCTTCGTGAAATGGATGCTATCTCAACTTAAGAATTGGGTTATGATAATCCAACATACTGCAAAAGCTGCTTTTCCAGGAAACTGTGCACGTAAAAAAGGAATGAAGCAAGCCTTGAGTGAGTCATTAAAGCAACATAACTTTATAGTAAATAACAAGTTAACCGAAATGTAACTTGTAACCATCAGTGACAAACGTGTTTTTTAGGGTGCTAAGTTCATAAAATCAAGCTCACATATTGAAAAGTATTGCATTTGAAAACTAAATAAAGTAAGGTAGACTAAAAAAGAAATTGGGTATTCCAAGAAATTAAAATTAGTTTTCTTCTAACTTCTTTAATTTCTAAAAACAATCTTTAAAATTTTTCAAACAGGAAAAAAAGTATATTTTACCTTTGCTTTTGTTTGCTGCTGGTCCTTTTGCCACCTGGTGCAAAGCAGAGGTTGAGTGGCAAAGGATGCCCTGTCACAGTTCAGAGAAACATGTTATTACAGAGGTGACTCAGTCCTCTGAGTTATACAGGAGGCTTGCATTAAATCTCTTTACAACCAAAGTTAGACTCTCTTAAAAGCACTTTGGTGTACATGACCATGGCTTTCTGAAAATACCCAATTTAAATTCACCAACATAAGAAAGAAGAAAGAAAACTTTGAATCTTTAGTTGAAAAATAGCAAGGTAAAGAAAACTGTGTATGTAAGATTTCTAAATTAAAGAGAAAAAAATGGGTCAAGTGCTTTGTATCCTATAACATATATTATTAAAAAAATAGATACTAATATGCTATGCTTGATGACAATGGAATAATTGACTGTTAGTGGGCATTAGGTACCAACCTGAGTAAAAACAACATGAATTTACTGAAACTAAGGGCTCAAGATGATGAGCTGAGCACATGTATTTATTTACTATGCCATTTTCAGCACATATCATTAGAAAAAAATACAATATAAAGCTGAAAGCAAGAAGGAGTGACATGACTCAAATCCTGAAAAAGTAAGAAATTTTTAAAAATTAAACAAACAAACAAACAAACAAAAACCATAGTAGAAAGTTTCTCTAGATGAGCTGTTCCTTCCATTGGAAAGAAAACCCCTAATATCCAAAAAATGGAAGTGGATAAAGGACAAATTATCAGGGCAAGCAATTACAATATTGCTTCCAGTACAGCAGAATCAGTTAGACCATTCGATTGCCTACAATATGTAGGCAAGCAGTAGAGACGTTTGACCCCAAGGTATTCAAATATAGAGAAAGCCCTTCCTATATAGGGTTCAGAGTTTGTATGTTAGGCCAATTACAAAAGCAGAGCTAAAATGGACATAGGATTTGTTCTGTAAAATTTGGATTCAGTGAAAAGGCCACACTCAAGGATCCAGAAGGCCACATATGGCCCCACGGCCACAGATTCCCTACTCCTGGCTGAGTCTTTCCAGTGGGCATGGAATGGATAAAAAAGGAAAGGCTGCTCAACCCAGGAGGGAATTATACTCCTTTCCCATGATAATTTTCTCCTTGCTTTGATAATTATGGGGTTCCCACCAACCTGCCTGTTTTCTACTTACATGGTCCAGATGAAATTTTACTTGTCAAAGTGCCACAGCCTCTTTCACAAAGTCTTCAGTCCATCTTCCCATTCAATGCAAGAGTACTGTTGAGTAAACATAACCAAACAAGTGTGGGGTGAGGGGAGCGAGCGGAATCCCTAGGACAGATTTTTCAGTTACTCTTATCCTTTGTAAATATAAATGGATGACCAAAAATCAGCACACATTTGATACAAGCCAGAGTATAAAAAGAGACGAAATTAACAAAGGGAACAATGGATCCAAGAGGAAATGGAACTGAATAAAATGTATAACAACAGAAATAATTTTAAAAATCTAATTAATATTCTCAGAGAGATTTAAGAAGCTGTTGAATCTACAAACCAAAGCAAAAGTACTATGAAAAAGGAGCAATCACATTACACACACAAAAAGAGTTCTTTAGAAGTAAAAATGAATGTCAAAATATGGTAGTGTTTTGGTCCATTTAGTTTTGCTATAACAGAACACCTGAGGCTGGGTAATTTATAAAGAAAAGATGTTTATTTAACTCAAGGCTGTGCAGGCTGAGAAGTTCAAGTGCATGGCCCTGGCTTCTGGTGAGGGCTTTCCTGCTGTGTCATAATGTGGTAGAGAAGGTCAAAGGGGAGGTGGTCATGTGCCAAGAGGCAAAAGCAGAGTAGTGTCCTGGCTTTTATAACAACCCACTCTTCCTGCGGGAACTAATCCAGTCCCACCAGATTCAGAACTTACTCACCACCTTGAGAAAGGCACCACGCCATTCATGAAAAATCTATTCCCATGACCCAAATACCTCCCATTAGCCCTTACCTCCCAGCAGTGCCACACTGGGGATCAAATTTCAACATGAATTTTGGTAAGGACAAATAAACCATAGCGTAAACCATTGCCGGTGGCAATCAAACTAGTATTCTAGAAAAAGAGATGAGTACATCTATTATACAAGCAAAAAAGACAAAAAACTTAGACTATATGAGAGGAAAGCAACACAGAGTACCAATATAGAAAAGCCAAGATTTATCTAATAGTAATTTTATTTTATTTTTTAATGTTTTTATAAAAACCTCACAGCACTTTATTTCAATCTTTATCCAAAAATGTAAAAAGTGTTAAAAACATGTAGTTTTGAGCTTCAGACACTAACCTCCAATCCTCATAGACAAGTAGGGAGAGAGGGTGGGTCAAGATAAAATTTGAGGTTCCTCTCACCCCTAGAGAAAAGGGAAGCCCCAGGCATGATGCAAGACCAGGACCCTGTGGAAAACAGACCCCTTTTCCGGCTCAGACCAAAGTCTCTAGAACCCAATCCCCATCCCAAGTTCTCCTCTTCAATGAAGAAGAAACATTTAAAAATTCTTGAAACTTGTCCAGGAAGATGGTGCGTGGCACCCCCAGCAGGCAGCTAGCTGACCTCCTTTTTGGCAGGAAGAATGGGGCAAAATTCACCGTCCGCGCCTCTACTCTCCTGGTAACAATCTGGTGCTGCCCAGCGATCCACACAGGGCCAGAGCCCGACTTCCAGAGGAAGGTTGCAGGAGTCTGGAGCGGGAAGCCATCCCCGATGGGCATGGTCTGGCAGGAGGACGTGAAGGCTGGAGCAGGAACAAGCTCCTTTGGAGTCATTCTTCACTCCTTGTTCCTCTCACCTTTAATCCATCAGCAAGTCCTTTTCAGTTTACCTTCAAAATATACCCAGACTTCTACCATTGCTACCACTCTGGTTCAGGTCACTATCGGCTCTCACCTGGATTATTGCAATAGCTTCCCAACTAGTTTCCCACAATCTGTTCTAAATACAATACACACACACACACACACACACACACACACCCCTACATACACACACACATATATGTATTTCTCACTATGATGAAATAAGATAGAAATTAATAATAAAAATGGGATACACAAAAATCCTAGTTTTTTAGAGGTTAAAATTATGTTCCCAAGTAATAATTTGGTCAATGGAAATTTTAAAGAATACAATTTCAAACGAATTAGAAAAATAATAACTGGAATACTACATATTAAAACTTATAAATACAACCAAAGTAATTCTCAGTGTTAAATGCCTAGTCATTAATGCTTTTGTTGACCAGGCAATCCATCTAATTGCAAGAGACCAGGAAACGTAGGGAGTGAATGGAATTTTGGATTCATCTCTGTCACAGCCTCAGGAACATGATTCACACACTCAGCCACCTGCCCTTGCCTAATTTCAGCTCTTTCTTTTCCAGGGTTGCTTTTAGATTCATGATAAATATGATTATTCTTTTTTAGAGATGACCTTACATTTTGTGGTTTGGAAAGAATATTGCAAGACCTTTATAAATATTTATTAAAGGCCAAATTGTAGTTCTAAGATCACTGTAGGCAATCTTTTTCTTTCTTTTTTTAAATGAAGCAGTGTTGATGGAACGAGGGAACACACCTACTCTTTCACTTGTTAAGAATAAGGCACCAAGCAAGTAGAAGGGTAGAGGCTCTGGTGATTGCACAGTTTCTACAACCACAGCTTACCTGTAATCACTCGGCCTTGCTTGGGAAGGTTTAAATACAAGTGACTTAAAAGGTAAATATCTCAATGTGTTGCAACTAGCTCTTCAACTACCATTGACAGGTTTCCATTTATAAAATTCCTATTGCATGACAGAGTCTTGAGTAATAGGAGCTTGAAAATTTGATTATGAAGACAGGGTATTTAAAACTTACTGTAAAAATTTCCTTCAGAAGCCGTCAATGTCTTTAGAATATGTGAGGAAGTAGCACCATCTGGTGGGTGAATATGAAAAGCAAATGGGGGAATTTGCTTATGGAGGAATGGGTAATTGTGGGCACTTCTTTCAATTATTATTAATGCCATAGGTGTAGTTAAGCTTCTAAATAAAAGTTGTTTCAGAGCTGTAGAATTGAGACCTGAAGGAACTAAATTCTCTTCTCAGAAAACAGGATTAAATAGAAGGTGTATGACTTTTCAAATTACCATTTCTGATTGATAGCTATTCACATGATAATAGCTGCCAGATAAATTAAAGCAGGCTCTGCTAATGATGAGAGGTTTATTTACAACCTGGCATTGTTATCACTAGAGAGCCAAGTGCCTTGGAAATTTTAGAAAGTTTACCTATGCTAGGCCAAGCCCCTTAGTGTAGGCCTCCAATTCACTCCGCACTTACTAGTAAAAGGCCAGCAGGGGGCCCTTCTTCACACCTATTTGTTGTCTAGTTTTAGAAATAATGGTGAGGTTTTTTTTTTTAATGACAAAGGCGAAAAAAAAAATGTTTTTTGCTTTTCAGCTTTCAGGTATTTGGGCCCCATTTACATGGATGAAGCTTGAGGGCATTACGCTAAGTGAAATAAGTCAGACAGAGAAAGGCAAATACTGTATGATCTCACTTATAAGTAGAATCTAAAAAAGTCAAACTGATAGAAGCAGAGAGTGGATTGGTGGCTGCCAGGGGCTTGGGGGTGGGGAAAATAGGGAGATGTTGGTCAAAGGGTACAAACTTTCAGCTATAAGATGAAAAAGTTCTGGAGATCCAATGCACAGCACAGTGCCAGTAATTAACAATACCACATTGAATACTTGAAATTTACTAACAGAGTAGATCTTAAATGTTCACATCATAAAAGAAAAAGATAACTTGTATTACCTTTAGTTAATGTATTAATTAACTTGACAGTGATAATCATTTTACAATACATACATATATCAAATCATCAGGTTGTACACCTTAAATTTATACAATTTTATTTCTTATACTCTGACAAAGCTGAAAAAGATTTAAATAAAAAATAAGAAAGATTTTAAAAAGCAACAAAACAAAAAAACCCACCATATAAATGCTCCTTCTTAAAAAAAATTCAATTTACAGACTTTCTCTCTTAAAAATTTTGTGAGAATCTTTAAGCCAAAGTGACAGAAGGAATTGTCTCAGGTCTGGCCAGGTCTGCCTGACTCTTGCTGCACCATCCTTGCTACGCCAATGGTTTTCTGTTTCCCATGAAGTCTAACCCTACACTGTTCTGTGTTTGAATTGCCACTTGGTGCCTTCAGTGCCTTTTAGGGATTTATAAATTGTCCTTATTCTTTGCATTGGCAAAATTCAGAGTTCATATAAATATAACTTTGCAGAGGCTTTGTTTCATTGCAATATAGTTTGCAAATAGTTGGCTTCCTGTTTTCTTATAAGTCCTGGGGAAGGTTTTTATTTATTTTCTTGGCCCTATACTCTTAATCCAAGCATCCTATCCTATGCATCTCTGTCACACAGCACTCAAGGAACTGGTTTTATTCTGCTACATTTTGTAAGAATCTCTAGCATGTTGGGTCCAAGCTGTAGAGAGCCCACCATGATGCGGTCCCATGACTCTTCCAGGTAACTATTAAACATTCCACTTGTAGCATTTCTGATTACTCCAGTCATGCTTATAGCATGTAGGCCACATTGATAGTATACTCCCATGTCCTGAGATGCTCTGTGTAACAACATGACCCAAGCAAGTTTAGGTGTTAGATTTCATCAGTTAGCTTGGCATAAAGACAAAATATATTTAAAGTCAACTGCCTAGAAAATACATCAAATTGTTCTTAAGCAAAGAAGACAAAGAGGAACTATATTCGCTGAGAGTTTATTGCATGGCAGGTACTAGTTGCCTTAAGGAATATTTTGGACCAGGTCAAGTTTCGAGCACAGTGTGAGGTCCGCTATATGTCTGCGTAGCACAACTTCCTGTTATAGAATGTTCCAGGAGTTTCTTGACCATTATAGAATGTTCTGAAACACCAGAACAGATGCCCAGACACACAGCTTGTTTTGCATGGCCCTAGGCTGTCTGCAAAAGAGAACTCAAATTGGGTTCAGCTGTTGTGTCCAGGCATCCACAAACCCGTCTAGGGGAGTGGGATCCCCTGAAGGAGGCTGGCCTGAAGGGACCTCAGAGCCAATTGGAAAAGGTCTGGAAGAACAGGCCTGAGCTGATAGGTCCCCGAATGTCGGAGGGAGCAGGGGATCATGGTAGCAGGAGACTGCTCTGGAACGTCCCTGGTATTGGTCCTTTCCCCCTAAGTACCAATGTGCTGTGGAAGGAGAAGGCTGGGATGTAAGTGATCTGTTTGTAGGGGCCTAACTATTCTTCTGAGAGAAATATCTCTGACTCTAGAGGAGTTTTCCTACTGGCCAGAGAGGGAGAAAAGCAAGGGATCAGCAGTCTAGGGGTGAGACAGGACATGAGAACAAAGGGACTGTGGGCAAACCTCACCCACAGGACCTCCCAGACAGAGTAAATTAACAGGAGGGGCTTCTATCAAAAGACTGAATTTTGTGCTAGTCAAGCAGGTGTCGGCTCAAAGCCTTTAGATTTAGGATATATTAATAATTGTATATATGATATCTACATGTTCTGGCAGGGAAGGCCTAAGGCTATATGTGTTATGTGTGTTTAACTCTCACAATCAATTCTGCAGAAGAAAAACTGAGGCCAGGTAAGGCCATTTACCTAAGTGTGCAGAGATAATAAGAGGCAGAGCCAAGAATCAAAACCAGAGCTGTCTGACTGCAAAAGCTAGGATCTTTCTTCCCACACCTTAAAGCTTTTCAAGATATGAAAAATTCTGTGGAGCATAACCAATAAACATTTGTAGAGTTCCAAATAATAATGATAAAAAGCAACATAAACTGAGCAATTACTACATGCTGTGTGATATGCCTGGGCAATAGTGTGATTTACTGAGAAATTGATCAGCATCTCAATTTTTTTTTCCTACTGTGTTTTCATCAGTGAAAGAATAATGTCAAGGCTCTATGCCCTTGAGGTCTATATTTCTCTTATGCCCAGAGTGAAAGTTAATAGTACTCATCTCAAAGCCCTCAGCCAATGAAAGAGTTAAATTAGACTATCCCAAAGGGGATGAAAACGAGGCTTTGGGAGAGCGGCCCAACCCTGAAGTTGTTTCCACCAATGGAAATGTGAAGAGGATTGTGGATTTCTCCTAGTGCTTGGACTCAGCACTCTCGAGGCAAAAAGTCCTTGTATGGAAACGGATGTTTGAATACAAACAAGAATTGGCCATTAATGTTCTGTCTTGAGCACCTTGTGTAAGATCTTTGTGCAGTCAGCAGAGAGGAACATTTTGAAGGGGTATCATGTCAGCCCACCCAAGGAGGCTGTCTCCAGTGTATAACAAACAAACAGTGCTCAACTACCATTGTGCATTTGGAAGACTGAGCTGTCACCCATGCCTGTGACAGTGGTGTGCAAAGTGGCTCTGTACATAGCAACCAAATGGAGCCAAGGGGGAAGTGGCCATCCCTGCAGACCAAGAACCACACCCTCCCCCATTCTCCTAGGAATATCCAAGCCCCAGGGATTTCATAAGCTCCAATGAAGACAACTACAGTTAGTAACTGGTATTGGACTTATCATTGAGCCTGATAAGTTGTGATTTGGAAATGGCTTTGTTTAGAAAGTAAAGAAATGTAACATTTCTTGCATCTTGAGTGACAAAGAGCTATTCATACCTTTACACAGAGAGTAACTCATTTTCTATTCACATAACATATTACTAAAGGTCTACTATCATTCTCTTTTTACAGATAAAGAAATTAAACCTTAAAGTTCAGCAACTTGCCCACACAACTGATAAAGCTTTCATAGTACGAAGAATTGTGGCCTCTCAAACTTGCCAACTTTTATGGAAAGTACTGCAGTACAGTTCATCCCCATGCCTTGAAAACTAATTCAAGGAGTCTGTCACCACAAACTACATAAACAAATTGTTACCCAGCATAAACAGGATATATAGCAGAATTCATTCTTTAAAAAATGTTTATTGATATTCAGTGATATGTAGGACATAATAGGGTTGTTCAGAAATAGGCATGTCTTAGAATTTAGTTGTATAGATAAAACATATATCAATAAAGGTACCTTACACTTAATTTCAAGAGAGGGTTACAGATAATAAATGCTATGGGAATTTGGGTGGGACCTAGTAGATAGTACAACAAAAACATCACTAGATAATCAGTAAGACAACATCAGTTCTAATTCTGACATCAGCTGTGCTATTTCCAGCTCCTTAAATGTCAAGATTTTAATTTTTTGTGTACCTCAGATTCATCAGTTGGAACCTGTTGATAGTAAGATGTTCCCTTCTTTCCTCACAGGATTTTTAACATTATATGTGCAAAAATGTTTACAAAACTTAATAAGCTATGTAAACAAATGAAAGACTTCATTGTTTCTCATATTGCTTTAGTGTTATGTCTTCATGAGTCATGATAGCTATGATGGTCAATTTTATGCACCAACTAGAATAGTAGAATAGACTAATGTGGATGGGTCTTACCCAGTCACTTGAAGCCTTAAGGGAAAAGACTGAAGTTCTCCCTCAGAGAAGGAATTCTATCTCCAGACTGTGTCAGACTCAAGACGGTGAAATAAAATCCTGCCAGAATTTTCAGCCTACTCACCAGCGCTCCAAATTTAAGACTCTCCAGCCCCCATAATCATGTGATCCCAAATCCTTAAAATCTGTCTCCTGTTCTCTCTCTCTCTAGCTCACTTGCTCTTGCTCTCGATCTTTCTCTCTCCAACCAAAAGGATGTATATACACACACAAACATATATGTGTATGTACATGTATGTGTATGTGTATATGCACATACATATATGTATTCATGTATACATCCTATTGTATATTGCTTCTATTTCTCGGGAGAACCCTGACTAATACAAAGGCTGAACTAACAGCTTACTTTGACAAGAGAAATGTGGAAAACAATGAAAAGAACTTCAGAAAGTACTATTTTACTTTCCATATATTTTCTGTTGGTCAAGTTTTGAATATTTATGAAGTAGCCAATAATAGTTTATATAGTTATTATAGTAGTATAGTTTATTATATAAACTATAGTTTATATAGTTATTATAGTTTATAATAATAACTTCCATTATTTCAATGAAATATGCACTTTATATGCCAAAGTAGGAAATATGATGACACAAGACTACTCACTGTTGTTTGGGGCAGCTGATTTGCCTGCTGTGGTCTATGTGTGTGTCATTGCTCAAGGTATTCTTTGCATTGGAATACCTTCCACCCCTTACCCAAATGGGCTATCGCCCATTCTCTGAGGCACAATTCAATGACCCTTCCAAGCTGAAATGCTCAATTCTTCTAACTGAAAGTGGTCACTACCTTTTCTGAACTCTATTCCTCTTACACTATCCATCACTTCATGTACTGAATTATAGCTATTTATTTGTTTGTGCTGTTTCCACCTCTAGAAATAATCTTCTTGAAGGTAGCATTTACTGATAAATCATAGTTTTTATCAGAGCCCACGATAGCTTCTTGCTGAAGATGTTTTGATAAATATGTGCTAGATAAATAAAACTTCACAGGCCATTTCAGTCTCTGGAGTTTAAGCCCTTCTCTTTAATTTGTGCTATAAAAAGTCCTATAAGTAATTTGTATCAGAGTAACTGTAATCTTTTATGTATGGTAGTGGTCTGGTTGTGAATATTTATTAGGTAGTGAAAGGATGAAAAGCAGTAGCATGAGGCTTTAGCTATCTAAAGAATGAGCTTGAAAATTGGCTTAAAATGCATTTGCAATGAAGGAATTGTATGAACAAAGGTAGTAAAATAGCACAGGCTTTGAAGTGTTCACTGGTGACTGCACAGTAACCAAGGTACTTCCTTGTTCTCACACCAAATGTTCTTGACATTTGTCAGTGATATAAACTGACTGCTAAATATGTAACAAAAGCAAAGTACAAGTATCTGTGTACCCATCAAATATTTTACTTTCAAAAATATTTATGTGCCTTCCATGAACAGTGTGTACTTTTCATCTAAATTCAGAACATTTTAGTAACTTCACAATATGTGAATAGACACAGTGGCACAAAGAGAACGACTTTTCAGGGGTTAAAAGTAGAGCTGAGATCTATTTTAGATACCAGAATTTTAAAATTCCAATTTAGCATGTTTGATAACCAATATTCTGTGTATATCTGGGAAAAATTAATCAAAACGATATGGTTAGAGAACAGAGATTGGTTCTTGAGTTCTATTCAACTAGCTTCCTATTTTAATGCCTCTAAAAGTCCCTAAGACCAGAATTACTCTAGAAGACAAGAATAGTAACCCACAATGCATTCAGTTCATTGAGCCCATATTTATGGGCTGATAACATGTACTATGTTGAGTGCTGGGGAGCAAAACTGCTGTCCTCAAGAAGACCAATGTGTATTGGGAGGGGGTGGACACACATACCAAGCCAACTGGTTAAGTCTTGATTGTTGCTTAATGCTACTTTTCATTTTTCCTGCTGTTGACTCACCATGATAAAATAAATTATGGCTTTTCCTGTCTTGCACCTGAAAAGGTGAAGTTTGCTCTCTCTTTATATTGCAATTGCCCCTCCCCCACTCAACAAACACGAACAGAGGAAGTTAAACTGTTCAGGCCCATTGAGGAAAATTGTACTTCCCCATCTCAGAAGGGGAGTGTATAGACGTTATTGTTTGAAATTGAAGAGAGGAGTGGCTGGGCCCTAGAAATGATTTCCTAAGGTGGGTAGGGACTTGGGTATTATTCCCACTCAGAATCCCAATAGGTGGCAGAACTTTTGATAAGAAATGCATGTAGGTAGCTGGAGACTTGATATGGCGGTGGCCTTGTGAGTCTTGGAGAAAGGTTGTAGGCTGAGCTGAGCATGGAGGAAGGGTACTCCACAAGCAACAGAGCAGCCTACCTTCACGCAAGCCACATGGGCTTGAGCAATGGGCCTGACAATTAGGCAACTAGAACGAACTCAAGTCAAGAATCCTCTCCTCCACATGATATAGAATGAGCTATGTAATGCCCCTGGGAATCTTGAGTAATGCTAAGGAAGGGCCTTTTAGTAATTAGTATTAGGCATGTTGACAAGAGAGTTCAAAGTAAAATACATTTTGATTTTTTAAAATAAAGTAATATGGCTTTTGCTTCATGCAAGTCTTATAGACAAAAGTCATATCTCTTACAGTTAAAATAGATATAGATATAGATATAGATATAAATGTGCTAAGTATCAAAATAGAGAACATACTGTGTGCTAGAATGGCTCATAGGAGAAAATAACTACCACATCTCCTACATTTTAAAGCTTGTTTGATCACTTTAGTGTTTCTCCATTGGAACATGTCTTAAAACTGATGCATATTTTTAATATTCTATTTGTTTTCCTTTGATTTGCAAAAAATAAGCTGATATTTTAGAATTAAGAAAGTATCATAATTCCCTGTATGGAAATAAGAGGGAAAGAAAGATATCATAGAGGAACTGATTTTTTAGTTGACTTGAAAGATGAGTAGTGAACAAAGTCGAGTAAGGACAGCATGTGTGGAAGTAGAAATATGTGGAAAAATCACAGTGAGTACAAGAAAACTGGAGCATCATTGGCAAGCAAACGATTTGGCACCTCTTTGAACTAAAAGCACTTGTTGAGCACTTATTTAGAGGGTATGAAAAATATTAATAAAAAATTTTATGTAGAAACAAATTGCTTTACTGATTGATATCTAGTAGTTAAAGCGTAGTCAATGTTTTGAAAAACATGTGACCACTTAGTTAGAAGCACATTCAGAGATTAAACTTTTAAATAAAAAAATGAATCCTGTTTCCATTAAAAAGTGTTATGGCCTGCATTTTGAACCTTGGGATTCTGGCTATTTATAACTGCTTATGTGTAAGAAAGCTCAGAAAGGGTAGGGTAACTCTAGCAAGGAGAGTTTTGGGTTTGGGGGGTTTTTTTGAGACAAGGTCTCAATTTGTGGCCTGGCTTAGAGTAAGTACAGGGGCACAATCATAGCTCACAGCAACCTCAAACTCCTGGACTCAAGGGATCCTCCTGCCTCAGCCTCCCAAAGTGCTAGGATTACAGGCGTGAGCCACCGTGCCCCACCTGATTGTTTTGTATTTTTATTTTTGCTCAAGGGCTTGCCTCTTTTGACTGGAATGGGACCAAAAATTTACATTTTGCCTAGGACAGCAGATCAAAGCCTACATCATCTGGCAATGTATTTTCAACATAACCCAAACCTGGTAGCACTTTTAAAGGTTGGCACACAGTGAGGCTGTCCCTGTGTCCCATGCCTTCATCCAGCTCTGAGTTCAAGGAACTTCAAGAAACAAAGGGGAAGGAAGTAAAGATGTGTTTGTGGGAGGAATGGGAAATGAAGGAGTATAGCACATTATTGTTTTAATTAAATACCTGACATACACAATCTCTTTTGATCACATCATTACGATATAGATATCATTACCCCCATTTTAAAGATAGTGAAACTGAGACTGAGGAAGTTAACTTGCCTTAGACAAGGTTAATCAAATAGTAAGTAGAAAATTGAGTGTAGGTCCTCTGAATTACAACTCATGTGCTGCCCACTACTCTGCACATACGGCACAGTGGGAGATTGTGAGAGATCTTTTTTTGTTTATTCAAAGAAATAAATATATTTAATTTTTCAATAATTGTTTATGACACAAGTATTAAAGCAAATGGAAGAATAAAAGTGAATTATCCAACTAGTTTAGATTAGAAAAACACCATTTCTCCCAAAAATCCCAGTAAGAGAATTTTTTTGTTTATTCAGAGAAATAAATATATTTAATTTTTCAATAATTGTTTATGGCGCAAGTATTAAAGCAAATGGAAGAATAAAAGTGAATTATCGAACTAGTTTAGATTAGAAAAACACCATTTCTCCCTTTGTTACACTCTATAGAAGCAGCCCCAACACAATTAACAGGATTCCAGTTGTTAAGGGTGGAGGTCACACAGCTCAGAATCTGACTTATTCTAAGATACGTACAGTAACAAGAGCAATAACCACATAATCCAACCCGTGACTGCCAAGGTCTTTCCCACATCCTGGAAGGCTCCTTGTTTTCAATGGACTTCGTAGCGGTTGTGAAAACTGGCAAATTCAAATCAAAGCAGATGTGGTTTGTAAAGCTCTTTATAGAGTTAAGGTAAGCAAATTTATTTGTAGCAAAACATGGACAATGAAAGTCCTTTGGGATAAAACTTACTAAATAACGCTGCTGAAACACTGTAAATTTTTAACCACAAAGTAATTCCCTAGTAATCAGTTTCAAATGCTGACAAGATTGTTTTCTTCCTGGCTTCCTATTTCCGACCTCTCTAATTCCCTTCTTTAGCAACAGTAAGAATATTCCAAAATAATTATTTCCAAGGACTCTCTGTCGGCAGCTGTGAAACCTCTAAACTTCTGTTTTCCTTTGGCTAGTCATTAAGTGAGGTCAGTGTGGGGCTTATGTCACATTTTCTAGTTGAATTAATCAGCTTCTCAACTGGTAAAAAAATGTAAGGTTCTGGATTACCAACATCCCAAGAGTTTCAAAAACCAATTATGATTTTGCTATTATGTACTATGCAAAAAGTCTGTGCAAATTTTCTGAAATACGTAGGTTAGACATAGTTTGAACTCATTTCTTGGATATCTTATTTTAAAAATCAAGACCAAACATACTTTAAAATACCAGGAAAATTATTTATTATACAGATGGAAAACTAAAAGATATTCAAACCACAAAATTAAAGTCCTTTTTACAAATGTGCTCTGTTGCTGTTACATGAAGACACACACACACACACACACACACACACACTGTCCAGGTACTCTCTGGAGGAAGTTCTTGCTAAAATAGGTAGACTAGATTATAAACACAGTTTATGACAGTTATTTTATTGAAAGGGAGTGACCAAAAGCTAGTGTGCCTGGTGATGATTCAGCATACCTTTCTTTGGTAGAGGTTTAACACACCTATGAAAGTTTCTCTTCAGGCTCTTAAAGAGTTATCTGGCTGTCCAGTACTAAAGGGTACTCACCCATGACATAAAATCTAGTAGTTAAAATCATGGGTCATTTCTTCAGTCTCCTTAAATAATATTTAAAGAGCCCTTATATTGGGGTTCCAATTATCTTTTTAACCTTATATTTGCCCCACGTCATCCCAACCTATTCCCAGCAGCACGGAAGGAATATGGACTTACATAGACTTTCTTGTCATTCCTTCTTTGTACAAACAACTCTCTGGGCCTAGAAATACTTACACTCCTTCTGTGTCTGTCAGCATTTTAATTTTCTTCAGAGCTTTACTTACAAAGCAGCTCCACAGTGAAATCCTTTTCAGTCATTCTGAGAATTGAGCAGTTCCGTCTATACACTTTAATAACACTTTGTTTACACTTTGTTCTATCACTTAACACAATCGTGTATGCTCTACCACTAGACTGATTCCACTAATTTTTATAGAATGCTGGTGATGTGACAAGAAGTAAAAATGAGATTATGAAAAAACAGTAAACAAAAAATAGGAAAAAAAATAAGTCCCTGCAAAGAGGAGGCAAACCAAGCCCGATATTTATGTGCAACTTGAGGTTACGGGATCATGTCTGAGTCATCTTTGCATTTGTTCTAGCCCAGGGCTTGATGTATAGGAGACATAGGATGAATATTTATTGAAATTAACTGAATTGAATCAGAATTTCAGAGCTGAAATTTCAGATCAGATTTCCTGATCATGAATAAAAGAAAAACATTTCCTTAAGCAGGTATCTGCTTGTGTCACTGCTATACTCTGGAAAAAGTCAAAGAGGTTATTATACATAAAGATTATACATTTATTTACATAATGATTAAAACATTGTAACTCCTCCTATAGTAGAAACCTATTAGTCAAGAACCTGGCCTTGAAAAATTCTGAATGTAGTTAGACTATTCTTAACTATGTTCTATGGGATATTAATATGTGTCATGGGAAAACAGGAGTTTCATGAGGAAATAAATTTAAGAAACATTAAGTTATACCAAGTTAAAACATGTTTTATTATAAGACTTCTCAGAATCCCAGTATGTGTTGTAAATTTCTGAAAGGGGGGATGGTCTATGATTCATTTTCCAAACTTAGTTGACCAACGAATCCTTTTATCAAGGAGGATTATATGAAGGGTCACCATGTAATTCATTGCCCAAACTGGGACACTTGAGGGTGAAAGTGAGAGCTAGTTAATAATTATGCCAGGCCAACAGGTGCAAACTGGAATTGTGCCAGGAAAACCAGGCTGTATGGTGAATCTAGTCATAGGGGATTTGTTTTCTTTGGAATTCACTTTGGGAAAAAACTAAATTCATATGGTCAATAATAAGCCTATTTTATGTTAATACACATCTTAGTATTTGTATTGAAAATACCAACAGGAAGATCATAGCTCATTAAACATAATGATATATTTTGCTTTTCTAGCTCAGAGATTCTCGCTATTTTTATACCTCTTTTCCTGAAACTATGTAATTTGAAAGATAGGGTTATATTGTTGGGGAGGAATAATACACAATACACTCAGCAGTTAGAAAGACGGTGGAAGAATACTGGCTTCTAGCCTGGAGGCCACTCCACTCAAAATACTTGGATTGTATAGGTCAACAATCTCTTCTTTCTTTTATATTATGGGTACTGACCACACTGTAAATGATTTAAAGTAGGAAAAGGCAGCAGTATCTCAGGCTTTGATGCAAGGGGGAAAAAGCTTCATACAGGAATCACCATTTATGAAGTAACTCAAGTTCTAGACTATCAGTGTCCATAAAAACACAATAAAAGTCACAATTTAATTTTGCAGGTTCCAATAGCCCCCTTAAAAAATTTTAAATAACAGGTAGAGTTAATTTTAATAACATTTTAACTCAATATATACACAGTGTTATTTAAATATACAATTAATATAAAATATTAATAGGATGTTTTACGTTTATTTTTTCATTACCAAATCTTTGAAAATCACAATTCTGACTAGCCACATTTCAAGTGCCCATGTGGCCAGTGCCTACCATATTGGAGAGAGAGCTCTAAAACTACTCTTAGACATTTTATATTTGGCTGTTCAGATAATTTCATATATTCTTAGGTGACAATTCTAAGAAGGCTATACATCTTACTGAAGAAAAATGAACAATGAAAATAGTAGCTGGTATTTCTTATATTCTTATGTGCCAGCCAGTGTCAAGTGTTTGATGTATATTATCTGATGTAATCCTTGGGCCTATGTGGTACTTACTATTTTTATCACTATTTTATAAAATAGGAAACTAAGGCTGAGGAAGAAGAAATAACTTGCCCAAGGAAGTTGGCTAGTAAGATAGGGCAATGTAGTACAGTCTATAAGAGCAAGGATGGTGATCTTGTACCCTAGTTTCAAATTCCAGATGAAATCCTTAGCAATATGATTTGGGCAGCCTATTTACTGAGTAAAAGCAATCAGCTACTATGTAAGGATTTAACACAAAACCTGTCACATATCAAGCTCAATAAATATTGGCTTTGTTGGTATTTCTATTATTGTTAATGTTGTTATAAAGAGGCAGAGCCAGGAATCAAACTCTGTCTGATCTTAGGGCCTACACTTTTAGTGAAAATTACATAATTTGCATCCAAGCAACATATACTGTATTACAGCTAATTCCAAAAAAATGCAATAATTTTACTGGTCATTGTATGGTAGTTTTTGATGTGTATTTGATATGTTTGTTTTTACTTTGCAAACTTCCCAAAGATGTTTTAAAAGGCCAAAGAAATAGATAATAAGTACTCATGTTTTAAAAATGAGCCAAGGTGAATCAGTTCGAACTCTTTAGAAGAAAGACATTATGTAAATCCAACAAACTACAACTAATGCAAGTTTTAAATAATTATGACATTTCAGGCAATTAAGCTCGATTCTCTCCTGAATCTACACCATTAAACAGTTTATCTAGAGATGGAGCCTTTAAAAAATTTTATTTTGAAAATGTTCAAACATACTCACAACAGAGAAAATTTTATAATGAATTCCCATGAACCAATTATGCAGCTTCAACAATTAACAGCACCATTTGCTTTCTTTAATACCCTCACCACCACCATTATCTCCATTGTATTATTTTAAAGCAAATTTCAGATATCATATTATTTCACCTTTTCACATTACATTATATACTCCCAAAAGATAAGGATGCTCTAGGGAAAAATCTCAGGCCTATGCTGAAGATGCTATTGTCCAAAGGACAGACTTAATCTGAAAATCTGTTCCAATTCTTCCTCATTGTCACTGTCCCAAGACATTTCCAGGAGTAGCACCAGTATCAGAATTCAATTTGATCTTGGACAACAGTTCTCAAACTTTTTCTTCTTAAGACCCCTTTGTATTCTCAAAGTTATTGAGGACCTCATAGGGCTTTGTTTTATGTGGGTTATATCTATTGATGTTTACTATATTAGAAATTAATGCTGAGAAATTTTTAAAAATATTTATTAATTCATTTTAAAATATTCTGGGTGTGGTATGGCCCATGCCTGTAATCCTAGCACTTTGGGGGGCCGAGGCAGAAGGATAGCTTGAGGCCAGGAGTTCGAGACCAGCCTAGGCAACATAGTCAGACACCCATCTCAAAAAAAAAAAAGAAAAAAAATTCATTTTAAAATAACAATAAAGTTTAGTTGAAATGTGGAATCTGGAACCTTATATAAGCCTGTTACATATTAGTATGGATAACATATTTGTATTTAAATAGCCCTATTTTCCCAAACAAAAGTAAACTAGTGAGAAGAGTGGCATTGTTTTACAGTTTCACAAATCTCTTTAATGTTTGCTTATTTGAATTCATTTGCTTACTCATACTCTACTTCTGCATTTAATTTATTGCAATATATGGGTTAAAGAATATGAATAAGTATAATTAATTCGGGTAAGAATCCTTGATATAAACCAATAATATAGGTGAAAGTTTGGAGATTGACAATCGAAGTTTAAAGAAGAATAGGATATTTAGATTGTGAAAGTTATCTCCCTACTGATTGCTTACGAGTTACAAAAACAAAACTTGTAATTTTACAGTAGAAAAACCTGTGGACACCATCTTAACCAAGCTGACATCACCAAATTGCTGACATCATGTGCTGCTGATGGGATGCCTGAGATCACAATATCACTCACCTGTGCTCCTGCCAGAAGATTCATAGTCTGCATCTCATCACTGGGAAGCTTACATCAAAACACCCTGTACAAAGCAGTTGCCCCAGACTCTTAAAAATATCACTGTCATGAAAGATAAAAGAAAAAAAATGCTCAATTAAAACTCAATTAAAAGAAACTAAGAAAGACATGTCATTTAAGTGGAATGCATGATCATGAATTGGATCCCAGTCAATTGGCAAAATTTAAATATATATTGTATAATAGATAATTGCATCGAATTAGTGTTAAATTTTATGAATTTAACCAGTTTTTTTAATTTTTTTATTTCAGCATATTACAGGGATACAAATGTTTAGGTTACGTATATTGCCTTTGCTTCACCCAAGTCAGAGCTACAAGTGTATAGCTCCCAGAGGTGCACACTGCACCCATTAGGTGTGAATATACCCATTCCCTTTGCCCCCTTTCCTTCTGCCCGACACCTGATGAATGTTATTACTATATGTGCACTTAAGTGTTAATCAGTTAATACCAATTTGATGGTGAGTACATGTGGTACTTGTTTTTCTATTCTTGGAATACTTCACTTAGTAAACTGGGCTCCAGCTCTATCCAAGATAATACAAGAGGTGCTAGATCACCATTGTTTTTTGTGGCTGAGTAGTACTCCGTGGTATACCTATACAACATTTTATTAATCCACTCATGTATTGATGAGCACTTGGGTTGTTTCCACATCTTTGCAATTGTGAATTGTGCTGCTATAAACATTCTAGTGTAGAAGTCTCTTTTATAGAAAATCTTTTGTTCTTTTGGGTAGATCCCTAGTAATGGGATTGATGGATCAAATGATAGTTCTACTTGTAGCTCTTTGAGGTATCTGCATATTACTTTTCACAGGTTAATCATTGTTTTATGATTTTGTAAGAGATTATTCTTAGGAAACACTTAGGAAATGTAATGTCTGCAACTGTCTCTCAAATGATTCCTGAAAAAGTTGATATGAATAGGTAGTAGATAGATATAGAGTGACAAAGCAAATGTGGCCAAAAAACCCACAATTGATAAATCTGCTTGAAAGGTACATAGGAGTTTCTTGTGCTATTCTTACAAGACTTCTGTGGGAAAATTATTTTGAAATAAGTAATTAAAAATAAAAATAACAATTTAGAATTTTAGAAATTCAGCTAATATTTCTCCTGGTATAAGTTAACAATGAGTTATAGAAACAAACAAAAACATTAATGAAGAAATTTGCCCTGATCCTTTTCTGAAATTTTCCATTTCTGAAACATAAAAGAAGGAGATGGAAAAAATGAGTTCATGATGGAATTAAAATAATTCTGTTATTCCTTAGCACATTTTCTAAACTGAATACTTTGTTTATCAATACAAAGTTCTTTTTATAATCAAAATGTACTTATCTAGGACACAATCCAAAAGAGGCTCACAGTTTTATGGAAATAAATAATCTTTTTAAATTAATTCAAATCAACAAGTATATAGTGAAATCAAGTGCTAGCAATACATTAAGCACCTGGAAAAATGAAAAATAGAAACACAGAACCTATCCTCAAGGAGTTCATAATTACATCAAGCCAAAAACTTTTGCATTTGTGAATTAAAAAGTAAAATAAGTGGCATATAATTTAGTGCTCAAATGCTATGTCTCAGTGAGCCCTGTCCAACAGAAGTATAATGCAAGCCACACGTGTAATTTTTAATTTTCTGGTAGCTACATTAAAAAAGTAAAAAGAAACAGGAAGTTCATTATAGTAATATGTTTTATTTAACCCAATATATCAAAAATATTATTTCAACATATAATCAATATAAAAATGATTAATTTTTTACATTATTTTTTATATTGTCTCAGAAATCCAGTGTGTACTTTACACTTACAGCATATCTCTATTCACACCAGCTACATTTCAAGTATTCAGCAGACACATGTGGTCGGTGACTACCATTCTGCACAGAGCAAGTATAAACCATGGTGGGAGAATTTCTCCCATAAAAGTGACACAATGACAGTGTATGGCTTAGAAATAGTCTCATCATCCTGAGGATGCAAATGAGTTTTTGTTAACAGTAATTACTCAAATTTGGTTAGCTTGTTATTCTCCTATGTATTTCATAGGACAATGGTCTGTTTCAAAATTCCTTCACTGTAATTATTTTTGCAGAGTCTCCAGGAATATCCTGTGTGTGGTCACAACCAATCCTTTCACCAACTTTAGTTGAGAGATCATCTGAAGGGATGCATCATTGCTGTCGAAAGATATGTTCCCCGGTACCTCCCACATCTGCAGTTTAAGGATCAGAAAGGGCACGACATTTCACTCCCAACTCATCGTGCTGGTGCTGAAACGTGTGCTGCTCCAAAAGGTAAAAAATATCTCTCTCCAAACCTCATCTTCACTCATGAAAACAGCGCCTTCAGCTTCCACCTCTCTCCAAGGGGTTCTGATTTAAAACAAGATCAAGAAAGAGACATGTTGCCCTCCATTGCATTTGTTTCTAGTTCCCAGGCTCCCATGTATAAAATTTCCTCAGACTTCCTGCAACCCCAAACAAAAGTCCTCATGACAATTAACCCAAGGAAATCGGGCTCTTCTTAGGTTTGTCCTACCAGTTTCCAAAAGATTCCCAAGCATTCCTGAGTACCAGCAGTAGGCCCCAATCCAGTTTGAAACTGAGATCTCTGCCATGTAAGGATTTACAGGCAAGTTAAGATAACTCGAATGCAGAGACATATAGAAATATATCTCGCTTTGTATAGTAAACATTGTCTTGAAACTTTTATATAAATTGAAAATGTGTAAATTAATTTTATTTTAAAATGGATTAGAGAATGGTTAAGTGTTGGGTGTGCCTGTGAGAACCTCTTTGAATCTGATTCCTCTCGTTTTCCAGATGAGTAAAGTGGCCTGGCCAGTATGAGCTTGCAAACTGGAGGTACATGGTATTTCCTCTGTTTTTCCATACAGCTGCAGGTCTTCCAACTTCTGGGTTAAGGGGTTTTCCATTACGCCAGTTGCCTAGGGAAGTTTGCTATTTTAAAGATTCATCTGGAAAGTGATCAGAACTTTTGGAGTGTCATTTAACAAGGAGAAAAAAGAGAAAACAAAATCCAGAGATTAGAATCAAGAAGGCTAAATCTAAGTTTCTGTCACAAATGGGCTGCACGCAGCATTTTATATTATACATGGCACAAAGCAGAGTGACTTTGGTGTATTTTTGGTCTTATTCCAGATACAACAAAGTCATTGGTTATTTTCTATTTATAATTCTGGTATGGAATATAAAACATAGATTCTCATGGCATTTAAAAAATGTATAACTATTTTCTTAAAATATTTGAGTTGTTCTCCCATTCAATCATTCATGCTTTCAAGTGCTTATTTTGCACCTACAGTGAGACAAGAACTAAGCTAGGCTTCAGGTATACAAAGTACAAAAGACCTTTTCCTTGCACTCAAGTTGCTTGTAGAGGGACAGAAAAACGAGAAGGCAAGCAATTTCAATATTGTCTATGGGAAAGGTGCTCAAAGATGAGATACCTAACCTAGAGAAAACTTCCTGGAAGTAGGAAGATCTAAGCCAAGATACTAAGTATGAGTTGGAATTAGCAAGAAAAAGGGTGGTAAAGGAGGTGGGAGATAAAGAACATTGAGGTGAAGAGTCAGAAGGGAGTGTCTCAGAAGACCCAGAGGTGAGAGAACACATGTTCAAGGAACTAAAGAGTTTCAGGGTTGAGAATGGCAAGAGATGAGGCAGGTGAAATATATGTGAGTCAGATCAGAAAAAGACTTAAAGAATGCTAATGATCTAGACCTCATCCTGGGGGAATGGAAAACACTGAAGAGTTGTTGAGTAACTTGTGACAAGTCTGATTTGCATTTCAGGAAGATCCTCTGCTGCAGCATTGACTATGAATCAGAGGAAAAAGAGAGATTCATTAATTAGCAGTTGCAGCTATCCCAGTAATAAAAGGTAGCCATGGGATCTAGGGTGATGGTAACAGAGAAGGACTGCTGAGAACAGCAAAGGACAGATTTAATGGCAAGAAAAGGCAGAATTGACAGGATTTGGTGGCCAATCGTAGGTCAAGGCAGGGGGAGGGGAGCATACCACACTGAGTGAGCAAAGCACAGGGGCAAGAATTAAGCATGTGAGGTAATGTCGTATTCACCCTTGATTCCCCTCTGCAGAGCAGACCACCATGCGGGACAGAATGTGAAAGAAATGTTTCATGGATAGATGAATGTGGATTTATTGATTGGCTGACTAAATGAAATCATTAATTAAGAAATCAGAGAACTTGCAGGAAGAAGTTAAAACAAAAAATGACCATTGCTTAAGAAGAAGAAAGCTCAGTTTGAACAATTAAAAATTCCCATCTAGGTGGAGATTTCTTTGATATCTGAATCATGAGCTTACAGGATTTAAGTAAAGCAAACAGTAACGGTTGACTCAAACAATGACTTGGTTGCCGTAAGAAACACATGTGTGCACACACACACCCTAATGTAAACTGGAATTGTTGAAATATCATGTAGGAAATGTATATTAAGTAAAAACATTCTATGTGGTAAAATTTATCCAAAAAAATATAGGTTCACTGAAGTTATTCTTTTTTGAACTACTATAAATTGAGCAAGTATAAATTAATACAAAATTTTAAAATCAATAATGTAAATTCAGATAGTGATCAATTTATACTTATCTCAATCTTCCATAGAAAAGGAAATAATTAAAGAGAATAACAAAGAAAACATTATTCCTAAATAGGTAAGTATTAAATAACTGAGATAGTAAATATTTATTTTTTAAAAAATGTAGGACTAGGCTTAAATCTGATAAACCCCAGTTTGTATGATTCTTTCCTATTTAAGTACACAGATAGAAACTCATACAAGAAGAGCACATGGACTATTTGTGGCATTAATAGCAAAAACTTCTTAATTGACTATAAAATCTAAAGAAGCAAAGAGTAAATCTGAGCAAGAATCAGGAAAAAAACTGAAGACTTCCAGTAGCTTCCATAGGCAAGAATAGATTTAAACCATCACAAACATATAATAATGGAATACTGGTTCCTATGACTTAGGAAAAAAAGAAAAGAAAACCAAATTAAGACAGCTAATGATTCTTAGGAGACACTGTGGTGTGTCATGAATAGTTGGCACTATCAGTTCTTTCCACGGGTGTGGCCTGGCCTGCCATCAAATTCAGTTTTTTCACTCTAACATCAGCTGTCAGCTTCATTGTCCCTCACTTGGCAGATAGCCCTCTGCGCCCTTTGATCTGTCTACCCCACCCCACTTCCTTCTAACTTGAGGAAGAAACTTCCCATGTAGCTTTCATCAGCCAGAGCTTGGCTTAAAGATAATTTTCTATAATTCCCTTCCAAAGATCCCTCATTTTCCACTGGTTTCATTGACTATTCCACAAGTCACAATTTCTTCACCACACAAATCAAATAAATGCACTGCTTTGTCCCTAATTCTTAGTTTCAGTCTCAGTTTTTTGTCTAGTCATTCATTCCCACCACTAAGATGAAGGACTTTAAAAAAAAAAAAAAGTAAAAATCTTTAGTCTCTGGGTTTGAAATTTTGTACCAAAAGCATTGTTTTTTATGGTTGGAAATCCTATTATTTGTGCATCAGCCTCTCAGATGACAACTGTATCTAGATATCAGAGTATCAGGTGTCCCAGGTACCCATGATTATGTTCTTTCTACCCATCAAGATGCCCCACTTTTAAAATCTGGAGCCCTCGTGCCCAGTATTGCCTGAACCATAGCTGGGTTCTATCCACCAAACACTCTGCTTCCAGTCTTAGTAACTTCTCTCCAAATCCAATTGTATTGTCAAGGTTCTCCAGAGAAACAGAACCAGTAGGAGATAGGTATATATATCCAGCCTTCAAACTTGTCCTGAATTACACCAGCTTTCCTGGGTCACTAGCTTTTTATATATAAAAAGCAGATTTATTATGAGGAATTGGCTCATAACTGGGGAGGCTCAGAAGCCCCATGATCTGCCCTCTGCAAACTGGAGACGCAAGAAAGCCGATGTAATTCAGTCTGAGTTAGAAGGCCTGAAAACTAGGGGAGCCAGTAGTGTTAATCCCGGTGTGAGGACTAGAGAAGATGAGTTGAGACGTCCCAGCTCAAGCAGACAGGAAGGAAGCAAAAGTGGTGAATTCCTCCTTCCTCTGCCTTTTGTTCTATTTGCAACAGATGGAATGATGCCCGCCCACACTGGATAGAGCAATCTACTGTACTGAGTCTATTAATTCAAATGCTAATCTCACTCAGAAACATCCTCACACCCTCAGAAATAATGTTTCACCTGCGCACCCTGTAGCCAGTCAAGTTGCCACATAAAACTAACCAACAAACAAGTAATTGGTACAAACTATCCATAACAAAAATGCCAGGATATGATAACAACCAAAATGTTCTAAATTGCAACCAGTGTATTAATACTGTCAGGGAGGTGACACAATACAGCATAGTTCCACCACTGATAAGCAGAAGAGAATAACAAGCTGGGTAACTGAAATCAAATACAAGTTCAAGTATAAGTAATAGCTATGGAATTATGCAGGAGAGCAGCAACTGACAGATTTCCCTGATATTCAGTAAGGATGATTTCTTTCTTTTTTAGAGCAAATTAACTATGAGTCCATGAGTTATAGATAAAGAAGTACAAGCAATATATTTATAAATTTCACCAGTGGCCATACAATAAGGATAATCTTTATGTAAATGTAATAAGGAGAGAAATGTTGGTCATGGAAAGAGGTCATGGGCAATCAACTGGGCATTTCACCATCAGTCACAAACAGGATCAAAAATAAGATGGCTTAGCTCTCACTATTAATGTCAATTTATAGTTGTGCATCTACATCCACATGTACATATATTACCATAGTTCTAGGCTGGGGAGATAGAAAAAAATGTTTCTAGAAGGACATTTTTTGTTGTCACAATAGGTGGTGCTACTGGCATCTAGTGGGTAGAGGCCAGAGATGTTGCCAAACATCCTCTAATGCACAAGACAGTCCTTCAAAACAAAGGATTATACAGTCCAAAATACCATTAGTGCTAAGGTACAGCAACACTGATACGTAGTTATTGAAATCTGTATACAGGCAGACCTCATTTTGCATGGTGCCATGTTGTCTGAGATTTGATCTCTGTAAAGAGTGTGGAAACAATTTCAATAGGCATGAGATCCATTTAACATGGTACCATGCAAAGCAAGGACTACCTTTATTTAGTTGTCAGTTGAAGCTGCACTATCCATGATATTATAGCAAGAAAGAAAAAGCATTTTTAAAAATAGATCTCTTCAGCCTGCTCTTCCCAAGGCAGAATATTTAAATTCATGATGTCTGCAACTGGACTTCTCATTTTCTTTCTAAGATCTCTCTTCTTCACTATCTTTTTCTATTAATGGTGTTACAGCAAGTGTTACAGCAGGTGGTGCTGAGGACAAACCAAGCAGCACACGGAGAGTCGGAGAATCAAGGTTTATTTGCCAGCGGGTTCAGAGGGGTCTCGCCACCAAATTCTGAGCCCTGTCTACTTGATTTTTCCCACTTTTATTAAGTTGAGGTGGTCCTAGGCATTGGGTCTCAGGTAACTAAGGTAATAGATTAGTTGATGTGCCAGGTAATAGATTAGTATTATGCTGATGCGGGTCTTCCGTGAGGGGTGGGGGTCTCAGGTGGCTGATGGAGGTTTTCCTTATCAATGGAACTACCACTATCTTTTTCTCTTCTTTTTCCTTAAGCCCCCCAATAAATTACCAAGACCTTGTGATTCTATTCCTACTATATTTACCACAGCCATCTCCTCCTTCATATTCTTAACACCACATCTCTAATCCATATCTTCCTTTTACCTTTCACAGACTACAACAATAACTTCATAATGAGGCACAGAATCTCTTTTTAAGCATATGTAATATGCTTTATCCATTTTAAGCCTATGTAATAAATGAAACCTGTCTACTAATAAATTACTTTCCTTAAAGCACGACCCTGATCATATAAATACTTTGCTTAAAAAGTTCTGTTACCTCTCCACTGTCTACAGAAGAATCTAACCCCAATGTATTCTAGTTTCATGTCTCAACACTCCTCTACATGACAAAGGCCCCTCCCGAGCAGGATTACAGCACTTCCTTATGTGATTACACCCTGCTCTTCCCAATCTCTGGGCCTTCCCTCACACTGTTCACCTAGCTAGAAACCTCTTCCCTGACTCATATCGCTACCTATTTTTCCAGAACTGTCTAGCTTTAATTTACCTTTTCTACGAAGTTTTCACTAGAACTTCCATGGTACATTTTTAAGTTAATATCCCACTTAAGGCAATAATTTTCAAAGGCCAGTCCACAAACTATCAATGACAAATCTTTTTCGTGTCCGTGATAAAATGAGATAAATAAGATCAATATAGTGGATTTTTTAATAAAGGTATATTTATTCGGTTTAAAAAGTTGTCCTTTATTCTGACATTATATCTATTTTTGTATTAAAATACCCTCTCTCTTTAATGATTAAGCTAAAAAAAAAAGCCTTACTTGGCAAAAATAAAAGCTGATAACTACACGTTTGTCATCTCAGTTTTTCAAGGAAATTTCACTGGTCTGTGAAATCCAAAAGTCTGCATATCATACTTTACTTATAATTCTTTTTTTTTTTTTTTTTGAGAGGCTGTCCTGTACATTATAGGATGTTTGGCAACATCTCTGGCCTCTACTCCCTGGATGCCAGTAGTACCACCTATTATGACAACAAAAATATCTCCCTGGGGGCAAATGGTCAAGTTTTAGTAAATGGTCAAGTTTTTTTGTTTTTATGTTTTTCAAATCTCTTTCCCTTATGGATTTGAAGTTGCTATTATCTAGCAAATTATTTGCAAAAGGACTATGTAAACTGCAAAGTAGAGAGATGTTTGCATGCATAATCTCTTGTACTGGATTGTTAACTATACAGTGCACACTGCGATGCATCACCCAGATCCTCCTTGCCAGAGGACTTGTTACCCCAGCTGCTGAGAGAGCTGTCGGCAGAGCCTTCAGCTGCCAGGTGCTTCAGGATTGCTCCAATTTCAGAGAGCCACCTCAGTCAAAGTCATGCCCTTTTCTTGGCAGCTCACACCCAATGACTCATTGACATCATCTTGAAAATGCTCAGAAGGGCCATTATAACTCCAAAGGTTTTCCTGGACTGGGTAGAACTGTTGCCTGGTCTGCTCCACAATTATTCAACTTTTCCTTCCGCCTATTCCTGCTTCCTTCCCCTCTCTTCCTCAGGTATAGATCCCATGGAGTCTCCCATACACAATCTACTAACTCCATCTGAGAGTTGGCTTCCTATGGAACCCAACCTGCTTTATTAATTCTTTAAAATCCAAAACTATGTTTTTAATCTTTATATCCTCCTAAGAACTTTACACTGTATCTTGATGATGGTAGATGCTTGATGAAATAAGAGAAGTTAATTAAGGTAGACCGTTTTGCTTGAATGTATAATTCTTCTTAGGAAAAAGAAAAAAAAGATGACTAAACAGACAGAGTTAATAAAGTCATTATTTCTGTTTCTCTCACTGTGACTATATCACAAAAATTCTACTTCAGTATTGGTAGATTCTCATGTTGGATTTATAAGCTGACATGAAATATAAAATTTAAAATTTCAAAATAATATGACATACACTTAGAAAGACTCATATATCTACAAACAAACAGACACTAGCATACAAAAAGGAAATTATTAGAAGGAAGAGGAGGCTTGTATACATCTTACATGGGACAGAAGAGAAGGCAACCTCATTTGCCTGGTTTCATCAAAAAAGGAACTGGTGGACAATCTCCTCAGCTAACCATCACAATGAATCAGCTCCATTTTTGGTTCCAGAGTAACACCTCTTAACACTAAAATTTCAGGGAGGGAATTGTTTGCTTGGCCTGACTTGGAGCACATGCCCAACTGTGCAAAGACAGGACATCTGGATCAACAATCCTACCAAGACTACATATAACAGGAGAAGAGGTAGCTCCTGAAATGGCAACTGAAGTGCTATTATAAGGGTGGTGCAGATGTACAGTACACGCTGATGAATCTGCCTGCCTTACACAAGTCTATCAGGTGACATAAGCAAAAACATCCTGAGACTCATGGTCTCAGGATGAATCAAGGAAATAGCGTAACAGCCATTGCTAAGTGTAACCAAAATGCCCTTTAGTTTTACATATTCAGGAGTACTAAATAAGTGGAAATATCTTAATAAAATAGACGGATAGACAAACCAGGAAGTAGAAAATATAGATACTTAAATTATATCAACCAAACCTATGAAAATAAAGTGAAGACAGATTGCTTAAATTATTTGAAGTTTTTTAAAAATGGAGGTCTGATCATAAATGTTATTTATTTTTGCTGTAGCAATATAATTTCACAGCACCTATAATTCTGGATATATTAAGTGGCTGCCCAATATGAGATCACTTATTTTCTTATTCCTTTAAAGTTAACCTTAATCTTACATGTTTGGTTCTTTTTTAATTTATTTACATATCTTTGTGGTAGGATTGTCAGACAAAATACAGAATGCCCAGTTAAATTTGAATTTCAGATAAACAGCAAATAATTTTTTCATATAAGCAATCCCAAGTATTGTATAGGACATACTTATGCTGAAATTATTCAGTGTTTATTTGAAATTCAAATATACCTTGATGTCCTGCTTTTTCCCCCTTAAATCCAGCAACCCTACTTTGTGATACATATTCAATGTGTTTGATGTTTTTGGCAATCATTTATCCTACCACTGGGACCCACACTCCTCATTTCCTTAGAAAACTAGGTATCTCACTATTAACATACGTGGTGTAGATGGAACTGACCCATCTCCCCTAAGTACGTGATCCAAGCTTTATCAATCAAACTGCGAGGCCATGCCACAGCGATTGGTTTGGTCAGACCTATAAGAGCAGACTAAGACTTTTGCTCTACTTGTGGAAAAGAGGAGTTTTTTGTTTTGTTTTGTTTTCTTTCCTTGTTGTTTTTCCTGACATTATTGCTAAGCTGGTTGGTGGTATGTCCTGGAACTGCAGGAAGCCAGCACATGGACAGAGCCTGCCAAGATTTGTGGCAACATAGGATAAAGCTGAAGGATGAAGAATGAAAAGCCAAGAGACCTACTGAAGTCATTGAGCCCTGGATCCAGCTAAGCCTGAAGAGGTATACCTTGGACTTTTCAGTTATGAGAATGGATACATCCAATTCATTTTTTTAAACATAAGCTAATTACACATAAATTTCTGCCACCTGCAGTTGAAAGTTCCTTTTAGAAAAGATATTGTGAAGTAACAAAAGGCATATACAATAAAGTTATTAAATAGAAAAATCAGAACCTAATATAGGAGGACAAAAATGAGCCAATCCTAAAGGTTAACATAGTTTAATATTTTCCAGTGTATATGTGTACTACTGATAGTACATGAAATGATTTTAAATAGCACACAAATAATTTTTTAACAATTTAATATTATTTTAATGTGAATTAAATATATAGCTAGTACATCACACCCAAGTGTTCTTTTAAAATATATTTGTTAAAGTAATGAAATAATTTTATTAAAATTGGAATATAAATCATTCTTCTGGAAGTATGAGGATATGGCAAATATCATGAAGTGTTATGCAAATGTCACCAAATTTTGGAAACATTGACATGATTAATGTGATTATGCATCAAATTTTGTCTGAGTATCCTAGTAGCTAGGGGTGGGGCAGGCAATGGGGGAGAAGTACATTATTTTATAACTATTATCAGAAAAGAAAAATTATGCCAGTGTTTCTGGAAAATCTTTTTTTTTTTTTTTTTTTTTTTTTTGAGACAGAGTCTCACTCTGTTGCCCGGGCTAGAGTGAGTGCCGTGGCATCAGCCTAGCTCACAGCAACCTCAAACTCCTGGGCTTAAGCGATCCTCCTGCCTCAGCCTCCCGAGTAGCTGGGACTACAGGCATGCGCTGCCATGCCCGGCTAATTTTTTCTATATATATTTTTAGTTGTACAGATAATTTCTTTCTATTTTTAGTAGAGACGAGGTCTCACTCTTGCTCAGGCTGGTCTCGAACTGACCTCGAGCGATCCACCCGCCTCGGCCTCCCAGAGTGCTAGGATTACAGGCGTGAGCCACTGCGCCCAGCCTGGAAAATCTATTCATTCTCTGCAGCTAAATTCCAAAAGAAACTTCTCATTTACTACATTTATAGAAAGATTATTAATTTTTATTACTTAAGAAAAATATCCTCAGCGATGGTTTTAAAATCAAATAAAATAATCAATATAAAGCTAATTCATAATGTTTTTTCTTATAACAATCTTCTATTAAAGTCAAGAGTTTTAAAAATAAAACTTAGTGCATTTGGTTCCATGAGAGACTTAAGTTAATATGGTACAACCATTAACAGCCTTCCAGGGATTGAATTATAATAATAACAAAAAAGTTTAGGTTACCTAGGAGTTTCAGTGAAGTGCATTTCCATTGAAAACTTTCATAAATCCCACATCTCTTACTGGGTTTTGAAAATAGCTGAATAGCAAACAATTATGGTTTATGCTGTCTGAGGTAGTTTTAGAATACTTTGGGTTATATATTGCTAACAGATTCATATGCTTTGAAAATCTAGAGAACAAAAGATAACTATTATTTAAGACAAAAAGAAAAAGGCTTTTTATAATTCAAAGATTTCTGTAGCAACTACAATTAGGGACCTTTCATAATAGGTAAGAGATCAGCATAATGTCCTTCAGAACAGAATATAAGTTGTTAGAAATCCAAGTGTAGTCTTTTCAAGCCTTTTCAATTAGGAATTATAGGAATAGAGGTTGCAGAGTGGGAAATCAAGAATCTAGTTGTTGAAGAAAGAACAAGTAATATAATGGAACAACAGCAAGAGGCAAATGAGGGAAAGACCAGCAGTTGGCCTTGTAAAGCATATCATGGAAAGGAAATTAAAATAGCTTAAGGAAGAGTAAGATGATAATAAATGAAGCCTAATCTAACAAGAGAGAGTGATAGTACATATCCAGAGAATAAACATATCCATAAAATAGACGTCCTTGGAACAATGGTCTGCCTTACTAAGGAAGCAGGAAGAGTACATCGTTTGCTATTTTTAGGGATAAAGTAGTTTCAACCATAGCCTTGGTTTAAATAAATATGGAGACTAAGATAAAAGAACTGCACTGTTTTGGTAGTGAATTAGTTGAAGAAATGCTGACTCCAGAAAGGTGGACTACAAAAGCAGTTGTTCCTTTAAGTTTTGGATAAATTTAAGAGTTTATATTTTTTATTCCATAAATATTTGACTTCTAATGGATTAATTTTGAAAAGACAAACTATTTCATTAGCAGATATTACTTCTGAAAAAATTATGCAAACTAAGAAGGGAATTATGGACAAACTATTAGAGTAACAGATCCTAAATCCCTTTCTTACCGCATTCCCCATAGAACTAACAGATATCCAATACTGTGAGGAGCAGTAATTTCCCTACTTAATTTATGATTGTATTTAAAACAAAATATATAGTTGCAAAACCCCCTAATATATAGTTAATTGTATCATGACTATTTTTATCTATATCGACATGACCCCTCTTCCTTAGCCCTGCCCCAATCTGTTCAGAAAACAAGAAAATTCTTTTATATAGACAAATCATCTCTTGGTTATCATCTTTCTTTATCCTCGGAGTAACAATTTATTGTTGTATTTATCACTTATAGCTTTGTTAATTTAGAAGAATTAAAATGCAATAACTGTCAGAAATATATTTATTTTTCCTTGAGAAATTGGCCAGTTTTTTGATTAATACATATTTTGAATGATGAATCAAATGTTCAAAATAAGTAGCTTCTATGTATTAGATGTTGCATTTTTTTACAATAGAAGTATCTTTAGTCAAACTATATAAACATAATATGTTATTCCTGAGTAGTCTGGCACTATAATTAAATGTATTTCTATCATTAAGAGACATTGCCACTTTCAAAAGAAAATTTTGTTTTCTTTGCTTATGAGATTGTTATGTATTAAGAGTGTCTGTGAAAAGGAAATAAGATTGAAGAGGAAGCTAGTAGCTGGCAAAAGGTCTTCCAATGAAGGTAGGAGAATTTTGAAGGAACTTACCTGGCTGCAGAGGATGACTTTGACAAATAGGTTAGAAGAGAAGTCTTAGCCACAATTCAAATATTTGGCGTTAGGAGATCTGAGATGATTTAGCAGAAAAAGGACATTGAGAGCTGTAAGAAACTTGCAGTAGTTTCTTAGCACTCTGAACAATCTTCCCTTTGTGCTCCCTCCCTTTCTTTCTCTCCCTCCTCTTACATGCTTTTAATCATTAGTCAACAAATCCTTATTGACTATTCTCAATCTGTGCTAGGCAGTGGAGGATCATATTCATGAAAAATACACAGGCTTTGTAGCAGGTGCTGTTTGATACATTATTTCAACTTACTTCCTACAAGGCAATGAGATAGGTATTATCTCCATTATACAGATAAGAGAACTGAGGTACAGTGAAGCCAAGTAATTTGACTTCTGTAGAGCTGGTCTTCAACTCAGGTCTGACTATAATGTTTGCATTATTTTCATTATATTATGCTGTCTCTCGAATTTTTATACACATTTAATCAACAGCTGATGCTATGTAATAAACCAAATATATCCACGTATGCTTTTTTACTTTTTTGCCTTTTCCATTTTTAGGCCTAGGGGAATGAGGATCAGATGAGGAAACAAATAAGTTTAATTTATTTTAAGCTAGGATGGAATTGCATGCAAGTTGCGATGTGGGCACAGAGGAACAAGTGGTGACTCACCTGGGAAATTCAGAGAAGGGCTCACAAATGCGGTAAATACTTGACCTAATTATTGAAGGAAAACTCACCTGACAGACAAACTTGCAGAAACAGGAGAGGGGACATTCCAAACAGAGGGAATAAGGTCTGAGATGTTATCTTATGCAGGGACCTACCATGATATCAAGTGGAATGGGAAAATGGTCTAGGAGAACAGACATCTGCATGAGAAATGAACTGACCTGTGAGGCTCACAATATCCTTCCAATTAATTCTCATTTGCTTTAGTAAGCCTGGGTCAGATTCTGTTGTTTGTAGAAATCTTAGGCAATTCTGAACTTGAAATCTTAAGTGATTCTAAAATTTGTATCATGAAGGTGGTACTACACTGAGGTCTGTATTAAAAGTAGGATTTTTATGTTCAGAGGATTGTAATTCTTACCACCCTCTTTTCTAACACAGTTGGGCTTATAATGAATATATTCATTTTCATACCACCAAAAACATTTGTAATAGTGAAAAAAATATATAATTGTTTATATTCTCTTATGCACTTTTACTCATTGCTTTCTAAAATACTGGATGTTTTTTAAAACCAAAAGACATGGGATTGATTATATAATTTTTAGCTGAAAAGGACCTTAGCAATCATTAATTCATTCCTTTCATTTCACAAATGAGTAAATAGAAGCATACAAAAGTTGAGTGACTTCACCAAGATTATATGACTAGTTACTATCAGAAGTCAAATTAGAATAGCTAATGCCCGCTTGCCCAAGTGGCTATTTTGCCAGATGTGAACAATGAAGACATTCCACCTACAGACTCCACCCTATCTAAGTCTTAAACTGACAAGAATAAATCCCGGTGGTCCATTACCAGTTCCCTCCCCCCGAAAAGGAATGTGATGCAGACATAGTTTGTGTAATGCTGTCTGCCTTATGTGCTTGGGGAGAGGCAGGAAGGTGGTTGGTTGGTGGTGGTGGTGGTAAATTTAATCTCCTGCATGTTGTCTTGAAGGTCAGTCCATCAGAATCATCAGGAGAGCTTGTTAAAACATAGATTGATGACTCCTATCCCTAGAGTTTCTGATTCAGCAGATCTAGATGGGGCCTGAGAATCTGCATTTCTAACAAGTTCTCAGGTGATGCTAATGCTGCTAGCTGAGGAACCATATTTTTACAACTACTGGTATATGTCCCTCAGTCCCTAGTGATGCTGGCTTACTGACTTTTTGTCCCGGTTCTTGTTTTCACTTCAGTTTCCAATACTCCTTGGTACTGAATTTGCTTCCAGAGTTGCTTTCTAAGCCCAAGTCCTATTCTGGCAATCACATCAAGCTAATTATTATTGGAAATCCCTAACAATATACCACACATTTCTCAATGTTAAGAATAAGAAAATATAAAGATGAATAAGACATGATAACAGCTTTCAGAGAAACATCACGCTAATAAAGGAGACAGACATTTAAAAAGTAATTATAATTTGCAAATGGAAAATCTGTATATCACTGACTTTGACAATATGATATATTAAAATAACTTACTTTGATTTTCCTTAATGAATCAACTAAGTAGCTATTTATAGATAAATGATATCAAAGTTTATGAATCTATAGTATCAGTCCATTCAACCATTAGTAACTTTCCAAGGATAAATAAACTGGTTAATGTAGGGGGAAAACATTGCTAACTCTTCTTAAAGACTTTGTATAAGGACAGAAGATGAAATTTTTAAAAATTGCTTACTTTTTTACAATTTTATTATGCATGTAATGTAGTACATAAAAAATACTATCATCTTGATAAAATTGGAAAGCAACCATTATGTTTAAAATTTTATATTATTGCTTTGTCTTTAAAAAGACCCCTTCCCTAGTCATTGAATGTCCTGAAGTTCCAACTATCCCCAGTTGAATTAACTAGCTGCTGAGTACCTTTTGAACACCTTTTCTGTGTTCAGAGAATTCCTGACCTTATGAATCTGCAGATCCCTAAAGTTGAAGCTGAAATCTTAGGCTTCCTTGCAGCTGGGGCACAGGCATGTAGCCTTTCCAAGTCAGACACACCCATGGGCAACTGCGATTTGAAAGCACATAAAGTGAAGAAGCAGGTGGCACAGGGAATCCATTCTGGCAAGGGTAGCAGTGGTACATCCAGCTTTTAGAAACTCAGGAGAGATTATAGTTTCTAATCCCCAGCTTTAGGGGTGGATTTATGGTGTCTGTGCCTAGAGATGACAACACTCAAAAACTTACTGGAGGTGTTCCACAATGAAACTTGGATGTAATTAGTAGCTGGGCAGAGGATGAATCAGGAAGTCTGACATTTGACCAACAGGCATTCCAGAAAGAGAACAGGAAAAAATTGAGGGAAGAAAATGATATGAAAATAACACAAGAAAAATTTCCGGAACTGAAGGACATAAGCATTTAGATAAAAAGGGCCTTTGGAATAACCAGTACAATGAATATAAAAATATCCCACTATGGTGCATCATCAAATTTCAGTATTCCATGAACAAAGAGAAGATTCTAAAAACTTTTAGAGGTAATACAGAGTCACATACAAAGGATCAGAATCAGAATAACATCATATTTCAACAGCAATGCTGAAACTTAAAAATCAGTGAAATAACACCTTCAAATTCTGTAGAAAACTGATATTCAACCTGAAATTCTCTACCCTGTTAAATTATCAACCAAGGGTGAAATTAGAATAAAACGATCAGATATGCAAGTTCTCAAAATTTTACTTTCTAGGCACTTTTTCTTAGGAAGTCACTAAAGGATGTACCCTACCAAAACAAAGCGGTAAACCAAGATAGATAACATGGGATACAAGAAACAAAGGGTTCAATACAGAAAGGAGGTGAAAGGAAATCCCAGTATGCTAACTAAAGAAAATTCCAAACAATAGCGATGTAGCAACAGTCCAGACTAATATGGGATGATGGAGGGCTTTAGGAGTGAGGTCTCCTATTAAAAAAATAAACTTAGTGCATCTAACAGATTCATGATACATTTGATTATGTGGAACATAAGATGAGGAGAGATTTTATAGTTAAAAATAAAGGGGAAATGAAAAAATTAAAAGAAAATTTAAGGAAATTAATGAAGGGGAAAACAATCTCAGCACAGTTAAATCAGTACAAGAATGTAAATATAATCATAGTGCAATACATGACTCATTACAGAATAACACACATTATTCTTTTTGATAATGATTTAAACGCAAATTGTGCTATAACTATCAATTTATTGGGGGAGAAGAAACAGGGAAGCAGTAGTTTGAAAGAAATCGTCACCATTTATAATAGGAAGTTAATAGATAATGCTTTAAATTCATCAATCAATAAATAGCAACTATCATACTATTAAGAAAATACATATGAAAATACCAGAAGAAACAGTTCAAAGAGTTCAAGGTGAGCAAATGGGGATAGAGAGGGGAGCATGGAGCTTCTATGTTTTATAGTATTATTAGATTTTTAAAATTATGTGTATTCATCACTTTTATAAAAATAAAAATTGATTTTAAAAAAGTTAAATGGTAAAGACCATATTCTTTATCCCAGTACTTTCAGTGAGGTAGTAGGGCATATGACACCTATAAATTATTCCAAGTATCCAAGCTGCCTACTCATCTGTAGTGGAGATTGACCTTGAGCACATCACAGTAAAGCAGCCAATGTTGTTCCTCTCTCATTTGGAATAATTAAATGAAGAGCCATTGAATATTCATTAAAGTTAAAGAGCAGCAGTCAGAAAACCAGTAAGCAGCATCCTGGGAACTATAATATATTTAGCTCTTCAAATCATTTCTTGAGTAAGGTATGTATCAAGTATCTGGAGACTAGGCCATATAGTGGTAGTAACTCTCTCTGCTAATTTACTAGCATGAATAAGAATCCAATTTTCCACCAACATCAATAAGAAATTAGAATGGTTTGTAAATAAACTATCTATTCCTATAAAAGTAAGCCCCAAACAGGCTTATACTGAAATGAATTTTAAAAGGGGAGGAGAAAAAACAGTTTGCTATTAAATAGTTACTCTTCAAGATTTTAGTTGATGAAAAATAAAACATTTAACATTTAACTTGGGAGAACATGTACCAGGACAAATTCTCTTAAGCACTGCTATATGCAACATTTACATAAAAATGTGCAGAGATATTTTGCAACATGAATATTTATAAACACATGACACTGAAGGTTGCATGAAGGTAGTGGTGTTCATTGCCCATGCTGAATCCAGATTTGCTGTTGTTCTGTCTCTAAAATTCAGTTCTGCCATGGTCAAGCAGCTCCTCAGTACCAGCAATTATGGCTACAATGGCTGCTGAATGCCATTGATCCCTGTGTGCAGTTACTTCTACATTCCCTCACCCTGAAGGGTGTCACTAGGTTTTAAATTATCAACAGTAGCAAGGGGGATAGGATGCTTCAGAGGACTTGTAATAGTACATAAACAATGACATTTGTAAAGAAGAAAAATGGATAACAAAGAACCAGAACAAAAGGAATTTGCAAAGTATATATAACGTAACAGCAGGAATGCATCTGAAAATATGCCCTCATTTCCATAAATAAGCTACCCTAATGTTTTCTGTTAAAGTGAAGGCTTTACCTTAAAGGATCATAGCAAAGGAGGAAAGAAGAAAATAAAAGTACTAGAATATATTCTACTTGAAAAAAGGAAAGTCAAATGGAAGAAATTAAACATAAGAATTGCCTTTTTCTTAGTTATTATATGTTCATATACCGTTAATATAGCACATGCATTTTACATGTATATGAAGATAAAATCCCTACAGTCTTTGTAACCAAGCTTACAAACGTCAAGATGTTCAGTCGAAAGGAAATAGAGTGCTTATTTCCTGGATCAAATCCAATCTCTCAAATTGGGTAAAAAGAATTTTGAGATAAGAAAATAACTTGCCAAAGAAAACAGAGAGAAAGAAAGATGTCTTGTGTTCTGCCAAATACAGGATATGGTATCAAGAATGAAAAGAAGAAAGGACCAAAACTTTTGAAACAAATAACAGCCAGTACTGCCTGGTCTCAGGATTAAGCCTGGAAAAACAGAATCCTTTTTGCATGGTATCGGGGAAATCCCTCAATATTGCTTGTTCACATCTCAGACAAGTAATGAAGTCATTATTTCCAGTGAAATGTTAATGCTTACATTTTCTGTATTTTATGAACATCAACAAATATTTGGAAAAGCCAAGAGGAAAGCAAAAATAAACGGTAGAAAATAAAAAATTATAATTTCGGGGACAAAGTACTATAGTTAAAATTTTGAAGAAAAATTGAAGAAATGGTTTGGATTTGAAAGGTCTATGACAGTCATAATTTTCAATCTTCACGTCTAAAGAAAACAGAACAAGGGCAAATAGTCTAGGCTAATAAGAGATTATGAGATGGCTGGAACTCCATAGTTCTCAGCATGGGATAGATTCTTCAAGGCATCGCTATGGTACATTCACACTATTATTTCATAGCTTCTTCTTTTCACAGCTCTCTCCCAACTTCTCTCTCCTGTTTTCAAAATAGTTTGGTGATCTACAAGTTCTAAAAGGCATTTCCAAAAGTTAATAGGATTCCATCCCTGGATGTGTAGTTATTAATAGTTTTGTTAATTTGGCATACTGGGATATATATAAGCTATTAGGTGTAATATATGGCCTAATCATTAATCCTGCTAACAAAGGGATTATGCCTCAAGTTCATCACCATATATTTGCAGAATTATGTATTGTAAATTTGAAGGACAGGTTTTGAAGAATCAGACTTAGATTGAAGAAAGGTAAAAATACATATTTCAAGTCAAATTTTGATCCTTCCTTTAGTTCAGGGAAAGCAGAACAGACCATAGGCAAAAACTGTCAACGATAAACAACTAATAACCACTATGGATCAGGTACTTTATATGTGCCATCTTTTTTAATGTTTTATAATTTATTTTATTTAAAACATTTTTTAATAGACACTTAATAATTATACATATTTATGGGGCACATAGTGATGTTGCTATACATATAATGTGTAGTGATCACATAAGGGTAATTAGTATATCCATCATCTCAAACATTTATCATTTTTCTGTTGGGAACATTCAGTATCTTTTTAGCTATTTGAAACTATTTAATGTATTATTAACTGCAGTCATCCTACAGTGCTGTAGAACACTAAACTTATTCCTCCTATCTAGCTGTAATTTTTTATTTCACAACTTTGAAGTAAGTGTAATTGTCTCTCTATATACATCTTTATGAAACAAATTATTTTCATTTTAGAGATGAGGAAACAGACTCATAGAAGCAACTTGTCCACAGTCCATAAGGTTATAAGAGGCATAACATGAACTACAACTTCGGCCTATCTGAAGCCTGTACTTTTGGTACTGTACTTGTTAACTAGTTTAAAATATAAGGGCTCTAATTCTTATCATTTCTCAAGAATTTGTAATGCTTTCTGCTATAACTGTGCTTGACATTTCCATATTTTATGTGAGAATGCCCAAGGCTATACACTCTCATTTTCCTTTGTACATTTATTTATTCCTTCTCAGCCAATTTCATTAAGGGCAGTTTTAATTTTTTATAATGTTCTCAAAGTTCATTGAGATAGTTTATCAATTTGTTTAGTACATCAGAGATTTCTATTGGGAGCTATCAGAGATGTTAAAATCAAAGTTTTCCCAGTTTGTCATAGATGTTTTAAGTTTAACATAAAACTTTTTTGTTTATTGAAATGGAGTATTTAGTCAACATGATAAAGTTTACGCAATAAATGCTAATACGTTTAATGTGGAGAACAGTCAGATGCCCATTTTATGATTTATTGCAATCTGTATAATTTATCATTTCTACAATGCAAAATTTTGTTTTACAACAGTCGTTTAGTATTTAATTTACAGAACAAAGGGGGTTACCTTAGGTAACTTTCAATATTCTGAGGCATACAAATTAAAAAAAAATTGAGATTTACTTCTAAGGACTAAACCAGATAAAGCATTTTTCTTTGTGACATCCCCCAGTAGGCACATTTATCTTGGCTAAAAACAAAAACAAGATCTTTAGAGGTTAAGAGAGAGAGAAAGATTGGGGGGGGGAGAGATGTTTTCCAGTTCAGGAGACAGGAAAAAACATGTTCAGGGACCTTAAATGAATTTGAATTTAAATGTCACAAACACATTTATCCCACGTGACACGCCAGGGGGGCGGTAGAAGTCAAGTGCGTTTGTTTTTTGTTACATCCATCAAGGAGATCTATCTCCCAATGCCGGGGGAGGCCTGTTTGTTCCTCTACGTCCACTGCTGCAGCGTGGACAGAGGTTGAGAAACCCCAGGCACCTGCGCGTCTGATCGAACCCGGCCAGGAACACAGGGGAGCGCGTCTCTTCTCCCCAAATCTCCGCCTCCAGTGTCCGGGCCTTTTTGACTAGGGGCTTGAGCGTCCCGCTTCCGCGCCCACCTGGGTCCTCCCAGACGCTTGGCAAAGGTGTGCGCCCGCACAAGGGAGGCCGGCTGCTCAGGGGCGGAGACGAACCTACATCCTCTCTTCAAGCAGCTGTCGCTGGGTTCGGGTACCCAAACGACCAGGCGAGAGGCCAGAAGCCGCCGCAGACCGCAGTTCCACTTCGCCCGCGACCAGCGCCTCGGCCGGAAGGGGGCGGGGTCTCGGGCCGCCCGGGGTGGTGGGTGCCGAGCCGCGCGTTTCCGGTGCGCTCCCCCGCGTCCTCCGCGCTGTGGTCTCGTCCGCCCCCGCTGCCATGTTGGATTGTGCGGCCGCCGCCGCCGCCGCTGCCGCCGCCGCGGGAGGGTTGGAGGAGGAGTTGAGAGTTTAGCGCAGTCGCCGGAGTGCGGGGACAACGAGCATCCGGCACGAACCTAGCCGGGCGGGAGCCGGGAGCGTCCCTTTCGCAGCTCCTCCCTCCCTTGGCGACCTCCTCCCCGCGCCGGAGGAGCCGCGGGATGCTGCGCCTCTGACCCCTTCTTCCCCGCCCCTGTCACCGAGAGGGGGAACGAGGGCTCGCCCACTCGCCGGAGCAGACGGCCCTGGACTCCCAGCCCCGCCGGCGAAACCATGAGCTCCGGCCAGCAGCAGCCGCCGCCGCCGCGGCGGGTGACCAACGTGGGGTCCCTGCTGCTGACCCCGCAGGAGAACGAGTCCCTCTTCACCTTCCTCGGCAAGAAATGTGTGGTCAGTGGCCAAGACCCGCGTCGCCACCCCTGGTGTTACCTCGCGGGCCCGGGCTTCGAGGCCGGGAAGTGGGAGTGGGGAAAGAGGCGGGAGCGGCGCGTGCAGCGTCCCGCAGCCGGCCAGGCCCCGCGTCGGCGCCCTCGCCCTGCTCCCGGGGTGCGCGCCGGGGCGGCCGGACGCCGCCTTCCCGAGCCGCTGGGGAACAAGGGAGTGTCACCTCCGCAGGCCTGCCCTGGAAGCCAGCTGGGCCGGCCCGGTCCGCGTCCTTGCTGCTGGTTGAAACTTTACTTTCGGGCCACAAGGGGATTTTCTTCTTGCACAAGCTGTTTGATCTCAGGAAGTGGGCCCCTGTCCTGGCTCTCGCTTCACCTACTGCTGGATCTGGGGGTACTTTCCGTAACAATGCCCGGTTTGAGGAGTGGATAGATCTGGTAATGAAGCGGACCATTGATGGCTTTTAACCTCCCTTTAAAAGGATTCCAGGAGCGAATGAAGTCGAGTGCAGGTTTCTGGGCACTCTTCGGATCAGAGAAAGGGCAAGAAATGTTACTGCTCCCCGTTGCAGAGAAACAGGGTTTATTTCTCCACCAATCTTGCCTAGGCCTGATTTCTCTTCTCCTCACCGATTTTTTTTTTTCCTTGATGGGAGGGGTGCTGCTCTCCCCGCAGCCATGCGCAAGGAAACCTCAGTCTCTGGTAGTTCTTGGCCTTTGGGGCCGAGAATGATTCTTAGGTTGAGGCTGTGTGGTGGATTCCAGCCCCAGATGGCTGGTTGGGAGCGAGCAGTTCTGCTGTGGGAAGGGGAATGTGTGTTGTTGACGGAAGCATTCATTACATTGGCTGCTGGCGCTTCTGGGGGTGGGGAGGTTCTGCTCCGCGGTGTAGGCCTTGTTGGGATCTTACTGAGGGTGACTGGCTTGAACTGTGGTTTGTTGAAATGCTGGCTGGGTCCCTTTCTTCTCTCTTTGCTTGCTATTGCTAGCACCTGCAGAATATATACCACTGGAACCCAGGAAACACCTACGGAAATTTCAACAGCAGTACCGTTTTATAACTTTTCTTAGTAATGTTAGATAAACCAGACTACACCTGCTTTTTTAAGAAACTAGAATTAGACAATTTCTGGAAAGTTACTGGATTAATTGTTAACTTTGTAGGTGTCTACCCTTTGTATCTTGCTTGTGTCATCTAGTTAGGAGATTGAATCGTTCCCTTCAATTTCAGTTGTGTTTCATATTTCAGAATTTAGACTTTAAAGAACATTGAGTTTACTGATTAGAAGAATGAAACAAGAGAGATGGCTCAAAATCAGAGTTTAGGGTAACAACTTTAAAGATAATGAAGTCACTCCTCATCTTCCCCCCCACATTTTCTTAAATAAACGAGAAAACAGCCAGTGAGCAGGAAGTCGCACAGCAATTTAGTAATGTAACAGAACTAGAAGACCGGACTCCTGATGCTAGTCTTGTTATAGTTCTCACTACATCATGTTGTTTTAGAAGAGTTTTTTTTCTTATTGTTGATTTCTTTCTAAAAGTAGTATTCAAGTCATTTGTTTCACCAAAAACTAAAATAATTAGAACATAAGATTCTTAAATCTCCAGCACTTTGAATGTTAATTCCCTGAAATGGAAAAAAAAAATTTCAGTTTTGCTGGTTTATTACATTTGCTATTTAATCTGTATTCAAAAAGGAAGTAGAGGTTTTACATTTTACATACCAGACACATTATTTTAGGAAAGATGTTACATTTATACATTTGTATACTAATTGCTCTGTGCTTACCTATAGTATTTACTGGTTTCAAAAGATAATAGATATGGAAGAACACTGTGATAAAGATAGCATTGTGCATTGGTTAGCATAAGCAGATTGCCAAATAGGCTGTCAGTATTCAGTGCTCAATTTCTTTATCTTGTCTGTTATTAATCAGCTTTACCTTTTGAATTTCTGTCATTTAAAACCACACAGTTGAAGTTACCTGTTCTTGTGGGATGAAATTATTTGGGCAATTAACTTTAAAATTTGAATTCCCCGGTTAATAAAGAGTGAAAGAAGAATGATATTTTAATTTTGGGGAATAAATTTTCCCCCTTTGCTTACTATGCAGCCTTTTGTAGTTTAAAACAATACTGAGATAAATAGTCTCATAGTAAATCCAGCAATAAGATTTGCAGGTCAGACCAAATACAGAGCTCTGTCTGAGAATTCAAGAAACAAAGGAGAAGTGGTTAAAGTCCCAGCTCTGGAGGGGCTTCATTTCTTCTTTCATCCAGCAAACATTTATTGAGTAACTAAATTTTGAGGTCAGCATCAGGGAAGGTTGATACTTGCCCTCAGGGAGCTTACCAGGTCTAAAAAGGGAAACAAATATATAAAATGATGAGTAAGTCAATACTTCAGAGTGATGTGTAAGAGGCTGGATGTCACAATGGAAGATGCCTTGGCTTTGTAATCAGCAAACAGCAAACATAGGGTCAAACTCAGCGTCATTTTGGACAAGTTTCTTAACCTTTCTGTCCTAGGTTTGATTTTTTTCATCTGTAAAATAGGGATATTATCTCATGGGGTGGTTGTGTAGATTAGGACTGTGTTTAAATATACGGAAACTATTTTTATAAAGTTTTAGGTTAGGTGATCAAAAGAGAGGATGGTTGGAGAGAGGATTAGTAAAACCTTTTTAGAATGGGTGACACTTGCATATTTAAGATTACTAGGTATTCCTCAGGTTGATATGAGAGGTGTGATACAGCTTGGAAAGTTGGGAAACCTACTAACAGTTTGTTACAGAACAAGAAGGGTTTCTGCTTGGGTTCTCAAATTTAGGTATGCATTGGAATCATTGTAGAAATTATTAGAAATGTATATGGATAGGCCCAATTCCTAGATAATACTTAGGTTCACTGGGTCTGAAATGGGCCTTAGACATTTTTATTTTTAGCAAGCTTGACAGAGATTCTGACATATCCCAGTTTGAGAACCACTGCTGAAGTCCACTGTTTTGTTAGAGGGTAATCCTCAAGCACATAGGAAATCTTCGGTCTATATTTTGTGTGTTAAAGTTAAATTAAGTTAAAATAAGCATTTTTTTGTACAGCATTTCTCTGACCCCTTAAGATATCAATGTGCATTTCATAGCTATAAGAGGGAAATACACTTGAGGAAGTATTGCACAAGTTAGTGGGTAACCACAGTATCAGATTGACTTTCAGAAAGTTTTACAGGAAATGTTAGAGGCAGTATTGAAGGTGAGTTGAGGATTGTGAGAGTGGAGGCCAAGAAGGTCAGATAGGTGTTTACAGTACCCCACATGAAATATGATGAGGGCCTGAATTAAGGCAGTACTGGTGGGAGTTCAAGGACAATTAAAACGTCTGCAGCAGAACTTAGTCCCAGTTAGACATAGAGGGTGAGGGAGGGAATTTCGCTAAAAACGTACATTATAACCACCCCCAGAAAAAGTATGCAGAAATGTACCTATCTCATTAACTGGAAATACGCCTAGATGTTAATGAGACTCCAGATTGGTGATTGGTTTTCATTGAGGAAGTGAATCTTCAGTAAATCTGTTATGCCACAGTTTTTAGAAACATTTTGTAGAAATTGAGGTTTCATTTAAAGTTATATGTAATACATAAATATATGTTATGTACTTTTACATAAAGTGAATAGTTCTGATGCCACTCATTAGCTGGTAGTGTTATAATAGGAGAATAAGTTTTACAGAGCCACCTCTGGTCTAAATGGATTGGGATTGATAATGTTGTTGACCATTACATTTCCCTGCTGTACTCACCTGGCTTGTTTTTCAATAGTTAGTGATACTTAAGAGGGCATTTTTAGTAATCAACTTTAATCTTCATTTCTTTTAATTTTTCAGCACTTGCTTTAAATTATATTATCTAGTTAGTTTTCCTAACTTGATTTCCTAGTGTTTCTTCACACTGTATATAATTATGGGAGATAGATTTATGCCTAGGTAGTCTATAATTTTTATAACATCTAGCACACAAATCAGTAAATACTTGATTGAATAATTATACTTGCTCCCTTATTTGTTCCTTAGGAGGTCATTCAGCATTTCTCATTGCTTGATCAGGTTGTTAAACCTTTCGTGTCGAATGCAGATGGTATCTGGACTTTAATCTTTGTTTATTAGGAGAACAAAATGGTTTAATTCTGTTGCTTAACAAATATAGGTGGCACAGTATGTTGTTTCTGTTCTATATCAGACCTTTTAGATAGTGATTCTAGATAGAGGGAGAAATGTGCTTAGAGGGATCATGGTCTTGCATGATGATGGCCTGAGTAAGGCACAGCTGGTGGGAAGTTAAGGCTGGGAATGTAGTTCACCTTGAGTCACAAGGAAAGAGAAAAAGGTTAAAATTCACTGGATTTGGAATTACAAAGATGAGAAGGTACCCTTGTATAGTATAGAGGAAAAGATGAGCACAAAAGTGTATGTAATATAGGGTGGACTATAAGCACAAGAAGAGATTCAGAAGAGTCCTGCAGGACTGGGTTGTAAGTCCTGTTTCTGGTTATTCTTAGCCCTATAGTGTAGGTGCATTTCTTAACCAGTCTGAGCCTAAATGTCTAGATTTGTAAAATGGGCTTAGTCAAGGATTTCAAAGAATAGTGCAATAATTATGTAATTATGTACTTAGAGTACATGGCACTTACAGAGTGTTCTAGGAGTTTGAAGAAGCATAGAGTGTTCTAGGAGTTTGAAGAAGCATATGCAAGAAAGTTGTTAATAATATTCAGTACTCAGTTTAGATTTCCTGTTACTGGCAGGGAGGATTTAGAGTAAAATTTTGAACTCTATTATAATATTGTTTTGATTTAGGTAAATCAATTCTTAACAATTTTGTTTAAAGTCAGTTAATTTTAAAGTCAGTTGAATAAGTCTCTTTGGGGAGTTTTTGGGCAATCAGAGCCTCCCTGGCTGCTGAGTGAAGAAAAAGAAAGGGGTACTCATGAAAGAGGAGTTCTGGATTTGAGTCCATGCTTTGCTGCCATTAATACTAAGAGACAGCAGAACCCCAGATAGAACTGGGGTTCTGAAACCCAATTGGAAGCCTAAATTAGGCATTTCTGCTTCTTTTTTAGATGTGAAGGGCTAGGTTTTATCTTTTACTGTTAACATCTTTCTTGCTTTCTCAACCTCTGTTCTTGTTGTGGTCTGGATATTAGAATTATTGAAGGAAAAATATGACTGGGCCCTCTCGTTCCCACGCCTCTGGAGTTCTGCTACTCCCTTTTTGGCCCCCTCTTTCTCCTCTTTGTTGTGGACAGTTTTAGGAATTTTAGTTAAAATAACACTTTTTAAAAAGTTATCTTTTATGTAACATAAAAATGGTATCTGTGAATAATGTCAGATTGTCAAGTTTAGAAATAAAATGAAATCTCGTGCTTAAAAAGCAGGTTTGACTAGGAAATTCAAGATTCTCCACATGGTATATAATCGGAGCATGCTTAAGTGTGGGCTAAAGTACAGAGTAGGGTTCCGCTTGTAGTGCTGCTGAGCAGCTTCTACCATGTACATCAGTTTTCTAGTCTTCTAAAACATGATTTTTTAAAGTCTGTGTAAAAAAGGGTAAGAGTAAGATTTTTCCAAATGAACATGTGCTTGTAGTTGTTTGTTTTCCTTCTGTCCATATACCATAGACTTTTTATGAATAATTTTAATGGAAGTGTGATGGTAGCTTATTTTAGTTTTGAGTAGAAAAAGTAAATCTTAACAGAGCAGATATAATTGAGCTTTTTAAAATTCTGTCTAGAAGTAAAACATACATTGTTATTTATAAATGTAATTCTTATTGATATATGAACAATCAGGTATTTTAAAGTATAGTAAGTCCTTAACATTGTTAGGTTCTTGGAAACTTGACTTTAAGTGAAAGGATGTATTAATGCAACCGGTTTTACCATAGACTAATTGATATAAACAAAAATTAAGTCCCTATAGCATATTTCTAGTCACAAAAAATCACCAAACTTCTAAATAAAGACCAAAACAGTTTTAATATTAAACACCAAAACAAATGTGAGCTATACATACATTAAGAAAGGTTAATAAAAGCATGGTAATTATTTTCCCAGTTCTTCCAGTTCGGGATCACGGGTGGTCTGAGCCTGTCCAAGCAGGTCAGGTTGCAAGATGAGAACCAATGCTGGACAGAACACCATTCCATTGCAGAGTGCACTAGCTTCTGGGACAATGTAGACACACAAATGAACCTAATGTGCACATCTTTGGGATGTGGGAAGAAATCTGAATACACGGAGAAAACCTATTGCAAATGTGGGGGGTATGTATAAACTCCACACAGACAGTGGCCCTGGCAGGGGATCTTTTTTTTTTTGCTCTCATCATTAGAGGACCTGCTGTATTAAGTATTGTTTAGTAATTAGAAGATATTTGGCATATTTAACTGTATTCATAAATGTATAACAAAAAATAAACCCCATTTTTATTTATTGCATCTATGTCAGTATTCTCAGAAGTATTAGAATGTTGCACCCCCATAACAGCAATATAGGAGAGTGAAATTAATTAGAAAACATCATTTTCTCTATGGAGTTAATGTGTTGTAGAGGAATTGTGACCCTTTTTTAAAGAGACCAAATAATTGAATGTAGAGTGGTTTAAATCTAGAAAAGCCCCCTTTAGAAAATAGGATTAATGAAAGATCTGTAATAACATCATATTTCAATTACTATGACTTCCTGTTAGTTTAATTGTTTTTTGCTGCGATTTGAACATGTCCCTCAAAGTTCATGTGTTGGAAACAATCCCTAGTGCAACAGTGTTGAGGGGGTGGGACTTTAAGGGGTGATTAGGTCATGAGGGTTCTGCCCTCTTAAATGGATTAATCTGGTTATTGTGGGAGTGGATTAGTTTTTCAGGGAGTGAGTTCTTGATAAAAGGGTGAGTTTGGGTCCCTTCTTGTCACATGTTCTTTTGCCGTTCCACCATGGAATGATACAACAAGAAGGCCCTTGCCAGATGTGGGCTCCTTGACCTTGGATTTCCCAGCCTCCAGAACTGTAAGAAATAAATGTCTGTTCTTTATAAATTATCCAGTCTCCCGTATTCTGTTATAGCACCACAAAATGAACTATTAAGAAGACATTCTCAATATCCTTGGCTTCTTGGTTCCTCTGCCATGTTGAGTTTTTAAACTTATCATTACTATTTTTTAAAATTAGAGACAGGGTCTCATGTTGCCCAAGTTGAAGTGAAGCAGCTGTTTAGCAGGCATGATCATAGCACTCCGAAGCCTCGAACTCCTGTCTTCAAGCGATCCTCCCACCTCAGCCTCCCAAGTACATAGGACTACAGGCGCATGTCACTGCACTTAAACTTATTTTTAATTTGACCTGAAGATTTACTGTAGAAATCCGTCTCTGTAGAAGAGTACCCGTTAAAGACCAGCTAGATTGAAGCAAAGAGGAATGTGAAAGACATCTAGGAATATAAGATGCTGTTAAAAATGATATGGGGAGATTTATAGTATCACAAGGCCAATACACAGTAACTTTAGGACAATGAAATGTTTTTCAAGTTGCATTTTAAAGTTAAACTTTTATCTTAGATTATTTTCTTTAGCCTATTGATATGACTGATTACAGTAGTTGATTTTTGAGTTATTTTCATTTAGTTCAAAATATTTTTAAATTTCTTTTGAGACTTTGACTCACGTGTTATTTAGAAGTATTTTGAAATTTTCTAGCTGTCTTTCTGTTATTAATTTCTAATTTAATTCCATTGTGATCTGAGAGCATACTTTGATTTCTAGTCTTTTAAATTTGTTAGGGTGTGTTTTATCGCCCATATGTAGTATGTGTTGGTGATTATTCTGTGTGAGCTGGAGAAGAATATGTAGATTTTGCAGTTGTTAGATGAAGTATTCTATACATGTCAACAAGATCCAGTTGATTTGGTGTTGTTCAGTTCAGCTATCAATAATCCTTACTGATTTTTTGCTTGCCAGATCTTTCAATTACTGATAGGTAGGTGTTGAAATTTCTAACTAAAATGGTACATTTATCTATGTTTGTCCTTGCAGTTCTGTGGGCTTCTGCCTCTTGTATTTTTATACTCTGTTGTTAAGCACATACACTTTACAGATTGTTTTATCTTTTTGGAGTATTGACACCTTTATCATTATGTGTGCCCTTCTTTAGCTGTGATAATTTTGTTGTTTTTTTTTTTTTAACTCTGAATCATGCTATGCCTGAAATTAATATAGCTATTCCAGCTTTCTTTCAATTTAGTGTTAGTATGGTATATCTTTCTCTGTCTCTTTGCTTCTGATTTATTTGTGTGTCTTTATATTTTAAGTGGGTTTCTTGTAGATGCTATAGTTGGATCTTTTTAAAAAATCTATTCTGACAGTCTTTGTCTTTTAATTGGTGTGTTTAAGAGTATTCATATATAAGATGATTATTGATATGGTTGGATTAATATCAGCTGTATTTATAACTTTTTCTTGTCCTTGTTTTTTTTTCTTACACTCTTTTTCTGCTTCCTTTGATTTTTGATTCAAAATTTTATATGATTCCATTGTCTCTCTTCTCTTAGGATATCAATTATACTTCTGTTTAAAATTTCTTTAGTGGTTGCCCTATAATATGCAGTATACATTTACAACTAATCTAAGTTCAGTTTCAAATTACACTATATAGCTTCATGGGTAGTGAAGGTACTTTATAACAGAGTATTCCCAGTTTCTTTCTCCCATCCCTTATAACAGCAGTCCCAATCTTTTTGGTACCAGGGACCCGTTTCATAGAAGACGGTTTTTCCATGGACCAGGGATGGTTTCGGAATGATTCAAGTGGATGACATGTGTTGTGCAGTCAAACCTCTCTGCTAATGATAATGTATTTGCAGCCATTCCCCGGCTCTGGCATCACCTCTTCATCTCCACCTCAGATCATCAGGCATTAGATTCTCATAAGGAGTGTGCAACGTAGATCCATTGTATGCCCAGTTTATAGTAGGGTTCGCACTCCTAGGAGAATTTAATGCCACCACTGATCTGACAGGAGGAGGTGCTCAGGTAGTGATGCGAGCGATGGGGAGCAGCTGTAAATACAGATGAAGCTTCACTTGCTTGCCTGCCACTTACCTACTGCTGTGTGGCCCCGTTCCTAACAAGCCATGGACCAGTACTGATCTGCAGCCCAGGGGTTGGGGACTGTAGCCTTATAACATTGCTGTCATTAATTTTATTTATCCAAAATTTATGATAAATATGTTGTTGCTATTGTTATTTTAATCAGACTGTTACCTGTTAGATCGATTAAAAATAAGAAATATAAAAGATTTTACTTACCTTCATTTATTCCTTCTCTAACAATGTGTCCTTTATATATATTTGAGTTTCTGACCTATATCGTTTTTCTTCTCTGGAGAACTTTTTACCATTTCTTACAAGGCAGGCCTGCTGGTAACAAATAACTTCAATTTTTGTTTGAGAAATTATTTCTCCTTCACCTTTGAAGGATAGTTTTGCTGGATATGGAATTTTAGGTTGGTAGATTTTTTTTCTTTTAATACTTGAAATATTTCATTCCACTCTCCTGTTTGCTTGGTTCCTAGAGAAGTCAAATACAATTCTTATCCTTTTCCTTCCACAGGAGAAGAAAATTCCTCCAGTAGGAATTTTTAGGTTTATTTGAATGCACACTGAATGAATTCTTAATTTTTTGAGCCTCTCTTTGATGCACCTAATGATTATGATCTTTTCCCTATTTTTGAGAAAGACCTAGGAAAGTTTGAGAAGCTTTTTAACTCTTTCATTAAACATACTCTGAGCAATTATAATCTTATATTAAGGGGGCCAAAAGTAATGCTTATAGTATGTACCTATTCAGTAACTATTTATTGAATTTAACTGTCATAAATTCACTGTCAGAAAACCTGTAAATCAGGAATTGGTTTCATGCATACGCCCACATACATACTCGAAGACTCATTTTAGTATTACATTTTAAATTGATTTGGTCATGTTGTATCTTTTTATTCCATAACCTTAGATCAACCTGTTCATTTCTAAAAACAAGAATCTTCCACAGAATGCTAGGAAACAGTTTGAAGGAATCCAAAAAATTATGTAATACACAGCTGTGAGACTTTAGAAAAAGTTCTAATAGCAGTCAAGTGACTTATTTAAAAAATATTTCTTTCTTATTAAAAATATAGTGCTCATTATTAAAGATTTGGACCTGCAGTGTCCAATATATTACTTAGTAGCCATTAGCCACATATGGCTATTGAGCAATTGAAGTGTGATTAATTCAAATTCAAATGTTTAGTAAGTATAAAATATATACTGGATTTCTAAGACGTAGCACAAAAAAGGATGTAAACTATTTCATTAATATTTTAATATTGATTACACGTTGAAATAGTGATTTTTATGTATTCAGTTAAATAAAATTTATTAAAATTAGTTTCACTTTTTATTTATATATTAGCAACTAAAAATTTGAAATTGCTTATTTGATTCACATTATATTTCTTTTGGATAGTTCCAACTAGGCAGTTCACAGAGTAATAATGATAATAGATAAAATCCATCATCCAGAAATAACACTTATTAATGTCTTTATCCAAATCCTTCTAGGTTTTGTTTTGCATGAACTATTGAATGATGACGACACACATAATGTACTTACTGTCAGCAGACACACCTCCACAGGCACAGACATGAATTTTTTATGGACATTGTTTCATGTCAGGAAGTATTTCACTATCAGTGGACACATTATATGGATTCACCAATTCCCTAGGGATGGTCAGGTTTTTTTTTCTCTCCCTCCCCTTCCAACGTAGTGTTGCAGGGTGTGTGTGGGGGTGTGTACACATATTTTATCTATCTTCACGGACTTGATCTGTTACTTTACAAAGTCCAAGAAATAGGTTTGCTAAGTTAAAGGGTACGCACTTTTTGAAATTTTTTTTGCCTTGCCAAATTCCACTTTCCAATAATTTGTACCTTTTATAATGATAATGTAGTGTATTCTTTGTAGTTCTTAAAAGTACCGATCCCCATGTAGCATTAAACAAATATAAGTAGCCATATTTTTTGTATTTAATTTCATAAAAATTGTTCTGAATTTTAAAATGTGATTTTTTGAATGCTGGGCGTGATTTTTGAATGCTGGGCATGATTTTTCTAAGTATTCTTTGGGATATCTCAATTTGAAAATGAAAGTGAATGAGTGAGAAGATGAATATAATAGTTTTTGTAGTCAAGTTTATGTATTTCCCTTGTAAAGTGAGGTATTGTTTCTTTTCAAATAAAGAAAGTAGGAAGGTTGCATTAATATTTATTGTTAATAGGAACTTTCTCCCTAAGTTATGTAGCTATCTTGAAACAAAATTGTGTCAAATATAAGAAGTCAGTAGTGTTTCATGGTTTGCTTTAACACTTCTTCAGATAGTGATACTTTTTTTCACTTAAAATTAGATTATAATTTTTATACAGTAAACTACACAGATTTTAAATATTAAGTTTGATGAATTTTGACAAGTGAGACACTGTATAACCAGCACTTCAGAAATAACATTTATAATATCTGTAACACCTCAAAAAGATCCCTTGGGTCCCTACTAGCCAATTACTTCCTAATTCCTGCCTCTCCCTCACTTTCCTCTCCACCCGTGGCAATTGCTTTCTGATTCACAACCTTATGGCTTAGTTATGCCTGCTTTGGCCTCTTTCACTCAGAATGTTTTTGAGATTCATCTATGTTATTGCATACATGTTCCTTCTTTTTTATTGGTCAGTAGTGTTTCATTGATGAATATTCCACAATTTGTTTATATGTTTTCCTGTTAATGGAGATTTGAGTTGTTTCCAGTTGTGGGCTATTATGAATAAGGTTTCTGTGAATGTTGTTTTGGTGTGTGTGACATGTTTTTATTTCTTTTGGACAAATACCTAAGAGAGTAATTACATTGTCATTGGGAAGGTTTATATTTATCTTTATAAGAAACTTTCAAATAGTTCTCCAAGTGGCTGTACAATTTTTGCACTTCCACCAGTAGTGTATGAGACTTCCAGTTGTACCATATTTTCTTCAACATTTGGTCTGGTCCTTTTGATTCTGGCCATTCTAGTAGATGTGAAATCGTATCTCAATGTGGTTTTTATTTACATTTCTTTGATGATTAATGATATTGAACACCTGTTCATGTGCTTACTGGCCATTTGTGTATCTTTGTTTTTTATGTAGCTTTTGAGGTCTTTTGTTCATATATACAGTGGTTATTTATTAATGATTTGTAATAATGCTTTATATATTCTGGATGCAAGACTATTGTTAGAGATATGTACTTTAGATATTTTCTCCCAGTTTGTAGCTTGCATAATATTTTTAAAATGATGTTTTTTGATGGGCTTCATTTTTCAGCGTTGATAAGGACTAATTTATCATTTTTTTTATTTTCTAGAAAATGCTTTTTGTGTTATAAGAAATCTTGGCCTATGCCAAGGTCACAGTGGCAGTCTTCTACTTCTTTTAAAAGCCTTGTACTCCTAGCTTTTTGTTTAGGTTTATGATTCATCTCTAATTTTTTTATATGAAATTCATGAGATGATCATATGAATTTTTTCTTTTCAGGTTCTTTTTTTATATAGTACTTATTTGATACAGTACCATTTGTTAAAAAGCCTTATCTTTCTTCATTGAATTGAATTGGAGCCTTTTTCATAAGTCAGTCGACCATGTATGTTTGGATCTATTTCTGTATTCTAACCTGTCCCATTAATTTGTTTTTCTGTCCTTAATGCTAATATAATATTGATTTTTATTATTGTAGTTAAAATCAGATATGGTTAGCCGACTTTTTTTCTCTTTTCAAGATTGTTTGGCTATTCTATGCCCTTTGAATTTCCATCTAACTGTTGGAGTGAATGGGTCAGATTTCTTTCCTAAAGTCTGGTGGGATTTTGATTGGGATTGAATTAATCTATTGATCCATTTGGGGAGAATGGATATTGTAACAATATTGAGTTTTTCAATGTATGAAAATATTTCAATATTTATTTTTAGGAATTGATTTTTCTATGCTATTATAAGTGATACTTTAAAATTTTATTTCTAATTGTGAGTTGCTAACATATATAACTATACTGTATTTTGGCCTTGTATGCTACACTGTTGCTAAATTCAGTAATTCTAGTAGCTCTTTTTGCAAAAATTCTATAGTTCTTTTTTGTGTTTGTACCCAAACCTGGCATTCCATAGTATTTTTTATGTACATAACCATGTCTTCTATAGGTAATGCCAGTTTTATTTCTTTCTTCTCCCATCTTTGTTCCTTTTTACTGTTCTTACCTACATATTTGGCTTGGACTTCTAATATTAATACAGTATTGAATATGAATGGTAAGAATGGACATCCTAGCTTTGTTCTTGGTATGTGTGGGGAAAGCAGGATTTTTCACAAATGCCCTTTATCAGATTGAAGAAGTTCCCTTCTGTCTAGTTTGCTGAGAGCTTTAATCATGAATGGGTATTAACTTTTGTCACATGATTTTTCTGTATATGTTGAAATGATCATATGATATTTTTCTTCATACTGTTAATGTAGTGAAATACATCGATTTTAAAATGTTGAGCCAACCTTACATTCCTGACTTAAACCCCACTTGGTAATGATTATTCTTTTTTATGAATTGCTGTCTTTGACTTGCTAATATTTTGGATTTTCACATCCACATTCATGAGGTATTTTGGTCTGAAATTTTCATGTAATAACTTTGTTTTATTAACAGGATTTTGCTAACAGGATTAATGCTGGCTTAATAGAACCTTTGAAAAGTATCCTTTAAATCTCTAGCTAATATGTAATGGTGAAATTATATGTTTGCTTTAAAACACTCATCTGTTTATCTTCCTTTCTTGGGACCAAAATTAACTATTAGGGATTCTTATAGACTTAATGTTCAGTTAAAATTTTTGATTTAGAGAAGGAATTGATATTCCACCTCTGCCATTTAGAAGCCAGTGGGACATTTAATTTAAATGGTTTTTTGCACTGAAACACAGTACAGTGGTTAACACAGGCTCTGCAGTAAGGCAAATTTGAGTTTATAACCCTATTCCGTCAGTTGCTACCTCTGTGACAATGGGCAAGTTACTAAATCTGATTCGGTTTTACTTTCCCCATGTGTGAAATTGGTTCCTTCTAGGGTTGATGTTAAATAAGAAAATACAATTAAAGTTCTCAGCACTGTGCCTGATACAAGTATTTAGTTCTAGATAGTTGATATTAATATTTTTATTTGGGATACTGGTGAGGAAAAAGTCATATGATAGTTCAAGAAAGTGGTTTGGTTTTCTTTTTTCAGAAATATATCCCGATATAAATTAAAATAGAAATATGTTTCAGAGGTGTAAATTCCTTGTAAAATTACATGTGTTCTAATTGTTATCTTTGCATATCCTTACAGTTTTCAAATTATTCCTTTCCTTTCTTTAAAGATTGGCATCTTGAGTTTAGAAGTCCATGCCTTCTATTTTCTTAGCACAGTAGTAATGGGCATACTTAATATTTATTGAGCAATTAACTAGAACATTACATTTATGTACAGTGTTTGTGCCACAACAATGTATAATATAAAAGATGGAACACCATCTATTTTTAAGACTGACTTGAAAACCACAAAATTGTTTGGTTAACCAAATGTACTGGAAATTATTTCCTGCTTCTGTGCTCATCTGACTATTGGCCTTGATATGCTTTGAAAATTAGTGGGGGGAGGACATTCTTTGTAAAAATGTATGCTGACTTTGGTATGCTTTCTTTGTCCCCAACTTTTACTCCCCCTTCTATGGGGGAAGATGTGGTAGAAGCAAATTCCTGTGGTTTGTGGCATTTAAAATATTAGGAATAGGGAGGGATGCATTAACTGAGGTTTTTCATCATGTCATATAAACATTTATGATGGATTGAAGTGCCAACAAGAAAGTTGTCATTCTTCTAAAAAAAAAAAATTTGATAACACAGATTAGCAGTTTCTACGTTTCTGAAAAATTTATTTAAGATAATTTTGATAATGTAGCAATAATCAATATGATTCTAAGACACCCCTTTCAATTCAGCAAATGAATGAGTGCAAAATGTATATAAATTCTGTGCTAGGGATTAAGGATACAGAGTTGAAGAGTACGTGGCCCTTGTCTTTAGAAGGTGAATTGTGTATTGGTGAAGCAGACCCCCACTTAGGAACCTATAACAAGTCATTCGGTGATCAGTGCTTCATTAGATGTGTAAATGAAATATTATGGGAAACAGAGAGGGATAAGTATTTGCTTGAGAAAATCAGGAAAAACTTGATCAAGAGAGTGATATTTGAACTACATATATGGAGTTTGAGAAGTTTCCAACGTGATATTCTTAGTAAATGCCATGAGCTGAGAAAAGTATGGCATGTTTGGGGGGGAGTGGTCTGCAGATTATTTGGCTGCTGTCTCAGACATCTATTGGGTTAATAGCAAGAGATGAGTATGAAAGTGTTGATTGCCTCAAACTAAAAAGAGCTTGAATCCTTGAAGAAGAGTTTGGACCTTATTTTTATCAAATAGGAACCTGTTATGTTTTGAACATTAATCTATATATTAAAAGATTGTTGGCAAGAATTCGTGAAGGAGAGAATAAGAGGCGGAGTCTTCTCTTAGGGGGCTGTTAGAATACTTCAGGTCAAAGCAACGTATAAGTTTCAAATCTCATTTATATACTTGTATGTAATAGCATATACATATAATGCAAAAGTTTGTCATTTCTTGTTGAATCCCATTAAAATATCAGAGATATGAGAATATACACAATGTATACTTTAAGAAGTGTATTGTTAGTTAAGGTTCTTTTTGTACAAATAATGTAAACTAGTTCTGGCTGGCTCAAGCAAAAAGGAATTTATTGACTACCAGAGGATCCCATGGAATCCAAAACAGAGTTGAACAATAAAGCTTCAGCAACAGCAGGAGGTTGGGAAGCTCTGAGAAAAACAGCAGGAATCAGTGGAACTTCTTTCCAGGCATCTCCTCCCCCAACCCATGAGTCTCAGTTTGGAATTTTAAATTCCTGGGAGAGGATCTTAATTTAATTGGTTGAGCTTAGCACAGGTGCTTGTCCCTAGAGAGACGTCTCTAACATTGGAAGTATTGGGGGTAGGGAACAGGCAGTGCCTGCAAGATAGGTTTGTTATATATGTACAAGCTAGAGAAATATAGTACATGTTAAAATATAGTAAATGGTTATTAATTTGATTTCTCACTGACCTAAACTTGTTTTAGATGCCATTGTGTAAAATATTTACTGTCCACTGTACTGAAGTGCTTTTTCAGTTACAATTCTGATCCCAGATTTGCAGATAGTAAAGATGTGAGGGTATCTTTCTTCTTTTTGGAAGCTTGGGCTTTTTTATGGTTCTCTTTATTTTAATTGACTAACTTGCTGAAAATAAAAGAAATATTAATGCCAGTCCTTTAATTACTAGTTTCTTTAGGCTAGTGATAGAGCTTTAAAATGAATTGATTGGAAATATATTGCAATGAACTGATAAATCTGATAATATGAATATCATAATAATTAGCATTTAATAAGCACATAGAGTGCCAAGCAGTGTTCTCAGCACTTTGAGTATTATTATTTCATTTAATCCTAATAACCCTTTTATGAAGAGACTGCTCATTTTACGTATTAACTAAAAGTAATATTATTCCCATTTTATAGATGAGAAAACAGGGATAGGGTAGTTTAATAATTGCTTAAAATCACGTAGCTAGTAAGTGGTGGAATCTATCCCAGAGTCTGTACTTTCAGTCATCAGACTGTTCATCCCTGGGACATCTCTGATTCTCTGCCCTCACCTGTGTCCAGTCAGAATTCAGGGCTCTCTTCTCAGGCCTTCCCAGAGAACTTTGGTTCTTGGTTTCACTTTGATACTTATATCATACTTTTTTGTGGTTATTTTTTTAAACATGTCTCCTTTACTAGGTTATTAACTCCTTGAAGACAGGGACCATCTCTTAATTATCTATTTTTTGCACATAGTATTTGTTAAATTGAATTAATGCCCTGTTCAAATTTAGTCTCTTAAGTTAGACATTTTGTGAATGAATATGATTTTAATTCGTTTTATTATGAACATTCCTTTGTTTAATGATCTCAACTCTGATCTTCCCTTGACCTTCTAAATTCCATATGACCTTCTAAATTCCATATGTTGTTCTAAGAAAGTATTTGCATAAAATCTCTTCCCCTAGGACTTCCCAGAGCATTACTGTCCAACAGAACATTTTATGATGCTGTCTACTATAGTAGACACCTGTGGTTATTGAGCTCTTGAAATATAGCTTGTATGACTGAGGAACTGAAGTTTTAGCTTTATTTAAATAGCCACATGTGGTTAGGGCTACCTTATTAGACAGTGCAGCTCCAGAGAGCAAAAAGAAAAGTCCAGAACCTAACAGTAGCATCTTACTTCCCTTCCACCCCCAGCCATCCAGATCTGGGGCTTACCTGGAAAGGACAGTAAAAGTGTGAAAGCTTGTTTGACTCGAAGTGAAATCATTCCCAAATAATTTAGACATTTTTAAAACTATAGAACATTTAAGTTACTAAATGTGTACATGGGATCTAAGGGTCATCTTTTCTATTTAAAGAAAAAATCATCTGCTTATTTTTGCCTTTATAGTGCATAATGCAATTTTATAGAGTAGTATTATATAAAATCCTTACATTCTTTCCCCTCCTCCTCCGAGTTCTTGATTTATTAGTGGTAAAGATGTTTTAAAAGAAAAATAACATGACGTACTTTTTCCTTTTAATGCAGTCAGCTTCCTGTTCCTTTGAGGGGGGTGTCAATTGAATATCTAATTATGCATGTTCATTGAATTGCAGTAATAACTGGAGGTACTCAAATGTATGTTGACTCATACAGTTTGAATAAAAATTGGTTTTTGAAACTAGGCGTGTTAAGCTTTCTGAGGAAGTATAAACCCTAGTTTATTAAATAAATAATTTATTCAGCTTATTGACTAGCTCATTATTAATGTTTTATACTTTAATTTTAAATCTCTTAAGTTATGAATAAGATATAAATTGTAAAAACAAAACTTGAAAAAGGTTTCTTGCCCTTTTTTTTTTTTTTGCCTGTCCAATTCTTATATATAATGTATAGGAAAGTCTCAAATGTTGTTCTTAAAGTCCTTAGTTAGGTCATGTGTTGAATTTAAACTGTTTCTTGTAAAAAAAGAAAAAAAAAAGTCCTTATATTTTTACCCCATGCTTTCAGATTCTCATGTTTTGTTCATTTGCTTTCAGATTAACCTTACCTTTACATGTTCTTCCCCCACCTTGATTGTATATGTGTAAGTCAAGCAATTTAATTGTGTCTGTTTAAATAATATATACATATATACCTGTGACTATCCTTAAATGCTTGGATAAGTAAGAGTTGCTGAATATAGAATAACAAATATGGAAGATAAAGCCAATTGTATTTTAAATTTGCTTATCTTGATTAATCATGTTTAAGAGTTCAGAAGAGAAAGTTTGTGAAAGAAATCATAGACATTGGCCTTCATTATAGACATAGGCTATCTCCCTATAGTAACCAATGTTTGTTTTTTTGTTTAAGCCATTATAGGGACTGTAGTATGTTATTCAGAAATGTTCACTTTTAATTTTTAGGGGGACATCTTAAAAGGTACTCAAAATTCTTTCTGAGTTACAGTTTCTAGGTCAGAAAGATGATCTTTTTTTTCCCCCAGACTTGCACCATATTGTAACTTGAATAGGTCTTTTTCTTCCCTTTGTATGTGTATTTTTCAAATCAATATTTAATTTTGGAAAAGCTAAAATAGTCACATGATTTATAAATGAAAAAGTATGAAAAGAAATTAAGTTTCTCTTATATCCGATCCTACATTTGCCTTGTCATCCCTTCCCTGACAAAACACTTATGCACACACAAAACCTCTAAACAGCTAGGAACTGATACTAGTTTTGTCTCTTCTCAGACAGTTCTGTGCATACTTAGGCAAATGCAAGTTATTTATTTTGTTTCTGCTGTTGTGTACAGAGGTCACCATACTCTACCTTTTGCATCTTGCCTTTTTTCCATACAAGTGTATCTCATCCATCTTTCCTTAAAGAGCCTATTTTTTAAAGCAGCTATATAGTGTCATATTGTGTAGCTGAACTGTAGTTTATTTCATAAGTGTGAGTGGGTGTTTTTCTTGGTGATCTAGAAAATTCCAGTTGCCTGAGTAATTTTGGATAATTTTAAGGTCTGAAGATTTGAATTAGTAAGCATAAGATTTAAAATACTTAATGGTTTGTTTTTTGTTTTTTTAAGAGACAGGGTTTTGCTCTGTTGCCCAGGCTAGGGTGGAGTGCAGTGGCACATTCACAGATCACTGCATCCTTGAACTCCTAGGCTCAAGTGATTCTCCCACCTAAGCCTCTTGAGTAGCTGGGACTACAGACATGTGCCACCACGCCTGGCTAATTTTTAAAATTTTTCGTCGAGATAGGGTCTCGGTGTGTTACCCAGTCTGATCTTGAACTCTTGGCCTCAAGCGATCCTCCTGTTGGCCTTCCAAATTACTGGGATTACAGGCATGAGCCACCCCACCCAACTTAAATACTTACTGATTGTGATAGAAATCTTTCTAAAGTGTGTTACCCCTTCACCCTGATTTAGTTAAATAGACCAAATACATTACTAAACTTATTTCAGTTCTTACGTGATAAATTATATTGTCTATGTGAACATTTTGGGTACCATATATTTTACTATGCTATACTTCTTGCTCCAGAGAGTTTTGTTACTGTAGGATGCAAATTGTCTTATCCTGTTGTGTCTTCTGAATTTATTCATTTTTCACCATAGTGAGACTTGACTTTTAGGGTTGTTGATGGCCAGTTATAGCTCTTTTTTTTTTTTTTTTTACACTGTTTATTTTTGATTCTGTAATATTTCTCATCCCTGCTAATAGTCAAACTTTCACTATAGTGTTTTGTAGATTTGTTGCTATTCTTTTTAAGTAATACTGTTTGAGCAATGCTTGCCTGTATTTTCTGAGAATGTGGCATAGACTAGAGAGAATTTATGGCAGTTCTGCTATCAAGGAAGCATTAGATTGGGCTTCCTCCCAGGAGAGTTGTTATTAGTATTTGTGCCTCTTAATGTGAAAACCCCTGTATTAGCTATATCAGGTATCATAATTTTTCCTGTTCATAGTTTTGGTTTTTTTTTTCTGAGGAGAAATTATTTTAGTTTCTCAGCATGTTTGCTTCTTATTGGCCTTTGACTCTATGTTTCGTCTTTTTTAATGGCATTTCCTATTTACTAAAAAATATTTAATCCAACCATTTGTGTAGTTTGAAAGGACCTATTTACCTGACCAGACCATTGACTTTTTTGAAGAGAATCTTTTTGGCAAGTTTCATTGATAAGAGGAACTGCTTCTTTCTTCTGATTTCTGATGACTAAAGCTGAACACAGTGTCTTGTTAGGCAAGCTTATGGTGCTTATCCTCATAAATAGTGAGCTGTGACAGACAGTAGGTTAAGTGTTAACACTTTAATTTGTTTCTAATTTTAACAATTATGTAGTTGCATGCCATGTGCCTGGTATTGAGCTAGGTGAATATAGAAATAAGACAGGACCCTATCCTCAAGGAATTGATGATATGGTGAGGAGACCTAAGTGAACTGATTATAATACAATAATGTTTATAGTGAAGGCACTTAGACTCTGTGGAAACTCAATGGATAGACCTCTGTCCCACACTGAGGGAGAGTGGGGGATGGGGTCCTGTGGGTGATATCTGAGCTGAAGTTTGAAAGGCAAGCAGAGTTAGCCAGGTAGAAGGTTGAGAGAGGGTGTTTCACTTTTGGAAGTATGGATTTTGAAATGGAGAATCAGAATATGAGGGAGGATAATAACTTTCGAGACAGTTCCATGTATCTTCAGCGGATGATGTGATAGATAACAGTGAGGTTGCACATGAATTTCTTCTTACGTTTGGAATCACATTGTTTTCCCCATCATTTTGCTAATATTCTGCACTGGTCAGACCACATGTAAAATATCTACTTCATTTTAACAAGGGTGACCAGACCGATAAGGGATTCATAAACTAGGTCATAAGAGGAATTATCAAAATAAATTTTACCTTAAAAAGAGATGACCTGAGAAGTAGTGTTGTTGGGAGCACTTCTCTGTGGAAGCAAAAATGTCATTGCCACTACACAGAAATAAGAAGTATACTATAATTAGAGGACACTGTATATGCCTCCAGTTTTGTGTCATTGTAGCTACAGTGCCTAGCATTGTGCCTGCCACATAGCAAATACTCAACAGATGTTTGAATGAAAGAATCAAGAATACAATAACTATAGTATTGTATTCAGAACAGAGATTTAGGTTAAGCATTAAAAATTTTCTAACTGAGCTGCTAAACAGCTAAAACAGTAAGATATTCTTATTGCTTAAACAGCTAATTTTTCCCTGAAGTTGTGAACTGCCCATTATAGCAAGCATTTAAGCAAATGCTATGTAATCATCTATTAAGAATGTTACGTGACGTATTCTTGAGAGTCTCCTGCTACACATACCCATTGGCATTTCCCACCTATCTTATTACGCGGTTTTTTGAAGTTGCTTGGCCTTGGTTTTAAGAAAACCAAGTGGATAAGATCACTGTATATTAAGAGGTTATCTCATTAAGTATGGGTTGGCAAAATGAATATATTGGCTTATATCGTTGTTCATTTGCTTCACATAAAAAATGCTGTTGTTCTGGATTGATGTATCATTTTCATACCGTAGGCAAGGCTGATCCAGGTTTTGTGGTCTGAAGCTTTTATACAGTTTGGAGGGGCTTTTCCTTAAGAAAAAGAATCCAAAATTAAGTATAAAAGTGTTTATTTAGTATAAGAAAAGGTCACAACAAATAAAAAATAACCATAAACATCACAAAATTTAGAAAAATAGCTTATTACTCATTATTATAACTTATTACTAATTTAACTTACTAGTAAGTTATTATTAATTAACTACCTGATATACTTCTTTGGTACTTTTTTCCTGCCTATTTTGGCCACATATTCATTGATCGCTTCTTTACATGACAACAGTTTTATATTTTCTTATAGAAAGGGCCTTTCTGTTTGGACAGGACTTGACAAATTACTGTCCATGGACCAAATCCAGTCTGCTTGTTTTTTTTTAAAATAAAGTTTTACTGCAGCACAGGCATTTCTGTATTATCTATGGCTGCTTTTGTGCTCTATAGTGTCCAAGTTGAAAGAGACCATCTGGCCCACAAAGCCTAAAATAATAACTAACTGGCCCTTTACAGAAAAAGACTCCTGCTCTAACATATTTGTTCAGAATTTATTTGTTATTGATAGTTGTGAAGCTGAAAGATAATTTTTGAAACCAGTTACTAGTAATGGCACATCTGTAATTTCCTTCACTTTGCTTCAAGGATGCTTCTTGCCCAGGGAAGAGCTTTATATATCAATTGGCTGGACTACTCCAGAAGTGTCCATGCAGTTTGGTCATATTAATAGTGTACCAAACCCAGCAGGAGCTGGGCAGCGCTCATTCAGATCCTTAGCCTTGGGGTTAAAGATTGGGTCTAGATGCATCATGTGGTCCAGGAGGGACAGGGCAGGTTATTGCCTTCAGGGATAGCTATCTAGAGAGGAGCCCATAGGCATGAGGTTGGGGTTGCTGTTACCTCTTATGTGTCCCCAAGGGAGAACAAGCCAAACCTTTTAATTAATTAATTAATTAATTTATTTTTTGAGACAGAGTCTCTGTCACCCAGGTGAGTGCCGTGGCGTCTGTCTAGCTCACAGCAACCTCAAACTCCTTGGCTCAAGGGATCCTCCTGCCTCAGACTCCCAAGTAGCTGGGACTATAGGCATTACCACTACTATGCCCAGCTAATTAAGCCAAGCCTTTTAAGAGGATCTTCCAAGTGAAGGACCACGAAACTTAAACGTAATTGGCTTCATGGTAAATCTACTTTTATCCCAGGACATAACAACTTATGTCTGTTTGGACTTTTTTCTTTCATAAAGATCCTTTTTTCCATGTACCTACAATTCTATACTTTCTACCACCCTCACTGCCAAGCCCCACTTCTCTTTTTCCTCCCAGAAAATAAGGTAAGAAACAAACCAACTTGGGGAGGGGGGAGTAGAAGAATAAAATTATGTTAAGGATACATAGTTCTTGGAGGATTATTTAGATAGGATAGAGCAAAAATATAACAAATGAAGAACTGGGATGAATTATTGAGTAGTGTATATTGAATATAAAATTAACAGCTAATTGGGAAGTTCATACAAAGCTATATTATATATATGTGACCTTTGGCAATTAAACTGACTTCATCTGTAAAAGGAAGGGATTAGATTAAATGTTTGGTAAAATTTATGGTGAAATGTTATTAGATGCTATTTGGGTCTAGAATTCAGGAAGACACCAGAGGTCCTACCAGTGACCATAATACGTAGTACCTACTTTACCTACTTTTTCACCTTGTCATACCAAACTGTTCTTTGAGGGAAGAGTAACGGCAAAGTAGTAGCAGAGTAAAAGAAAACTCTCTCTCCCTCTCCCTCCCGCCCTCTCTCTGTCTCTCCCTCTCTCCCCCCCTACACACACACACACACACACACACACACACACACACACACACACACACACACACACACACACTCTCTCTCTCTCTCTCTCTCTCTCTCTCTCTCTCTCTCTCTCTCTCTCTCTCTCTCTCTCTCTCTCTCGTCTCTTTCTGTCTCTCTTTTTCTTTTCCCTCTGTTATTATCAGGACTTGGGTCTCAGCTGGTAATGTTAAACTTTGGTGAGCTGAGGTGGGAATCCTAGGGTACCTCCTTCCCAACTTTGTTCCCTGAAAATCCAAACTTCAGGTTTTACTATATAATTCAACCAACCTTGTAAGAGAGACAGGGAAGAGGAGACAGAAGAGGAAAGAGAACAAAAACTCCTGCTAAGCAGGTCCACTTAAACTACAAGGAAGGGAGAGGCAAAAGAGCAAGCCACACCTATGAGCTGCCCTTTTAAGAGTGTCCTCACCCATTTGCAAATATGACCCAGTCTGTGATAAGATCAGTATCCCTCTCAACCTTCATTTGTATATGACTATCCTTAAAGTAGAAACTTATGGAGAATACAGTGCAAGCCTTGTCATTTATAGTTTTAACATCTGTAATTTTAATTGTTTGCATCTAATGCTAACAATCTATGCCACATAGTAATTTACAGTTTTCTAGACGTATGAATTTAAATTATAGGCACCATATGAGATTAGTGTATGGTTGTGACTTAGTGAATGAGCCTAGCCTACTGCCCGGGACACATCTTTCAGTATGACTTTTGTATATAATTTTTTAAATAGTTCAAAAAAGAATATGCACTGGTAATGAAAGTGAGGTCTAAAACTTTAATGATTTTTAACTAAAAAATTTTGATAACTTGTAATTTTAAACACATGTCCAGTAAAAATGGAATGGAGGAAGAAGCTAGAACCATCTATTATGGGCCATATGTTTTTAGTATATTAAAATAATCCCCTACATCTATTATCTATTGCTATAAACAAACCACCTAATAACTTTGTGCCTTAAAGCAGTATCAGCATATTTCTCAGGATTCTGTGGTTAGTCTGCTGGTGCCACCGAGGCTCGCTCCTGCACTTGCATTTAGCTACCACGTCTAATGGGGACTGGGCCCAGAAGGGATAGGTGGAATGGGCTAGGGCCTTGCTCTCCGTGTGGTCTTTGATTTCGCATTTCAAGGCAGCAGTTTCAAGAAAACAAGCCACAATGTGCAAATTTACTGATGTCCTTTTGGTTAAAGCAAGCAAGTCACATGGACAAATCCAGAATCAGTAGGGGTGGAGAATATGTAAGAACTTGGGTTAAGGGCCATTATAGGAATAATATACTATTATACCACATCTTTCTCCAGTCAAGGTTTCCAAACTGTATATGGGTGTTTATCTCTTTAAACCACAGAATTGAACTATGTGTGATATTACTTTAATATTAAATCTGTAACTTCTTCCCATGCCACTCTTCTCTTTCTTATCCGCTACCCTACACAATTCCCAAACCTTCCCTAGCACTTTGCCATGGCAGGGTCTTTGTTGATGTGACTACTTAGAATCCTCTTTCCTCCCTACTTCATCTGACTCATCCCTTTTCATTCTTCAGGTAAAATGTCAATTTAGGGAAGCCTTCCTACACTAGTTAGGTTTTACACTTTGCTTGCATACTGGATTTTTCCTTTATAGCATTTGTAATAGTTATTAATGCCTGTCTCCTCATTAAACTGCATGTTTCTCGAGGACCCTATGTGTCTAATTCATTTTTGTATTTGACCCCATTTTCATTCCGGTTCCCATTCCCCAATTATCACAGTCCCTTGTACATAGTAAGTACTTTATAAACATTTGGTGAATAAATATGTCTAGCACAATAGTTTTCTTGAAAATCTACTAAAATTGAAAAGACCAGTCCTTAAGATGGCAGCTGTTTTTTATTTGGCTCCATTTTTCATCACTGTTGTGATTCTGTTTGTTACTTTTTGCTTTTGTCCTCCTTCTCCTCCCCTTCATCCTCCTCCCTTATTCCTCCAGCTTTGCTTTTTTTTTTTTAAATTAACTGTTTCTTGTGGTGTCTTCTGCCTTTGCTGTATTCTTTTTTAATCTCTACTGGTTTTGTTTGTATGTTTGTTTTGTTTTCTCTTTCCTGTTCTTGTTATTTCTCATTTTGGAAATCACCAAGTGGTAAGACCCCTCCTTTTCAAAGTGAATTTTTATGTTTTCTCTTCCTGGATAGTTTTTAATGGTACTCACCACTCAGGAGTTGCTTGTTTACTGCCAGATGTATTGTTTTTATTTTTTAAATTGCTGGTTTCTGTATTGGGTTTTTGAGGTTGACATATAACTGAGGTGTTGTCATACTTCCATTATTTAGAAAATTGCCTGAGATCACTGCATAATTAACTATAAGAATTCAACCAAATTCTTTTCTTTTATACTTCCTTCTATAATGTGTAGATTAAAATCTCACAGTCATCTCTCGGTATCCACAGGGGATTGGTTCCAGGACTGCCTGTAGATACCAAAAGCCATGCATACTCAGGCCCTGCAGAACTCGCCAATATGAAAAGTCGGCACTCCATATACTGTATTTTTGAGCAGCATGTGGTCACAGATGTGGAACCTACCCATATGGTGGCTATTTATTCAGACAAAGTCCGAATATAAGTGGACCCATGCAGTTAAAACCCATGTTGTTCAAGGATCAACTTTATATTTAGTATAATAATGGGTCATTTCGTATGAATGTATCATCAGAGCATCTAGGAATGTATTTAGAGCTTAACTTTTATATAATGAGAAAACTTAGGGTAGATTTTCCCAGATAAGTTTTTAGACATTGGGGCCAAGTACACACACAGACATGTACATACATCTAAAAGTTGGAGCATTTGACTATTAATTTAGGCCAAAGTGATCATAGAAAAGACTTAATGCTTATGATTTTTTCCCATACTCAGTTTACTTTGGATATTTCTTTAAAATATTTCTTTAAATATTTTCTGTAACAACATTGTATGCTTTTAGATTATTAAAATAATTATTACAGTTATTTAGTATTAAGTCATCTTAGTATTTGTTGTAGGACGTTAATTGCTAAAAGCAGTGACCCATGAGTCCTGGTATTTTCCAGTCTTTCCTGTCATTTGCTTATTCCGTAATTAAAGAAACACCTGTTTTCCTGATCTAAGATTCTTATTCTGACCTGTTATATAACGTAGTTGTTCTGAAAATGTGAAAGGAATTTAAACAATAGAAGTGCTGAATGTTCGTGGGTTAAGTCTTATTCAGGATGGAGCTCCTTTTAACAAAGTTGTTATATGTATAGAGGAAATTGGAAGAAGTGACAGTCTTCTTAGTTTTGGGTTGGTGTGACAGTGGCTAATGTTATATACAGGCAGTAGTGGCTCTGAGAAGAGAGCCAGCTTCTCAAGATTGTCATGCGTGTGAAAGAGGGCTGAGTCCTACAGTTTTTATGAATCATTTGTGCTTGTTAAAAGTTTTTATTTTGAAATAATTTCATACTTACAGAAAAATTGCAAATATAGCAGAAAGAATTCCTATGTATCCTTTATCCAGATTTGCAAAATGTTTATAACATTTACCATGGATCGATCAATCTCTCTCTCTGTTCCTCTCTCTTTCTTCCCTCATATGTGTGTGTGTGGATAGGCATGCATACATGCATGTTATTTTTTTCTGACTAACTTGAGAGCAAGTTGCAGACATAATGCCTCTTTACAATATTTCAGGGTAGATATCCTACAATCAAAGTCATTGTCTTACTCTCTGTCATTATCAAAATCAGAACATGCAATTTTCAGTTTAACAAATGTTTATTTGGGGACAACGTATAGGTGGAGTGAAAGTATAGGCTTACAAAACTATTTTAAGTGCTTGAGGGAATTGCAGTTTGTTTAATGAGTAAGAAATCAATAAAAAAGTTATTCTATTTTAGAATAGGATTGATGAAGAACAGTAACAGAAGATACACAAAAAAGTACTCTAGAAATGTGACAAAAAAGCAGTCATTTCAACCTTAGGAATCTGGGAAATACTTCTTGACTGGTGCAAAGTTAACTAATCCAAGAGAGGTGGAAGTGCCCTGCTGAAGGACAATGGGAGGGAATTCATTTTCCCAGAATACATCCCCTATCTTATTTCTGCCCTTGACAATCAAAGTTGTGAGGGTGAATGTGTTACTGCAGTTACTCAGTAGTGAAATATCAGGAATACATAAGATACGATAAGTTCTATTTCTACAAAAGTTGATACAGTACTTTTTTTTCTTTTAATTAACAAATTTTAACCTTAACGTTATTGAGCTAATAAGAAATAGATTTCCCTTCCTGGGCATGTGTTCTTAGGTTGTTTTTCATTAATATCTTCTTAATTTTGAAAGACAAGAAGTAATGGAGTTGATTAGCTGTTATTAATTTAAAAGAATGGAAGGAATGTTTTTAAAAACTTAATTAAGCCACTGTCAATCTAGAGTTTAAGGGATAGTTACTGTTTAATATTGTCTAGCATTTATATACTGTATTAAATGTGTGCAAGCTATTCTTATAATTCTGAATTAATCAGAAAAGGCTTTACAAGGTGCTATGGTATGTCATTTTCAGACTTTGCCAGTTTAAAGAAAAAAGTGAAATAGATACACTTAGATAAGATTGTAGCAAATTTTTAAAAATCCAGCTACGGAAAATTGCTTATCAATAGTTAGGTTTTCAGTTTTAGAATAAAGTTTATAATGCTAAACCATGTGTGTGTGGGAAATTGTAGCATTGTTAAATGACTATTTCTTAAGCAGATGTTTTAAGAATTTAAGTTTATATAAATGTGGATTTTTAATTTAGGATTTTTTTGTTTTGTTTTTTGTAAGTTCACGTATGTATCCACACGATGTATTACAACATTAACATTTGGTACTTTGGCAAGGGGATTTTCATAATGAAATTTCAGACTCTATTAAAGAACAGATTTTTTTGTTCATAAGCAATTACTTGTTTTCTAGTTAAAAAGTAAAGTAGGGAGATTTTTAGATCTTCATCTTGGCATATCTAGTTTTCTAATTGTTCTTTTAAGAAATGATTGCATTTTGACAGTAATATGCTCTAAAAAGGCTTTAATTTATATGAATTCTCCTTAGAAAACAAATTTTCTCACTTGATTTTTAATTTTTCAGCCTGGTATTTGATACCTTTGGGTAATGTATGCAAAATCCATTTTTCTGAAGTTTTCAGTGCTAGGGGCAGGAAGCCTATGGTACTGTCATCCTGAGATTGTACACTTGCAGAAAAATACAGGCATGTTTTGAGCAGGCCAAAGGTGTACCTATGTTCTTCAGTCCCCTCTTTGAAACTCAGTGTCCCAATATACACATTTTTCATGTTTCTAAGTTTTCATAATTTTTAATGGCTCTTCTTGTGGAAATTTTCCTACTTCTTTGTGTCCTCATGACTGTGCAAAATTTAAAGATGAATTTAGTCTGTAAAGGTAAAAACGTACATTGAACACTGTTATCTGGGCAAATCTTTATGAACTTTTTTTGATCTTACATTTCTGACTTTAGTATTGTTACAGAAGGTTTGTACATATAATACTTGTTTAGAATCCTTACCAAAGGAGGCAGTCCTCGGGCATAGCTAAGTAAACCTAAATCTGCGTATCTCCAAATCTTAATGTCATCTATTTTTTATTACAAAGCCCAAATTCCATTGAACTAAGGTACCATAATTACTTAGTTCCTATTTTTAGTTATTTCTCTTCTTCCTATTTTAAAAACCTTAATTAATATATGTCCATATGAAATATTTTTATATTTTCATTAAAATACAGATATTTTAACTTCTAAATTATTTCCTTGATTTCTAGTTTAGGCATGAGGTTACTAGATCAGGAAACATGATTTTTGCTTTCAGAGGTTTTGTAAGTGCTATTATCAGTAAATGTGTGTATCACTTTTACAGAAACTAAGATTAAATAGTTATATTCTAAGGTTATAATATAATAGAAATTTAATTTAGACTAAACTGGAAGTTTCCATTGTTTGATGATACAGTCTTGAGGAAGTTGGCAGCAGTGGTGTACTGGAAAACCCTAATGCCCTAAGGTGCATGTAATGAGTTAGCTTCTCTCCTGTGCATTTGAAAGGGTTCTCTAGGTACTACCCTGGGTAAAATCAAGACAGTAGTCACTTAAATCATTTTTCATATCAGTATAGCTTTCAAACTGTGTGGCCACTTGTGCAAATAACTTAAAATCTTTTTTCCTCTCACTTTTGCCATTTTTAAAAAAGAAGGTAGATGATAATCTACCTTCCAGGGTGATAATATATTGAAAGTGTATGGCGCTATAGTTAGTAACCATAAATCTTGCTTTCAAGTTTTACTTACACTAAAGTGATTAGCTGCTTTATAGAAGTCAGTCTTTACCAATACTACTATTTCATTGCTTAAATGGTTCACTTTACTGGGAAACTATATACAGGAGCAAGAATACAGGATTTGAAGTCACAAATTGCTTGGATTGGAATATAGTTATTGTATTATTAATTACTGCATAAGAAATTACTTCAAAAAGTAGTAGCTTAAGATACCAATTAATGTTTATTATCTTTTTGTTTCTGTGGGTCATGAATTCAGGAGCAGCTTAGCTGGGTGGTTGCAGTCAAGATATCAGCAGGGGCTGTGGTCATCTGAGTATTATTTTGAATGTAATGGTTATAAATTTTATATTTTGCAGACTATGTCTTCAGCAGTAGTACAGTTATATGCAGCAGATCGGAACTGTATGTGGTCAAAGAAATGCAGTGGTGTTGCTTGTCTTGTTAAGGACAATCCACAGAGATCTTATTTTTTAAGAATATTTGACATTAAGGTGAGTTTTGTTTTGCTTTCAATTTAAACTGTAGGCGATTAGGTTTTCTGCCTCAATTATAATTTATTATAGATTTATTTATCCTGTATGTAATTTTAAATTAAAATAATATTAGAAGGATGAAGCTTGGTTTTAGATATTAAAGTATGGACATGTGACCCAATGGGACTATGTCCTAACCCAGAACTTGAATGGTTTCCTATTTTATCTTCCCACTGCTGCTACATATTAAAGCTCATTTTTAAAAAAAATGATGCCTTTAGGCCTTGGGCTTTCTCCACATTCTCTCTTTTACTAATGATCCTCTGTTCCATCTTGTCCATTATAGAATAGCATACATAGTCCTTTCAGGGAACAACAAAAGAATATGTTAGCTTGGTGTGTACTGTTATTTAGCCCAGGTTTAAAGCATTATACAATATTTATAAAAATATATTTGCTACCCATTTTTTCTTATGTTGTTTCTCATAATAGGTTATATTCAGATTTTTACAGCTTTATATCCCTTACTCCCAATCATAAATCATATTGTCATAGATTAGATGCCCTTTCTTAGATATTCATCTCTTATAGTTGTTGTAAAAGTAATTATCATTTTGCTAAGGTGAAGTCTTCATTAGTTCTTTTAAATTCTTTCTGTAGATAAGTTTCCATGGTTAATATTTATATGTGGCAATAAGTGTAATGGGATTTTAATTACCAAACACTAAAACTGCCTTTGAATTTTCGTGTACTAATGTCATCAGACAGATCATAGTTGAATGTTTTTACATCTCTGGCCTCAGCTACTTTATTTGTAAAATGGGATGACCATCTGGGTCTGTTACCAACTATTTCACTAAGATTAAATGAGATTTAAGTTACTGTACTTTGTAAATTACTGCTTCTTACTTTTTTTTTTTTTTTTTTTAAGAGAGAGGGTGTCTCTCTGTAACCCAGGCTAGAGTACAATGGTGGGACCATGGGTCACTGCATGCAGCCTTGAACTTTTGGGCTCAAGGGATCCTCTACCTCACCCTCCCAAGTAGCTGGGAGTATAGGTGCATGCCACCACGCTGGGCTAATTTATTTATTTTTTTGATAGAGACGAGATCTTGCTATGTTGCCCAGACTGGTCTTGAACTCCTGTCCTCAAATGATCCTCCTGCCTTGACCTCCCAAAATGCAGAGATTATAGGCATGAGCCAGCCAAACCTGGCTGATGAGTGCTTCTTAATATCTACTTCCCCATACCAAGACAGCTGAGAGATATGACATGCTCCTGTTAGTAACAGTGGCTTGTTGTGGTAGTGATTCTGCAGGATGGAGAACACAAGCATGGTTTACTTTGATATGTTTTTCGTCACCAATAAGAAGCACTATTTAGAAATGGAACACAAATACAACTCTACTAAAACTCAGAAGGGAATTCCATTACAGTCGTCATAATGTGTGTACATTATATTTTGCATATTTTAAAATTGTGATCTAGATGGAACCTTGCATTTCTGAATAGGGCAATGGTTATGTTTCTCTAATCATTTATTTCCAATTGTAGATAACCATTGACGAACACTCACAATTAGCCACCTTTGGTATTAAAGTTAAATATATTTTTTATACTACGGTGATCGATATGGCTATCATCTGTGGCTCTCTTATCCATAGTTTAAAATTGATGTGTTTTAATCATCAGTCCCTTTCTGCAGCATGATTGATACTACTTTATACCAGCATTTAATTATCAGGCAACTCTGTAAAAGTTAAGAATTCGAAGATTGTTAATGAGCAGTACAGAGAAGATACATTTGACCATCCTCCATCTATTAATATAAAATTGGGGAAAAGAGTATGAGGTATTCCTGTAGTATTTGATGGCACATGGTCTAAATACTGTTAATGAATTATGTATTGGTAATCAGTGCATGTATAAAAATATCCTCTTCCTTCTACGTAAATTGATGATCTCTAGTAATTACTCTGGTTACGTATTTGACCAAGTAACTGTTGTATTTGACCAAGTAACTGTATTTGGAAGTGCTTGGCTAATGAGATTATATCTTAACATACTGAATTAAGCTTGCTTGATATGTAGGTTTTACAAAAGAAACGTTATCTAGTGTTTACTGTTTTGTTATTAAGAAATTACTGATTGAATTATCTGATGCTAATTATGTTATACATATATGTAATATATGTGTTTATAAAAGTTATTATTTATATATGTAAACAGTTCCTCAATATGAGCTATCTGCTTTGTTTTTCTAGAGTTTTTTTGTTGTTGTTGTTAGTTCTTATTTTAATTTTTATTTTTTTCTAGGATGGGAAACTATTGTGGGAACAAGAGCTATACAATAACTTTGTATATAATAGTCCTAGAGGATATTTTCATACCTTTGCTGGAGATGTAAGTCATATTTTTCTTTATTGCCATGTTTAATTTTTCCTTTGCCTTTTCTGATCCAAATTATTTATAGAGCCCTATTGAAAGATCAAATTAAATGTACTATAGTTTTGCTGAAAATGAAGTATTTAGTTGATTATTTGAGTGTTTACTGTGATAGGTAACTTGGTAGTCTTTTATTTAAGTTCTCCATGCTTTTTGCCTTCTGAAGTTATTCAGATCATAAATTAACGTCTGCTAATAAAGTCAGAAGTGTACTTCTGTTGGTCATCATCACTTTTGTTATATAAGGCTAAATTCATGCATTTTTGTTCTTTCACCTTTTTTATGAAAATATTTCAGACTTGTCAAGTTGCCCTTAATTTTGCCAATGAAGAAGAAGCAAAAAAATTCCGAAAAGCAGTTACAGACTTGTTGGGCCGGCGACAAAGGAAATCTGGTAACCCTCCCTTTTTTTTCCTTTTTTAAAGTAATTACTTAAAATGGGACAGCAAACTACAGCTCCAGGGACAAATGTGGTCTAGTGCCTGTTTTTGTAATTAGTTTTATTGAAACACAGTTATATTCATTGGTTTACATTGCTTGTGGCTACTTTTTTGCCACAGCACAGTTGAATAGCTACAACAAAGACTATATAGCCCTCAAAGCCTGAAATTTACTATCTGGCCCTTTATAAAAAAAAAATGTGATGGTTCTTACCTTAAAAGAAATGATATTTTTTATTGAGAACTAATTTTTTCAGATTTACTGAAGGACCCATCCTAGTAACCATTTTTGTTGATAAAATTCCATGTATACTGATTCTTAAATTATATTTTTAATATCATCATTTGTAACTTACATATTTTAAAGTATTTAATACTTTTTCAACAAAGACTTTAGGCAAGTTTAGAAGCAGATAAGTAGAGTTGCAAACAAGATCTGTAAACATTACATGTCTATTCTGTCCCTAATGCTATATACTATAAAACTGTAAGGAACTTAATTTAGTGTATGAAACAACTCTAACACATATAAAACAATTAGAGACTATGCAGGGTAGTGTAGAGCTTTAAATTAATTGGTGTAGAACTGTTGTTTAACAATAATGGTGTATAAAGCTTTTCTCTTTTAAAGTGGAGGATGATTAGGAAAGGTGAACATCTCTAAAATTATCATCTTAAGCAGATCAGTTTTAGGAGAGAACATATGGGAGTTAAGATTGACAAACAGATACTCTTAAAACTAGCCATGTCCATGCACTCCTTGAAAAGTTGTTCTCTACTTCCAGGGGTACGTGTTACCCCAGTTTGAAGATCACTGTATTCAAGGATGTGCTTTTCTCAATAAGAGGAACTAAAGCAAGAAAAGGCAGACGTGGAAAATAGCAATCTGAAAGCATATATTCATCTTTTGTATGTCTTTATTATTATTTTAGTAAGTTTCCAAGAGAGAGGTGAGGCAAAAATGAAAATCAAATGAGCTAAATTGTTGCTTCACTATTGCCGTGTTACTACTATATTCTGCTTATTGTGAGTGAATAGGAGAATTATTAAGGACCTATTATTTTTTGTTACTTTTGGGGACCAAGGGCATTTATCACTTGATTCCATGCTAGGAAAAGATTTAATGCTATGGTATTGAAACCACAGCTTTAGGAATAAGTCACTGCTTATTTCAATGGCATACTATGGTGCTAGGCCAGGGGCTCTCTGGGGCTCCTTTCAATCAAAATGTGACATTTTCAATATAAAAAAGGGTAAAAAATACTTCTTAAAATATAAAATAATTGATCTTGAAATTGGCAAGTTAAAGGTGCCTTTCACCTGGCACAAGCATTTTGTTTTATACAGTTCTTAAACTTCTAGGCAAAGTGTTTCAGAAACAGAAACAGAAAGATCATAACATTAGGGAGGCAGCTGAGTCATCATTGGATGGATAGCCCTTTATGCTGAGTCAAACTCCATCGTCACCGCTCTTTAATTTGGACACATGGGGTCCAACTTGTGGAACAACAAAGAATTAGTCAATTTTCTTTTCCTCACTGTAACCACTTAGTATTGGGAGCCATCTATCCTACTCTCCTTATTTCTTCTCTTCTTTAGTCTAACCAGTTCCAGTTTCTTGAACTATTCCTATGATATAGTTTATAGTCTTTTCATCCTAAATACTATGCTCTGAATCCACTATAGCTTTTACATCTGTTTCAAAATATGGTATTCAGATTGGAACACAGTACTCCATAGGTAGTCTAAGTACTGTGATACTAAAACATCCCTCAATTTGATTAAATACTGTTCTGATAATATTGCTAGCAAATGCCTCCCACCATTAGCTCCCATTCTGATTGTTCAACCAAGTCCTCACCCTCTTTTCACTTTCAAGCCAGGATGGTGTCATAAATCTAAGTAGTTGCTTCTTAGAATTTATATTATACTCTGAACTTTTATATTTATCTTATTATGTTTCCATTTTTGTGCCATCCACCAATTTAAACAGTATTTCCTTCCTGGGTACAGTGATAACATCACCTTGGAAATTGGGGCTTGACGTTTATTGACATAGGCAGGACTGGCTTACTTCAAATGTTTAAGAAAGTTACTTTATCAGATCTTCAGATAGAGTAATACATTTATATATCCCATTTTTAGGATTTTTAACTTGTCTACCAGTTAAATCCTATTGATTTTGGTTTGTGATTATTTATAAACTAATTATTGTATCAGTTATTTATAATTTCAGAAAGTTATATGTTAGAAAATTTGTGGAAATTACATTTAAAATTCTTCAACCACTTTTGAACTTTCTTAAAGCCAAAATAGTGTCTTGTTCTGAGGACAACTGGTATGTAAGAATGTGAATGCAATGAATTGATAGACATTCTGGTTTTACTCCTACCTAATTAATTGGTTGTAGCTTTTGAGTATTTTTCTGGTCTGTTCCAGTGCCTAGAGTTTTCTGGGTATTCTCATCCCCTTTGTGCTTTTATCCAGTCCCATAGCTTTGAAAACCATCTGTATGCTGATGACTCCCAAAGTGTTATCTTCAGTACTGACTTTTCCTCTGACCTTCAGACTCTGCTCAAGTTGGGTGGCAGTGTAGACTTCATACTTAACATGTCTGGTCAGAACACTTGATCTATGTCTGTATCCCCAACCCCAGCACCGCTCAGATCTGTTCCTATTCCTCTTCTATTCTTTCCTGTCTCAGTAAAAAGTATTTGCTCTACCTCATCACTCAGGCTTACCATGATCCATTACAAATCCTATCAGTGATTCCTGTTGGCTGTGCCTTCAAAAATATGTCCTGGATCTGATTATTTCTTACCACCTCTGCTGCTACCATCCTAATCCAAGTCTCTATGATCTATCATCTAGGCTACCACTCTAGCTCCCCGAGTAGTCTCTATGCTGCCACTTTATTCCTTCTATTATCTCTTTTCCACACAGTAGCCAGAGTAAAATTTTAACAGCATAAATTAGATCATATCACTTGCCCTATTCAAAACCCTGTAAGAGCTTCCTATCATATGCAGAATAAAATCTGTAGTCCTTAACCACAGACTGTGGGATCCCACATGATCCAGTCCCTGACTTTTCCTTCTGACTTTGTTTCCTTTTACTGTGCCTTTTGCTCACACCAGTCTAGTCTTCATAATGTTCTTTTATGCTGTGCCCTACTTAGGGCCTTTGAATATATGGTCCCCTTTCTCATTTTATTTAGATCTCCGCTTAAATGTCAGTTCTTCCAAATGTCAGTTCTCCTTAATCACCTGTACATCAATTTAGGAGTAAGAGTTTAAGTGAATTCAGTTTTTTATGTTTGTAGTGTATTACATATGTCTAATAATGTTTTCTAATTTATTTTCTAACAGAGAAAAGACGAGACCCCCCAAATGGTAAGCTCTTTGACAATCATTAATCAAAAAGATTTTAGATTATAGTTTAATTCTTATGGAAACATGTACCATACATTAATACCTAATATTTAGTATCTATGAGTGAATACTATAGTTTCTTGTGTTCTTATTTTAAATTAATTAATGATAAGTGAGACTTAGGAAACACACTGTTCTTTGGGTTTTTTTTTTTTTTTCCATAGTATAAAGGAAGAACACATAGGGTGAACATCACTAATACTTATATTTTAATTCTGTATTCACAGTTGATTAAGTTTGGAAACTGTACAGTCTGGTTTTAAGATCTTCCCTAAAGGCAGTAAATTTTGTCTAACATTTGTTGATTTCCTACTTTAAGATTTATCCTTTTTTCTTATTTCAAAATAGTTATTTTATACTTTAATTTACTGTAATAGTGTGTTTAGAACTAATCGTAGCTCCATGTAACACTGTTCTTTAGCTTAATAATGAACACTTGAAGTATTGTGAATTCATTTTTTAAATATTTAATACCAGAGAGTAAAAGCAGAATACCAAGATGTAAAAGATAAGATCTTCAACAGTTTTCATCCTGAATTCGATAAACTCTCCCTGAAATGATGTGCTAAATGTTATAAGTATCTGTGTTCTTTTCTCTGGAAAGAGGATCCATGGCCTTCATCACATTTAAAAGGGTCCCTGACTGTGAAGGTAAAGAACCATTGCACCAGGAACCTTCATTATAATAAGAAATAAAGCTGCTGCTTTTTAAAAGCATCTCAAATCCTTTTCTTAGAACTTGGAATGATTATTCAAGGAAAACTTTACTACATAACACAAAGTTTTTGTTGTTCTTCTTCTTCTTTTTTTTTTTTTTGAGACAGAGTCTTGCTCTGTCACCCTGGGTAGAGTGCAGTGGCATTATCTAGATCACTGCAACCTCAAACTCCTGGGCTCAAGCGATCCTACTGCTTCAGGCCCCTGAGTAGCTGGAACTACAGGTGTGCACCACCATGGCCAGCTTATTTTTTCTATTTTTGGTAGTTGGTAGAGATGGGGTCTCCGTCTTGTTTAGGCTGGTCTCGAACTCCTGACCTCAAGGGTTCCTCCCACCTCGGCCTTCAGGAATGCTAGGATTACAGGTGTGAGGCCACTGTGCCTGGCCCAAATTTCTAAATCTGTGACAACTATTGGGGATTGTTGGAGTTTGTTTCTTATATATTGCCTTCTGATTTTGTCCTTAAATTTGTTTTCCTGACATAGGAACATGGACCCAATGTCACTGTATTAAATTTTGGGTTATTTATCTTATTATTAATTTTTTTAAAAATGACCATCTTCAGTAGTGCTTACCATGTGCCAAGTGTTGTATATTTTGACTTTCTTTTAAATGGAAATATTAATGCTTACTTCATAGGGCTGCTATGGGATTAAATGAGGTAATCAAAGTACTTATGGTGCTTAATAAATATTAGTTATCCTGATGAAGATGATGATAGCAGTAATAATAGCAGATACTATTAAATGATTATTTACTACCTGCCAGGTGCTTTTTGGCAGCCTCCCATTTTATAGAAGAGTAAACTCATCTATGAGGCACAGATAGGTAACTTGCTCAAGGTCACATAACTAGTAAGTGGCAGAGCAGGATTCAGCCTCAAATGTTCTAACTCTAGAGCCTGGCCCCTTAACCACTATGCCTCAAGATGATCTTGAAGGATAAGCTGAGACTTAGGTTAAGTCTCAAGTAACATGTCTCAAGATACATAGCTAGTAAGTGGCAGAGACAAAAGAAGTAGAAGTGGCTGAGTCACAAGTCATTCATCTGTGAACTTTTAATGTAGTGTTAGAATTTTTCCTTGATATGTGTCCAGTGTTTTAATCTGTTTTTGAATTTATTAAATTATTTTGAGTTCAGTGAGCATGTACAGTAGTAAGTGCCAACAGGGAAGACATTCTAGTGGTACTATCTAAAAATTTTGGGGGAAGTAACCCGAGATTTTAAGTACAGATGTTGTAGAAATCATATAATTAAAGTTAAGGATGTAAATACTTGTCCCTTGGTATCTATGGAGGATTGGTTCCAGGATTCCCATGTATAACAAAATTCACTATGCTCATGTCCCTGGTATAAAATGGCATAGTATTTGCACATAACCTATGCACATCCTTCATATACTTTAAATCATCTCTAGATTACTTATAATACCTAACACAATTTAAATGCTGTGTGAATAGTTGTTACACTGTGTTGTTTTGGTAATAATGACAAGAAAAAAAGGTCTGTACATGTTCAGTATGGATGCAACTACTTTTTTTTTTTTTTTTTTTAACATTTTTGATCTATGGTTGGTTGCATCCATGGATGCAGAACCCATGGATACAGAAGGCTGTTTTCTAAAAACATTTCATTTTTTCAGTGCGTATAAGTTATACATTTCTGAACAAGCACCTAATTTCCATGAATAGGTAGAATTTGAAAATTCTTTATGTGACAGTGGTATCTCCCAATTTTATTACTCCTACTAAGAGAGTCACTTTAAATGAAATTTCTGTCTTTGAGATTGCTATTAGTTTTTTAAAAATCTTTAGTTATATAGTTTTAATCTTTTGGTGCAGTGGTCCCAAACTTTTTTTCATTAAACAAATGGAGAGGTTTTTTTTTTTTAAGTAGTGTCATTAAAGGGCAAAATTATACAGCACGTATTGCCAATACTTGTATATTTATTTATTTATAAAATATACATATAGTATGGCATTAATATATTACATACACAATAAAAAATTGAAGTTTTAATATTTGTTCCTACTTTGCAGTCGATTATCTTACTCTCCCCAGTGGCAGCATTACTGTATTTGGTGTACTACCACTAGGTGGCAGTGGGCACCTTAACCATGTCTTGCAGGTGTCCACCGAGGTGCCTTTTCTCAGATCCTTATTTAGGTTATCAGTTTACCAGACCTTTTCAAATTGCAATTATTAAAAGGACAATTTATGCAGAATTTACATATATTCCTAAAATGCAATTCAGTATCTTCCTCACCAACTCCTTTAATTTCTTTATTGGTCAGTCTCGTATTTTAGCTTATATGCTTTCCAGTGGTATGTTCTCAGCTTCATGACTGCTTGACATCAGAGGCCTTTGGGCCACCTGTTTCTCAGCTAGTTTACCTTGGTGAGAGTTCTCTGCTTTTTATTTAATTAATGGGAAACTTGAGTTCTTTTAGATTTAAAATTAGCTAGAAATGTCAGTTCATAAGAATATTTAAAAACCTTTTCCTGTGACCGTTGTCCTTAATCAGGAGATAACTTATCATTTGTTTTTTGAAAAATAAAGAAAATATCCCCCTTCTTTTTCAGAGGGGCTGAAACAGCTACCAAGGTAGGTGGTAGGTGTTCTTAGGGTGAGTGTAATTTCATAAATGGAATAACTAAACTTTACTAGACATGACACAAGAGTACATATCTGTTATCAAATCTTCATAAACTTTACACTATTACAAAATGATTCTTTGCCTTAAACATGTTATGACTTTTTTTAGTGTGTCATTTTTGAAATAGATATTTAATTAGGTTTTAGAATACCATTTTAAACTTATTTCCTAACATCTTTAAACTCTTAATAATTATTGTCAACAGAAATAACCAAGAAACTAATTTCTTGGATGTGTAGAAAATCTTTTTTTCTAAATTCTGAAAGTTGTTAGTAAATATTTATTGAGTGATGAATTATTGGACTACAAACTGAGAGAACTGATAAATTGTTAAAGAAATAATGTATCATGACATTTGTAAAGTCAGCATTGTCAATCACTTTGTAGTTTGACTTTTGTGTAAAAGGTAGAATAGTTAATAGAAAGGGTAAGGGGCTAGGAACCAAGATACCGGAGTTCACCTTTGCGTCTGATTGTAAACTTTATGCATCTCTATAATCTAGATTTTCCTGTGTAGACTTATTTAAATAATGTTTTAACTAGTACCAGTGGAATTTGTCTGTAAAGATTCTAAAGAGGTAATGCCAAGGCTTTATAAACTGCATGGCAGATACATAACAGTATATCTATGCCTGATTTTGGGGGAGAGGGAAGAAGAGAAACACAGTCAGACTACAGTAGATCTAACAGTGTTATTCATTTTACATACCACTTAATGTTTTGTTACTGTCCTCTTCATTCTTGAACCTTCTCCAGAGACAGCTGAAGTACTTTTTGTAGTAAGTTATAAATCAGGCTTACAAGAACTTTAACTTACTTTTCAGAAAATAATTTACTAGCTTGGATAATTTAAACCGTTAAATTTAATCCAACTCTTGTTTTCATTTGGATCACCTGTAGTATGATACAGATTGCTTTTATATAAGCTAAAGCAGCTTAAATATATTTTTTGTTGTTTTTTCTGAAAAACCAATTTTGGTGGTTTTTTGGTTTTGTTTTTTACTGGTGAATATGTCTGGTTGTTCCCTTATAGTTGCTATTTAAACACCTGTTTCAGGAAAGGGTGGTATAAATAGAGTGCTTAATTCTGGTACTTCTAAATCTATCTTAATTCTTAAACTTTATTACATGTAAAGATAAGAGAGTAAGTAGTAATTTATAGCATCTTGTTGTGGATGGTGTTGCTGATACTGACTGGTAAAAATAAGTTGTAAGAATAGAGAGGGCAGAAAGGGAAGTAAGAAGTAAAAATAGGTCACTAGATCAGTCTATGAAGGTATGAGTGTGACCGCAGTTCAACCTCTAACCCTTGAATTCTGGATTTTCTCAGTAAGTCCCTAGTAAATGCTAAAATCTGATAATGGAACAAATTTAAAAAATTAAAGGTTTAACCTCCTATTGATTTAATCAGTCCTTCAGATCATTCTGTGCTACTTAACTAACCTTTACTTCTTCATCCAGTTATTTTCAGTTTATTCCTTGACACTAAAAGAGCTTTTAGTGATTTTGTCCACATTATTCACTAGCTTCCATTTTTTCCAAGAATTATTTTTTGCCAATATCAACGACTTCCCATGGATTTTTAAATGAAATTATAAATAAAACATTTAGATCTTTTATATACTATATTTATATGTAAATAGGCTTTCAGTATTAAGAGAATAGCTGAATTTTGGGGAAATTAAAATATTCATCTTTCTATATTATTTACCTGTCTGATAAGGTGACAGATGGCTTTCATGAATTTGTTTTAGCTCTGTTTCATCTTTAATAGTAGAGTTGAGAGAAAATAGGTTATATATAATTTACGCGTGTAGGTAAACATTTTTCTTTCAGATAACTTTAAAGAATAGGATACATTTGAGATTTTTAATACAATTGAAGAATTACAGTCTAATTGGCATTTAATAATCACCTAATACATATTAACTTATAACTTTGTAAGATTTCTATTTGCCATTCTGTGATTGTGTTGGGGGTCTCCAAGACGGTCTCCATGGTCGGTGATTCACCAGAAGGACTCACAGGACTCAGTATATAGTTGTAGTCATTGCAAAGATTTATTACAGTGAAAAGATATAAAACACAGTCAGCAAAGGGAAAGACACATGGGATAAATTTCATAGGAGACCACACACAAGCTTTTCCCAGTATAGTCACAGAGGATGTGTTTAAATCCTCCAGTAATGAATTGTGACAACATGTGAAATGTGTTTAAAGGAAAAGCTCATTTGAGACTTAGTGCCAAGAGTTTTTATTAGGGACTAGTCATGTCAGTATCCTTTGCCTAGCACATACCAAGATTCCAGACTCCCAGAAGGAAAGCAGGTGTTCTGCGTAAACCACATTGTCAGCACAAACAGTTTAGGTACAGTGAGCCTACTTTATTAAGGAATGGTAGGAGCCCTTTTGAAATCCAAGTTCCCAGATACCAGCTAAGGGCCAACCTTGCAAGTAGGCCTAAGGAGAGCAGTCTTAAGTTTGCTGTGTGTTAACTCTTTTTTCTGCACAATGGTAATAGTGTTAATATTTTGTAAATTTTGAAAGTTGTCATTAATATAATCACCTCACAGGAACTTGATCTGATAGGAGGTTTTGTCAGAGAAGCATAATATTAGAATGGGATCTCTATGGAATGTGTGTTGTCCTTTAGTTAAATTTATAAGAAATTTTTAAGTTGAATACTTTGGATTCAGACTTTCTTGCTTTTAAGATCAAGAATATTTCTGTGATTTATAAGACAAGTTTTGTGCTACATTTAGCATCACTTCTGAAGATGCTATTGATATCATCTGAAAGTGCCTGAGATATTTTTACTATTGATATTTATACTATTTTTACTATCTCCTTGCAGAAGATGAATGTTTTAATAATTTTTCCGTTTTAAGTTTTTGAACTTAAAAAACTCTGTACTTCTCATAGGGTTTATTTGTACTGATGGGAAAAATATTACTGGACTTAAATATGATAGTTTTGGGGAAAATGGTAGTAAAAATTTTATAAGTACTTTTTCCTCATGGACTAATAGTTGAAATAGAATCAGGACTAGATTTTTTGTTAAATTTAAAACAAAGTAGTTGCTTCTTTCATTAATACTTTTTTTATCCTTGTTGTTCTATGATACATACCACTTGACCAATGAGCAGTGTGTTGGGTATGAGGCTATTATAGTTAAGATTTAAGAGATCAGACCAATTAAATGGAAATTGTGGTTGGAAGTTCATATTCTTTATGAGATTTAATGTTATAAAAATACAAGTTTGCTTTGAAATAATGCATCTATGCTAGTGTGTTTAAGAATTTATTAGAGGTTTTTGAGATTCAGGCAGTACTTTATTATTTATAAACAAATTGTAGGTCTAAATTAAACCTATTTTGGTTTTATTTGCAGGTCCTAATCTACCCATGGCTACAGTTGACATAAAAAATCCAGAAATCACAACAAATAGATTTTACGGTCCACAAGTCAACAACATCTCTCATACCAAAGAAAAGAAGAAAGGAAAAGCTAAAAAGAAGAGATTAACCAAGGCAGATATTGGAACACCAAGCAATTTCCAGTGAGACAGTTCTTTTGTTGTTTTTATCTTCACTTTTGATGTGTTCATTGCTGCTCTTGACTTGTTAGAAAATTTTGTTTTCATTTTGGGAGGATACTTACATTCATCACTTATATATATTTTTAACTATGGACTTTGTTGGAGCTTTTGGTTATTTTTTAAAAGGCAGATTGCTCAGTAGATGTTCTTTTAATCTTACATTTTACTTACTCTTCAGAAAAATTAAAGTTGTTTCTTCTACTAATTATTGGACAAAAATGATTTCTTACTTCGCTTTATAAATAATATTTGGAAATTTCCTAGAGGCGTTTCCTAGAAGCAGTAAAAACCTTTAGTATTCATATAACATATTTCAAGCATCATTTTTATTAGCTCATTACAAAACTCTTGTCCTCTAAAATATTTGTATTCTTCTGCTATTTGGACTTTTAAGGAAATAAATGTTCAAGGAGAGTATGCAAAAATGTTTAGATTGAATTAGTAGCAGAGCCAGGGCTGGAATTCTGGTCTCCTGACTCCTTGTGTGTAGTTTTTCCTAGAATATGGTTATGTCTATGAAAACCATTAAAAAATGATTCAAAGCCAAATGTTTATTGGATTTCACATATATTATGGTTTTAATGCCCGTTATTTTATTTTTCTGTATTTTTCTATTTTCTCCTTTAGGCACATTGGACATGTTGGTTGGGATCCAAATACAGGCTTTGATGTAAGTATATTTTCAAGCCATGTATATTATTACTCTAAATATGTGGGAGTGTTTTAGCCTATCTTTAAATTTTTATATTTATTCATTTTTGTGGATTTTAGTGTCTATATGAATGTACTTGTGTTTTACGTATGTATACCACTGAGGTTTGAAACCATAGTATTACTCATGGCTAAGTCTGTAAAGACAAATTTTTTGAATTCCTTGACTTTATATACTATGTAAGTAAAATCCTTGTGCTTTGAAAATCAAGAGAAGAAAGTCATGTCTACTAAGTCATAATTTTAGGGGAATATATGCCAAATTACTGGAAAGTAGTATAATCAAATTCTGAATATTCAGTTGTTGAATTATCTAGATCTTTTCATTCTCTTACCGTTTTTGGCAATTTCATTCATTATTTTATAGCACTGTGAGCAAGGTAGGTGAAATTGCTGGTAAAAATTAATCAGGGTTTGGATAAACTATTTTGAAGAGGAATATTTGTGATTGGGGTCAAAAATCCTTTTGGTTATTTTTATTATAACTACACTTTTAATTCCACATATGTTGAGTGCCTCTTTGTGTTAGGCACATTTACAAAGTGCTTCGGATTATAGGGAGGTCCTTGCCGTGAGATTTTCTAATTGATTTATTCTTTTTGTGTGTTTTAATGATTATGCATAAACTTATTTAGGACAAGGTGAAATAAGTAAGCATTGGAGATGTCTGAATAGGTTAGTAGAAATCTCAGTGAAATGTCCTCTTTTTGAAGAGAGGGAACGAAAAAGAAATAGGATAAAACAGAAAATGTATTCTTTCTATCGGTTCAGTTTTTTTAATAAGAAAGTTTAATTAGCATATAAATAATATAGCCATGTTAAAAGTTTATAAACTTAAAATAATTTCTTAAGAATATAGCTGAGAATTAATTTTTATCACGCTTATTTTTAGAAAATTGGGATAGATTTTGTATAGTTAGCAGTTATTTTATCTGTTGTAGCTGAATAATTTGGATCCAGAATTGAAGAATCTTTTTGATCTGTGTGGAATCTCAGAGGCACAACTTAAAGACAGAGAAACATCAAAAGTTATATATGACTTTATTGAAAAAACAGGAGGTGTTGAAGCTGTTAAAAATGAACTACGAAGGCAAGGTAACTTATTTCTATTTAGGCATTTTGGTCTGTTTTTCTTTTGAATCTTTTGAGGTCAGTTTAATGGAAGACAGCTACATATATTCACGTGAACCTTTCTTTGAGCAGCATGTTTGAATTTATGGACAAGTTATGTGGCCCATCATACTGTGTCTTACATTATTTTCATATAACTAAAAGAAGTTGGCATGGTTTTGTTTTATTATTAAAAATTCTTTTATTAAATTCATGAAAATCTATACAAAATCTTCCAGATATTCTATTTTAGAATAAGAAATTATAGTTGCCTTAATGTTTTACTTAATGAATCCTAGAAATCACTATTAAATTTTTATTATAATTCAGAAGTAACAATTTAAATATAATCACTCGAATTAGTAATGCAAACATTTTCAGAATATAAATACTATAACTTTCTGTTAATTTTGAAATACAAACTGTTTTTCTTGGATAAAGTCTAAAATTTTCTTTTTAGTACCTGGGAGCACAGTTTGCAACCTACAAGATCTGATAGTTTAGTAAAGCACCTTGTATTTTAGTTGTGTCTTAACAATTATCATATTAAAATGCAGATAAAATAAGTCAGTTTTCTAATATGACAGTCATGCCTTTGCCATCTTTTAATTTGGGATTCCTTTCTTTTCTTGTTCCTAGATTTTGCATACTCATAATACGAAGTATGGCAGAGTAAAACTTTCAGTTAAAGCATTCTTCTGAAGATTTTAACTGTCATTTTAAATTAGATATTTGGCTTACCTGTCTATTTTCCTGCCAGTGTTCAGTCAGTCTTTGATTGATTGATTGATTCATTCATTCATTCACATACTCAGTAAACATTATTATCCCAGCACCAGTCTCAGGATATTTAGATGTAAAGATAAGGTTTCTGCCTTCAGAAATCTTATAGTCTAGCATGGAAACAGATATGTAAGCAAGTATAAGGTCATAGGTACTATTGTGGAAACACAGTTCTTTGGAAACTAGCATGATGCTAATTTATCTTAAGTTTGCAAAAAATTACATTTCCAACTTCTGTGGATTTTTTAAAAACACACCTTGGGCGCAGTACCATTGTTTCCAGTCGGGTCACAATTACTGATAGTGTGTAAATAATAGCAGGTCTTGAGAACTTTTCTGTGTTCCTTGACTTTCTTTTTCTCCACTGTTACACCCACCTACACCTTACACTACCAGGTTTAAGGTGCTCAGCGTCTCTCAGCTCTCTGAATTTATAAGTTTATGAATTACTCTTGAACATTATTGGACCATCCATACTGCTGCCCTGTCACCTGAATAAACTAAGAGTTAACCATATTAACTTGATTAGGTTTGTTTTTTAAACTTTATTATTACTGCTTTTTATTTTACCTGTTTTTAAAATATTAAATTAGACAAGGTCTTTCCTTAGTTGAATTACTTAAAACAAACCAAAAAAGACACAGGCATTAAAAAGCATGCTTTGGGAACAAAGGATAAGGTCTGAAAAATTCTTACTGTATTCAAGAACCTAACTCTTAGTATGGAACCTTTTAGATGCCAAAGAATGATTTTTTGTAAGACAAATTTTTTTAAAAAGGATTAGTAGAAAGGCAAATTAACAGTTTGTTAAGGAAACGTTTTCTAGGCAGAGCACATAATGTAATTAATATTAAAAAGTATCAAAAAATAAATTAGAAAGAGAAAAGTTGATGAAGTTGTTTTAAAAATGGCTTTATATCTACTGAATCAAGTCTCTTGACACTTTGTAAAATCATGTGATCAGGCTTATAAAAAGGTAATAGACTTGTGATTTTCAGCATTTCTTTGTGTGCAATTGTTTGAAGTCCATTAACTCATAGCAGTCTGTTCTATAGGTTCACCACAATGGAGTGGTATGTATGTGAGACATTATTTGACCCAGTGCTCTAAATTGTGCATGCTGTGATATGTTGATTTTCAAAGCAACTAAAGCTTATATATCCCGCCTCCAAACCTAACTTTCAGTGAGATTTTGTACCCTGTACTTAAACTAATGTTTTGGGCATATAGATGCTAAAATAAAAGAAAACTAATTTCTATATGAGCCAGAGTTTATACTTTGTAATTTAGATAATTTCACTGAAATTTTGTGGATTAAAAAAAAACAAACACTTTTTGCCCACAGCACCTCTGTTGTTTTTATTACTAATTATATTTATTATTTTTAGTAATTGCTTTTCACACTTGACATTTTTTCAGTAACCTGTATAAAATAAATTTACATTTATACATTAATTTGGGTTGAGGAGGGGAAACTAAACATAAATAAACGTACAGTTCTACACATGCCTGTTCAGGGAGTTGCCAATATTTCCATAAATTTTAATTTGTGTTAAGTAAAATATTTGTTTGTTTTATGAGAGTACATGAGAATAGTTCTTTAATGTTTCTTGAATTCTATAATGCTGCATTTTTTAAAGTATAAGTTAATGTTATTTTATAATTTCTTCTTGTAATTCCTGTAAATATCTAGAGAGTTATTTCATATATACCAGTACTTTTAATATTAATAGTGATCTGAAATGAAATGGTACTTATTTTTAAGTGTATCAGTCTTTTTTAATAGTATGCCATCAAGAAAGCTGTTTTCTGTAAGCTCCATTCTTTCTTCCTTTTAACTGCACTTTGATAATAGCAGTTTTATTATAACTTTTGTTTCATGCTTTTTACTTTGTTTTTTAAAAATCTAAAAAATACTATTGTAATTCTGATTCTGGTGTTTGTGGTGACTTAGAGTTTTGAAAATCTGTAGACTACAGACTTACTCATAGTGGTGTGTGGTGTCTGCTTAGCAGACATTTTTGTGCATGTAAACCTAATTAACATCATTCCATCTGTCCTTTCCTCTCCTGTTTTAATTCATTCACATTTTTACCTTGGGATATAGCATGTCTTTTGCATACTTTACTTTTAATGTAGATATAATATAGACTGTAAAAATCGAAAGTTGGTAATAGTTGTTTTCATCAAGAAAATACAAAGAAGTTTGCTGTCACTTTTCAAGGTAATAGAAACCCTGAGCTTGTGCTACACTCAAACTGGATGTAGCTGATAATTTATTCACTATAAATTAAGGCTCTTCCTTTTCTTGAGCAAAGATTTAGTGTTATTTGAATGGTGTTAGTGGAACCACAAATTATTCCAATAAATTTATTTACTGCAAGCTCAAGAGAACATTAGTTTTTTGTTATGTAAAAGTCATACAAAAAATGATGAGTCCAAAGTTGTTAGTGAAACCACAAGAAATGATTGTCTAAATACCATATGGAATAGGATAGGCTGACTCTTTTTCCTCTGGAATAACATGATCAAATCATAAAAATGTCAGTCTAGACAAATATTGATATTCGAAATATAAAACTAAAACTTATTAAAATGAAATTTTGTATACGTTTGAAGGGTTTGATATATCATTTAGAGACTATACATAATACGTATATGCCATATCATCCCTTTTTTCCTCTTTGATTGCAAAATATATTAGAAAAGGACTTTGTTTTTAGCTAGTTTTAAGTCTCCTTCTTTTGAGTCCATTTATAAAATTGGGTGAATTTCAGTTGCAATACCCAGACTTCCACCGTACCTTGAGAGTATATCATAGGAGCGTGCCACTATAATAGCCTATGTCTTAGTGGGATAACTCTCCTGCTTTCAGCTTTATATGATTTCCAGTTTGAAAAATTTATATACCAGGATACAATAACTATGTGAGTATTAGCCTTTCTGCATGTTTCATCCAATGTTTATAATTACATTTGATAAATTTTTCTAGCATGATTCCCGTGATTGTCACAGATGAAATCATAAAACACTGTTTTATTCTCTTTGAAATGAGGGCTTTTTTCCTCTCTGGTGTTATTGCATTATTGAGCATGTAATTTGTTCTTTGTAATTAAGATATTTATAGTTGAATAAGTTGGGTAGGAATATCCATCGATACCATATTATACTTTGTATCGATAAATACAAATAGCTGTTATGGATTCTAGGATTTCTCTACTCCTAAAAATATTAATTTTTGTTTTTCAATGAATGGAGAAATAATGAAGTATAATATTACATGAGTTTGTGTATACTGTTGGTAAAACCATGAAGTAAAATAAATTTTAGTACTTTAAGGTTTTAGTTATATTCCTTGATATAGTTTAATGTTGCTCTACTTTAAGTTTGATTTACTATTTATATCTTACATTTTCACTTAAGTTGAATAAGAATACAAATATTATTACTACAGAATAATGGTAATTTTTTATTAATAACTTTAATTTTGCACTTTATAGAAATTCTGTTAGTTAATAATCAGTTTATATCTCCTGAATAAGTGATTGAACATTTCAACTGAGCAAGCAGCCTCTCACAATGCCATAACTAGAATTGTAGACTCTTTTAGAAATATATGACATTATACTGTAAGTACAGTATAAAGTACAAATATAAATTAGATGACAAAGGCTTACGTTTTAAAAGGAAAGCATTATATTTGGGTTTTAGCTCAAATTAATGTTAATAAATTCTAATATGTTATGCCACGCCATATAGTTATGAATGTGAATTAATTTTGTTAAAAAACTAAAATATATTTGATTCTTTAAAGAGGGAAGGTGAATTCATTGATTTTTATTAAAATGTAAAATAATGCTTATTAACCAAAATGTTTAATTTCATTGATATGATTTTGTTATTATTATATGAAGTAGAAAAGGATTTATTCTCCTTACCTTCAGAACTGGTCCTGATTCCTAAAAACTAAATTCTACTGTTTTAGCCAATGTTTTTCAAGAAACAAAAGGAAGGTGATCTTTAAGCTGAAAATTCCCAAATAAAATTGAAAAGTAAATGAAAAGATGAGGCCCTTTTTTCTTGATATTATTTTGTTTTCATACTTGTTAAAGTGAGTTGTTTTTCAATATGATGATTATGGGGGGAAAAAAGCATGCTTTCTTGTCTTCTGTTTTCATTTCAGCACCACCACCTCCACCACCATCAAGGGGAGGGCCGCCTCCTCCTCCTCCCCCTCCACATAGCTCGGGCCCTCCTCCTCCTCCTGCCAGAGGAAGAGGTGCTCCTCCCCCACCACCTTCAAGAGCTCCCACAATTGCACCTCCACCACCACCTCCTTCCAGGCCTGGTGTAGGAGTCCCTCCACAGCCGCCAAATAGGATGTACCCTCCTCCACCTCCAGCTCTTCCCTCCTCGGCACCTTCAGGGCCTCCACCACCACCTCCACCTCTGTCAGTGGCAGGGTCAGCGGCACCACCCCCACCGCCTCCACCTCCTCCTCCACCTGGGCCTCCTCCTCCTCCTGGCCTCCCTTCTGACGGGGACCATCAAGTTCCAACTCCTGCAGGAAACAAAGCAGCTCTTTTAGATCAAATTAGAGAGGGTGCTCAACTAAAAAAAGTGGAACAGAACAGTCGACCAGTGTCCTGCTCTGGACGGGATGCGCTTTTAGACCAGATACGACAGGGTATTCAACTAAAATCTGTAAGTAATCTGTTCTTTTCATTTTAGATCATCTATCATAATGGTATTTTAAAGTAATTTATAAGATTTTTGAAAGGTTTATTCTTTTGTATTTTCCCTCTTGCTATTTAGCTTTTTAACCGTATGGATATGTTAATATTTTTATGTACAATGAAATGCACAAACTTCTAATTCAGTTTTGATAACTATCTGTAGCTGTGTAACCCATACTTAAAATGTAGATCATTTCTGTCACCTCAGAATGTTCCCTCAGGCCTTTCCCCAATTCTTATAAAAACCAATCACTGATTTAATCACCATAGATTAGTTTTACCTATTCTAGAATTTCATATAATTTTACAGTTTGCAATGCATTGTTCTAGACTTTACTTTTAAATAAAAGGTACTTTAATTTAACAAAAAATTCTTATTAAACTATGGGGAATTAAAAATAGCCCTACTTGAAACCAACTGCAATTACTTTTGTAAATCCAAACTAGTAACTTTATGAAAATTAAATCATATTCTAAAGTTTCCGTGTTCTGAAATTTGGATTAGTAGAGAATCAGACTCATAGAAAATTGAAATAGTTCTAATAGAATTTCTGACAGCAATGGCAGATAATTTAGGATTATCTGAATTGGGTGAGATGATCATTTAATCTTCTAGAGGTTAGAAAACTTTTTTTTATAAAGGATCAGGTGGTAAATATTTTAGGCTTACATGCCTTATAGTCTCTTGTCATAACTGCTCAACTCTGCTGTTATATCACCGAAGCAGCCACAGACCCTAAATGAACGGACATGATTGTGTTCTATAAAACTTGTTTTTGGACACTGAAATTGAATTTCATATAATTTCACATCACAAATATTCTTCTTTTGGATTTTTGTTTTAACCATTTAAAAATGTAAAAACCATCCTTAGCTTTTGAGTTATAAACAAACAAACAAACCAGGGGAAAAAACCAAAAATCCAGAGGACAGTCTAGAGGTGGCCTGTGGGCTATAGTTTGCTGACTCCTATCCTAGAGCCTAACCTATGTTTACATACTTTTTTCTGAGCTTTTATATGTAGTGTGTTCTACAGGACTTAAGGTAGATAATGGATGGTAGATTTTTCTATGAGGAAAATGAAGATAACAGAAGGATAGTTTAACTGAATTATTTTGCAATGTAAAGATTTAAAGTAACTTTTTAGATCTCAGAAGCTTTGGCTAGGAGGACAGTGATGGGTAGGAAACAATTAATTGAATGAAGACATTTAAACTTAGCATAGCATAGATTTAAGAAGCGTTTGAACTTTAAAGTACATCTAGATCTTTTCTTTACATGTATTCAGAATGGCAATCATTTTTGCTCCCTTTGGCATTTAGTTCAGACTGAAGGTTTCCCAGGAGCAGTTAAAGAACTTTAAAGAGTGGGTAGTGGAGAGAATTAATGTCAAAATGACCACAGCTTCGGTTAATAACAGTTTTTAATAAGGTCATTTGCTTTCAGCTTTTGCCTTGGATTCTCATTCCTGTATCTCCCACTCCTAGCCTACCTTTTTGTTTTTTCTTTTCTATTTCCTTTTCATAAGCTTTTGTTTTTTTTTCTCTCGTTTAGCTATAATAAGGTGATGTTTTATTTTTAATGAATAAAATTGAATCCTCTTTTCTTAATTTAAAAAGTTGGCAAGTTAAATTTTCTTTTTTTTTTTTCCTTTTTTTTTTCGAGACAGAGTCTCACTGTGTTGTCCAGGCTAGAGTGCCGTGGCATCAGCCTAGCTCACAGCAACCTCAAACTGTTGGGCTGAAGCAATCCTCCCTGCCTCAGCCTCCCGAGTAGCTAGGACTACAGACATGCGCCACCATGCCCGGCTAATTTTTTCTATATATATTTTTAGTTGTACAGATAATTTCTTTCTATTTTTAGTAGAGATGGGGTCTCACTCTTGCTCAGGCTGGTCTCGAACTCCTGACCTCACGCGATCCTCCGGCCTTGGCCTCCCAGAGTGCTAGGATTACAGGTGTGAGCCACTGCACCAGGAGGCTAAATTTTCTGTTTACTCTCACCATTATTTACTTCCCATCCCAACCCACCCCTCCTACTCCCCACCAAAAAACCCCCTGTCAGTTGATCTCTAAATTTCTTTTAGAGAGAAAAATATTTTCCATTCTAAGTGTAGGATAGTAGGCCATTTTTATCCTAGATAATCACTTTCCCAGCCAGGTACAGTGGCTCATGCCTATAATCCGAATGCTTTGGGAGTCCAAGGTGGGAAGACTGCTTGAGGCCAGGAGTTCAAGACCAGCCTGGGCAACGTAGTAAGAGACTGTCTCTACAAAAATAAAAAAATAACTGGGTGTGGGGTATTCCCCTGTACTTGAAAGGCTGAGAGGGGAGGATCACGTGAGTCCAGGAGTTTGAGGTTGCAGTGAGCTATGATTATGCCACTGCACTCCAGCCTGGGCAACAGAGCGAGACACTGTCTCATCGTCCATCATCACTTTCCTTTTGATAGCATTCAGTGTATTATCATAGAGTGCATAATCAGTACATTATTGGCATGTTATACATGTGATCTTAGTCCATAATTTTATGTTTCAAAAAAATAATCATTCTGTGGTTGAAATTTTTCTGGCTTTGTTTCTTCAAATTTTCTGTATAAATCATCCATTCTGTGATGAATATGATGAACGTAAAACCACAGATTTACTTTAAAGAGCTAGCAGGAGGTATATAAATACTCACCTATTTTGAATTTGAATAATTGAAGTGTTCATAATACTTCAAATAGCACCTTCTCTAAGAAAGTACTTAAAAAAATGTGTGTTGACAGTGTGTGTTTTTACTTTGTATTCTCTCCTTTATGTTATCAAATTGCTTAAAGGTAATCTAAATGTCCTGGTTGTTATTTTACTTCTTTGAGAGCCTCATACAGAAATACAAAGCTCTGAAACTATTTCTGTTATCTTTTTCATTTGTGGCACTTCTATACTGGTAACAGTTAATATGCAGTCCCTGAAACATAAATACTAATGAATGAGTTTGTATTTTCTGGGGAGCTACTTTGAATTTTGTCAAAAAAGAAAAATATAGGTCTTAAGTCCAGAAAGAGCAAGTAGTAGTAGGAGAAGAGTTGTAAAGACCAACATGCAAAATTTGTCTTAATAAAATAATTTTTTTGTGGGAAATGATTTAGAATGTCAAATAAATAAAAATATACATTTAAAAACTTAGGTAATTATTTGGTACAGCTATGCTATTTCATCTTTAATTATACCAATATTATACCTTTACATGGATAATAGAAGTCCACAGACAAAATTCACAAAATGAATATGTCAAAGCAACTGCTAATTCTGGTCAAAGTGCACTTAGAGCAGTACTTTCTAAATTGTATTTTTCTTCCCTGAACACCTACAGATTTCCTGTAATCTCTCTTTTTCAGTCTGAGTGTTGGAAGCAGAGATAATTTTGTATGGACTATCATCCTGAGAAATTAGATTTAATGAGAGTCTTTGTTTTCTGAATGTAGTTTGGACCAGATGGATGTACTTCAATTAGGGATAGTTGCCTTGTGAGGCAAATACATTTTGAAAGCTTCTCAACTGATCTCAGAAGTTATACACTATGAGGAGGGAGTTTCATTTTGAATTACAATATATGCTTATTAGTTATAACTTTATATCATATGAAGTATAAATATAACAAATGTGTAGAGCTGAATTTTCTAGAACATAAGTTTCTATAGTTGTTCTTAGATTTCTTAAATAGGCATCCCACTTAACAACTCTAGGAATGTAAATATTACCCTAGGTTTATAAAATATGCCTTTGGTAATAGTTTTAAAGTTTATCATCTAAGGCTTTGTGTGTTGGAATGAACAGAAATAACTTAGCTGCAAGGGCAAGTATCATTCAGGAAAGGACTGAATTTATCTAAATATAAACATTGATTTGGAAATGTATCACTGGCTTATAGATTAAGAAGAAGAGGAAATATTTCTTGAGTAATTCTTTTAAGACAGCAGTTTATTTCTCCTTAATTTGTTTAATCCTGTCTTGGGCTTGATTCTTTTTAATTTTCTTTTAAGATAAGTGATTCTAAGATAGTAAGACTTCATTGAAACAGATTCTTTACTAAGGATTTTTTATTGAGTTTTGCTAACTTTCTTTTCCAAGGTATGTGATGGCCAAGAGTCTACACCACCGACACCTGCACCCACTTCAGGAATTGTGGGCGCATTAATGGAAGTGATGCAGAAAAGGAGCAAAGCCATTCATTCTTCAGGTATTTATGTGTGTGTGTGTGCTATTTATTTGTTTAATAAATTTGTTTGATACTCTATTATTTTTGTTTTATGCTTATCACTGACTTTCTCTGTGGTAATTGAGTAACTTGCTAATGTTGGTTCTAGGCTATATTTTAAAAAGTTGTTGCCTCTGTGACTAGTCTGTCTGAAACTTAATGGATGCCAGGACACCACAGCAATAAATATAAATCAGAAGAATAGCTTCAGAAAAATGGCAATTTTGTTTCCTATAGCAAGAAATACTTAATAGAATCCCTAGCAAACAACCTCTAAACAAGGTTTGAGATCTTTGCGTTTCATATCTTTCTGACATTCTTAAGACGTAACAAATTCAAGAGGTTTTCTTGATCTGTGAGGGTTAGGGCTAAGAATTTAGATAATTTCCACTGTTTCTAGACTTTGCTAAAGAATACTAATTTTTTTAAAACCTTTTTTGTCATTTCCTAAAGATTTATTTGAATAAACCAGTACTTATTCTGAGGTTATTATTAAACATATACATACCCCCATATAAATGAATATTGCTTTTAAAAAAGAACAAGAATATGGATTTTGCTGACTGGAATGGTGGAGGTTTACTAAAGAGTTTCTCCAACATGATGTGCTAGAATCAGATCTTTGTTCTTATTAGATCTATTATTTAATCTCTGAACCTCAATTTTTTTTATTTGTTATATGGAGAGAATTCACAAATCATATGATTGATGTGAGAATTAAACAAAATAGTATGTAACTAACAAGCAGATTACCTAGCACATAGTAAGTGCTCAATAAATGTTACTCCTTTTCTTTGTTTCTCTGTAAGGATGTGGATAGCTAAGATCCTTGAGCAATATTTGTTACGGACATACTTGTTCCTATACTGCATTACAAAGATAAAGCAGGCTAATTCATTTCATAAATACTTACTGTGGAATAATAATAAAATTTTAACAAAACAACAGAAGTCCCTGCCTTCATGGAGAGTGTATTCTAACAAGAGAAAGAGAAGCAATAAACAAAATAAATTAGAAAAAAATACATAGTGCTTTAAATGGTGACATGATACTAAGAACAAAAATTTTTCAGCTGAAAAGGGAGATATGGAGTTACAGGCTATGTATTGGGTGGGAGGTTCATTTTGAAATGGGATGATGAAGTCTAACTGAGGTGACATTTGTGAAAAGACCAGAAATGCAGGGAGTGAACCAGGTAGAAAATTGGGAAAAGTGTGTCATATGGAATGAACAGTAAATGCAAAGTCTGTGAGTTTGAGAAACAACGAGGAGGTCAGTATGGCTAGAGCAAGGAGGGGAAGGAAAGAATAGTAAGGAATGAAGTATGAGAGGAAGTAGGGGGCCAGTAGTAAGGCTTTGAGAGCACTGAAAGTATATTGGCATTCTGAATGTGATGGCAGGGTCTTTAGCAGAGGAGTGGTAATGATCTAAGTAAGAGATGATGGAGGCTTGAACCAGGTTTATAGCACCAATGAGAAGTGGTTAGATATTAGTTATGTTTTAAATGTGGACTGGGTTTGCTGATAGATTAGAAGTGAAGTTTGAAAGAAAGAGAGGAGTAAAGGATGACTCCAAGGTTTTTGACCTGAGCAACTGGAAGGGTGAAATTTTCTTAATAGAGAAGGTATAGATTAGGAAGAGAAAGTTTGAGAGGAAAAATTAGGAATTTTGTTTTGTGCATATTAAATTTGAGATACTTATTAAAATTCAAATGTAAATATTGAGTAGGCATTTGGTTAGGAGTCTGGAATTCACAGGAAAAGTCTGAACTATTAATATAAAGTTGCATATCAATAAGACATACATAGATACATGGTATTTGAAGTTGTGGGACTGGGTGAGATCCAAGAAGTGGATATAGATAGAAAAGAGAAGATCTAATAAGATCTGAGGGCTGGAGAGTGTGGTATCTAGAAGCCAAGTGAAGAAAATGTTTGAAGGGTGATCATCAGAAGTTCAAATGCTTCTGATATGTCAAAGATGAGGACAGGGAATTGAACTTTAATTAAAAGGGTAGAAAGACAGACTGATTATTGGGACCGCCTACTCTATTTCCTTTATGGCTTAGTATTGACAAGGTTCCTGCCCATCGCTAGAGTTGATAGCTGAACAACACGTCAGTTGTATTTTTGACACCTTTTCTTTAGAAACAGTCATTAAAGGGGGGCCTTTGTTTTCCTAGGTTTGTTTTACTACTCTAAATGTTTATTTAGAAAACATTTATCTGCTATAGTTTACATTATTTTTGTCAGCAGATGGCCAAATTTTCCTCTGAAAAATGTGACCTTCTAACCTGATGCATGCCAAAAAGTTAGCTAAACTTTAAAGACATCACAATTGATACTGAAAATACTATAAAAATATGGTTACTTAAATTGAAAATTGTTTATAGGCAATTTTCTCACTCCACCTTTACCTCCAGGGTAGGTGTCAGATGGCATGCAGCAATAATTTGACATCAGTACTAAGCCTCAGCTTATCTGTTTGTATATCTGTCTCCATACCACTCAAGACACTTGAAGGCAGGAAAAGTAGGTCCTTCATCAATGTATCATTGAATGAATATAGCGACTGGCACAGAGGAGAACATTATTGAATTGAGCCTGATGGCAAAAGTTTGAGATGGCAAGAATTAAGAATTCTTAGAATTCGGACTTGAGAGTAAACTCAGGTGACTAAACACCATGAGGTTTAGCCTGAATAGGAAAAGAAAATTAAAAAGATAACTTCAGATATGGAAAATGCTCAAGAAAAATCTTGATAGCTGCTGATATCAGAGATAAAGTAAAGATCCTCATTCTGCCTAGAAGAGGGAAATATAAGGTTTCTGTGAAATATATGATCATGAGGAAGCATTTATTGTGTTCTGATGTCTGTGAGTTCTGCTAACTACTTCGCTACAGTGAGTTTTTTTAAAGATATAATTCATATTATATAATAGTCGTGATGATATAATGAATATATAGCATGCTTTTTACTTATTTCTGGTCCTATTTCTTTTAAATATTATTCCTATGGTAGTACCTGATGATGGAATTATTAGCTACTTCTGTTCACCATGGATCCTGATAAATTCCCATCTTTTGTCACTCTGCAAATGGCAGCATAGTTGGGTATACTGGATGCTTTACATCCAGATAATTTTGTGAAGCATATCTAATAAAAACTTTGGGTTGGGTATTATTTCCCTTACTAGTAAAGTAAACACAAAAGTTAACACAAAGTCAATCGAACTCCTTTCCAGATAAATTCTGTAATAGTTTAGACCTGACCACCAGATTTAAATAAATAAAAAATAACTATTATTGTGGTAATAACTTAGTTTGAGGCCAAGGCAAGTTATCTTTGTGCCTGTCTGGCTTCTGTTTATTTTCAAGTTCTAATACTAGAGCTCAAGTACTTTATAAGTACTTTATAAAAACCTTCAAACAATCTATTTTATATGGGGAAAATGAGCATCTAGCCCACACATAATGTCACATACTCAGATCTTATGGGCTGTTTATCATTGTGAAGTGCAGTTGCCTAGCCACTATCTCACTGTACAGACTTGGCCTTTATGGGTTTTATGAGGTATGTATATTTAAGAGGCTAGTAATTATGGAAAGTTGATATAATGTAAAAGTGTACTCATAGAATTTGATGACATCTGAATTTTTATTCATTCTTTGAACAAGTATTTATTGAACATCTTCTGTGCAGCACTGTTCTGGTATTTAGAACACGACAATAAATGAGACAGGCAAAGTCCTTGCTGTTGTGGAGCTTATATTCTAGCGTGAAAACTATTGATCCACAAGTTAAATAGAAGAATTTCAGGTAGTGGTGAGTGTTATAAGGAAAATAAAATGGGATAGACAGTTACTGATTGTGAGGAAGGGATATACTTTATGTATAGGATGGTCAGGAAAGAAGAGGAAGTGTTTTTTTGTGGCACCTAAATGATGAAAATACTCAGCCAAACAGAAGAAATTGCTACTGCTAAAGCTCTGAAGCAACAATAAGCTTGGTAAATTTGAGGGACGTAAAGAGGCCATCTTACTAGAAATAGTGAATTGAAGGAGAGGGCATTATGAGAAAAGCGTGGGAGAGGAGGAGAGACAGTAACTGGGCAAATCACATGGGGTCTTGTAGAGTGAGGTAACATCAGCTTTTATTCAAATAGCAGTGGTCAGCCACAGGAGAACCTTAAGAAAGGTAACAACATGATATTTTTAAATCTTAGAATTTAAATAATACCATTCCATTTGGTGTGAGGTAAATAGACTATAGAGTTGCAATAATCCAAGCAGAGTATGGTGGTGGTGTGAGCAATAGCAGTAGAAGTGGTGAGAAGGAGCAGACCTGACGACTGGATGGTGAAAAAAGAGGAAGCAATTACAAGTTCTAGGTTTTTGGCCTGTCACCTGAGAGGATGCCATTTATTGAGATGGAGCAGACTAGGGTGGAGGGGGAGAAGAAGGTTGCAGAAGGAGGTAAAACTTCAGAAGTTTTGAGTTTGAGAATCCCCATGAAGGATACAAGAAGGCAGTTGGATTCATGATAGCCAAGTCTGAAATTCAGAAAGGACAACCCAAATGTGATTAACACATTAACAGACATACAGGTTCAAATTTGTTTGGTAGATACTAAGGCACAAGGACCCAAATCTTTTGACTCCTGTCTTAATCTTCACTTTATTTTTGAATGATTAAAGCCCTCCCCAGCTAAACCACTTGTGATTTGTCAGTTATTCCATTGCAGATGCAGGCTATCTGGAGCAGTCTTTAAATTTGAGATTACATTGTTTAAAAAATATGTATTTTTATATCATCCAGTACTGTTTAGCCAGATGAGAGAGTCAAGTTCCCATGTACATATGTGGGTTGGAACATACTTCACGTAAGACTGATTTTAATGTAATTTCAGCACTTTCATAGAATGGACTGTCCCAGATTTGTAACTGTTCAATGTTGTATTCACTTCACAATGTATCAAGCACCAGTATTGCCATGGATTGGTTTCAAATAACCCTTTGTATAGGATTTTATATATATGTAGTTCTTTAAATGTATGTTATAAAATTTAAGCTATTTTAGTAATCAGAGTCCTCCAAGAATCAAACAGTTTGTCTTTCAGGAGTTAATAGAACTCACCCAAGAATTATGTAATGTCATTTTATTCTGTGGATATATTTTAATTGTCTTGATGATTTGTTTCTAGATGAAGATGAAGATGAAGATGATGAAGAAGATTTTGAGGACGATGATGAATGGGAAGACTGATCTATATATTATATATATTTTTAAGGTGAAATACTAAACACTACTTTCTGTCTATGGGTTCTGTAAAATTATCATGTAAATGTTCTACCAATTTGCTGTATATTTTTGTTGCCTTTTTTGCTTTTTTTTATTAATCTGTGCAATACCTCATTTAATCTGTAAAGGTTTGTCATAATCCTCTACAAAGCTACTCCCTGTTATTGTGTGCAAGTTTACACCACAATGCTCACTTGACTTGTGAATATTTTTCATTCCATCAACAAGGGAGTTTAAATATTATATGTGAGACTGACAAAAACCTTAATGTAATTTAGTTATAATGCCAGAAGGAAAACACTATTTTCATACCCTACTTTTTCTGTACCTAAATTTTCTTATAAAAATCTAGTATAGCACTACGTTCTTTTTTAAGTGATGCAAACCTTAGTTTCTTTACCCCCTTCATTTTGAGTACAATGCTACATATGAATGTTGAAGCTGATAGATTGCACAGTTCTTTAGACATCACTACACTGATGCAGTTTCTCAAATTTTAGCAATATGCTCTACATAAAATCACTACAGAGGTACTAGTGGAAAAAATCAGTAACACACCTCTTATAGCAATACTACCTGTTATTGGTACAGCAGTGGTATTTGCAGGCTGGATTCATAAGGAACCCTATATACCTGTTCTTGACTGAGGTTATTTTTATGCTATAGCAAATGTGGTAGGCTCTTTTTGACAAAAATTTAAAAATATTTTTGGTATTCTGAAACAGAAAAGTTAATATTTAAGTTGGAGTTTAGGGCGCTTGGGGAGTAGTTTCACTTTACATGAACTGAAAAGGGTATACATTATGGTTACACCAATATTTGGTTAAAGATGCTATACAAATCAGAATGTTATTAAGATCATGTGGAATTTAAGTATTTTTATTTTGCAGTTTGTATGGATTGAGGTTAATCTAGTTGGCAAAGAAATGCACTGTAATGCTGAACCTAACATGCCATAATTTTTATTTTGATAATTTCTCAAGGTTTTTGTCAAGTATCATGTGAAGGGTTACATTTTTCTTAAAAGATGAGTGGTCCCAATGTCAAATTTTCTTGGAACAAATAACTGAGTGATAGATTTCTTTAAAATAAAACTTTACAACCTGCACATTTGTTATGCATACTAAATGGTGTGTTAAAATTAGGGTTTCCTTGCCTCTCTGTAATACACTAATCTGCCTAAAGGTGGTTGTTTCATATTTATAGTGCTAATTATCACACCTACCTACTTTAAATTTTAGGTAGAAAATTATCTGATTTAAATACAGACATATTTTTCTCACATTGAGTCATATGCAGAATGTAGTTCCAGATGTATTTCATTACTATAGTCACAATATCCAACTAAAAATTATGCTATCTAGAGTTGTACCGACCAAAATCTAGTATTGGCATGATCTTGACAGGCTGGACCTGCAAGATGTGGCTTGAATTTTAAGCAGTTATCGCATAATCTCTAGTGATCATGCATCTAGTTATCATAAGAAATAATTTAAAAGGTTTTGTTGCTGAAAGCAGTAAGTGGTGCAGTAAAATAGTTAAGTTATTCAAAGAATGTTACCTTCCTTGCAAGAGTAATTTAAGCACATGGGAAAGATTCTAGACTTTTTGTTTCTTGCAAAAACAGTGCCCTCTGCTGCTAGAAACCTTTTTCTGCTTACTATCATTTTTACTGTGGCTTGAGCTCAGTGAGTCTGGTGTGGATGAGGCTGAACAACTACTAACCAATAAAATTAGGAATTTGTGCAAATGATAAATGGAACATTATAATTATTTTAAATAATGTGAAGCATTTTTCTTTTCCTTTTGACTTAAAAAAATTTAAATTTTCTAGAGATGTCTTTAAGGTAATGCCAATTTAAGATCTCTTTTAACTTTTGGCCAAGGAATTCAGGATCTTCCAGCTAAATTTGGTATATAAATATTTATCAAGAACTTTTGAGAAGAGAATATCAATTCTTTGAGCTGGAAACACAATTTTAAACAAGTAAGATGAATGTGTAATTTGCCAAAGGTAATTACGTTTCTTCTTTTTTCTTAAAGAAAAAAAGACATTGGTTGTTGTTAGGCAAAGTCTAAATTACTATTGGTTGAAATACAGCAGCTGTGGAATTCAGTCCAGGCAGGAAGACTGAATCCACTTTACCAAGTAAGAAAAGGTTGCATGTTTCAGTCCTCCACCATCTTGTACTGTGGGCAGCACTATACCTGTGCATTGTCTGAAAGCCTCCCGCATATACTCCAGCTAAATGATTGTCTGGTAGCCTTCGCACTTAACAAACTAGCATGAGGCTTTTTATATCTAAATGCTACGTGATAGACAATTTCTGCTAGCCACATATTGTATGTATGAGATTCATAAAGATTTTCAATCATTTCATTTTCAAACAACTGAAATTTTGTTTAGTATGTGAATTTTTTTTTGAAATGTATAGTGAATAGGATGTTGCACTGGTGGCAATTCATCATGGAGCATAATAAAATTAATTTGACCCAAATAGCATAAAATAGTGTGTTTTTATTTGTTTATTGTTAAGAGATTAAAGTACATAAAAAAATTTCAAACTGCATAGCAAAGGGTGCATGGCAGGGAATGATAACGGTTGAAGTTTTCAGCAGACTGCATGCCCTGAGAGTTAGAGTGTGCCATTAAATAAACATGGTGAGCAAAAGAATGTTACACCCTGTTCTGTTGGGAAACATGACAGCTGTTCAGTGGCTCCCCTGGAAGCCAGTGCTGTGCCATACAGAGCATTCACATTGCAAGGTCAAACTGTTTGGAATTCTTTCATGTACCAAAAATATTGAAGTTTTTAAATCAGAATGATATTAGAGTTTACTGGTAGTTTCAATAAATGCCTAATATTAGCAGTTTGTGTGGGATATAGATATCTTTTAATAAATAGTATCAAAGAAGGTGTTCATTTTAAACAGGAAACTCTATTTTTGATAAATAGAATTTTCTGTTTCACTGCCCTGGCACAAGTGGGTGTCTGAAGATTAAACTGAGTTATGGAATCCAGTGTGTAGGATGCTACAAAATGCCTTTTAAGAGCTTTAGCCAAGTTTAACAACCATTTAAAGAATAATTTTTTCTATTAAAAAGTTGTTTCTGTTATACAAACACTTGAGAATGTATTAAACTCTTAAAAAAAATTTTTTTAAAGAGAAATGTGCCTCAGAATTGTTCCTGCCATATATTTTTCTAATCAACCAAGATTCCTGAAATAACTCTGTCTTAGCAATGGAATTCCTAAAGGACAAGCATAGAATAAGACCTATTTATAGTACAATAGAAAATCCTTTATGGAAAAGTTGGGAAATTCTCCCTTGCCCTGTTTATTTTATTGACATTGTCACAGCCCACCTCCAAAACAGTGTTCTTTTGTAATCTCTTGGTCATTTATTCATGAATTTTTTTTTAACTTTTTAGGGAGCCACTGGGAAAAGGTGTAGTATTAATAAATGGACTGTTAGAAATATGCTGGAAATATACTTTGTAGCTAATGCTAAGACTGCCTTTACTTCTTCTGTATGTGATAGATGGTAGCCTTCCATTGCTGTGAGGAGCCTATTGAAAAATTTGTCTTTATAATAAAATGTGTCCAGATTCATCTACCATAGCTTTTAAAAAAAATGTGTGTCAATGATTATAGTAACTATTGATACTGTATTTACTTTTACACAAATCTAGTGGAAATCAAAACTGGTCACTGCATCACCATCAAGGTTGACAAATTAGGGTATGAATAGTAATTATTTTGAGCAAAATATAAAATAGTTTATAGGTGGTTTTCAGTTTAGTCAGATATTTGTGTATTGGAGAATTTTAGTAAATTTGGAGTGGCCCCTGAATTCTTTAACAATCACCAAAATCTCCTACCTTAGGAAGGGTTTTTTTTTTTTTTTAAAGTTTTATAGAAGAGAAAGTTCAGTTTTAACAGTATCAAATTTCATTACGGAACTTGAACAAAACACATTATTTTCTGTCTTGAATTGGTTGTCGTATCATGACCTAAATTTGGTTTTATTTTAGTTACTGCTATGTGTGAGGCTTTTCATGCAAACCTAATTATAATGATTTTTTTAAAGCGTCATATCACCATATTTAAACAGCTATTTATTAAGAACTAAATATGTGGTTTACATTAAGATACAACAATGGAGTAAGATAGATCCCTACCTGCTAACATCCTTTAAATCTAAAATACTTACTTCACAACTGAAAGACATTTGGAGACCATTGAGTTATATCAGAACAAGCAGGCATGTGGATTCCACCAAGCCCATGCTCTGATTTCACAGGTGAGAGTACCGTACCATAGAGTGGTTGGGCTTGCCCAAGGTCAGTTAGAGGTACCTAATATTGCATGCCAGATCTGATACTAGTTCCTTTGTTCTTCTTCATGCACCATAATGTATCCTTTTCTCTATTTTGTCTTAAATTTAAGGATAAATTGCAGATTTAGTTTGTTTCTAAAAGATTTATGGCTATGTCACCCTTTCTTTCTCTCATCACATCTGGGTGTTGATGGAAGCCATCAGCATCCTGTGCCCATCTCTGCCCAGAAAAGCTGGCTTGCTTTGAGGAACCAGTCTCTGACTCGGAAGCATGTGATTGTGTTTTGGCTCAATGGTGCCGGTCACTCTACATTGCCCAAGTATTTGGTCATCACAGGGCACTCCTGTCATTTAGTACTGAGTTGAAATGAGGTCAAGCTTTTCATTGTATATCAAAATTATTTTTGTTTTTTATGGGTGTAAATAGAAATTGTCTTTGCTTAAACATAATTTTGTAAACTTTTATGATCAACTTTTCTGACAGAAAATTAGTTTGAAAACATAATAATCTTTCTGAATAATTTTCAGTCAGCAGCTGCACTGTCAATTTAAAGACCAGGAGTTCTTGCAAGGAACACAAGGACAAACTGAACACTTTAAATGCAATTTCTTGGCTTTATTATGAGAGAGGGGAGATTCTAATTTGGTTCCACGTACTTCAACATTATTGGAAAACAGGCAGGAAAATAAAGCATGGATCTAGTAGTTGTGGTGTTAGAAGAAACTATAGGGAAACAAAGCTGTTCATGCCTCAATTCTATAGTTGTCTGTAAAGCAAGTATAATTTAGCCCATTAAATCAGCTTCTGATGTAAAAAGAGACAACCTTTTTTTTTTTTTTTTAGCTAGGGTGGGAGTCTAAGAAGGCAGAGAATAGAAAGAATTTGTGTTTGTAAGCTTTTTTTTTTAAAGATTGATGATTGAGAGAATGCTCAGCAAGTATAATTATTAATAAGAATGGTATTTGAATCTCCATTTTGAAGGATGAAAACTTTTAATAGGAAGAAGCTGATAAAATAATTTTTTGTTTATTCAACAAGGATGTGAATGTATACGGGCCAAATTTTACTCAGATTATCAGCTAAATCTCTATGTACACCAGACCAGTAGTCCCCAACCTTTTTGGCACCAGGGACTGGTTTCATGGAAGACAGTTTTTTCACAGATGAGGTGTAGGGTTGGGGGGTGTTGGTTTTGGGATGATTCAAGTGCATTACGTTAATTGTGCAGTCAAACCTCTCTGCTAATGATAATCTGTATTTGCAGCCGCTCCCCAGCACTAACATCACTGCCTCAGCTCCACCTCAGATCATCAGGCATTAGATTCCCATAAGGAGCACACAGTGTAGATCTCTCCCATGAACAGTTTACAGTGGGGTTCATGCTCCTAAGAGAATCTAATGCCACTGATCTGACAGGAGGCAGAGCTTATGCTGTGATGTGAGTGAATAGGAGTGGCTGTAAATATAGATGAAGCTTTGCTTGCTGGTCCAGTGCTCACATCCTGCTGTATGATCCAGCTAATCTTTCTATTTATTGTAGAAATGGAGTCTCACTCTTGATCAGGCTGGTCTTGAATACCTGAGCTCAAGTAATCCTCCCACCTCGGCCTCCCAGGGTGCTAGGATTACAGGCATGAGCCACCGCACCCAGCCATTTATGTATATTGATGTATATAAAATGTAGTTATAAAACCACCCTGACCTTTGGAAATTAAGAATTTGCTAGGTACAAGGAGAAGAAATTAGTGCACAAATTCTTCTCTGGCTGACTCCATTTGTTTTGAGAAATCTCTTTTCAGCCATAAGTTATGATTCTTAAGAAGTTTTCATGACTGCACTGAGCATCTAATCCAATTAGAAAATTTTGGTAAGACACAAAAGGGTAAGGAAGAGATTTATATTTGAAATCATTAGTTACAAGACTGGTGATGGGTTCAGTGGTGAAAACAGGCTGTTTTATTCCAGGTTGTTCATATCAAATTTCTGCATAAATTACCTCTATGAGGAGAGTTTAAATCACTGATGTAATATAGGAAATGTATGCATATCCTTTCATCATTTTGCCAAAGCTAAATCAGCATTTCTCAATGGCTGTTCTGGAAAAAGCACTGTTAGACCTGGAATTTTGGACATGCACAAATCTTAGTGTTCAACATGCTGTTCAGAGAAATGTAGGTGCAGGTGGCATTTTAGACTAATCATCTATTTCTTCTGAAACAACTGGCTTGAATAAACAGGTACCTTGACAATGGTATTAATTGACTTACTAGAACCGTTTTGGCCAAGTCTTCTGGAGGAGGAGAAATCACACTACCGCAGAGTTTAAAATGTAGAAAACTATCTTTCCCAAGTGTTTGGTTTCAAGGCCTAAATTTCCAATGGCATTTTTTTCCGCAGCATCTTCTCAAAAGATAGAAACTACTGTACAATGTTGAGCAGAAAACCAGAATAAACAACAGGCTTCTGAGGCTTAAGGGGCTTGATTCTCAGTCTTCATTTACTGCTTCTCTTGAAAGTACTGACCCCTTAAATCACTCTCCAGCTTTGCCTTTTCTCTGATTTATGGTAATAACCTCCATTCTGCTTACTACTTATAGAAATTATCCAGTACAATTTTGTTTTATAGTTCCTACCATTCCCTCTTACTCCCCTCCCCTATTACAGCAATTAATAGTAACTGTCAGGTATTAAAAGGGTAGGGGGCATATGAAATGCACAAAGGAGGATTTGGTTTTGCATGTGTGGGTTCTGTAACTTAAAAGTGAATTGATATTGGAAGATGGGGAGCACAGCGAAAACTTCACGGACTTCTTATAATAGCAAGAACACCTTCAAATGTTGGCCCTGCTTTGTGGTGGCAATACTTTTACCAGTCCATAGAAGTGTTTTTCTAATAAACACTTTCCAAAAGGCACAGACGACACCTGCCCACTAAGTTCACATTTCCCCAGTGTAGAGTGAGTGCCCTCTGACTTCCCCCGGGGGGGGGGGGCATCTTCTGGCCCTGTTTCCTTTCTAGAGAGGGGGTGTCATATGGGCCCTCACCTAGTTTCACACTGGACTACCTTGGATGACAATGATGAAGCCATTTAAAGGGACCTCCAAAAGTCTAATGGCTGTGCTCACTCCATCCCCAGGCTTTTCATCACTGAGATGTTTTTCCTTTGAGGAAAATCATGTTGAAAGCATTCATTGTAATACTAACCAGTACTTACTAAGTGTTGGGTACTGCATGAAATGTTTTATATGAGCTAGACATTCCAATTTTTCAGCTAAGACAAACGAAACTTAGATTAAATAATTTGCACAAAGTTAAACAGCTAGTAGATGGCAGAGCTGGGCATCAGACTCAAGTCTGTCTTAATAAAAACCCTTTACCACTATAGTACCCTGCCTGCCAGGTGGCATTAAGACAACAGAGATGGTATGGATAAAAAATAAAAATGTTACTCCAATAGCTTCAACTAGAGAAGGCTTGGGATTTTTCTGCTTATGCACATGCAAAGACCCAAAGGAAAAGGCATTTTGTTTTAAAAAATATATATAATCATAATCATGCAACTAAAGCAGTAGCCACTAAGACAAGCCAAGGCAAGTTTTGAGATTAGGACAGCCCCAGATTTTTGGAGTATATAAATAGAATGCTTTTTCTCTTTGGTTTGCGCATCCCTGAACCCCATTCCTTAACTCCAGCACCATTAAAATATTTTTTTCCCATTTGAAATATCAGATTAGGTAACTGGTATGTTTGAGTAATCCCAAATGCTTCATAAATGATTACACAAGAATTTATTTGGAATTACCTCAGAGTCCTCTTTGTGAATCTGAAGTAATCTCTGCCAGTGTCTTCTTAAGTATTTCCTATTTCTTTCATATTAACCCAATGGTGATTTTTAATTTATGGATGTCAAGAACAACTTGGATTTGTTTTCCTTTTTTTTTTTTTTATGTTTTGCTTATTTTTTTTTTAAAGTTTGCGTTTTTTAAAGGCAGCTTTTATTAATGACAGCTGCTAGGGTAAAAGGATTGCAATCCATCCCAACAGATTCTGACAGGTCAAGATTCCTTAAATTTTCTACACATGTCTCTGCAAAGAGTCACCAAAAATTTATGGCAGCATTTAGAGAAAAAGTTGGTGAGTATTACCTTGCTTCTCTTGAATGTGATATTTTCAGCCATCTGCTGCTTTCTGGCAGAGTCTCCACAATTCTCAATTGATGACTTGTTGAAAAAGCAAGAGCTACAGAAGATTGAAGTATAACTTCTAGAAAGGCATTCACAAATAGGTACAAATAAATGTATTCTCCTCCTGACTCTTCCGTTTAAATGTGATTTAAGAGGGAAAAACAAATGTTTCATTTTTCCAATTTTGCTTCAATGTAGTGTCCTTTTGATCTGCTATTTGTCGAATCATTTGTTCATGTGAATGTATTGGATTTTAATCTGTGGTGCTACCACTAACCCACCCCCAGCTTGAAGTGGAATTATTCCATGATCAATTCAGGAAAGACAGCTTGCAAATTGTAACCTGAGAGTGACTAGATAATTTGTTTTTGTGTTTATGTAACAGGGATTAGTGGATCGTCTGAGATTTCATTCAGGGAGAGAGAGAAATTTAGCAGTTTATGCCATGACTACAGTATTTTGATGTGAGGAGATTGCCATCCTTTTCAGGTACATGCCTACTTTTAAAAAATTCTAAATATATGACTTCAAAGAAGTTGTGGTGCTGTTTAACTTGTAAAGATTATATAGTTAATTAGACAATGTTTCAATCTGGAACAAGTGATAAGTCATCTGAAGATTATGCCAGAGTAGCCAGTGTACAAAGAGATAATACCTCAAAGTAGAAACCTCAGCTTTAGATTGCAAATTTGTCTAATGAACTCGAGAGTTAGGGTTTTAAAGATTATAATAATTTTTCCCCAGGATGGTTTATTTAGGGAACAGAACTTCCATTTCCAGTTGTCAATCACTGGCTTGCCCAAAGGATCTCCTGACTGAAGCCTGCACAGCCACTCATGACTACAGCCTGACCACTGCCCCCAGATCACACGTAGGAAAGGGGTGGAGTCTGAGGGAGGAGGATTATTAGCAAGAGTGGATGTGGATATTTTTGGAACTCTGGCCCTAAAATGTGGCAATGTTAGAGTGAAATGGTACAGTGAAATATCTTCACTGGCTGCTCCTTAGTGATAGGCACCTTGGAGCTGCTTAGCCTTCATGGGCAGGTCCTGCTCTGTCCTAGACTTTGGGACCAATCTCACCCCTATAGCCTTGGTTTTCAACCATGAGCCTTTTTGATCAACATAAAAAGTTTGAATTCAGAATAAATATTTGTGAGTAAAAATGAAACTGAAGACAAATGATTTGTTTTCAGCTTATACACAACAAGGCAAGACATTCTTATATTCCTCTCCTGTTGCACCATTCCTCAATGCCTCCACTCTGGAGACCTTTATTTTATAAGGAGCTCTAGGCCATTTGCTCTTGAACTATCCAAACAGGATCAATGACTAGTACTCTTGTTTTGTTCCTAGGCTCCACCTGTCCCATCTGAGCTACTCCCTTACCTCCTTGCTGCCATCTAGTTCAGATCTGGAGTATAGCTTGCCTAGCCCATCTCCTGCCCTGCCAAGGATGGAGGTCAAATGCCTTAAACCCCATTGCCAAAGTCTAGGTCACTGCTTGCTCTGGTTGAACTCCATGGTTACATGTCCCACACATGCACCTACCTCCAGCACCACCACTACAACAAGGGCCCCATGATAATGACTTTCCTACCTAGACTGCTTTTTATTTGCTGACTGAATGTCTCTCCCCATATAGCCATCCAAATGGGCTCTGGGCTTACCCACCATTAATCCATGTTTTCATCCACAGATCTTGGTATCCTTCTTCAAGACGTAAAAGCCATGGAATACAGCAATTCTATTAATAAGCAGTTCACTTCATTGGGGAGCTTACCACGTTACCACAGAGTCCAATAATGTTACACACTAAATGTATTTGAGGGTAAAATACTTAACATTTATTTTCCCACTTTGGCTTGGAAATATTTTGGTATGTCAACATGTCATCTAAGTATATGGTTTTCAAAAATAATTATCTTTTCTGTCATGAAGTTCCAAAATGAGTGAGTGATTGGGGTGTTCTTCATAGCTGAGCAAAACCATTCATACAATATCTGGTCATGGAACAATGGAAAAGGATCCCTTACTACTGATGGCCAGGCTGGGAGGAGGAGTGAGAGGATACTGGCATGTCATGTCTTCATTGTTGAGTAGCTAATTATCTCCATCTATTCAAATATATGTATTGAGTCCTTGCTGTTTTTAAGGCCCAAAGATAAGATACAGTGCTGGACCTCCAGGACATCAATCGAGTAGGATAGCATGAAGATTAAGACATGTAAACAAATAGTAAAATGCAAGGCGAAATGTAGCAGGTACCAGAAAAGTCTGAATGAGGGACAATGAAGACTTGGAAGGAAAACAAATTTCACAGAAGTGAACTTTGAAAGATAAGTAGCTTATTTTCCAAGGAGATGGAAAAAAGGGCATTCTGTACTGAAGATAGCATGAGCAAAAACAAGGAGGTGGGGAAGCCAGGATGGCATTTGAGAAGCCAGACCTGAGTCTTATGCTGACTGAAGGTGTTGAGTGAACTAGAGCCATTTTCTATCAGGCAAATCATAGCCATTGTGCAATATCGAATGCTATTATCATAAAAACTACCATGTAAGTAAAGTATCTTTTCTAGGGGCCATTCATTCATTCAACAAACATTTATCTACTGCATTTGACCCTGGGACACTAACAAGATCAGGTATGGCTGATGTCCTTAAAGAGCTCCTGTGGCAAGTACTATGTTAGAACTGGTCATCAATGTTGAGTCTACGGAAATCAAAGACAGCTAACTGTACAGTGGGAAAACTGTGCAATGAGTTGTATGCAAGACTATGGAATACAGCAGGAGCAGGTTTTGGAAGAGGAAGATGAGTTCAGTTTTAAATATATTATGTCTGAGGTGCCATTTGAATCTGTGGGTCTAGAATTGTAAGGGTAAAATTTATGCTAGAGTAAGGATGTAGGAGTCATGGTGTGAATGGTATTTAAAGATAGGGGTTTAGATGAGGTCACCTAGGGAGATTGTGGAGTAGAACATAGGCTCTATTGAAGGGTGTGTTTTTCCCCGTCTCCTTAGGTTAATAAGCTCGTCATCTCTCAAAGCCTTTTTTGAAGGATGAGTAGGTGTTAACCAGATGTAAAGAGTGGGAAGGGAATTCCAAACAGGTAGATGGCATGTGTAAAGGTGTTTGTCAAGAGGTGGGCATCACTTATTCAGTGAACTGCAAGTTAGTTACTCAGTAATGGTTCAAGCACAGGCTACATGAGGACAAGCAATGGAAGATGAGGCAGAAAAATAATCAGGATCATGTTATTCTGTAGAATATGGGTTACCACTAAAGAATTTTAAGCAGGTCACTGATGTGATCAGAATAGCATTTTGGAAAAATATCACTGGCACGTTGAAGGCAAATTGGGAGTGAAAAAGAATGAAGACAGAGAAACCAGTTAGGAAGCAACAGCAATACAATAGTCCAGACAACAGATTGCCAATGACTCAGCAAGGGTTTTGTGGTGGTCAAGGAGAGGATGTACCATTTTACAGAGGGGAGAAAATTCTATTTGCAATTATAACTTTAGGGTGGCTCCTGTTAAATAAAAGACCCTTTAATCTGCTGACGACATTGATTGGATATGCAGAGATAGAACTAGAACTGCCTTTGGGAAGAGAGAGCTGAATTTGCTGTGCATAGTAGGAAAAATTTAGAATTATCAAGAATAATCTAGGAGGGTAGTAATGAATGAGGCAGAATCATGAGAAGAGGAAGGAAGTGATACACTAGTGAAAAAACTCAGACCGTTATGTGGGATTAAATAGCCAGTGAGAAAAAATTTCTAGTGGTGAGTTAGCCAGAGGATTTTTACTAACAGGGCATCTCGTGTTCGATTTGAAATGGTTTGTGTTGCTGTAATGTCAACCCCATATTCATTTCCCCAATTTTCATGCAATGTTCAGTTTGTGGAAATCAAGAAAGAGGGCTGATGTGGTCAGTGGGGTTTGAAATAGAGACATTAATCATCAGTTTGCAAAGTGCAAACTTAAAATATGGAGCCAAAGGGGGCCACAAGCAGTTAGGCCTCCCCCTGCCCACACTTCCATCCAGAAATTCTAGAACTTCCTCAGAAGACTTTGGACTGTCAAAGAGGGAATGAAGTTTTCAGTCTACTTTATCTGGATCTTAGATATATGTTTATATATGTATATATACATGAAATATTTTTTCTCATGTCAAGTAAAATGACATACCAGAAGATGTGCCTTCTTTAACCTGAGACTTTGTAGACCCTCTGACTCTCTCATGTTTTGAAGCATTGCACTACACTCTTCATCTTGGGGAGTCATGCCATGCTGCCCCTACAGTCTGATTTTCATCTCCACTGTCTTACGGACTTGCTCTGACCCAGGTCAACAATTCTTGTTAACACTTTCAAGCTCTAGGACTCACCGAGGCATTTTATGCGGTTGACTGCTCCTTCCTTAGTGCAGCTCTCTGCTTCTCAACATGACTCTCCTCTGGGGTTTCTCTCTGCCCTCTCTGGTCATACTCAGCCTCTGCTACTGTCTACAGTCTCGCTGAGTTGGTCTCATCCAAACCCCCACATCCTTAACTGCCAGCACAAATCCCACACCCACCCACCATCCTAGATCCATTCAAATGGACAGGCACCTCAGACATAATGTATCTTAAACTGAACCCATCTTCCTCTTGCCAAACCTGCTTGTGCTATATCCCTTGTCCCATTTTGTGGCATTTTGGGCCACCCAAATTCCAGGTCCAGCTAGGAATGCAGGTATCAATCTAGACTCTGCTCTTCAGTTGCTCCCTGCCACCTACATCTAACTAGTAACCAAATTCTTTGGCGTTGATGCTTTAGTCACTGTTCTGTTGGTTCTGACCTCTTCACACCTACGAAGTGTTCACAGTTAGAGTCTGTATCACTTCGTTTTTAGACCATTATACTGGTCTCCTAACTCGTCTTCTGCCACCAGCCTGGGCCTCACTAAATCTGTGCTGCTCTCGGTTACACAGTCATATTTTAAAAGCCTATAAAAAGCATCATGTCACTCCTCTTGAAATCCTTTGGTTCTCCTCTCTTGGCTCTCATAATTAAGTTCACATTCCTTAGCTTACACTACGTTGTTCAGGACAGGTTCCTGTGGCTCTCAGCCCAGAACAGCCTTTTTAAGAAGACATAGAAATTTTTACCAGATTTTTGAAATGCATCTTGCTAATACAGACTGTGGTTCATATAGGCATGTAATTTGGCTGAGAGAAACTTGGTAAACATGACAATTTGGTCAAAACCTAATTTCCAGTTTTGGTGTACCACAATGGTGCCACACAACTCTAGTCTATGTGGGAGATGACTTTTTAGCTGTGATTTGTCATCCAATCATTTCTTCTAAGGGCTTTTGCAAAAGTTAAAAGTTAGAATAACCAAATACTAAAGGATGAGCTGAAACAAACAATATGTAATGCCAGAGAGAAGACCAATCAAAATAATCTATCCAACAGTTACTGAAATTGCTTAAATAAAATGGGGTTGCTTAATAATATGTAAGCTATCTTCCCCTTTTTGTAGAAAAAATAGGTATGCTCAAATATGCATTTAAAAGGATTTAAGAAGATATACACTAAAAGCAGTAATTGTTCTGTGTGGGTGGGAGTATGGGGATTCTTTTTGTCCTTTTGTGTATATTTACGTTCTGATTTTTCCTAAATGATCACATACAATAATAGTCCAATCTTACTCCACCCAAATTTTCAACACTAGAAAAAAAAGACTGAAATATTAACTTTTTACCAAATTGTTGGTTTTACAGAATTACATTGTCTTATGATTTTCAGCCCTTTTCTATAATACCCTGTTTCCTCAAATTGAAATGTCCTTCCCCATTCCCCACCCCCATCACAAGATTTTTTTTTTTTTTTTTTTTTTTAGCCTGGTGATTTCTCTATTCTTTAAAAATCCAGATTAAGTATCACCTTCTCTGAGAAGATTTCCTTTACCCCCATATCTGCTTTAGGTCAAGGGTTAATGGTAAAATTTGGCTCAAATTCATCCAACATCTATTTTTGTACAGCTTGTGAACTAAGAGTTTTTATTCTTCTGGAAGGGTCGATTTTCTTAGGATTCCCAGTGCTTTGAGGTAGAGTGCAATTTCTAATTTGACTTGTTCTCTCCAGCATAGGGGAGAGTGCCTTGTACATGGGAGCCACTTGATAAATAAATGTGTGGGTGCATGAAGGAATGGTGCATGCTCCTTCCTTACACGAGAGTGTAAGTTACACGAGGACAGAGGTTTTGTTCCTTTTGTTCACTGTGTATCTCTAGTGTCCGGAAGAGTATCTGGAACATGGTAGGCACTCAGAAAATATTTGTGGACCTTAAGTCCATCAATGTTGGTATCATATTTCTGAGTTTTATAAGTCTTAGATTAATTCTTAATCTTTTAGAACATGCTATTTGGCAATTTATCAAAACAAAAGTCCTCCTTAATAGCCTCAGAAAAACAAAAAAGGGACAGTTTTAACTTTGTCGTGAAAGGAAGTAGTTATGAACTCTTTGCAAGAACATGTTGATTTACCCGTGTCTTTAGTGCATCTGAATGTAGACATTGCAACCTGTTATTACCGCTTCCTTTCACTCACTGGTCGTAACTATCGCATGGCAGGTATTAAATCAAGATCCTGCTGACACTGAGTTATTAAATACCTGCGGCAGCAGGGCTTGTGAAGCAGAGTGGACTCAGCATCCTGGCCCTGTTGCAAAGCAGGATGAGCTGTACTTGCAGAGATTAATGTGCACATATTAATCACAGCCTAAACACTTCATCTGCTCTTGGACGGTTTCCCTCCCGGTGAGTTGAAAGCTCTTTATAGAGGATGAACTAATTAGTTTTCCTACCAGCTCTATGAGTTTCCAGGGAGGATGAGCTAGGATCCCTGTTCTGTGCTGAATAGTGATCATCATAATAATTTACGGGTTCACAGTACTGAATTCTGAAATAACATGTTCTAAAAATGTTTTTTTCTTAGTGATAAATGTACCCACTTAACATCTGATCATACCATACTTGTCTTATTATGGACTTTATAATATTTTGTTTTATAGATTGAATGTGAAGGTCTATATCTTAAATTTTGTGACGTGCCTAGTAAGTGCATGCTAAGACACAAAAAGCTCCAGAAAGGCAGCCTTTTAAAATGCAAAGGAGAAAACATGTGTCCTAATCACTCACTCGTGGTGAGAAGCCCTGGCCAGTCTCCCCAGCCCAAACGGCACCCAGCAACACATGCTGGCCTTTCCTCATCACTCAGGAGGGCTGCTGCACACCTCCCTTCTGGGATTCCTGCATGGATTAACCAATGACCCAGTTTATCAGCAAACTTTTTTTGCTCCTCTGTCTTATCAGAATGGATTTAGAAGCTGTTCACCTGTCACTCCTCCTCTTCAATTTAGAACAGCCCCATCCTTGTGCACATAAAAGGGGCAGGGGAAAGGAAGGTCTGTCTTGTCTTTCTGTTCTAAATTCACACACACACATGCATATACCTTTTTAAAAACCTGAATTTTAGCCTTTGCTTCTTTGAACAACAAGAATGAACATAATTATGAACACTGATGGAAAGTGGTCAAAATAGTGAAATTACTACCAAGAAAATGGAAATCTCCACTGTTCTAAGGATGGGGAGCCTGATTTGTGTCTGGATGGAAGCAGAGAAGTGCAGTGACGCAGCAGTATGGGCTTTATGGTTGGGGACACCAACATTAACCTCTCTACGCCTCAGTTTCTTCATCTCTAAAATGAGGATAGCACCTCTTAGTGCTGTTGTGAAAAGTGCATGAGACAACTTAGTTCAGAAAATGTCCATCACCCTTCCCCATCACATGGAGCCAGGGCACTGACTTAGGTCACAGGACTCTGAAACCCTCTTTAAGTGATTGTATCAGTGATCCTTATTCAGTAAGAGAATGGATGAACAGTAGAGACACACTAAAGGAAAGAGACTGAAGAACTGGTGGAGAAATTTTCTAGTGAAACACAATCCTCTCAGTTGTAGATAACCCAAAACTCTGTATATGAAACAATTCTTGAATGAGTGGCCCAGAGAGCTTGCCAAGACCACTGTTATAATCTGTAGGACACAAAGGATACATCACTAATCATAGTTAATACAAAGGACTTTAGAAAGGATTTATAGCTTGTCATAAATTAGAGTGGAGGACTAGTGTGGAGTGAAAGCGATTCACTACATCTTTCTCTGTTTGAATTCAGACCCTTCTTGAGTGCCAAGGGCGGGGTGGAAGGATAGCTGGGGATTGCAAATACATGTGCCCATGTCCCCAAATGTATTTTGTGAATGTTGGCATCATCACAATTTGTGTAAAGCAAAAAAAAAAAAGGCTGAGACCCACTGGACTAAGGCTTGTCCAAGGAGAATATGAAGGGAGACTTGAATAATTCGTCTTTAGCATCAGCTACAAGGTAGCTTTGAATTTAGGGGGCTTATCTTCTAGGCATTCCCCTAGTATTCATTTCCTTCCTACCAAGAAACTTCCTAACTTTCGATTTCTTTTTCTTCCAGAATAATTGATTTTAATAATGGTTAAGTTGACTTCTGTGTACCCATTGGACTTATGGAAATATGGGAGCATCAGCTGCCATCCTGGGTCTAGCATCAATAAATCCAAGATGGTATGGCCACATTGCCATCTTTTCCCAACCCTTTATCTCACTATCAAAAGAGGCTTTTAAGAAGGTTCTTGATTCTAGTCCTTTAGAAAGAAGTCTGATCAGATTTTCTTACACATGAGGAAACAAAGACTGCAAATGCTAAGGACCCAAACCTTGTTTGGGTGAGAATGTAATATTTTTAATATTCAGTAACATTACATACACACCTGAAAGATGTATCAACTCACAGAAAAGTATTAGTTTGGCTTTAAAAAAAAAGGGAAAACTTCAAATGTATTGGGATTACAAAAATAACAGCACATTTCATTAACTCGTTATAGCTCAGAGTTACCAACACATCCAGAGATATGAAGAGCATCTTTAAATTAACTGCTTCTTGCCAATACAAATCTCACAACATAAAAAAGAAGTTTATGTTCATATTTACAGAAGAAAAATGCTATTGTTTCTTAAAATTCTCTTTGGAATTAATAGGGAAGGCTATTTTTAAAGTCAGGGAACATTTCAAATTGAAGAAGTTATTTTAGAAACATCTCACAATCCATTTTATTTAATACCACTGAACAGTTCTGCATCCTCTTCTAAAGATCGTGTTTTTATCGTAGAGCTTCTGGAACTTCCACCTACAAAAATAGGGGATTTTCTTTCAATGAAACAACACAAATGATAGAGTGAAAAATCCCTGTTAGGGTATGTCTCTAGCAGGATTCTCTGAGAGGAACTCAAACACAGACTTATTGCTGCATAATTTATGTTATAAATTAGGTATCAATCACTTGCAACTCTAGGGTAAAAGTTTTGGCAAGTGATGAATCCTTTTGGGATGTAGATTATACTCCCTGATTTTCTTATTAAAGGAATTGGGATTTTTATATGTTGGGGTGTCTTAAAATGGTCCTGGCCCTTATGAGACTCAGAGGCTAAGAAGGTGGCCCAGGCATTACCTCTCAAATGGAATTGTCCTCACTCACATGCCTGCTCCTATGCTTCCAACTTGGTGTGCTTACTCCCACACACTAAAATACTTTAAAATATTAATACGTTTTTTTGAGAGGAGCCTCCGGTACCATCATGCAATGGAGGGCAACTCATTCACTAAATCTGCGCCCGAATGTCTGTTCTAAGGTCACTCACCCGCCTCAGCTGTCTCATGCTGCTTCCCCGGATCGCTTCCATGAGATTCTCGTGAGCTGATCGCTGTGGGGTAGAAGGTCGGGAAGTGTCTTCCGTTTTCTTCTCTTGCACTGACCTCAGAGAATTTTTTATTTCCTTTAGGACATTGTTTGGCTGTTTCTTAACCTTTTTCCCTTTTTTCTTTTTCTGTCCATTTTGTAATGCCCGCTTGGCACTCTCCTGTTGTTTGATGACTTCTGCAATGTTTCGGGTGACGAGCTTTTTCTCTGGGAGTGGAGGGGGAGGAGGGGGCGGCGGTGGAGGTAGACTCTGGGGCGGGGGAGGGGGCGGGGGGCGGGGGAGGGGGAGGCGGGGGCGTGGCCACGGGGGACAGAGGCCGGCCCCTCACAGTCTGGACCTTCCTGGGCGCTCTGGGGGAGGACCAGGGGGAGTGCCTGGGCGACGCGTACGGGGAAGAGCCAGGCGTTCCTCTTTGCCAGACTTTGGTCCTGAGATTGGCTCCTCCATCGCATCCCTCTTGCTGTTTTTGCTCCTGCATCCGCTTTTGCCTCTGTTTATCCATGTTTCTTGTCAAAATGCTCGTCATGCTCATTCGCGGCCCTGGGAGCTCGAAGTGGTAGCCGAGCCGCAGCAGCGTGGTGTTCTCCTTCAGCAGCTTGGCGATCTCCATCTCCACCTGGCTGCCCATGATGTGCCTCTGGTTGTGGAAGCGCAGCTCCGTGAGCACCGTGTTGTGCTGCAGGGCCCTCATGAGGGCCAGGATGCCCTTTCCCGTGATGAAGTTGGACTCCACGTTGACGTTGGTGATGTGCTGGTTGACTCTGAGCATGTCCGCGATGGCCATGGCCGCGCTGTCATCGGCGCGTGTGTTGGCCAGGCTGAAGGTCTTCACCACCGTGTTGTCCCTGAGGGCTTCGGCGAAGCGGGTAAGGGTCTGTGTCGTGATGTTCTCGATGTTGTTCAGATTGACTTCTGTGGTGTCGGGGTCATTGTTTTTAATCTTGTCCAAAGCATCCTCGATAACAGTAGGGTTTCCACAAGGGTGAATGGCGGCTGGTGGCTCTGTGTTCCTTCTGCTGCTGTCGTTGGTCAAGTTGATGTTCTCTATTTGACTTTTAAATGTCTTTGGCTTAGAGCTGTCAGAATTGACACTATCGTAATTGACAGTTCCATTAATACCTCTTGCGGTTTCAATTGTTCTTTCCTCTTCATCACTGTCTTCTCCCTCCTCTTCTTCTGCGGACTCCTCCTCTTCTGTATACACCTCCTCAGAAACCTCACTGTTAGTTTCAGTGAAGATAAGCTCTTCCTCACTCTCCTCTTTTTCTTCTTCTGCAACCTAAGGAGTATGGTATCATCATTAAGTTTTTCATTTTTAAGCACATTTTAAAAAATTTACAAAAGTAGCACATGGCAAGTATTATAATACAACAGTCTGTAATTTAAAAAAAAGTTAGCAATCCCCTGCTTCTGATCTCCTTAGTTGTGGTGACCAAGGTTACCATTTTGTTGCATAACTCTCAATAGCTTTTTATGCAAATATTTCTTTTATTTGCTACAGAATATCCAGAATTCAATTACTGAATAAAAAATTATTATCATCTTATCAATTTGAACAAGGCAGAACTTCGGCTTTGAAATACCCTTGATGAATTTTCAATCTCTTGACTGCTGACTCTTAACTACCCGACTCCTCATCTACTACTTCAATTTAGCAAATTCAACCCTCCCTCTGGAATCACCCCTGTCCTTCCTTCCTTCTCCACCCCAAACAAACGTTGCCACAAAAATATACAACATGTTAATGATGTGTATTTTTGATGTTCAAAAATTCTTCCCCAAATTTGCCATCCACAGTAGATGTGACAAGAGCCAAGTGCTCTCTGCCCTGGCTTGTCTCAGTGTAGACAGAAGCAGCGTTTTTCTCCTTGATGCAGGAGAGCCCGGCACCGGGACGCGGAGACTCCGCACCACCTGAGGGCGCTGCTGCCCCGGTCCCTGGTCTGGGGAAGAGCAGCTTGGGGGGCGGTGCTGCTGCTCAGGAGGTCAAAACCCCGCTTTCTGCAGAGAACACTCGGGTCACCCTTTTCAGCAAATCAGCTTGCAGCCTGCAGTGAGGCCGCGGTGAAATGAGATGGGCTGCAGAAGACGAGAAGATAATCACCCGTGCTGCTCGCTGGATTCTAACCAGTGACGTGGAAACAGCACAGAACAGGAGAAGCTCTTGAAGTAAGTCGCTGCCCAGCCTGATGGTCTTAAATTATTTAGCAGGTATCAGTTATGAAAGGCTTTCAGGCAAACACAATTTCATTCTACCTTTGTCTTTCCTGTTTACAAGACTTACTGTACAAAGAAGCCCACGCGTCTGTGGCCATACCACCCTGATCCCAATGTCGTCTGAGCTTGTGAAGCTAAGCAGGGGCCGGCCTGGTTAGTACTTGGATGGGAGAAGCCCAAGTGAACTTTCTTTCTCTTTTTCTTGCTGTCTTTTCTTTTTCTTTCTTTCTTTCTTTTCTTTTTTTTTTTTTGAGACAGAGTCTGGCTCTGTTGCCCGGGCAAGAGTGCCGTGGCGTCAGCCTAGCTCACAGCAACCTCAAACTCCTGGGCTCAAGCGATCCTCCTGCCTCAGCCTCCCAAGTAGCTGGGACTACAGGTGTGCACCACCACGCTAATTTTTTCTGTTTTTAGTAGTTCCTGGCTAATTATTTCTATTTTTTGGTAGAGACGGGGTCTCACTCTTGCTCAGGCTGGTCTCAAACTCCTGAGTGCAAGTGATCCTCCCGCCTCAGCCTCCCAGAGTGCTAGGATTACAGGCGTGAGCCCTGCACCTGGCCTTTTGCTATCTTTTCTTATTAAAAAAAAAAAAGTGTAAAAATTGATGACAGAGCCCAGTGTTCCCTCATGCTATCTTTTCAGTCCTTTCTCTTTATAATCCCTGAAGCCCTAGGGCCCTCCTCTGTCCTCAAAGCCCTGATTCTTCCCTCTACAATGGCAACTTTTTTTTTTGACCCCCAGGGCTCCTGCTGCCTGAGGCATGTGGATGAGCTTTGGAAAACACTGTACTTGTTTCCAGGTTTGTTTGCCTGGTTGCTATCACAAAACAGCTTCCAGTTATCCACTTGTTTGGAGTGGCAGGCACCAAGTGATGGCCTGGGGAAGGGGTCAGCTGCTCCTGGGATGACCTGCCCAGTCTTAATTTACTCTCTTCTTCAGAGCAGGAGGGAAAGGGATACTCAGAGAGAGACAGAGATGTCTGGTGGTAGCTGGCTGCAAGTCACAACCCAAAAACACCAAAGAAAGAGCTTGGCTCTAGCTAACCCTTCTTGGCATGTGTGAGGAGAGTAGGAAGACTTATCTGGCCAGCAGAGGAATAAATGGATTAACTGGAGGAAGGAGAGGATTGTAGGCTGAGTTCTCCTCACCCCCACCGCGCCCTAAATCCTTTATAATTCTATGCCATCTCAGCTGTGTGTGTGTGCATGTGTTTGTAAGTGTGTGTTTTCAGCTATTTTAATATTTGGAGGTAAGGGGGTCTGTCTCAAAATCCAAGGTATATGGCTTTTTACGCCACCATGAAATTTTATCACCTTTGGTTTTACAAAGACCTTTAGGCTCTAACTGCAAGAGCTGTTTTTCCCTCAAAATGTATCTGGAAAGATAATTATTTAGCAAAGTGAGTTGTCATGTAACATCTAAATGACACTTCTCTTGGAAAGCCTTCTTTGACACCCCCCTCAAATTACCCCTGCAATACGGGTTCTCATTGCATTATAACTCCCCCATAAAGTATCCATCAACTTTGTTAGGTTATTAGTATTAGGTTATTAAGACTGTTAGCTGGGTGAGGGCAGGGCCATGTCTGTTTTGCTCACCTAGCCCAGTGCTTAGCAGGTTGTAGGAGTTCAATGAATATTTGTTTCCTGAGTGCATCTAAGTTGACATTGATCAGCAGTAGCTGAGAGTCAGGTCTAGCTCTAGGAGAAAGCAATGATAGAGTCGGGGATGGGGGTGGGTGGTAAGGAGACCAACTCTCCCAGTTTGCCTAAGCCTGAGGTGTTGCCCAGGTAGCAGGATTTTTTAGTTCTAAAATCTAGATAGTCTTGGAGAATCTGAGATGGTTAGTCATTAGGTGGGGGACATCTGGAAAAAGAACACCAGAAGAGAGAAAGGTGCCTAGAGATGGGAGGTAGAAGGATGCCAAAAACAGACTTTGCCTACTTTGTAAATTATTCTGGCACTAGGGGGACTGTTCTATCGCAGATTTCCTTTATGCCACTGCCTTGGCTTTAACCCTGATACGTTGGAGAATGGAGGTGAGAAGGGGGGGTAGGGGGAGGAGGTAGGGGGTGGTGAGGGGCGGAATGGGGAGAAGGTGGATGTTGGCACACTTAGAGAATAAATAAGGCAATGAGAAGGTGGTGGCCACGCATTTCTCACGGTCACCTCCCTGACATCATTCCATGAACAAAGTGGCAAGAGGCTTGGTTTTCAGTTCTGGTTCTGTTTCTGCCCGTAAAGAACTGATTGACTTTAGACAGGCCACTAAACCTCTCTGGGTCTCAAAGAAATTACAGTATACAGTTACCCTTGAACAACAAGGGTTTCAACTGCACGGGTCCACTTATATGTGGATTTTCTTTTGCCTCTGCCACCCTTGAGACAGCAAGAACAACCCCCTCTCTTCCTCCTCAGCCTACCGAACACGAAGACGATGAGGATGAAGAACTTTATGATGATTCACTTCCACTTAATGAATAGTAAATATAGTTTCTCTTCCTTAAGATTTTCTTAACATTTCCTTTTCTGTAGCTTACTTCATTGTAAGAATACAGTATATAATATATATAATATACAAAATATGTGTTAATCAACAGTTTATGTTATCAGTAAGGTTTTTCGTCAACCATAGGCTATGAATAGTTACGTTTGGGGGCAGTCAAAAGTTAGATGTGGATTTTGGACTGGGGGGTTGGTTGCCCTAACCCCTGCGTTGTTCAAGGGTCAAGCGTACTTGAATAGTTCTTAAACTTTAGTGTGTGCCATAATCACCTCGAGGGCTTGTGAGACCACAGATCCCTGGGCCCCATCCCCAGAGTTTCTCATTCAGCAGATCAAGGGGAGCCCTAGAATGTGCAGTTCCAAGAAGTTCCCGTGTGATGCTGCTGATTGGGCATCCACAGTCTTGAGATGGTCTTTGTGCCAACAGAACCTAGTTTGAATTTCAGTTCTATTTGCAAACTGTTAACCTTGTATAAGTTTCTTAACCTCATGCAGTCTCATGTGCAGAGGGGTAAGAAGGAAGTGAGATAATGTATATGTAATGTGAGGAAACGTATTGGCAGCTGTGCCTGAGGTGCGGCAGATGCCCCAGCTGGGGCAGCTGGGCCGCTGGGTCTCCTAGGGCCCCTGGGAACGTCAGTACAGCGTAAGTTTGTGTGAACCCAAGTGGGCAGGAAGCCGTCATTCTACAGGTGTTGCACTTGATTTTCGTAAGCCTTTACAGAGCACCTGATAACCAAGACCCCGTCACCGCTTCTCATGCTCCCTACCATGGGCTTTTCATGCAGCTGCCTCACCCCCACCCCTCAGCTGCTTTGAGTTTTTCCCAGTGGTGGGAATCGGATTTGCACCCCCCCATCAGCAATCTTCTGCTCAGCTCTCCCTGTGACTACAGACAGCTGGCCGGCAGGGAAAGTGTGGTGGGAGAAAAGTTAAGTAGACGAGAAAAGAATCAGAGTTCATAAACACAGCAGCCTTTCTAATTGAGCTGATAAGCCATTGGCAGTGATCAGCAAAACCTTTGGCAGGCTCAGGTGGGTTTTGTCAACAGCTGACAACAGGCTTTGCCCTTTGGTTCCCACCACCCGTCATGACATTATGACATTAAAATGCCTTTGTTGGGTTATTGCTACAGTTGGCTGTTATGTGCTGGATGTTCTAAGACAATTTTATTCTTTTTATTAGAGAAATTCTTTAACAACTGTAGTAAAAATGTCATTATATTTTATTGGACTTTAGATACTCATTCCCACATCATAGGGAAAAAAAAACCTCTTAAAATGATGGTTGTGGAGGAATTGACTGTCCTTCCTCCTCTCCTCCCCTTCTAGCTCCTCAGTACGGGCGGCTGCTGTGGCCTGGGCAGACACTGGCCAGATCCCAGTGGCCCTTCCTACGGTGATTGACATGGACAAAGCTCACACATCTCTTGCTGCAATTGTGGCCCACATACCCTATCATCAAGATCAGCTAACAGCGCCTAGATTAGTACTGGGGAAGTCTCGCCGTCGACTTTAGGCCAATTTGACTTTAGATGATTCCTGTAGAGTGCAGGGGTTTTAAAATGTTGTTCTTGGCTGACCTGTGTTCTTCCATAAATTCAGGGAGAATTTCTTTGTCATATTAACATTGCATTGCCATTGCTCTTTTCCCTAAGCACAGTCTTTTGAACTTGCTTCTGGTAATGACTCATTTGGCAAATTCAAAGCAACTGTTTACTAGGCAGCACACAAGAGCCTGGTAGACTTGAGTTCCAATATAAGCACATTTCCTGGCCTCAGAATCACCATTATAAAGTAGGAAGGAGTCTTAGCGATCATCTACACAGGTGTACTTAACCTGGGTCCTCAGATGGGTTTCCGGATGTGTGTCATGTGAAAAGCCTATGCAAAAGTTTGTATATATTTGCATAAGCACGTGTGTATTTTCTTGAGGAGAAGGTCCATAACTTATCAAAATCTCAAAGAGGTTCTTGATTCGCAAAAGAAACATTGTATCTAACTCCTTCAATGGACAGAGAGAAAGAAAATCTTGAAGAAGTGACGGTTCAAGGTCTAACAACATAATGAAGGAGCAGGGACTAAAAACAAGGCCCCCCGACTCTCAGTTCCATGTACTTCCCACCACCCCACACTTCCTGGTGTTGGGAAAAAAGAACTATTTTTACTATAGCCACTATCACAGTCAAAGCAACCAGAATTCCCATTTTTGTGCTTATAGGAGAAAATAAATGTGCTTAACTGAAACACACACACACACACACACACATATCTCAGAAACTTATATGCTGTATCACCAAACTTATAGCTCAAATAAGACTTCTGTTTAGGAAAATATTTAAACCCATACCTTGGCTGTGAATTATTTTCCTCTTGAGGTTCCCATTTTTAGTCAATCAAAGAACCCCAGTTAAGCGTTTTACATATTATGATCCATTGGGTGGCCATAGAAGTTACATTACCATCTCAGCCTAAGAAATTTTTCAGTAGCAGGTACAAATGGGTTGTAAGAAGATTAGCATGATGAGGACTGAGAAGTTAGAGAAAGCAGAGGTGCCTGGGTTTGGGGTGGGGTGGGGGAGTAGCCAAGGAAAAGTCCCAGGAGCCTACCTTTCCACACTCCCCCAGCCTCTCCTTCTCCAAGAGTTTCTGGGACTCCTTTTCCCAATAAGCCATCAGTGCCTCTCTGCTGAATGTCCCCGTGGGGGTTTTCTCCGTCAGACTCTTTTGCCTTAGCCCCACGGGGAGGTTGCGATCAGGTTCAATGTCTTCCAGCTCTCGCTCCAGCTCCTTGAGCTCCTCAGCCGACAGGGAGGCCAGGAGCTCATCCTCATCGATGGATTCATATTTACTAAGTCCTCTTCTGTAACCAAAGGTAGACATGGTCCCTGCTTTGTCAGACCCGCAAGGAGCTTGAAGAATCAGGCATTCAAGGCTGCCAGAAGCAGGCAGAGAGGCAAGTGGGAAGGCAGGCCAGCAACTGTGTGCGAGGAGTGGCTGCAGTAGCCTTTTAAGAGTGGTGAGACAGGGCTGTGACAATGTGGAGAGGGGTGAAAGCATGCGCTGTTTTAAGCATCAGACGTCAGCTAGACATTTGAACACAAAGAATGTCACATCGGTGGTGGATGGAGGTCTCAGAACCAGTGGGGATTATGAACATACTGGCCCGGGCCATATTTAGCTGAGCTGATAGCTCAGAGGACAGGCAGAGAGTGTTTCAGACAAGGAGTAACACAGTTCTTACTGGGTGTTCAAACAACAGGGGAATAAAATTTATTTTGAAAATGACTTACTATCACCGCAATGGCCATGAGAAGATCCTTTCATTATAATTTTAGGGGTAGAGGCATGTCTCTACAATACTCTGTGGGTAGTTATTCTGGTTCTTCTATAAACATTCTGTGGGTGGTATTGATGGGAACAGAAGGTCATAATGATTTAGTACTTTATAATTGTATTGCACTTTGCAGTTTACAAAGCACTCTAATATAGTTGCCTAACCTAAGTCCTGTGAGATGAATAACATGATTCTCATTTATGGATTTTGGCAACTGAAGGCACGAAAAGATTAAGTGAAAAATTTGAAGTCAGGCAGCTGGAAATGCAGAAGTAGCTTTCTCCACTGCACAAAATGGCTTTCTTCTTCTCACCATAAGTATTAGTAAAAAACTAGACTTGCAAATAAAACTCCAGAAACACAAATAAAAATACTGGGTATGATTTATTAAGGACTGGACTTAGAGACACTGTGTCATTCCAGTACTAAGCATTTTACATGTTTTATATCATTTAATCCTACAATACTGTAAGGTATATATTATTGCCCATATTTTACTAGTACTGGCTCAGAAAGGTTAAGTAACTAGCCTGGGAACACAGAGCTAAGAAGTGGGAGAGCTAGAATTTGAACCCATATTTTTACCTGGACTGAAAATTGAAGAGATGCTAACTTTAAATTATGTATGAGAACATATTCTTATAAATGTGTTAAAACAGATATATTGTTTATAGGAATTCATAAGAAAAATACTATTTTAGCATATAGATATATAAAAATCTATTAAAATGTATATGTATAGAAATATACATTTATCAATACATATATAATATATACTATTTTGTTTATTCATTCAGCAGTTGGTGAATATTTGAGTTGTTTCTAGGTTTGGGTTACTATGAATAATGCTACTGTGAACATTTATAATGCAAGTCTGTGAGTGACCACATGTTTTCACTTCACTTGGGTAGGTATGTAGGAAAGGAATTACTGGGTTATATCGTAAATTTACCTTTTGAAAAACTGCAAAACTGCTTTCCAAAATGGTTGTGCCAATTTACCTTCCTGCCAGCAATGGATGAGAGTTCCAGTTTCTCCACATCCTCCTCTATTATTGTTTGTCTTTTTAATTATAGTTATTTTAGTGGGTGTGAAACGGTAGTTTTAATTTTCATTTTCGTAGTAACTAATGATGTTGATCATCATTTTATGTTTTTCTCAGCCATCTTATCTCTTTTTTTGTAAAATATTTATTCCAGTCTTACGCCCATTTTGAAATTGAGTTAATTGTCTTCTTATTGAGTTGTAAGAGTTCTTTATATATTCTGAAAACAAGTGCTTTATCAGATATATGATTTGTAGATATTTTCTCCCATTCTGAGTCTTTTCTCTTGGTGTCTTTTGAAGAGCAAATAATTTTAATTTTGATGAAGTCCAATTTATCAATTTTTTTCTTCTAGTGCTTGTGTTTTAGTGTTAGGAAATTTTTTTCAAACCCAAGACCACAGAGATTTACTCATGTTTTCTTCTAAAAATTTTATAGTTTTAGGTTTTTGTACTTTCTACTCACTTTGACTTAATTTTTGTGTATGTGAAAGGTAAGGGTATAAATTCATCTTTTTGCATGCAGATATCCAATTGTCTTAGCACCGTTTGCTGAAAAGACGATCTTTTCCCTTTTTAAATTACCTTGGCACCTCTGTGAAAAATTAATTGACCATAAATGTAAAGATTTATTTTTAGACAGTCAAGTCTGTTCTATTGATCTGTCTATCTATCCTTACGCCAATACCACATGGTCTTAATTACTGTAGCTTTGCAGTTCATTTTGCGCTTTGCAATCAGAAAGTGTTAAGTCCTCTAACTTTGTTCTTTTGCAAGAATGTTTTGGCTATTTTGATCTTAACTCATTGTGGTATTCTGCCTCCAAAAATAGCTATGACACTTTTCAGTGATGCTAATAAGAGAGATGATGATGATGAAATTAGAAATTATGAGTTCATTGGTTTTTTTATAGCCCGTAGCATATAATTTTGTATAGCCTCAGTGGCAAAACATCTTTTTTTTATTTGAAATGGGTTTGATTTTTAGCAATGACATCAAGTAATGACAGCCAACTCTGGTGGATGAAATGAGTTATTCAGCTGTATAAAGACATTTTAGATAAAAGGATGAATGGGGATTACAACTATATAAAAACTACATGCTTTTAAAAAAAAGAAAAAATACATATAAATGATAGCACAAGTTCATTCTTTTAACAACTATCTATTGAACATGTCTGATATGTTGACCACTGTGCAAGTTTTGGGGTATATAATTATGTACAAAAAATACTGGAATTGTGTTTTACTCTCTATCTCTTTCATGTTTGTAATTTTTCTGTAACATTTTTATATTTTTTTTGCCAATTTTTGTTTGCCAATTTACTAAATACACACTATATATTAGATTCTGATTTAGTTGCTGGGGTTAGAGCAGTGAACAAAACCAACAAAGTCTCTTCCTTCATGGGGCTTACATTCTAGTTGAGGGGGACAGACAATATATAAACAGACACATAAATACAGAATAGACCAGTCAGAAGTTCTGTGGAGAAAAATAGAGCAGGGTAGGAAGGAAGAAAGATCATGAGGTAATATTCCTGTAGGATGATCTCTGGAATAAGGTAACATTTGAGTACGACATGGGAAAGTAAGGACTTCATGCATGAAGATTCTAATACACATTTAGTGTGACTATAAAATAATTACTCAGATATTCTTAGAATCACAAATTCTTAGATTTCAAAGAGACTTTGAAATACATGAATTCCCTATCAGCTCACTTCTGTAAGTGATCATCTAGTGTCTGCCTGTGAACATCTTTAGGGAAAATAACATATTTTCAAAAACTTGTTCCATTGTTGGATGGCTCAAATCTTTAGAAAATTCTTCTTTCCGTTGTATTGAAACTGATCTCTTGAAAAACCAGTCCATATGTTTTTAGTTTTCTCATTGGGACAACCCAGAATAAATATAGCCTCACATGAGTTTTTTCTCCCAAAAGTTGGGTGTCCCATGAATGACTCTGAAAATGGCTCCAGAAGAGAAAGGATTAAATTATTTTTGCCGTGTGGCCGCGTCACTAAAAAAAAATTATGACCTCTCAAGGACACTGCCTTACAAACCATGGTTATTTAGATATCCTACTGTCTTTGTTACAAATCACTCTGATTATGGTAATAATCAGAACTCATGAATGATCTTAGTTCACTGGATCCCCCTGCAAGTATCCTCCATAAACTTTAAATCTATTGGGTCAATTCTGCTGAGTGATCAAACACTACCACCTAACCCTGGCTAGACTGAAGTATGATGAATAATTTAGATTTTTTTTTGAAACCTCTACACTGAAAAAAAAATCCAGTCACACATATGTTCCAAGCATCGGCATTTTATAGTTTGGAACTTTTACTTGGTCACATTGTGTTTTTGAGAATTGTTTTTAGAGTCAACAATAATACAAGCCTTTTGAAAATTAGCATCTTTTGTTTAAAAAAAATTTCTACCTTGGGGAGCATTTTTTTTCATAGTTTTTGATTCCCAGTCAAATGCACTCCGATACACTGTATCTCCCAATTTACTGCTAATTCCCTTTTCAGTGAAAATAGAGCTTCCTCTTTCAACTTTTCTTTTCCTTTTGGTTTTTTCCTGAAAATGCTGTTGTTTGTGTTTGTTTGTTTATTCAACATACATTTTCCAACTACCTGCTTGGGGACAGGTCTGTGCTAAAAGGTAGGATTACAAACAGAAAAACAGAAATTGATCCAGTCTCTGCCCTCAAGGAGTTCATGCTCATGAGAGAGACAGGCAGACAGCTGACAATAACACAGCGCAGTGACAGCTCCAGTCAGGCGCCAAGGACAGGAGAGAAGCAACGCGGTTCATGTCCTTAGAGTGGGAGAAGGCAGAGGAGCAGATTAAGAACTTTCCAGGCAGAGAGAGCAGTCTTTGAGCAAAGGCACAAGAATATGACAAAAACGAAAACAAAAACAAAAACAAAAACCGGACTTTGGCGGAGGGATGTAAAGTAGGTGGAGCTGAGGCAGAAACTGTCTCTGATTCATGTGCTATTTCTTAAAAATTGCATTGGTATCTGCCCCTGCCCCCTTTTTAGTAGTCACCAGTACCACGCCCCGCACATGGTAGGTGCTTACAGTTGTTGAATACTTTTTATTTGAAGGGCTCTCTAGCTCATGTGAAGGAGTTGTGGACTTTATTGTTACTTGTTGTTAAGGGGACATCTCTAACATTACCTGATAGCCGTCATCCACAGCCGTCGTTTGCCACAGTTGCCTAACAGGCCACTGCTAATCTTAGCAAATGTCCTGACATTAATGGAGACTCAACAAGAAAGTGACCAAAACTCAGGAGAACCTCCCAAAATCAGCAACCCCAGCCCTGCCAGCACATCTGGTATTTTAATAAATGGCATTTATAGGTGGTGATCAGAGCCCTCCTAGCTACACGTGTGTCATACCTACTTCAGTCTAACACTCCATATGGAAGGACAGTCCCACTTCCTGAAGATGATTTTCTTTGCTTGTGGTTTATGTATTTTAGGCAGTTAATGTTTAGAAGTGTTGAGAGACCCTACCAATGGTTTTTCATTCTCCTACTTTAATAGTACCCAAACTTCAGGAAGAATTTGGTGATTTCAGAGATTATTCATACTTCAGAATGCTTAGGCATTCCCAGTTATAACCACAAGGCAGAGTTAAATGAATGTATGAGTATATTTAATGAATATATTTAATATTTAAATATTATGTAGTATATAATATATATTTCATGTTTAATCAAAATCTTCATTACAGTGGTCCTCTGCTTTATTCTTAGCCACAGACTAAATATGTGTCATTTGAATGATTCGAGAGAATCTGTATCCTCAAGCTTGAGAATGTTTGCTGAAACTACCTAGAAAATCTCATCTAAGTGTCTTGCTGGTACCTAAAACTCAGCCTGGCCCAGCCCAGTATTTTGATGTCCCTTTCTGCCTTCCACATCCCCACTCCCAGGCTTCGACATTTCTGAAAAGGATGTCCTCATCCACCAGTTGCTGGAGCCTGTGTGTTACCTCTGGTTCCTTCCTTCACCAACATTGTCATATTCAATCCTAAGGCTTGGGCTCTTATATTTTAAACAGCTCTTGAATTCCTATTTCCCTTCTTGCTATTCCCCTGGTCTCAACCTGAGTCTAAGCTGCTCTTCTCATTTTCTTGGGTGATGGTGACAATGGACTAGGAGTCTCCCTGATGCACGGTTGCATGATTCTTTCCCCTTTTCTACGATGCAGCCAGAGTAACCTTTTAAAAACAGAAATCTCATCAGGTCATTCCCTTTCTAAAGCCCTCTAGTGGCTTCCATTGTCCTGCAGCCAGAACCTTTAACTGTGAGCTCTGGGCCCTCCAGGATCAGGCCCTGCTCACCTCTCCAGCCTCCACTTGGGTCACTTCCTGCAGCCTTCACACTTGAGCCACATTGGGCTGAATTCTCCACACTTGCTCCATCCCCAAGGCATTGCACTTGCTCCTCTCTTTGCCTGGAAAGCCTTTGCCTCTTCTACTTTGCACAGACCTTAAGTAATGCCCCCTCAAAGAGGTCTCTCCTGCTTGTCTGGGGCCAGCTTCGTTCTCCAGCTCCCACAAAACTCTCTTTCATGGCAGTATCCCACTGGGAATTACTTGTTTCAAGTAGGTCTTCACAGGAAAGGTGTTTTCTCCAAGGGAAGGGACTATGTCTGCCCCATTTGCTGTCCCCAAGGGCTAGTATAATTATTACATATTCTGGAAGTAGTTAAAAAAAACACAAAGCAGATAAGTTGGAGTATAGGCAAGGGTGAATCCAAGTCTTATAGAGCCCAAGGATTATACAGTGTTGGGGACCTCTTTAAGAATAATAATACAAAATTAGTTATGAAAGGGAAAATGTACTTAAAACAATAATACAAATCATGACAAACTACTGGGTCTTAGATGATTTAAACTTTTTTCTTTTGGGGTATCTTTAAGCAGTTTATATGAAATGCTTTCAGAGAAATGCTACCTAATTGCACCCTGGCTTCTCCCTACACCCAGAACTCTCCACTACTCCTGAGAACCCTAACGTTCACAAAGTCTTGAAGCTCATGCTTCATGGTCAATCTGCCTTTGAGTGTGTCCCCCAAACAAATGAACAAGCCCAATTGGCCACTAAGTGCTCAGGTCTCATGGTGACATTTTTGTTCATTTTATGGATGGATCCTTTCTTATTTAAAATGTGCTCAGATTGCTGATGCATAAATGTGGAAATTGTGCTATATTGTCATTTGCAAATTTGGAAACTTGGAAATTCTCTTATTCTCACAAATCTCAAAAGTCTACTGTTAACAAGCTGTTTCTAATTTTCACCCTCCTATAATACTTGCCTTTTTAAAAAAAAAAGTCTTATCTAATCTCTCTCACTGTACAGGGGCAAGGTTGCCTCCTGAAATAGATCTAACGTGTTTCCCACTTACACAGGTTTGGATTTTCAACATTTCCTACAGAGGGTTTGTAATTAGGCTGCTGAACTAATGTAATGGCTCCTAAGGAAGCTAAGCTTCCGACTTTGCTCAGTCTGTTTGCCGGGAGCTTCTCAGATGGCTGGGAAGAGGCTCCCAGGGGAGAATGTCAAGCAGAGGTCACGCTCTGCACAGACAACAACCAAACAGGCCACAGGGATCAGATGAGAACTGGCAATACCCTTATCAAGTCTTCACTCTCAGGCTTGGCAGCCAAGCAAATCTCCCAGCTATGTCAGCTTGTGGTAGTGAGCATGAGTCAAATTTAAAATTATTAGAGCTATTTATAATATAATATCTTGCAACTCCATAACATTTATAGTTTACCAAATACTTTTATATACAGTCAGGGTGCCAGGCAGTATAACATAGTTATATGATCTCCATTTAATAATTGGGCATACTACCACTTACTGTGTGTGAGGTAACACTTGAAATAAATACTACTGTATTACCTCCATTTTACAAGGGATAAAAATGGGTTTTGAGGTTCTGAAAGGTTAAAAAAAAATCTCTATAAGTATGCTCAGCTAATAAATGGTGGGTATAGTTATGTTCTGTAAGTCCAAGCTGCTTCTCACATTGAGGTCTACTAGTTTGACATTTCAAAGTGTACCAAAGTGAAAGACAGATGGGATGAAAGGCAGAGATAAGTAATAGAGCATCTAATGTTTTACCTTGTGTATAGTAGGTCTGATTACCATTTGTTGATGTGATTCAAACATGTAAAAATTAGTCCCATATAAGCAAATGAAAAAATAAACTGATAATGTTAAAACTGCAAAGACAAAAAAATGATTTCCAGGAAAAACAATGGAGAGACAAATGGCTGAATTTCATCAATCAGGTTTTTCATCTTATACAGCAGGTTACCAATATGAAATTCCACTTATGGAACCGGAAACATTTGGAATACATCACCTGAAGTTCTAATAAAGGAAATTTTGCTTGGGGTGGACTAGAAGGTCTTTCATTCATTTTAGCGACTACCTGAGCTGCAACCCCAAGTGTTGGTGTTACGTTTTTGAACAGAGTTGCTCACTATGGTATTAGGAAGAATGATGGGGAGGACGAGAGCCCAAGACATGGGTCTTTTCCTTGGGATGGCTCCCTCCTCAGTTCATGATGACTGTCACTTTAGAAAGCCCAAGTCCTGAAGGGAAATGGGACCTTAAAGGTTAGAAAAAGCTTAGATCCTGTGGTGAAGGGGGGTAGAAATGTAAAGTCAGTATCAGAGGACAGAAATATGGGGACTCTGTGCCAGGTGATGGGACAGTTAGTGCTTGAAAGCTGGTATCTGCTTACTGAACTTTCTCATTTGCAATTTAATCACGAAAATCAAGGGCACTGTCTTTTCACACAGACTCACAGCTGATAACTGACCTGTATACTTCCATAGTTCCCCTGTGTTTTCAAGATCCATGGCCTTTGGAGTGTTTGCTCTCTCTGATTTTCTGCCTGGCTCTCTCCTCTTTCTTGTTGTTCTCCTTTCTACTGCATCCTCAGGGAATCTGAGCTAGTTTTCAAGGGTGTTACAAAAAACCCATCCTACTAGTTATATGATCCTTTGCCAATTCATGCCTTTAACAGTACTGGAAACTCACTTATAAAAACAATCTACATGTTATTGTGTATTTGTTTTTTCAGTTAAAAAAAATGGAAAAGTTATATTATAAGCAGCATAAAGATGTCAGAGGCTGGCAGAGCAAGCTGCATTTGTCTGGGTTTGTTACCAAAAGTTCGGTACTTGCCCTGCGGCCAGGACGAGTGGTTTGAGGAGAAGGAAAGAGGAGTTTATTAATTTGCCAGCAAATGAGGAGGATGGCAGACTCTGTCTTAAAGTACCAATGTCCTATCTATAAGCAGACATACAGAGCTTTTAAAAGGAATTTTCAGCTTTGGGCTATTGCTGTTTAACTATACTACTCTGGTAAAGACAATCTCCTGATTTTTGCCCAAACAATTCCATTGAGCCATCGCCAGTGGTACAAAGAATAAAGGACACTCCCCTGCCCTCTGATTATTGACTTTGGGCAGGAATGCAGCTTTTAATGCCCAAAAAGAGTCAGGGAGGGGTTTAAAGAGACAACTTGTAATACATTTTGCCCTTTTTCAGGCCCTTACTTCTGTTACAGCTTGAGGTCCCAGTAAGATCAGTGAAGGCAGCAAGTTTTGTGTTGCCCTTGAAGGCTGTGTCATCATCTGCTTTTACTAGTCTTATCAGCAGGACAAAACTAATAAATCATGTGCTGCTAGCACAAGAACCAAATGCTTTCCTCGGAGCCAGATTCGTTGTTTTGCTTGGCCACCCAGCGAGGTTGCAAACACAGCAGCACCTGCCAGCAAGAGACATGCTGCTCCTATTCTTTTCTTTAGGGTAACTTATTGAGGTATAATTTACACACCATAAACTTCACCCACCTTAACTGTAAAGTTCAATGATTTTTTAAAAATTGGTTTACCAAGTTATGTAACCATTACCACAAACCAATTTTAGAATATTTCTATTACCTCAAAGAGATTCCTTGTGCCCACCCCCCAGACAGAAGCCAGACAACCTCTCATCTGTTTTCTGTCTATATATATTCACTTTGTCTGGATATTTTATGTAAATGAAATCATACAATTTGTGATCTTTTGTGTCTGGCTTCTTTCACTTAACCTAATGTTTTTGAGGTTCATCCAAGCTATAGCATGCTGACACCATTGTATGGATATGCCACGTTGTGTTTATTCATTCACCAACTGATGGGAATTTGAATTGCTCCCAATTTTTGGCTATTGAGAATGATGACCCCCTATTCTTGATGAACTGGAAATGATGAGATAGAAAGGGCTTGGGATTTGGAGTCAAGAACCCCACGTTGAGTCCTAGCTCTGTCATTTACCACCTTAGTTAACTGTAAGTTTCATTTCCTTATCTATAGAGTGGACGCAATTAACCCCTTCTCTGACCTACTCCTAGAGTAATTGTAAGAATCAAGTGAGATGATGTATGTGAAATGCTTTGTGAGCTGTAAAACATGGGACAAATGAAAAACATTGTTATTGAAGTAGTCTTTACAGATGTATTAAAATGGACTCAAGATTCTTTCTATATTCATAAAACAAATGATCAAGTCTCTGAGCTGTAGAAAATATCTATACTTATTCTTCTATGAACTTGGGGTTCCCATCCTTTTCCCTTATCAAAGCCTGTTATTTACAAAGGCTCTAATATCATTCTACCTCTCTCAAATTTACTTGATTTTAAACCTTATTTTTGATTGTGAAATAAAAGACTTTGTATCCTGTTGAAGAGAAGATCTTCAGATACTCTAGAATCACTGTAGGAAGTATAAAACTCAGTATTGTTGAAATTCAGGTTTAATCAGGGCACCCTCCAACCCACAGACTGAATTTAACCTCTTGGGCTACTTCAGGTGATTGTGAAGGGCAGGCCCCATGTGAGGAAACTGGGTGCATAGTTAAGCCCGGATTGAGGGGCTTCCATTGAGTCAAAGCAAAGCCTGAACAAATGTTAATCCTCTAAAGTGATTAAAATTTTTGTGTCATTGAAATAATACTAAGCCAGTTTGGGTGACTGTGTTTAGACATTCAGGAACATAAATTGTTGACCACTGCATGTCATGCCTAGTTGTATAACTCGTACAACGCATGAAAAAGAGCTTCCTTGAGAAGATGGTGTAGACTTTGTTTCAAACAGAAAGAACCAGATGCTGGTGTCTCGCACCTACTCAATCCAAAGATAAGTAAGTATATTTAGTGCTTCCCTTCTACCTTTCCAATACTATAGGCTGCTTCCAAGAAGTTTTATCCTAAATCTCATTGGGAGATTGCAGGTTGGAAGGTTTTCAGGGCAAGAGCAATGGCGGTCCCCAGTTTACTGGAGTCTGAAGCACAGAATGTCGAGTACCTGTCAAGTGCCTCTGGTGGAATCACTGGCCAATGCAGCCTTAGAACTCAGGCGCTCCCAGTGCCCAGATTCAAATTACTAGACTGTAGCCTTCTGAAAACAGCAAATCCCCAGACATCTCTAGCACCGAGGTTACACAACACAGGCCACTGAGGTCAAATAAGTTTATTTCTTCTACACATCTTCTCCCCTGAGAAGCCCTTTCTTCCCTTGTCAACAATTAATAATCAGGGCTTTACTAAGCAAAAGAGTATGTGGGGTTTTATTGCCTAGAGACAATTCTCTGCTAAGTTTTCATTCTGTCAATGTTGTCAAAGAATTTAGAGATGATAGTGAGATGCCATATGTATTCCTAACATTATTTTTTCATATTTTCAGATCTAATCATGACAATCTGCAGCTCTGTGCCCTTAAGACCAGGTTCTTGACTTTTGTAATTCTGTCATTGGCACCGCCACTATGTAATAATGGTAAGGGGAGCTGAGGTTTCACAGGCACTTACTCTGTGTTGCATATAGGGCTTTATACACTCATCTCAGACCTTGTTCAAAATCAAGAAACTAATAATATGCACAGCCTGGTTCAAAATGGTTCACAGTCTTTTTTTTATGGTGATATTTATTTGCATGTTTAACTTAAGATCCTATAAAGGTAATTGAGTTTTTTGGGTCTATTTTTGTATTTTTTAACTAACAATTGTACATATGTATAATGTACAACATGATTTTTTGAAACATGTATACATTACAGAAAGGCTAAATTGAGGTAATTAACATATACATTACTTCACATACTTTTTTTGTGGTGAAAACACTTAAAATCTACTTTCTTGTTTTCAGTGCATTGTTATTAACTATAGCTACCATATTGTATAATAGATCTCTTGAACTTATTATTCCTGTCTAATTGAAATTTTGTATCCTTTGGTCAACAGCTCCCCAATCCCTCCTACCTCCCAGCCCCTGGTAACCACCACTCTGCTTTCTGCTTCTATGAATTTGCCCTTTTTAGATTCCACATATAAGTGAGATCATGTATTTGTCTTTCTGCGCCTGGCTTATTTCACTTAATATAATGTCTATTTAAGTGTAAAGTACATGTCCTTGCCTAATACATTACATACGGCACTGCAATAACCTGCAATACTACAGTGCATGTATGTGTGTGTATGTGTGCATATTACATATGTATATGTTATATACATACACTCATGTGTATATATGTATGTAACATTTATTTTGTTTCATAAATAACTTGAAGCAGCTTAGAATTTTTTCATGTCCTAAATAAAAAATTTCTGATTTGGATGGTGGCTATATACATAAGAATAATGACTTGAATCCAAAATTTGGATAGGAATTTCTAGTAAAAGGTCAATGACTAGTGAAAGGCTTAAGTGTGTTCTTTTTGTCATAAGAGACTCCATCCCATTTTAGTTTCCATGCTATATGACCCATATGATTTTGTTCAAAAGCCTGCATTAAAGGGGGTATACCTATGAGTATTATATAATCGTTTTCACATCTTCAGCACTGTCACTGTATTGCCTGGAAATGTGTCCTGTGACTAATTAAAAATGATTAAATGATATTCTTCAGGAGGCTTGCTTTCAATGTCCCTCTTGAAATTATTTTTAGCCAGAAATGGAGATCCTATTGAATGGTGACCTACAGAAAAACTAAACAGAAAAAAACAAAACAGAAAAAACCACACTCAAACAAGAGTTCAGATCTGTTTTTTTCCACCCAGAGTCTGTGTGTGATACAAAACAAAACACAGCGACTGAAACAGCCACAGACATCTTGGCAGCATGGGAAGATGGCATCCAAACCCTACCACATCGATTCCACAGTGGTTAAACAGGCACCACGGTAGAATGTTTGGCTTCTCCTAAGGCTCACTGGGGAGGTGCAGCTGTTACCCTCTCCCAGATAAAGTGACACACTCTAGCAGAAACAGAGTCCTAATGAGATAGAAACTAATTCCTCTTTCCATCCAGCCCTCTCAAAAATAAAAACACTGCTAGAGGCCAGGCGCGGTGGCTCATGCCTGTAATCCTAGCACCCTGAGAGGCAGAGGGGGGAGGATTGCTTGAGCTCAGGAGTTCAAGACCAGCCTGAGCAAGAGTGAGACCCCGTCTCTACTGAAAATACAGAAATTAGCGGGGTGTGGTGGCACAGGCCCGTAGCTACCATGACAGCACTATACTCTACCCAGATAGACAGAGCAAGACTCTGTCTCAAAACAAAACAAAACAAAAGGATAAAAACACTGCTAGTAAAGTCCAAAATGTGGTGAGCAAAAGACGAAATCTGTTTTGGATGTAGCAATTGCTTCGGTTTCATAAGACACATTTTTTTCTCCTGCTTCACAAATGCCAAAAGAACCACTTTTAAAACCCACAGCATGTGCAGTTAAGTCATTTCTTTCTATCCAAATATTTCTTGAATATATTCACACAAAAACACGTCAAAGAAAAAGTCAAAGCTTTAGTGTACTGAAGCATCATACAGCAGACTTACATCTTCACTATTATTTTTTATTTATTAGAGCACTATTTTTAGGTAACAATAAATTTTAATCACAATTAAGAGAGCAAAATAGAAATCAAAATTACACAAAACATTACAGGTGAGATTAAATACATTATAGTTTAATTTATATAAAATATATCCTCTAGGGTATATAGGAGGTTAAAATTATAGCCCTAATTGTACAGGTTTTTATCCCCATACTTATTTATCTTTCAAAGGTAACTAAAGCTAAACACAACTTGAAAAATGTACAAACCAGTGAAGTATTACCATTGAAAGAATATAGTAACTGTTAAGATAAAAATAAATACAAGAAAAATACATTATTAAAATCTAAGAATAATGAATTTAAATAATTACATTACAAAGATCACGTAACTAATTCAGAAATTCAAAACTATTATTTTACCGTGAGGTCACCGATTATTTTTGTCTGGGTTTTATATAACATTCAATATATTCAACAAATAATTATTGAACTCTCTTTATTCTCTAGGGAATGTGTTTGGCCCTGAAAAAGCACTGGAAAATAGAACAGGTGCAGATCCTGCCCTCACAGAGCTTACAGTCTAGCAGTCTAGTGAGGAAGACAGACGGGGACATGGGTACTTATAACACTGCAGGAGAAGCTCTGCGCTTGGGTCTCCCATCCTAGAGGAAGTGATATCTCAGCTGAGACCTGCAGGGTAAGAGGGAGTTGATCAGGTGAAGAAGAGCAGAAAAAGTGGAGTGTTTCAGCTGGAGGGAGAAGGAAGTGCAAAGACCCTGGGAGTTGTAAGAGAGCGTGGTCTATTCTATGGCAGTGGTTTCCAGCCATAGCGAAATTTTCGCCCATCAATGGGGGAATAAGGACAGTGAGGTAAGTCTTTTCAAAGCTAAAGTCAATCAATTTTAATGACTAAGTTTATGACTACCTTATTTTCTGGCATTAAAATGGCCCCTCTTTTATGAAATGATGATGATAGTAGATGGCATTTTTTTTTAAAAAAAAAATAGATGATCCTATTTTTAAAATTAACAAAGCAAAAACTACCAGTGTATAAAATCTTAAAGTCTGGGAATCACTGTTTAAAGAGTAAACTTTTAGAAGGTGTTTAATATAGTTAAAGGGAAGGGAGGAAAGGGAGATATCAAGAGATGGAAGTGAAAGAGGAAGGCAGGAGTTAGATCATGAAGGGCCAGGAGAGAACTTTGGACTTTAACCTAGGAGCAATGGGAATGACCTGAAGCAGAGGAGTGAGGCTCTACCTAGGTGTGCAAAGGACCCTTCTGAGATGCCGCGTGTAGAGTGTGTATGGGAGAGGGTGAGACAGAGGCAGGAAGCCAGACAAGCAGCACTGTATTATCCCAGAGAAAGGAGACAATAGCCAGCCTTGGGGCCAAATCTGGGGCACTGAGCAGAAGAAGGTGACTTCAGGAGATAAAAGGATTTGGCAATTTGTTATACTGGGTGAGGAAAATGGAGTGGTCAAGGCTGACAATCCAGGCTTTTTCCTTTGGAAACTGAATTGATCATTGTGCTAACTACTGAGCTAGAGAATGCAAAAGAGAAAGCCTTTTTTGTGGAAGATGGTAGTGAGTTCATTTGGGGACATGTTGAATTTGAGGTGTCTTTGTGTTCAAATGTCCATCAGGCCAATTGTCTGCATGGGTCTCAAGCACATGAGAGAAAGAGCTGAGCTTTGGATATAAATTTTGTAGTCACCAGCAAAATGATTGAGACTGTGGAGGTGGATGAAATTTCCCAGAGAACAATGCGTAAGAAGAGAAGTGGGCTTAAGATAAATTACGAAAGGACTGACAGGAGATGAGCGATGTAGAAAAAAGCCTGAGACGGAGTGGCCAGAGAGGTGGGAGGAGAGCCAAGAGAACAAGGTACTGTGAAAACCAAGGGAAAAGGTGCCATTTCAAGGAGGGAGCAGACAACAGTGTCAGGTGCTGCAGGAATCCATTGGACAGGGGACTGAAGGATGCTCACTGATCACAGTGTGTGAACTTGCAGGTAGGAGGAGCTCTTTTACACAGTGGAGCCATGAAAGACAGGGGAAATAGGTCAGCAACTGGAAAGAGATGTGGGTTTGAGAAAGTGGTTAATTTGCTTTTTAAACATAGAGACTTGGTCATGGACATTGTGGGGGCCACTTGATAAGAGTTTGAAGACTTGTAGCAAATGAAGATAATCAGCAGTAATTCAAAACCAAATATTGGCTATCTTTAAAAACATAAAGGTCTTTAAAGAAATAAATCATGATGTTCCCATAAGAACATTCGATTCACCTATAAAATCATCAGTGGACTTAAATACACTTAAGGATGCAAAAGGATTCCAAGAAATTCTTTGAGGGAATCACATTTTAAAATATTTTTTAAAGCCACATATTAAAATATTAATTTTAAGTTATGGCAAGTTTAGCTCTTGTCCATAGAGATCATACTCTTTAAATAATATGTATCTTTGAATAGCTGGTGGTAGAGGAAGCTTCTCCAGTAAGGTTGGCTGGCAGAGTCTTTGGAGTCCCATAAGTCTTCGAATTTTTAACCGACACAAATGCTTTAATGAGCAAGGATTCTCTAAAATGAAAGGGGAAAACAAGCAAAAATTAAAAAAAAATATTAGTGGATTGATCTCTAAGATTGTTTTAGAATAACATGAATAGTGTCCTGAAAAACATGTATGTGCACTTTAGGAAGTGATGATTTTAAGAGAAATTCATACTGCAATTAAGTATTTTAGACCATTCCGCTAGAATGTAAACTCCATGAGGGCAGAGATTTAGCCAGTCTCTGTGCCAGGAGGAGTTTGGCTCATAGTAGGTGTTCAACTAGAATTTGTTAAGTGAATGAATAGACTTGATTTTAGAAAGTAAATACTCATATAACCTGTTCATTTTTTAGAACTAAGTATTATAGAAGCCAGGCATGGTGTCACACACCTATAGTCCCAGCCACTACGGAAGCTGAAGCAAGAGGATCACTTGAGCCCAGGAGTTCTAGGCTGTAGTGTGCTATGATGATACCTACGAATAACCGCTGCACTCTAGTCTGTGCAATATACTGAGAACCTGTTTCTAAAAAAAAAAATCTTTCTGATGAATAATTATCCAGGAAACACTGATGCAAGTGATTCCATTGCATCCATGGTTCAATCTGAGGTTTGTTTCCAGTGTCTGATGTCTAAACATTTTATATTTTCAAAAAACTATACTAACGTTATTTAAATATCTGTTGTTAATCTTTATTTTCAATTCTTAATCTATATTATATAGATCTATAATTATGTTATATAGATCTATAATATATTAATATATTATACCAGAAATATGAATTAATGAAAGGGCAGCATAGCACACAGGCTTGGGATGTAGGTTCTGGACTCAGTCCTAACTCTGCCACTTAGTATTTGTGTGACCTTGGGCAAGTTACTTAACTCTGTGATTTTATTATAGTATTCTCATCTGTGAAATGTGGATAACATTAATGGTATCTACCTCACAGTGTTCTTTAAAGAGTAAACGAATTGAATCATATTAAATCAAAGTATTAGAAAAATGCTTGGCACATTGTATCCATTAAATAAATGTTAACTATCATTCAATTTAATAATAAATGTAATCACATTTCTATTACATTTGATATTATAAGCATTCAAATTATCTTTTTTAAAATTAAAACAATGCTTTCCAAAAATTAAGGCAACACTATTATTACCATAATAGGTAGGAAAAAAAATCCATCTTTAAAAAAAATTATAATTTTATTTTTTTTTCCCTAACAAATACAGTCATACATGTACCTGGAGGAATCCTGACATCCAGTGGTTAACTGTGCTCATAGCAATAAACTGGCTTTGAGCCTGGTTGCAATAATGTGTGACTGAAACAGCAAAAACTCCCTGGTTTCAGTCTTACTTGGATTGCCTTTCCAAAGTCATTAGAATTAGTGATTCTTTTGCAATAAAAACATGTGGACAATTATTCCCATTTAGAAGCAAAATCTATTCTTTCTGTGACAGGAGTACTATGGTATTATAGAAAGAGTCTGTGTTTTTAAGTAAGACAGGCGAGGGTTCAAATCCTTGCTTTTTCTGTTTATAACTTTGGAAAATTAATTTATCTAAGCCTTTGAGTTTTTTCCTAGTTATAATATCCAAACTATTTTAATATTTTTATTGCAAAATAAAATACAGATAGAGAAACTACACACATGTATAGTTTTCTAAGTTATTATAAGTGATTAGGTGAACATCTTTAGCTACCTCCAAAGTCCAACCAAGGTCATGACATAGAACTTTGCTAGACACCCTAGAATTTCCCTCCACAATCCACTCAATCTTCACTCCTTCCTTCCACCACAAGTAACTACCCTTTTAACTTGTATAGTAATCAGTTCCTTCAAAGTTTCACTAAGTGCACTATCCCTACATTATATAGTATTGACAATATTTCTTTTAAAATTTTGTTATATCCTTTAAATATTTTTTAATCTGAAGGTTCTTCTCTGCACCCTCTTCTTGTCCTTTCAATTAATTTTTGAAGAACCCAAATGCCCTGTCGTTTCCAACAACCTGAATTTTACTGATTACATTTTCACGGTGCAGTTCCATTGTCTTCTCTATTTTTTGCAAATTGATAGCTGGATCCAGGGACTTGATCAGACTCAGATTTGATTTCTCTGGCAAACTTTAGCTGCTGCTGTGTCCTTTCACTGGGGGTGCATAATGTGATACTAGCAGCAGGTGATGCTCAATAATTATATCCTTTAGTTTACTCGGGATAAACTGCAAAACGGTGATATCTAATTATATCAAATAATACGATTTGATATAATTATATTACATCAAAGTGGGAACTACAAAATGGTGAATCTAATTATATAATTTCTTTTTCATTTGTTATTTATAATATTTTTATTAAGGATGTTTTTGCTCATTTACTCTTTGGTTACTAACAGCACAAATCATATAGGTAAGGCAGAACAAACAGTTAAATCTTGCTTTTTATCCCAATTTTCAAGGTAATAAGTTGATCTTCTACTGTTCTCTGGAGCTGACCAGTTTTTAAAATATCATATATTTAAACATATTGGATAGGTTTCAACTCATTGAAATAATTATCCTTTCTGAAACTTAAATTGTCCTATCTTTGGCCAGTGGGACTCTCTTTATATTGGTTCCTGACTTCTTTTGACATGATTCTTGAAGTATTTAAGAGTTTCTTTGCTATCTGGTATCCAGATGTTATTAGTTCTTGTGTTCATTCTAGTTCACGCTTCATATTTGAAATTAATTTTTTCTTTTTATTTCTAATTCTTTCTTCAGTTCTGTTACCTTATTTCTGAATTTTTCTAATTTTGACTCATGTTCTTTCATGTCATATATCATTTTTCTCATACTGTTTAGCTGTTTTTGAAATAGAAGTTTTCAATATTGATCTGTTCTGAGAGTGCGATTTTCTGATGTTTTCATTGTGGGGATATTAATCTGTTCCTGTTTCTATTTTTTCTTTAATAACTATATAGGATTTGATTGGGATATTTTTCTGTTGCTCTTTTTTTTTTTTTTTTTTGAGACAGAGTCTCCTTCTGTTGCCCAGGCTACAGTGCCGTGACATCAGCCTAGCTTACAGCAACCTCAAACTCCTGGGCTCAAGCAATCCTTTTGCCTCAGCCTCCCAAGTAGCTGGGACTACAGGCATGAACCACCATGCCCGGCTAATTTTTTTTTCTCTATATATATATTTCTATATGTATTTTTAGCTGTCCAGCTAATTTCTTTCTATTTTTTTAGTAGAGATGTGGTCTCACTCTTGCTCAGGCTGGTCTCGAACTCCTGACCTCGAGTGATCCTCCTGCCTTGGCCTCTCAGAATGCTAGGATTACAGGCATGAGCCACTGCGCCCAGACTTTATAATATGATTCATTTTCACAATAACTAAACTTTCTTCTAGAGAATACACAATGGGCTGTCTATAAACACAAATCTTTGATGGTAAGATTATATCAATAAAGACCTGAGAGAAAGCAAGTCAAAAAGGATAATTCTAATCCCTTCCATTTAGTCATTTACTCCATAAGTATTGATTGAGTAGTTACTGCTTACTAAGCACTATGCTAAACCTTGAGAATATGTTATAAAAAGAAACAAAACAGATCCCTGCCCACATGGAGATTGCAGACTACATATTGCATGATATTATAGAAGTTAATTTTCAAAAAATGAATTCCAGTCAGAATGTTAATATAGATATAGTATTACTCATTATACAACTAAAGAGTTGGAAAATATCAAGAAAAACAACAAAAAAAATTTTACAACAAAGAAAATGTTAGAGACGATTTAACAACCCCAGATAATTCTGAAAATAAAGTAGCACTGAAAAAGTATTAAAGAAGACCTTAAGAAACTTCTCCCACATACATTTTCAATAAAAAAAAATTGTAGGCAAAACTGTTGTTTTTTACCTAGTATTTGGCGGATTTCTGGCCATTCTCTCTGTACTTCTAGCGCAGACTTCAGTTTCGCACACAGAGGGACATGATCCATGTAATCTATTAATATACGAATAACACTGCCTACCAGGTGCTTCATCCAAGGAACTGTAATAAACTCACAAAACTGAGAGAATTGATAAAATTTAATTTAGTAGTACTTTAATATACTATATACGTAAACATTCAATTTTGTTATAAAAATTATTCTTTATCTTTTACAGAAAATAAAAGATCCCTCCTTATAATGAACAAAAATGAAAAATAAATTGCTTGCTTGTTTCTGTGAAACTGTCAGCCCCGAAGACACATGCATGGCTCTGATGTGGTTGTAGTCAACATAACATAGAAGAATCATGCTTCTTTCCCCCTAGCCCTGATATTCCACCAATAAGCATTAGTGATTAATCGCATACGTTTTCACGTTCTTCTACATTCAGTTTCCAATTCAAGAAGAATAAACATCTTTTTTGGCTAGCTTTATGCTTACATCCCCATATCACTGTAAACAAAAATTCAAGAATAAGGACAATTTAAAAATTACAGTTGATTTTTCCTTTCTTGTAACATCCCTAAATGAATTAAAGCTTATAAGAGTTAGGATGATGACCCAATATGAAACAGAAAAGGATGTAACTCACCGGGTTATCTCTTATCACACAAGATGTCCATCCTGGCAGTACCTCTTCCTCTATCTCTGACCACACAAAGGAGTTTCCAAAGATGTCCCCATGCATGCAGTCAAAGCACATCTCCACTTGGTAGCCATTATTAAGCAATAGCCTCAGCATTACCTCGTCATTTAGGGCATACTGAATGACACTGGGGAAACGAGTGTCATTCACGTGCATAAAGTAACAGTTGACATTAGCTCCGTGGGAGAGAAGCAGTCGGACAATTTCATGATTATTGGCCCTCACTGCCACAAGTAGGCAGTTGAGGGGATCTAGGTTTGGATCTGCACCTGCGGCCAGAAGGACTTCTGTGCAGCGGATATCATTATTAGAAACCGCAAAATATAGCGCAGTCTTTCTCTCATCATCATAGTTCTGGGAAATGTGGTCAGCAAGGAGGGTATTGACGTCAAAACCATTTTCAATGAGCAGTTCTAGGCACTGTGCATTTTGTCCATCTGCGGCTGAGTGAATTGGTGTTAGCCCACTTTTCTGAATTGCATTTTTGGATGTTATTGGGATAAGATATTTCAGTGCACTAAAAAAAAAAAAAAGTCAAATATCCACATGGCATAAAGAATACCAAGAAATTGAAAAAATCAGCTTCCTCACTAAATAAGTGAAGGCGATTTATTTAGTTTCCCTTAATTTCACTAGATAACCTTATACTGAAATAATCTTTGTCCGTCAAGCTATTATGAACATTTAGTTTAGTGTGATTTAGTTTAATTTAGATTTATCTTCCTATTCTAAATATTCCTGGGAAACATGCTGGATCTTATATGAATGGTCCTAGAACTTTGGTTCCTCAGGAACCCTCTCTGCTTTCCAATTCTTCTCTGAGCAATACAATTTTCATAAGCAACCAACGCTATTTAATAAAAAATATAAAAGTAAGCCTTTCTGATGCCATAGAAGAATGCTTCATAATCTTGACCATTTGAATCATGGAATCATAGAAAGTGAGAGGTGGAAGTGACCTTGGATATAATTTAGTCCAAATGCTTCATTTAACTGAAGTTAATATGAAGTCTGGAGAAGTAAAATGACTTGTCCAAGGTCACACGGTTAGATGTGGAGGTGGTCTAGAATTTAGGCTTCTTGGTTTCTCATTAATTATTCCTCTTTCACTGATTCCTAAGCAATCTATTTTTTTAATATGGACGGTGTACATCCTGTCTGCTTTCATACAACTTGCAATTGAATTATTAGCCAAAAGAAGAGTTTTTATTATCCCATCAACCTTACACCTGTCCAATTGAGGTAACAGCTTATGTTTCTAAGTACATGTGATAAATCGTTGTAAATTTCACACTTGACTAACCAACTAGACATGTATGAGAGCCACAAGCAAGGATAACTTGATCTCTTGTGCCTAATTCAGAGCTACCATGTGTGAATTTATGAACACTGGGAGTAAATCCAGATAAACTTTAACAACATGTCACTTAGCATCAATTATACGTCATTGGCCACTTAGCCAATGTGGCCACTGAAAACTACATATCCTAACTACTTCAAAGTTTTTCAACTTATAAAATATACAGAATTGACTGCAACCATCTTCTCATGGTGGGTAGTTTACTATAGTGATTCTAAACGTCTACTGATGTGTTCATTATGGCATATTTTGTGATTTAAAAATCTATCCAACCATTTCTATGGAGTAAAGAAATCTAAACTCATAATGAAACTTTTCTATTGAAGAATACATTTAGACATAATATATTTGACATTATATTATAAAATCCTGGAGGTGTTAAGAAATAATTGTAGTAACAATGATAGGATTGTTACAAATTTAATCCTTTATCAAGAGCAAAATTTTTAGAAATTCTGTAGTTTTTTGCTGAACACAATTTTTTTTAACAGAAAGGCACTCTTGGTTGGCTTGTGCAGAATTCTCACGTAACTTAATTCCTTTTAAAAGAGAATTTCTTTTCTTTGCAAAATTATTATAAATTCATTTTTGGAAGTATAAGAATATGAAAAGAAGGAGGAAAATAAAACAAGTTCTAAGCATCTAAATGGAAAACTTGTGAACATTTTGACTATTTCTCTTTGGGTTTTTGGAGGGTATTATGTAGAAAAAGACGTGATTATACTGTATATACAAATTTGCATTTTTAACTTAAAATGATCACCCTGTAATTTATCACTCACAGATAATGTCCCTCGTAGGCAGCTCGGTGTATAGGAAGCTGCCCTGCTCGGTTAGGTACGTTTCCACTTCCTCCATATTCCAGCAGGAGGGAAATGCAGTCGGGATTGCCACCTCCTGCTGCCTCAAACAGCACTGATGCCCCATCATCTGCCAAAGCAAATACATCACCACCTGGCAGCATAAAACACGTGGCACAATGATAACTGGCCTTGTTAAAATAGCCCCCTTAAAAACAACCTGTTGTTTTCCTTTCTAGTTAGGACTTAAAAGTGTAGAATTCAGAGCATCTACGTTCTCAGTGTTTTCAACGGACAGTTACGCAGCATGCTTCACTTTATTAGAAAATCTCTGGGTCACAAAAACATGAGAGAAACGAACAAGTCAATTTTCATGACCGGCAAATGCTTTCGGAAAAAGGGAGCATTAGACTTTTTTACTTCAAGACAATAAGGAACACTCTTTCAATTCAACAAACATTTATCAAGTACCCTCTGTACACAAACACTGTGTGTGACCATAAGATGCATAAGTTTGACTCTCTTAAGGCGCTTAGAGGGGAAATGAAACAAAATGTCATCAGAGAACACAAACTGTATGACATTCAAATGACGTCAAGACTAGGAGGCAGGAGGCAGGAGACAGAGGTCTGTGTTTGAATGATGGCTCTGCTGCTTACTGTGAGAACTGGGCCATTTACTTCTATGCACCTCTGTCGCCCCATCTCTAAATTGGAATAATACAGCTTATTTCACAGGGCTTATTTGATAATTAAAGTTTGTGCAAAAATATTCATCTTTTCCCTATAGAGGATCCTTGGGGACTATGTGGTCCTAGCCTTTATTTGCAGATGAGAAAACTGAGGACCAGATGTTGAGTGAACCAGGCTAGGGTCTAACAATGAGTAGGTGGCCCAAACCAGTTTAGGTCTCTTAACTGCTGGTTCTGCAGTTCTGTAGTTATATCTTTGGAGAATATAAAGGAGGGCAGTGTCACAGTCTGTTGTGGAAAATTAGGAAGGGATTAGGGAAAGAGGTGTCTCAAGCAATTGACCTTGAATTGTGCTGGAGAGATGAAGGCAAAGACCTGAACTAAACCCAGACAAAGGGAATGCCAGGTTTGTTTGGGAATACTGCTAGTCTATTTTGGCTGGAGTGTAGGATACAAGATGGGCATAGTGCATGATAAACCTGGAAAAACAACTGAGGATGATGCCGTAGGGATTTTCTGAATAGTTCGCACTCTTGTAGCTGTCCTTTAGGGAGAGGAACCAAGTTGCAGTATGTAGCATGGATTCTCTGATGGGGAGACTGGAAACCCAGAGAATGGTTAGAAAATATTTGTACTGGTCCAGGGAAGGAAGATGTGAGGGACCTGACCATGATGGCAGATGGATTGCAAAAATGGGGTCAAGAGAGATGCTATAGGATTTTGCAACTGATTGGGTTTAGGAAAGAAGGGGATGGAGAAATTAGAGGTAAATCCAACCTTTCAGTCCTGGCTGAGAGACATTATTATATCAATAAGTAGCAAATGAGGAGAAATTCAGTTTAGGAGAAGCCTTAGGGAGCCACTTGTGTGAAAATTGGGCTGCTTCTACAGAAAGCTGTAGGCCACAACATATAGGGCTCACCTGAGTTGTGGCATAGGGGCTTATTGACGGGGCTGAGTATGAAAGTCTGATGCCCAGTACATTTAGGGGAGGAAGAGGATGCAGTGAGGAAAGGAGGAAAGGAGTGTCCAAGAGGCAGGACAAAAAGTCAGGAAAGTGTAATTCCTTTTCACATACCTTTGTGGATTAGATGTTCCAACACATCACAGTGACCATACTCAGCAGCCACACCTAACGGCGTGACTCCAAATCCATCTCTCAGGTGGACGTTGCCTCCATGTTTTAGTAGCAGAGCTATGATATCTTTCCGGCCTTGCTTGGCTGCTTCATGCATTGCTGACCATCGCTTGACACACGGCTGGTCAAGGCTGGGGTTGTGTTTAATCAGAGTAGATACCATGTCATAGGAACCCTTTTTTACAGCTTGAAAATTATTTTTAAAAAAGAACAGCCAACAGTAAGTATATTAACACAAATACCTTAGGAGATATTAAACTAATAACCAAATTTAATATTAAAATTTATATTAGTTATAATCTTTTCTTCTACAAGAGAATATTGTATTTCTCTAATGCCTTCTGTTTCTCATAGCCAAATTTCCATTTGTGGAGTATAACGTGTGCAAGACAATACTCTTTTTTCTTTAACATCTGGAGGAGGGGTAAGAGTTTCATGGAAAACAGTGTGCATCACTAGAAAAGGATGCCACGTTTACTCTTTCTAAACTTTCATTTCTTCATTAACAAAATGGAAATAACATCTACTGTTGGGTTGTACAAATTAAATAATGTATATAAAATGCTTAGTACAGTACCCAGTATATAATAGGAGCTTAGTAAATAATAATTATTATTAATATCATTTTATCACTCCTAGGATCTGGGAGTCTCATGTGTAAATAATGTTTACCAAGCTTTCCTTCATAGAAACAGGTTTTTTCTTCCACCAAAGATAGCAGTAAGTATTACATGAACTTCTCTTTCCTATACTTTTAATGGGAGGTTATCAATAGGACTATTTAGCATCTAGGCAGGTCAGCTTTTCTAAACAGGTGAAGTGGAAGATAATATAGTACAATTTAAGAGGCTCAGTAAATCAGATGTCTCTCTCCCTCTCTGTCTTTACTAGCTCAAATTACACTGTTAAAAGTTTTTTTCCCTTTTGGATTATTAAGAGATTGTCTCCATTTAGCTGTAAATACTTATGAAAGATGTAAAACTTTTTTTTTTCTTGTGAATAAATAAAATCTTAATAGGGAACAGATCAGAGTGAGTACTACCCCCCGGCAAATGGAGATAAATACAGTTACATTCACTCAGTCCCCCACTCACTCATTCATGCATTCACTCGGTTAATACCTGCTGGCTAAATGAAAGGCTCCGTGCTGGGCACTGTGGACAACAGGGAATAAGAGACAGATTGGGCTCTCACTCATGGAATTTACAGTCTGGAGAAGAAGTGTATACTGTCTTCTATTTGAAGAGAGACTCAAAGACTGGGCCTTTGCTGGGAAAGGCAGGAGGAGATATGAGGCCACATAGAACATTCCAGGGCGACTAGGAGGCAGAATGCAGAAGGTTCTAAGGCCAAGGCAAGGAAAATGGCTCCCAATGGTGTAGTAAGAGGATGAAGACGAACTTGCTTACTTCCTTTGGAGGAAGGCAGGCCCCCACTGCTGCGAGATTCCACATTTTCTCCTGCTCACTGTCTAAAGTAGAATCTGTTGACAAATGCCTCTGTCTGAATCGCCATCTGTTACTGGCAGCTCAAATTACAGTGAATGACCTCATCCTAGCTGGTGTTACTGCAGAGCACACATCAAGCGAGCTAAATGAACTAAGAAATGTGTCCTCATTTATCTTCTTGCTCCTACTGAGGTTTTTTATAATTAGAAAAAATGTATTAAAATAATGAACTTCTTCCCTCATGATCTGTTTTCCTTTTCTCTGACTCAGAGAACATATTGATTAGTAACATTAGTCTTTTTTTCATGAAAATAATAGCATATATGGGACATCTTCAACCTAACATAATTTTTTAAAAATCAAAGCTTCACTTTTAATTTAATTTTTTGGAAACAAGAATGCATTTTCCATAGAAATAATAATGCAGATGGTGGGAAACTTCTCCAAAGCTAACTCATGAAGACATTCTTAACCAATAAATGACTGAAAGAATGAAAAGACATAATATTGGTGTAACATAACTGATTAAGTAAAATAACTAAAAATTTCTGAAGTTTAATATATATAAAATTTTGTATATGCTTTATACATATTATATATAATTTTTAAGTCTCTAGAATTTAAAATTCCAAAATTAGAATTCTTTAGAATTTTTTCAGAAATTTTTTAATTCTTTAGTTTTCAAATTTTAAAACTTGTATCTTCAACAGTAATACTTAAAGAAGACCAAGCATAGCTTGATGAGTTTAGGAAATTAGATGGTGAATTTTGCACAGATTATAGGTACTTTCAAACACTGTATAATTTGCAGGTACTTTTCCTTTTTATTTTAAATTTGTCATTTTCTTTCTTTTTCTGATACATATTTTTTGTTCATGTAATTTATTATCAGCTATGCACGTTTTTCTGACTCATAAAATATACAGAAAAAAAGATTTTTCTGAGATATCTTGACAAGATTCAAACAAGAGATGGAGTGAAGAAGATGTGTATTGATGTGTGAGAAAGTAACTGTCTGAAGGAAAAATGAACTGATCAGTAAATGGCGTTGGTTGTCAGGAACAGAGGGCTGTGGGGCTGAAATTTCATGCCAGACGGTTCCCCGAGCCTTCTCTCTAGCCCGGACTTCATTGGCCTGGATAAGCTTGTGGCCATCCAAGTGGAGAAAGGTGATACTAACTCCAGGGGGTGGGTAGAGAGGGAGTCCAAGTGCAAAACCCCTTAATAAGTGTCAGATCATCACAAATTAGATATCCGCCACTCAGCAAGTAACTGTGTAGCATGACTGTAATATATCAAAAAGTACCCTAGGTAAGGGCAGATGGCTGATAGGGAAGGGCCCTGGAGAAACCAAAAGTATTTTTTTTTTTGTCCATCTAAGGATATTCCATAAATAGAGACAAAGATGCCAGCATCAGACAAAGAAAAATAAAAATGACATTGTGCAGAAAAAAAGAGACAATACTTTTTTCTCTTCTCTCTCCTCTACAACTTAAGGAACTGTGAGTAGCAAATTTCAAAGCAACCCATAACAAAACTGAGGACATGCCATGGATGATCCATTTTCCTAAAGAACTTAAAAAGACCTGGCGTGGGTTTTGCAACAAAGATCCTGAAGAAGGTAACCCAAGAAAATCCCTCTCCTACAGATGTGTGGATGATGAGGATGTAAGGGAGCACCTCCAGGATATTTCCTTTACAAAGACTTTTGTCCTCTCTTGATATTACCATTTGGTTTTTAAAATATATTATTTCCAAATGTTAATTCTATTTTTATTCTGGTAACTCAGTGATAAAAGTTCCTTTCCTACTCTAGATCTTGCTAGAGTAGAGAATTAAATGAACTTTGAAATGCATGTAAATGCTTAATTCTCTCTTGAGGGCCTTACCTATGAAAGAAAAATTTAAATGAAGCAAAACAAAAACAAATGAATGATAATCATGACTTAATTTCCTTTAAGAAATAAGTGGATTGAGAAAAGCAAGTGGAGAATAACTGTGTATTTGCAAAGTAAAGCGGTGTACAATTCTGAAAAGATGTTTTTTGCTGAAACCAAAGGCCACCTATAGAAATAACACAGATGTTGTTGCAAATACTACATGGTCTATGCTGGCTTTTAAAAAAATAATACAGATCATATTTATAGTAGTGAAGAAACCCACAGGTGCATATTCCATTTAGCATCTGTAGAGCCTGCTCAGGAAAAGGGTTCTGGTTATTTATGAAAAGCATCATGATATTGTCACATAAAGGCTAGTTGAAATGTATGCAGGGAGTACTATTTCTTCCTCAGTATCAATGCTTCCTCTTTTCCTTTTAACATTAAAAGCCTCCAGGCAGATGTTAGCTGGTCACGGGACATCCAGGTAAAGACTAAATATCCCAGCATCCCTTGCCCCTAGGTGTGGCTATGTGACAAAATCTGAACTAATGGGATATGAATGGAAGTGCTATGTGCAACATCCAGGTCCCCTTTTTAAATTGGAGGTACTTTCTCAGGGCTTCCTGGCTTCCTCTTTTCTCCTTCATGCTGCCTGGGAAATGGTGACATTAGAGCAAGCATTGAGTAATGTCGGCAAAGCCACCCTGACTACCCTGGGCCACTCACTTCTGGGATGATGTGTGACAGAGAAATGACTTCTTTCTCTTTAAGTCAGAGTTCATTTATTTGTTTGCTTTGTGTGTCTGTTTTTGTTTTTTGTTACAGAAGATTTGCCTCCAACTGTAGATTTGCCTTCTAGTTAGATTTGTCTTCTAACTGTAATGATTAGATTGTCTGATCTAATCTGAGTTTGGGAAGGGCAAGAATGAGAGGGAAGGAATCAGACCAGGATGACCACATGCTGTGATGACACTCTTACTGAACAAGTCCAAGTCGAGTCGTGTGAGGGGCAGAACATCGCCTAGCAGCCTTCCCTCCCCTGTCTGCCAATGATCCCCTCTGTATCCCTCAAGTCTCAACTCAAAAGCAAGGCTCTTTAAAAGCTTCACAGATTCACTGGTTTTTTTATTCTCCTAATTTACTTTGAATTTCCTAATAGCATTTGTAACACTAATACTCCATTTAAATCATATGCAACTCTCCTTCTAGACTCTATGAGAAGAGGAAGATTAATCCATTCGTCTTTATATCCAAACTGTCTAGCGCAGCATCTGGCTTAACATGACTTCTCAATAAATGTTCGTTGCACCGATGTTCTTGGATCCATGCCATTTAAAGCAGATATTTTACTAATGTTGGTGACTTGTTTAAGTTTTCTTAACAATATTCAGGTTGTTTAAAAATTTTTTAGCGATTCTTCTATGAATAGACTCAGTTGGTGGTGCTTAACTAGCTATGACTGTAGCTTGTGGTGCTTTATGCCCTTTCTCTGTGGTTGCTGGTGAATAGTCTTACGTCCTCACCTCCTCTTCCTCCCCTCCTCCCACCACACACACACAATTTCCCAACAGCTCTCCTCTCCTGAGTGTCATGTGTGAAAGGTTTTATATATGCATTTTCTCTAATTTTTATAACAATTCTACACAGTAGGTGTTGTATTTCCATTTTACACATGAGGAAACTGTAGGCCCATGATTGCATCTCTCTCTGCTTTTACAAACAGATCTGCCATTGCTTATTGTTTAACAGGTAGCCAGACATACAAGACACAGAAGAAGCTGATAAATGAACCTTCAGATTTACCATCCTTCCATTATTGTGCCAGTAGGAGCCGCCTCATAGTGCCATGCTTTGCATCTGTGTGCTCAGAATCTGTCGGCTCTACTTCCTTCCAGTTTGGCCTGATCATTCTGATGTGGAATCCCTTTCTATCACTTTTTTCTGGACACCTATTGCACGCGGAACCCCGCTTGCAAAGGGCGGGGGGACCCTACCTGGAGAATATCCCTTTAGAATTGACATCTCTGGCTTCATAAAACTAATTCAGATCCCTGCTGGCTAATTGCACTCTCTATAACTGGGTGCTGGTGAATGTGGTCATCTTTCACATTTGACCTCTTTGTGGGATAGGAAAACAAAATCATAGGACAGATGAGATGAGGGTTACAGAGGGGCTTAGGCAATTGAGGTCACATAATTTTAGCCAATATACAGTGGTTTCCAATAAATACTTATTACATATTTGTTACAAACTATAAAATTTCTAGGAATAAAAAGGTCATTTACCAATGAGAAGAGGTGTCTCTCCTTTGTCATTTTTGGTGTTGGGCCACACTCCCTTTTCCAGTAAAGTTCTCACATTTTCCACCAGACCAGCTTTGACTGCCAAAGTCAAGGGTGTTTCTCCATCACAGGTCTTGAATTCCCAGAGTGTCTTATAGGATGCTAAGATGTGAAAGCATCATGTTGAAAAGTTGAAAATATTTATTTACAGGATATCACATAAATCAGAATAACCCAATATTCTATACATCAGATCGAACAAAGCCAACTGATGAAAAAGGAAAGACTTTGATTAAAAGTTTACCAAATGGTGGTGAGGATAAGAAGATGCATATGGACTTACTAATCAAACTGACAGCTAGAAAACCAACATCTATGTTTCAAACTGCTTTTCTTTTTGAAAATGGGTTGCTGATTCTCATTTCTTAATACATTGTGAAACAACACTCAACTCTTTGTATGATTATTTAAATTGTATCTGAAATTGCCACATGAAGCCTGTGAGTATGGGAATGAGAATGTGTGGGAATGAAGGTGTCATTGTGTCAAAATGATTCTTACCATCATCTTTGTCTGTCTCGCTATCTAGTTTTTCCAGCTGGCTGGCTAAATAGCTAATTATCAAGTATGTATCATTATCTTCCGAACTAGGGCTAATGTGCAACATTGCAAGTTGAAAGATAGGACACTCTCAAAGTGTTCTGTAAGATGCTGAGATGTGAAAAATGCTGTTGGAACATAAAAGTTATTATTAATGTTTAACACTGGGTTGATTTACCACATTTGTTACTGCTTACATTATGAAAAAATTAATATAAGGGGAAATATTATAAATATATCTTGCTGCACTATATAATATTCTTTTGGAGACCGTTAACTCAAGAGATCATTCAAGATGAAAAATTAAAAACCGACTTCCAAAAGAAAAAAGCATGGTGCATACGTGGTTCAGTGGTAGAATTCTCACCAGCCAATAGAAACAAGGCTTTATATTTGAATCAGTTAATTTATGACACATACAAACTTTTTGTAACTTTTGGGATAACCATACCTTCTCACTAACCTGTGTCACCTTGGTAAAAGCATAAGCCCCAAGTGTCACAAAATGTGCTAATTTTTGTACTTTGAGTTTAAAACAGAGGTACTGCGTTTTTCAAATTTCAACTAATCATTTATTCTGCTTTTTTCTCTTTGCTTGTTATGTTCATTGAAAACACATATAGCTTCTACAGTCTTTCTTCGGTTTGATCATGGGGGTTTTATGTCCTCTTACCATCAAGAACAATCTCAAGTATTTGTTGAATGGGTTGAACAACAGCTTCATGCAATGGAAACCATCCTTTATCATCAGCTTCATCCAATGCAAATTTATGTTTCACACATTCCTGGAGCTCAAGAATGTGACCTAAATTAAATACACGGATTAATAACAAATGTCTGTCTTTGCAAGGAGGAATCTCAATCCATCCCCCTGTAGGCAATATACCCATTTACCTCGTTTTATGGCCTCCACAAGTTTTCTGTTTTGATCACTTAGCGGTACAAATCTACCAGAGAAATAAAAATAAGTCATATTTCCAGCAGTGGTATACTACAAGGAACCCCAAATTGTAATTTATACTCATTTTATCTACTTTTAAAATATAAATGTCTAGAAGTCACATACAGAGTATATTTATGATACCTTGGAACTAAGAACATTTTCTGTGTATGTTTTATTAAATAAAAGCAAGGAATTCCATAACAAATTTATTAAACTCTATTAAGCAGAAATATCTGCTAGCATTCTAGGGTTGTGAAAGCCTTCCAGGGAACTTTAATGTTCTAAAATCCATTGGAGATAAGGGAAAAATTTTAAAGACCAGAAATTTAAGTGTAATATATTCATTTTTTAAAAGCTCAAAAGCAATAATTTGTAAAACACTGAATCTATTCAAAAGTACTACTAAATTTCATAATACAAAATTCTAAATATTATAATAGAATGTAAAGGTAGACTAAACTTTATTTTTGTCAGAAGTATAATGTGTGTTGTTCAAGACAGAAATTTAGTTTTGCAGTTTTAGAATCAATAACTCCTACCTACATAATCCATCAATTTTATGCACATTTTAATTTGTTAATTCCTATCATTTGGATAGTAGATAATTACATAGGTGACGGTGGTTTATATATTACTTTGTCATATATAACAAAAGCCCACAGCTCTCCTCCTATTCATTGAACTAATGAGGTAAGTGGGTTAGCATTATTCTTCATATGTTAAGGATGCAAAAACGTAATATGTTACTCATAAAAGGTTAGCTGAGTCAGTAGCAGAACAAGCTCTAGAATATATAGACCTCTGTTACGTATCTATACACTGGTTGCATAAACTGTACTTGCAAATTTATTCAAACTACTTATTGTCATTTTGACTCCATATTAATTTAGAAAATAAGCAATCCTATACACCAAAATTCAACTAGGAATTTCCCAGCTAGTTTATTTCTGTTTTCCACATGAGGTGAGATTTATGGAAGATCAGATTGCTAAAACCTATGCACAGTGGTCCTTGTCAAACCATTAGATCCCGTGCCAGAAAAGAAAGATAAACATTTTCCTAGGGAAGGATTTAGGAAACAGCATTCATTTTATCTTATAATGAAATGAATGCCATAGAGAAATTTGGGAGAGGACAGTCAATTTGAATACTACCTTTCAGGATAAAATACAGTCTTGCTGGCTTCAATGGATTCTTGGATACTGAGCTGAATATCATAACTTGTAAGATGGTCTTCATCAGGGTCATCATTAGTGTCCATGTCGATATACAATTTTGAAAGAGGCAATTTCTTATTATCAGCAAATGACACCGAACAGAACAGAGTTAACATGAAAAATGCAAAATTAAAAACTAAAATGCATTTTCCTTTCCCTATTTAACAAATATGAATGCAGTTAACATTTTAATCCACATTATATATGAGGTGCCTTTTGTTAACTTAAATGGTTTGACTGCTGAAACATTTAATTACCTACACTTTAGGTGTCTGTACTGCACTTTAACTTTTTTTTCTCCTGAGACAGGGTCTTGCACTCTTGCCCAGGCTGGAGTACAGTGGTGTGATCATAGCTCACTGCAGCCTCAAATTCCTGAGCTCTGTGATCCTCCTGCCTCAGCCTCCCGAGTAGCTGGGACTGTAGGCACACACCGCTTGCCTGACTAATTTTTTAATTTTTTTTGTAGAGATGGGATTTCACTATGTTTCCCAGATTGGTCTTGAATTTATGGCTCCAAGTGATCCTCCCATCTCAGCCTTCCAGCACTTTCTAACTTTTGGCTTTCCTTTCAGTAATGGCTGCAGTTGGGATTATAAGAATTCAATTTTTTCAGAGCTTCTTATTTACACTAATTTTGGTCTATCAGGTTTCTGTGACACTGTTGTATGTAGTACCTTAGAAGCTTAAAACTCAACTCAAAGAGGAGAAGTGAGATGGTGGCAGTAATGTAGAACAGTGATCCTTTTATATTCTTTACAAACCAGCAATGATCAATTGTAAGATATGACTTATCTCGGAGCATCCTTTGAAGATAAAGGCCATCTGAACTCTATCCAGAGACCAGCCCTCCTGTAGATTCTCCATTCATTCCCTTTCCCAGTTCAATCACGAGCCACAGTTCTTGACTGGCCCTTCTCTCCTGAATATAATACTAAAAAATGTAGATTATTCCTTACTGATTATTTCTTCCAAATATCCAGTTAGAAGAGTGAATATCTCCCTTTACTATTGGATCAATTGCTTTGTCTTCTATAGAGAGAAAATTTAGCAAAGTGCAGAAATCAAAACAGTTCTACAGCTGAGTTGACCAACTAATATTGAATTATTTTTGATTAGTGTTATTTTCAAGCCAAAATATTTTCTGTATATGAAATTTTGCATTGTAGGATGTCTCCTCAAGGGAAGAAAAACAAAGCAGTGTTCTGTAGGCAATTTACAAAACACAGCTTTACCTCTTCTCGTTCTCCAAAGTTAATCTGAAACTCTGAAGACAGTTCTGTACATGCTAATAGCCAAGGTCCCTGACCTGTGGACAGACTGCACATGAACTCAGTGGCATCATTATGATTTTATTGTTCATTGTTCCATAGCAGTGGCCTTACTATCACCTCAGAACAGAAGGGATAGAATAGTGACAATGTTTAGAGACCACACACGAGATAGTAAAATGCTCCACTAAGCATGCTCCCCCACACTGTGATATCTCAATCTTCTCAAAAGGCTGATGTGAGCCCTAGGGATCTTATTTACCAAATAAATCCAAATGGTATTTTACTTTTAATTTATTATTTATTGGTTCATTGTCTATCTCCTACCCTTAGAATGTAACTAAATAAGAGCAGGGAATTAGTCTGTAACTTCAGTGCCTAGAAAAGCATCATCTCATGGTTCGTGGGTTCCAAATACGAGTTGAATGAGTGCATGAATGAGTTAATAAATGACCAATGAAACATAATCCAGGCTCTGCTCTGTTCTCCATTTCCCTCAGTGTGTAGTCTTTTTTCCACCTGAACAAATGTGATTGTTTCATTTTTTTCTCTTCTGTGCTTTTCCATCTTACTCCTCTTCATTCACGAGGACTTCCCAGCTGTTCCACACCCACAGCCCACACTGCCTCACGCCCAGCTGCAGACGTTTCTCCAGTAGAAGGCCTTCCTACAGTCTCCAGTTCCTCTCCAGCCTTCTTTATCTGTAAGTATCTCCTCCTCTGTAATATTTTTCTAACATCTGGATTTATACTCACTCATTCTATGTTTGCTTTACAAGTTCTTCACATATTTTTGTTTTCTTGCTTGGACAATTAGTTTTCTGAGAAAAAAAAATCACTTTCTTTTTCCTTTATATCTTTCCCCTCCATTTCTACTCCTAGCCAATTATAGCAAATGGCTGCTCTCAGTGGTCACTGGAAAAAAGTTGTTGACTCATTTCTAGTGGCGAAGGACTGAGTCCTTCAGCCAGCATAACTAGATGACAAAGTTAAACCTGTGGCATTGCCTGTTGCCTTTCTTGCTGATATTTCCATGGTGATGGGGGATTGCATGGTTCTGGGATTAGTAATGGGATACAGAGCCTCTCACCTATTTAAATCACTGGCTTAAATCTAATCTTGTTTGAAATTTGGGCTCCCAGTACATGACATACCATAGGCTCCTTGGAGAACTGAGTTGGTCCATAAAAAATTTTTTATTTTTTAAAATGTCCTTTTAATTGCTATCAGGAAGAAAGTTATCTAAATTCTTAACTGTTTTGTACCTGACAGCAGGGTAGAAATGGTGGGAAAACTGTTACTATGTGGACAAACTCCAACCTGACATAGGCTGTCTCCAGTCTTTTACCAAAAGCTTGGGATGAAGTGAAGATCTGTGTGTTGGTGAACCAAGGTGTCAGTCAGACAATCAAAGGAGCATTCTAGGAATGGACTTAGAGGCATCAAGATGCAATGAGAAAGGCAAGAGGAAAGTTATTCATCTATACTTCAAATTTAAAATGACTAGGACTGAATCCTAACTGAGGGCCAGCAACAGTGTATTGGAAATTATTGAAATAAAGTATCACACAGAAGTGTGAGAGAAGGCCAGATAATATTTTCACATTCTTTAAGACCTGTTTACAGGCATGCCACTTCTCAGTCTAGAGAAATTAATTGACTCTTTCTTAATAATTATTAATTATTAAAAATTATTCTGGAGAAGCCCACTAGTGAGATCATTTGTTCTCCATAAGTAGCTGATTTATAAAATAATTGGGGCAAATATATGGTACAATTAACCTTTAAATGAAGATTTAAAGCTCTGGTTAGCCTTGCTTAGGGTCAGGAACACATCCAATGAAGGCTATGGATTCTCTCTCCAGAAGAAGACATGCCCACTTAAAATTTTGCATATAATTTTAGGGAACTCATTGATCCTCAGAAGTCCTTTCCTGTTCCCCTGGTAAAGAACCACTAAATGAAGGATTTCTAAATGCTAAATGCCAAATATATTCCTCAGATATCAATAATTATTAGTTTAGTTTACAGATAGGCTAAATTAAATCCTAGATTTAGATAGTTGGAAAAGAGAAAGTTCAGTGGTAATGTAAATTTTAGAATATATTTGGCAATAATGAAAATGGTGATAATAATAATAATCACAAATTATCAAGTGCTTGCTTTGTTTTAAGCACTGTGCAAAGCATTTTGTAGGCACTACCTTGTTTTAAATGCTCACTCCAGTTCTATGTTGTAGGTATCATAGATTCATTGTGCATAAGTGGAAACTGAGGCTTCAAGAGGTTAAAAGACCCACCCAACATTACAGAGCTAGTAAGTAGAGTCTGGACAGAGCCGGGAGTACCTTCACTTTTAAGGTCTTTTAGAAGTTATTGGAAAACATCCCACAGTCAGTTGCCTTTAAAAGAAAACACTTTGATCTTGCTCTTAACAGCCAGCTCTTGATGACAATAACTTCCAAAAATAAAAAATAGCTTCCAGGGACACATAAATCTTTCTCTTTTTCTCCATTCAATAAGGCTTTATGTTGCTTAGGGTGGTCTGAGGTGAAAGCTTGCCTTCAATCCTGTACTTTTTGTCTTGGAGTCTAAACATTACTGTCCAAAAAACAGGATCAACATACCAGTTGGTGCCTGACTGAAGTGGTCAGGAGGTTAGTACGATGTTGCAAGGTATGATGGAGGAGTGAACACGAGTACATGGCACCTCCTTGCATCAGATTAAACTACCTTCAATCTATGATCCATGCTAATGCCTTACTGTTAAGGTAGTCGATATGTTTGAGACAATCCTCAGAGCTTCCTTTGAAACATGGCAGCTCCCACAGAATGGAACCAAGGTTCTCCTTTTCCCTGAACAAGGGTGAATATAACTTTGTTCCCCATGACCTATTTAGTTGGCTTAATCCCAATTACATACAAGTCTGTTTGCCCCACCTCCTCTTACACTCTGTCTTGGGCATACAACAAAGTTGAAACCATCTCCATGGGGTCCTAAACAGGGCTGGCCTTAAGAGTATGCTGAGTGGACAGTTGCTTCCATGGTGCAAGGACGGGCTCTGTGTCCCCAAATATCCCACACTGCCCCCAGCACCTGTCACATCAGTGTCATTCTGTTACATCAGTAAGAGATTCTGTTCTTTAGGGCTTATTGTTCCATCTTCCTGTGTCCCTTTTACAATACCAATAGCATCATCCTGGCCCTCAGTATAGAACCAGGATCTCTTGGAATAGTTACTGAGGATGGCAGGAAGCTGGGAACATGGCAGAGGGTCTAAGGCTGAGATCTGATGGGAGATGATAAGAAAGAAGAAATACAGTAATTTTTTTTACAGTTTTATACGAGGTCAGCCCAAATAGAAACCCAGGGGTTCTGAAGGAGGTGCAGGTTTTTGCTGCATGGAATGGGGGACATTGATTCCCTGAGGAATTTTTCTTTTACCTTGAAACTGCTATGGTTCCTCAGCTGAGCTCATCACTGGAGGTCCCCGAGAAGAATCATCAATATATATCCTATCAGAAGAAGAGCAAGAGTTAAAGTACATTTTCATTTTTTGAGATTGTTAAGAAAATACAGTTGTTATATTCAAAACAATGCTAATTCTCATTTTTCTGTACTTTGATTACTTATGTAATTTTAAAGATATAGTGAAATCAATACACATAAAATTTTGTTATAACTTTGCTTTTTTATTTGGTGGCTAAACAGTTATTTTTTTTAGAATTCTGTAGCACAAAGTGGCAAATCAGATAAATGGTTTCACTAGGCTGGTTTCAGCATCAGAGTCAACTAGCCCCCTAGATATTTCAGAGAGAGAGGTATAACTCTCTATCAGAATTGGATTCCAGCCCACAGTCACAGGTAACTTTTACTTACAAAGAATAAGTTACAGCAATTCCCTCTTATGGTTTTTGCCTTTTCTACTAGAAAGGAATTCTATGGATGTTGTGGAGAATCCAATCAGTTTAAATAGCATCTTCTTTAACAGTACAATACATTCTGGTGATAAATTTAAAACACACACACATACAAACAATCTCAGTCCAGAAAACAAATGCTACTTTTATGTTGCCTCAAAGAGATATAACTCAACATTTTAGAAAAGATACAAAAGGCAAAATGGTCTCTATGGACACTAAGCATAATACCTGGCATGTAAAGAGAATTCAGTAAGTATTTACTTAATGAATGAATAATTGAATGATCAAATATACACTACTCTAAGAATTAGCCAAAGAATAGATTAACCTTGTGTTTGCTCTATAGGTCATAGATATATTTTTGCCAAATTCACTTTCAATTTTGGGGCTCCACTGAGTGATGCTTAATTTCTATGTAAATATACTCATCATAGAACCTGTCATACCAGTTTTGTTGATTTCTAGTTTCATATTACAAAAGTAGAAATTTTTACTCTCTGCTATTGATTTCCAACTCAGATTCAATTATGACAGACATGTAGGAAGATGCTTGTTAGCTTTTGAAAACTACACTCACAAAAGTTTAGGAAGGAGCTTTTGGTGACAAGTTCATGGATTTCTAGGGGAATATAAACCTATGGAATAGAAAAGAGTAGAGATGTGACTAATCACTTTTGAGGAATTAAGATTGACATTTTACCCCAACTTTAATACAGTATAGTTTTCAATGAAAAATTGTATATATTTAAAGTGTACAACTATGCTAAATTAAATAAGCCAGATACAGAAAGACAAATATTGCAAGATCTCACTTATATGTGGAATATAAAAAACTTGAACTTATAGAAACAGAGAGTAGAATGGTGATTGCCAAGGGCTGGGTGAGGGGACTATAGGGAGATGTTGGTCAAGGGGTTAAATAAATTCCAGAAATCTAATGGACAACAATGCAACAATATTGTATTGTATACTTGAAATTTGCAAAGTGGGTAGATCTTAAGTGTTCTCACCACCCACAACAACAACAAAAGAGAACTGAGATGGAGTTTATAGAGCCAAAGCTTACAAAGCCCTCTCAGGAAAACTGGCCTGGCATCTATCTCTCAGGGCTAAGCAGGCCAGAAACCTTGGTGACCTCGAGGAGAGAGGAAAATGCCCAAATGTACAGTAAATCAGGTAGAAACTGGTGGGGAGAGTTTCTTGGCTTGAGAAGGAGCAGAAATAGGAAAAACCTATCCATTCACCTGAATCATCCAAGCAGAGGCTTCATTACCTAAGTTATTGTGTCTGTCTGCATGAGACCAAAAGTTTTATTTCCCACTAATTAGAGAGGTGTGACTCCTGAGGAAGGTGAGGCCAGTTACAGACAATAAGAAAAAGCTATTTTTGCTTTGCACAATTGGGTTCAGGGTAAGTAAAAAACATTTTGGCTACGTTAATTAGCTACAAGTAACAAAAATCAAATATCTCTGGACCTTAAAAAGTATTATTCTTATGCATATACAGGTAAATATATACATACAAATACATATACATATATTCTCTCTAAAAGTATTTGTTCCTAGCATGGTGTATTTCATTCGAGACAGCAAAAGTTCCTGTCTGATGCTTAAGTGTAATCTTTTTCCATTTGAAACTCACTCAAACAATCATGAGCTATTCCATTTCTTTATATCTTGTCTTGAAATCATGTACAGGCCAATGGTCTCTTTCTGCTCAAGGCAGTTGAGTGCAGTGGTTGAAACTTCGCTGACACCCTGGCCTGCCTGATTAGCTGTGTCTGATGTGTGGCAAGTAGTCAGTAAACATTACCTGTTACTATTCTGTGATTGAACTCCTCTGGAATGGAAAAGGAGGAATACTTCTTGGCAGTTTTAGTTCTGTTCCTCACCTTTGAACAGGCACTCTGACACCCTTATTATTTTCTTTTCCTTCTTCCCTAGAATCACCAAATTTCAGAGTTAAAGGTAGCCCCACCTGTAAATTTCATTTATCATATGCCCAACAAATAATCGGCCAGCCTCAGCTTACTACCTCCTCACACGGCCCTTCACTTTTGGTGAGCTTTAACAATTAGGAAAAACAGTGAAGCTGAATCCATCTCTTCAAAACCTTATTTGATAGTCCTAGTTTTCTTTTCCCAGAGCCATGCTGAGAAAGTGCTGTTCCTCTGCAACATGAGAGCCCTTTAAATGTCTCCCAGAAAGGCTGTCAGGTCTCCACTGAGCCTTCTCCTCTCAAGTCTGGATAACTACTCTTCCTATGCTGTGGTTTCACCTTCTTCAAGTAGTCTTGATTGCTTTCCTGTAAACACGTTCGTTTACCCATCTCTTTCTAAAAGTGGCTCTGAACCACAGGCTCTGAATGCAGCACAACAGGTGCAGTCAGAGCAATACAACTTTAAGTGGATGTGGACCATTCCCGCCTCCCTTTTCTTAACCACTATACATTTGTTAATTTAGCCCAAGCTCAGATCAGTTTTTGGGCTATCATGTTACACACTTGATTTAGACCCCTGTTGCCCCAAATTCTGCAAGTCATATGTTTTCCCCACACTGTGTACTGTGAAATTCTGCGCAGGGCTCTATTCCTATTACATTTCATCTTTTTAACATTTGACCTTTATTTCCATCTGCTAAGATCTAACGCACTTTCTGTCCCTCCAAGTGTTGGTCTATTTGCTGACTTAATAAGCATGCCTTCTGTATGTCCTTATGTTCCATTGATAATGATAAATGTTGAACAGAAATTGGCACAGGACACAGGCCTCCAGGTCGATGGTGATCCATTGGTTAGCACCCTTGGAGAAAAGCTGTTTATCCAGTTACAAATCCTCTTAAAGACACCAGCAACTGTATTAATTTCTCCTTTTTGATAACAAGACCATCATCAAGAGATATTGCCAAATTCCTTGTTGAAATACAGATGCACAGTATTTACTACGTTCCTCTGCTCTACTAATCAAAAAGATGAAGGAGGAGAGTTGACCCATCAATTCTTATTTTTTCCCCCTAAGGATTTTCAGACCATTCTATTTGTTCATTCAAAAATATGTATTTGGTGTCTGCTATGTTCTAGGAACAGGGCTAGACACAGACATGTAGGATCCACGCCCTCAGGAAGTTTGCTGCCTTTAAATAATGTATTTTAGATTTTTCTGCAGAAACAACACAAATCTCTTCCCTTCCTTTTCAAAGTTTAGCATGCAGTCAAGCACACAGAAGGTTCTCAATAAATATTTGTTATATTGAATTTAGTAATTATTATAACTAATACCTGTTGAGTGTTTACCTGTGACAGGCATTACATTAAATGCATTAAATAGATTGCTATTTAATTTCTACAACATACTTTCCCCCCACTTTACAAATGAAGAAACTGAAGCACAGAGTAGTTAGGTAATTTCCCTAAGCCCACACATCTATCAAGTGGTGGAGATGTGGGATATAACCTGTCACTTGGCAATAGAGGCCACACAGGCTTAACCAATGTACTATAACTGATGGCCTGGCTACTCTGAAGGAAAAGAGAGTGGTCTCATTTTGCAAGCTAAAAATTCATAAGCCTCAGAAAAAGTTTTCTAAAAGAGTTCTAAGCAAAAAACTAGCAAACTCTGTACTTACCATCAAATTGGTATTAACTGATCAACACGTTATGTGCACATACAGTAGTAACATTCATCGGGTGTCGGGCAGGTGGGAGGGGGGAGGAAGGGATGGGTATATTCACACCTAATGGGTGCGGAACACACTGTCCAGGGGATGGTCACGCTTAAAGCTCCGACTCAGGTGGGGCAAAGGCAATAGATGTAACCTAAACATTTTTATCACCGTAAAATGCTGAAATATAAATAAATAAATAAAATAAAGTCTGTGTTAAAGGCAAAATAACCAAAAAACAAACAAATTAAAAAAATCTAGCAAACTCATTCAGCAACTCCAGTGAAAATATAAAGAATTTAGGCAAAATTTTATTTGAAAATAAGGTAGTCCCATGAAAACAACCGAAGTATAAGGTTGTGATTTTTATTACAATAATATAACACTCTCAGCACAAAGCAGTGATAGGACTTCCCTTGTCCATATCACTATTTCATGAAATCAAATCATTTAGATGTAAAAGGTTTCTTAGAAGTTAACTGTTCATTTTAGAACCATATGGGTGATGGTATCAGATAAATTTTAAGGACTTTCCAACCTCAACATTTTGTGACATAATTTGCAGGAGCAAATTTCCAATTTTATTCAATTTATTCTTTTTCATCAAGTTATTTTAAGGAATTTTTCTATCTGGACATAAAGCATTCATCTTTTGCAACAAGTGATGGAAAAAACCTTGACGGAGATTTATTTTAATTATTCACAAAAATCATTTCATTTTTTCTCAGAAATAAGGGGTCAGCTAAGACAGGTTTGGGATTCTATAATAAGTATATTGACAACTCCTGTAAGGATATTCATTCTTGAGCTGTTTTTCTCATGATACATTTTTTTGTTATGCTTAACAATTATGCAATTGAGTTGATGTTCTATAAACAAACACAACAACCCTGGCTTTATTCTATAATTTAAAAAGGCCCTAGACAGACAAACCCACAGGTGATCAATTAGAAAGAAAGAAACGAGTAGCTACCACAATTTGCATTTCCACTTGATTAAAATAATACCAATACCGAACTACTCAATAAGCCGTTTGGTGAAGTACAGATCAAATATTTCATAATCTCACCTTTTGGAATGATCATCTTGTCATTCTTATCCAGGGACTTGCCTTCCTAAACCAGAGGAAGTGCTTTGGAGCCAATGTGTTCCTCTGTGTATCTAAAATTAAATATCCAGTTGGTGGTTAAATTAAGATCTGACCTTGTACAACTGAAACATAAGCGGTCCCTGGCACATGGTAAAGTATTACGCATGACTTCACTAGACTCTCATCAAAAGGAACACAAGCCCACAGAGGTATAAGATTGTCTGTGTCCTGATTGGTTCAGAGAGCTCTCATGAAAACAGACGATCTGCCAATTCAGCTGCAAGGAGGGTTCCTGCTGAAGGAAAAGAATGAAACCACTTAAACAGAATTAAAACCTATTCTAAAGGTATTTGCTCAAGAGGGAAAATCTGTGAATCTGTGTGTCGGCAGACCCTAATACACTGCTGACAAATTTTAACACACACTATTTCTCATTCTTCAACTTTTAGGCTCAGGTCTGATTTCATCAAATACAATCTTTTTGTTACACTCATTTACTCTTTCTTTTGACTTGCGTTTAATAACTGTCAGTCTGATACACAGGTGGAGCTAGGTCAGTCAGTGACATCTACTCTGATCAAGAAGTTTTAGGTCAAGTTACTGAGCACATATAATCTAAAAACAGTGAGTAGCAGGTGTAAAACAAGCATAAAATTAGAATTTTAATTGAGGAGGATTGTTTGTTTTCTAAAAAAAAAAAAAAAAACTGATAAATTTACTGTCATACTGATTTTCTAAAGAAAATAAACTGCCTTAAACTTGTTTTGACATGGCTACCCTTGGATTAACCCGGGACGCCGTCAGCGTTCACAAAGCCATCTGGCTTCTGTCCGTTCCACCACGCTGCACAGCTCTTGACAATCTCAGTGGCCTCTTAGTTTCTAATTTACATCAGAAACTTATGTTTTGTTTTAAATTCATTTTCGTTTCTTATTTTACAGGCCCTCTGTTGGATTTGCTGCCATTGATTTCTCCTTTTTTCCTGAAACTCTACTTCCTAGGCTTCTGGGAACACTGTCTGCTTTTGTTTTTCTTCTAGTTCTCTGACCTTTTCTTTGTACTCAGTGTTTTGAAATTTTAAATATGTGGATTGCGGTGAATTTACCAGTTTTGTTTCAAAATTTGAAAAACTGTAAATGTGAAACGAGAGGCCTTGACTCCTCCTTAACTGTGATAAAGGAGGGTGTATTTCAGTCATCCTAGAAGCAAACTCTGAGAAATATTTTGTGTTTATACCATTCTTAACTGTGTACTGAAATAGTCGAGGATGAAGTTTATATCCTTGTGCCTATTTGATAATTATTAATCTAATATGGAATTTTTCGGTAAATAAATCAACCAGTATTATGAAACACTTTAATTTTTAGATACTTTTATACTTACAATATTAAAATTTCACATAAAACTTTATAATGCAAATTTATGGGAAAATGTGAACCAAACAGTTTTAAAATGTGACTTGGTATATTTCAGTGGCATTTCTGCTTTTAACTTAAGCCTGTTTTAGGCATTTATGCCTGTTTTATTCATTTTTATAGCAGTTATTATAGATCTACCTATACCATATGGTATTTAAAATGATGCTTAACATGATAGAAAGGACAGAAAAAGAGACCGTGTGGTAAAATGCATGCGAAAATGGTGCTGAAGACATAGACCTATGAGCAAGTCTTGCTTTTTTACTGCTTACTTTGTCACCTTAGATGCATTGTGTAAATTTTTGAGATTCAATTTATTCATCTGTAGTATGGGAATAAATGATGACGATAATAATAACAATGCAATGATAATGGCCCCCATAGTCTATTGTATTTAAGAGGTCTATTTCTTAAGCAGTTATCTATACATACACAATAAAACATACTTTGAGTAACTCAAATATTTGAAAGAATGATCTGTTCATAACGTTAATAATTACCTCCATATTTGCCTGTTTTGAAAGTTGGCTTTCCTGTGGGTTTTTTCAAAGTGGAAAAAAACACGTATCTTAGCTTTTAGAACAAGGTGTCTCTGGTTTGTCTGGTGATGGTGAGTTTTAGGAGAGGGTGTGATTTAACAGTGAAGGACTATTGAATACTATTGTTGATCTAATACACATCCCTTCTATCTATATATAGCAAGAAATGCATGTCCTGTTTCAGGATGATAATTATAGCAACTGATATGAAGAGTCTCAGGTTAAAATAGGTGGAGCACAGTGTTAGAGGGACTGTCCTTGGACCTAACCATTTCTATTTGGGGAATAAGGGATTTGAGTAGCATTGTTTGTGAATTTCCAGGGAGCAACGTAGCACCTTGGCCTTCAAGCTTAAGGCACATACTACTATTACACCCCTTACTTCGTCAGCAGGTACTCTGTGTTCCTGAAAACAAGTGTGGAGCTTGCAGGCCTTTGTGAATTAAAAAATACGCTTCTTGCTATGATTAGTCATACAATCACATCTACCCCCCAACAAGGACATTTATCATGTCCTTTCTAATCCAGCCCATTCTTTAAAAAGCCTTATCAGAACTGCAGCTTTATCTCTGCCTTCTGAGCACAGTGGAATTGTTCAAATACCTTGGAGAGCCCTACTCTAAGTCATCCTATTATTTTGCTGTTTAGCAAGCAATACCTGTATACATCTCGCTTGGCTCCATTTTTGCTTTGGTATCTTTCAGACTTTCTCCTTCTCCTCCTTCCTCCTTTTCTGTGCTTGTTCATTATTTTGGCTTTGGGGACTGTGATAAAAAAGGCACATTATATTTAAAATGTGCATAAAACAGAGTAGAAAAATATGAGAAAAGAAAATAAAGCCTTTATTTCTGGTATGCTTCACAGAACCTTAATCATTGTTTTTGCTGTGCTTTACACTATTTTATTCAAGCTGGAAATCAAACAACTCAAACCTTGAGACAAATGTGTCAGCAGTGCTGATGTCACAGGCCCCTGGAAGAACCCATGTTATTGACATCACTCTGGTCATTTAGTTGCCATGCAGCTGCACAAAGGCCAATGACAAGAGGGTAGTTTTTAGTAAGGTGGTGCTATGTTTAGTTATACTACACCAGTGATGAGCAGAGAGTGGGGAGTATTGTTTGCTGGGTCTCAGTTACATTCACCACTTTATTGCTTCATCTGGCAAAGTCCTTGGGACATGGAAAACACTCATCAAATAAGTGTTAAATATTCTGTTAAACACAGAATATGGGTTCATATGGGTTAACGGTTAGGTTATTTCCCGCCTAATGTAACTAAAATTTAATTCAACTAAAATTAAGTCATAATAAATTTTTAAAAAGCTGGTTGGTCTTTCGTTCTCTCCCTCCCTCCCTCCCTCTCTCTCTCTCCCCCTTCCTCTTCCTTCCTTCCTTCCTTCCTTCCTTCCTTCCTTCCTTCCTTCCTTCCTTCCTTCCTTCCTTCCTTCCTTCCTTCCTTCCTTTTCTTTCTTTCCTTCTTTCCTTCTTTCTTTCTTTCCTTTCTGATGGAGTATTACTATGATGCCCTGGATGGCTAGCTTTGAACTCCTGGGCTCAAGTGACCCTCCTGCCTCAGTCTCTGAAGTAGCTGGGCCTACAGGTGTGCACCACCACATCTGGCTTGATCTTTTTTTTTCTTTTTCTTTTTTAGAACAAAGCTCCTAATTTTCACTACTGTGAGAGACATTTCAAGTGTATCTAAGAGAAACAACCCTTAAATAAAAGAAGGCAGAGAATATGTATTTTAGTCTAAGAACTGTCAATGTTTTTGTGAATTAAGACAAATCATTTTATTGTCCATGCCTTGTTTTCCTACTATGTAATAGCATTGCTCTTGTTATTTCATATCATTGTTATGAAAATGAAATAAGAATATAACTATGAAAGTTCTTTGAAAAAAATAGTAATCCCTATACAGATACAAGACTTACTATTATAGACTCATACTTCTGGGACATGAAATGGACATGAAAAAAAACATCCCAATTGGTTGTCTGTGCTATACACACAGACACACATTTTAGTGTATGCAGAATGTGATGCTAGACACTTCAGGGTGTGCCAAGATAGGTGGGACATGTTCTATTCTCAGAAGTTTACCGTTGTGTAGAGAAAACAAGTAGAAAAGCAGCCAGAGTTTTTTAAGACGGGTAAAGGTTTAAGTAGGCTGTGGAGGAGAGGGTCAGAGAACAAAGACATACACATATATTTGAGTTTTGAAAAGAGAAAATGGCTTTACATTAATGGATCATCCAAGTGTAGTAGGCCCCCCTTATCTGTGGAGGATATATTCTAAGACCCCCAGTGGATGCCTGAAATCACGAATAATATGGAATCCTGCATATACTATGCTTTTCTCCTATACATACACACCTATGATAAAGTTTAATTTATAAGTAGGCACAGTAAGTGATTAACAATAACTAACAATAAAAATAGAACAAGTATAACGACATGCCACCATCAGTAATCCTGGAGCCTTTATTAAGTGAAACAAGGGTTAGTTAAACACAAACACTGTGATACCATGACAGTCAATTTAATAACAAATGGTCTTGGCAATAATTTTTTGGATATGACACCAAAAGGATAGGCAATAAAAGTAAAAATTAACAAGTGCAGCTAATCAAATTAAAAAACTTCTGCACAGCAAATAATCAACAAAATGAAAAGGCAACCCAAGGAAAAGGAGAAAATATTTGCAAACCGTACATCCAAAATATAGAAGAAACTTAGACAACTCAATAACTAAAACACAAATAATCTGATTAAAAAATGGGTAAAGAAACTGAATAGTCATTTTTCCAAAGAAGACATGCAAATGTACAAGTATATGAAAACATACTGAATATCACTAATCATCAGGGAAATGCAAATCAGAACCACAATGAGTCATCATTTCACACCTGTCAGGAAGGCTATGGTCAAAAAGTCCAAAGATAACTAGTGCTTACTAGGAAGTGGAGATAGGGAACCCTTGTACACTATTGATAAGAATGTAAACTGGCACAGCCATTATGGAAAATAGTAAGGATGTTTCTAAAAAAGTTAAAAATAAAACTACCATACGATCCATCAATCCCACTTCTGAATATATATCCAAGTAATTGAAATCAGTATCTCAAACAGATATTTGGACTCCTGTACCCAGTGCAGCATTATTCAGAATACCAAAGATATGGAATTAACCAATGTGTCTATCAGTGAATGAATGGACAAAGAAAATATGCTATATATCTACAAAAAAAACAGTATTCAGCCTTAAAAAAAAGAAGGAAATCCTGGCATTTGTGACAACATGGATGAACTTGGAGGATCTTATACTAAGTGAAGTAAGCCAGTAACAGGAGACAAATACTGCATGATATCACTTATATATGGAATCTAAAATAGGAGAACTCATAGAAACAGAGAGTAGAATAATGGGTACCGGGGCAGGAGAGTGAGCAAAACGTTGGTCAAAGGGTTCAAACTTTCAATTATAAGATGAATAAGTTCTAGGGATCTAATGTACGGCATGGTCATATGGTTAGCAATAATGTATTGGGTACTTAAATTTTGCTAAGAGAGCAGATCTTAAGTGTTCTCACCACACACACATACACAAATGGTCACTATGTAAGATGATGGATATGTTAATTAGCTTGGTTGTGGTAATCATTTCACAATGTATACCAAACCATCACATTCTACACCTTAAATATATAAAATTTTTATTTGTCAATCATAAGTCAATTAAGCTGGAAAAATTTAAAACATAAAAATAAGAAGCTTGAAATCCAGGTCAGACAGTACAGATGTTAATCCAGCTGTATTACATGTGAATCCCTGCATGTAATGGGTCAATTTGGGGACTATCCTAGTGCTTCCTAAACTGGGGTTCAGGGAATAGGGGGAAGGAATTTTCTTTCCAGATTAAATAAATTTGTTTCTTTAACTATGTAACAAGGTTAAACAGTTTACTTTTCAGAAACATTAACCAGTAAAAGCGAATCTATCAGATAAGGGATTGTACACAATTCAAATGCAAGATTACTTGAGTTCTTTGTTAAGATAATTATATTGTACAACTAAATCAAAGAGTTAGGGAAATGCTACACATTCATTTATCTGTCTATGCCTTTAATGGTTTCACACTATTTTTATTATTACAGCTTTATGGAATGATGTGATATTTGGGAGGGCAAGTCTTCCCTCATAATTTTCCTTTCAAAAATATTTTTATTTCACACATTGTTTCTTTCAGATGACTTTTAGAATCATCTAGTCAAAATGGAAGTATGCCTGGAAGTATATTAAGAATAGATTCCTTTGGGAAGAATTGACATGTATCAAATATTGAATTTCCTCACCCAGGAAAATATGTCTCAATTTATTCAAAACTTTTCTTTTGAATTAATATAAACTTTCATAGTTTTTTATTAAAGTATTAAATATTCCTTAAGTGTTTATTCCTCAGTATTTTGCAATTTTTATTTCTTTGTGAATAGAATTATTTTCCCCCAGTATATTTGAATTGGTTATTCTGGCACAAAAAAAGCTAACCCTCTTTGTATATGTATTTTGATTCAGCTGCTTTTCAGAACTCTTGTTCCAACGATTTTAGGTTGATTTTCTTGCATTCTGTACACAGTGCCATCATGCTGAGTTATTGGAAACTTTAGAGGAAATATTAGACAATCTTCGGGGGAACAAAAAGATGGATTTTACTAAGAAACATTTAGAACAAGAAGTTAATATTTAACCTCTAGATGTGATTTCTGTAGAGTAGTTGTTCTCAGGTTTGGCTTGCATTGGAATCACCTGGGGAGCTTTAGAAAACACTCGTCCTGACCCCCTCCCTCAGATACTCTGACTTAATTCCTGGGCACCAGGATACTAAAAACTCCAATGGTGATTCTAATGTGTTGCCAAGCTTAGGAACGTTTTCTATAGAATCATCTAAAATAACAAATTCACTGTAATAAATAATATATTTCTTTTATTCCTAATTGTTAACCTTGACCTTTGACTTATTTAACTCTTGGTTATAAAGAAAAATCTTTTTTTTTTTTTTTGCACGTACCCATTCTTACCTTCTCAAAATCATCCATGCACTTATTCAATAAGTATTTTCTGAGCAGTGTTATGCTCCAGATATGCTGATGTGACAATGAATAAAAACATATCACCATCTAACATGCAGGGATTTTTATCTTTTTGAGGGTAAAATTTACAGTATTTTTCTTGCATTGGAGGTTGGGTTTTTGAGAGGGGAGACTAGTATGGAACCTAAGCAACTAGAAGAATAGAGTTGCCATTGACTAACATGGAAAAGTTTCCAGAAGCAGCAGCTTTAGGAAGAATAGGAGCTCAGTTTGGATCACGTAAAATTTGAAATATCTATCAAAGTCCCAGAAGAAAGATTAATTAGCAGGTGAATATGAGTCAAAGTTTAGAAGAGAAGTCTGAGCTGAAGAAATAAATTTGTGATACTTAAAGCCGTGAGGCTACAAGAGATCACCAAAGTAGCACATGTAGATATAAAAATAGAGATGTTGAAGGGATGAACCCTGGGGCTAACCAGAGCTAAGAGACAGAATACAAGCCAAGGGAAAAAAATACTTGCAGCTGAAGGGAGTGATCGACTGTATCAAATTCTGCTACTGAATAAGTAAGATGAGGACTAAGAACTAACCATTGGATTTAGCAACCTTTAGGTTTGTTTTCTATTCCAGAATTATCTCACTGTCTAGACTTTCTTTCTATGGTTTTCCATCTTTCTCCCCCTCCATTTTGCTTCTCAGTACATTATGAAGATGATACGAGAAGACAGTGTTCTTACGCTTAGAGGACTGATTGTAAGACTCACATGTAATTTCCCAAATCTAGAAATGATACTTCCTTTTCCTATGTCCTCTCTCTCTGAAAAATGTCTCTCAGCTCATTTTGTTTGTCTTATTTTATGATTAAGGGCCACTGATTTATAAACATCAGTTTTTTAAAAGCTTATACTACCAACTTCTTTAGAATAAAAAGAATGTCACATAGTCTGGGCGAGGTGGCTCACGCTTGTAATCCTACCACTCTGAGAGGCCGAGGTGGATGGATTGCTTGAGCTCAAGAGTTCAAGGCCAGGCTGAGCAAGAGCGAGTCTCCTCCTCTATAAAAAATAGAAAAATTAGCCGGGCATGGTGGCGCACACCTGTAGTCCCAGCTACTCTGGAGGCTGAGGCAGGAGGATCGCTTGAGCCCAGGAGTTTGAGATTGCAGTGTGATGACACCACTGTACTCTAGCTGGGGCAACAGAACAAGACTCTGTTTCAAAAAAAAAAAAAAAAAAAGTCATATAACGCATATAACAGAACTTTAAGTAGAACTTAAAACTTCTTTATTATAATTTCTTAGAGAATTATTAAACACCAGGTGAACAAGTGATTGAGATGGAGGGTGTAATAACCATTGTCAGAGAAGACTTTTGGAGTTGTTTAGAAATTTGCTGCACCTTGTGGTTCTCAATTCCAGTTTCTCCTTTATATCATCCCCATGATATCGCCTCATATGATGTCAAATCATCAGAAAGCAAAGTGCTTAGGCACTTTGAAATGGGACAGCCTCTTACTTCTCTGGATCTTCCTTTTCTCAGCTGAAATATTGCCATTAGGCCTGGAGGTAGATGAGCTCTGATTTCCCTTTCAATTGTAGAATCTACAAGGCTAACGTTTTATGTTCCATAGTCTGAGCATTCCTTATTTAAAATTTCAGATTCTGCTAAAATATATGTGTTTGTGATGCTTGCCATCTCTTAGCCTTCTATATGAATTAGATTCTAAAACAGAAGCTAAGAGATTAATTTCTTAAACAAGATTTACACTGATTTCTTTCACAGTCCTAAGTTATTTCTGAGCATCCTAAATGAAATGTAGTCCCCGTTAAATAATACTGCATTCATTTATTTGCTAAGTATGTATTTATTATCTACTATGTGCCAGGTACAATAATAATATTAAACAAGGCACAAGAGTAATAATATTACTCTTAGTGGAGAAGAGGAAGAGATGACCAAAAGAAGGTAAGGCTTAGCTTCGAGGAGGGGACAAAAGACTATGTCACAGAAAGGATAAAGGCTTGAGCTGAGACTTGAAGGATAAAAAGGACTTTTGGCGGGGGATAACCTAAAAAGGGACAGACATTTCAAGCAGAGAAAAAAAGCACATAGGTCTGAAGGAAAATGGCATAATTAGGGGAAATTATGAACATTTATAGGATGCATTGAGGTGCCTACAGAAAACGTGCAGGAGATTTAGGTAGGAGTTAGAATATGTAGGATATTATTATATGTACCAAACTAAAGACCTCGGGGCTTTATTGTATTTCTTCCTCCATGGCAGTGGCAATGAGAAAAGGCTTTCTCTTTGCGGTGACCTAGGGTGAATGGATTATTCATCAGAATCTAAAGGCTGTGTGTGTAGTCTGAACAGTTTGAACATTCCCTTTGGAACAACTCCCTGTGGACGTTCTAATACACCCACTATCTCCCCGCCCCACCTCCCACCTTCACATATCCTTCCTTCCACAGGGACCATCAAACACTGTGGGATGATCCTGTCCCTCAAGTGTTCTGGGTGCAAGAACCACTGTAGAAGGCAAGAGGAAGCCACAGGAGGATTGTAGGCAGGAAAATATGATCAGATTCAACCATTTCTCCTCTTCCTCTTAGTTTTGCAGATATTTTACCATTAAAATTTAGATGGAGATTTTGTTCCAAATTAATAAGATGTGTTCTCTGTTCACAAATGAACATGGAACTGTGGCAAACAATTTACACCTTAGAATGCATGATTGGAGCAGTTAAAAAACTCTTTGCTGATTGCTAATCAGTGTATTTGCTTTACCTAAAAAGTTCCTTCTTATAGTTTTAAATCGTTTGCAGAAATCTTTTGAAAAGTACCCTTGAAGTCTCATGTTTTCTCCTCCAAATGTGTTGAACTTGGGAGTGACAAAAGGCAGAAAATATGCAAATGTATGTAGCATATTCACAACTTGACTTCAATAGCAATAAAAGGAAATTTTTATTTTACAAGGTAATTTATTAAATCATTTCTTACATAGCAAATTCTTATAACTTTATGTATGCAGTTTCAAACAAAAGACTTTTTAGAAGCCTGTCTACTATGTAGCAAATGTCACAAGTTCTTTAGAACTTGAAACATCAAGAAAGATGAAGGTGGAAATAACAAAAATATATTCTTAGGACTTAGGTTGGGCAGGATTCCTTTCCTCTGGCAGGGAGACTAGGTATCTGGAAAATAACTTTTGTATAGCCAAACGGTTGAATTATCATGTCCTGTCTGCACTCCCACACTCAAAACAATGCTGAAGAAGATCAAATAGTGAAGTCATGCTGTTATTTGGTAAATTAATTATTGATGACAGTCTGGTTTTGAATTCAAAGTGTTGGGAAATTAATAGAGTTTCTCCATTGTAGCTTACAGACCTTCTATAGCCTTCTACTATCTAGTGAGAATCATTTCCTTTGAGCTGTGTTTAAGTATATTATACAGCATACATACTCTGAGAGAGATGTAGCACCTCTTCCCCTGCAAGGAATTGTAGGAAGACTGTGGGAGACAGGTCCCACTTGGTTGTTGAGTTATTGGTATACAGAAGCCATTTCTAAATGAAAGTCAGCTCCATTGCAACAAGCTGAAGAAAGCCAGCACCACCTAGTGGGAGGAAAGTCACCCAGGAATGAAACACCTGTTGGTTTGCTTTCCAATTCTGTATTTTGAACTCTTTTCTAAGACTTGGGTGTGCATTGTAAATATCACTCTCTTTTCATAACAGACTTAACCAGATGCTCTCTGACTGAGCTTCAACGCTGTGTTTTTGAGTGGCTTGCTGTTTAATAATTATAATGATTGCTAATATTTATTGAGCTTTTGTTATAAACAAGCATTATTGTAAGCTCTTTGCTCAGGGCTTCTGAGTGCAGCTGTCTAGGTTGTGCCCTGCACAAGGATGCTTGAGTGAAGCAATGAGGATACTTAATCCATCTTTATCTCCACTCACGCATATGAGTGCCCTGGTGAAGGGTTGTATCCACCTGAAGAGATGATCAAAATTTTCTAAACTGCACAAAGGTGCTGTATGATGCAATCCTAGTCTTTTACATGCATTATCTCATTTAATCCTCACACCATTCCTGCAAAGTAGGTATTATATTATCGTGACCATTTTTCAAAGAAGATGTAAGGCTTAGGGGGTTAAGTAAAATGACCCAACGTCACATAGCCAGTAAGGGAAACAGCTAGAACTTTAACCCAGACAAACGTAACCATGATGCTAGATGCTCCCAGAAGTGTGAAATATATGTGCACAGATGGTTAATAGCATTACTGCCCTCCGCATTCACAGGCTGGAGTGAGAGATGCTGTGCAGTGTCTACCTATGCTGAGTAGTCCTTGTTCAAGTGGCTGAAAGCGGAGGCAAGCTCAGAGCTGTCCCTGTGTCCAGCAAGTTTGATTGTGATGGCTGCTTCACTCAGTGACTCAAGCAACTCAACAAGTAGCCAAACCAAAATCTTACCAAGTGCTGCAGTCGAAAACCTGGGCCTGCCACGCACCTCAGGACTTCACCTGCTACCTTAGCTTAACTTCTGTTTGCTCTCTGAACAGGCAAGGCACATTCTTCTCTCTGAGTTGTTTGCCTTGTTGCCTGTTTCAAATGCCCTTTCTTGACATTCCCCCATTTCCATCTGTAGAAGACCTGCTCCACTGAGACCCAACTTTAACCTTCTTTCTCCATCTCCATGAACTTTTTCTAATCTTGCCAGAACCTGTCTCTTTTCTTCCTTTATTTCCCTATCATATGTAGTTCGTTTGCCTTGTGTAGTAATTATTTATGTACATTTGTTACATCAGGTTTTATTGTAACCTCTTTGAGGACAGGAGGTGTAGGGCTTGGGCTTTGCACAATGTGGGCATTCAATAAACGTGAGTTGAATTAAAGGGCTGGGGACCTAAACAATGGCAAGGGACACCTGCAGCCTCATTATATGCTTTATATTCTTACCTAAGTAAATGTCTAAATAGGAATTTCATAATGAAGGGAAAGACAAGCTGGGAGTCTTAAGCCAAATCCACAATGCATTCTACAGCATAATAGATTTGTTTTTAAAAAATACCTAGCGAATAATTTAATTAGTGTGATTTGCCATAATTAACTCAGCTCCCAGGAGCTGGAGGAGTTATAGATTTGCAAATCCCATGGTACCAGGCAGGTTGCAAACTTGTTCTGAGTTAATTTTTAACTTTCATTTACTACAATTATATATTAAGCCCTCAGGCGAGAGTTAGGCAGAGATTAAGTAAAAGGAAAAAAATAGAAAACCATTTAGGGTATTTCTGAGAACATTTATAGAAAGTTTATTTTGTGTGGAAATGAACTACTAATAAAAAAATTCAGAGAACAAATATATAACTATTATAACCTCTACAGTGAGTATATAGCAATAGAGAAATTTAAAAATAGTTATTCACTGAAAATATAAATTTAAGATCTTTATTCTTAATCATAACTAAGAAGATATTTTTATCTAAGGTTTTCCCAATTAAAATTTGAAATTATCAAGGGAAAGCATATTATTAGTATGAAATCAATGTATTCAAATGTAACGAGTAAAATAAATAACCCACATTTTTATATACTGATAACATTTACTATTAGTACTTGGTTCTTATCTTTGCATATAAAATATCTTGCATATAAATTATATTATTACAGATTTATATTGCCAAAGAAAGACAAAACTGGATATTTCAAACAGGTTGATGAAATAGAAGAAATAAGACTTCATAAAATAGTTTAAAGATTACAATGATTCAGTAGCCTGAATCTCTACAAGAGGAAGGTAGACTGTGTAGCACATGAAATTCTAACAATGCACACAAAGTCTCACTGAGAAAGAAAAGGGTGAGACATTAAATGGAATCACTGTGGTAAATGGCAATCTCTCTCATAAACTCAGATATTAAAAGAGTACATAAAAAAGTTGGCAAAGGTCTCTATAATAAGGATAAGTATAAAGACTTGTGACAGTAGTGTTAGGAAAGCTAAAGTCTTAAATTAACTGAGCCTTCACAAATGAGTGAGTGAATAAATAAGGAAGCACTAACAGTATAAAGAGAACTTTTTAAAGGTCCAGGAAAAAAAAGTAGAAGGAGGAAAGAGGGGTATATATTCACAGCCTAGCCAAATGGCAACATTAAGTTGACAGGTGTTTAGGCCAAGGAGAATTACTACTTAGAGACTAAAATACGTGGAGTTCTGATCACAGAAATATTGCTGGTAATTTTCAAGCAACATAGAGAATGAAAAAGGCATTAGGAGGCTTTAGATGAATAAATGTTTTCATAATTTTTTCCAGCTGATACAGAATATAAGCAGGTAGTTTGTGAGTAGTTATGACAGAAATAGATTACCCACCATGAGTGTGGACAACTTTTATCATTTGAACTTTATTTTGCTATTTATCTTTTTATTCATTCAACATTTTAAGAGTAATTTCTATGTGAAAAGACTATGGTTGGTATTTATTTTCAAAAGGAACGCTAGTAAACAAAGATCATGATTTCTATAATTCCTTTGAAAGAAATTGTCCTAGCAACCCTGGGGATATGATGAAGACACACGAGTTGGATGGAGAATAGTTAATTAGAGGGTTTAAGACTGAATAATCATATTCAAAAAAATCTTAATAATGGGTTGATATCAGCTTGACTCTGTATTGTTCAACATGTTTAGTACTTTTATTAACATTTTTGATCAATTTCTAAAAGCATCCAATTTGGGGATTTTCAAGATCTGGGAAGAAGAGAATTATTGCAGAAAGAATTAAAATTAACTTATAATGTTAAAGAATATATGAGAAAATGACATGAATTAAAGTGAATCTGAATAAAAAAGTGAAACTATGATAAAAGTATGTATCATTTGGATGTGCTCAATTATCTTAAGGCATTTTCATCACACTCTAGTTCCCCTCTGCATCCTCCTCTTTGTACCTTACCAGGGAAAATCAGTTATACTTAATGTGCTTGTGTCTCAGTTTCCTCACAAGTGTCTCCACTATGTTCCCTACGACCATCACAGCTACATGATCCTTTAAAGATACTGCGTAATTCCATTTGGCCTCCCTTTTCCACCTGGCTTACTGGCCTTGTGCTACTGTGGGTGTGCCGGTTCCACTTCTTGCTCAGTTGGACTTTATTATAACCTTATCCACCTCTTCATCCTTTTCCTTTTTCCTGCTGACTCCCCTTCCTTCAGGCGCTGATAGCAACATACTGATTTCCTCACTTCCTTCCTTCTTTTATGGCCTCTTAAGTCAGACTCATACATCCTCCAACTATTAAAAATGCATGCAATAGCATTTTAGGGTCGTATAGGGCCACTGTAGCCAAGGCCTCCTTATCTTGTTATTTGTTATTAGTAATGACTTTTTAAATGGCAGGTTAGCTCTTTTTGGGTTCTAGTCATTCCTGGAGTAGACTTTTTTCCCTGATATCTACATGTATCTGAGATTCTTTAGCTCCAATTCCTTTATGTTGTACTGTTTGTTATGTTTCTTCCCAAATGAATTTGCCAGAACATCTAAAAGAAAAAAGCTCTACATCCCCTCAATGGTACAAGGTGCCAAGATTGCCATTAACACCCGACTCTTTAGCACCATCTTCTGGCAAAAGAACATCATGGTTTATGAAGTCAATTGGCTCTCTATGGAAACTAGGAAGTTTTGGATGTTTTATAATATCTCTATATTACAAGATTACATTGTAATGGAAAAAGGGAAAGTTGCTGGAATGTATACAATCCATGAGACTATTTCTTACTACATTATATATTATGTAGTGTATAATATATTGCAAATAAAGCAGCTCTTGAGATTTAAAGCTATGTTCACTACAGAGTTTAGAAAAAAATTTACCTAGCTTTTCAGTGTACAGGGATTCATATGCAAGATGTTAACAGAACATTTAAAGGAAAGTTTGGAATTTATACGCTAAAAGATGTTAAAAATTGCACTGTTATACCTTTATAAAAACTTATATAGTTGTCGGAATTCAGTGGGCGACCCCTGCCAATTTTTTCCTCTTCAGTCATTACTCCAACTTTTCCTATTTTCCTTCTGTCAGTGTCTAATACTGGCATCTCTCTTTTAATTTATTAGTTCATTGCTCTTTTATTGCCTTCTGAGAGTCTTGCCCAGTGCTCCCAGTAAAATAAGACTTCTTCCCAGTTTGTTTTCCTCTGGGGAAATCTGCTCAGTAAGCAGGCTTTGCCGAATTTGAGGGTGGGAGGAAAAGTCAGCTGGAGCAATCTGGCAGTCTTTGGCTTTATAGTTATTAAAAAAAAAAAGGTCCCTCTGGTCAAATATTTTTGGTCCTGAAGTTACCCAAGGACCTTAGCTCCAATTCATCTTAATGTAGTGAACTCAATCCTTAGAAAGATAGCAAGGGGGATATCTGATGGGTACTGGTAGCTGCTTTAACCCAGAGACCTTTGTTTTACTATGTGTAAGGGTGTTTTATATTCACTCCATTCTGCTGTTTACTTCTGATTTTATTTTTTTAGCTCTTTTTTTTGTTTTACTATTTTATTTTAATTCTCTAGCGTATAACTTGGCTAATGTTTGTTTCTTTACACTTTTAAAACTTGTTATTTCTTCTTTTTAAAAAAATTATTCCGGATGAATTTTTACCTGCTTTGTTGATAAAGTCAGAAATCTAGGAGCCATTCTTTCATTGTACCCTTTCCTTTACCTCTCTTATCCAATCTAGCTGTAAATCTTTCTCATTTTATCTCCAAATTATACAATGAATTAGCCCACTTCCACTGCCAACTATTTAGTTCAGGCTATTATTATTCTTGCCCAGTTTACTACAGTGGTTTTTCAACCATTTCTTTCTTCTATTCTTTCCTTTTTCCAATTTGTTTTTCCCATGTATCAGTTGGAGTCATAATCTTTTAATAGTGTAATCAGATCATACTATTCCATATTTAAACTGTTCCCAATGCATGATCTTTTCAATGCAGTCCCCGTTGCCCTGCCATTCATCCTTTTACCTCACCCATACTTCTGTCGTGGCATTTTCCTTCCTCAGTACTTCTGTCCTTTCTGTTCCCTCTGCCTGGAACACTCTTTAGCCAGTTTTTGTATAACTGGGTCCTTCTCTTCCTTCTTGTCTCAGCATAAATGTCACCTTCTCAGAAAGGCTTTTCCTGCCTTTCCAACTAGATACCCTCCTATCACAGCGCACTCTTCATTCCCTCTTGGAAAAATACCATTTGGTAATTTTCTCTATTAAATCATTTACTTATTTACTGTGTATCTGGCTGCTGGAACAAAGTCCTTGATGACTGAGATCTGCCAATCTAGTTCACAGACAGATTCTCAGGATCCCTCATACCTCAGTTGGTTTCTAACACACAGCATAAGCAATCACTGTACATTGGCTTGATGAATGATTACTTTAGTTCTGTTTATGCAGTTTTTAAAAATGATCATATTCCTCATCTCACATTTCTGAAGTCCCTTCTCTATTTTGGCTATTTTCTCCCTCCCATTTTATCTTGTTTATTTTATTTCACTTAATTTGTCATTTTATGTCTGATGAGATCAGTCAAAAATACATATCAACATTTATGATATCTTTTCATCATTTTTGAATTTTTTTCTTATACCTAAATTTATCTTTCTATTTCTAAATTCCTTTAAGCTACTCATTTTTAAAATGATTGTTATTTTACTTATTAGTATATTCTTATTACCATTTGTGTTAATAATGCTTATTAAGTTTAATCCCATAAAACTGTTTTCATCTCCTTAAACAAATATCCTTGCCTTTTATCACTTCTTTTCTTTCTTGCTTTTCAATGGAGAGCAACAGTATTTGGTCTCTAAAAGTGGAACTAGGTATGCCCTGAAGGGAAGGGATGGGGTAGAAATCTTTATTACTCAATCCTCCCATAAGTTCTTTCTATTTTTCAATAGAGATACCTATGTTTAGCCTCGATATTAAGTGTAATCCAGATCTGAGTGAGAGTGTTAGATATCCCCATTTTCACACATTGATTAACTCAAATATATGGAAGCAGATAGCCACTAAGTTTCAGCCCATTTTAGAATGAGATTTGGAAAACCGCCACATCTGAAACACACAGTTATCTGGTTATGGACACTTTTTGGAAGTGTTCGTAGCATAGATAGAGAAGAAAATAGGAGAAAAAAATCCAAAACATTTTGAACATACCTGATATGGATGAAGGCACAAGAGATGGATAATATCCAAACTGTTGGAATTTGAATATGTTAGTCAATTCTAATAATTAACTTAAATAGAATATATATATTTTTTTCTTTCCAAGGTGGGGAGAGGAAAGAATACTCCCTGATCTGGGGTTATTTTTACCTTTGCTTCTTGATCATGAAAACTGCAGGGAAACTGGCAAAGGTAGTACTCGTCCCTGGGAGGTTTTCAGGAACGAGTGCATCATGCCTTGAGAATTGAGAGGTTTTCTTTTTAGTGTTTTGGCCTCATGCCTCCCTTAGTAATTAGCTCTGGAGCAGAGCTCCAGAGTCACTAACTGGGTGGATTAACTTTGGTGAGATCCATCCCCTCACAAAAGAGCCTTGCACCACTGAGAAGCAGTGTATGAGGTCCTAACTCTTCCAGTCACCTAATTTTGGAGAAATAAGAGTTCTCTTATTGTATAGGCTAAAGATCTTGCAGAATAACTTTTGTGAAATGTGAGACCCAGATTTTGGCTCTAAGTCACCTGGCCTACTAACTTTATTTACAGAAGAACTTTCCGACATCTGTATTCTTCCCGAGGAGGATCGGAACATTTACTCCTTTGGGAACTCTCTCTCACCTGAGAATATGGTGCATTTGATCCCCTTGGTACTCACAGTAAGACATTCCCCAACCCCCTTCTGGTATCACAGATGCCAAGGATGATGTTCCTTTGTAGTTCATTCTACTGTCACCAGCCATAGAATGCCACTCTTGAGCCACCTCCATATGTATTCTCACCCCTCTGCAGAGGGATTGGCTCAGAAAAACCTACACATTTTCTCACCACATGGAAATTGTTAGCTATGCAGTACCTTAGCCAGGATCAGCTAGGTCTGCCTAGCCTTGGTGTCTTTAGCAAACGTGGTACAGCAGAAGCCTGGACCCAAGGCTACAACAAGTGAAAACACATGTCTCTTTTATAATTGCATGATTCTACATCCTAGAACACGTCCCACAATGACCAAAATTCTTGGAATCTGGAGGGAGAGGGAACAAAGACCACGGCCTCACAAACGTCCATTCATCTCGGTTCCAGTGACTAGATCAGCATTGTCTGGTTTGAAAAATAAGGACATTTTCTCCCAATCCTAATGTGATTTCCTGAAGAAAGTGATTTAGTGTGTCCAAATATATATGTCACTTCACAGAGGATGCATCAGATGACTAGTTCCAATTTAATAGTTTCTTTATATTTATATATTGTATACATACATGCACATGTGTATATCTTTTAAATGTCATTAATACATATACCTATATGTTAATATATTTCCTATGTCCTAATTTATAATTTATAATATTCCATAAACTTTGTTGGATAAAGCAGTGGCATGGTTTGAAAGTATTGACTCCAATTTTGAAAGAAGTTCTATTGTGAGTCAAATGCTATCAAACAGCAGTGCATGTTACAAAGAAAACTTTTGTGAAAGGAAGATTCAATCACTGTGGCAAACTTCATTGTTGTCTTATTTTAAGAAGTTGCCACAGCCACCCCAACCTTTAACAAGCACCACCCTGATCAGTCAGCAGCCATCAACATTGAGGCAAGATCCTCCACCAGCAAAAAGATTTCAACTTGCTGAGGGCTCAGATGATCATTAGCATTTTTTAGCAATAAAGCATTTTTAAATTAAGGTATGTATATTGATTTAGACATAATCCTATCGCACATTTAACAGACTACAGTGTAGTGTGCACATAACTTTTATATGTACTGGGAAACAAAAAAAAATTTGTGTGACTCCCTTTATTGCAATATTCGCTTTATTGCAGTGGTCTAGAACCAAACCTGCAATACCTCCAAGGTATGCCTGTATGTACAGATAAAATTTACATACAATTTTAACTGGTGGCTCATTTATGGAGGCCAAAGGTTAAAGACTCCAGGATAATCATCTTGATGTATCTTCAAAGTATCTCTCTAGTCTCCTCTTCTGGCACTTTTCCTTCTCCCAAAGCAGGGAATATTGAACTACTTTCCCAAACTACTGTTTGTACCACAGGATATTTGGAGATAGCGCCTTTGGGAGAAAATTGGGTTTAGATGAGGTCATGAAAGCAGGGCCCTCATGATGGGATTAGTGTTCTTATAAAAAGAGACACCAGAGAGCTTTCTCTGTACCCCCTACCAGAAGCATACACAAAAAGAGGTAAATATGAGCACATAGTGGGATGGTGGCCCCCTACAGGCCAAGAGAAAAGGCCTTAGAATGAAATCTACCTTGCTGGCCTTAATCTTAAATTTCTCAGCCTCCAGAACTATGAGAAATATATTTCTGTTTCTTATGCCACTTAATCCTTAATATTTTTGTTATGACAGCCTAAGCTGACCCTGATTGATCATGTATAATGCAACCTTGCTAAATTTATTGGTTTATAGTGCACGTGTTCTCTTTCTCTTAATATCTCTGTATACAAGATTATGCATCTGTGAATAGAAATAGTTTTATTTCTTTCTGTCTATTCTGGATGGCTTTTTCATTCCTTATCTTGCCTAATTGCCCTGGCTAACACTTCCAATACAATGTTGAATAGAAGTAGCAAGAGTGGAAATCTTTGTCTTGTTACTTATCCTAGGAGGAAAGAATTCAGTCTTTTAAGTATGATGTTAACTGTGGGGTTCTGTAAATGCCTTTTATCAAGTTGAAGAATTTCTTTTCTTTTCCTACTTCGTTTAGTGCTTTTATCATGAAAGGATATTTGTCAAATACTTTTTCTGCATCTGTCGAAATCATCATATAGTTTTTGTCTTTTATTCTATTAAGTGGTATATTAGATTGATATTTGGATGTTAAACCAACCTTATATTCTTGGAATAAATCCCACTTGGTCATAGTGTACAATTCTTTTTTACATGTTGCTGATTTGTGTTTGCTAGGTTTTTTTTTTTTTTTTTTGAGGATTTTTGGATCTATTCATATGGGATATTGGTCTGAAATTTTCTTGTGGTTTCTTTGTCTGGTTGGTATCAGTGCAATCTTTGCCTTATTGACTGAATTGTAAAGTGTTCCTTCCTCTTCTATATTTTGGAATAGCTTCTGAAGGAGTACTCTTTAAATGTTTGGTGAAATTTACTAGTGAAGCATCTGGGCCTGGGCTTTTCCTTGTGGACAGGCTTTTTTCTTGCTAATTCAATCTGTTTACATATTTTAGAGCTATTCAGATTTTTTATTTCTTCTTGAGTCAGTTTAGGTAGTTTTGTTTTTGTAAGCATTTGCCCATTTTATCTGTCTTATCTAATTTGTTAGCATACAGTTGTCTATAGTATTCCTTCTTATTCCTGTTTATTTCTGTAAGGTTGTTAGTGATGGTTCTTTTACTCTTGATTTTATTAATTTAAGTCTTGGCAAAGGTAATTTAGACCTTGACTAAAGGTTTGCAAATTTCTTTTCAGAGAACCAACTTACGGTTTCATTGATTTTCTCTGTTGATATTCTGTTTAGTTCTGCTAAACAGAATCTTTATTATTATTTCCTTTCTTCTGCTTGCTTTTGGTTTAGTTTTCTCTTCCTTTTCTAGTTTTATGCCTCTAATCTTGCTCCACCTTTTCCAGCTCATCATCCTCAACTGTAGCCAAATGCTTAAAATCTAATTGCTCCCATTCTTTACAAAGGAAAATTGAAATTCTACTGCATGGCAAACAAGGTCATTTATGACCTTGACCAGTTTATCTTACCAATCAAATCTACCTTTCCACTCATATCAAATAACCTGGAATTATAGATATATATTTTTTACCTCTATTCTTTTGTATGTGCTTTCTCAATTTATGCTTTTCTCCCACTGATTTTTTAGAAAATGCTTTCTTTAACTCCAGTCACCTACAATTTTTGGTTAGTTACTTCCTCTTCCCTACTACTACCATTGCACTTAGCACAAACTTCTTTTGGAACACGTACCGAATTATTCATTAATACATGCCTTCATTGTTCCGTGAATTCCAGGATGTGAGAGCTCGTCTTAGGATTATATCCCAGTAACTGACACACAGTAGTGGGTGTTCAATATATGTCTGTGGAGGTAAGTAGAGGAAAAGTGGTATGGTCTGGTATCACTTCGACTGGGAAAACGAGAAAATGGACGAGGTACTGCAGCAAGTGAAACAGAAAAAAGCATTGGAAAATGGTCTTTCACTGCATTGGGCTTTGGTTCATAACACCGAGAATACTTATATTTTTGTGCGATGAATCAACTTTTCAGCTGAGAGATCACTCAAATCTTCATTTTACAAAACTGGAAGGGATGTTGAAGAATTCGCCAAAGGTTAAGCAGAGTGCAGGTTCCTACAGAGACTATGTCGGAGAAGTTTTCTGGTAGTCTGGAGTGCTTCCCCCGATCTTTGGGCAAGCCGTCAGCGGTGGCAGGAAGCCGTCAGAGGTGACAGAGGCAGGAGATGAGACAGAAGAAACGTAACACACAACCCTTCCCCTAATTGTCGCTCTTTAAGTCTAGTTCAGACGCTTGTTACTGCTTGCGCATGCGCCATTTTTTCCCTCTGGGATGGGCGGGGAAAAGCCTTTGCTCCTTTGGCGATCCTGAGGAGGGTGGAGCCAAACTGAGTAGAAGGCTCGGTGGTCGATTGGTCAGGTCTGAGCGAGGTTCCCAGAGGGCTGCGCATTGTCGGCTCGTCGGCGCTGTCATGGCGGGTGTGCTGAAGAAGGTAAGACGAATGGAGGTCACTATTGGAATTTAAGTTGTGCTGTAGAATCAGTCAGTTAGCCTTTCTTCCCATGGCTGGTGGCCGTACCGGCGCGGGCTCGGCGGTGCTTTTTGGGTCTCGTTCTGCACTGCCCTTAGCGGTGACCAGGTTAGTGGTTTGGCTTAGAGGGGCAGAAAAAAAGCTCCGGACAAGCGGGACAGAGTAGCTAACTGGCTTTAGACTAGTTTTAGTCAGGGGGTCGAGCTTTTGCTTTTCCTTAGCACGGTGAACGCGTGGAAACCATGATAAACAGCATGAATTGTGTTTTGTTTTTGAACAGACTACTGGCCTTGTGGGATTAGCTGTATGTGAGACTCCACACGAGGTATGTACCTCTTTTCTTTTTTCATTCTTGAGTTCCCAAGGAAGACTAGAATCCTGCGACCTTGACTGTTGCAAGGTTAATGGGATACGGATATTTCAAGCCCCAAATTACAACCCCACGTGAACTCTTGAGACAAGGGCAGTATCTATCCACTTTGTTGATCCGATGTCACTTTTTTTTTTTTTTTTGCCATGACCTTTTTATTAAGACACTTTTGTTGACGTTTTCCTCGGCATTTTCGTGACTTCACTTGTACGGACGTTGTCAGTGCCTCCTTCCAGCCCCAATCTGTATCTCCATTTTCTGCTTCATCCCCTTTCTGCTTAGGGTGTGCCACAGATTCGACACATTTAAGCTTACTAAAGGTATCGCGTTAGCAATTGCCCCCTTTACCTTCTGCTAGGTTTTCCCCATCAGTATTAAGAAATGCGTCCATCAAAAAAAACAAAACAAAACTCCCTTCATCCTTCTCCTCTCTTCAATAATCACACCATTTGTCTATTTCCCCATACAGATAAAACTCAAAAGAGTTATTTGTGCCTACTGTTTCCATTTTTTTCTCTTATTCACCTTTGAAGCACTTCAGTCAAGCCTTGGCTAGAATTCTTTTCAAAGCCACCAATGATCTCCATGATGCTAAATCCAATGGTGAGCTCACATTTCTCATCTTAATTGACCCAACGGCAGCATTTGACACATTTGACGCTCTATCCATCAAGAACTTTCTTAATTGTGCTTCAGGACTCCCCCAGTCTCCTGTTTTTTCCCCCTACTCTTTTGCTTTCTCTTTTTCTGGTTATTCCTCTTAGCTCCACTTTTAAATTTTGAAGTTCTTGGATCTTTTTCTATTTCGATTTCCTCTCTTTTGGTGACTGGATCCAGTGTAATGGTTTTAAATACCACCTATACACTTATAACTCTTAGATTTCCATATCAAACACTGACCTCCCTTTATGAGGGTCTTGTATATTTCATTGCTTAGTGGACATCTCCATTTGTATGTTAGAAAGGCAACCTAAACTTAACATGTTCAAAATGGGAGTCTTGATCTCTCTAAAACCTGCTCTTCCGTCAGGCTTGCTCATCTCAGTGAATGGCAGCTCCATTCTTTTGACTCAGGTCAAAAACCTTGAAATCATCTTTGATTCCTTCTTTCTCACCCCACATTTGGTATTTCAGTAAATACTCTGGTTTCCACCTTAAAAAGATATCCAGATTTTGACTATATCTCACCATCACCTCTGCTACTACCCTCTTCTTGGCTACTATCATCACTGCTGTATATAATTGCATTAACTTACTAACTGCCTCTCCATGCTTGTCACAGCCTCAGTTTGGTCTGTTTTTTAGCCAAGTAATTGGAGTCAGCCTGCAAAAACGTAGGTCAGGTCATGTTACTCCTTTTCTTAAAACCCTCTAATGGAGTTCACTCTGGCTTTCACTCTAAGTAAAATAAAAGTCCTTATAATGACCCTCCAGTTCACTATTCTATTGATTTGTCTCTCTCTACTAGAATGTAGGTTTCCGGAAGGCAGGGATTTGTTGTTTTGCTCACTGCTAAAACTCTGACTAACACATGATATATGCTCAGTAAATAATGTTTGTTGAATAAATGTCTTGTACTTATTATGAGTTCATAATGACTTTAGTCTCATTATTGTCTAGAACTGAACTCAAGGTTTTTGTCCTTCTAAGTGTCTTTCTTCCTCTGTGGACTGTATTTTTCTTGGTGGTATCAGAATCTTTCTACTCCTCTAGCTGCCTTGTTTCTCCTTCAGTCTAACTCACTAATGCCAGGTTAATTTTCCTGAAACACAGATCTAATAATAAGATTTTCCTAAATCTTTTAATTGTCCAGAGAATAAAGTCCAAATGCTTTAAACTTGGAATGCAAAACCACTCACAATTGACTTTTTCTCCAATCTTATGTGTCTCCTAAGCATTTCCTTATGTGTCCTATACAGTAGTCTTCTCTTACTGTTGGGAGATGACGTTCCAAGACCCCCAGTGGATGCTTGAAACTGTAGATAGTACTGAACCCTATCTATACTATGGTTTTTGCTATATATACATACCTGTGATAAAGTAGATTTCATCTGCTGCTTCAAATGGCGTACAATTTAAAACTTATGAATTGTTTATTTCTGGAATTTTTCCTTTAATATTTTTATACTGTGGTTGACCACGTGTAATTGAAACCTTGGGAAGTGAAACCTTCAATAAGGGGAATCTGCTGTATTCCAGCCATGTGCCGTCCAATAAAAATATAATGTGAGCCATAAATGTGAGCCATGTTTGTATGTAACTTTAAACTTTCTAGAAATGTTTTTTAATAAAGAAAAAGATAAATTTTTTTTTCTTTAGAGACAGGGTCTCACTTTGTCTAGGCTGGAGTACAGTGGCCGGATCATAGCTCACTGCAGCCTCAAACTCCTGGGCTCAAGCAATCCTTTGGCCTCAGCCTTTTGAGTAGCTGGGACTATAGGTGTGTGCCACCATGCCTGTCTAATTTTTAAGTTTTTTTTTACGGACAGGGTCTTGGAATGTTGCCCAGGCTATCTCAAACTCCTTGGCTCAAGGGATCTTCCCATCTAGGACTCTCAGAGTGCTGGGATTACAGATGTGACCCACCACGCCTACCGAGTCTATGAGTATATTCAATTAAATTTGATCATACTGATGATCTAATGCATGTATATATATATTTCTACAGAAATTCAAATAAGAAAAATTAGAGAAAAAGAATTTGCAGTGCCTAGGACCTCAATTTGAGAAATACCGATTTAGTAAATTATTTGATTTCTGGAAAAAGTCATTGGCAATTGGCTTTATTTCTACTTGTTATCATAGCTTTGACTTATGTACAACTTTTATTATACTTACAGCGTATAGAAAGAGTTTCCACATTTATACTCAAATTTTTCCTAAGTTGTAAAGAGTGGACAGGGCATAGACATGAAGAAGTTGCAGCAAAAAAGAGTTAAATGTTTAATGTTTTTTTAAAAAGCAGGTATAAGATTTTTGTTTTTGAGTTTTTCTGTTTTATTTTGTTTTTTGTCTATGAGACTTTTTAAAGTGTTCCATTAAATCTTTGGTAACATTTTAACCTATGGAAATTTGTATGGTTTCTTTTCAGAGGCTAAGAATATTGTATACAAAGATTCTTGATGTTCTTGAGCAAATCCCTAAAAATGCAGCGTATAGAAAGTATACAGAACAGATTACAAATGAGAAGCTGGCTATGGTTAAAGCGGTAAGTAGCTAAAACCATTTTGTTTTCTTGGGTTTATGATATCCAGTGTAGCATTTAACCAAAAAAATTCAGTTTCTTAACTTTTTGTATTTTTTTTATATACTTTTCTTTCTTCTATTCACCTTCCTTTGGTGCTTTCATCCTTTCTTCCTTTTATTCAGCAAACTCCTGTTTGAGTGCTTTCTATATGCAAGGCACTATTAAATACCCAGTGCAAGAATAAGATCAAGTCCCTGCCCTCAGGTAACATTGCAGCTCTTCCTTTTACCTCTCTTTCCTATTTAGTCCTTTATTGATCTTTTGCTTCTTACCTCTGGATACATCAATCTTAATCTCTTCAATCTCTTCTTTAATCTTAGGGTAGAGAACAATGAAAGCAAAACAAAAAAAAAGGGTGTTGTTTTTAAAGGAAACTGTCTAAAAGACGAGACCTTTATTAACTAGCAGTTAATAAAAGACTAGACTGCTGATTCTTTCTTACCAAACTATATTACACTGTTAAATTTTCACACTAGCAGTTATTTCATGGACTTCATGTAATTATCCAAAATAGTGTTCATAAACTCTGAAAGTAATTTACGTACATGCATAAGTGATCTGAATATATATTTGTTGTTAGATTCTCAAAATGTAGTTCAAAGAGAATTCATACTTTTCCCTTAAGGATATAGCAAAATAATCCAATTAGATTTGGAACTTTTCTTCTTAGCTCACAAATTCTGGAATTAATTTCTAGATTAAAGACTCTGGGGGGGGGCTGTTAACATTTCTTTAGTTTTCATGTTTTCCTTAAGGGAGATGAGTTTATGTATTTTTTTCCCATTAGAATAAAAAATTTCTTTTTCTTTTCATGGGGTGACACTTTTCAACTCTTCCTTAATTCCTTTTCTGCTGTCTTTGTCAATAATCTCGTTCCCCTTTAATCTCCATGCTTTCTTTAGCATCTCTCATTTTATTATCATCTTTCATATAGCCTGAAAATACATTAATAGCTTGTCCCCATGATAAAAGAAAAAACTGTATCCTTATATTTTCCTTTCTTCGTTCTATTTTCCTTTTTTCTCTCATAGCCAATGTAACCAAAGAATAGTTCTCTAACTTACTTCTTTACTTATTAGTTCTAAAATCTTTCTCTGCTATTTCAGTTGCCTTATAACTAATTGATCTGTTTGTAATGCCATCATACTTCATTATATGCCCCACACTGCAAATAATAGAGTGAGTTTTTCAATATGTAAATCTTATCATGGTACAGTTATCCTTCATCCATGGGCTATTAGTTCCAGGACTCCTGTGGGTGCCAAAATCTAGAGATGCTGAAGTCCCTTATATAAAATGGCATAGTATTTGCATATAACCTATGCATGTCCTCCTGTATGCTTTAAATCATCTCTAGATTACTTATGATACCTACTAAAATGTAAATGCTACATAATTTGTTATACTGTATTTTTTTGTATTTTGTAAATTGTTGTATTGTTATTTTTCATTGTTTTTTTTCTCTAATATTTTCCATCCATGTTTGGTTGAATCCATGGATGCGGAATCTGTAGCTATGGAGCGCTGACTGTACTTTCCTGCTTAAAATCTTACTGTAGAGTGTTTTTCAAAGGCTGAATTTAAGGATTTATGCCGAGCTAGTTGTATGAAACTCACTTAGCTATTTTTATCTGTATGGTTTTGATGTACAGCCATGTCTTGTAACCACCAGCTTAGGAGGATAGTCTTTAGCATGGTATGGAAAGCTTTCCAAGGTCTGGCTCTAAGTTATCTTCTTAATCCTCTCCTGTCATTTTCTATTAGGTTATTAAATATGAAATGTCCGATTTTGAAACAAAAGTTTAGCTTATTATATCTCAAACAAGAAACAGTATAATTAATCAAAGTATGCACCTAAACTATCAACACAGTTTTGCCATCTTAATGGCAGCTTGTTTATGCCAGCAGCAAAGAAGCCTGGAGAGCAAGTGGCGGTGAAATCACAAAAGGCATTTGCCATAGCTTGTTGAGAACTGAATATTTTTCTTTGCAAGAAGTGGTCCAAAGCCTGGAAGAAGTGGTAGTCAGTTGGTGCAAGGTCTGGTGGATGACAAAAGAGTTTCCAAGTCCAGCTTCTATCGTTTGAACAGTGTTGTTTGTGCAACATGTGGTTGAGCATTGTCTTGCAAGAAGATTGACTTGTTTCGGTTGACCAATTTCAGCTGCTTAATCATAAGCATCTTCATAATTTCTTCCAGTTGGTTGCAGTAGACATCTGCTGTAATCGATTGACCAGGTTTCATGAATCAGTAGTGGATAATACCAGCGGTGGACCACCTAACAGACACCATTAGCTTTTTTTGATGAATATTCGGTTTTGGACTGTTTCAGCACTTCATCTTTATCCAACCATTGTTCCAAATGCTTGTAATTGTCAAAAAGAATCTATTTTTCATCATACATAGCAATACAGTATAGAAATGGTTTGCCTTTATGTCGTGATAGCAAAGAAAGACAAGCTTTGAGATGACTTCTCTTCTGATACTCGTTTACTTCACATGGGACCCATCTATCCAGCTTCTTTACCTTGCTGATTTGTTTCAAATGGTCCAATATTGTTGGAATAGTAATGTCAAACCTTGCTGCTAATTCACGTGTAGGTTGAGATGGATTCGCTTCCACTACAGCTTTTTGCTCATCATTATCTATCTTGGTCTCAGGTCACCCACATGGCTCATTTTTAAGATTAAAAGCACCAGAATGGAACTTCTCAAACCTTGCCCTGCTGTGCATTCATTAGCTACATCCTTCCCAAATACTTCGCTGATATTTCAAGCTGTCTGTGCTGTACTGGTTTCATGATGGAACTCATATTTGAAAATAACATGAATTTTTGACTTATCTATGGTTTCACGAAAATTGCTCTAAAAAATTTGAAAGATAATCACAAACCAAACCATGTGTTTGAAAGAATGAGGATGTACCTTCACATTGAAAATAAGAAGTGTCAAAGTGAAATGTCAGAGATGTCAGTTGTCAAACTTAGTACTTAAGGAAATCAGACAGGACATTTCATACTTAATATCCTAAATTATTTTATTTTATTTTATTTTTTTTGTACCCTATACTTTAGTGATACCAAACTGCTGGCATTTCTATGGATTCTATGCAGTTTTAGTTTTGTGTTCATTTGTATTTCCTCTCTTCGTGGAATGTCCTTGCGTTGTCTGTCTGGCAGTTCTTACTCTATTCTCAAGAGTCATCACTTCTTCTGTGAAGCCTTTTGTTACCTTCCTGAGTAGAATTTGACATCTTCTTCGCTTCTCTTCCATTGTACCTGTCACAGTGTATTTTATTTATGTTTCCTCTACTAGCCATAAGCTACTCGTAAATGATAGTGGAGTCATCTTTGTATCCTAAAAATCTAGCATAGTACCTGGCACATAAAGTCCCACAGAAATGTGTGTCTATTCAAAAGGCTAAATACAGATAGTTTTTAACAACCCCAAGCACTTTATAACAGCTGTATCACTGATTCCTGTTTTTTGGTAAAATTATGACATTTTTAACCCTGTATGGAGTCACACACGAAATCTTTGGTGAATATTGCTATGATTATAATGTATCTCTTTACTAAGTCTAAACTGGAAATAAAGCAATTTTTTTTGGATTATTACTAGGGAGATAGTAATAACATATTGGTGAAAAGCATTGTTTTGTGGCCCGTCCAAGATTTTCATTTCAGCTCTGATACTTGCTTGATGAGTGACTTGCATATTTTCCATTTTCTCTGTCTCAATTTCTTTATCTGTAGCTTGGGTATAATAACACCTACCTTGAACACTTTCTGTTAGGACTGAATGAGGTAATATACATAAAAAGCTTAACATAGTCCCTGGCATGTAGTGAATACTCAGTACATGGTACCTTATAAAGGCTAATGATGGTATTATGCCATTGGTAAATAAAAATCACATTATTGATTCACTATCGGTAAGACAAATTTTGAATTGTTTTTGTAACAGAGGCTTTTCCTGAGTATTGTTGAACATTCCTTTCCTTTATCTTTACCCTCCTGAATCTCTTTTGACAATGACCAGCTTCCCTGTTTTGCTTTTGATTTTTAATCTCATAGCTGAGTTAATTCTGTATTAAATAATCTTTCTTAATCTTCCTCATTTATTTTTTTCCCTCTTTTCCCTTTTTCAACTGATTTATTTATTTACTTATTTAACCAAGAAACATTTACTGAATGAATTTTACATGCCATGTATGGTTCTAGGCATGGAAGCTTGTGCCTAGCTGACAATGAACAAAACAGATAAAAATCCTTGCCCTCTTGGAGATTACATGTTAGTGAGGGAGGCAAAAAAAAAAATGAAAAAGTAAGTAAATAAAGAAGTACATAGTATGTTAGAAGATAATACAGTGAAGGAAAATAAAACAAGGAATAATGATGTGTTCCACAGTGGGGATGGGGAATATTAAAATATGTATTAGTTTCCTGTGGCTGCTGTAACAAATTTCCACAAACTTAGTGGCTTAAAACAGTAGAAATTTATTCTCTTAGTAGGCTAAAAGTTGGAAATCGGTATCAGGGACCCAAAAGTTGTCGTCAGTGCCATGCTCCCCCTGGAGGCTATGGGATAGAATCCATTCCTTGACTCTTTCAGCTTCTGGTGGCTTTTAGCATTCCTTGGCTTGTGGTCTCATCACTCCAATTTCTGCCTCTATGCCTCTGTGCTCACATTACCTTTTCCTTTTCTGTGCGTAATTTCCCTCTGCCTCTCTCTTATAAGGACACTTAAAATTGCATTTAGGTCTCACATGGCTAATCCAGGAAAATCTCCCCATGTGAAGATCCTTTACTAATACATCTGCAAAGTCTTTGCCATATGAGGTAACATTCACAGGTTCCAAGAATTAATATATGTATGTCTTGGGTATTATTCAGCTTACTATAACATAAATCATCAGTAGCCCTCATAAGGTGATATTTGAGCAAAGATTTAGAAGGGAGTGAAGAAATAAGCCATGCAGATATCGTGGGCCATCCAGCAGAAGCTCTGAGGCAGGAGCATGACAATTCTTGTGAAAACTACAATAAAATTTTGTGTTTTTTTCCTCCCTCTTTTCATTCCATTTATAGGCCAAAAAACCCCGAAACACCCTGATAATGACAAAACCTTGTAGTATAGTTTCTGGCTCTCAAAAAGCTCAGTCTACAAGAAAATAAAGACGTCATTGAATGTTCTAGGTACTATATTTATTAGCATTTTGTTTAATAAAATGTTTTATTAAAGAATAATATACGTTAAAAATGTGTAGGGAAAAAAGGACATTTTTAGAACACCAAAACCCTTGTTTGTTCCCTTCCAATTTACTTTCCTCGTAAAAGTAACTACTAGCCTGACTTCTAACACTGTAAATTCATTTTGCCTGTTTTTGAACTTTATACAAATGGAATCATTAGTATGTACTCTTTTGTGTCTGGCTTCTTTTGCTTAATATTATGTTTGAGAGAATCATTTATTGCATATAGTAATAATTCATTTATTCTCATTGCTCTATAGCATTCTGTTATATCTAAATAACCATAATTTTTTGATCTACTCTATTATAGGTGGTCATTTGGGTTGTTTCTAGTTTGGGGCTATAATTTGTGCTGCTGTGAACATTCTTGAACACATCCTTTGTTTAACGTATTGTGCATTTCTGTTTGATATATATGTAGGAGTGGAATTTCTGGGTCATAGGATAGCATTTATTTTTAATGCTAATACTCTTGGAGGAAATAAAAAATACTAAGAAAAATGAAATGATATTATAAAATCTGTGCTTTAGAAAGACTGAATTAGACGTCTTTGATAAATATGTCAATAAACATTTAACACTTGTAATATTAAGACAGAAAAGCAATAAAATATCAGATGAAATGAATTTCTACCAAATATTTAGTAAAAACTTCGTAAGGATATGATAAAAGAAAAATTGTTATCAGCACTTTTTTACATATGGATTTTTAAATATAGGATATTGAAACATTCAGATATTGTACATTTAAAATTTTTTTTTCCATTTTTTTCCTGAAATGATAGGAACCAGATGTTAAAAAATTAGAAGACCAACTTCAGGGTGGCCAAATAGAAGAGGTGATTCTTCAGGTAAAGAAAAAATTGAATATTTAGGTGTTTGGTTTCAAATTTTCATTTTATATAGAGGCATAAAACTAATATTTCAGAAAGAAAGGAAAACTAAATTTCTTTATTTATATCAACTCATCAAATATAAGACTAGTTACATATAGAAAATGTGGTACTTCCAATGTGTATGTCAATTACATATCATTGATTATAGATTGAATTTGTGAGCCTCTATTAGAAGTGTGAAGTTTCATGCTCTCTGAATTTAGTCAGCATGCTCTGCTTCACCTGACCTTTGTTTAAATTAGTAACACCTTTACTAGTCTTTTTAGATATAATAGCTTAAGAGTGTGGCATATTTTTATAAGGGAAAATACACACTTAAAAGAGTGTGGCATATTTTAATAGGCAAAAATACAGATGTTTTGAATCATAAAATTAAAATGTACTTTTATTTTTATTTTTTGTTTTTGGAGCTTTTACCAAATTAAAAAACAATTGCAGAGTGTATTTGAGAACTTGATTTTACATTGTTTCCCAAATACTTACCCTGACAAATAACATATTTTCTTTCTTTTTTTTTCTTGCCTTTAGAAGCTCTCTATTTCTGCCTACAAATAACATGTTGAATAGTAAAATATAAGCATGGTTATGAAGAGACATTGGATTGGAAACATTAACATTATCATCATTAATTACATTTAGAATACTTAAATCTTAAATTATTCTGTTTGAAAATCTTTTTCCTTTTTCTCTCACTATAGCCACTACTTATACAAGGAAAAAAAACCTCTACAGTTTAATTTTGTTTAATTTGAATTTGAATATTTTCCTTTTGGTCATAGATAGCGTATAGAAATAAATAGGCTACAGATGTAAATAAGCAAGAAATATACTGTTTTGAGTATTCTGTAGTTGGCTTTTTAAATCATCTACAGTATTTTTGCATTGGAAACAGTATATAGCTCATCTTCATAATAGTGGCTTAAAGTAGTAATCATTGGATTTTTTTCTATACTTTAGATTTAGATGAGTTACAATATTGCACTGGATTTATACTAACCCAAGATACATGCTAAAATTAGCTATATTGAATAAATCCTTTTCATCAAAATAATTTCTTACTCCCTGTTTTATGTAAATTAAGAGCTGAGTATGTAGCAAAATGACCTTTTTTTAGTGAAACATAGCTGATAGCCTAGAAAATAATAACTGAATCAAATGCTTAATAGCATTTTTTTATAGAAATTGGTTTTTATAAAAGTGTCTTAACATCATTATAGACAAATTTAAGATACAGAGAAAAGCCTTTTGCTATTATGAATAATGCTTTGATTAATATGTTGGTTCAAATAGTTTTTTCATTTTTCTGTTATTTGATTAGAATCAGTACCTTGAAGTGAAATTACTAGTCAAACATTTCTTACATAATATGAGTTAAATTCTTGGTCCATATTACTAAACTATTTTCTAAAAAGATTAATTTCTAGTGCAACAGCAGTGTTCCAAAATACCAGCTTCAACACATCTATGCTAGTTTAAATCAATCAGGGAAAATGGTGCCTGTTTTTTAAGTAGTACCTTTTCCCCCCAGTTGCTAGCAAGATTAAATTTTTGAAATATGTTCCTATATTTTATAAATTATAACAATAATATTTTTACTCTGTTATTTGGCTTTAATGTTATTTATATATTTTTGCTTTTTTTTTAAATTATAAAAGGTATTAACCTTAAACTTTTAACCACATTGTCTGCACATACTTTTTTTAGTCTGTTTTTGCCCCTGGACTTCAATTGAATTTTTTCTCCTGTATGTAGAAGTTTTTAAATTTTGGTTAAATTTTGTTGCTTCCCCGCCCCCCAATATTATAGGTTTAGAATGTCTTCACCTTATATGAGTGTGATAAATATTCAATTCTGTTTTATTTTTTATATTTTTTGTATCTTTTTTTAAATGTGACCATTTTTTAAGTTTTCTTGTCTTTTGTTGAAGGACAGATTAAAGGAAATATTAAGTAGTATTGGAGATATTAGGAAGGTATAAACTAACAGACATGATATACCAACTGAAAAGAATTGATAGATGGCTCTGGAAAAAGAGGAATATAGCATTCAGATGGCTTTCTATGAAGTAATACTTTTTCAGTTATTCAAAGGCCTGTTTTCCTGGCCTTTTTATTCATTTGTAAGGTTGTCATGGTACTAACTTACTGCAAATCTCTTACCTTTTGTTTCTCTTTTCTATGCCACGAGATTTCACTTTGATCGTGACTTTAGTTGATATTAATTTACCATGGAATTATAGTTTTAAGGTATATTTGGTACTTTTAAGTCAGCTGTGTAGTTCTCCACATTTTCATGAGTTGTATTAAGGTTAAGTTAATTTTAATAATGTTTTATTTAACACAGTATAGCTAAAGTATTTAAACATATAGTCATTATAAAAATATTGAAATAATTTACATTCTTTTTTTATACTAAATCTTGAAAATCTGGGACATATTTTACCCTTTGCAGCACATCTTAATTTGGACTAACTATGTTTCAAGTGCAAAGTAGCCACATGTGGGTAGTGGCTACCATATTAGATAACCCCATTTCTAGATGGATGGCATGAGAGGAATCAGGAAAGGATAGTGTGTCGGAAGAGGAGGAAATGGGCATCATGGGCCAGCACAGCTGGGTCCAGTGCCTGAGGGATAGGCACCTTCCTCATGCTCTACAGTGCCTTAGGGAGATAGATGGATGTTCAAGAGACCCAGGACAAAAGGCAGGCAGGGACACAGCTGTCCTTAGGGAATATTTCATCAGTATTTAAATTATTTTCCCATGTCAGCATTAGCAATACTTCTACCCCCTGATTTCTATTCATCTATTCTTTAACTCATTGTTTGTATAGTTGCTGCTAAACATAGATTGGCTTTTTGGACCACTGGCATAAGTCGGGCATTGCCTTTTAACTGCAGAAAAATATTAATAATAGCCTCTGTAATATGAAAGTAATAGCTCTAACAGTTAGATTTCAGTTACTAGCTTTGATAAATATCTGTTAAACAATAAAATAAAGTGATCTTTTTAAAAATTTTTATTAACAGGCTGAAAGTGAACTAAGTCTGGCAAGAAAAATGATGCAGTGGAAACCATGGGAGCCATTAGTGGAAGAGCCTCCCGCCAATCAGTGGAAATGGCCAATATAATCATCACTAAATGACTTTAGCGGGTCGATGGGATATTGATACAATTAAATGTTGTGTTATATTTAAAATGTGTCTAAATTATTGAGATTATCAAGAAACTGATACAGAACATATTTAAGAGACTTGTTAAAAATAGTGATTATGGGTAATAAGGTCTCATGAATCAGTTTTTGATTTGTGAAGTCACACAGATTATTTCAAAGATGATATTTTTTTGAACAGAGAAGTTGTGGGAAGACTTGAAAATTACTTAGAAAAATTCCTATAGATCTTCAGTGCAGATCTATAGATTGCACTGTCATTTAATTTCTTTTACTATCCTGAAAAAGAGAAAAGGCACTTAATTATTATTGTCCAAACAAGTTTATAGGTCACTGTTTGAAGTAAAGTAGTAAGAGTGAGTATTTTCAAATGTGATAAAATAGCAAAAGTAGCTGGTGCTAATATTTGAAATTATGGTTAACCTCCTTGGCTGTGATCTTATGTATATAAAGTAAAATTTAAATATATAATTATATACTGATTACTGAATCCATAATAAATATCATTTTAATTTAGGCTTTATTTGAATTACTTATTCCATTTACTTGGTTTTATATAGTCTTAATTTTATCAGTTGTTACCCTATTTTTGAAAATTATCAAATTTATCGTACAGTTGAAGAAATTGGTACTGGAAAGAAAGATTTCTTATTGTACAGAGGTAGTTGGAAAAGCTTTTCCTTTTGTCTCATTTAAGGAAGTTAGCTTTCTAGCCTTTAGTATTTAATTTTCTTGATCAACCCAACTATATCAGGGTAGAGGTAGAATTTCTGTGAAAGAAGAGACATTAAGAGTTCCTGAAGTTTATCTGGCACATGTCTAGGCTTATATTCAAAACGTCTTAGTTATATAAGTTCAAAGTGGAATCACTGAGTAGTTTTAACAAAGCTTCTGAGCATAGGTGGGTATCAAAACAAGCAAATACTACTCAAGGAAAAAACTTGACTGAGCTTAAAGTTAAACAAAGTTACTGTTCATGTGTTCTCACATTTTCTTACTAGCACCCCAACATTTCTAAATACCCAGTTAAATTTAAGTTTGTATCACTTTCCTTCATAGATAGTACTTTTGTGGGTATGCATGCATGCACTGGTGCCTATGCATATATGTGTATATTTTGTTATCTTTTGTGGCAATCCAAAATCTTAAAGAATGAGAGAGAAAACTGCATTTTTCCTTTTTTCCAGTATATTTCTCCCCTTAGAGAGCTGTGACATTAATGCCAAATAAATATTCAGTAAGGTGGATTGAGTTACTTAGTAGAGGTTAGAGTGCAAAAAAGCTCTTTCTGGTGGGGAAGTGGGAAAAGTGCTGGAAAGTCAGAAGTTCAGGGATTCTCGTTCCCATGGTTCTAGTGTCATCACAACTCAGTAACTAAATTGAGGCAAGTTGTCAAGCTCTCAGAATTACCTATTTCCAACTATGTAAAAGAAGTAGAATTTATGATTTATAACAAAACTTTTAGCTCTAAACATATACTTAAATATATAATACACTATTGAGGCCCAGATATCTGATCCTAAAATATGTTTGCATGGGTGCTTTCAAGCTAATTTCCTAACCAACTATTTATTTATGTCCTTTGGACGCATAAAAACAGATGACTTGGTGTGCCTTTGTTATACTTTCAGTCCCAATTCTCCCATGATCCTTGGGCATTTTTTATATTTCACCAACAGTGTTCCTGAAGCCTTGGGATTAAAAGGGGATCTTACTGGTGTTTGCATTAGAAATGCAAGTTGTAGAGTAGTTGTCTTGTATAAATAATATAATAATAATGGTTAATGTTTGTTGAGACTTAATGTGAATACTAGGCACTGTTGTAAATACTTGACTAATTTCACTCATTAAATCTGCACTGCAACCCTAAGAGTGAGATACTGCAAGTTATCTTCATTTTTCAGATAAGGAAACCAGATCCAGTGTGAAAATTTTCCCCTGCAGTTGTGCAACATGATACTCTGGAGGAACTAAAGCAAAGGGATGGTTTAATAACATTCAAGGTCACATAACTAGTAAGATGTGGAGCTACATTTTGGACATAGGCAGTCTGGCTCTAGAGCTCATGCTCCTACTATATTATTCTTTATGAATATACCTGGGAAGCTATCACTCCTGCCTGAACTGTATGGGCTGTACCAAATGAACCTAGATCCTACTTTCTTGACTTTTTCTGTTGAAATACCTGTAAAGAACAGATATGAGGAGAAGTAGTAAACTAAATTTCAATTTGCAAAGATCTTCATATTGCCCACAGGCAGATACTGTTAATGGGGTAGGTGTCTAAAAAGTATTGCAATTTGGTCCATCGTAGTTTCTGCCATTCCAACTGTCTACATAGTCTTATACCTGATTGGTTTTTACTCCTTTCATCTTTTTCCAGTTTCCTATAAATTTCCAGATTGAGCATCCTGATCACTTTGGAAATGATTTGCTATTAAAAGATGTTCAGTGTTTTGAGTGCCTTCTAGACCAATTTGAGTAGTTTTCAGAATGGCCCATTTCATTTCTCCCCACAGATTTCATTCAAGTTAATCACCATACTCCGGATACTTCAAAACAAAGGGAAGCTAATCAATGCTAACAAAGAAGAAAATGGCAGCAAAGTTGATGTCCCCTTTCTCCCACGCCTACACTTAGTGCAGAAGATTCCAATATCTGGACATTCTTTCCTTTGGGATGAAAATGCGTATACTGAGGATAATCATATAATTTATCATTCAACCTGGAATGATTCTGAGGATAAGAGAAAGTATTATTATAATAACTTCATAAGGATAATGTATGTCCTGGGCAAACGGGACATATGGCACCCTATTGCAGTAAGGCTCAGGTCTCAGGGTTGCCAGGAGGAACAAAGTAGTCTGTCATCTGAGTAGAATGAAAGTGATACCAACAGTAACGGTCATCATGTGCAGTTGGGCCTCAGGTTTCATTGCATCCCTTCACTCTGCAACATTCTCCACTCGCCCTGCCTTTCGCTCAGAACTAGATGGAAGAAAGGGAGTTTAGCTTTCATTGTATATTTTTCTAATCCTAAAGTGCTGTCAGAGGAGTGAAGCTAATTAAGCCAACAACAGTAATTATGAATATATCTCTTTTCAAAGGGAGAAAATCAACTATGTATACATAGGAAAATTCCCACATATAGGCTAATATCAGCTTTTTCTTTCTCCTCCCAGCTGCCATGGTTATATAAACAAGTTAACACCTGCACAAGTGTGTTCAGGAGTATTGAGTTAAATACCAAATTGCTGAACATGTCATGAGTATTTTGCATTTGCTGAGTGCTGTCTTTCCATTACAATTCAGTATTCAATGAGATTGTAGCCTATGCTACAATAATAGTTTAGTAATGCTAATTTTTTGAGAAAAAAGTAAATGAGAAGATGTGCCACAGATAAGTTGAGCTTGCCATGCATTGCTAATTTCAAAGTGATGTTTAGGTTTATATTAGCAGCTAATTTTTTAGGGTATGCCTAAATGTAATTTATGATATTAATAGATTAGTTCCTATATGTGACTGGAAATAAAAAGCATTGCAAAGATTTTTTGGTATTTCTCATGATCTTTAAACATTTGTTTTTAAGTTAACCTTTTAGCTTTTCTAAAGATAAATATTACTATTTTATTATAGAATATTGTCATTTTATTCTCTTTTTCTATAGCTAACGGGTGCATTCTTCTTTTTCAGGGTAAAACAGGTTCATAATACCTTATTTAAATTTCAAATTTAAAAAATCTCTGAAAATAAAATTTTTTCGTAATTCATCTGGCAGCAAACCTGACCTGAATTGATGTAAGTCTCTTCATGGTCTTTATCCCACTTTAATGTGAATATGAATATATTTTGCTATAGAAATATTACCGTTTTTGATTCTGGACTGCTTCCCAGACCCACTGAATGTGTTACATAAAGTGTACGCCCATGTTACCTTTCAAAAATCTGTATAATTCTGAATATCAAACATATCTATCCCAAAAGGTTTCAGAAAAGGGACTATGGACCTATATTTCCAGTCTCTTGACAAGCTCACAAAGAGGCATTATGATCCGAATGTAATCCACATGGATAATTTCCAAAGCATAATTTTCACGTCCTTAGTTTTCTAAATTATTCTAATATTTTAAAAGATTCATTATTCATTTTAGCCTGGAATAACAATGGGAAATACTTTGAAACGCTTGATTTTATAAAGCCACTAGGTGGCATCTTTGTAAATATAAAAGCACAAAAAAGAATGCTTATTATATAAATGCTGAGACAAAGAGAAATGTTTCATGAGAAATAAAGATAAGTCATTTTGGGCAATAAATCCTGAGAAAATGCATAGATTTATTATGAAAATGGAAAATGATATTGTAAAATTACTCTTCTACTTTTATAATTGAGAGTCTAAGCTTTCCAGGCCTTATAGGCTACCCAAGAAACCTAAGTGTTAAGTTAGGCTCCTATTTTAAGATTGAGTGGTATAAATTCATCTTCACAGAAAACTATAAATAAAATATGAATATGTGGTAGATATCAAGTCACATTTACTGCTGTGAGGTATTTGAAGATCTCTACCACCTGTCTTTCTTCCCTCCATCTCCTCCCACTATTCCTAAACCTAGTGTTTTCATACTGTTTCTAACATGGAGGACAATGTATCATAAATTTTGAAGAGGAGACCCAGAAAAGTGTTTAAAACCAATGGAATTCTTATTAGTAACAGAATTTAAGATACATTGTGATTTTGGAGATGGTAGTGGGTGTTTGGAAAAACTTGTCTGCACAGCTTGCTACCTGGTCTACCCATGAAAGACTGACCTTTGTGGTTACCTGTATGCCCTCTCTTCCCTGTTCTTCATGAATGTGTGGAAGTGATTAAAATGCATTTGCTTTTACTTAAAGTCATTACTAAAACTAAGCCAAATCTATCTGAGCATATAATACACATTTCATATTATCTTAGTAAAAATATCTATTTTAAAATGAAGACTGAAAAAATGACATTGGACATTAGGAAGTTAATGGGGAGATGAGTGCAATTTCAGCAGAATGACATAAATGAAGACACTGAACATTATGAATGAGGGAATGAACTTGCCCTATGTATAACAAAAATTTTAATTTTGTCAAACTGACACCCTTTTTAAATATCAAACGGTGTTAAACATAGTAGCATAAAATAGTGGTTTAAAATCTAGGCTCTGGAGTCAGATTGTTTGGGTTTAATCCTGATCTCCTCACTAAACCACTCACTGTGTGTCTTAATTTCCTCATTAGTGAAATGGGGCTAATAGTAGTTTCTCCTTAATAAAATCATTGTAAGGACTAAATTAGAAATATGTGCAAGGTGTTAAGGTGTTTAGTGACAATATTTAGTAAGTGTTAGCTACTATTATGAGACAGCCAGATATAGTTTGTGACTATATTTGCAACAGGAACACAGATGACCTTTCCCTCAATACTATTTTATGCTTCTTTAAAAGCTAACTTAAAGAATTTGAGAGAAAAAAACTCATTATAACTTAGTTTTTAACATAAGCTTTGCTTTTTCTGACTTATAAGGAGACTAAATAGATACTGTCTCCTTTTTCTCTTTGGCTGCCAGGAAGCTAAGAGCCAAGTTGTAAATTTAACAAAAGCAAGTAGGCACCTACCTACTGTTGTACACCTGTGTTCTCCTTTGACAATTTCTTGCCTCTCAGTTCATATTTATGTTTTCTCTGATTCTGATTTTTTATATCTGTAAGCTTAAATTGCTGTCAGTGTTTGGTTCTTAGAACTGTGCCCTTTCACAAGTGTAAAAGGGATCTTGGCGAGAGATTAACATCCTTTTCACTTTCTTGCCTCTGGCCCCTCCCCTTCTCCCCCCCAGCATGTTCTCCCCGCCCCGCCCCCTCGCCTCTGGCCCCGCCCCTTCCCCCTGTGGCGGGGCCCTGGAGGGAGGAGGCGGAGCCAGGGCCGTTGCTAGGATCCGGCAGGTAACAGAGAATCCGGCAAGTACTGAAGCTGCTTCCAAGGAGCCTGAGAAACCGCTTCGACAGGGAGTAGCTGCGTTTCTTAGTCAGGTAGGAGACCAGGTTCTGGCTGCCCTGTCCTGGCCCAACGCTTAGGGCCGGTGACTCAACCGCGCCGGACTCAGGACCACGTGTGGGACTCCTGGAGCTGCCCGGTCGGTCAGGAATGCAAAGCATCCCATCTTTCTGGGCTCCCTTTCTGGCCCCGCTTCTCTGATTTGGGATTTGGAAGCAGCAGAAATCAAGCTAGGAGGTGAACCTCACCTCACACCTCACACCTCACACCTCACACACACTATCACGGTAATAGTACAGAAGCAAGACCTGTGTGTGACCCAGATCTGGCGTTGGAAAACGTTTAGCCTTCCGGGGCGACCATTTTCAGTTTTCAGTAAGTCAAAGGCTTTTAAACTTTCCTCACCTTGTACTCTTACGCCTTCCCCTCCACTCATGGTCTTCGCCTCTTAACAATCTTAAAAATTCAACAAGCCCTACCTATTTGGTAGAAGGCAAGACTTACTATTCATACACTAACGTTCTAAATGTATCAAGCTTTAGATGGTAAGAAATGAAATATATTCTATGTGAAAAGGGGGACTTTTTCATAAGCAAACCTAATAGAGATTGCTTTTTTATTTTTAAACAATAAGATTAAAACATTTATGTTTGAATAGCAATACATAAAAATGGGAAAAAGTTCAAATAGTAAAAAGGATAAACAGTGAAAATCTTCCTTCTACCCATTCCCCCCACTCCAGGGCACCTTACAGAGGTGTTCTACGTGTACACAAACATGTAGTTGTACCTGTAGCATTGTACATACTGTTCTGTGCTTTGCTTTTAAACTTACTCTGTATCTTGGAATCGTTTTCTGTCAACATTTACGGATTGGTCTTATTTATGTCTGTATGGTTGAATGTATGCATTTACTTTTAATTGTGAGAAGGTATTTCTATACGTATCAGAAAATTTGGAAATTTTCGTAAGCAAAAAGATAAATTTAACCTAACAATCTAAAACTTGTATATGGTAAAAGACAATATAAACATTAAATGTATAATGGGAAACATAAGTACAACATACAACAAAGGGGTATTTAATTGTTAAGACTCATAAAACAATGTAAGGATGTAATGAAACAGTCAAGGGGCTGTCCTTGGGGCTGTAATGTGGTGAGAAAGCAATTTGGTGGGATTTAACAGAATTAAGATCCGCATGCCCTTTGACTTATCCAATCTGAGAACTTATTTTATAGTATACTTACACATGTATATGGATATATATGTATATGCAACACTATTTTCAATACTAAGAAACTAGGGACAGTAAAAGCCCATCAATAGGGCAACAGTTGACTATAATATGGCTTAGCTCTACAATGAAATTACTATGAAGTTGTTGAAAAGAATGAGGCAAAATCATATGTTTTATGTAGAAATAAATATAAGATATATGTTAAGTATATATTAAAAATAAGTTATAAAATAGTATTAAAGTTTAAAATATACAAATATATAGTTTTTATATTAAAGATGTATTGATATGATCATAAGCAAATTTAGATACATACATATGACATTATATAGTTGTAATTTCATAGACAATTTCTGGAAGGATAAACTGTTAACACTGCCGAACCATAAGGAGTGAAATTAGGTTATAAGGCCAATAAGGAGATACTTTTTTATTTCAACCCCTTCTGTCAGATTTATTTTTTTCTTGTAAGCATATATTGATCTGTTAAAAACAACAACAAAATTGACAATAATGAAAAAACATTAATTTTAAAAAGTCTTTTCAAACTAGCTATCAGAGGGTTGCTACCCGTTAGGGCTGGAAATTGGCAACATTTTACATTTCACACAGTAATATATGTGCTTTGTCATTTGCATTTAATATCTGCTGCAGTGAGTGTTTATGCATGTTTATGTGTACAAGTAGATCATATTAATATACATAGGGGAAGTATTAGGAATAAGTATAATTAGCTCCTTATTCTAGAGGGGTGAAGAAAAAAAATCTGTTGCATGTTTTCTACTCAATTTTAAATCGTAGTTATGTTTCTCACTTAAAAACAAAAGACAGTCTCTGATAATGTGTCTGATGGAAAAACTGTCATTTAAATTCTGGATCTGACTACCGCTAACCTACCAAGAGGCATTCCTGGGTCTCAATTTTCTCATCTAGAGGAAGATCAGTGGTTCCTAAACTTTTCCTTAATCCTAGGACCCCTTTCCAAACCTCCTAACCCCTCATAGACCCCTACATTGAGATACAACACAGTGTAGTGGTTAAGAGCATGGGTTCTGGATCCAGACTGCCTGGATTTGAATCCCAGATCTAGCGCTTACTAGCTCTGTGATCTTGAACACATTATTTAACCTCTCTGTGTTAATTTCTTTATCTATAAAATGAGCATAATGATATTTATCTGTGAGGATTAAATAATTTATTGTAAGTATTTCCTAATATGCTTTATTTTGAAAGTATTTTTATACTGAATTAAATGAGTAATTATGTGATACCTCTGAAGCATTATTAATATACAATTATTAGGCTTTTGGAAATTTTTGTAATAGTTGATCACTAATTAGCAAATATCTATTAAGTGCTCACTGTATGTTCATCACTGTTTGGTAAGTATTTTATATACATTATCTATATATACTGTATTTCACAGCTGCATAGCTAGTAAGTACCAAGAACTGTGAGGGGTCTGGTATTTTACCCTATTTGCAAACTAATAAGTTAGCTTGTCACTATTTCTTTTCTTTTTCTTTTTCTTTTTAAAGTGGTGGAAGCATGGATGGAGAATGTGGACCAACACATTGCGTTTTCTAAATTTTTGAATATTTCCTTTAATACTGGAAGTTTGTGTCAATTTTATTGTTCCAAGTTGAAAATTACTCATATAAATGACAAAATTTTGTCACTATCTTTCAAATATTTATGCTTCATTTCTTTTTCCTTAATGTTTAATAGCAGCAATAACAAGAGATCCTGCTTTTGTTCCTAACTTTAATGAGAGTGCTTCTAGTGTTTATTTAAGTGTGTTGTTACAAGTATATACCCTTTATCAGAAAAAGGAAGTTTAATTTCATTTTTAGCTCATAATTTAAAGAAAAATCAGGAATATGTATTCATTTTTGGCATATGTGTAGATAGTCAGTGTTTTCCCCCTTTTGCTCAGTTAATACAGTGAATTCTGTTAACAAATTTTATAATGTTGATCTTTGCATCCTTTATTTATTTATTCACATATTCAAGTCAAGATTTTTTGAGCACATGCTAATTGTCAGGCCTGTTTCTGGATGTGGAGGAGCAGCATTGATAAGGCAGAAAAGATTCTTCTTTCTGTGAAAGTATTATTCTAGTAGGTGTTAACAGACAGTAAACAAGTAAGTGAATGAATAAGCCATGGTTTTTAACATGATTAGATCCATGAAGAAAATAAAATTGGGGATGATTAGGGTGTGATTACGGAGGCCTTCCTAGAGAAGCTGCATTCGAGCTGAAACATGGAAGATTAGAAGGAATTAGTTATAAAGATCTATAGTAACACATTCTTGACAGAGGAAACAGAAAATGCAAAAGCCTCAAGATGGAGATCAACCCTAGATATAGTAAGATGTAGAGGGGTGGTCAAGATGAGGTCGGAGAGGTAGGCAAGAGCTAGCATTTAGAACTTTGAAGGCCATGGTGAGTACTTTAGATTTTATTCTAGAAAACATTTTATTTTAGAGGTATTTAAGTATGAAAGGGCCATGATCTGATTTACAAAGATTATTTCTTTGGCTGCTGTGAGAATAGTGGATTTTTTTTGGCAGGGAGCATTCAAGGATGAAATTAAGGTGACCAGCTATTACAGTAATACTGTCAAATATGACAGAGTGATGGACAAAAGTAGACTGAAACTAAGTTTTTAGGTCACTACTGACAGGGCTTGGTGAGTGACTAGATAATGGGTTTGAGAAAGGGAAGAATTAAGGGTGACTCCCAAAGTAAACCTTACTTGGTTATGTTTTATATATATATATAAAACATATATATAAAAATATATATATATTAAGAGAAAGGAGTCTAATTTCATATGTATACTTTATTATACTGTTGTAGATAATTTAATGATGTTACAGTTATGAAATTTATTGTCTTAGGGCCAGTGGGATCTACTCTACTTCCCTGGTGGGCATCTGAGCTGATTTGATCTCTCTCTACCTTGGTCGGAATATAGGCATGGATTCCCCTTTAGGTGTCTGCTAGGGCAGTGCCTTTAAATGTTGTGGGCCATTACATGGGACCTTTTTCACACTAAGTAGTGTCAGGTGGAACCTGACAAAGTTTCAGAGCATAGGTGAGCAAGCATAGTTCCTGCTGGCTGTGTGAGAGACAATGTAATTGCTGTTGTGAAATGGTCATCCTTACTGGATAGCTAGGAGAATAATCACAGGATGTGGACTCTCTGAGGCTCCTTGGTACTGGTTGATAGATGGTTCTTATTCCTCGTGGGAGACAATTCCCCATGGTTCTCTTACATTTCTGTTCAAGAGGCACTGACAGCTTTGTTCTGGACTGTCTTTCCAAGGATATTTGTATAGTTAACAGCCTTGGAAGATAGAGATAGTGTCTCCTTCTAAAGCTCCTTCTGTTGTTTAGTATAGTGGCAATAATATCATATTGTGCAAAAGTTGTATAAATTTGGTTGCAGTTCATTATAAAGGATTGTAGTTTCTTCAGCTGCGATGGAAAACCACTGTATATGTAGCATCTAATTGAGCTCTTCCACATTGTCCCTGTGGGACTTGGGGGCACAGGAATTCTATGTGAATATGCAGCTCCTGCTGTCTGCTGTGCCATGAGTAATAAAGTCCTTTGTCTCTGACCTAGGAGTCTAATGTATTCAGAAAGCATCCATGAAACTATGGCAGGCTACATTGTTAGCTTGCAGGTAGGATAAAATCTCAGCTTCTGCACAATTCTTGACTGTTCCTATTCAGACTTACTCTTTAAAAATTTTTTTTTTAATTTCAGCATATTATGGGGGTACAAATATTTTTTACATATATTGCCCTTGCCCCACCTGAGTCAGAGCTTCAAGCGTGTCCATCCTCCACACAGTGTGCACCACACCCATTAGGTCTGTATATGCCCATCCCCTCCTCCCCCTCCCATCTGCCTGACACCTGATGAATGTTATTACTATGTGTGCACTTAAGTGTTGATCAGTTAATACCAATTTGATGGTGAGTACATGTGGTGCTTGTTTTTCCATTCTTGTGATACTTCACTTAGTAGAATGGGCTCCAGCTCTATCTAGGTAATATAAGAGGTGCTAATCACCATTGTTTTTTGTAACTGAGTAGAATTCCATGACATACATATACCACATTTTCTTAATCCACTCATGTATTGATGGGCACTTGGGTTGTTTCCACATCTTTGCAATTGTGAATTATGCTGCTATAAACATTCTAGTGCAGATGTCTTTATAGAATGTCTTTATTTCCTTTGGGTGGATGCCCAGTAATAGGATTGATGGATCAAATGGTAGTTCTACTTGTAGCTCTTTGAGATATCTCCATATTACTTTCCACAGAGATTGCACTAGTTTGCAGTCCCACCAGCAGTGTATGAGTGTTCCTGTCTCTCTGCATCCACACCAACATTTATTGTTTTGGGACTTCTTTTGTTGTTGTTGTTGTTGTTGTTTTTTTTTTTTCACTTTGTTGCCCGGGCTAGAGTGAGTGCCATGGCGTCAGCCTAGCTCACAGCAACCTCCAACTCCTGGGCTTAAGCGATCCTACTGCCTCAGCCTCCCAAGTAGCTGGGACTACAGGCATGTACCACCATGCCCAGCTAATTTTTTCTATATATATTTTTAGTTGTCCAGATAATTTTTATTTCTATTTTTAGTAGAGACGGGGTCTCGCTCAGGCTGGTCTTGAACTCCTGACCTCGAGCGATCCACCCGCCTCGGAATCCCAGAGGGACTTCTTTTTTAAGTTCTCTTTTTGTTAGTCATTTTTACTTTCTTTAGTATTTTATTTAAAATAGTTACCAATGTTTTATACCTGATGCCATTGCTAAGATAATAAAAAAATAATAAGCAACATTGTGGTATATTATGAACATTACACCAGCAATGAATTTGATATTTGGTGTAAAACTTTTATGTATGTAGTAAATGTGTTCATTTTTCTTAATTCAGGAAATGTCTGATCAGGGAGAAGAGTTTGATGTTGAGGATATAGTTGAGTCAGCGGAAGAAAGTGATGATAATCTCAACACTGTCAATATCCCAGTTCCCTCAGAAGAGGCTGAAGAGTCAGACCAAATTGATGATCTCAAAACTGTCAATATCCCAGTTCCCTCAGAAGAGGCTGAAGAGTCAGATCAAATTGATGATCTCAAAACTGTCAATATCCCAGTTCCCTCAGAAGAGGCTGAAGAGTCAGATCAAATTGATGATCTCAACACTGTCAATATTCCAGTTCCCTCAGAAGAGTCTCAAGAGTCACATCAAATTGAAGAACATGTATCTGAATTAGAACAATTCAGTAATGACCAGGAAATACGTGGTGAAGAGCAGAATGACCAAAGCTCTTCAAGCCCAGAACCAGTTGATGAAGAAGAAAGCGTGGAAAAGGATGTGTCATCCATACAGAGTTCATATACTTCAAGACATTCTGAAGAGCAGGATATAATGCAAAAACCAAATGATGATACTCTGTCATTTCTGGATAAAATAAAAGCGATAAAGGAGTCTTTGCAAAAATCAGTGAAAGATTCTTTAGCAACAGGTATTACCTAGGGAAGATAGAATATTTCATTTCATTTCAAAGAATGGTTGCTCTTTCTTGTTTGTTTATTTTTGTTTAAGATTTGTTTTATATTTGATATTACTTTCCCTTATCCACCAAACTTCTGTAGTTATACCACTTGTAGTTGCACTCTTAATTATGTGTGAAAATTTTTCTATTCTGTAGTATATATTCTTCCTTAATAAATGAACATCAGTAAATTTTAAATTAATATTTATGTTTTAATGAAATACTTCATTGGTTTTAAAAATATTTAGGGAACTCAGAAAATGGTGGAGAAATTCTTGACAAAAATTAGAATTCTTTTGCTTGGCAATTTGTAATTAATTGTTGTACACACTCTATAGATTTCCTAGTTTCGTATCCAGTGGTCATTCCGTATATCATGTTACTTTCATATATTTCTGTTGTCTGTTTACAGTTAACCTCATATTTAGCTTCCGAAAAATCATTATTGTCTTTTATTGTAGGTTAATTTTAAAGACATATAAAAATAATGTTGATGACATTATTTTTACAGTTATTATTACATTCTTGGTAATAGAGCAAAGGGGGAGAAGCACTATATGGTTACACAGAATCCATTAGTCCATTTGCACTGTTAATTGATGGTTCCTTTTCCTCCTTTCCATGAGTTTTGAGAGAGTTTCCACCCACTGGGTGGAGAGCATGGGCCATGATTTAACAATAATAACAGCAGCTTAGATTGGCTGGTAAATGTAACTTTTAAATCCAGTGGAGTAGGTTACCCTTGTGTGGTGTGTCCACACAAGAATGAAATGGAGGAAGGAGAGAAAACTAATTAAGCCAAATTACAGCTGATGGAAGTGAATATCTCTCAATTTTATTATTCACTGTAAATTTGGGTTTCATTTTTGGATATTTCTGAATTCAGAGTCCAGCGTGCTCACCATTACACAATGGAACCCCCATTTTTGAATATTTCTGCCATTCCCTGATACTGTAACTTATAAAAACACCTGGTGATTTAAAAAATAGTTGTCTTGTTCCTGTACTACCTGAGCTTTGCAAATCCCTTTACACAACTCCCCTTCCCAAATCTTAAGAAGTCGCTGCTATGAAAGTTTTAAAATATATTCAATAGCTTTTTGTACCCATAAAACAATTAAAATAGCGTTCTGATAATTTAACATCTGTGAAACCATTCTGTTTGTTGATAGGGAACTGTGAAAACAAGTTTTGACAAGTTCAGAGAACCTTAGCATCACCAATACCTAGTAAAATTTTGTTATGGAATTATTGATAAATATCTCATTTAACTTTATAAAAACTGTTATGTCAGCATCTAGAAATATACAAAACTTTTTGGCCTGCATTGCACATTCTATACTCCATCTTACTTATTACATCTTTTCCATTAAAATTTAAAGTCTATAGATGTAAAAGAAAAAAGTTTACCTTATATTAATTAGTTTTTAAATACTGTATTTCCTTCCTATAATTTATAAACAGGTAATAATTTTGTAATAACAGTTTTTATTTTTAACATGTAAGCATTTGAGTATTTTGATTTCCTATTTTGTAGAGTGGGGAGTGAGTTATATAAAGTCCATCTTTGTGAAAAGAAGTTATAGTGCTTTTCTAAGTTCGGGGACACCTCTGTCTCAAGATCTCCCTTTCCTATACTCACTATATAAAAATGCCTAATTTCCTGAGATGTTTCCTATGCTTAGGTCTAAATAAAGTATACCAGGTGTTGAACATCGTTGCTAATTCTTGAGATTAGCGATTAACTTTCAAAGCAAAAGATTGCAAATGAATGTTGATTACTTCTCCTTATAGAAAATTAAAAGTAACCCTTATCATTGAGGTGTGGTAAGGAAACATGACAGAATCAACCTGCATTCCATTTGATTAAGAATTGACACATAATTCTGTATCTGTTTGTGGACTGTAGTTTATTGACCCTCTCTATATTTGACTATCATTCTTTCTTCTCTCTTTTCATTTACAGTAAAAGTTGTACTTATTCCTGTGGGTCAGGAAATTGTAATGCCTTTTAAAGTTGACGACATTGTTCAATACCTCAAGGATCATTTTTCATTCCTAGTAGGTGTCCCATCTTATGCACTGCAGATGACCTATTCAGGTAAGTTGGGAGGCTAATAAAACTTACCAAGACTTCTCTAATTTTAACATGTAAACAATTAAGATTTTTGATTTGTTAAATATCTTGCTATAAAGTATTAGAACACTATATTGTGCTTATGCATGCATTAATTCAACACATTTTTATTGAGGACATACTTTGTTCTAGATACTTTGCTAAGTAATGGAGATACAAAGAAACATGAAGTAAGATTTGTGTTCTCAAGTTGTTTACAGATCAGTAATGAAGAAGATGCATCCAATAGTTACCACATAGCGTGTAAATGGTTTAATGGAAATATGCACAAAAAGCTAAGGGCCAGGGAGAAAGGAACCTCCCTAGGAGATTCTAGAAAGTTTCATTTAATAAAAATGGTATTTCTTGTGCTACATCCCAAAAAGGTGAGAAAACCTGGAACTTTTGAGAAGTGGTAAGAAGTTTCGAGTAGCTGGAAGTAGATTACATATGGGGAGTGTGAAGAGATGAGATTGAAAAAAATGGGTAATGAAGGAGAATGTGTAGAACAAGAAGAATACTGAAAATGGTTTATGAGTGTTTTATACATTAAGGTCAATTCACATTCTCATGATGTCAGGTTATTAATATATTTTGTGGATGATACTGAGCAGCCTTACTGAATTTATATTAGCTTTGTGTCATGAGAGAACATAGTCTTTATAACTGTGGTAATTTATCAGACTAACATGGATTAATATATGTTTCTATAGAATATGTCTGGATAGATCCTAATATTTTAGTTAAAAAAGTTTTGGTATTGACTTATAAAGATACCACAAAAAGTTTCCAGAGAAAATCAATTCAATTTTAAAATTATTTAAAAAATTCTATTATAGTGAATGTACTCCAAAAGTAAGATGTTCATATTCAAATAACTGATTAATAAAGCTTGATTGGGTAAACAAAGCTAAAATTTAAATAATTATTAGTATTAGTAATGATAATGATGATAGTCATGTTGATGATGGTGGTTAATTTACTGAGCACTTACTATGTGTTGGTATTTTCACAAAACATTTTGCCTACATTATTTTTAATCTACACAATTCTTTGAGGTAGGTATTATTATTATTCTTAGCTTCTTGTTTTGAGAGAAGAAAACCAAAGCTCAAGGAGCTTGTGCAAAGTCGCACAGCTGATGATTGGCAGTCTGAACTTAAATGTAGTTATGACTGCAAAGAGGGAATTTGAAACTGCTGGGTGTTAACTATAAGGTGAAGTTCCAAATTGGAGAACAGAGAGCACCTTGAGACTGTAGTAGCTGGGTAGTGGTACTCAAGGATTTCTGTTCTTTCCATTTTGTGACCTTTTTTGTTTATATGTAAGTACCAGGCATCACCACTGGGTAGCAGGCTTATGTCAGCAGCATTATAAAAGAGCTTGATTCTATGCCAACCATCTTCTAAGATGGGTGCTTTCAGCTAGAACTAGAACTGGAGCTCAAGTTGGGTGGGACTAAGCCCACTATATAAACAAGTAGAGGAATGGAGAGGGAACCCCTATGAGTTTTCTATGGCAGTGGTACCAATCACAAACTTAGAGGCTTAAAGCAACACATATATTTCTCTTACAGTTCTGGAGGTCAGAAATCCTAAATCAGTTTCAGTGGGATAAAGTCAGCGTGTCACCAGAACCACTCACCCTCTGGAGGCTTTAGCAGAGATTCTACTTCTTTGCCTTTCCAGCTTCTATAGTTGCATTCCACGCATTCATTGGCTCATTGGCCCCTTCCATTTTCAAAGCCACCTCTCTTTGCTTCTGTCATATTGCCTTCTCCTCTGTAGTCAAATCTCTTTCCTCCTTCTTATAAGAAGATTGTGATTACATTTAGGGCCCAACGATATAACTCAGGATAACTCTCCATCTCAAAATGCTTAATCAAATCTGCAAAGTCACTTTTGCCATTATAGGTTATGGAGGGTTAGGATGTAAGCATATTTTGGGTCATTGTTCAACCTATCACAAAGCCCATATGACATTTATGTTAATTTTTTTAAATTAAGAATTTAAGATGTGAAATTGAAACTCAAAGATATTAGAATGTGCTTTCTTGAACATAGCCAAAATAGATTACAGATGGTCCCTGACTTATGACTGGGTCATGTACCAATAAACCCAACATAAATTGAAAATGTCATAAGTCAAAAATGCATTTAATACACCTAACCTATAGAACGTCATAGCTTAGCTTAGCCTACCTTAAATGTTCTTGGAACACTTACATTAGCCTACAGTTGGACAAAATCATCTAATAAAAATCTTATTTTGTAATAAACTCTTGAGTATTTCATGTAATTTATTGCATATTGCATTGAAAGTAAAAAACAGAATGATTGTATGGGTACTCAAAGTGTGGTTTCTACTGAATGTGTGTCACTTTTGCACCATCATAAAGTTGAAAAATTGTAAGTCAAACTATTGTTAAGTCAGGGATTATCTGTAGTGGTATCTAATTTATTTCTAAGAATGAGTGTAGTTTTGCTGTGTTCTAATTCCTATTTGTAATTTAGGAAGATCGTGTATTTGAAGATTGATACAGATGTCATCAGTAAAGTTTCTGTGACACAAAATAGTAGCCAGTAACATTATTACATTTTTGTATGCCTTAAGACAGATTAAGAAAATTAGTCAACTTATTGAATACACCAATGGCAAGGTTGAAGTGTGAGTAGGGAGTAAAAGTTGAAGCAACAGCAACATAAAAATAAAGTGATGTACACTTTTTCTAGTATAAGACAGACTTACCTCCACCTTGGCATGAATTGATTTGTATGAGTTTCTGGTTAGGAAAAGAGAAAAAGAAGGGATTCTTTGGAATTCTGCCTATATGCTTTTCTGCATTGGAGAATGGGATGGGTATTGAAATAATTATCCTTCTGATACGGATATGCCTTGTGCTTATGTGTAACACATTGTGTTTTTTATAGAGTCAATTTTTAGAATATTATTTACTCACACTATAGGATGTTTTTATTTTTAAATGTTTATAGAATTTCATGATGATTATATATTTATATTTCTAATTGAGAGTTGTAGCTTTATTTATAATTCTGAATTCTTGCTCAAGAATGCACTATAACTCTTCCTATTATAGAGTTTTCTATACTAACATTACAGCAAGAGGTGTAAAACATTAATACTATATTTAGTAATTAAATGATATGTGTTTCTACAAGCATCTTTGATGTTTTCCATCTCCTTAAAATGAGCACATATAATTAGCCATTTTTAGAAATCTAAAATGTATAACCATCATGGTGTCTATAGTTAATAACAATATATTTTATACTTGAAAATTGTTACGAGAGTAGATTTTTTAAGTATTCTTACCACAAAAAATGATAAATATGGGAGATAATGGTATGGATATGTTAATTAGCTGTATTCAGCCATTTCACAAATGTATACATGTATCAAAACCTCATGTTGTGTGTCATAAGTATATACAATTTTTGTCAATTAAAAAAAGAAAAAAGAAAATCAATGAATAACCATTTTTTGGTCATAAAACTTTTTAAATCTTATTTATTTTTTAGGAATAATTCTTAAAAATAATGAGACCCTATTACAACATGGAGTTAAGCCACAGGAAACCATACAAGTGGAAATCTTTTCTGCATATCCAGATACATATCCAATCAAAAGAATACAAAGATTAAATGATCTCTCTCAAACCATAACTGTCACCATACAAACTGGTTAGTTATTTGATGTCTTTTGAAGTATTTTTGAGTCTCTCTATACTGGAACTTTCATTCTATCTTGCTTTTATCTATCTCTTCAGGCATTGATCAGTACCAGGAGGTACCTGTTGAAATTGTAAAATCTGACTTTCATAAACCATTTCTTGGTGGATTCAGGCATAAAATAACAGGAATAGAATATCACAATGCTGGAACACAAACTGTACCTAAAAAGATTCCTGAAAAAACTAGTGTATTTTGTAGGGATACACAGGTAATATTTAAATTTTTCCATTTAGGTTTTTGAAGCTATTGAATCAATAATTGTGATACTGCATGACTCTCTCAAATTAAATTTTATAGTAATTACGTAACAATTAAAATAATAAAAGAAAATTAACTTAAATATGTAGAAATATATTTTCACTCATGTGTGTATATGGTGGGTACTTATTTCAATTTTTATATTTTTCTTTTAGACAGTGTTTCAGAGAAGAAAGTTACAACAAACTACAAATACAACATCTACACAGATGACTAAAATTGGTGTGTATGTATCAAATATAACTGATAAATTGGTAAAACCGGGAATATATTTTTCAGCAGCAGAATATCATGCTAAAAGATTAAAGGCGGTAAGATAACTTTTGTTGTGGATGACTACAAATTAAATATACAAATCAATTGTTCTGTGTGTATCTGTGTTTCTCTAAGGCACAGCTTGAGAAAGAACCCACAAGAGTATGGGTCACATTTCATTACTAATAAAAGCAGTCATTATCTCCAATATCCCTCCCGTGCCCCTCACCCGATACAGGGAACCAGAATCCTAAATGATCCTACTCCTTCCCTTTTTCTTAGGGAAACCCAGGTGCTTTGCCTGCTGCCTTTGGCCATTATTAGCCTTTGCAACACTTCTGTCTCCTAGCTTTAACCTTTGTCATAGTAGAATAACCTAGGGAGCTTTCCAGACTAATTGAAACCAAATAGGACATTAAAATCTATTTTCTCTGATATTAATATAGCCAATCCAACTGTCTTATCTTATTATTTGCATAGTCTTGTCTTTTTTCATCCTTTTACTTTCAACGTGTTTGATCTCTTATAGACAGTATAGTTGGATCTACCTCCTAGCATTATTTGCTGTGAGTAAAAATGACCTGAGAGCAGTGATTTAAATAAGAAATTTTGTTTTTCAAATGACAAGAAATCTGGAGGTAGTCTGGTTTATTTTTTAGCCCAATTAGCCCAAGACTTAAGAGAAAAACTTGTAGTACAAAAATGGCAAGTCTATTGACTCATTGTCCTAAAGAGAAGACTGCACACCAGGGGAACCACAGGACTAACTTTATAGCCGGCTTTATCAGTGTCAGTTGTTCCGGTCTTGATGAATTTTTACTTTTCATTCCAAACTAATTTTCACCAAATAAAGGAAAAGACAGAGTCAGTGTAGAATTTTGGGGAAGAGTGAAGTTTAGGTGAAATTTAAGTGAAGCGGTATCTTGATATTCTCAGTGCAAAACAAGGCTGTATGTAAATGGGTCAATATCAGGTCTAGAATTCGAAGTGCACCAGGTTCGTATTCCCTTGGGAACAACATTTAAAGAGTTGTAGAATGTTTCTTCTCTGCATTTCTCTGAAGTTCAGCATCTTGGCTGTAAATTGAAGCTGCTTCTCTCTGTCAAAGTGACTTAGGTCCTCTAGGCAAGAGTGGAATGTTTCATTCTTACCGATCTAATTCCAAACGGTAAAGTTTCTAATAGTTTATGATTTTAGAGAACAAAGTTTCTCAATGAGTAAGAAAATGGTAGTCACTCAAAGAAGGGGTTGTTAAGACCTTTTATAGCTGCAGAATGTCCTTGGGAGAAATGTTGTTTCTTGTTAACTCTGTAGCTGGCTTTATTAGTGCCTGTTATTCCAGTCTAATGATTTTTCACTCTCTTAGTTTTAGTGTAGTTTAACTAATTTTTATTTTCTTACTGCACTGGGATTGGATGGTGGCTCCATGATGTCATTAGGAACCTAAATTCCTTTATCTTTCTACTCCATTAAACTACCTCATCATGAGCTCATGAACTTATAACTATACGATGATAAAATGGTTGACTAACCTTCATTGTCATGTCTGCATTCTATGCAGGAAGAATGGAAAAGTCAAGGGGGTCCCATGTATACCATCTTCAAGGGTTTCCCCTGAAAACCTCATCCAGTGACTTCCACTTGCATCTCATTGACTTGAACTGTGTCATGTGACTATCCCCACTGCAAGAATGTGTGATAAATGCATTTTTAAAGTAGCACATGTTGCTCCTCAATAAGATTGAGATTTTCTTAGTAAAAGGAAGTAGGGGAGACTGGATATTAGGTATGGAAATGGAAGTCTCTACAATACTTTCTACACTCCAATAAAATGATTTTATAGCAATAAAAAAGGTTAAACATACAGGGACAAAGAATACATGAGAAGAATAAATGTCAGTTGATTTTTTTTTGAAGTTGTAAAGCACAGGAAGTGTTAGCTTAACTTACTAGAGCAGAAGAAGTGAAAATCAAAATGCCTACTGAGGGGAATGGCATCAAGAGCCAAGTTGATTTACCCCATATAATCTTGGAAGGTGAATTGGAGGTTCTGTGGGAGGTGGACATGTGAGGAGTGAGCTGTAAACAGAGGGATTAGTTAAAAGTCAGCATAAGAAGTACATTTCCATTTAATAAGTTCTTTTATCTTCAATTCTTTTCCACTTGGGCCATGTTCATTTTATTCTTTTTATAGCTTTTTTAGTTCAATACTTAATTTCTTTTATTTCAATAGATTTAGGGGATAAGGTGAAGTTTTGTTACATGGATATATTGTATAGTTGTGAGGTCTGAGCATTTAGTGTACTCATCACCTGAATAGTGTACATTGTACTTAATAGGTAATTTTTCATTCCTCAGCTTTTTATTTTTTTACAGGTGACTAGATACTTTCTTTTGCTAATTTTAAAAATTCTTCTTTCCTTTTTATTTTAGACATTCTGATTATAATATGCCATAGTGAAGTCCTTTTGGCAATGTATTTGCCCAGGGATCATGGGCCTACCATATCTGGGTATTTAACTTTTTGGTAGACTTGGGAAGTTTTTATCAATTATTTTCACAAATATGTTTTCCAAACTTTTGTCTCTCTTTGTCCTTGGGAATACTGATAATTTATAATTTGGTCACTTTACATAGTTCCAGACATCTCAAAGGCTTTGTTCATTCTTTTTCATTTTTTTTTCTTATTTTTGTCTGATTGGATTATTTCAAAAGACCTGTCTTCAAGTTCTGAGATTCTTTCTTCTGCTTGGTCTAGTCTATTATTGAAGCTTTCAAATATATTTTGTGTCTCCTTCCGTGAATTTTTCAGCTCCAGAATTTCTGATTTATTTTTTGGTAAATTTATCATTCATATTCTGAATTGATTTTCTGATTTCTTAGTATTAGTTTTGAGATTTCTTTTGCATCTCATTGAGCCTCTTTAAAAATCAGTATTTTGAATTCTTTATCTGGCTTTTCCAGGAATTCTTTTTGGTTGGGATTCATTGCTGAACAATTATTATAGTCCTTTGGTGGTGTCATATTTCCTTGCTTTTTCATGTTTCCTGTGTCTTTACATTGATATCTGTGCGTCTGGTAGAACAGGCACTTGTTCTGTTTTTTTTGAAATTGCTTTCATAGGGGAGAATTTTTTCCTGCAGGTATATATTGTTGGTTGATTAGGACACACTGGCTTTGATTTTGGATGCCTGTGGTAGTGTGATCTTTGTATGATTTCTTTGGCAATACACAGGGTCATTGGTATCTATTATTTAGTTGAGAGTGTCTTGATGTTTTGCTGGGCATTTGGACACCAGCTGAGGCAGTTTTTGGGTCCCAGGGTGGCAGCAATGGTCTGGGTATGCCTGTTTTTAGTCCCCAGAGCAGCTTACACTGGCAGTGGTGTTAGTGAGTCCTGGAGAGCTGATTCTTGGGCCTCCAGATGGGTTGCTCAAAAGCTTATAGTGGGAGCAGAGGGCTAGGTGTGTGTGGGCAGGTTCTCAGGCCCCTGGGCAGCTGGTGTGATGGGGGTAGTGGCAATAGCAGTGGTGGAGCCACCCACTGGGACCCAAGTGGCCTTTGTTAGTGTTTCTGGCAGCTGCAATGGGTTAGGTGGGCTAGCCCCCAGTCCCCAGTTGCCTGTAGCAGGTCAGTGGGTGTTATCTTAAGTGTGCTTAGGAGAGCTTTTTCTCCCCTGTCCTTCCTGGCCAGGTGGTGCCGGCAGCCATAAACCCCGAACTTGATGCAAGGGTGGGGTTCAGCCCAGTGTTAAACTCTCGAAATGGTGCTCACTGTGCTCCAGCAATCAAAGAGGGTGGGGCCCCTTTCAGGTGAGTGCTGTGGGCAATAAACTGTTGGGAGTGCAGTCCACTTACATCTTGGTCTTACAGTAGTAGGGTAGTGGGTATTGTCCTAGGTGTATATAGGACAGCTTAGGCTTCTCTCCCTCCTCAGCCAGGCAGCAGCTGTAGCTGTGTAAACTCAAACTCTGCCTGAGCAGGTACATCTGTAGATCCCTGATGTCTATGCCCTTAGAATGGTGCCCAGCTAAAGCCGCTCTAGCTTCAGATGCCTATGTGATTCTATGTGGGTTCCCTTTCTGGAGAAACAATCTGTGAAATCTCTAAGCAGTTGCCTTTGTTAGGCCTGCAGCCTGCATGGGTTGAGAGGTTCTCTGGTAGCCAAGATTGTAAACCTATTTTTGGAGTATTGAGCCTTTAGGGGTTTCTCTCTTACTGTTTCCTCTTGTCCAGGAGCTTCTCCGAGTTCTCAGCCAGTCCCTGGCCAGGCAGGCTACATTGAATCCTCTTCTTACTTACTTTTGGTGCTTTCCATTACTTTCTTGGTGAATCCTAGCAGTCTCTCCTAGATGATGTGTTTGAAATGTGAGTATCTGCGTACTATTCTGGTTCCTTTCCATGGAGGAGGCACATACTACTTGCATCTAGTCAGCCATCTTGATCCTATTATTTTTGACTAATTTCTAAGTCACCTTTCTTCATTCTGTCTGGAACTTATATCAGACATAGTTTGGAATGTTTGAATTTCTCTTTCATGTATCTTAATTTTCCTTCATTCTTTCTAATTTTTATGACATTTTGTCCTGCGTTCTAAAAGATTTTCTCACCTAAGTTTCTTGCTTATATATTCCTTCTTAGACTCTGTACATGCTGCAAATCTGCTTATAATAAACTACTAGTTTTCTGCCAATATCCATTCTTCGCTTTTCCCATTGTAGCAAAGCTCTATCTGGGCATATGGCTGTCGCATTGAAGAACACATTTCATAACCTCCTTTGTATATCAGTGAGACCATATAACTAAGATCTGGATAGCGGGATGTGAGGGACAATGATGTGAGCCACTTATAGGTGTTGCTCTTAAAGTGTTCTTTGTTCCTTTCCTCCTTTTTACTGGTTGGAAGATGATGAGAAGTGGACCAGCCAGCTGGGACATAGAAGTAGGAAGCCATTTGTTAAATATGAGAGCTTTCCCAGTAGGCCTAAACCGCATTGCCAATCCTGGATTATGATGTGAAAGGGGAAAAACTTCTGTGTTGTTTAAAAAACTGTGTTTTGATGTCTTTAAAAAGTTTAACAAGTTTAATAGTGCCCAAGCTAATACATATTCTATTAATTTTTTAAAATTTCAAAAATAAAAATTTTGTCAGTCTTTTGTTGGCTTATTATATTGATTATTTTATGTTTATTGCCTTTCATGTCTCTCTGAAAATGTTAACTATAGCTAGTCTGGTTTTGTTTTTTGTTGTGTTTTGATTTACTCTAGCAAAGTAGTGTGACAACTTTAGCAGCAGCATCACCTGGAGGGCTTGTTAGTATACAGAATGCTATATATTTCACCCCTAAGTTTCTGATTCAATAGCTCTGGGATAGGGCCTGAAAATTTGCATTGCTATTAATTTTCCAGATGTTGCTGGTCAAACAAATATAAATTCTTCTCATTGTTGAATGAGAAGAATTTTATTAATATTTTGTTGGTTCTTCTCAAATGTTTGGTTTTTCTTAGGTGTGTACTGATAGTGTTTTTAAGATTCTAAATGTCCAATATGCTAGCTACATATTTATTTACCACAGCCTGACCAGTAATTTTAGGGAATATGTAAAGCTTGATTCTGGGAGAGAGGTAGTTTTCTGGATAGGGGGCTGCTTTTTGGTTTTTTTTTTTTCATTCAGGGTCTCATCAGCCTTCTGGGACACTAATCACTCTTGCCTAGGGACAAATATCTCTGTTTTTTCTTGCCTAAATTGTTTTAGAGAAGCCTATTTTTTTTTTTTTTTTGCATTTTTTAAGCAGTCACCTGGTTAGTCATCATTCTGCTCAGAGCCTCCTTCAGTTTGGGGCTTGAAGCAATCTTAGAGGCACTTACTGTATTTTCTAGCTTGCCTCTCCAGGTTATAGATTCTTATTTCAATTTATTCTACCTGTATCTTTTCTTGAAGGGATTTTTCAAAGTTTCTATTCCTTTGAGGGACCCTTTCAATATGATTCAGTATCTTTATTGATTTCTGCTTTATGTAATTTTCCCGTAATTATCAGGCTTTAAGATGAGGGAAAGGGATGTGCCAGCAAATGCTCCTATGTTCAATCTTGACTCAGCCTCTCCACATTTTATTTTTACTTATGAGTTTAGTAAATAAAATTATAAACTTTCTCAGCTATATCACAAACTTTTTGAGGACCCAGTACTATGCTATACTTTCAAACATATTTGTATTTTATATGATTTGATGAATACTTGTTTGCTTAAGTCTCCCTTTTATCTAACCTACCTTTGGTGGTTTTCACACATACCTACCTGCTGTGTGTTTTGGAAATGCAATTTGTTTTACATACTAGCCTAAACTAATTGCAATTAAGATGAGCTAGAGATAATTAATATTTATAACAATAATAATATTTATTGAGGACTTGTGATATACCAGGCTTGGGCTAAGCATTTAGTTTATATGCATACTATTATCATCACTGTTTTACAGATAAGGGTAATAAAGCACAGAGATGGGCAAGTAACTTACCCCAAATCAAACAACTAGTGAGTAGCAGAGGTAAGATTCAGACTAAGTTTTACTCCAGAGTCTGTGCTCTTAAGCATTATACTAACATCCTCCTATGAAGGTGTATCTGCAGAGATCTCAAAATCACATAGCAGTGACATGCATTATTCATGATTTTTATGTTAGTATATGTGAGAATATCTGAAATAGAGCTAAAAATAGACTCTCAGTATTTTGTTCTTCTTGGTGAAATTGGAATTGAAATAATCATCATTGCCTTTCTTTATTGTCTGATCAAAAAGTATCTCCTTTTGATTTAACTATAGGTGATAGTGCTACAAACTTACTACAGGCAATGGCATGCCAGAACCTTGGTAGAGAATTTAAGAAGACAGAAAATGTTGAGATTGGAGTGGGAAGCACAGGAAGAACTAAGAAAGATAAGAGAAAAAGAAGAATGGATGAGATTGGACTATTACCGGAGGCATAATCCTAAAACAAATGAAGACTTTGAACTTCTTTATAATGCACTAGAACGTAAGTTTGACATAAGCTTTGCATCAAATATTAATTTAAAAAATTTTCCATAATAGGTGAAACACGTTTACTGAAGACAAAAAGAAGATTTTATTATTTTATGGAGATGTCTTGGGAATCTGGACTAGAGAATTTATAAAGATAAATAACATCTTACATTTGGTACAAAAATTAAGGCTGAAATGAAAAGGAAGTGCTTTTATATTAACAATTAATAAATAAAATGTGCTTACTGCTCTGTGAATTATGCAGTTTAGTATATTATTTAATTTGATTCTCATCCATGTGAGATAAAGAGAGAAAGTACTGTCTAATCTGGTTTTCTGATGGTTTTGGGAATTTGTGACCTCAGAGGTGAGCTGTTCTTTAATCCCTCAATCCAGCATCCTGTCTGGTGTTGCTCTTTAGAGGAGGGGCTTGGTAGTACCTTTTAAATTCCCCTTTATTAATAATAATATACAAATGTATATTTATATGTATATATTCTTAATACATTGACTTTTATACCTTATTTCTTTTACAGTATGTGTACTAGTCATTGATAAATCAAAAGCTTCAGTTACTTGAACAAGCCAGGCACTCTTTACTCAGGGCAATGGAGACACTATTTCCCTTCTTGGAGCCATTTCCCCGTTGCCTACCTTCTGATCTCAGGTTTAATGTCACCTATTCAAAGGTTTTTGTGACTGAAAATATAACTTGGGTATTCTATTGTTATCTCATGGTTCTCATTGTACCCAATACTTTCCATTTTTATATCATCACAATTTGTAATAATACATCTTTTGTTTCACATTGATTTCTACCACTGTATTATAAGCTCCATGAGGGAATAATTCATTTATTTTTTGATGAGCTCTCTTTTTCTGTGCTTAATTCACATGCCCAACAAATGTTGGTAAAATGAATGAATGAATGAAAGGAAGAAACCCAGGGATGTAGCAGTGTAACTGACTCTAGCTTCTGCCCTGCCAGTAGTATCTGTTAAGGCAGAAATAACCAGGACAGAAGAGTTATTTATTACATTAGATACCTAAGAGTGGAGAAATTGGACTCTTTGAAGACATGGAAGAATTTTAAAAATTAAAAATAGCCTCAACAATTATTGGTAGTTGAATGGGACACTATTATCCAAGGAAATAAGTCTTGGACTTCTCTCTGATTATTCATAATATTAACTTTAAGCAAATTTTCTTACATGCCTTTGATTTTATGTGTGTGTGTGTTGTGTGTCCTATTACTCAAGTGACAGTTTCCTTTCTAATTGGATACCTTTTTAGGTATTAGATATTGGGTTTATTTCCATAGCGATAATATGCAGTTTATCAAAGATGTAATTAAACTCTAGGTTTAATAAACAATAAGTTTATCTCTCTGGTAATACACAAAATTGGGTTGCTTTAGGAATGGTTAAAACTTCATGTAGTAGTGTTTGAGGTAACTGTTAAGCCTCTTTCCTGGACTTGTATATCTATTTCGCCTTTGCTCCTAATCACTGATCTCTGGAAATACTCTTTGTTTTACTTTAAACTTCACTTCTACTTTCCTTTTCTCTGTCAGATGATAACAAAGGTTATTTCTAAGTGTTGGTGGTTTAATAGAGAGCACTAGTAGCCAGCTGTCTGTGAAAGGTCTTGTTGACAAATATAAAACTAAAGTTCTATTATAGCAGAGAACTATTAAAAAATATTCCAAATTTATGTGTGAATAAACTAAAGGATACCATTGTTATTTTTGGTTAACAGGTAGCTGTGCAAATAATAGAAAATATGTTGAATGAGGTTCTGCCTTTTCTCCTTATTAGTGTTGTTAACTAGGACAAGTTACTCACTTTTCCTAAGCCTCAGTTTCTTCATCTATAAAAAAGGACTTAATAATTTCTGGCACATCTGCTTTAGAGGGCTTAATAAAGTAAAAAATATAAAATATTATATTTACGGAAGTACTTAAAAAGTGCAAAGACCTATGCATGTGTGAACTACTGTTCTATATTAAGTAATTTTATACAGAATTTCTATATTAAAGTAAAACAGATAAATTTAATTTAAGTCCACACATGATTTGTATGGATGAAAACAAAAATGAAGCAAATGAAATTTCTTATATAAAAAAGGCACCTCTCAGTCCTTTCTAATTCTAAAATTCTAAATTAAAACCCATAGAACAAAATTTTAAAGTTCTCTTTTGTTAAAATCTCAGGTTCACAAGCGCAATAATTTATATTACTCTTTTATTTAATATAGTTTTCATTTCATAATCATAACTCCAGTCCTTAAAATTGCTGCCCTCTTGTGGCTCATAGTGACAACTGTATAGTTTGAACTATAATTCCTAATATGAAGCTTAACTTTTCCTCATGGTAAGCTGTCCTTTAGTAATAAAAGCAAAATGATATTAATTTAAGAAAACAAATTTTACTGTATAAGATAATACGTTGAAGATAAGGCTATATCCAGGCAATGATATTTGATTTTTATGTCTTTTTAAAAATAGCAATATGTTGAGGGTGACTTCTTTCATTGCTCTGAATTGTCACTAGGGTGGATAGTTGGAAAAAAAAAAAACGGATGCTAAACATCCCATATTCTAAAGAGAGCCTACAATAATTGGAGTTGTTTTGCCCATTTAAAAATTTTATATAAATGGAATTATGTGGAATGAATTTTTTTGTGTCTGGCTTTCAAAATTGAATATTGTATCAAGGGACTTATCCATGCTATTGTGTAGTTGCAGTTTGTTGTTCTCATTTCTGACTTCTTTGCCTCAGTGTTATATCTGATTTTCATCCGTGTTGTTGCTTAGAGTCCTAGCTAGTTCTTTTAAATTTCCACATAGTATTCCATTATATAAATATACCACAATTTATTTATCCATTTTCCAGTTGCTAAATGTTGCTTCTGATTTTTATTTTTTATGAATAAAATTGTGATTAATATATCTTACATACATTTGTCAGTGGACATATGCACTGTCTTCAATATTTTTAAGCATTACATTGCAAACTTAAGTGAGCTGAATTTTTTTCTTGTTTGTTTGGAATTCCTGGAAGACTTAGGGTGAAGTAAGCCTCACACAAGCCACCTACTTATTACCTTTTCTCAGCCTGTGGATATTTGTTTTTGTACTGCCGGTAGACTTTTTGGGTTTCCTTAGTCTGTATGTGTGGGGGAGGTGGCAGGGAAGGAAGGAGGGTAAAGACTCAGTTCCATTTTCTTACCTTTAGGCCCCTGGCCTAACGGCCATGGAGACTAACAAATGTGCTCAGGGCTCTTGAAGCTGTTGAAGCTATTTGCCACTGTGGATTCTAACTTCTTGTTTTTGCTTTTTGACCCATAAGGGTTTTCTTTACTTTCTGGTGAAATCAGCTCTTCTTTTAGAAAAATGTTTATTATACTTTCCAAGTGTTTAGCAGTGGTACTTTTTTATTTCAGAATATATATAGAAGTTTCTGTTCTACTATTTAGTGATAGAGTTACTGTTGGTCATTGGTTTTCACTGTATTTTGAACTACCTTGAGAGAGAATCACCTAGAAAGGCCTTTGGATGAATCCTGTATGACAAAGATGTTAAAATACCCTCAGCCAGAGATAACTTCTGTAGTGAGAGATTTTACTATGAAAGAAAGCGGTATACATATGTAGAAGTGTGTATGCATGTCACAGCTAACAGCACCTAGTTAGTTCCTATCTATGGAAGTTCAGCAAGTTAGTGAGTTGCACCTGTGTTGGCATTTCTGCTCTTAATGATTTCCTTGACTGTCTTTATCGGTGACTAGAACACAAGGAAATAGAGGTTTAAAAAAGATGACACACAGCATAGTTTATCATTTTGTCAGGTTTGAAAAATTCTTCTCTGGAATGCTAATATCCTCTATTAAGAGCTGGAACTGTTAGTTACTGCATATGGTTTAAGACAAAATTGTCATCACAGTTACAGTCTACTAATTTGTTGATTAATGGTGGACTTTAGCTGCAAATGAAAACCTGCACGTCACTTCACAGAGTTCCATTTGTCCTATTCCAACAAATATGAGTTAGTTTTGACAGCATTTCTTCAATTTCCAAGCAGTTGGGAATATTTGTTTCAACTTTTGTTATTAATTCTAGTTTAATTGTACTGTGGTCAAAAAATGCAGTTTGCAACATTTCTGATTTTTACTTCTACAATATGATAAATTTATATAAATGCTTCATAGACCTTTGAAAATAGGTTATAGTTTTATATTTTGGTGTTTAAAGCTTGATTTGTATAAATTAAGTATGTTAATATTATCCAAATATTTTATTCTTTTAATACTGTTTTTACTTAACTGTCATAGATTAACTCATTATTATTTTATTTATGTTTCTATAATATAAAATATACTCCCCATAGTTGTGTTTCTGACCAGTAGAAGTTTTCTTTATTTCTGTGATATTCCTTATAAACAGTCATGACACGCCTTTCACCATAAAATTTATCTTCTACCTCAAAGATTGAAATGTAAGGTCTTCCCTCCAATTTTAGATAATGATATTGCTGTTTCTGCTTTCTTTTTTGTTCATGTTTGTCAACCTTTAATATTTCACCTTTGGTGTCACTTTATTTTAAGTGTGCATCCTGAGAACATCATGTCACTGGATTTTTATGAAATTATTTTATTTCAACAGAGAAATATAAGTATAACCATTTCATATTTTCAACATAACTATTGTTTTGTTTTGCTTCTCTCATCTTGCTTTTTGCTTTCTTTAAAATTTTTTTTCTGTCTTTGCATAAACTATTATGGTTTTTATTATCATGTACAGTAATTTAAAATGTTAGGGATTATTCTGAAAGTTTTTCAAAGACTTTCTTAAAGCATATTAAACTGTCAAATGGCTTCAAAGCCTACCCTTTTTGCTAGTTTTGAGTCACTTAAATTGGGGTGTACCATTTTCTGCTACAATGTTCACTTTCTGAGATGAGACAGCAGCAATTTAGGGGACATTTGTGCCCTCTTTTGACAGTGTCTTCCATTTATTCAATAGTATCTGTACTATATCTTTTAGAAATTTCCCAAAGTTTTTACCATAAGTATCCAATTCCTCTCTAATTTTCAGTACTGCTTCAAGTCTCTCACTCTTCTCCCTCATTTCATATTTCTTTTACCATTTCAGTAGGAACTTAGGAGAGGGAGGTAGCAGCTTGTGTAGAAGCCTCTATCTTGACAGAAATTTGGCATACCATATTTTAAGAGGTGCTGTGAGAAACCAGAGACACTTGACATGGATGTGATGGGAAATAAGTCAAATGATGTACAATTTAAGAAATGGAAGTTTTTATATCTGGAGAAGAGAAAACACAGAGGGATGTGATGGCTACTTTCAGATACCCAAAGGGATACCATGCGGCCCAAGAAATAGACTGATGCTGTGTTGCCTCACAGGCTAGTACTAGGACCAGGATGGGCAAATTAAACTTGTGCAAGCTGAGAGGAGGACACTTTCTGAAATGTGGGGTTGAGCAATTTAATTTCTAAGTTTCTTTCCAATGCTATTCTTCTGTTAATGTAAATAAGGTTGACGTTTTTGAAATATGAGATACTAAAGAGTTTTTGTCCCCAAATTTAGTATACACAAAAATCGAATGGAACACTTGTTAAATGCTAATATCTGAGCTCAGAAATTTTGATTTGTTTAAGTTTGGGCAACACATTCTTTATTGATAGTAACCAGTGCTTTGAAATATCATAGGTATTATTATAACATAACACATTCGTTTGAGTAAAGAGTAAATACGATTACTTTAGTTAAATGTTTATAGCATTTGCTGCTATAATTTAGGGTTTTGTAGGGAAACGGAAAATGGTACCTAAGTGAAGGAAGAAAACAATTGACGTCAACAATTCTACAGAAAACGGTGTCAATTAGGGTCCTAGAGGAAGCTGACACCAACAGAGTTGAGTTAGAAGTGAAAGATAAAGGGGAGAAGGAGCAGATAAAGGCAAGGAGAGTCTTCAGATTGAGATGAGGTTGACACCTGTGGAAGTTGAGAGAGGAAAGGAAAGAGGATAGGGTATGGAGAGTCTCAAATTGATACAACTCTAAGGAAGTCTAAACCAGTCCAATGGTCAGCTTTGATATGTTTGACCAAGAAGAGTCCATTCTTGGGCAGACATGGTCAGGCTCTGATTCCCTCACGGCTCTCAGTCATTGATTGAGAGCTTTGTTGGCAGAGTGTGGCCTCTGCTCCAACACTGCAGCAGATCCAAAGTGCTGTAGCTGGAACTTTCGGCCACTTCTGCTCCTTGTGGCAAGTACTCTCTTGAAGGGACATCTGAGCAGTGTACATTCATGGCTGCCACAAAACCTAAGTCTTATTTTTTTCAATGCTGGGGAGTGCTCCTGCTTACTTGAAGATATAATTGGACATTGTCTATACTGATTTCCTTTGGCTTCTGTTTGTTTGACTCTACTCTTATTGTTTTAAGTCTCTAAGCTTCCATTTCTTCCTTTTTTCCCCACACATCAGGCATACAATATGAATGATTCTATTCATGTATAATTTTGTTTAAATTGAATCAGAAATAAAAGACATCTTGTCAGGATGTGATGGTAAAAAATGCTCCATAAAGATGTGGGATTTTAAAAACTCAAGAGTCTTTCATATTATTTCTCTAGTCTGGCGGCAAGAAGAAGTTACACGCATTAACCAATCTTTCACTGGAGCTGAAAGGAAAGCTGCTTTGTGCGAAATTCTGGAAAAAGAGACTCAGATAATTGCTTCCATTGGGAGACACAGATACATTGCTTATACAGAGCGTCAGGATGCAGCAGTACAAACTTTTTTGGATAAGGTTAGTGAAGTAACTATTATTTAAATATGAATGTATCCTGAGTTTAAAAATGTGGAAAAATGAACTAAAGGAGAGAATTATATTGTGAGAATTTACATGAATTTTGTTTAGCACTTTGATGACACACTTCTTTAAATTCTATATATTTTTTTCTCCTGGTGTAGCTTTAGATTTTAACTGCAGCCTAGAATAAAGATGGACAAGTAACTTGAAATTAATATATTCTCAACTAAAGGGATTTGGCTATGAAGGAAAAGATGGAGACACCAATTTTGTGACTGTTCATTTAGATTTAGGCTGGCTATATAAATTAGATGAGTTGCACACTGTGATAAAATGAAGAGTATTAAAGTCACAAAATGTCTGGGTCTGAGGTGCCGCAATAGTAAGCAACATGGGGGAAATAGCTATAGACTCGTGTTTTTGCATTTACTTACCACATCATTAACTGACTGCAAATTTCTGACCAAAAGAATATACAATTATTGAAAACCATGAAAACATACAATTAAGGGAAAAACTAAAGTAATTACCCTTTTTGTGGTCAAACTGCCTGTTTGATTTTGAATAGCCTGTTTCCATAGTGACGAATTTCCTTTTTTAAGCCTGATCTTTCCAAACAATTTAAAGCCAATCCAGCTACAGAAGAAAAGGGATGGATTTCTCCAAGCTATTAGCTTGTAGTAATCCTAGTTCTATTATTCTTATGATTTAAGAACATTTGTTCTTAAAAACAATATATATATTTTTTGATATTCTAAATGCTCTCCTCTCATCTTACTTACACACTCTCCTATTTGATCTCAGTTCATTTATGGCTTTAACTAACTATAACACTTGCATCCTGGAACTCCCTAAAGGTACAGGCCAGGTCTCTCTAAGGAGCTTCCAAATAATATATCCAATTGCTCTTGTCATTACTTTTTGAATATCCCAAGAGTACACCTCAAGTTGACATGGCAACCCCTAAGTCATATCATCTCACCATTTTTGTCCCCCTCACCTCCAAACTGATCTTGTTCTCTAACACTCACATAACCTGTCTCTATGAATATTTTATCATCTACTCAATTGCTCCAGACAGAAACCTGGGTGTTTTTCTTCACTTCCCCATTTAGTCACCAACCTGTTTGTTCTACTACTTTAATATCTTCTTAATTCTTTACTTCTTTCTTCCCCAACTGATTGGCATTATCTGTAGGGAAATGGCTCTGCCATGGCACCCTGATGACCTTGTAAGTATCAAATAGGCCATGTAGGCAAAGACTTGAACCATAGCTAATCTGAGTCTTGTCAAAATGCCTTGTGATCCCCCTGGAATATGAAAGGCTGGGAAGCTTCTGAGGAGCTGCTGTGGGGCAGCTCTCTCTCTTGCTGCTCTATTTCCCCTAGGATGATGTCACCTGACAGGCCCTGCCTTGTCTTCTTTTGTGTACATGAGCTTGATTCTGATTTAATTGAATCTGGATTTTTCTTCTCATCTGGATTATATGTTTCCATATTGGGCTGTTGCCTCCAGTCTTGCTTCTCAATTCCCTCCTCCATCATCCACACCATTGCCATAGTGTCCTCACTAAACACAGCTCTGCCCCTGCTCCCCCTACTGCCTTCAGGGAATGGGGATTTTCATGATCTGTTCTCTGCACACCTCACACATCTCACTGTTGTATCACTGTCATCTCTCCTCGCACACTGTACCCACATTGCTCCTGCCATGCTCAATTACATGCATGTCCCCAGAAAGACCTCATGCTTTTGATATTTTTGCATCTGGTGCTGCCTTCACATGGAACATCCTTTCCTTCATTCCTTAGTAGCCAGCTACTCACCCTTTAAAACAAACTTAGGTGCCTCTTTTAGAAACAAACTGCTGATCCTCCTGCTTTAGACTGTACTATATGCTCTCATGACACTCGGTCTCACCTCTGTCTTGTGTACATAGAGGTTAATTTTTATTGTATCTCTTCACATTTCTGAATCCTTCCTATTCTGAACTTTTAAAGGAAAGAGCTATCTTTTATCTCTGAATCTTCATATCTTAGCATAGTGCTTATCACAGAGTATCAATAAATGCTTGTGGAAGAAGGCAGAGAGGAAACATAAGGGACAGAAATAATGGTTGTATAATTTTATATTCCAAGTATCATCGAAAAATTAGTGGCATTTTAAATTCTTGAATATCTTAATTCTAGAAAAGATGAATTTACTGTAGGGAAGCCATAATATTCATACTTTTCCAAAGTCATATTTTGTTTTTTTTAAATTAAAGATTTTCTTTTAATTTTTTGGAAACAGGGTCTCACTCTGTCACCCAGGGTGGGGTAGGGTAGCACAGTCACAGCTCACTGCATTCTGGAATTTCTGGACTTAAGCGATCCTCCCACCTCAGCCTCCCAAGTAGCTGGGACTACAGGCGTGCACCACCACACCTGGCTAATCTTTTTATTTTTTGTAGTGATGGAGTCTCGCTCTGTTGCTCAGGCTCAGAGTCATATTTTGAACTAAACTTACTCATTTAGCAAGTTGCTTTGTGTTGCATCCAGCTTCATTATTGGGAACTTTGTTCCTTGTATGTCTGATTGTTAACCTCACCAGAGAGGACAGCATAGACCTGGGCAACATGAGTGTTTGAAGGAGCTAGAGTCTCTGAGTGCCTGTGGACAGGGAAAATGGGTGGCATCCTTCCTTCTGTGAGGCTGGGCCTTCTCCAGGATTTTCCACTTATGCTATCGTGCTGCTTTCTGTTTCTTATAAACTATTTAAAATTCTGTTGTTGTAAATACTTATACAATATCTATTCTTCTTTATGCCTGGAATCATCTCCACCCCAGGCCCCATGTCTAGCATTATCTCTAAACATGTAAAAAAAAAATTTTTTTTGAAATTATATAGAGAGTCTATAAGTGGGTCAAGGTCTAACACATAAAAGCAACTTCAGAGTCAACTGATGACCATTAATGACCTTTTATCATGAAGTATAGCACTCTAAGAAGGTCTTTATGTAAATCTCACCAATAAAAAAAAAGAAGATGAGATGAGGAAGGAAGATCTGTTTTTTGTTTTTTGCACATACTTTGATAAGTTGGCGGGGTAGAATCTGAAGCCCTGTAAGATCATGAGTATAGGAAGAATTGCTCTGTGCCAGGAAAATGGAGGTTTTTGAGTGTTGTCCTGGAGAGAAGGAGAGAAGGTAGAGTGAGGAGACATTTGGAAGGTAGTGAGGGCCTTTGTGACTTTTGTGACTTCTTTAGTTATGTTACTAAACAAATTAAATATTAAGTACAAGATACTTTTTTTGTTGTTTTGGAAGGGGAGAGGGAATTAGAGAGGTAAGCTGGGCACCATGTCCAGAAGGATGCAGGGCAGCACACAGAGATGAAAAGCCAGAATACTGAGGGAAGGTTGGAAAAGTTAGCCACAGAACTTGTAGAAATCAAGGGGAAGGCTTTTTGTGGGTTGTCGGTTTTAGAACTGGAGTTCTAAATCTACAGTCACTCCAGCTGATAAACCAGTTAATCTCATTAATCCCCAGGCTAAACTCAGAGGACATGGACATTTTAGCTGACATAAGGGGATTTTACCTTAGTTTTGACCAAAGTGTTGCACTAGGACAGGACAAACACAGCCACAGAATGGATCAACTAGCTTGAGGACAATCCCTGATCCAATTATTTAAGACTGGATAGCCTAATTATCCAGTCTTTAAAAATATTGATTAATAGTGATTGTTGGCCTGTTTCTAACCTGTTATAATAAACTAAAAACTCATTGCTATGCTAATACAAAATCATTTTAATAATCTTTTTGTATATGATGCCATACTAAGAATGAGAGAAGCAATTAAGATAAATTTTACAGCCTTTTGATATAAATACTTATACGATGTCTATTTCTCTTTATGCCTGTCCACCTCCCCCACACCCATGCCTAGTATTGTCTCTAATATTCAGGTGGAGTCAGTGTTGATTTCATAAAATTTGAATGAAATAACTTATTATTCTCTAGTGTTTTTCATTGCTATGAAAAAATACCTTATAATTAATTCCTGCAGATAGACAAGTTCAATTTTTTTCAGATGTCAAAACTAACATCCAGAGCTCTATGCAAATTTTAAGATCTACATTTAGCACCATAACACATAGATATGTAAAGAGAAATATTTACTTTCCTTTAATTTGGAAACAACTTTGGAGAATACAGGTTTATGTTCTGGTTTTAGTTTAACTTCATTGAGTCCATACTATGTGGTTTATTGAACCAGTATTTTATTTTTAATCTTTTTATAACATAGAATGTCTCTGAATAATGAATGATATGATTTTAAATTAGTACAATCAAAGCACTGAACTAATAAGTTATAATAGACTATACTAAGTTCTCATTCTTAGTAAAAGACTGACTTGAAAGACTTTTTTGAAGCATTAAATAATTTGTAATTTTAACACATCAAATATTAACTTCCACAGGTTATCAAATATTAAAACTCACAGGTTGACAGAGGTGAAGAAATTTAGGTCGAGAAATTTGTATGAAAAATCATCATCTGATTTCTAATATATCTTGCGTGTTCTTTACTTGTTTGGGTAAAGAACCCAATGTACCTATGTAAAGAGACCATTTGAATTTCTGTAAGAAGTTTTCCCTAGTCAAGGCCATGTATTTCTTGATTCTCTTTAATTTGTACAGCACTTCTTATAATCACAAGCTTAAAAAACTATAATTGGTGTTAGCTGTGTCATTTAAATGCTTTTTCTCCATACTCAGGTGGCTAACAGCTAATGGGTTAGAAAAATGCCCCCACCTCTTTCTGAGTAGTGCATTGAGCAGGGGTGCTCCTCTATGGCTGCACAAAACCCCTTTGCTGTGTAAAAGAAAAGTTGATCACTACCCAGCAGCTTTTGGCAGGGGGCGGGGAGGTTAAGGTTATCTGTAATTTGTGCCCTTAAGGACCTGAGAATTAATTCAGGAGGAAGAAAAGAGGGACTCTCACAGTGCAGTCATTTCTTCTGTTCTGTGGAAGCCTGCTGCTCTCAAGGTTTTTGTTATCTCTCCACCTCCCCTTCTCTGAAATGTCTTCCTGCTGTTCTTCTGTTTCTCTCTTCCAGAGTCTATGCTGTCTCATTTGTTGGCAGCTAAATGGAATTTATTACGCTCCTATTTTCTGAATCAATTTGAGAACATGATTGTTGTATATCTCTTATTATAGCCAAAGCTTTCAAAAGAAAAAAGGAAATAGGAAAGAGAAATAAGCAAAGTTGACATTTTCCTGTGTGAGAATAAAAAACACCTTAAGGCCTGAAATAAAAAAAGGCTAGACTTGAAGACCAAGTTATCAGTTTTGGCAGAAATACATCCAAGTATAAAAACAGCTTTGCCGAACAGATTTTTTTATATCTTCTCAGTGCCAGCTTTAGGGAACTTGAACTTCAAATCTAGGATTATTTGATTGTGTCATTCAGTTCCCTTTAATCTGGCTAACTTCTAGCTATTCTTCAGGCTTTAGTCTATTTTCTTTTCACTAGTAAGTGCTTCCTAGCAACCCATAGTTACCTGTTTATCTGCAATCATCAAATATGCTCACCTTTTATTTTAATTACTTTTCTTACCTTTACATCCCATGAAATTTGAAATTTCTTGAAATCAGGACAATATTTTATCTACTCAGTGCCTAGTACATTGACTAATACACAGTAAACACAGTGAATATACGTTGAATGAATGAATGACTACTGTAGGTCCTATGAGATAAACAGAACTACATAAGAAATTTATTTCTTATAACCTTTTGGGAGAATTAGAATTAACAAACATAAAATTATTATAGAGCAATTTGGATCCAAATTTCATTGCCTCTAGTGACTGAAATAGAGACACTGCATATTTGTGTGTATTTATGTGTGCCTGTATGTTTTTACAAATACAATAGGATTTCAAATACAAGTGATATCATTGGTCCAAATCATAGTATTTAATAGAGGAATCTTTATGGAAGAGGTAGGGTTTGAGTTTAAAATTGAAGGATGGAAAAGATTTGGATGTAGAATATATTTGGAAAAGTCCAAGATATTATCATATTATACTGTATTTGATAGGGCTAAAAATTTGGAGGGAAGGTAGAGCTAAATCAATCCATCAACTGAAAAAATACCATGAAATAAATAAAGTATGCATTTCATAAACAGGTTATTATACTTGTATTGTTATAAATAAAATAAATTACCACCTTGCAGACTAAAAGATATTGTCCACATTACTGAAAGAAAGCAAATTACATGTAATAGAGCAACCCTGAAGAAAATTGCATGCATAGATTAAGAAATTAGTTCAACTTTAGATATATTGTAACATGAAACTTAGCCTAAAAGAATGCTTATTCTCTAAAACTTGTAAATTGACAACCTATAGAATGGGAGGTGATATTCATAAACTATACATCCAACAAAGGGCTAACACCCAGAATCTGCAAAGAACTCCAATAAATCAGCAAGAAAAAAACAACCTCATCAAAAAGTGGGCAAAAGACATAAACAGAGGTTTTTCAAAAGAAGACAGACAAATGGCCAACAAACACATGAAAAAATGCTCAACATTACTAATCATCAGGGAAAATGCAAATTATTAATAAAACCACAATGAGATATCACCTTACCCCTGTTAGAATGGCTTTTATTAAAATGTCCAAACACAATAGATGCTGGCATTGATGCAGAGAGAAAGGAACACTTATACACTGTTGGTGGGACTGTAAATTATTATAGCCTCTATGGAAAACAGTATGGAGATTCCTCAAAGATATAAAAGTAGATTTACCATTTGGTCCAGCAATCCCTCTACTAGGTATGTACCCAAAGGAAAAGAAGTCACTTTATCAAAAAGATACCTGCACCTGAATGTTTATTGCAGCACAATTCACAATTGCAACCACGTGGAATCAACCTAAGCATCCATCAATTCTTGAGTGGGTAAAGAAAATATGATATATGTATATATATGACAAAGTACTACTTAGCCGTAAAAATGAGTGAAATAATGTCTTTTGCAGCAAATTGGATGGAACTGAAGACCACTATCCTCAGTGAAGTATCTCAGGAATGGAAAAACAAACACCACATGTACTCACTAAGTGAGTGCTAAATAATGGGTACACATGGGCACAAAGAGATGTGAAGGACATTGGAAACAAAGAAAAGGATGGGAGGGGTGTAAGTAATAAAAACTTACCTTTCAGGTACGATGCACACTACTCTGCTGACTGGCACACTAAAAGCCTGACTTCAGCATTGTATAATGAATCCATGTAGCAAAAACATTTGTACCCCCTTAATATTTTGAAATAAAAAAATAATAAAACTTTCAAAAAGAGCTTTGAAACAAACTTTAAACTTCGGTAACTCTCTGAGGCTTACCCAAAACAAGGCTATATCCATTTAAAAATTATTTTATTTCTAAATGATAATTAAGTGATAAAATATTTTATTATTGAGCTATTTCCCTTTTATAATCCTTTAATTAATTTTACTTAATTATATCAGTCTGCTAATTAACAATACATTATTTAATATTAAACTTATTCTCTAATAAGATAGATTAATTAAGGAGCTGCAGCTTCTCAGTTACTGGATTATAACTAGAATTGAGAATTTTAAGTTTCTGATGAAGTTCCTAGCTCTGAACAACATTCATTTTGGCTTTGATCAGAATATGATGCCATTACTTTGAAAACATATCAAATATATTAAATAGTTGTTTTTAAGAGGTAATTTCCAGTTCTTAATGTAATTTAGCTAGCATGAAATGTAAAAAATTAAAAGTAAATTGATGTTAAAAACAAAAATTCCTCATAGTACTGTCATTCTAAATACAGCCTTATGTTAATTATGACTCTGTTTGGCTAGTCTATATTCCTGGTGATTTGTTTCAATACATAGAGCTTCTACTGAAACTTTAAATTATATAACATCTAAGATTTAAATGGTTGCAAGTATGGCATATATTGCCCTATAAGGACCTCAAAACAATTACCAATTGGCATACAAAAACATCCAACATTTGAACAGTTAACAATTGTGATCAACATAGCCTTGTTTCTGAAAAATTATAATCAGGTGAAGAAACTGAGCAGTTTTATACCATAAAGTAGAAGTGCATGTAGACAGCAAGTTCTCACTGTGAAAATTCTAGGTGAATGCATCTTCTCTAAAAGTCTTGATAGGAGGGAATATAAGCAGTGGTAAACATAGAAGTACCGTCATTAAAGATTATCCTGGTTACCCTGAGTCTGTAGAGGACTCAGTTTATCTCCTGTCTCTAGTCTCTGAATTCTTAGCCTGGGAGTCCTCAGATGAACTTCAGGGTAAGTGAACTCAATCTTTGGCCCTTCATTCAGGAGATGGGCTAGATTGGGAGGCACCAAGCTAGAACTGGAAATAGGGAGTAAGAAGTCAGGGAGGCAGGGACCATAGCACTGCTGTGACAGCAATATGGCTGTATCACTATGGACGTTATCTGCTTTGTGAAGAATTTTGAACTTGTTATAGATTTATTTTTATATGACACCAAACCATAACTCACAGAGTCCCTTTTTGCTATATCCTTGGGTCTAAATATATTGAGGATTGTCACAATGGCTTCATAGAAGTTGTCTTCAAGTGGCAAGGCATGATCAAGACACACTATGTCCACTTGATATAATTGAACCAAACAATTTTTTTCAGCATTGCAAATGGCATGATTTTCCCCCCATGGGGTTCATGAGTAAGTCCATATATCCAATAAGCTATTCAACATATAAATTAGTAGCAAATCTTGAATCTTGTGTAAGTATTTGTACTTCTACAGGCTGAACAGCTCTCTCATGGTTTTTCTTTTTCAAAAATGCTTTACTTTTGCCAGGTCTACAAAGTCATCAGTTAATTTTCTTAAGTTTTAGTGATACTTTTAGTCATAAAGCACATTATATTAAGTTAAACGTTTAGAAGAAACAAAATTGCTATTTTTAGCCTTTAATTAGCTGATAATTATAAACATATCATTTTTAAGTGTTCAGCTTCGAAGACGTGGAGAACAGCTGATGGCAAAATAGTTGAGATGGATACACAGTTCACCATCAGAGCCAGGGAACTACAATCCATCTACAAATGCATTATGCTGAAAAATATCTCTCAAGATGAGAGGTTGGATGTACTCTTAACTCTTAAACACACTGTGAAGGTATGTTAACTTTCTCTTAGTTTGGGGAGAGAGTCCACTATTAATAAAAAAATTTAATGGAATACTAAAGCGAAGTGTTTTGCATTAAGTATTATTTTGTTATAATTTGGGAAGTATATGGTTTGTGCATTAATATTTACCTAAAAGTTCTCAAAAAATATACTATGATACATAATAAATGTACACATAGCATAATGAATATTCTAAATGTAAGTATATGTTTATGAAATGAATGCAAATGTATGTAAATATATAGCATGAAATTAACAGTTCAATAAAACAGCAATTACATCTACATACTTTGACATTTTTCAAAGAAAAATTTATTTTTAAAAGTTTTAAAGCAGCACCAGTGTATTTTAATCTTTTTTCTCATCAATTATTGATTTTCTGTGTTTTTAATCCTGCTTTTAATGAAAACAAAGTTAGTGGATGTCACAGGTCAAGTTTTCCCAAGAAACAGACTCTGAGATAAGATTTGGATTTGGGAAGTTTATCAGAGAGTGCTATCAGGATAGCTCCTGTGAGGAGACAGAGAAGGCAGGATTGGGCAGATGGAGAAATTAAACTGTGGTGGAGTCTCAGCAATGACGTCAGCCAGTGTCACTGGGAATTCTGAAACTGGGAAATCCCTCCAGAGTTGTCCTGACTTTTTGCTCCCACATTGACTGTTTATTGGATGTGGGATGTGACTTTGGATGAGATCTCTTTCTTCAACAGACAGCAGTTCTCAGAAAGAGACTCACTTCAGAATTGTCAGCCAACAACTTACCAGGAGGGGGAGAGTAAGCGCTTCAGGTCTGGCTGCAGCATACACTACACATACTGCTGCTTGGATCTACTTGCTTCATGCTGTAAGTTTTAGGAGCGGCTCCTCTGGATTTGAATAGGCCCTTTTTTCCTGGAGAAATTTGTGGGAGTAAAGTTACTAAGAAAAGCTACAGCCCCTATTGTAGTCATTGGCTTTAAGGCCACAACACATACTTATTGTCTCTTTTCTCTACTATCCATTTTAGATATTCTTCACCCTCAACTAGCAGCACCTTGACTGATCTAGGTGGCCATTTTAACTGGGGTGAGATGGTATCTCATTGCAGTTTTGATTTGCATTTCTCCGATGTTGAGCATTTTTTTCATATATCTGTTGGCCATTTGCATGTCTTCTTTTGAGAAACTTCTATTCAGATCCTTTGCCCATTGTTTAATCAGATTACTTGATTTTTTTTCCCTATTGAGTTGTCAACACTCCTTATATATTCTAGTTATTAGTCCCTTGTCAGAGGTGTAGTTTACAAACATTTTCTCCCATTGTGTGGGTTATCTCTTCCCTTTGTTGATTATTTCCTTTACTGTGCAGAAGCTTTTTGGCTGATGTGATCCCACTTGTCCAATTTTGATTTGTTTGCCTGTGCTTTGGGGGTATTACTCAAGAAATCCTTGGCCAGACCAATGTCCTGAAGCATTTCCCTAAGTTTTCTTTTAGTAGTTTTATAGTTTCAGGCCTTAGATTTAAGTCTTTAATGTATTTGAGTCTATTTTTGTATATAGTGAGAGATAAGGGTCTAGTTTCATTCTTCTGCCTATAGATATGCAGTTTTCCCAGTACCATTTATTGAAGAGACTGTCCTTTCCACACTGTATGTTCTTGGCACCCTTGTAGAAGATAAGTTCACTACAGATGTGTGGATTTATTTCTGGGTTCTCTATTCTGTTCCATTGGTCTATATGTCTATTTTTTATGCCAGTATCCTGCTATATTGATTACTACAGCTTTGTAGTATAATTTGAAGTCAGGTAATATGATTCCTCCAGTTTAGTTCTTTTTGCTCAGGATGGCTTTGGCTATTCTGGGTCTTTTGTGGTTCCATATAAATTTTAGGATTACTTTTCTGTTTCCCTGAAGAAAGTCATTGGTATTTTGATGGGGATTGCATTGAATCTGTACATTGCTTTGGGTAGAATGGACATTTTAACAATATTGATTCTTACAATCCATGAATATGAAATATCCTTCCATTTTTTTGTGTGTCCTCTTCAATTTCTTACATCAATATTTTATAGTTCTTGTTATAGAGATCTTTCACTCTTTGGTTAAGTTTAGTTCTAGGTATTTTGTTTTATTCGTAGCTATCATAAATGGGGTTACTTTCTTGGTTTCTTTTTCAGATTGTTTACTGTTGGCATATAGAAATGCTATTGATTTGTGTATGTTGACTTTTGAATCCTGCAAATTAGCTGAATTTGTTTATCAGTTCTAATTATTTTTTTGTGGAGTCCTTAGATTTCTCTAGATATAAGATCATATTTTCTGCAAACAAGGATAATTTGATTTCTTGCTTTCCAATTTGGATGTCCTTTATTTCTTTTTCTTGTCTGATTGTTCTAGCTAGAACTTCCAGTACTATGTTGAATAACAGTGGTGAAAATGGGGATCCTTATCTTGTTTCAGATCTTAGAGGAAAGGCTTTCAACTTTTCTCCATTCAGTACAATACTTGCTGTGGATCTGTCTTATATGGCTTTTATCATGTTGTGGTAAGTTCCTTCTATATCCAGTGTTTGAGAGTTTTTATGAAGAGGTGTTGAATTTTATCAAATGCTTATTCAGCAACAATTGAAATGATCATATGTTTTTTTCTTCATTCTACTGATGTGATGTATGACATTGATTGACTTGCATATGTTGAACCATCTTTGCATCCCTAGGATGAATCCCAGTTAGTTATGTTGAATAATCTTTTTAATGTGTGGTTGAACTTGGTTTGCTTAGTATATTGTTGAGGATTTTTACATCTATGTTTATTAGAGATATTGGCCTGTAGTTTCTTTTTTTGCTGTATCTTTGTCTGGTTTTGGCATCAGAGTGATACAGTTATCACAGCATGAGTTTAGGAGTATTCCCTCCTCCTTGCTTTTTTGGAATAGTTTAAGTAGAATTGGTATTAATTCTTTGAATGCTTGATAGAATTTAGCAGTGAAGCCATCAAGTCCTGGGCTTTTCTTAGATAGGAGACTTTTTATTATTGCTTTTATCTCATTACTTGTTATTGGTTTATTCAAGTTTTGGATTTCTTCCTAGTTTGATCTTGATCAGTTGTATGTGTCTGGGAATTTATCCATTTCTTCTAGGTTTTCCACCTTATTGGCATATAGTTGCTTGTAGTATTTCTAATGATTCTTTGGATTTCTGCAGTATCAGTTGTCATGTCTCTTTTTTCATCTCTGATTTTAATCATTTGGATTTTCTCTCTTTTTTCTTAGTTAGTCTGGCTAAAAGATGTGTCAATTTTGTTTATCTTCTTGAAAAAACCAACTTTTTGTTTCTTTGATCTTTTGTATTTTTTTTTTTTTGGCTTTATTTGTTCTCATCTTTATTATTTCTTTTCTTCTACTAATTTTGGGGTTGGTTTGCTGTTGTTTTTCCAGTTCTTTGAGATGCATCATTAAGTTGTTTATTTAAAGCTTTTCAACTTTTTTGATGAAAGCCCTTATTGCTATAAACTTTCCTATTATTTCTTCTTTTGCTATATCCCATAGGTTTTGATATGTTGTGTTTTCATTTTTACTTGTTGCAAGACATTTTTAAGTTTCCTTCTTGATCTCTTTATTGACCCACTGGTCATTCAGGAGCATATGGTTTAATTTCTATGTGTTTGTATATTTTCCAGCATTTCTCTTGTTATTGATTACAAATTTTGTTCAATAGTGGTCAGAGAAAATACTTGGAATGATTTCAATTTTTTTTGAATTTTTGAAGACTTGTTTTGTTTCCTAACATATGGTATGTCCTTGAGAATGTTCCATGAGCTGAGGAGAAGAATGTGAATTCTTCAGCTGTTGGATAAAACATTCCGTAAATATCTATTAGGTCCATTTGGTCTATAGTGCATGTTAAGTCCAATGTTTCTTTATTGATTTTCCATCTGGATGATGTGACTGACTTTACTTTCTGAATCCTTCACTCAAATGTATATCTTCTAGTTTTCCTTGGTTAGTTAGGGGAACTTACTTGTATTTTATAATACTACTTATAAATACTTCTATGTTAACCACTTACCTTTTACTTGCAACTGTCTCATTTAGCCATACTTATTTCTATTACTTTATTAAAAATTATTGTGAGCTATAATAAACATGCAGAAGAATGAATACTATATATTTATGTGTGTGTGTGTATATATATACAGTTTAGGTAATATTGAACAGGACATTACCAACATTTCCAGGTCCCCCTTCCCCTTCTAATCATAATCCCTCCTTTCATCTCCTAGAAGTAACTACCATACTGATTTTCATGGTAGTCATTTCTTTGATTTTTCTTCATAGTTTTACCACCTCTATATAAATATCTAAATAATATGGTTTAGTATTGCTAATTTTTGAATTTAATTTAATGGAATTATACTATATGTATTATTTTGTGCCTTGCTTATTTGGCTCAAAATTAATTTGTAAGAGTTAAGGTTGTTATTGCATAAAGCTACAGCTAATTCCTTTCCATATATTAGATGATATTCCATTGTATGAGTAAATAATAGTTATTTATGTAATCAATTTCTTTATGGATATTTGGTTGTTTCTAATTATTGACTAATGTGAACAATAGAGTTCTATGTGTACATTTCTCTAAAGCACATTAGAGTAGAATTGCTGGGTCATAGATGTGCATATCTTCAACTCTACTGTTAGATAATGACAATTTTTTTCCCAAATTAGTTTTACCAATTTATATGCCTGTTAACAATGTTTCATTTTTTTTTAGATTATAATTTTTGGTGTGTTCAGATGGTAATTTCAAAAACAAACAGTTAATTTTAAAATTTTGTACTGAACATTCTTATGTTTTGTGTAGGAACATGAATGTAAACTGACTCACGATATTCTAGAATTGATTGACAGAGAGGTTGACCTTATGATGAGAGGCGTCAAACATCACAACCTTGAAGGACTCAGAAAAAGAATTGCAACACTCTTTTTACATTATATCAAAACACCTTTGTTTAATCCTGAAGTTGCAAAACACCTTAAGGTATTCTACTTTTTTAACATCATTTATTACTTTTTAAAAATTCTAAAATGTGATGTAGCAAATTTAAGTATATTCAAATTTTGCTTTAACACTTTACTTGGGATTCATGTGAAAGACCATCTCATTGGTGAAATCTCCTTTGAATGATTATTTTGTGTGTCAATCAACTCAACTTATTCGTGTAACTTATTCTGTGTCTGTATTTCCAGCTTTTAATTCTTTCTTAATCTCTGAACCAACTTTCCAATTGAATATGTTGAATGCATTGTGATCTCTGATACCTCCATGCTATTGCATATACTGTTGCTTCTACCTGGAATGCTATCCCCTATTTTACCCAGCCAATTCCTGTTCATTTAAGACTCAACTCTCAGGTCCTCATCTTTATGAGGTCTCAGAGGGGGTTAAAGTCTTTATTTTTGAGATTCTACATTACACCTTATTTATGGTTTTTATAATTGTTTATGTTCTTATAATACTTACAACACAGTTATACTTATTATCAGTCAGATCCATATAGATATCCTGAAAGAACTTCAAATGTAACATGTATTTAAATTAAACTATCTTTTCCAACTCCAGGCTTCTGTGGGGATTTTGATCTTTATCTAAAGCCAAGATAAATGCCTCATTGCCTTCCTTGATAACACAATATCTCAATATTTAGTCAAAACTTGTAGGAGAATAAAATTTGTTTAATTTTTATTTTATTTCCTTTGAATTGATTTAAAAAATTTATTGGTATTGCAAAAAAATTAAAATATAACAAAAATCTAGTTCTAGTTCTCTATAGACTTACTCAGTTTATGTAATTTGGAGTAATATAATGGAATTTTGTATTCTACAATTTTACATAATGTTTCTACTATTTTATTTGCCTTTGGTAGAATTCACTCTTTTTGGTGAGCTTTAAAAAATGGATAGAGTCATGTAACCAATAGCATAGTGAAGACAAAAAATAGTCCTATCACCCTTCACATGGTTTCAAATCCTTGGAAAACACTGATTCGCACATTACTTTTATAGTTTTATATGTTGCAGAATGTCATATAAATGGACAATACTATATGTAGTCTTTTGAGACTGACTTCTTTCACTCAGCATATAACAATTCAGATTCACCCATGTTTTTGAATGTATCAGTAGTTTATTGTTATAGTTGAGCAATATTCTTACAGTCTGGATATACAGGAGTTTTTTTTGTTGTTGTTGTTCTTTCACAGTTGTAGAACATTTGGGTTGTTTAGAGTTTGGGACTTCTGTTAATAAAATCACTGTAAACACTTGATATGAGTTTTGGGGTAAATTGAGATTGTTTTGGGGTAAATACTTAAAAAATGGCATTGTTGAATCACGTGCATGTTTACCATTATAAGAGACTGCAAAACTTTTTTTTCCAAACTGGCTGAACCATGTTGCATGTCCACCTGCAACATATAAGAATATTAATTAAAACAAAGGATTTAAGATTTTTTTCTTGCATCTAGGACAAAACCATAGATTATCCTTTACTCTTTCCATTTTGGGTAGGGATATACCCTTTAATATTCAAAAATACATATTAGGTTAAAAAAATAATGTTACTTACTTTAAAAGGGAATGGTTCATTTGCACATTTTTGGTTTGCATGATGGGAGAAGAACTTGAAGGAACACCACTACCCCCACCACCACTTTCTGGGGGTGAGCCAGGACAAAGCACTCAATGTTTTCTGAAGAATTCTTTAGAGTTTAATTCTGTAGCTTAAATGGAGCCCTTTATCATCACACTCATAATGGGAATAGGTTATTTTCTTTCTTGTACAATTTCAAATGGGTAGAGAATACCTTGGCATGGCTTTATAATAGTATATCCATCTCGAAGGGAAAGGTATGCTAACTAGTTTTTATGAAGTTGATTTATATATTTGTCCAGTTTAGTATCTAGGAGGCAGGAAGATAAAATAATTATTCAAGTTAAATGAAATATGTTATCTCAGAATAAGAAAAGAACTCAGAGAAGTTGCCTTCTAGTTCTTTGATCATATCCCTAGATCACTCTTGTTTTCTCCAGTAGAATTGACACCTTTTAAATTTACAGACTGTCTTATCTCCCAAAATTATAAGGCATGGAACAATGAAGTCCTCAAAAAATATTACCTTTTGGGAAGACGGAGTATTTAGGAAAAGTAAAGCAGAGTAGAGGGGAAGGTGCAGAAAGGTAACAGAGATTCAAAACAAAAACATAAGGGATTAAAATGGTAAATACTTCAAACCCACCTTGAGTAAGAAAAAAAATATTACAGAACATTGATGCTCATTTCCTTCTTTATAAGAATATTTTTGAAAGTTTTATGTATCAAATGCCAACTCTGTTGCTGCTTGATCTCTTCTCTCATGGAGGCCAGAAATACTAATGCATCATAAATTAGGAAAGACTGGCTTATATAAACCATGATTCAGTTTGTGTTGAAAATGTTCACCATTCATACAGTCATTTCTTCGTTCATGATACATTAGCCCATAAAGAATCACTGGATCGATGCTTCTATGGCAGAATTACTTCTTGCCCACTGCTTTAGATGCAGAGTTTCAAATTTTGAAAATTGACCATTGAACTATTTTAAGTTTATTTTTAAGATAAATGAAATAAGAAAAACAATTGGTTTAGTGGGATTTTATTTATATGTGAATCTAACTATTGCCTGTAGGACTAATTATTTTAACAGCAACAATAAATCTAAACTCTTCTTAAAAATAAGTGCTAAAAGCCTCTGTCTATTCATTTTTTTAGTCAATTTTTTAAGTGATTTTATCACATATGTCTAAGGGTTGATGAATAATGATTTTTAATATTTGGCATGGTAAATGAATATTGCTTGAAATTTAAATTTTGTATAGACTAGGAGGTTAAGGGAAAAATATGACTTTTAAAATTAACCAACTCTATCACATTCTAAAATAAGTTAGCTCTTGGTGCTTCTGTTGGTTAATATATATGGTATTTGGCCTGGTTTTCTACTTTTCTTTCTTTCTTTCTATTTTTTTTTTTTTTTTTTACTATTTAGGTCCCTCAAGACCCATTGAAGTTTTATAAGAAGATTTACTTTTGCTACAGCTGTCAGCTATATTTGCCTTCTACAGAGTTTGCTATATCATCCACCTCACACCGTGTATTCCGGTGCCGTCGCTGCACTAACCTTGAGAATGAGGCTAAACAACGAGAATCATTTTTGAAGTACAAATGTTTACTTCAGCGGCTCTACTATACAGAAGCTGATTATGAAGATGATTCTAAAATTGCTTTCTTGATGCAGGTGTGGTTATTAAGCAGTGCCAACAAAGCTGAAATTTGTCTCTGTCTAGGAGGCTGTCTTGCAATCTTATGTATGTTTGTGTGTGTGTGTGTGATTGTTTAATACCCGTCTATTCTGCTAGATAGTATGCTCTGTGAGGGCAGGGCTATGCCTGTTTTCTCCTCTTACTCACCATTATGTCTCTATAACCTAATATAGTGCCAAGTTCATATAGGTCCTCAATATTTATTGAGTGAATGAATGAATGCTTTTACAGAAATTGATGTTGCATATGCACATGTTAGTGTTTATGGATAACAGCAATAATTAGTATATACTTAATATGACTATGATGGTAAGTAATATGAAAAGTGAAAACTAAGGTTCATAGAAAGTAAAAAAGTACTTCAGGGAAGGGCTTTGAGTAGATGGATACTTGTCTACTTAAATTATTAATATGATACCATCCATAACCCATAACTGAAAAGTTCTGGGTCCAGAGTTCTTTTGAAAGAACCATTGCATTGGATTATTGACCCTGTCAGTAATCTGCCTGTTATAAGAGCAGATTCCTAGCTCCTGCTAGCTCTGAGAGAGGCCGGGGCCTATGAGATCATGGACTCTCACCTGAATTCCTACCTTAACCACTACTTTGGTCTCCTTGGTTCTTCCATGAATTCTCTTGGGTTGTTTAGGCCAGAGGAGAGTCTTTGTCTCTGCAAACTAAAAGCAAATTCCTGACACTGTTTGGACTTATGTATGGGAGTGAGAAAAGAAAAGAAAAGGTCTTATTGTTGATAGGACTTTGCCCAACATTAGCAACTTATTGATAAAAGTAACTTGTAGAGCACGATTGTTCCTAAAAGTGATATTTGTGTTCACAGACTATCAAAAAAGGTCAATTTTCTGTAAATTAAAGTTATTAATTAAAATTAAATTATATTTAATAGCAAATATGAAAATAGGCACTCCTATGAATAAAAATTTTAGAGATTTCAAAAAAAGATTTCAAACATAGTCTGCTTTGTTCAAAATTCTTTCAAACTCTTAAATGATAATCTATCGTAAAAATGTATTTTTGTTACAACCTAGCACAGGCATGCATGGTAATAATAATAATAATAGCCAAACACTCCTATAGTGCTTACACGGCTCTACACGTTTTATTGATTTAATCAATGCCACGATTCTATCAAAATAAGTACTATTTCCATTCTGAAGATGAGAAAACTGAAGCACCAAGAGGTTAACTAACTTGCCCAAGTTTACACTAATAAGTACCACTGCTGGGATTCAAACCTAGGCAGTCTGGTTCCCAGAGTCCATACATGCAAACGACATGCTATTCTTCCTCAGAAACAAAAGTTTCCTGAAACAGGTTTACTTTTACCACTATGGATACATTGTGATATTTTCTGTTCAGTCCAAATTTACTCATTCTAATTTCCATTTGGAAATGTTTGGTGTCACTTAAGAGATAGCAACCCACAGTTTGAAAAACACAGATTGAAATGATTACATATTTTTTCCAATAGAAAGAATATTTTATTAATAAAAATGTTTATTTAAGAGTTTAAATTCTTTTATGCTTTTCTTCAAGAATTGTTGATATAACAAATGTATATTTCCTTGCTAGGAATCTTAGATTCATTAGAGCTTTAATATAACTCACAGACAAGTGTCACCTCAATATTTCATATTGCATTAGTCAGTGTTCTCCAGAGAAACAGAACTAATAGGAGATCATGTATATATAACTACAAGGAATTGGCTCACACAGTTACGGAAGCTGGCAAGTCCAAAATCTAAAGAGCTAATGTCCCAGTTCAAGTTCTGCAGGCTGCTGTAGAATCAGGAAGAGCCAGTCTCAGTTAAAAGGTCATCAGGAAGGCAAGCAAATTCTTCCTTACTGGTGTGTGTGTGTGTGTGTGTGTGTGTGTGTGTGTGTGTGTGTGTGTGTGTTAACCTTTTGTTCTATTCAGACCTTCAACCAATTGGATGAGGCCCACCCACATATGAAGGGCTATCATGCTTTATTCAGCCTACTGATTTAAATGTTAATCACATCCAATAAGACTATCTTGGAAAAATCCAGATACTGTTTAACCAAATATCTGGGCACCCCATGGGCCAGTCAAGTGGATGCATAAAATTAATCATCACACATACTGAATAAAAAAATTCTAGGGGAGCATCATCACCTTTCAGATAAGATAGTCTCTGTTAGGTGTGAATTAATTTGAATACTGTACCTGTGTAGGGTTTTGGTCTCCCTTGTTTTACTTTTCCAATATCTAGGGTTAGCAGACAAATATGAATGTCCAATAGCTTTTCCTCCTTGTAATGGGATCATTTTAATTAATATTTATTTTAGTAATATTATTGCTAGGGATAAATAGAATGCATAAACTTTCTCATGAAATGGTAAAGTTCATGGACAATAGCAAAGATTAGTATATATTGAATTTGAACATGATGATATGTAAAAAAAAAAAAAGCCAAGATATATAAAAAGTTCTGCTTAGAGAAGATATTTGTTTTCTGAAACAGTTTATAATCCATACAGATATGCCTAATATAGTGGCCAAGAGTGTTGTTCTCTTATTACAACAATTTCAGGAACAACAACTATTTGAAAAGTAGGCAGTAAGCAGCTCTTAAAGGCTGCCAACCACAGTTACAATGTGCATATTTGACATTTACATGAAAATAAATACTTCATTCTCTTTGATGCAATTTTGAAATTATTAATAGAATTGATGCAACTAAAATAAAAACAAAAATGTAAACAAGGCACATATTTTGAATATAAGCAAAAATATATGCAACATTACATTTTAAAAATTCTGTAGATTCCTTTTTCTATAGCAGCTGTTATAGTATCTTTTTTTAACATTAAGTGATAGCTAAATTTCATTAGTTGAGTTTAATATTTTGAATTATCCATTTATGAAACAGTATAGTAGCTGATGGTGCCAAGATGTTTTTGTTTGTTTTTTTTACTTTAGTAAATTGTTTAGGTTTTTGTCCACTGGTTTTATAGAAAAGACTTCTGCTTTCTCACACAAACCTTTCACAATAGTGGTTCATTTTTCTATGTTTATACTTTGTGAGGATTGCCCCTCTCTGACAATTCTAAATTTATATATGCAGACCTCATGAAAAGTCGTTCTGTGAGTTTTAGCTAATATAGTTTAAATTTTAAAAAGTTTTAAACAGTTATTTCATTTCTCCCCTTTTTAATTAAAACAAGCTACTTTAATTAACACTGAGTTAATTACTTAATCTTTATTAAATCTCAGTTTTTTCATTTGTAAAATGGCAGTAAAAACCTTTAAAAGATCCCTATAATGGCCCTGAAAATAAGATGATAGTTACTAATGAATTTTTGAAAATTATTTAATACCATATATTTATTAAGGTAATATTAAGGTAAAATTAGCATGCTGGAAGAAATCTATACAGCTTACTCTGAATTAAAGGTGGGGTTATGACTGTGAGACTGATAATGTAGTTTAGGCAGAATGAACAGAAGTTCAGTGAAAAATAGGGGACTATGTACCACTTAAACCTCATAAATAATGTTTTCACTTTTAAAAAATATGCTCAGTATAATTTATTTCCTCAAGTAATTTAATAATCTTAAAAAATTTATGTTTATAAGAAAACAACATTAGTTTTTAAACTTATTTTGACATGCAGCTACAAGATATCCAGTACCTGACAGAAAACATCTGGTCTTCCCAGTCAGCACTCAGTGCCTGGGACAATCTCAATGATCTGGTCATGGTCAGGTGGGATAAGTCCTTGGAGTGGTCCCCCTGGAACTGCATTCTTCTTACCAAAGATGAAGGGGCTGCTCATCTCAAGCTAACGAGTATTGAAGAGGTAAGAAAGTTGAACTTTCTTTAGGAAGCTCTTTTAATCATTGGAGTTATTAGAGATAACTTGACTGCCATAATACGTACTTCCATCAGATGAAGAAACAGAATTTATGTATTAACAGTAACAAACTACGTGGATGGTATATATGGCACAGATTAAAATTAAAAGGAAGCTAAAGTAAGCATGTAAAAGGTCAATATAAGAGGTTTGAACATATTACAAGTCCTAAATATGCTACCAGTCCCTCCTAATAGCAAGTTCAATCATATTCCACAGTAAACTCCATGAAGGCAGGGATTTTGTTTACCTTATTTGCATCTATGTCTCTAATACCCCCAATAGTGTCTGTCACAGATTAGGGGCTTAATATAATAAGTATTTGTTGAAAGAATAAATGAATATTACCACCACATGGGTATTACGGCACCCAGAATCTGTCCTCCTTTGATTAATCATCACGAGTCTGCCTAAAAGCACACTCAGTTATCAAATAAATTTTGTTCATAATTTTGTGCTCTCAATAGCAATCATAATGATGGACTATAGTTCTGAGGCTCCATTTTTCATTTGCTTCCAACTAACCAGGAGTAGAGAAAGCACTGCAAAAATTAAATGTCATTTACTGTAATTTCGGTAACTTACAAGATGCAATCTGTAAAACATTTTGATGAACAGAATTGAGGGCCCCTGAGGAGTTCCTAGAGAAATCCGTTTACACTGAGCCCAGGATCCCAAGAACTGATACTGATTCTCTGCTTTCTACTGATTAAATTGCTGCACCTTTAATTTCACTCAAGATGTCTGCTAAGGGAAAATAAAGAAATGACGTCAAATAACATAGACATTTTGAATAGTGCTATATTCCCTATTTCCTTTTTTCAGGGCAGGGAGGAGAGATGATGTAAAGAGCAGAGATTAAATTTTTAGCTTTTTAAGTAATGTTTCAGTTTTAAGAAGCCAGGGTAAGAAAAATTTTCACTCTAGGGATTGAAAGAAAGGTCAGCAAAAAATTGAAGCTGTGTTAAATGTTATATTTAGTAAACTAAGCTGCCTCATAAATATTTAATCACTGGAAGCATAGCCAATACAAGCAATATCATTTCATCTAGGGCCCACGATGAGACTGAAGTTCATTCCCAAAGCTGATATTCTGGTGTTTCTTCAATTAATCCACACAACTCCCTTTGTGCATTTAATCACATTTCTGCCGTATCAAATTAAATGTTCTAATCACATGCATTTCTAATTTCAGGATGCCAATCTTATCAAATTTCTGTAAATAGAGCTAAGGTTCACAACCAGACAAACTCAAAACACATTTGCTTTTTTATGGTTTTGGGCTGATGTAATCTTTTAGGTATTAATATTCAGTGTAAGGAATAATTTATATCTTGCAAATCTTGCAGCAAGTTAAAGCATTTTCAGAGTTTCCTTAATTAACAGAAATGTTCGCTTTCTCAGGGAGTAAAAAATACTCAAAAGTTAAAATAATCTTGACTCCCTGCAATTATGACCGATAGGTTATAGGAAACACATGGAAAAAGACTTCCGTGAACTCTGAGGCAGACTGATCTCTCATTTGTGTGCACATGGCCCAAGTAGGAACAATCATGGACTTAAAACCACAGTACTGATCCAGTTCTTTCCCATCTCTGTCACTAACAACTTATAGGACATTAAGACTTGTCCTCCTTGGTTTATAAATTTTTAGAAAGATTAGTTAAAAATGTGGAATCAGTAAAGAGGGATAAAAGCAGCCCTGGCTTTGAATTCTGGCTCTATCATTTATGACCTGGGAGAAATAATTGGAAAAGTGTGCTAATGTCTCAATGCCCTAGTTTCCCCATATATAAAAAAGAGGTAATAATATCTCATCATAGGGAAGCTTTGAGGACTAAATAGGCCATTATTTAAAGCTCTCAGCATGAATCAACTTAGAGAGTAACTATATATATGAAAGCACTTTAAAAATTTTGGGTGCATTTTATTTCTAATTGTAATAAAAGCAAGACATTATTGGTTTAAAAAATCTGAAAGAATAAAAGGGTGTGATGTAGAAAATAAAAGACTCCTGATATCCACCCATTCCTATTTCCACATTGTAGGGATAATTACTATTTCTTGTGTAAAATTTACTGAAATCCTTCTGGAAGCTTTCTATGTGTATATAAATAATATATCGTTTTTTGTAGCATTGATGTTATATTAAATTACTCTGAAACTTTGTTTGCTTTACCTAACAATAGATACTGGATATTTTCCATATTATATTATTCTTAAAGAGTTACTTATTATTCCTTTGAATGTATGAACCATAATATGCTTATCTTTAATAATTTTTAGTTTTTAGTTCTGTAAAGGTACTTTGAAAACCTACAAAGTTCTGTACATCAGAAGTGTGTTAGTTTTTCGTGAATGAAATGTGAGCTAAGAAGTGATGGAACAATTACATTAGTGCAAAGGATAAAATATTTTAACAGTAAATTTGTAGAGAGGAAACTAGGATACTCCTACATAATACTTTCTGAAAAAATAACAAATCCTTTGGCTCGTTTTTCCCAGGACTTTCTTTTACCTTAGATTTGACCCTATGAAGACATCTTTAGTGAGGGAATGTCTCACTCTCAGAAGATAAATTTTAGGAGAAAGTACAGGTAGTATTTGTAATTTGACTGCAAAGAGGGCCAATGAAGATTAATAAAGAGAATAGATGGTACTTATTAACTTAGCCAGAATTTACTTTTGAATGTGCCAAATGCTTGGAGAGAAACAAATAAATATGTTATGAATATTATTCTTCATTGTTTCAGGTGCAAATAACAATTTATAACGATTTAATCAAATGTGGGTTTAGTTTTCTCATGGAATACGAAGTCCAGAGGTTGGCATTCTGGGGCTAGTGCAGCATCTGCACTGTGCTTTCAGAAACTCAGGCTCTCTAACCTTTTACTCAGCCGTATTTAACCTTTGGCTTTCATGCTCATGCTTGTGGACTCTAGTGATATGATAGCTACGTCATCTCCTGCATTATATCTATATTTCAGGTTTGGCAAAAGGCTAAACGTGCTTGATAGGTGAGTCATCCCACTCTTAAAAACCCCTTTAAAAAGCTTTTCTGTAAGCTTTATGCAATGACATATATGTATATATAGAGAGAGATAGAGATAGAGATATATACATACGTATCAGAAGCTTATCACATCACATGGCCACCCCTATAAGGATGAAGACTAGGAAAGTTGGGCACATCACACCCTATACAAAATCAGACCTCTAAATACAAATGGAAGAGAGAATGAGTATTGAGCTAGTAACTAGCAGTGGTTTGAACACAGGTCAGAGGGAGAATTGAGGAAAGCTTCCTGGTTAAAGTGTCATAGGAGCTGAGCCCTAAATGATGATGGACAAAGTGAGAAAAATATATATATATATATATATATATATTCTGGGCTGAAAGAACTGATAAGCATGCCAATGTTTTTACCTGGAAAAATATATCTGTGATATTTAATAGAATTTGAGTTTTTTTTTCTTTTCAGGGATACAAACGCTCATTTATTCACAAGATCAAGCACAAACATATCCTGGCTAAGAACTATTTTTCTCAGGTTCCAGTGCTGGCGTCATTTATACTTGATGATGGTGAAATGGATGTGATCAGAAAGAAATATCACTCAGACACAACACTTAAGACTATAGAATCCAAGAGGCCTCGTCCTTAGAAGATCCAGGAGTACTTGCTTGATGATCAACATTTTTGTCCACTGCTCATAGGGTAATACAGAGGTCATACACTACGGAAATGGAATTTTATCTTTTTATTGATTTCTTTTTGTTTTTCATAGTATTATAAGTTGTATAAAGAGAAAACATCCTTATGTAAATGTTTTATTGCTAGGCAATTAGTGCAAAATTTAAATGCAATTTTGTTACCAAAATTAATAGTTTAAAGAGAACATTTTATTTTTACATATTTTCACATTAAATTTTTTAAAAAGTTAAAGTGTTATTATAGTTAAAATCTGACATCCAAATAAAGACTAGGCTTAACTTTCAAGTTACTTATTTTAGATAAAATGTAGTCATAGGACACTAGTCAGCATATGGATGGGAGGAAACACAGAATTCTCTTTCTTGAAAATCTTCATAAGTAGGATAAAAGAATTTACATTATAGAGATTTGAATCTTTGTTGCTTACTATCTACTTTCACCTTCCATCCTTCTCATAGTGCCCCCAAAAGCGACTAAAACTATAAACAAACAAACAAACAAAAATCTGCATTTCATGCTGGAAAACAGGGTAAACAGTGGAAATTTTACCCTGTGGGAGAAAAACTCCTTGTGGGACAACGGTGAAATGCTGTAGGAAGAACAAACTTGGTCAAGCAAACTATAGCAACACCCTTCTCCAAGGCAGTGAGAGGGAAATAGCCAGATGGGGCAAATAAAGTACTTTAATAATCCCCCTATTGACCCAGGAGAGAAACAGCTGACTGTAGCATTTGCTCATAGGAACGGAAGATTCTGGAGTACAACTGACGGGGGTGGACAGGAAATTTGAAGTCTGAAAAAGAAAGACAGAGGTTGGGATATTTATTCCCCTGGCTTCTCCCATCTGCTTATTGGTCCGTTGTCAGTTGCTGCATTACCTAAGATTACAGCTCCTGTTGGGTGGTCATCCCTTCTATACTACAACTCTCTTTTTATTCTGGGAACCATTTTTTTTTTTAAATGCAGACTGGGTCTTGCTCTGTTGCCCGGGATAGAGTGCAGTGACATCATCAAAGCCGCTGCAACCTCACATTACTGGACTCAAGCAATCCTCCTGCCTCAGCCTTCCAAGTAGCTGGAACTAAAGGCATGTGCCACCATGGCCTGGCTAATTTTTCTGTCTTTTGTAGAGATGGGGTTTCACTTTTGCTCAGGCTCATCTTGAACTCATGGCCTCAAGGCATCCTCCTGCTTCAGCCTCCCAAAGTGCTAGGATTATAAATGTGTGCCACCGGGCTGGCCTGATTCTTTTCTCTTTATCCTTCAGCTTACAGGTGATAATGGCTTTTTTTTCTTTAGTTAGGTTTAAAGAAGTTTATTTTTTCTTGTTGATTTCCTTAGCATCCTCTCCTTTATAAACAGTCTCTTACTAAATATTAATCAAAATAAAAAGTTTGAGTGTGTCAACAGGTGTCTGCTGGACGCTAACCAAAGCAGTTATTGGTACCAAGAGTGGTTCCAGGAAACTGACCTTAAAATGGAATCCTAGGCTTAGGTTGCTCACATATTTGAAGAACATAAGGTTAACCTCTTTGCCAGGGGGAAATGGGACATGGGTAATATGCAATATGTGGTAGCATCATGATTACTCAAGTTAACACTAGCGGTGGCATAGAATGGGGTGCAGATGGCGGATAAAGCATAGGACGATCCAGTGGCTGAGGCAGTGATTCACTTTGATGTCACTTTTGGAAAAAGATTGTGGAATGGGATGGGTATTTCTTATACTAGAGAGGGTTTATAGAGAAAGGGATAAACTGAAAGCCTTGAATGTCCAACTCAAGACCCAGATAGAAATTCAGAAAGCCTTTATGACAACTCTAAAGAAATTCCTTATCTCTTGCTTATGCAAGGCACCTGTGCTGAGGATTAAGTCTGAGCCTGATTAAGGTTTGCAAGACTATATTGTCAATTAAATGTGATTTTCTGTTAGATCTTATGCTAAAGTAAGGAGACTGGTGAGGAAGAAGAAGGTGTGGTCTGGTATGAGTTAGTTTGTACACTGGAAGAGTTGCAGGATCTTACCAATTTTTATTAAGAGTCAAGGGAGCATGTATAAGGGTATATTCTAACAGTATTAGACTGAAAAGGATAAAGTAAAAGATTATAACACCCAAATTTATATTCTTGCCTGGAATTCACGATTTAAAGTGTTAGCTTAAAGCTCTGAGAATTGCTAGACATGTTTACTGTATCCTGGACTCAAAAGTGGCCTGTATCAATGAGCTGCTGCATGGAGCCTCTGACAAGCCCTAGTCTTTGCTATTTTCTGCCGGCAAGTGTTCTCCTGATCTTCTGTTGGATCACAGTAGAAACTGAACATCCAATCATGATTAAATGATTATGATACTCAGAATACACATGATAAACTGTGTGTTATCAGATCCACACAATCATAGAGTTGATCATGCACAGCATCATTCCATTGTAAAGTGCAAATGCTCTCTATATAAGAATGTCCTAGCAGGTATAGAAATTACAAGGAAACTGCCTGAGGTAAATAATTCAAACTCCCGTGGTATGTGCTCCTTCGGCCTTTCCACTTACCCCTCAATTAACAATTATGGCTTCATGAAGAATTCCGTATGATCACCTAAATGGGAAAAAAAACTGAACTGGTTTACAGAAGGTATATACACCACAGTGTCAATGCATGATCTTGTTGAGAAAGGTCTGCATTCATGCTGGCCACTGTATTACAGCTCCACTTGGGACGGCCACGGGAGACAGTGACAAAGAGAATTCTCTCAGACGGAAAAATTTCAGGTGGTACATCTAGTTACCCATGTTTTGTGGAATGGGAGATGGCTGGTGGTATAGCCCTACAAAGTTTGTGGGTAGTGGCTAGAAGGGTTGATCAACAGGAAAGAGACCTGGAAAGAATAGTATTAGAAGTGATAAGGAGTTGTGAGGGAGATGTATGTGGATAGACATGCCCTATGTAAGTGTGCTCCAGGTGGCATCCACTGCAGAGGAGGCTATCGGTGATCAAGTGGACAAGAGGATTCCTCCTATGGATACCAGTCAGTTTCTTTTGCTAGCTTTCCTGGTGCTTGCTCAATGGGTTCGTTTACAAAGTGAGTATGACAGTATGGGCAAAGCTTATTTGTGGACTTAACAACAGAGATTTTTCCTCAGCAAGGCTGACTTGGCTACCACCCCTGCTGGGTATTTAATCTACCAACAGAACAGGCCAACAATAAGCCACAAGATGATAACATTCCACAGGAAAACCAGCTGGCCATCTGGTGGCTGGTTGATTATATTGGATCCCTTCCATTACGGAGTGGGCAGACATTTGTTCTCATGAATATAGATATTTAATATGCATATGGATTTTTCTTCTCTCTTTATAGTATTTCTGTCGACATAATCATTCATAAACCTACAGAAAATCTTACTCATCACTATAGTATCACATATTACATTGCCCTCAACTAAGAAACTAATTTTACAGAGAAGGAAGGAAGACAATGGATTCATGTTCACAGAATTTACTGGTTTCACCATGTCTCTGTCACCCAGAGATATATGGTTTGCTAAAAGGAAATGAAATGGCCTTTTAAAGGGTCAGTTATGGCCCATCTGGGTCATCTGGGTGACAACATCTTAAGAGGTTAGAGTGCTCTGTCTGGCAGGATGCAGTATACGCCTAAAATCATTGGCCAGTATGTGGTGGGGTCTCCTTTACAGCCAGAATGCGCAGGCTGGGAAACAGTGGGTAGAGGGGGATAACAGATATTGTTGTCTCTCCTATCTTCAGCATGTACAGGACTGGGAACAAAAAGAAAAAGCTGAGAGTGGCCTCTTTCACTGTTATACCACATAACCTACCTAAAGAATTATCATTTCCCATCCCTTCAACCTTGGACTCAATGGATTTGGAGGTCTTAATGCCCAAGGGAGGAATTCCTCCAGGGAACACAGTAATATTTTCACTAAATTGAAACTTGAGATTCATAAAGCAATTCTTCAGAGAGCCCAAATGGTTAAGTAAATGTGTCTTCCTAAATGAACAGGTTATAATTTGTATTTTTCACAGGTTGAAAGCTACCAATAGCTGATTGAAAAAGAATATTTTCACATGTTTTTGTTATATTATTTTATTCTCATCAAATTTCGTAAGTTAGAGTCCCTTGTAACTCCAAATGACATTCCATGTAGTGACCTATGGTGCCCTACTAGATGTAATACACCATAGTGTTGTACTGTATCCAAGAGTTGTCTGTGGGGTGAATAATAGTACATTATGGGCATTATAAGACATCATTTGGACTCTAAAAACTATCATACACTATATTTTGTAGGACAATAATATATATTTAGAAGTGAGACTGTTTCAGAGGGAGACCTGAAAAAGAGTTTGGTCAAGAAAATAATATGTTGGATGCTCTTGGCTTGAAGAGTGATAATCATTTACCAACTTAAATTTAATGTCTTGCAAATTAAAAAAAACATTTCTTATATTACACGCATCTAATTACATAAAAAGACAGATTAAAATGTTATCAATGAATGTCAATTTAAAAAAAAACATATACCTATACTCAATTTTCAGTCTTGATAATTCAGAAGGAAATATTTCTATAAATCTTATACATTTATGTAATCAGAAAAGGAAAATATATACTAAACTATGAACCTTACAGATATGAATAGTTTGTGATGATGACAGAGTCAATGTCTGCTTATCATAGCATCTTGTGGACAGTTGTTATGTTTGTGAAACATAAACTGAATCTGAGTTCCTTCACTACCACATACAAGGCAGAATTAAATTACAGTTCTAGCATATGCATTCTAAGAGTGATTGTTCTCAGATTCTAGAGAGCTAGCATTTTTATATCATGTCAAAACAAATTAAGAACATATCAAAGCTGAATTCAGAAATGTTTAATCATTGCTGATTCAAGTGACTTGGTGTGAAGATGAATATAAGGAATGTAGAAACATATCAATCCTGAACAGAGTATAAAAGTTTTATACCAGTCACAGTCTATATTTTTCTGAATCTCTGACAAAGTAATTTACTGGGGTTGGGTATTTCATGTCATCAGTATTGGATTCATGGATTGAATTAGGTATAAACACAAGCAATGAATGAAGGAAATTGGATTGTTTTTTCATAATGGCCCTTCAAATGATGGTTATCATCTATACTTACAAGCCTATCTCTTTTTGGTAATGTGCACTTTCATATGCTGGATTTCCCCTCTGTTATTTTCTGCCTTCACTCACCTGCTTCCCTTTATTTTAATTCTATGCATTTTTCAAGATCAGCCTAACTGTGCCTCATTTATTCATTTCCTCCATTTATTCAAAACGTATTTTGTGAGTTTAATATGGACTAGTCATTATGCCTTGAGGCTACAATGTCAAGTAAATACTAACCATACCCTCAAGTAACTCATGTAGACAGGCTGAAAAATAATTGTAATCTTTCTGTGCCTCCCCATCTATAAAGTAAAGTTGGCAGTACTTCAGCAGAAGGATTGTTAAAAATTAGAGTGTATATGTAAAATATTAATATATTGGACACAGGAAGTGTTTAATGTTCTTTTTTTTTAAATTTCAGAATATTACCAGGGTACAAACGTTTTGGTTACATGGATTGCTTTTCTACTGCTTGAGACAAAGTTATAAGTATATCCACTACCCAGATAGTGTACATTGTACCCATTAGGTATGTTTTCACCCTTCCCCTCCTGGCCCCTCCCACCTGCTTGATTTCCGTTGAGTTTTACTTCCATCTGTGCACAAGAGTGCTGATCAGTTAGTTCCAATTTGCTGCTGCACCTGGCCTGGTTGAGGGTGGAAAAGCCTTCAGTAAACTTAGTGTCTCGCTGTTCCCTGAGGGCGTTTATGAGGCGGAGCGGAATCCTCCCTTACCCTTTCCCTAAACTGGGAGCCTCTCTGAGTTTGATCCTCCCCCGTATCTTCTCCTCTTTGTCTTCTTCCTTCTCAGCTTTGCAATTTTCTCCACGGGGCCCCCAGCCGTCTCTGACTTCTCTGTCTCTGACCCACACCTGAGCTGCAACTGTTCTCCTCTCTCCTCTGTTCAACATCCTGCCTTCCTGCTGGGAGGGTCCAACAAGTGATGTCCGTAGTCAGCCATCTTGGACGCCTCCTCCGTGTTTAAGGTTTGTTAAATGAATAACATTTGCCTGTTTAAATTATTTTTTAAGACAGCGTGATTTTTTTCTTTCTTTATTATTTAATATTCGGTGTGTTAGTGAGAGTATAGGCAGATGTAGGTTTACCCTCCAATGCTTGCTCATTTTCTTAGTGGCGTATGTGGTTATCATCTCTAGAATTGTGACATGCCACTATGGGAACTTGCCCAATAGCCCCTTGTATCCTAATTTCACCCAAGTATCTCTTATCCTTACTGTTTCCTTTTAATGTATATGAAAACTATTAAAAAAAGAACTATGCTTTAAAGAGGTGAAGGTTTCAGGTATATAAGGTGTGAACAGCTACTGCTGATACTTTGAAGCTATGAAATGTAAAGAGGTTATTTTGAACTTTATGTGGCATTTCCTCAGAAAAACTTCCTGAACTTCGTAAGAGTTTAATCTGTAAATGGATCCTTCAGTCAGTCTCTCTCCTCCCACTCAGCTTGGCTTCCTGCTAATGCTTCTGTTTGGCAGCTTCTAATGGCCTTCCTAACCTGCATTTATCTTTCCCAAATTAAAGGCAGCTGGGAAATTTTAGGGAGACAACAACTCAATAATTCCCTCTTTTCTAATTTGTAAAGGCAGTAATTCTCTCAAACTTAAGGAGACTGATTTGGATTCAAAACAAAGAACTGTAAAATGCAGTCTTAAAACTTTTTAGGCTTTATTGTTCTACAAATATTCTATAACAATGTGAAAGTTTAAAAATATCAATTAGAATAAATAAACATCATAAATTGTGATAGCTCTATTCTCTTTACCTGCTTTAAGTTGATATGAATAAAACCATCTGGAGTTTATTTCCAATTGTAAGTAAGCAACTAGTATTTAATTTCTATTATGCACAGCAGGTAGCCAAGAAAGTACCCTTGAGCTGAAAAAATACATGTTTTCAAGTTGCTTTAGAGTGAAGAATAAGAAATACTCACTTGCTAAACAAAACCCCCAGCTGTTTTTATATTAACAATATTTTTGTAATTGTTTTCTTTGGAGAAAATTCCAGCAATATTAACTATTTGTAGAACAAATTTAATATCTGCTGTTTTATTCTAGCTTTTAAATTACATTATTATTTGACCTGTCACATCTTGATCTGCTTTTTTAACCATCTTTTCCACACACCCTTTGAATAACTCTTTGGAGAAAATTTCATTGTATAAGCCAAAATGTCACACACTGGTCAGGCTTTTTCCATGAAGTATAACGAAGGAAAGCAGCCTTGGGTATTTGACACGTAATAACAATACTTTGTTTTAAAAGCATTAATACACTAATATAAATGCTATGAATGAGAAATAAAAATAGTAAAGTGTTATTCTTTTATTAAAAGCAATATTTTCCAAGACACAATTTGACAACCTATGACAAGACATTCATAAAAAAGATCCCAAATTTTCCAACATACCTATCGTTTTTATTTGCAGTGGTTGAAAGGTACATTAGGAATTGTATTTTTATTGGATCCTTTTATTGTTGAGGTAAAATTTATATGCAGTGAAATACATAGATCTTAAACATTTTTTATTTTCTAACTGCTGCTACTGTGTAGTACACACACACACACACACACACAGAAGCACGCGCGTGAGTACATATCTTGTGTCTGAGACTTTGCTAAGCTTACTTATTAATTTCAGTAGTAGTTTTTTAGACTCCATAGGATTTTCTTCATAAATAGCCATGTTGTTTGTGAATAAAGACAACTTTGCATCTTTATTTCTGGTCTGCATGTTTTTTATGTATTTTGTCTTGCCTTATTACACAAACTATAAATTTATTTAAGTATAGATTTTTCATAAATTGGCTTTCTTAAGTTGAAGATCCTTTCTATTCTTAGTTTGCTGAGAGTTTTATTTATGAATAGATTTTGGATTTTGTCAAATGCCTCTCTGCATCTATTGAGGTGCTTATGTGATTTTTTTCTCCATTCCTCTTCTAATGTTGTGAACTACATTGATTGATTTTGAATGTTAAAACTACCCTTGCATTCCTGAAAGAAATCTCATTTGGTCATGATATAGCATGCTTTTTACATATTTCTTTATTTGATTTACTAATATTTTGTTTGAGACTTTTGCATCTATGTTTATGAAGGTATTAGTCTCTGATTTTCTTTCTTTGTAATATTTTTGGACATCAGTAAGAAAGTAAGAATTGTATTGTTCTTTTAAATATCTGAAAAAATTCACAAGTGAAACCATCTGGGACTGAGGTTATTTTGTGTGATGATTTTAATAATAAATTCAAGTTCTCGTATAAGCTTTGGGCTATCCAGATTGTCTGTTCTTTTTGTGTCTAATTTAGAATTGTGTATTTAAAAAAAATTTCCATTTCACATGAATTAAATTTATTGGCATAAAGTTGTTAATAATATTTCATTTTATTCCTTTATATTATATGATTTCTAGTTATATAACCTCTTATTTCTGATATTGGTGAATCATGTTTTCTTTCTCATTGTTGATCAAGGGGTTTATCTTGCTAGGGGTTTATCAATTTTTTTTTTTACTTCACAATGAAAAAACTTCTAGTTTAATTTTTTTCTATCGTTTGTTGTTTATCTTGTTGATTTCTCCTCTTATTTTATTAATTCCTTGCTTCTACTTTTTTTGGTTGATTTACTTGTCTTTTCCTAGTTTCTTCAAATAGAAACTTAGATAATTGATTTGAAACTTTTTTTCTTTCCTTTTCTTTTATAGGAATTTCATGCTATAAATTTCCCTATAGGCAGTGATCTAGCTTTATTTACAAATCTAATATATTGTATATTCAATATAATTTTATTTTGTAAAAAATGCAAAATAGTAAAGTACTACTATTTTAATAAAAGCTGTATTTTCCAAGAAAAAATTTCAGTTATATCTATTATTTATTTGACTCTGTGCATATTATGTTCCTCAGAGTCACATATAAACTAAAGGCACATTTTTTTGAGAAGGAAAGTTTGTGGCAGATTTTATTCATATGTAATTATATGTGTAATGCATAATTTGACTTTGGGCATAAAAATGACTTCCTCTAAAATAATTTATGAGGGTATCACATCAGCTGAATTTATTAGATTTTAAAAACTACTCAATCTATGAAATCAAAATGTTCACTCAAAGTAAATTTATTTTAGTAGTTTGCTCATCTATAAAATCCAGATGATAAATGTTTTTTAATTTTAATATAAAAATGCTCTAGGATTCCTGTTCTCTCCCCGCAACCCCCATTCTCTGAATTGTTCTGATGCTGCATTATGGGAGATGCTAAATATGCCTCAGAAAACTTCATACCTGTTGGTAAATGTCAACCATATTTCTGGGAGGGAAGTTCCAATCAGGAAACAAAATAATGCTCTGTCTACAGTGGTCTGGATTTTCATTTTTCAGCATTCATCTGGAAGGCAAATGTAGCCACATTTCACCTGTTCATAGAACGAATGCCAATTAGCATTTCTGACTTTAGTGCTTATTACCCACCATATGTTTGTCTCATACACATATACATTATCTAGAATAATGTGGCTAACCCCACAGGTTGCAGAAGAAATCAAATTTAAGATTTTTATAGTGTTCTCATGCATGTTTCAGCTGGAATGTATATGCACACCACAAGCTAAAGAATCAGAAGGTGTAACCAAAAGGTAATGATGTACATTTGCATAGGCTTAATTTTTAGCCCTGATACTGCATTTTACTATATATGATTTTGAATAAGTAACTTAATTTTTCCATTTGTACAATGATCCATTTGGCCTAGATAGTCTCTATGGTGTCTTGCATCTCTAAAATTTTAAGTCTGAAATAACCACATACCAGCTAGGAATTTGGGTAGGCTCAGGAGAATAACATCTGAAATGTTTTGTCAGTGTTCTTCCAGTCAATTTGGCAAACCCTGGCTGATTGCTGACCATGTGCCTAGCACTACTTGTGCCAACTGGGCTCTAGGAACAAAATGTTTTTGCTTTACATACATCTCTAAAAATGATGCTCTCTTGTGTAAAATCAGTGAATCTGACTAAAAAAAATGATATTGAGTAACTTAAACTATTTTTACAGGCCTCTTCTCCACCTTTGACACTCAAGTTTCCAGGATTATGTAAATATCACTAATTTTATTTTATTTTAATTTCAAAACATTAAGGTGGTACAAATGTTTTTGTTACATGGACACACTGTATAATGCCGAAATCAGTGTGCCTGCCACCAGGACAGTGTTTATTGTTCCCAGTAGGTAAGTTTTTATCCCTCACTCCCCTCCATCCTTCCCTCTTGTTAGTTTCCAATGTCCTTTGAATCTTTTTGTGCTATGTGTACCCATCGTTTAACTCCCACCTATTAGTGAGGACATATGGTGTTTGTTTTTCCATTCCTGAGACACTTCCCTTAGAATAATGGTCTTCAGTTCCATCCAAGTTGCTGCAAATGACATTATTTCATTCCTTTTTATGGATGAGTAGTATTCCATGGTGTGTGCATACATGCACACACACACACACACACACACACAAACACACACACCACATTTTCTTCATTCATGAATTGATGGGCACTTAGGCTGATTCCATAAACCTTTGCAATTGTGAATTATGCTGTGAACTCAAACAAAACAGCAAAACAAAAAACAAAAAACAAAAAAAACCAAACAACCTCATCAAAAAGAGGGCAAAAGGCCAGGCGTGGTGGCTCACGCCTATAATCCTAGCACTCTGGGAGGCCGAGGCAGGTGGATCGCTCGAGGTCAGGAGTTCGAGACCAGCCTCAGCAAGAGCGAGACCCCGTCTCTATTAAAAATAGAAAGAAATTATATGGCCAACTAAAAATCTATACAGAAAAAATTAGCCAGGCATGGCGGTGCATGCCTGTAGTCCCAGCTACTCGGGAGGCTGAGGCAGTAGGATCGCTTAAGCTGAGGAGTCTGAGGTTGCTGTGAGCTAGGCTGATGCCACGACACTGATTCTAGCCTGGGCAAGAAAGCGAGACTCTGTCTCAAAAAAAAAGGACATGAAGGGAATTTTTGCAAAAGAAGATAGACAAATGGCTAAAAAACATATGAAAAAATGTTCAACATCACAAATTATCAGGCAAATGCGAATTATAAACACAATGAGATACCACCTTACCCCTGAGAGAATGGCCATTATTAAGAAGTCAAAAAACAACAGATGCTGGTGTGGGTGCAGGGAAAAGGTACGCTTATACACTGTTGGTGGGACTGCAAGCTAGTACAACCTTTATGGAAAACTGTGTGGAGATTACTTAACTATCACTAATTTTATATTGTGAATGAATTGTGTTTTAATATTTTTGTCAGTATTCATACAAAAGGTACAATTTCGTAGGCTCTTAGTGCATGGGAATTGTTTTCTTCTTGAGTAGAGGAAATTCTTTCTTTTACTGAACTTTGTCTTGGGCATGGTAGTTTCTATGATTGCCAGCCACTCAGCATTGTTTATCTTTCAAAAAGCTATAAGGAACTGACTTTGGTCTGTCATCCCTGTCCCTCCATTGTTGCTGGCCATGACCCTGTTTTCGGGCTTTACATAATAAAATTTGTCAGGTAAAAAGAAAATCTGTATTTCGATACCAGATGAAAAGTAAAAAATATTATTTAATAGATCAATTTTCTAATTTTATGAGTATTTCAGATTAGAATTGTTTAATATTATATAGTTAATTCTAAATAAGATCATAAATCTAGGTAATAATGAAACAACAAAGCCATCTACAAATGAATTAAACTGCATACCTTGTAGTTCATATTTCCCTTTATCATGGAAAAAAAATCAAAGTTGTTGAGTTTTTCCTGACAATAAGTGCAGCTATTGATTTCCTGTAGACTAGAAGCTATACATTCTCAACAAAAAGAATTTGTGTTCTCTGATTCACAAATAATGAGCACTTTAATTTGGACCATCCTGATTTGATTTTGCTTCATATGTTGCTAAAATCAGAAGAATTCTGAAAATAAAATGAAATAAAATGAGGGCAGCTAATTTATCCAATGCCATAAATTTATGGGGATTGAAAACAAAAGGTTAAATGACATTTTGGTGACATTTTAATATAAAAATGCTCCAGGATTCCTGTTCTCTCTCTCTGCCCAACCCCCGTTCTCTGAATTGTTCTGATGCTGCATTGTGGGAGATGCCAAATATGCCTCAGAAAACTTCATACCTGTTGGAAAATGTCAACCATATTTCTGGAAGGGAAGTTCCAATCAGGAAACAAAATAATGCTCTCTCTGTAATGGTCTGTATTGGTTGTGACCTTTACTACGGATTTTCTGTCTCATACTCCAATGCTTTTTGATTTTTTTTCCATAGGGAAATATTTGTTGAGAACTATTATATGCTAGGCATTGATAGACACTGATAGATACAATGGTAAGCAAAACAAGCATGTTCTCTGTTTTCCTGGAGCTTACGTTCCAGTGGAGGAGGTAATGCAGCCAGTAAATGGCAAAACTGGAATTACAATCTAGGAACGCTCATGCTATACTGCCTCTCAGCTGATCTGGATTCCTTGAGTTTGTTTAGTTTTAACTTTTTTTCCAAGATAATTTCAGACTTAAAGAAGGATTGTAAAGATTGTACAGAGTTGCATATGCCCTTCTCCCAGCTGCCCAGTGATAACATTTTATATAACCATGGTACATATATCTAAATTAAGAAATTAATAAGGTTACAATACTATTAACTAGACTAAAAACTTCATTTGGATTTCATCAGTTTCTTCATGAGTGTCTTTTTTCTGTTCCAGAAGTCAATCCAAGATCCCACATTACTTAGTTGTCAAGTTTCCTCAGTGTCTTCCAGTCTTGGGGAGTTTCTCAGACTTTCCTTGTCTTTCATGATTTTTGACAGTTTTGCAGAGTACTGATCACGTATTGTGTAGAATGTCACTCAATTTGTGTTGGTTTGATGTTTTTTCATGATAAGGCAGAGGTTTTGGTTTTGTGAAAAATATCACAGAGATGATGCACTTTTCACATAACATCAGTAACATCATGTCAGGGGGTACATGATATCAATATATCTTATTGCTAGTGATGTTTACTATTTTTCTATTTCTGTACTCTATTTATTAGCAGCAAGATACAAAGTCAAGACCACACATGGGGAGGAGAATTAAGCCCTACATTCTGAAGTAAGAAATATCAAAGAATTTGTGGCACATGTTAAAACTACCGCAGTAATTCATAAATTTGGGGGGTTACATATTTTGAAGCCATGCAAATATTCTATTTCTCCTTAAACTTTCACCCATTAATGGTAGCATTCCTTGGTGGATCTTGCCTGTAGTGATTATTATAGCGGTATTTTAATGACGGTTTTCTATTTCCTCATTCCTTTTATATTTTTTAACTGAAATTCTTCTGAAAGAAAGAGTCTTTTCTTTTCCCCAGTTTAATTATTAATTCAGTCATTTATTTAAATGAGCATGAACCCATGGATATATATTTTATTGTAATTTTGTTGCTCAAATTATTTTAGTTTTGGTTACTGGGAGCTTCTGTAGGTTGGCCCCTGTGTCCTTTTGATATGCCCCCATCTCTTCCTCCTCACACCTATTTTTCTCTCATCACATCCTTACCTTCTGGCACCGTAAAATGCTCCAAGCTCATATTTTCTCTACCCTACCTCCAGAACCAGCCAATTCTCTAAGAAGCTCTGGTTCCTTTTATTGAGTAATGGTATTTATAACGCAAGATCTGGATGCTAGGTGTGCTTGTTGCTGGAATGTCACTGCTTCTAGTCCCTCACAGAGGACAGAGCTAGAAAATGTACGTATGTGTATTAATCCATGTAAACTCATCTATATTTCTGAATATATCATTCTCTATATTAAAATAAATGTTTATACTAATCCAGCCCAGCATCACCGGGTTCAATCTACCATCCATCATTTGCTTGTTCGAACTTCTTTCTCTGACAGACATCTGGCTGTTATTGTTTACAGCATATTTACAGTCATGTGTTGCTTAACAACAGAGATGTGTTCTGTGAAATGCATCAATCAGAGATTTTGTTGCTGTGTGAACATCATAGAGTGGACTTACACACCCTTAGATGGAATAGCCTACTACACACCTAAGCTGTATGGTGTAGTCTACTGCTCCTAGGCTACAGACCTGCATAGCACGTTACTGTACTGAATACTGTAGGCAGTTGTAACACAATGGCAAGTATTTGTGCATCTAAACATAGAAAATGTATGGTAAAAATATGTTATAAAAGGTAAAAAATGGTACACCTCTATAGGGCACTTACCATGAATGGAGCTTGCAGGCCTGGAAGTTATTCTGGGTGAGTCAGTGAGTGAGTAGTGAGGAAATGTGAAGGCCAAGGACGTTCCTGTACATTTTTGTATGACTGGCTGCACAGTAGGTTTGTTTACATCAGCATCACTGCAGACCTGTGAATAACAGCTTTCAAAAATGCTCCTGCCCCTCCTCCAGCTGTAGTGCTGAGTCAGGTATTCCTGTCCCTACCACAAAGGTGGAACTATTCCCTCCATCTTCCCTTCCTCCAACTACGATGTGTTTTCATAAGTACCCTAAAGCAACAGGCGTTTGTTGTGTTTGTTATTGTTGTTGCTTTTCTTTCCCTTGTAGATTGTGGGACACGAGAGAGACAGGTCTGGGTGGAGTTTCAGCAGTGAGTGAACAGCTCCCCAGACAGCACCACCAGGGAGGTTTGTCTGGATTCTTTCCAAGCATGTCTTTGAGGGCCTTGTCTGGTTTGTGGAGGAAAACCTTGCAAGCGATTTGGAAACCTCATATATCTGTGGCCCTCAGGAGCTTCATATTTTTGTACTAGCCTGCACTTATCTCTCTGTAATTCAGTAAACATTTTTAGCTGACTCTTTACTGGTCCTGCGGTGTCTGCTAGTATCTGCGCTAGGTAAGGAAATGCTCCCTGCAGGCACCTGTCTCTCCCAAGGTTTTAGGTCAATTGCTCTGTGCCCTCAGGTGTCTGATTGGTTAAAGGAAACTTGTTAATTTGACATTTTTTAGGTTTTTGTTTTTGCAAGAGTGGAAATGATGCTCCTTCCAGTTCTCTAAATCTCCAAGCTGAAACTGACACAAGAGTGATTTGATATTCTTCGTAATATACTTAAATGAATACCTTTTCAATAGTATGTGTATATGTTATGCATTTTCTCAACTCTACTTCCTTCACAGAATTTTATCCTGATAGAATACATATTTATGCCTGAAAGTCTTTTATTTGTCATATGTCATATTTCTCTGCAACAAAGCATTCATATAAACTGGAATTTCAAGTTTTTGGCTATGTCATTTAATTCCTTAAGCTCTTGAATTACATGCCAAAAATCATATAGTGTTCTATCTTCAAAAACTATTTTAATTTACCAGCTGATGACTCAGTTAGGATCTTCTTTAATTTTGTTCAAGGAAAAAAACTGAAAGCCACTTGGCTCACTAAAAGATTCATTACTCAGTATTTATAATGTATTTTCCTAATCCTGAGAATTGATGACTTACCAGAGGACTGTTAACTGCAACTGTCAGTTTTTCACTTAGAGACAACTTTTTAACCCAAAATACCCAGAGAAGTCTGTGAAAATCAAAATATTGTTCATTTCAAAAGACCTTTGCCAATACAGTATTTTGGTCAAGAATGTTTTTTATCTTATCGCTTATTTTAAATATTTTTTTTTCAAAGCTTAAGAGTAAAGATTAGAGATTTAATTCATTCAAGTTTTGACAGCTGTGGAACACAACCCCCACATCTCTTGCTGTGGGTAGCAGAATTGTCTGGTAGTCCTATTTCCTGCTTTTCAGATCCACCACTGGATTTGCACAGAGGCTTCACTTTTCTTGGCATGCTCCCAACCAATGGTGGGTTTAATAATACTGGCTCATTCCTGAGGGTATGGCAGCTTCAGTTTGGGATTGTCCATTGCCTAGCCAAAACTTTCTCAGAATTGCATTGCTGTTAGAGGCTCTTTCTACCCTGTTCTTCCTTTTCCCTCTCCTTTCTTATGTGTCAGACCTGCATTGCGGTCTGAAGGCTGTCCTGACATGTCCTGCTCCTTCCCCTTTATTCTGAATAGGGTTTTCTCCCCTAATTAATCTCTTGCACATCTAATCCTGTCTAGGCACATGCTTCATGGAGAACCTGAACTAACAAAAATTTATGTCTATCATCTACCATATAATATAATCAATGCCAATTCTCACAGTCAACCCAATCAGCAAAGTTACACTTCATTTCTGTCAGAAAAGTCTGTCTTCCTTTTACAATTTACATAAACATGTTAATATAACTTTTCAGAATCTAATTAAAGTGCCCAAGATAAATTATGGAATATATCTCATAAAATATTACTGAAAGGAGTAAATTTAAGATTAAAATGATTTAGGAACTAATGCAATTAATACTAATGTAACTAATATGATTTACCTTTTTGGAAGGTTATAGAAACAATGATAAATTTATATATTATTATCCATTACTTAATTTTTAGTAATGCATTATATGAGTAGCTAAATTATAATTTATTTATGAGGCAAAGAGCATGCTGAAAGGTATAGTATTTCTTGAGTAAATGAGTGTACAATCTTATATTAGACTGTGATGTTCATCTTTTGGGAATAATTAAAAAAGAATTATGCATGAAAATTCATAAATAACTCTATTAATTCCATTAGATGTTAAGATTAAGTTTTTCCTGTGTATTAACAAAAGAAAGAAGTATGCACTGCTAAAAACTAATTGAGGCAGAACCTACCAGTATTTTTATGTGTTGTCAATAGAATATGGTAAATATTAAACGTTTCATAAAATAGAATGAAATAATGAATATACTAGGAATAAACACTTCATAATTTATATATAACATATAAAGTATATGATGTATATATATTTCATCATATAATTTTATATAATAGGTTCTTAATTGTATAGCCTTATATGCTTTAATTATAAGAAATTTAAATGATTTCACATTAAATTTGCATCCGCAGGTTTTATTTGTCATGATTAGAATGATGTGGTACTTCTTGTTCTTTGGTTGTTTGGAGGTGCTTTTTATTCTAGCTAATCACTCTTTCTGGTGATGAGTACTGAGAACAATGGAAAAGAAATGCTCACATTTAAGTTAAAATACCTATTTTTAGTGTTTACATTTTTTTCATATTACCTACTTGCTTTACTTACACCTTCCTGAGCAATTATTTGCTAATAGTTTAAGGATGGAGGGATTAAAACTGTAAAAGGAAAATCACCAATTAACCACAGTCTACAATGTACCTGAGTTTAGATCAAGCTAACAAGCTCCAAAATACCCCATGTCTTCATTCTTACCTCAGATTGGATATAAAACTGAAACCAGTTTTAATTAAGATGGGGTTATACTGTTTTTTATTACTCTTTAAAGGAGACTCCTGAGTAATAGTATTTGTAATTTCCCCTTCGTTTTTTACCTTGGAAGTTGTTACCCCCAGAGGTAAGTACCATGGTGAGATTCCTAATAGCTAAAGATATGACTTACACTAGGAGAAGGGATATTGTGAAACGGGAGCTAGATAATAGAATCTTCTTGATGCTGGGAAAAAAAATGCAAAATTACATTGGGATATGGGAAATTGATTCCTTTAAAACCATTGGTATCCTTGCAGCTCTTGAAAGTCCTCCTGTGCCCTCTTTACCCCAGGACTACACATTCTTTGGGTTGAAGGTCACTGATTTTGCCCTCCTTTCCCATACTATTATTGCTGGTTCTTTGCTCCTCTTGTATAAAAATTCTGGAGCTATTACTGGCCTAACTTCTGTAGACATTTACCTTGTAAATCCATCGTGCACTCATGGGATGCAAGAGAGAAAGAAAGAAAGAGGGAAGAAATAAACAAGGCGGAAAAATAAAAAGTAAAGATGCAAATGTCAATCTATCTATAAAGAGAATGAGAAGATGATACACACACAAAGAACAAAATAAGGATGAAGAGGATGAATCAACTATAAGAAAACAGATACAATACTCAATAGTTTTAAAAAAAGTTGTTTGAGATAATTATTTTTCATTTTGATATGAATGTTAGCGTGAGTTATAACTTTCCTTTGAAATATCCATTGAGCTAGTTCCCAGGTCAGAGGTCCATTAGAATCACCAAGGGAACTTTAAAACTTCTATAGTCCAATCCTTTTTCAGACATACTTAATCAAAATCTCTGAGTGGAGAATCCTGGAATATCTGCCATTACTTGAACAACCTATTTGTGTGTATTACTGCACCCTCGCCAGATACCTTTAAGGTCCAGGAAAATGGATATACAATGTGGAGACACTGGGAGGGGATGACAGAAAAAGGAAAAAATAAAAAATTTCCAGGAGTTAAAAATGAACAAATAACGATAGAGCTTACTTTTGTGGGCATGCGTAAGAAAGAACCTAGAAGAGACCCATAAGAATACAGACTTCCCTTAATTTGTGTTTAGAGGGATAGAGACAAGAGAGGCTTAAACAGGTGCGCAGGGGTATGGGGGGAGCCAGCTGACCAAGAGGCAGTGCACAGTGGTCTGGAAACACAGCCACCAGCATGGGAAAGGAAACTGGGAGTTGAGCTGATGTACCAGTAAACTTTGTCCGCTTCCTAAACATGCCTGGACCTAGATGACCCTGTAGATTCTGCCTCTCACCTCTTGCAAGGTTCTTCCTGGCGGAGTGGGGCACACGGATCCCCTTCCTCTGCCCCACCCAACTCTGCGACTTCTAGTGTCTTTCTCTCTTCTGTTCACTACTTATCATCTCACAACTTTCCCCCTGTCATTTCAGGTTTCTGTCCCACCACATTCACCTGCTATGTCTGCTTTGCTTTCTATTTCCGTGGTAAATGTTGTTTTTCTCACAATTGATGGAAGCGACTCTTTTCACTTGTTCCTTATTTGGAGAATGAGGTGGTTACTGGAAAAAGCATTGCAAATAAGCACTGGGCTAGTGACCAACTGTATTTTCCTATTTCTCATTCTAAAACCATTTAAAAAAAGGAACAACCAATTCTATGTTCTATGTACGGGTAAATACATACAGATTCCAAAATGCTTTCACTGATAGAACCCTGAGACCTTCACTTGTTAACCCTTCCCGTAGTTCTCCCTGCTAGGAAATTCCTGTTATGTAACTGACCTCTCTCATATTACAGACCAATTTATATCCTTCTATTCCATTCTCAGTGAAGATGGAGAACCACTTTTAACATCTTTTGAATACAATACCTGTCATTTAAACATGTATAAATTTCACAGTTAATTTTTTTACCTGATGTTTATACCTAATTTCCACAGATGTTATGATACATTTGAAATTTCTTTATATAGGAACATACCACAGAAATCTTGTTTCACTCCTCTCCCTTTAACTCTAGCTTTATTGTATGGGAGGTGCCAGTAAAGTTCTCAAGGACATGCTTGATCTCAGATGACAAAACATAGGCCACCCACTGTAGGTATACTGAGTCATGCCTTCTATTTCTTCCTGAGTCCAAGTCACAATCAGTTCCTCTGTAAATCTCCCTCTCTGAAGCTAAATGTTCAGGAAGGATATCTAAACTGATGTGAGGCTAAGCTTTTTCAGCACAAGTAATTTCTCAAACCTCTATTCGACAATTCTTCATTCCAGCTATTAAAATTCATAGCAGCAAACTCTGTGAACACTGGATCTATGTGGGCTGGAGGTAAATTTAGGCCTTAATGCAGGATGTCACTCACAAGGCAAGATAATTTAAGGATGGTCTCTTTGCATTTGAATTTTAAAGCACTACAGCAGGAAGAAAGAAATGTTGCCAGTGTAAATTTATGTATGGATATGGCTTTTGAAAAGTATCTTTAGAATCAACATATGGATCACAGAGCTCCTATAATAAGCTTGGATAATGAAAGATAGGTTATTTTTATTTCAGTTTATTTTTTAAGATAAATTTATACATTTTGATACCCCAAAGAGCCAAAATTATATTTCCATGGGAGAAAGACATGTACGATAACCCAAAAGCTTGAAGCTAATTATCTGCTGCCAAATTTAAAGTTACAGGACATTCTCATTTGACCCTCTGGGAATGCAATATTAAATAGATAAATTCTAAATAGTGGCCGTGATCTGGAAAACTAATCATTTTGTGCTAGTTGTATATTATCTCTCAGATTGGATGGTGATAATACTGCAAAGTTAATTTTGACACATATAAGCACAAATAATAAACATAGCAAAATGTTAAGATTATTTATCTCTGAGTGATGTCACCAAAGATTATTTTTCTCTTTTTCTTTATGTATTTCATGTTCTCTCCTATCCATTCCCCCATAAGCATGTGTTAGGTTGAACTTCAAGGAGTTTTCAATATCTTACCACTTTGAACCTACCAAATGACAATGTCAAATGATTCAAACTAATATTATTTAAAACATCAACTGGTATAATACTTATAATTAGGTTCAGCTATGATTAGCCAACACAGAAATAACAAAATAAAATACAATGGCTAACATAAGATAAATACTTATTTTTCCTTTATCTAATGTTTCAGAGATAGGCAGTCTAGGATTGGAATGGTAGTTCAGCTCTCAGAGATTCTTTCGAACATGGGCTCTATACAGAGTAGCTCTTGGCCCAATGGTCCGTCATGTCCTAGTTTCAGCTAAGACAATGGAAGTAGGGACAATGAAGAAAGGGGCAGAGGATATGTAGCCTTATAAGTAAGGTTTATCCGTACACATTGCCACTAAGTGCTTCCGCTTCTGTTCTGTTGACCAGAGCTTAGCTACATGGCCAAACCTAGATGCAAGAGAGACTGAAAAGTATAAATTTTATTCTCAGTGATCAAGTGTCCCACCAAAAACTGCAGGTTCTAGACTATTGGAGAAGGGACAAATGGTTATTGGAAGATTAACTGGCACTGCCTGCCTGCTTGCCATAAGGTTATGATTATTTTATTTTTCTGTAGTCCAATTTCTGTACCTCACTGCATTCCAAGTATCTCTACCCTGCAAAGGGATATCGCATATTAGAAAGCATTAGTAGAACATGAGGGGCAGCACAAGGGAATCTGGGGCATGATAAAGCTGTCCTGCTTTAGGGATGGTGGAACTGTGGTATTGGGTATATGACTATGGGCAAACCCATAGAGCTGTACACCACAAAGAGAGAATTTTACTGTATATAAATAAAAGAAAATTAATCAGTATGTGGAGGAAACTCAAGATGAAAGGCAGACTGTGACATGATGCTAAAATGTATATCATCTGAGCTGTTTAAGCATGATAAAAATTTTAGATTTCTACAAAGAAATGTGCAAGAAGTACAAAGTTTTCAGAATTCCTTTAGGAGGTATTTGAGCATAAACATTTGAAGTCTATGGGTGTAGGTGACTTGCCTTAAGTGATTTTCGCTCACCAAGCCCACTATTTCTTTACTTAGACTGTATGTTTGTTTGGGCTGCTGTTAGAGATTATTTGAAGGGTAAATGCAATCCTAAACCACACCTGGGCCCCACGACTATACCAGGCAGGTAAAATGATTGGGTGAAGCTGAGAAGGTATAAAAACAACAACAGTGCAAGTGCATTGATTAATGGTGACCAACCCTAGGCCTCAGTGTCTGGGGAACAGAGGAAGGTAAGCTGGGGTGCACATACTTCGACTGAAGAGGACAACTGCTACTCAGGGCTTTTGGGGCCCAAAGTTCTGATTTGTCAAGAGAAGCCAGAATTTTGTATATTTATGTGAACTCTCCCAGTGTTAAGTGTTAGGAAATAAAACATTTTTAAATAGCCTGCAGGCTACATAAGCACATCTGCTTGTCTTTCTTTCTTCCATCTACTTTGTATCTTTCTGTCCTATTTCTTTCCCATGCTTCCCTAAATAGCCAATGTAGAACTGAAGTGTAGATATTTTTAATATTTATGTAACAATTTTATATGATCTATTGTTCTTACTTTCAAGAGCAATTCCTAATGTTAAAAATAATAAAACAAAACCACAGAAACTTGGTTGAATTTTACAGGTAAATAATCTAATAATTTCATGCATTGATTAAAAAATTCACAATCCCTTTAATAATAATTAATTGAGTATTTTTTATGTGTGAAACACCATTCTGTGTAGCATTATATAAACTAAATAATTCTCAAAACAATTCTATGAGGTAGGTTCTATTATTAACTCAGATGAGGAAACTCAGGCTTAATGAGGTTAAATTATTTACTAAGGTTACAGAGTTGTCTGTCGCTACAGCCATGTTCTTAATGATGAAACTAAATAAGGCATTAGCCCTACAGGGCAGAGTTGCCAAAAAAAAAAAAGAACATACAGTTAAATTTGAATATTTATTTGCTGTATTTTTATTTATCAAACCTGGCAACTCTACTATAGGAGTGATCTTTTAGGTTTTTTTGCCCCAATTCATTTGGCAAAAGTTAGAAAATTAAAGAGAACTTTCCCTAGACTAAAACTAGACAATTAATTTTTTTTTTTTTTTTGAGACAGAGTCTCACTTTGTTGCCCGGGCTAGAGTGAGTGCCGTGGTGTCAGCCTAGCTCACAGCAACCTCAAACTCCTGGGCTTAAGCGATCCTCCTGCCTCAGCCTCCCGAGTAGCTGGGACTACAGGCATGCACCACTATGCCCAGCTAATTTTTCTCTATATATTTTTAGTTGTCCAGATAATTTTTTTTTATTTCTATTTTTAGTAGAGACGGGGTCTCGCTCAGGCTGGTCTCGAACTCCTGACCTCGAGCGATCCACCCGCCTCGGCCTCCCAGAGGGCTAGGATTACAGGCGTGAGCCACCGTGCCCGGCCTACTAGACAATTAATTTTTATTATGCATATATTTTAATAAACTTTCTTCATACTCCTTCCTATGGCTTTTTTACTCTCAAAAGCTTTAAAGTGCAGCAGAACAAAACCAAACAGAATATGGTATATTAATTTAACTTCTGTGCTGTGCTTATCTATAATAGTGATTTATGTCATTATCATGATTGTAGCAAGACTATCACCCTCCAACTACCTTACAAAGCACTGCTAGGGCAGCAGCAGAAGGTACTTTGCTTCCTAGATTCTCTAATGTCTTCTGTTAAGAGTCTTACATCTATGAATAAATTTAGAAAATCTATGTGCTATTCCTGTTTACTAAACAGCCAGGAAGGCCAACTCCTTTTAAGAGGGTTCATTGTCATGAGGGGCTTCATGGATCTGTTTCAAATTTGTGTGGAATTTGTATCTAGTGGTTGGGCTCCAAGGTCAGAGAGGCAGAGGGAGGGAACAACAGAGTGTATCAGAGTGTACTGGGTGAAGGTTGCAGTCATTTAGGTCAGAGAAGTTCTTTCAGAAGGAAAAGGCAGAGCCCTATCCAACCCCCTCAGCATACGCCAGGGAGCAGCTGTTTGAGCTGTGCTGTGCTGTGCTTGTGCTGGCCAGGCTGACTTGGATTCCAAGCTCTTTGCTTTTTCTGATGTTAATTTTACTTGCCATGTCATCATTCTAATTTTTATCTTCTTCCTCTCCGCCCCCCCCCCCCATTTTTTCCCTTTGGAACCCATCACTTGTTCACTACATGCACTTCCAGGAGATTTCCCTGCAGTTATTGTAGGCGACAGTGATTGAGAAGGGAGGAGGGGAAGGGGATTTCACAACTTAGTCATCCAAACAGATTCTGTGATATTTTTTAACTTTAGCATACTCTATTCTGGCTACAGTGTTTGGAAGCAAATGTCTCTCTCTTTTTTAAAATTTTAGGCACAAGCTTGATATGAGCCTATGTAGTTTCCCCCTTGTAAGTTTCATAAATATACCAAAAGCATTTCCTATTGGATTTAAAAGCCAAAATGATTTGCTAATGGGCCAATTTCAGGCAAAATTCAGAACGTAGAAAAGTGATTAAGGCCCCCCCTTTACCGTCTCTTTATATTTTCCCATTCTTCTGACACTTCTCTGACCACAAATACCAGAGCCTGATACCCTAATATTGCATTCTGTTTTCCCATCAGGGCTGCCTACCCAGGTCTTTACATTTTTCTCCTACCCACTGATTCATCTATTCATTCGACTATTTCTTAGTTCATATTGCAAGTAATTATTGAGTATCTACCACGTACCAAGGTGTCCTAGGTGCTGAGGTACAGCAGCAAATAAAGCAATGTTCATGCCTCCATGTGTGTGAGATGGGAGTAAAAGTATAAGTATGTAATGACAATGGATGAGTATATAATGTACAGGTATGTAATGTCAATCGATGAGTATATATGTTCAAGTATGTAATGTCAATGGATGAGTATATATGTATAAGTATGTAAAAATAGGTAAAGTCAGCTAAAGATAAATGTTATTAGGAAAAGTCAGTCAAGGGAAGAAGAGAGAAGCTCTGTTACTTAAGGGTTACAGTAGTCAGGAAAGACCTTTTTAATGAAGTGCTAGTTGAGTAGCAACCTAACTGAAGCAAAGAAGCAAGCCAGGCAGATACCTAGGGGTGGAGGGTTCTGGGCAGAGGGAACAGTCAAAGAAAGACTTTGAGGTTGGAACAGCAAGAAAGCCAGTATGGGAGGAGATGAGGGCCAAGTGGTAGCCAGGAGCCAGATCATGCAAAGCGTGCAAGGACTTTGGGATTCCTTTTGGTGCAAAGGGAAGTCACTGGAGGATTTCTGGTGCAGGAAGGTAACAAAGTGAAATTGATTGTGAAATGATGTTCAACAGTACTTCCCACAGAGAGTAGAATGGCGGTTGCCAAAGGCTGGGGATGGTGGGGAGTGTGTGGCAAAAAATAGGGAGATGTCGATCAAAGGGTAGAAAGTTTCTGTTAGGATGAATAAGTTCTGGAGACCTATTGCTCTATTTTATAGTATGTTGACTATAATTCACAATAATGTATTGTATATTTGAAAATTGCCAAGAGAGATCTTAAATGTTCTCATCAAAAAAAAATAAGTATGTGAGGTGATGGATAAGTTAAATAGCTTGATTTAATTATTTCACTGTGTGTACATATATCAAAACACCATATTGTACAGCATGAATATATACAATTAAAAAAGAAACAATATTGGAAATGTAAATATAAATCTTTTTGATGTTGAAGTGGAACGTTGTTCAAAATCCTAACAACCAAACCAGTGGTTACTTGCTATATCCTTCTGTTGACACAGAAGAATGTAGATTTAATTATCGCAGAATCTGTGGGAAAAGTTGCCTATCTTCTTTCACCTCTTTGGGTGCAGTTGCTTCAATGGTCTTATTTGGTCAAGATCGTAGAAGGATTCTATTTGCATTGCTTTATCTCCTGAAAGCTCCTTTGGACAACTCTGGCCAATCACTGCCTCTAACATACTTTTGGATTAATTTGAGGGTTTGTTTAATTCATAGGAAACTGATTATTAATACCTATGACTTATTTTTAGCAGTAGTAGAATTTATAAAATATCAGTAACAGCGATTGACTTTCTGAAAAAATAAGGGAAAGAAAAGGGGAAAATTTATTGTGAAATAATAGAATCCTCATTGTAGAGTATGTTTTTAAAAATGTAGTGTGATTCTTTTCATATAGTAGTATTTGCATCTAAATATTTAAAAGAGAGCTCCTTTGGAAAATCACTAAGTAGTAGTCAACAATGATTTACAGTTTTGATTTATTGCAATCCTTTGTGTATTAATAACTATAGCATACCATGGACATGTTTGTAAGTCATAGCATCTCATGTTCTTGAAAGTATTTGTTCTCTTGGGTGAATTGCTAATTTATTGCATTATTAATGTGTTAATTTCCGTTATCCTATGGCCAGCTTTTGGGAAAGCATCCATGTAACTAGCCATCATCAAGTAAGCACAATGACAATTTTGTCAAATTTTTGTTAAAAATTATGTGATTTTTCTCCTTAGCTCTTTTAATATGATGAATATATTAATGGATTTTCCAACACTAAATCATCTCAGAGTCCTGTAATAAACTCTAGTTGGTCATGACATTGTTTTAAAACATGTTTTTGAACTCCTCTTAGTAATCAACTATTTAACATTTTTGTGCCAGTTTCCTAAGAGGAGATTTCTATAACTTTTGTGTAATTTTTAACATGTTTTGATGTGTTCATCTGCTTTATAAAAAAGAATGTATAAGTTTTCTCTTCTGGGGTTTAGAATAATTTAAGTAGCTTTAGTATCATTTGATCTTAAAAATCCAACAAAATTCCCTCATGAAGCTGTATGGGCCTGGTGCTTTTTACCCTGAGAGTTACTTTATTAGAATTAGAATTTTCTCTAATCCTTGTACAAAAAATGGTCTATTTGGTCTCTTTGCCTTGATTGGGGCCAAATTTGCTAATTTTTTTCCCCAAGAAAATTACCAATTTTGACTAGAATTTCAAATCAAGTTGCACAGAATTATGCAAAGTTACCAGTCAATTTCATAGCCTTTTGTTTCTTGATCATACTTGCAATATGTCTTTACTTTAAAATTCATATAAACTAACATTTAAGATTCCGTATTGAAGTCTTATGTGCTGTCTAAATTTTATTTTTTCGTGATTCTTTGTTGACTTATTTTCTTACATGTTTGATAATTTATTATTTTGAACTCACACTTAGCTGAACTTAATTGAAGAGGTGTAAATTAAGAAAAATTTCCCCCAGAAAATAGTTTTTACTGTTGGGACCCAGAGGGCACCGTCAATCTGAGACTATGTGGTAGACATGGAAAGGCAGCAGACAGATCTGCCTTCAAGAAAGAATTTGCTACCCCACTATGGGGAGTGTGCTAAGGAGTTAACCTCTAGCTCTTAGCACTTGGGGTTTGCTTCAGCTGCAAAGAGCCACTGCGTCTTAGATAATGAAGCAGGTACAATGGTCTGGCTATCATGGCTCAACTCGTATATCTTGACAAGAAACACTCCTTCCATATCTCCCTGCTTTTTTGACTGGTGTTTTTCAGGCCTGCATCACTCACTATTCATCTTTTCCTTCTGCTCAATCCTGCTCTCTCCTTCTGCTCTTCACAGGCCTTGATTCTAATAAACAACTATACCTTAACCTCTTACCTCAGTCCTGTTTCTGGAGAAACCGACCTGCAATAGATTACTTGAATTAAATTTATTGGCATAGGTCTTTTACGATCTTGTCAATGACTTGTATTTGAATTCCAGGCCCAAATGTGGGCCAGTCTATGGTTAGAAATTCCAAGAAGAGACTTTTATTATTACATCTTTTCCCCACTCAGAACCATGGTGGACAAAAAGAGTTTATATTTTAAATTCTCTTTGAGGTTTTGCCTCCACTAGGCAGATTTTCCTCTAGCATATACTTTCACTGAAAGTGTAACCTCTCTGTGGGGGTCTCGAGTTTCTTCCTCTTTTTTTCACCATGCAAAGACCCAAAGCCCAGGCCACTGGCTCCTCACAGGCTAACATTTAATACCCCAAACACTGGGATCCTGGTTAACTCCCATTTGTCTGAATTTAATCTTAAGAATTTTAAATGGCCTAAAGTAAAAATGTTTCTCTCCATAGAGGATTTACCTTTGGTTCTGCTGGATGCCAAGAGGAACTGCCAATCTGGAGCACCTTAAACTAGATTTTCAGCTTGGAATGTTGGGGCCTCACTGGAAATGTGAATTTCATGAGTTTGAGCTTGTGGTTATGAATTCTCAGGAGGCAGTTCTTTTTCCCCATCTCCTATTTACTGTCCAAGGCTGAGATATATACATTTTCTTTCCTGCTCCTTCTGGTGTTTATGTTTGCATGATTTTTAATTTTATCCATAGAGGGAGTTGACTTTGGAGGCACCATGTTTATCTTGGTCTTTGGTCCAACTTTCCACATGATGATAGGTCTTGGATTTGTCTTCCAACATTGTTATGGTTCATTAAGCCAAAGGCTTCCAGGGACTGACAGACCCAAGTCTGCAGAGAAATTGCCAGCTCCAGTGTATGCTCAGATTGCTAAATTTGTGCTTTTTAGTGTAGGTTTGGGCCTCTGAATTTTGTTCATTTTTTCATAGGCAAAACTTTGCATTACAAGAGTATTTGTTGTTTTTCTTATCAGTTTTAGTTATTTCAAACTGGAGGTTTTTTCCCCCCACTCCTGGATATCCAGTCTTCCTTTAATGGGGAACAGAAATAAATGTCTTCATTTTGAGCTAATTTGGACTGAGTCATGAGTTCCAAAAAGAAGGCATTAAAGGAAAGACATTCTAAAAGATGCTGATAGAGATTGGAAAATACATTGACATTAATGCCATCGTTTTTATTGGAGAAGTCTGTGGCTGATCAGTTAGGCCAAAGAACATTCAATGAGAAAAGCATTGGCCTGGATCCAAAAGGATAGTTATGTAAATGAAGTCTGGGAAAAAAAAAATCAAAATTTTCTTAGGGGAAAGAAAGATAATCACCCACAACATTAGATGTATTCCACCTTCAAGGTCTCCTGCTCCGACTACCTGTGGCATCATCATGCTGACATTGATGAATGAAGGAAGGTGAATGCCACAATAGAAGCTGATTAGTAAAGCTTATTAGTTCTTTCAGATGACTACACTGTATCTCAGAGAGAGGCTAGGTGGGCAGCACATGATCACCAAGGATTGTGGCGTTATTTCGTGGCTGCTTTACTCTCACAGGAAAAGCTAGGAATGAAACAAGTTAAATCAAACCAGCTTTCATTTTTCAGTCCCCTTTTTGGTTTTTAAGGGCAATAGGCCCAATGGATTTCAAATAGAAATTATTAATATGAAAGGTTTAATGATAGTTAAAGGCATACAAAGCACACAGTGCTTGAAGTGAAGCTGTTAACATGTGCAAAATGTTGAGTACTTTATTTTGAATATGTTGTACTGAATTATATTATCTTCAAACACAGCCGTATGGCAGCAGTTGGACAGAGTTTACTTCAGTAGTTGTATAAGAACAACCAACATTTCTTATATTTTGCAAACATTCTTGCTCCTAGGACTCCATTCTGGGTGAACTCTGGGTTAACTGATGAGAACTGATCTTGGCTCTCTGCTCTTTTTTCACTTTTCCCAGTGATAGTCTGCTCCTCACTCCTCTTCCCATATGTCTCAGCAAATGCTGTAAGAGAGTTGATGGGCGATGTGTGTGTGATATCTTGTCTAAAATGAAAGTCTAAAATATATTCTGAAAAAAGCAACAGTAACCACACTCTGGGCATAAGCAAAGGTGACAGATGTATTTTTCATTGGCTACAGAGCACCTTTCTCTGGGGCCAACATTATGTTCTCTCCCAACGCACCATGTGTCAATGCTCCAAATCCTCCTTCTGTGATGGAATAATAGAAGTGCTGATCCTTGAGGCTATAACCATTCTGGCTGTAACTGCTCTTGTTAGGGTACAGCCAGTACCGTGTACAGTGTTTTCCTTCCTGGTGGGCAAAAGCTTTCATGGTCACATAGAAGTTCTGCTCTGTGCCGCTTCCAGAGTCTCACGTAGACAGGCCAAGTCCCTGATCTCCCACTCTGAGATCACTGGCCTGAACAGGGAACAGGACTATGCGACATGGGCCCTGACCTGGCCCTGACACAAAACTCTCTGGATTGAATCAGCGTCCATTGTTGCTGCCTTTCTCTAAGGCGAGGGCATTGCTGAATTATTAAGAATCGTTTTTCCACCCTCGCTGATTTTCTTGGAAGGATTTAAATTCCTTCCTAGATTTCCCTGTTCATTTCCCATATATTTTTATTTTTTAATGAAAGCTGATATATACTATAGTTTGGGCTTAAATCCATCTGGTCACACTCACCAGGTCTCTCTTTGAATTGCACCCTGGGGATATCTACCCTTGCTGCCCTCCAGATCTGCTGCCACCCCTTCTCTCTCGGCCACCACACCGGTAATGAGGCCCACCAAGTGACAGAAAGTCCTCCCGGCTTTCCAAGAAATGCAGTCAGTTGTGAGTTTGGGGGACTTATATAATAGACCCATAGTAGCAAGCCCACTCCCCTGAGCCTTTGATCCCTTTCCATCCTCTGCCAGTACAGTTCTAGAATTGCTGTTCTTTTAATGGGAGCTAACACTTTTCCAAGCTCCTGTGAGCCTTCTCAGCAGTCCATCGGGGTTCTTGCCAGGGCATGCAATTCTGTCTCCCAGGAGTGCCTCTGTATTGATAAACTCTGCTTTATCCAGCTTTAGGTTGCATCATTCTTGCACCCCAGCATCACTCCCACGCACAGTTTCCTGGTTCCAGCAGATGCAGCTGGGGCCTGTACCTTTTTATGGCATGTGAGGAAAACAGTACAGAGAAGAGGAAGGGTGAGCTATGGCATGATGTGGTTTCTGGAAGAGTCTGGTCTCAGCATGATCCAGTGGGGAACATACATTGCACCACAGACACTGTTTTACCTTGAGATGAGGGGTGGGACTTTTGTACCCCCATCCAATCAATGACTGACCGTAGGCAATGAGGCAAGCAGAGACAGGATGACTTCAGTCACCCAGAGAACTCTTTCAGAGTTGGTCTTGCAAACTGTTGGCTGACATACTCCACAGCAAGTAGGGTTGGGGAGCATCGAGCAAACCAGTAAAAGGATCGCAGGGACCAGAGTGAGCCACCAAAACAGTCTGTTGCACCATTTATCAAAATGCTGCTTCTGGTATGTTAATGCTCAGCTAGAATTACAATTTCTGAATCTTCACTAATATTTCAACCAGAATGTATCACTGCCTTCTCTTCATGTTTATAACATGTTACTTGCACTCCTGTTTTAAATTGATTTAAAGATTGAGTTACAGTTAGTTGTTTATGTAGCTCTCTCCATCCTAATTGTAAATTCCTTTGGAGCAGTCAGTTATTCTCCATATGACCTCGCAGAGGGAGGTTTATGTAGCATATGATAATTTTTTTAAATGTGTTTGGCGACATGCAGCAGAATTGGCAGGAGACATCCTATAGCAAATCATTTTGTAAAGAAAAATTCTCAATTTATTTTTAGGTAAATCTGAATCTCCATAATTTGTGTTTGCTTAGTGGCTGCAAACACAGCAAAGGTCCTTGGAATAAAATAGTTACATATGTGTGTAACCTGAACAAACTCGAAAGGGTGTGCTTTGTACCTGGCAGACAGTCAATGATGATACCCTTGGGAAAGCTGTGGTCATGTTCCAGAGGAAATCCTTGAAGAGGGATTAATTAGAATAAACATGGAGATAACGTTTACTTAGGTAATAAGGCTGGGTGCAGTGGTTCATGCCTGTAATCCTAGCACTACTTTTGGAGGCTGAGGCAGGAGGATCACTTGAGGGCAGGAGTTCAAGACTGCCTGAGCAATATAGTGAGACCCTCTCTCTACCAAAAAAATAAAAAAGGTTTACTTAGGTAAACTTTAAAGATACCTAGGGAGAAACTAAATGTATTTAGTGAATTTTCCTTTCTTTTCTGGTAAAAAAGAAACACCTCCCACCAAATAATAGCAGTAGAGTAGAAAACAAAGAAGCAAAAAGAATGCTTTGGCAAGAAAAATATCAAAAGTGGAAAGAAGCGTTTTAGTCATAAAAAGGCAGATGGAATAGCAAATGAATTAAAGCAACTCTCTAGGTAATATAAATCTTTAAGGCATAAGGCAAACACTTCTGCTGGTTTATTTTTTCAAAGTTGGTTGCTTTTGCAATCTAGTTTAAAATTGTTTTTCATCCAAATTTCCTACCTCTCATGCTCAGTCTATTCATCTTTCAGACCAAGACTCTGAGGCACAGAGTTAGTAGGTAACTTACCAAAGAACCTGAAGAGTTGAACTATTATCAGGGGCCAAGACTTTCCTTTAAAGTCCCCAGACTGCTTCCGATGGGCCTCCATAACTTGCTGCAATTCTCTAACCAATCTTTGAGTCTTGAACAAATTGGTTTGGAATTGGATCTTCCCCTCCAATGTCAAAGAGAAACCAAAAGAAAGGCTTATGTTCTGTATTTCCTGTGCTGAGATCAGTGTACTTATTAGGCATGTAATAAATAGTCATTGAATAAATATGTAAAATGCTTATTGCTTTTATGATGATATTAATTTTACACATGGTTACCATATTGATAAACATTTTGTCCTACTATGTTATTTAAATTTATAATTTAAATTATTTAACATAGATAAATATTAGGAGATGGAAATTATCAAAAACTGGAATGGACTTGCTTAAAGATACTTTGATGTAGCTGAGTGCCTTTGAAAAGACCTTTATAGGCTCACATTTTTTTTTAGTGAAGACTAAGTTAGGTTTATCTGTTTATAAGGATTGAGAAAACAAAAAGTAAAGTTTTAGACAGAGTTCACATTTTGTCATATTTAGATTTTAAACTAAAGCTAGATATACTCTTAGATCTGCTAATAACCTGCGAACTCTCAGGTTACCTCTGTGAGGCTTATCTACCCAGGTCCACAAACACCAGCTTTCCCCTCTTTCAGGAGGCTTCAAATTTTTCCACATTGTCCACATTTAGTTCTAGGACCAAACTAAACTTCCCTGTGTCATGAACAATTTGAGGAAACAAACTATATATGATTGAGGCAAGTTTCCTGCATTTCTCTTTTTTTGGCATGGGTTTAGATCAATGCATATCCTTTTCAACTCCTCCCTATCCCTACTTGCCTTTTATAAAGAGACATCTTCCAGCTTCCATTGCTATCTACAGTTTAGTGATTACCTTATTAAGCACAAGGTGCTGTGATACATTTACAAAAACATTTATTAGAAATAAGTCCTTCATCGTATCCTGGCAAGTTTGGTGTTAGTAACCTATTCTATATATAAGGTTTTAAGAAGTTTACAAGCAAGGGGCAAAGTTAGAACTAGAATCTTTGTTCTACTCTAAAACTATGTTTTTGCAGTACTCCATGAGGAGTTTATGATTGTTTCAGTTCTACAACTTACTTCCTTTCAGCTTCAGAACAATCTGGTTTATCCCTTCAGTTTAGTCTCTGGGAGAAGGTTCTTTCCTACGTGGCTCCTGGGTTTACATACTTGGCTCTTACGCATGTTCTCCTTAACTGAAAAATTTTAGCTGGTGATTCTACCACCTCCTAGGACCATAAATTCTAGAAGAGAGTCAGCTTTGAGTTTCAAATTCTCAGCAGCAATTCCCTCCCCCAACTATAACAGGGAATTGTAGTTTGGTAAGCCATGTGAACGTCCAATTTTGAACCCAGGAATTAGGCGGATGTACCCACCCTTCCCCAGCAGCACCGGATTGAGGCTGACTTCTCCTCTTCTCACTCCTCCTTGCCCCCAAACACTGGGCTAGGGTTCTGCATAGCTTACAGCATGGAGGACAGAAGAGAACTTGTGCTCTCCGGGAGGAGGTACTCTCAAAAGGAAGAAGAAAGGGTAGAGCTGACCCAAGTGTGGGTTGTTCTCCCAAATTTACAATTTATGTAAGGCAATCAACCTGCACAGGAGTAGAGTGAGTTAAGGCAGAGAAAAGGGCCAGTAGTTGAGCTTTCTTTTCACATCAGGGAAGGAAAAGAACTTTTCCTACAATTAAAGTGCTAACATAAGAACTACAGTGTTAAGTGTCTATAATCTTAATTCCAAGCATTTCTCTCTGAGATTATCATCTCCTCTCTGTCAACCCCACTGCCTTTGGTATCCTCACTTCAACAATCCTTTGATCCCATGACAATCCACTGACCCTATGACATTTTCACTATCCCTCATTGCCTTCTTCTCTTCTTCTCTCTTGTCTCAACTTAAATTTCATGGTCAATCGTATAGTTACTCCTTTAGATATGCTCTCAAATCACTTGCCCCTTTCTCACTTTATCATGCAGGTCTTCTATAAGAAGAAAATACCACGAAGATTTTTTCCATGTCATCTTAGCTACTTAGGAAAGTAGTAAAATGGATCCATAAGTAATACGTGCATGCAAATACTTAAAAAAATATGGCCAGTACTTCACAAGACCTGATCAAAAGCCACCAGGTGAGTGACTTTATACCGCTTGTACCACCTAAACATTCTTGGGTCCCTCTCTTTCAGGACAATGCCAGAACACTTTAGAGTGGTTTAAATGTTTGTCCTAACCAAAATTCATGTTGAAATTTAGTTTCCATTGTCACAATTTTGGGAAGTGGGACCTTTAAGAGGTATTTAGGTCATGAAAGCTCCACCCCCATGGGTAGACTTGTGCCATCATCTCAGGAGTGGGTTTGTTATCAAGGATGGGTTTGCCCAACCTTCCACTCTTCAGCCACGTGATACCTTCCACCACATTATGATTTGACAAGAAAGCCCTTGCCAGATGCCAGCACTTTGATGTCAGACTTCCCAGCCTCCAGAACTGTGAACCAATAAATTTCTATTCATTATAAACCACCCATTTTGGGGTATTCTATTACAGCAGCACAAAACAAACCAAGGCAGTGGTTTAGGAGAATGTTATGACTTAACTCCTCTCTTCCATTGGCCCCCGCCTGGCCATTCTCACTCATTTGGTCCTTCTCCCTGTTGTCCAGCCACAAGGACCCAAGCTCACTTCCAAAATGGCCCCATTTGCCTGATATATCTTTTGCCTGAACTGGCTCTTGCCACCTGTTTTGCCTGACTAACCGCTATTCTTCTTTCTGGACTTAGTTTGGAAATCATCTGTTATGTGAGGCTTTCTTTGACCTACCTGTCCCGTTGTCCCATGCCTGGGTTTGGTGTCATTTTCACCGTGCTCCCATAGCATCCTTCTTACCTGTATCAGAGCTTTACACCACAATGCGATTGCCTCAACTGTTTGTTTTCCCAACCTTTATAAGGGCAGGGACTACATTTTATTCAGTTTTTAAAAATTTCTTTTTAGTATCTTATGTGTCTAGTAAAATGCTTGGTGCCTAGGCTATGTTTAATTAATGTCCTTTAAATAAGTGAATTCATTGATATATTAAAACATGGTATTGTGGGGTTTTTTTTGTTAAAATTAATGCATCTGTTTTGGGCCAAAAAGAGTAGAATCAAGAAATGTACCCTATACTCTGTATTTTTATTAGACTTTTTAGTCCTTATTCTCTCCCTGTCACAAACTGATGTGAGAGGATAAATAAATTATTATTTTAAAGGACTCAGGGCTTTTAAAATAAAAGCTTAGCTTAAGTTCTTCCTACTCATTAAAAACAATTCTGTTAAACCTGAGTTATGGATGAAAGCAGACATTCTAGAATGATGCTTCTGAGGAAGGTTTAACCAAGTCAAAGACCATAGTCATGGCATTTCCCATAGCACCTAAAAAGTTTAAAAGAGAGTATTCGCTCAACTTTGACTTTCAGGCACAGAGGCATAATCAAAAGACTACCAAGCAGTTTTGAAAACTTAATGGTTGTGTGGGGTAAATTGTTGAAAACCATTGCAAGTTCTAGATTCAAAGACATTTTCCATCAGGCCACTCTAGAGTTGCTGGTCCAAAGGTATCTGTGTCCCTGTTACAGGCTTTGGATCACCATGGTGATGGTCTGTAATGAAAGTTTTCACTATCTTCTTAAAATTCTAGTCCAATTGTCATTAGTACTGATCCTGTCTTTTGTCTACTATTGTTGCTGCTAATGGAGATATTGTGATGACAAAAAAATTTGATGTTTTTGTTAAATATTTTTACAGAGATTTTTAACTAGATGTGGACACATTGATTTCAATGCTAAATCTATCCTCTTGTTTCTATCCCATCAGTATTTTGAAAAATCTGCAGATATATGTCCAAAAATAGCCTCAATAAGTTTAATAATATGTTTCCAATCTCCAACAACACTCAGTGCAAACTAACTTAACCAGTGAGCCAAATATAAAGAGAAACATTTTTACTCTCACTTATTTTAATTTTAGTAGTGTTTGGTTAGCAGAAATATTTTAAAAACGTATTTATTTATGTATATTTAGCATGCTTAAGGTACAAACAACAGTCAAATGCAACTATTTATTCACTTTGCAATAATTAAGGTAAAATTAAGGGAGGAAGAAAATCTTCCTTCTTCAAAAATGTATTTAGTTTGTACTGATTTTATTTTTCTGAAATAATCTGACATTTTGAAAGTTTACCACCTAATGGTACACTTAGTAAATACTATTCATTTGACAAGTATTTATTATGAGTACAAAGATAATTAAGATGTAGCTATTGCTTTTTAGAAAGTCATAGTAGAGAAAGAGAAACAGACATCAGAAGATAATAGTTATGACAAAATATAATTAAAGCTATAAGAGAGCATATACAAAGAGCTATGGAAGAACAGAGAAGATTGTACTTCCTGCTGTGTAGACGATATGGGAGGCTTCAAAGAAGTGGTGTCATTTAAGAGAATAAGAAAATTTTCAGGCAGAGGTAAAGGAGGGCATTTAAGACAAGGAAATATCATGAACAAAGGCTTTAAGGTGTAGACGTATCTGGTTTGGGGTCAATAGCATAGTTATTTATATGACATAAGTAGTATAGTAGAAAGATGGGGTTACAGGGAGAAGATGAGTTGGAACCAAGTTGTGAAGTGTCTTGTAACTCTTAAATAGGAATTTAGATCTTATGGTTAATGAGAAGTTATGGAAGCTTTTATGGAACAGAGTGACACGAATAGTTCTGTTCTTCAAAAAAATTATTGAGCCTACTATTTAGAGGATTAATTAGCAAGAGATTAGAAACCATCTAGCGTTTTATTGTAATAGTTCTGAGCATTGACCAAAAGAGCTTGAACCAGGATAGATACGAAGATATGGTGAATGCAAGAATCTCCTTGTGGGGGTGGGGAGGGGATGGGTGCATACATACATAATAAGTGTGATGTGCACTGTCTAGGGGATGGACACGCTTGAAGCTCTGGTTCGGGGTGGGGGAAGGGCAATATATGTAACCTAAACTTTTGTACCCCCATAATATGCTGAAATAAAAAAAATAATAAAAAAGAAACTCCTTGGAAGCAGAATGTGTAAGATGTTGTAATCAATTGTTTATGGAATTTAAATAATTGGGTGAAGAAAAAATGACCCTGATGTTTTAAATTTGGGAGATCTGGTGGGTGAAGGTGGCATTGATAAAAAAGGATAGAACTCTGGAGGAGAAAACCAGGTTCGAAGAGCAATGGTAAATTTTGTTTGGACTTATTTAGGATATGGTACCTGTCATACATGCAATGGCAGTTTGCAGGAAGCAGCTGAGAGTCGGGGAGTAGAATTCAGGAAAGTGGAGGGTGCAGCTTGAGTTATGTGTGTCAAGATCAACCAAAATAGAAGGAAACAGAAGGGACAATAAGAGGGCTACATGCAGAATCCTGAGAAATATAATAGAAGCTTTGAGGTAATCTGAAATCTAACCCTGTCCTGATCTCCTTATGAATAGGGCAAACATATCAAATATTCCTGTCTTGCTAAGGACAGTTTTGCATTTCCATCATCATTTGGAAAAAAGTTAAATTTTCAGATCATGCTGGATATCAGGAGATTTTGTGACCTCAATTGTTTTCACATCTGCTCTTAGAATCAGCATATCAAAGCTCTCAGTTTTAGATGCTGTAGTGCAGGGGTTAAGAGCATAGGCCTAAGTCAGAATTTGGATATAAAACCCCAGTTTTACAACTTATCTAACTGGATACCAGGGGAACCTACTATGATTTTTGCATGTAATTTTTTGCAGCTTCAAAATGGAGATGTTAAAGTGCTATGTAAAACACTTGACATTGTGCCTGGTACCTTGAAACCATTTAATGTCCTTCTTGATGTTATTCTTACTACAGAGAAACATTTATAATTTTTGGAATAAGCTCTTGATGCCTTCCACTTTTTAAGTAGAATTTCCATGGAGTTAATTTAGTTTTATATGTAATCTCCATCATTTAGAAAAGAATGCCCAATGCAGTGTGAAAAATTTTCTTTTCAATTTGTTTAATGGCATTTAAAAATCATTTTGTCCATAATACAATTCTATAAAAAATTTAAAGGAAATGTTTTCTCTAAAAGTTCAAAGAATATTGCATAAAAAGGAGCCATTAGAAATAAATTAAAATATATTGTAAGATGATAAACATGTTGATGTAGAACTTTTTTTTACTGGAAATTTTCATAAAAGTGGTTTTGGATAATTATGATGTCTGTATATACAGACATATAAATTCTTTTCTGAGGGCTATAGTATAGCATTAACTGTTAGTATTTTATTATCTGTCTGTCACAGTAAATTTTCAACTTTGGGAGTAACTAAATGAGCATAATTGCTAGTTTATTTGCAACTCATTATGGAAACATTAGCCTTCATTTCACAAAGGGCATACAACAAAGCATGAGGGGAACATGTTTCTATGACCGGCTTTAATGCAGAATTCCAATACATTCTAATTCCATTAACACATGGTAGTCGTTTTTCACTATTTTATATGTTAGGAGGACCAATCTCCTTAATGACCAGAGATGTCCTTCTGAACTGATGATGTTTTTGTCTTTTTAAAGAGGTATTGACAACTCACTCAGCACAGCCAAGAGATTTGATAAGGCATCTTATAACATTTTAATCAATTATTTCTCTTCAGCATTCTATATTCCAGTGGGTTTTTAAAAAACGATTTTAGAGTTGAATTGTAAAAATTATGCTTGACTGACAAATGAAATTTCACTTAATGAGCTTGTGGTTGGTGGAAAATAACAAGTATTAGAATTTCATTCTGAGATAATTTTCCCTTGCAATTTTTATCTAAACTTATCTGCCAGGATGTTTCTTAGGGTACACAACACCAACTACAAAAATGACATATTGAATCTTCCAAAAAGACACATCATTCCAAATATCCATGATTTCACTAAAACTTTTATTTGTTTCATTCCTACCAAAGCTAGGACTTAATCTTAAGGCTTGCCATGGTCTTACTTCCTGGTGAATGAAGGCAAAACCATTAATTCTAAAAGTTGAAAAATTTACTGTGACTTAATATAAGAAACTCTTATATAGTTGACACGTTCACATAGATCTAATGGATCACATTCTCAGAGAACTATCTGTACTAAGAAAACTGATACTGGCCCAAAAGCTTCAATACAAGATCATTGACACACTAATTGGCATTTAAGGGAAGCACCTAGAATCAACTTGCTTCCTTCACGTTGGTTTGTGGTTAAAGTAAAGCATTTGGTGTAGCTGCAATCAGTACACTCCCTTAGGCTCAGTGGGTGGGGGGACCAAGAGCCTCCCTGAGACTTTTGGCTCTTTGGCCAACAAGCACTGGTGTCTTGGCAAAAAGGTCACTAACTCCTCAGGTGTTTATTCATTGGTGAGTAGACACAAAGGCTCCCACTTCTGTTAGGTGGGTCTCTGTCCTCCTCATTCATGTTGGTGAATCCTCTAGGCTACCGACAGAGCATCGATGCAGAGGTCTGAATGCCTCACACTGCTTGTTGCAAATTGAAAGCTAAATTTCTATTTGCCTCAGTAGCTGAGACAACTATGAAAGGCATATCAACTCTTAACTGGAGCTTTACCTGTTTAATATGTGTTATGCAAATAAAATATATGAAAATGTCAGGAAGTAGAATGGGGAACAAATATGTGAACACTTGTAGAGGAGAAACCCAGAAGGACAGTTTAAACTTTTTCTCACTTGCCATATTTTAAACCTGTATATATTAACAACATATATGTGTTTTGTTGAATTTCTTCCTACTACGTACTAGTTACTTACATTCTTTTATGCCCCTTCACAGCCCTAGAAAATAGGTAATATTATTATCCTGTTCAATTGACAAGGAAGCTAAGGCGTGGGAGGTTAAGTAACTGGCCAAGGTGACGTGGCTAGTAAGTCATGAAACCATATCAGTTCCCATTCAGTTGCTCCAGAGGTTGGCATGGACTCATTCTGTGGAGATGCTGCAAACATAAACTACGTGATGGGAAGGGTGACCCTGGGGCTGTGCAAGGCAGCCCTTCTACTCTGCTCTATTGCACTGGGCAAGGGGAAGAGTAGACTTAAAATTATAGCTCATTTTGGTCTCCATAGAATGACCTTTGACTGGAAGTAGTCTCTATTATTCATGCTCTGAGGCACTTGAAGGAAAGGCAGCACTGGGGAAGAGAAGATAATTTCACACCTTTGTTGCTTCTGTTTAATGGAGACAGTTTATTGCAAGTCTGGTTTTTATAAGGCACTGCCAGATTGATTTATATTCTTTCCTGCTATGAAAAGATAGGAAGAAAATTTTATTTAAAATGGAAAGGTTCTTAAAGTCTGTGGGAAATGAATAGGATTTTTAAAAAGGTTAAAATTTTTCTCCTTTGACATTTTCTGCTATGTTAACATTTTCTGTGGTGTTTGGTTGGGGGTGAGACCTTTTCTATTTTGCTTTGTTTAGGTTTGTCTTAAACAAATCAAGATTTTTGATTTAAACTTTATCTTTCTTTTTTTCAATTTGTAGGAGCAAATCTCCCCAAGAAAATACTAAGTCACTTTTATTTGGTTCAAGGTTAAAATATTGTTGTTGAAATCATGTATGCAGTGGACATGAATGGATGTGAGTGGACGTGAGTGAATGTGAGTGGACGTGAGTGAACGTGAGTGGACGTGGGTGGACACGAGTGGACATAAATGGACACGAGTGGACATTAGTGGACATAAGTGGACGTTAGTGGACATTAGTGGACACTAGTGGACGTTAGTGGACACTAGTGGACACGAGTGTTCTTACTTATAAGTGGGAGCTAAGCAATGAGTATGTGTGGTCATACAGAGTGACATAATGAGCATCGGGGACTCAGAAATGGGGAGGGTGGAAGGAGGGCAAGGGTTGAAAAAGTACCTATTGGGTATAATATGCACTATTTTGGGGTGGCTGGTACACTAGAAGCCCTGACTTCACCACTATATAATTCATCTATGTAACCAAACCCCATTTGTACCCCCTAAATCTATTGAGATGTAAAGAAATAAAAGCAAGGAAAAAAATTACTGATCATGATTACTGAGCTTTTGATGCTCCCTTAAATTTTGCACATAAGGTAAGTACTTCAGTCACCCCTGTCCTGGCCCCCACTTCCCTCCTGCCTAGATAACAAAGAAGATTATATATCTTCTTAGGCCCCTGATAAACTAGTGTTTTGGTTTCAGCTAAATATCACCCTGTCTCTCTTCTTAAGTCCCAGGTTATTTTTTAAATATCTGTTTTTTAATAAACATGCATATCATGAAAAACCAATAAACAAAAAAGAATGACTGACCCAACGTCTTTGCTTCTTCCAAACTGCAAAAATCCTGTAGACTAAATTATACATTGACTGTTGAAGAAATTTAGAATTTCAAACTTGAGTTAAATGTTTGCCTTCTCCCTGAAGACAGAATAAATGAGAATTGATGTCAGCACTCAGGTCCAAGATACTCCCTTATCTTCAAACTTCATGTTGATCTTACTTGGACTTGTGATCTTAGTAAGAGACTTGCAGCTCAAAAACCAATACAATGCAAGCTGGGTGAATTAGGCCTGGGGAAAGCCACTCTCTCAAACAGGATTCTAACTTTTGAAGTCTGTGCACTGATAAAGAAGACTGTACAATAAAAGGCTATCTAGCAAATGGTGCCAGTTAACGTCTCACTTACTTCTTAAAGGTGACCATTGCTATTGTGGAAATGGAAGAAATGTACCTCAAAAGTGAACATGTACAGGAATGGTAGAATACCTAACCTGAAGTGTTATGATAGGATAGGCTAAAATTGAAAGGTCATTACATGCAGTTGAAAACATTTTTAAAATATGCTACTGCCTAGAGAAGCCCAAATCTTTGTATTCTGAGGGCACAGTGTAAAGAATATGGATTAGCAATAGAGTTCTTGTATAAGCTGTGTTTCTCTATGGGACACATTGCAAACTCTTAACTTCTCTTGGCTTTAGATTCCCCATTTCTACTCCCTCTATATATTATTTCTTGATTATACAGAAAAGTTATTTATCGAATACACAGTATAAGAAACTGATAATCACTGGTATGATAATCATATCTTATGATTATCGGACAAGCAAACTGATAATCATACCTGTATGCAGTTCAGGGAGGAAAAAAGGTAGATAAACATACGCCCTCTATTTATTTTCCCACACAATTGGAACATTATTACTTGATGTGTTTGTAATTCTGAAGGATATTATGATTAGCAATGACTTTAAATATAAAAGGAGAACTCTGTACTAGAATGTAAAGTGGTATTGTAGGTGGAGTTATAATATGAAAATAGCTTTTTGGAATCAGTTATATTTTTGTAATTTGCAAATCTATATTCTATCCGGTGCTAAGTCTATCCTGTTCTCTCTACCTATGCTCTTCAAAAGAAAAGTCAATAGAGGAAAGAGAGAATTATTCCCAATTTTTGACTTTGGGTGTGGCCATGTGCCTTTCTTGGCTGACAGGATGTTAGTGGATGTGACTGGAGCAGGGCTTAAAATGTGCTTGCACAGGGAAGCTTGCCTCTTGTATTCCTGCCTGTCATTCCAGGTAGCGGTTATTCCTGGGAGTATGAGACACATGGGAGAGCCCTGGAACTAAGCTGAAGGTTGGAACCACATCTAGCTGAACCTAATCTATATCACCAAAACTCCAGCCCATCCACACAGCCAGGGAAAAGAAAAAAATGCATATTGCAATTTTCCACCGAGATTTCATGGCATTACTGTAGCAGTCACTAACTAGTGTGCCTTTCCTTTGGCTTTTCAGATTTAATGCCTATTTACCATATAGGATTTCTCCAGTTAGTAGTGAGCACTATCTACAACTGCTCATTTGTTTTCTCATTATTGATATTGTGATTCATAATTCTAACACTGCCGATATCCTTAATTATCTCCCTATTTTGACTCAGACTGGCCAGTGTTGATTTCTGAATGCTTCTGTAACATTTACAATGAATATCTGTTATGCAATCTAATCAGTTCATACTTTGGAGGTTTCCTGACCCACTTGAAGGCTAGATGTACTCTAAAATGAGGATAGAGTGTTTGAGGGCACCAGCTTTTGGGTCAGAAAGATTTTGGATCAGATTATACCTCTACCATTTATTTACAGGCATGATGAACTTGGGAAAGTTTTATTCTGCATTAGGTGAGTCCATTTTAGATTTCATTATTCTAAAGTGTGGCACTTACTCATTAGATTGACTTCTGTGGGATCTTAGCAGAATGCCTGTGGTTCTCAATAAGGTACTTCCAATCTGGTTGGGCCAGAATCCCAACATATTCTAGCCCTACTTCATCTCTGACATCATTATTCAGTTGTCATCCCCGTAGTCGACAATCTCTTCTGTTTCCCAAAGTCTCATCTTGTGCATATTCAGCCAAGCCCGATATACTACATTGAATCTCTACAGACTTTTGCCTGCCTTCCATCAGCGTAGCTCAGGTACCTTACCTCTAGATTCCAACCCCTCAGCAGCCTGGAACTCCAATCTCAGCCTCCTTAATTCCTGCCACTCCTCCTTGAGTCCACCTACCCAAACTAAAGCAGAAAAGTACCTCCAGGCAGAAATCCAGGGCAATCATAAGGCTCATTTTGTGTGTTATTCTTCTCTAGAGAATCATAGTCTTGTACTGCCTGTTGTCTAATACCTGAAAACATTTACCATCTATGTTTTTCCAGTTTTATAGTTATTGACACCATGAGTGCCAACTATGCTCCTACCAATTGCTCTGTCAAGCCCAGAAACAGAAGTCCTATTTTATTTTTATTTTAATTTCTTTACCCGATTCTTCTTTTCTTGTCCTGACTTTTCCTTAATCAAAGAAATTTATTTTATTATTCTTTTGGTGATTTAAGTAGCTATATTCTATTCCTATTAATCCAATGGCTGTTTTCAAAAAACAAATGTTTTTGACTGGTATTTGAACCTATATTTCTCTAACAACATCAATAATTAAAGAGCATCTACTGTAAGATTGCATCCTTTAAGGACTTGGTCATTGGCCGGGCGCGGTGGGTCACACCTATAATCCTAGCACTCTGAGAGGCCGAGGAGGGAGTATTGTTTGAGCTCAGGAGTTTGAGACCAGCCTGAGCAAGAGTCTGACCCCGTCTCTACTAAAAAATAGAAAGAAATGATCTGGACAGCTAAAATTATATATATAGAAAAAAATTAGCCGGGCATGGTGGCGCATGCCTGTAGTCCCAGCTACTTGGGAGGCTGAGGCAGGAGGATTGCTTAAACCCAGGAGTTTGAGGTTGCTGTGAGCTTGACACCACGGCACTCACTCTAGCCCGGGCAACAGAGTGAGACTCTGTCTCAAAAAAAAAAAAAAAAAAAAAAAAAGAATTTGGTCATGATATTTGAGGCATAAATATTAGAAAGGAAACACTTGAGTTATTCTAGTTTACAGTGCTATTATTTATACCTGTAAAATCCAAAATAATCAACAAAATTAATTATACCAAATAAGATAATTCAATAATTTGGCCACGAAATCAAAAGTGTTTCTACACACTGAGACTTCTCTTGTCTCCTTGTGGAAGAGAAACAGCAGCCATCGGCACAGTTCTCTGGTTCCCCCAATCTCTCTGGCTAAGATGGAGGGGACAATTGAAGTTCTCCAGAGGGAGTTGAAACCTCACCAGGATGAGTAGCCTGAGGTTAGGCTTGTAATTCAGGTGTCTCAGATAGATGAACAAAAGGGAAGGAACTGGTGCCTTGTCCATAGCAATGTAATGGGCTGTCATCTTTGTGGGTTATAGACTTTGTACCTTTTTTTTTTTTTTTTTTGGAAACTGCTTTCTTAAATTTTGCACTGCCTCTGATTTTTTTCTTTGGAGATGTGTGTGTGTGTGTGTGTGTGTGTGTGTGTGTGTGTGTTTGTAAAGATTTATTCCCTGCTGGTTATCTTGGAAGAATGAGAAAGAGTATTGTCTCCTAACGCAAGTAGAAAAATCTTGGCAGTAAAGCCAAACCTACATTGTTCCGATGTCTCTGTGCATAACTACTAGCTATCCCTCAAAGTGTAACTCTAAATTGAGTAATTCAGACTCTGTGAAAAGTGTCCTAGTACGTTATGCCCTATGGATCACATCAGTAAGAGAAAGGGGATGAATCTTCAGAAGAGAAAATCCCTGTGGGCAGGAAGGGGTAATGTTTCCCTACGGGGTGGTGGACACGGGCTCTGTGAGAATGTGAAGGAAGAGACACTCTTCCAGTAGCAGAAGAAAGGCAGCTGTCAAGTCAGAGAAGCAAGAGGAGCAACTGGGTTGTCACCATAAGGGGGTGATCTGTAAAAAAAAATAATTTCCGTTTTCCAAGGACTATGGTATCCTTTTTTTTTTTTTTTTTGAGACAGAGTCTTGCTCTGTTGCCCAGGCTAGAGTGCTGTGGTGTCAGCCTAGTTCACAGCAACCTCAAACTCCTGGGCTCAAGCGATCCTCCTGCCTCAGCCTCCCGAGTAGCTGGGACTACAGGCATGCTCCACCATGCCCGGCTAATTTTTCTATATATATTTTTAGCTGTCTATATAATTTCTTTCTATTTTTAGTAGAGATGGGGTCTCACTCTTGCTCAGGCTGGTCTCGAACTCCTGAGCTCAAATAATCCACCCACCTTGGGCTCCCAGAGTGCTAGGATTACAGGCATGAGCCACCATGCCCAGCCCATGGTATCCTTTTATTTATCATGTGATTTCACTTTTTTCCCCAAAGTTATACTTTCTTTAATTTAGCCTCCTTCTTTCTGGTGTACTTCTGTAGCATTGCGAGTTAGCACTGTGGACAGTTAAATGATGCGAAGTAAAGGAACCTGCAGTCCTGCCGAGGTTGTGGCATCAACACTGCATCCAGAAGGACAGTAATCTGGAAGCAAGGGCAGCCCGGAGGAGCACACAGAGTCCTAAGGGGATGGCTCGGGAGGGGATGCAAGACAAGCCTGCACTTGCCAAACGCACTAGGGAGAGGCCACTCCTGAAGCAGGGAAAGCTTTAAAAATGAAGCCTTTTCAAAATTCATGAATATCTTCTTCTTTAATGTAATTTTAACTTCAGAATGCTATGATGTGCACAGGTAACAACATCAACAGTAATAATTGATTGCATTAATTGGGTGCTTGATATTTCTATACTTTTTGCTATATTTGAATTACAGAATTTTAGAAAGTTTATGTAACTCAGTCATACACAGAAATCTAATAAATGAAGGATCTAGTATTCTTACTTGACATTAGACCCTACATTTTTATGCACTGTGAATAAGTGAAATACATTGAGTACCAGTATGTAGAATAAATCATGCAGCCTGTACCTCAGCCCCAGTGATATATACCATTGCTTCCCAAAGTGACCTACCACACTGGAATTATGTATCTCCATGAAGTAGAGGGAGTGTTTTCTAGAAGCAAGGTGAGCTGGGTATTCTGCTTTCTGTCTCTGTAAGCAATAAGAGCTCTTTCCTTCCAGTTAAAAATACTAATCAAGTCAAGGCCATCTATGATAATAATACATAAATGGGCACATGAGGCATGGAGAATATAATAAATACCTGCTGTACCAGGACAGCAACAATGACCATCTACTGGTTTTTGTCCTAGACAGCTCAAGGACTAGTATCTCTAAAAAGATGTTTCAAAGATACTTTCATAAGTTGTTTTATGAAAATATGAAGATAAGAAATGTATATTAAAATGTTTGTGACAGGAACATTTCTTTTCTAACCTCCTGTCCCTAAGTGTGTTCATCTTTGAACACACAAAGTGTGTTTTATTCAAAGTGTGACACATCTTTGAATAAATACTTAGTCTGGAAGCTATTCTGGAAAGTAGGGGTCCTGGTACACTTGGTAACTGTAGTTATGGTTGTGTCTTCTTTTCCTGGAATGTAAAACAATATATCATCATCTCAGCAGTCATTTTGAAAGCTTTAATGATATAAACACTCATTTTTCTAAGCAATATTCCTATTGTTGAATGCTAGTCATAATTTTCGTTATGATAAAAGTGACATCTAGCTGTTGAGCAGATACTAATGTCTTACAATTTCGAGAACAAATCTATTAATTAAAAATATTCCCTTGGAAAATGTTTTTCTTCTTCTCTTCATTAAAATAAAATAACTAATATTTAATTAATGATTATTCCTGGAGCTACTTCCAGATAATGACTATATTGCATTTTAATTAGCTAATCTATACAAACTTGACAAAACATAAGTATAAAACTGATTTTTTAAAATGTTCATCAAAAATTGAAACATTCTTCTCAGCTTACAGAACAATTGTAACAAATAGGAGAGATGGGACATTACTCTAACGGCTTGGTAATGTAAATTATACCCTCACTATGCTGCTGCCTTTTGAAGGAAAGATGTTAACAAAAGTTTTCTTGAGTCTGCCCAGTTCTTATTTGTGAAAAAGTGTTTATTTACAAGGAGATTAAAATTTTTATGCCTTTAGTTATACTAGAAGGCATGTCTTTACGAAAATAGAAACACTTTACTAAATATGCTTCAAAATAGTTTTGTTAATCTTTGCTATTTTGTCCAAGATATGGTATTTTCTCCCAAAGAAACAAAGTGGGTGATTGTGCTAAGTACAACTCTTCTCCAATTTACTTCTGTGCCCATTACTGGGGTCTTTGACATGAGCTCAATTTGAACTGGGAAGCTGGTTTGTGTGGGTCCTCGATGTCATCCTTGATTCTGTTGTGAACACAACACATACCAAGGAAACATACTTCCAAGGACACATGAAATAATTTGAGTGTGGATTTTGGCTTCCTTAAGCAAAATGTTTTTGATTTTGTTGACTTGTATATCATCTCTGGAATTGACCTCCTAATGAATTCTGAGCCTTCTCACCCCTTTGAAATGTGTCCTCAACTCCATGGAGTTGTTGAATTTTGCAACACTTCTGGAAAAAAAAAAGTTTCAATTATTTGACCAAACATTCCTTGAAATCTCTTTCCCTGTTTAGAAAATACTCTTTGTCATCTGTGGTTTGACAATCCTTAAATAAATAAATTTGTTTGTTTTTGTTTTCTTGGTAGAGAAACCAGTAATTGAGATGTGAGAAAGTAGAACTGACTTTGGAACTATAACATAGAACCAATCAATGGTTTTCAACTATGCCAGGCCCAGTGCCCCTTTTATAAAAGATATTTTGCAACATCTCCTTTACTGTCCTTAAATGATAACACATAATTTTGCAAACCAATAGATAAAACATCTTAGCTATAAATGAGCAATAAAATGAAAGTGATTTATAATAAATAATGTATATTTCAATGTGTAAACAATCTGGGATGACTGTATTAAAAGATATAACAGAGAAGTAATATGATTGCACTTATGCAGACTTACTACAAATACAGATTGATGCACATGTATTAGTGATTCAATTACCCAAAACGTTGCTCTCTATGATGTATTCACGTGAAACGATGACATTTCTTTTTAAAATTCTCAACAAAACAAAGTAAAATAATTACCTTAATTTGCATAGTAGTAACATTCCTGGAAAAATTGGCATGATTAAAATTGTGTAAAAAGTACTTCATTTGTCTTTGTCATAAGATGTGTTCTATACTTAGATAATTAGAAATGAGGTTTTCACCTATGTTAATGTCAAGTGCATTATTCTCAAGTTCTGTGGGATGTGGGACGGTTCTTTTATTTTGCTGGGCTGTTCAATGCATTGTGTGCCTGGCTTGTGCCCACAAAATTCAATAGCATCTTCCAATCATCAACAGCCAAAAATGCCATTTCCACCCCCACAGCATTTCAGAACTCCCTTATGGCTAGGGGACAGTACCTACCTGTTGAGAGTCACTGGTCACAGGAAACACCAGTGGGCTCAGTAGCTGTGAAGGGGACTCCAGCCTACCTGTGTGGATTGCACGATCTCTGTGTCATCATGACTCTGTCATTACTTCAACTTTTATATTGTCAGTGTCCTATGTGCTTTTTTAACATTAAGAATAATAATTGGAAGACTGGCAACAATCTTTTGTTTCTGCCGTTTTCACAGTGTCCAGATCTCCAAGGATGAGCAAACTTTATGAAGTGGGTACATCTGTGGAACTTAACAAGTTAACATCTTTCTGTGAGTGCTTAAACCTCCAGGAGAAGGTTAAGTCTAGAATTGGAGCTGGGGAGGATAAGCTCAGTGGTTCTCACTTCTGTCCACCAGGGTGAATAAATGGGGAGAACTGGCTGGGGTATCCAGGTCAGAGCCATAAGCCAGGAAGCAAAGCAATCAGATATAAATGCCAGATCCAAAGTAGCAAAAGCTAGTTTTTAAAAAAATGAAACTGAAGCCAAGAATCAGGATAAAAAGAGGAACTGGACGAAGTGGGAGATCAGGAACAAATGAGGAGGGGTGCAAACAGCTTTTGGTATTTTTAGGTTGTCTTTTTGGGACAGCAGGTATGTATCTTACACTTGGGGCAGATCATATTAAAGAAATGGAATTGAAATAGAAGCTTTTTAAGTCACTACCATTTAGGTGGTTTTATATAGGTGTGACATATAAAATCAGGTTTATTGACCATATATTTCAACAAATTGCTAAATAATTATTTGCCCATGTGACCTCTGCATTTTAACTGAAAATAGTCATATTGGTTTATTCTACTAGATGGTGAGCTGCTCGAAGGCAGTGTTGATTCGTATTCATTATTTTCTCTTTCTCTCTCTCCTTCCCCAATAGAAACAGGAGAGAAGAGAAAGAGAGAAGGAGAGAACTACACAAGCCTTCTCATGTTTTCCTCCTTTTGGTGATGGGGTGAGAAAAAGGGAGTTATGTCCAAAAGGCAGCTACGTTCTTGGTTGCACTGAGTGATCACTGACCTCTCCATGGTTGGCTGTAACTGCTGCTCCAACATGTTGACATAGACTCCCTATGGACATGTGGTAAATCCAACAGTTCATTCACTACCGTCTCACCACAGGGTGCTTATGCTCAATCAGTTCAACTCTCACAGGTACCAAGACTCTTGGAAGACTCTTACCACCTCCTCCTGAGGTATCCACTTCTTTGCCTCATGTTGTGGTGGTGACCCTCAGCAAGGCTGTAGGTCCAAATCACACCACCCTCTGCAGCCCCCAGAGGTAATAACCTGTGGGTCTCATATTCTACATATCTTCAGAACAGTAGAAGTTTGGTGGATAAAGGTGGAGATGTGGTGGCACTTATCTGGGGTTCTGCGAAAATGGTGCCTCGCAACAAGCCCTTCAGAGAAGTATTGGTCCTGGTAGCTGTAAGTTCTCTGATCTTTGGTATGGGTCATATGTGACCAGCATGAACATTAGCAGTCAGTTCTTGGAGAACAAGATCCCCCACGTGGCATCTGACACCACCCTGTTTATACGTATATGTCAAAGTAACATTCCTTTGGGGTGTAAGGAATATCAGTGAGCTTTGAGAAACATTTCTTCATGTTATTGAAATCTGATTAATAGCTTGTTTGTGAGCGGATTCATTTAATTAACTGCAGATTTCCAGGATGGTCTTTTGTAGCTTATAGGTATAAATACATGAAAATTCCCTAAAGTGCCATAAATAAATCCATCTTTATCATCGCTGCATGTTCTTTAATGTCAACGTCATATCTAACAAAAGTCTTATAGACGACACATAAAAATTAGTAAAGATTAGAAAATGAGACATGTAGAAAAAAGAGTAAAGGATAATTCAGGAAAACTGAGAACTGTCTTGCTGATCATCTTCAAGAATAAAATAAAGAGACTGTTGTTGAATTATCATTCTTCATAAGGATTCAAAAGAAGAATTAATAAAGTATTAATAGCAGTGCTTGAATAGGTCAGAAATTCCGGCCAGTTGGAAAGTATTAAGGATTATATTGGAAATGAGATAGGTCTGGAATTGTTTTCTCTGGATTAAAACAGGATAATTTCCTCATTTGTTTACTGTGATCTGGGACAGATGAACTAAAGCACGTGGACAAATTTGGGAGCTTTAATAAAGTTCAGTGAACTGTTGTTAAATGGTAGAACACCTCTGTCATTCTTAGAACGGCCTCTAGAGGTCAGGGTTGAGACATGGTGCATAGCAAAGCTTCCCCACCCACTGGCTCGCCGGTCAAAAAAGGGCATGTACTGATACTTTTGGTTTTCCATCTGGGGTATCATTCATAAACTCTAAGGTTTTCACTCATAGATTATAATTCAACTAACAAGCTAATGTGCAACATTCTCTGCTATTGGATATTTGAATATATATTTAATTTATGCATTTAAGTAAGAGCCCGTGTTAATTTCTTTTCAAAACAAAGAAGTTAGGGCTCTAAAAACATTTAAAAAGTCTATTTAGACTTTGGAATGTGAAAAGCTGTGTAAAATAATATGTCTTAAGAATGAAAGTACCTCAAATTTAATCGGATAATTTACAGTTTCCTCACGTTCCTAAAATTTAGGGCTGCAATCCTTCCCTTAATTCAAAAGCATTTGAAAGCTCTCCAAATAATATTAAAATCATTCGGAACAAGACAGAATAATTTAGCATCATTATTGTACTTTAGTGGTTTATCAGCCCCAGTTCGGAGGCTGGCAGGCAGCCAAAAGACATCCTCCCCACAATTCCTCCTAACAGCCTGAGTCCAGAACTCAGTGCCTGTCAAAGCCATCTATCTTCCAGGAAAAGGGAAGTAGAGGCGGCTTCATCTAAACTTCTCTTCTTACATTTTTGAAGCTACAACCTTACCTAGTTTCTGGTTATTTTATGCTTTCTTACCTTTCAAATTGTTTTAAACAATGCTCCCAGATATCCTTGAATATTTGGGGAAAATATGAAAGGTAAATGAAGTTGCTATATCTAATTACATATCTTAAGCTGTTTCCAAATATTATTCAGTAAGAAAGAATATGCCCTGGTAATTCTGGGCATGCTCAGACTTTTTCTACCCTTGCAAGTTCCTTCCCCCATCCCTACCTTTGTCCCCAAACTTCATTCTTTAAGACTCAGCTCCAGCGTCATTTCTCTCTGTGACACTTTCTCAAATGCCATTATGTGACGTTCACCACACCTTGCAGGATTCTCCCAAGGTACCTTGTGTGTACTTCTATTAAAACTCACTCAGTGCCATGTTTATTAAGTTCTTCCATGTTTCTAGAATTTACAATTGCAACCAGGAAGGAAGTAGAGGATATTCAAAATATTTAAGAACCAGTAGGGCACAGGTATTGACCAATCAGAATGGAACCAGCTTTCAATAACACTGGTATGTTTGGGCTAAATAAGAATTCTTTGGATTCGTTTATGATCTTTAAGGGAGGGACTCTTGTCCCATTTGACTTTGTATTCTTATCCCCTAACACAGTACTTGGCATATAGTTGATCAAAAAATGTTTTGTGAATGAGATACCAAGAAAAGTTATGAATTAATTCCAGGGAGGGTCTTGAAATCTCAGTAGTGACTTCAGGACTGCCTAGTACCATTAAACCTTAGACATTAGTTTACCCTGAGATAAATATGTTCTTCTTTATATTAGATGATTTTACTGACATCTTCCTGTGACCTATGTGCTGAGTTGTCCCCATAAGCATACTGCCCTGAGCTATCTGCTCGCTCTCACACTTTCATGCTGTATTTTTGATAACTAGAATGGGTTAATTAAATGGCTTTTATGGAAGCTGAGATAGTAAACAAATCATTTCCTAAATGAAACTAAAAGTCTGTGATGCCATTTTGTACTTAATTTACTTAAAAGATATTGAAAGAAAAATTTTGAAGGCTGTTATTCTTCCTATGTTATTTTCACCTATGGTGGGCCACATACTAGATAAGTCATTCTTAACTAAATGTTTATCTATTGTGGAAAAAAGCTTCTTTGAATACAATTTGGGACAATTTAAAATGAAAAAAACAATGTTCAATTTGCCTCAGGATAGCAATTCTTTAGAAACTTTTTTTTTTTTTAACTTAAAAGTAAAGATAGAGTACCTGTCAATCTGGTGTCCAACTATCTTTCCTGCAGGCGATTTCTTTATCTTGTTAGCTGGGAGGGCTTAGTTCATTTCTACTTTTTTCTAACAGTTGAAACTTTCTGCTCAGTAGAGGGGTGGCTCCTCATCTCCTACTCGAAGCAGATAGCTGCATGTATCCCTGAAACACATCAAACTGAACAGATTCAACTGCTCATATTAGACTGATTTGGGGGAATAAAGTTTGGGGCCAAGACTAGTCAATATAAGGTTAATTAGACTCACATAAAACAATTATTTACCTCTGGTCAATATAGTGCTTCTAAGGGATGGAGCTACGGTGAGGACTGAAAGGCATGAGTTTTGTCCCTCAGTGAAAATTAAAATGCAATAAGGGTGGGGCTATAGAAAGTTCTAGACAGACAGTTAGACAGTTTCAGCTTACTCCTAGGAGTGATGAAAGGCAAATCCTGAAACCTCTGGGAAAAGTTTTTCTCATTGGAAATATTAAGCATTTGGCTTAGCTGACTACTAAAATAGTTATAAATTAATTATAATTAAAATAAGTTAAAAATAGTTAACTTATATAATTAACTATTTAAATATAGTTAAAAATAGTTATTATTGTGGCTCCAAAATTCTATAATTTTTAAAAAGGCAACTAGCCCTGGGTTTTGGTAGTTGTACGTAAGCAGGCTACATATTGAGCCTGTTCTGCTGACCCAGCAGGCACGGCTGGGCTTTGCTGCCCCAAATGTCCCCAATGTTTGTGTTGTGACAGTTGATATCTCTTTGTCCTACAGAGAATCCTTATTGCTCCAGACACGAGAGCCCCATAATGTTCTTGGAGTTACTCTCATCTATTGATTTCAGTCCATTTTCGCTTCTAACATGAGAGCTGGCACATATTATTCAAATTAAGTGGGCTACAAATTTGCTTTCTTAAAACATCAATGTAAATGTGTGGGTAGTTTATCCTTTCTAAAGTGAGACCAAGACAATAGAAATTATTCCTAAATATGCATGTAAAAAAGATGAAACTAACGATGATTAGTTTTAAAAACTGACATTTACTGAAGTAATGAGGAAACAGCTGCTTGTCAGAGCCTGAGTCTCAAAGAGTGTCTGGTTCTGGATGGGGTCACCACTTCCCAGGTGCAGATGCAGAAACCCGATTTTCTCATTGTAGTCAGGGTAAGTAAATTCTTGGAGACCAAGTCACCCTGAAGGAATTTAGTTATATATATAAGAATGCTAATTTTTATAACAAAAATAACTAAGAAATCAACTGGAATCTCACCTGGGCTGGTCCATAAATTGTGTTTCCTTTAAGAAAGTTTCTTTACAAAATCAAGCCAATATTAATAGACCACTTATGCACCATTCATTGTGGTAACCATAATGTATGTCATGCAGGGAGTCACACAGTCTCCTGGGACAATTAAAATAATGGTTAAAATTGAAGAGTATTATCATCCATCTATGCCATAGGACTTTATTTCTAGATGAATATTAATCAGCCCCTTAGTGATGGAAGCACACAGGTTAATTTTTACTATTGCATCTTTAGATATTTAGAATATTTAGAATGACTCAGTTACCGTAAACTTTAGTCCTATGGTACTGTACTTTCTCATAAAAGATGTAATATTTTCTAAGATCATCATTCTCCTGATCAATTATATTTCAAAATGCTTTATTTATTTTACAAGATACCAGAAGTTGCCTGTTAAGATTTAGGAAATAGAGTTGTCTGAGCAACCTATTTATAAATCTTTTCCTTGGAGGGTTATTTCTTAAGGAGATGTCAAATCCAATTATATTTATGCTGATTATATTTAGCTCTTATTCCTTACCAGTGTTCATAACTGTGTTTGATTTTGGATCTGAAACCCTTATGCAGATTTATAGAGGTGAGATTGATTATACAGGCAAAGAGCTTAACAACTACATATTGGGGCCCAAGTATTAAAATTTTGATATATGCAATTTAAATGGCAACCCTAGTTTAGTCTTCTATTTTTTCACTTTCTCCCTTAGGTAGGATTTACTTGTAAGACTTCATTTGTCAGTTTTATATGAGTGCAGGTATACTGGGACCTCCAATACATAGAACTCTGTTTTCAATATTCACTAAGGATTAGTAATTATAAAATACAGTGAAAATTTGAAGAGAAAGCCAAAGTAAATTTCTTTTTAACTGGGAAAATTGAGTCATAGGCAATATATTGAAACACTTGAAGTATCTGTAATGAATTGTTTTTAACTAAATAGGCATAGTACTAAGAATGGAGAAATAGGACTGGTAAGTTTTGGAAGGAAAAAAAAGAAAACAAAAAATGTTGAGCATAAATTGTCCCTCAAAGTTAAGGGAGGGTTTAGGCAGCTGGAAACCCTAGGTGGGCAATAGGACATGAGATGTGAAAGTACTAAAAAAAGAGAAAAAGGAATGGAGTAATGTTTTCACACCTACAACATATGCATATCTTTATCCATGGGTAAAGTTGACTCCCACTTGTGTGCTTTTATATGTAGAACCTCTAAAAGTCCTCTTGACCAAAAATATCTCTTCCAACTTTCCTCCGGGGTTGCCTGAAATTCTCATTATATTGATTTTTGGGGAATGAAAGCAAGGATGGTCCTGCCCTTGTCTACCAGCCACCCTACAAGCATTTTGTTACAAGGATCATATTTTATTTCTTTGAATCCCCACATAGTGCATAACACAATGGTATGTACAGGTACCTGGTGAGCTTTAAATGTGAGGGAAAAGGGAGCATCTTCAATTTCCACCTGTTGAGACCTCAGCTCACACTCGTGTATCCTGGGGGCCCTGAGGGGAGAAAAGCAAATCCTCAGTAGAGGAGCACCAAAAGGAGCGGGGTGGGAACCCTGAGCCACCTGGCCGGCTCCCAATTTTCTTGTTAAAATGTTAATCATAAAGGTGTTTTGTTGATCAGGTACCATATGAGGATCTTACACTGTCTTTCTGAAGGTAGCCTACTAGGAAAAGTTGGGATGTAGAGGCAGGAGACTTAGAATCAATTCCCAGCTCTACAATTAACCAGGCATGGGATTTTGCACAAGTAACAACCTATTGGCTTCAGGTCCTGAACTGTAAAATTTGATCCAACAGCACCGCACCCTGGCTTCATGGAACCCCATTGCCTCTCTAGCTACCTAGCGATTATGTCTGGTCAAGTTGACACCAATGTCCAACTGTTTCACTGCTCCTCACACTGCTGTCTTCCCCTCCCCACCTGTTCCTGTGGGTCAGGGATTAACACAACAAAGGTTATTGCTTAAAGCTGGAAAACAGTTTATTTCTTTTAACAAAAGAAAAATCCTCACTACATTCTGATTTTTTTCTTTCAAGTAACATAAAGGTAAACACCAATTCAGACCATAGACAAATTCCAAATTAATATAGCCTGATTTAAAATCTTATTCTTCATCCTTTGATGATATTTGTAAATCTAGTTCCCTATGACTTTTCCCAATTGAGATCAGTTGATACATATCTGAATACAATTTTCAAGGTTATAATTTGCAGAATTATAATAGGGTAGAAGGTTGTCATTGCTGTTACTCCTTTGATTTTCTGATTAAATAGGAGCTATATTTTCTTGGTTATAGAATGAAAAGTGGAGAAAAGTGGTGGGCTATTTATTTTTTTCCATGATCTAATCTCTGCATGTTGCATATTATTGCTTTTTGTAGTGTTCTTCTTGCTTCTGGTATTTTAAGCTATCTTTTTACATTTCAATTGATGTTATATATTGAACAGATGTCTTAAATTGAGCATGGTGTTCAGAGAAACCTAAAAAGAATTAGTTTTAAAAATCATTATTTTTTACTTTTCCTAAACTTGGTAAAATGCTTTCTCTATTTTTTTTATTTCCACAGTAATGTTGTTGATTTCATCTTTTGAAGTCGATATGTTGCCTCATATCTATATTAAATTCACTGGAGCAAGGCCCTGAGTACATTTGTCAGATGTCCAATTTGGCGAGAGCTGAGTTAACGAGTAACATTTGTTATTAATTACATCAATAAAAACATCATAATCTTACAACTCTGGTTTGAGCCTAATAGAGTAGGAGGTTTGAGGGATTAGTATTCACAAGCAATTAATGCACCACTCTTTAGAAAAAATGCTAAAAATATTTTAATAGCCTCTTTGCATCCTAACCAGACTTCAGTCAAATCAAACCATCTCTGGCTAGAAAAAAATGTAATTGGTTCCTCAAAATTAAATCCAAGTAACTTGTCTCTGCAGAAGGTCAAGCAATACATTCTCATGAAGGAAAACTGTTCCTCATTTAATGCATCAGTTATTAAAAAGGTTTTCTATTTTCCTGTTTGGGTTATGTCTGTTTTTTTTTTATGCCTGCATAGTAAAGTAACTGTATTGCCAACATGCAAATGATGTACTAACTGAACATGGCTAGGATGACAGTGATGATGAAAGGGCCAGAGTGGCCTATCAGCTACATTATTATGCCTAAGCAATGGAAAATCACTGAGTTTCCAGAACCTTCCTCTATTTTATGCTTACATGACTCATAGAAACAACTAAAATTTAAAGTGTGGTAGATCATTTTCTTCTTTTAAAAGAAGACATTCAAAGCATCTTATAGGATCTTAAATTTCTGTACCTCCTTTTTGGTAAAAAATTCAAATACAATAGATTTTTTCAAAGAAACATCGAGAGAGACAGAAAGAGAGAGAGAGAGAGAGAACACAGCAGGAAAAAAAGACTAAAGAACTATATCCTTCTTTGCCAAAACAGGGAATGGAGCAAATGGTCATTGAAAACATCTTGCCAAATGGTGCCAGACACTTTGCATGTTTTATTGCATTTAATCCATTTTATCTTCAACATAGAGCTGATGAAATGAAGGCTCATCTTCCAAACAACTTGTCCAAGATCATAAGGTATGGTGGTGAGCCCCATATCTTATTGACTTATGTTAGCCAAAGACATGCAGTATCTATCTAACTTTTGGTAAGAAAAATTCATTTCAGTTTCATTAAAATGATTCAATATATCATTATTATTTTCTAATCTAATCAAAAAGTCTATCAGGTTTCAAACATAATGAAGATGAAGGAGATAGATATTGCAGTTCTTTGGTAAATATATATTTACCAAAGTCACCAGCAACTAGCAACGGTGGGAAGTCATTGTATCTCCAGGTTCCATGGCAAGGACTACCTCGAACTCAGGTGTGCCAGCTGATGGGCGCTGTTGCCCTTCCCCACACTCATTACAACCAGGTGCGCGGCTTGAGCCCAGAAGTACTCAAGCGGCCGTTTCTCTCTGGTGGGCATGGGCTCCAGGCAGAGGTCCCCACAGATAGCGGGGCCCAACATCTTCCTCCGAGAACTGGTAGTGGAACAGGGTTGCATAATTTTGGAACTCCCTGCGCCTGCTGGTGTTTCATAGAGATGCACGCTAGTGGGTCAAACACACAGAAGGGGTTTTGGGGGGTGGTTTGAGAGCTGGACTTGGGAGCAGAGGGAGCACCAGCACACATGGATTGAACTGATGTGAATGTGCTATGGGGGTCCAAGGAGTGGTTATTTGGGGGAGTGCCCACCTCTCCCCGCAGAAAAACTGCCCTACTGAATAAGGGCAGAAAGATCCCAGCCCAGGGCCTTAGCCGCCAGCATTTTGGCCCCTCCCCCACGAATAGCCTCCCAGTTTGGAGAGCTTGTCCCAACCCTCACACCAGCGTCTACCCCTAGTGGCTGGAAAAGCAACTTGTGAGCCCCGCAGAGGCTTTGCAAAGCCTTTCAGGCTCCCACAACCTACCCCTCAACTGCCTTGCTCCTCCCTCCACCTCAGTGGTGGAGGAGATCAAGCAACCCCCTGAGAGCTCCAGGATCTCTCCTAAAGCTTGGGGCACTCAAGTACTCCACCTGAGGGACCAGAGTCTGCCATGGACACAAAAGGACATCCCAGCAGCTGGCTCTTTCATGTAAACATCAACCAATGACAGGGAGAACAACTGTATAGCTCCTCATAGCATCACCCAACTCAAGCAAACAGGGCGTGGCTGATTCATACTCACAAGTACAACTGCCCATATTGGAGATTAAGCTGGGGCACCCAACACAACTCACACTGCTGGGAAGAAGTGAAGACAGCAGGACAGAGGCAAATGGAGAAGATCATCAAACCTGCTTGAACAGCCCTTAGGCAACTCAGGACGAGCACTCTTCTCTCTGGTACGATCAGGGATTGATCTTTGGGGACCCAAGAACAGGCCCGCAAGCCAGGCCCAGTATTATGCTTAAACTTTCTATTTTCATTAATTTGAGGTCTTGGTTAGGACAATAGGTTGCATTTATGTAGCACTTCATTCTTACAGCCACCAACTTATTTGATCCCTATAAAAACCTTGCAAGGTGAGGTTTGGTGCTGGATTTCATAAATCTAGTCAAGTTTAGAAACCCTAAATCTAGTCAAAGTTTATTAATCTCTATAAGACTCATTTTTCTTATTTTGAGGTGAAGTTGAGTAATGAATGAATGAATGAAGTATAAGTAATGCATAGCTCATAGGATAATTGTGAGGATTAAATGAGACGATGCATATAAATGCTTTGCACAATATTTGAAATAGTAAATGCTCAATAATTCTGAACTGATTGTTATTTTACAAGGGAAGAATAACATATATACCCAGTAGAAGAAAAGTTATCATATTATAAAACAGGGGGCTTATACTTATATCAATTGATTCCGAAAGCGTTTCCTAGCCATTAACTCATGCTGTCCCCCTAAATATATGTTTTCTTGGTAATATCTTCATTAGGCCCCAGTAATTCACAGATTAGATGTTTTGAACATAGATATTTTTGAAAGTGAGTGTGGACTAGGCTTTGATGGAGAAGAAGAGATTGACTACCAGCAGTGGGGAGGAAGGAAATAGAACAAGAGGAGACTTAACAAGGGAGGCTGGAGCAGCTGGGAGGCAGGTGAAGGGAACACGGAACAAGAGAAGGAAGTGTGGAGGCATCAAAAAGATGGCACACAATGTGGCTGAAGACAAACCACTCGTGTCATCATGCAGATTTTATTGGCCTTCATCATATGTCATTTAAAGCAATATTTGAATAGCCAGACAAAATATTATACTTGAAAGGAAGGACCACTGGAACAGAAAAGAGTCATTTTTTTAAAACTACTATGCAGAGGGTTAATTTAATTCATCCATAGGGGAAAGAGAGAAAGTGGAGTTCTGTAGATATATTTTTAAAACAGAAGTACCTATGATTGAACAGACTGTGAGTAGATGTTTCTCTGAGGATAGTCCAGACCTGGAAACCGAGCTATCGCTATGGCAGTTGTGCCTGAGACATGCTGTTGTTTTCATGTTTTGATGTCTTTGTTCAAACCATGTGGTGTCAGAAAAGTGCATATTTGTAAATAATAGACTATCAGTCGAGAATCCTTCTATGCATCTTGTTTTGGTGTCAGATTAATCTCTCTTTTGGAATAGGAGATGGGCTTGAATTGAGAAAACTTTGGACTCTTAGAGAACCTATAACATAATTTTTCACTGGGTTTGCATAACTGTACAATTGAGAGCTTTTTTTATTTTGGTTTTGCAATGTTTTACTTTTAATAGTTGAGGGGATGTCTAAGTGAGCATTACCATTCATGATTCCTTTATCCTTTTTTATGGATTTTTAATTATTATGGATACATAATAGTTCTATATTTTTTAGGGTACATGTGATATTTTGATACAATGTGAATTAATCAAATCAGGGTAATTGACTTATCCATCACCTTAAGCATTTATCATTTCTTTGCATTAGGAATATTCCAATTCCACTCTTTTAGTTATTTTAAAGTATACCCTAACTTATTGTTAATTATAGTCACTTTGTTGTGCTGTTGAACATTGTTCACTCTATCTATCTAACTATATTTTTGCACCCATGAACCATCCCCACTTTATGCCCCCCTCCCTGCTACCCTTCCCTGCCTCTGGTAATCATCATTCTTCTCTCTGTCTCCATAAGATCAATCGTTTTAATATTTAGCTTCCACATATGAGTGAGAACATGCAAGATTTGTCTTTCTGTGCTTGGCTTACTTCCTTTATCCTTTTTAAATTCCTCCTTTGAGAAGATTATTCAATGAATTTTTAATTTAATTTCTTGATTACTTCAGATACCTTGGCTCTGGGTAGCTTTTGAAGATGTTAGAACAGGCAACTCCGTGACTTTTGAAGGACAAAGGGGAGGCTGGACAGGGTGAGAGCTGGGTCAGGCTTTGTACCTTCTCAGGCACTGCAAACTTTAGTTGGACTGCTGAGTGGTTACAGCTGGCTTTGACCTTGTTGAACTTGCTGTTGATCCTTGATCTTCCAGCATGTTAGAGCTGGAAGGAGCCATAGAAATCATCTAGTTCAGTCCACTCCCATTTTACAGATGAGGAAACTGAGACCCACAGAAGCAAGGCCACTTGTTCAATGCAGTATAGTTTGTAAAAATGTTAGGTCTTTGTATGCTTAGTAAAATATTTTATCCACTATGTATATTACCAAAAAAAAAAAAAAAAAACCTCATAGCTCACACTTCCAAGTACAAGTAATGGCTAGAGTCCTTCCATCATCTGGCTTGTTGATATCTGAAAGCCATTATTCTCATGCCGTTTATATTTTGGTTTTGCTCTTTCACTTACCTGCTAAAATCTTCCTTTCCTGTATGTTATTTCACAGGGGCCAACTGACTAATCTGATAAACTAATCTGGTGATGGAAAAAGATGAAAACACCCAAATAGGAAAAGATTCCCTCTGTATGTTACCACTAGCAGAAATTTCTGAGCTGGTGGCTATTCGCTGCTTCTCTAAACATACTGTTTGGAGTGTTGCCACATTAAGTCTGACCCTGAGAAAACTACACTTTCCTTTCTTGTGCTTCAGGCTTTCTCCAGAGAGCTCAGCATTTGCTCCCTCCTTTGGTCTAGGTCCTATGTTGGGTACTGCCCCTACTTCTCCTTTCTTAGGAGATTTTAGTCATAAAGTGTTTGAATGAACTAATGCCTTTGTCTCTGAGACTCCAGAATCCGAGCATAATTATTATCCATACCTCTGTGTTACCTCTGAAGATTTCCACCACCGTTATCCTTCCCTTTGAGGTAAGACATTTGTTTTGATTCTTCTTTCAACCAGAAACAACCCAGCACGTTGAAAGATTTGCTCGATCAGATTCAAAGGTAAAGACCCTTTGATCCTTTCTGAAAGAGTTCAAGAGTTTACAGCCTGTTTTAACTGAGGTGAGATGATATCTCACTGTGGTTTTGATTTGTATTTCCCCACTGATTAGCCAGTAAAATGGCTGTTATCAAAAAGACAGAAAATAACAAATGCTGGTGAGAATGCAGAAAAAGGGGAACACTCATACACTGTTGGTGGGAATATAAATTAGTACAGCCACTAAGGAAAACGGTATGGAGTTTCCTCGAAAACCCCAAAATAGAATTACCATATGATCCAGCAATCTCACTGCTTGGTTTATATCCAAAAGAGAAAAAATCAGTTTATTGAAGAGACATATCTGCACTCCCATTTTTTTTTTTGCAGCGCTATTCACAATAGCCAAAAGTGCCCATCAACAGATGAATGAAAGAAAATGTGATATATGTATGCACAATGGAATATTATTCATCCAAAAAATTAAATCCTGTCATTTGCAGCAACATGGATGGACCTGGAGGACACTATGTGAAATAAGCCAGGCACAGAAAGACAAATATTGCATGTTCTCACTCATATGTGAGAGCTAAAAGATTGATCTCACAGAGGTAGTGAATAGAATGATGGCTACCAGAGCCAGGGAAGGGTAGTGGGGAGAGGAGAATAAAGAGAGGTTGGTTAATGGGTACAAAAATATAGTTAGATAGAAGGAATAAGTCCTAGTGTTTGACAGTACAATAAGGCAACTATAGTTAACAATAATTTACTGTATATTTCAAAATAGCTAGAAGAGAAGACCTGAAATGTTCCCAAGACAAACAAATGATAAATGTTTGAGGTAATGGATATCGAAATTATCCAGATTTGATAATTATATATTGTATGCTCGTATCAAAATACCATATAGTTGTCCATAAATATGTACAGCTATTGTATATCTATCAAAAGTAAAAATAAAATAATTTATAAAAAATGTTCACAGTATAATAAGGAAAATGACAACTGGCATGCATAACCAAGTACATAGTACCTTGTACTTAGGAAAATACCCTATTGTGGGACTTTATGAGGGACAGGTATAGCAAGATGGTTAAGAGCATGGATTCTGGGGCAAGAGAATCCTGGATTCAATTTCCAGCTGAGCCCATCACTAGCAATGTGACTGTGGGAAACTTACTTAAACCCACGAGTGTCTCAGTTTTACCATCAATAAAATGGAGGATAAAAATAGTACATATTGCAGAATTGTAAAAATTAAATTACTAAATGTAAAGTTATAATAAGCATTGTGTATTCAATATTATAATACCATATATATAATTTTATGTTTAAGGAAGCGTTTACTATGGTTATCTAATTTGTTCTGTGCTTCACTCTAATGATGCTGAAATTAATAAGGCAAGGTCTGTTGTGTTCAAGGTTCGGTGTTCTTCTGAGGAAAACAACATTTCATGCCTCCCTTGGTTGAATTTAACCATCTGAATCATCACCAACTGTCTGTGCCTTGTTGGCATTTTTTTTATGAGTATGAAAAACTCAAGTTGAGAATGGAATCTTCTTGCAAGCAGTCCACACGTCCCGTGTGAGCACAGGGGCCCTGTTTCTGCTTAAACAACTTTACTCCTGAATCTTTTCAATACTCTTCTCCTGGTCTGCAATCATTCTCTGAGGTAGGTAGTTTAAAAAATTGATTTCTCTAAATCTTAATGTTTAACTTGAATGTCCAGAAGTACGTTTTCTTAGAAACAGATAATTAACTTGATTTCATTTTCACATGACTGTCCTGTGGCAAGTTGAATTCCTGGAGTAAAAACATCTGCCATTTTCCTTCCAAAGGGCAAGCTATTAGGCACTTAGCTATGCTTTTTCCTCAACATGTTCCTTCACAGTTAGAACTGCTACTTATGGCTGAGGAAAGGCTTTCTATTTGCTTGCCCCTTGGATGCCACAGAACACGTGTTAGCAAAGGATCTTTGGCAGAACTTCCTGCTAAGGGAAGGTTGGCCTCCTCTCAAATGCATGAGCTCTGCAATAAGAGAGAAGTTTAAACAGCACAAAGGAAAAAGTGTAGATGTCAATCTTATGATTTAAAAATATCAAACCCAGAATCATTTACTGGTAAGAATTTTGGGAGTAAACTATAAGTATAGTAAAAGTCTATTATAAAATATCTCCCTATATGAATGGACTATGTTCTATTAAAATAAATTCCTGTTCTTCAAATTAGCCAAATGTGTCATCGAATTATGGGGAGCAAATAAAATTGATTTTATGTTTGAAGCTGTGAAAGGCTCAGCAGGACAGTACAACTTGGACAAGTGACATAATTTCTCCGAGACTGTGCTCATTGATATAACAGAGATAGCAGTAGCTGTCATAGGGTGGTGTGTGTGTTAAATAAAAAATTTAAAGTCTCTGACACATGGTAGGCGCACCAAAAATATTATTTATTATTACCTTATGTTCTTAAATCATAATAAAATTTTACTCTAATTGACTAAGATTTTACATAAATATATAAAGTTTATATTTATACAAAACTTCCTAGTGTATAAATACAGTCAATATATATACTGTACATATATGACTCATCTATTTGCCAGAAATTTCTTTCCTAGCAATGCTAAATATTTATTAGAAGCCACAAAATGACAATCATTCCTCTCAAAACTTTTAAATTTCATAATTGTTAGCCAAATGTTTTTCAATTGGTTTGGATCACAATCTCAAAATACATTCAAGGAAAAACAGTAGAAATTTGTGTCTATTTGTGGAAAGACTACCAACCATTTCTCTCATTTTAAATGAATGACATTCGATATATGCCACATCTACAGTCTGTGACACTTGTCATTGCCACCTGGAGGACCTCCCATGAAAGTAACCTTAACACCAGCGATGGCAAGAAGATGAGACGGGACGGAAGCGAGGGCCTGAGGGTAGCAGGGCAAACCTTTCAATGTTAGAACAAGGAAGATATTTTTAGAGAAGTAGCAATTGAAAGAGGAAGAGGAGAAGGGAAAACACAAAAAGATTAATCAGAGCACAAAGGAAAGAGGAGGAATACTAATTGTCTACGATTCAAAGATATTATTTCACAGAATTCAGTGAACTCATTAGCAAATAGTTTTCCGACGGATGCTTCGAGTGGGGAGAAAGTTAAATATTATCTTGCAGGAACTAGAGTGTAGTACCAGTAAGATTTCCTTGATGATTTATTCCCAACTTTGCTAACATTGCTTGGCATGTCAGAAACTGCTCTCTCAGCAGCCATAAATTTTCTAAGAATTTCATTTCATTTTAGGGAGAAAATAAAGTGTCCATTCCAATAGCAATAAGAAAGAATAAATCCCATTTTAAGCACATATTTTTTTTTGCTGTGAGCTTATAATACAATTTTTAGCCTGTTTCTTTTTTTCTTGTGAATTAATTTTGAGTTGTTGCTTTAAGATATTCAGAGTAGGCACAGATCCAGAGAATGAAAAACAAAAAGAATTACATGTCAGGGACAATTTATTTTCTTAAAATAATCCATTTTCGTATGCTATGGCTAATGTCCATCGATGCTTAGCAAATTGGTAGACTGGGGCTGTATTGACGATTCTGTCCTCAAACTAACAGTGTACAAGGACTGTTAGCTTTGTCCTTAGACTCCCGGAAGCTCAGGGCAAACTTTTATTTCTAAGCATCTGCTCACCACTTACTTCATAATTATCATTCTGGATACAGCCAAAGCTGGTAGCAGTAGTTCTAAATTACCACTTTGGACAAGCATGTAAATGATGAAATCTCATTTATGACTGATGTCTCTGCTGAAAGGATGTTTTCTGGTGTTGTTTACATCTTTTCTCTGTAATTGATAAGTGAAAAAAAATTTTTGTAATAACTAAGATAATGAATTTTCCTATTGTATTTTCTTTTTATTTGTTTCCTTTCCAACCTGGTGAACACGTCAGTCTGGATCCCTAGAGGCTATTTTTCTCTTTTCTTGTTATCAATGGCACGGGCAGTCATACAAATTATGGTATGTATTGGAATATTCCTTATTTTATTAGAAATTAAAATATTCTATAAAATGGGGTATTTTCTACAAGTACATCTTTAAATCCCTAGAACTGTGTTATACTGACAATAAAATTTCCATTACATTTCAAAGTTTAAAATGTAAATCTTCACAATGACAACTTTTCATCTCTTTGGGTAGTCCTAAAGGGTTAGTGCTCAAAGGTGCCCTGGTTGAATCTGTGGATTAGGCAGATCTTATTTGAAGAGTTTGTGGGTTGGAAGAATGAACACCAAACGTAATGACACTAAATGATGGCCTAAAGAGAGGCATGATGACTCACTCCATCATGGACACTTAAGGGGGACCACTCTTAGGAAGTGGTCCTCATGGCAGAAACTGTTGGCAAAGTCAGAATCTCTAATGATGCTACCACAAGCCATGTCATCTGGTAGAAACAGGATCCAGCCCAAGGCCAGCCTCTGCCACCACCAATCAACATCACGGGATACAGAATGCCAATATGTCAATATGGAGGCAGAGACTGGAGTGGTGCACATACCAGCCAGGGATTTCCCGGCTATTACAAAAAGCCAGGGAAGAGGCATGGAGCAGATCCTCCCTCAGATACCTCAGAAGGAATCATCCCTATTGACACCTTGATTTTAGACCTCCAGCCTCCAGAACTGTGAGAGAATATATTTCTGACGTTTTAAGCCACTCTGTTGGTGGTCCATAACAGTTTCCTTTCTTGTGGCAACTCTAGGAAACTAATACAGGTTTTGATGTGGAACTATGTAAATATAGTACAATGAACATGTTTGTAAATATGCCTTCCCATATCTGTATTCTGAATTGTTCCTTTAGAATGTATTCCTATATTTGAGCTGAGACCAAATTGATAAACATTTATAGCTCACATTCCATTTTGCCAAACTACTTTCCAAAAAGGTTACAGTAATTTATCCTGAAATCAGCATAGAGAGAAATAAAGTACTGTTTTCCTCAATCAGAACCTTGGCAGCATTGGAAAGCAATAGTTTTGTTTGTTTTTGTGTGTGTGTTTGTTTATAAACTAGCAGGAGTGTAAGTAACAAACTCATAGCAAAGCATTGTGGGAGCGACTATAAGGAAGTGAATGGCCTGTAGAATGGCTAGAGAGAAAAATGTGGGGAAAATAGGGGAAAAAATGACTCTAGAATGGAGTGTTATTTTGCCCTTTAGGTCCTTTGGGCATAAAATGTGTACTTGCATAGTTCCGGTACTATCAAATTTTAAGCCCTGCCCATCCAATAATTTGTAAAGTTTCTTTTCTTTCTATTTTAGTGAAAAGGATTTTTAGATACACCTTCCTCACTTAAAACTCATTCCTCCCATTTTCTCACTGGGTCTTAAGTAAAAAGCCAACCACTTTTTTATTTTGATAGGTTTGTATCCAGAGCAAGTACACAAGTGCTCATATTTCAACTCTATTTTGAGATATTTTTTCAAAAGAAGGTTTTCTAAAAGAAAAATTTTGCCTACTGGAGTAAGTGATTTACCAGGCAGGCAAAAGAGCAAGGAAATTGCTCATATTAAATCTCAGAACATTCAAAGCTCTAGTGTGTCTTTGAAGTTTAGCTCTTAAAACTTTTAGATAGTAGGCTTTTCTATTCAAACACCTGGAACCAAAAAAAAGAAAAAAGAAAAAGAAAGAAAAAAAACCTATATAATCACATGCATTTCTATTTCTAAGATTTAAATAGTAATATAATATACTTTGAAAAACCACATTGGAAATTCATGATTAGATGCTCTTTTCTATGATTAAATATTCAAATTGTTGAGATATGCTCATTAAAAATTCTTATTTTACAATATTTACATGACTAGGTACCGCATACATACATCTATTTACACACATACATATGTGTAGATTTGTGTGTATGTGTATATATATATATATTTCTCCAGAATTTTATTTTCATCACTATACATGATACACATAAAATATTTTAAATAAAATAGATCAAGGAGTCAGGATCAATGTGCAGATTAGCCTTTGTAAAACCAGCTAACAAACTAACAACCTTTACATAAAAGAAGACTACAACTATAGCAAAAAATCATCTATATCCTGACTGAGATATATATTATGGATTTCATTGCAAAAAATGGTCTTATGGAAGCCAATATTACTTTAAAAATCTATCTTTGAGATTTTAGGCTGGTTAATTGCAAAATGTTTTTCACTTCTTCACTAAAAATCATAAGAGCTTTGAGACAGAGTTTATCAAATATTTAGAACCAAAGGATATTAACATGAAAAGAGTAATTCTTGGAATAATTAGAGAATTTTAATGCATTATTAGAATACAAAAATAGCAATATTAACAAGGCATAATCATAGCAGTTTGTTCCTAATGATCCATGTTAAGAATGAATGAGGAAAGAATACACACGTAGCTTGGAAATAAATAATATCAAGGGCAAAGACATTGATATTTATTTCTTATTTCATTGATAATAAAACATAAATAACCAATATTTTGCTTATAAGTGGAAACGTTTTTATTTTTTAATTCTTAGTGTGTTTCTTTTTTTTTTTTAATTCAGGTTATTATGGGGGTACAAACATTTTGGTTACATGAAATGCATTTGCCTCGCTCAAGCCAGGGCTACAAGTGTGTCCTTCCCCCATACAGTGTGCCTCGTTTCCATTAGCTGTGGCTTAACCCCCCATCCCCTCTACCCCCTACCCCCCTTAGTGTGTTTCTTGGTTGTGCTTAGGAATAAATACATGTCTTCAGAGCTAAGAAGAGAAAGGAACTGGATGCATGTTAATGTTCTCAAAAATAAAAATATGAAAAGGTGCAAGGAACCCACAGTGTAAGTCAGAGAAAGTTATTAATAGAGAGAATATTAGAAAACAGGAGGTGAGCTAACAGGGTTGACATCAGAGAGAACAATGAAATCTGTGAAATATGTCCTCGGATTCTTGACTCCATCTCCTGGCTATATACAAGCTTCCTCCACTGAATGGCAAGAGCCCCTCCTTGCCAACTTTTTGTATAGTCCTTCCTTCCTAGTCGCTATCATCTCCTCAGAGCTCTCCAATAGATAATCTGCTAAATCGCTCTGTGTTAACAACAGCAAAATATCTCAGAATCAAATATGTGCAGGACACTCAGTGCATAAAAATTACCTCAACGCCTGGGCTTCCTTCCAAGTATCATGTATAATGGTCACAGCATTCTCACTAGATTCTCCAAGAGAGGTGAATTATAGACACATTGAAAGGGAAAAATTTTAGGAGCTTGTTTGGGGAAAAATATCTAATATCAGTATAGATTTGAGATATTACTGGAATCACACTCTACAAATATATGTGCCAATTTTATGAATGATATATAGCCTCTTTCATGAATTAAAATTTGAGAAATAAGAAAATGAGATGATCTTACAGTCCTCTAATCACCAACATTTGTTTCCAGATTACACTGGGTATAAAAAATAAGGATTCTCTGGCAGGCTAAACAAGTCACAGTTTACTAGGAAATTTTTCTCCATCCCTTCAAATTGATCCTTAATTTTTTTTTATTTGATGCTCTCACATAGAAATATTTTTTTCTCCATTCTCTCTAAAAGCATTATGACCTCAAATACATAGTTCTACTTGACTTCTAAGAATAACTACACACCCACCCACGCTCAAATGCAGGTGGTTTAAAGCCTAATAAAAGATAAGCTTTAGAATTTCGAGATGGCAATAAAAACTTACTTTTATTTTCAATTCGGCTGGAACTGAAAAGACTGAAGATGTATATAAATAAATCATCTTTTAAAAATTTGCCTCATTTATCATTTAAATTATGACCTCAAAAACTTGGAATTTGACAATTTCAGAGATCATGTGCTTGATTGATGTCTTTAAACTAACTTAATAAAGATATTAATATGATAGCTCTTCTGTTGAAGAACATTAATTCCTTTCATTAAATATATTAATGAATACTTGTAATCATTGCCAAAGGCAAGTACAGATATTCCTTTTTGACTATACAGTGACTGTGCTTATTAAATAAACATTTATTCAGCTTCAAATATGGTGAAGTGCATGACCCAAGGATACTGTCTGCTCTTTAGTTCCTTTGACTTCAAGATCATTATTCTACTAAGCCTCCCAGTAAAACTTGCACAGGAAACATGACAACAAAAAAGGTACTCGCTAGAAAGCAATTATTGAACTCTGATAACCTTCATCCTTTCCTAAGAGACAGAATGAATGTGAAATGTGCATGCTTCCTTAATGCCTTGTCTTTGATAATAAGTGCAAAATGCTTATGAATAAAACCATTAGATTATTTCACTTCTAGATTCTTGCTGCCTGCTATTTATTTTAAGGACAACCTAACAGAGGGACAAAAACAGATACATTTTAGTTTATTTGGCTTTCATTTTTAATTATTCCCTTTTAATTTTTACTTGTTATAGATTTTGGTTTAATTTAGTACCTGTATGGATGCTGTAGTGTGCTGTTCCAGTTACCCTAACAGGAATGAAGCTTGAAAGCTTTTGGTGGTTCCTTCCACCAAACAGCGTGGGACCTTGGGCAAGTTGGCTTCTTCATAAGAGACTGGACTGTGTGTTTTCTAAGATCTCTTCCAATTCCATGAATTGTATTTTTCCCAAGTTGTGGAAGAATTATTACTTATATAAACTTAGCTATTAAAAATCACTAGAACAATACTTACTTCTTTATAGATTTCTTCAGTGCAAATGCCAGAGGTCACACAACAGTGATGAATGACAGATTTGAAAAAAGGACAATAATTCATCATAGACAAAGAGCTGTCACAGCAGTCATAATGTTTCTGAAGGATTGGCCCTCAGAGGGAAGGACAGTGTTGGTGGCCCTATAAAGAGGAGTCTAAGAAGATGTTATGTCAACCAGGAGAAAGGTAACTCCCACAGGGGAAAGAAGTAATCACAAAAAATGAAAACTTATTCCATTTTTCCTGTTCCATGGCTTCTTCCTTGATATACTGTGTCAATTCCAAACACTCACCATGACTTCTCCTTTCAGCTATGGCAGACTAGCTTGTAGCAGACCAGTATCTCCTCTAAGAAAAACTAAAAAAGTGAAAAACTGGATTGAAACTCTCTCTCTCTCTCTCTCTTTCTCTCTCTCTCTCTCTCTCTCTCTGTGTGTGTGTTTGAAGACATCAAGGGTCAAATTGCTGGAAAGAAAGGAAGGGAAGTGAATGAGTGCAACATTCCATGTGGCTTTGCCTGTTGAGGCATTTGCTAATTTGTAACTGATGGTTAAGAGGCTGAAAATCTGACCAGAGCTTTGTCTGTTTTATGGGGGTTGGCAGACAACAACAACAACAAAAATAAATAAATGGAATTCAGAGATCACTATGGAGTAGAGACCTAGTTAACATTCTAGGATTTTGGTTGGGATTCCTAAAGAATTCCTCCTTAATAGTAAAAACAAAGCAACAATAGATCAACTCACACAAAGGCAAAATTCAGCTTTAAACTAACTCAATTTCAATTTCAGACTGGATTAAAGTGATTTTTCCCTTACCCTAACTGCCTACCAAAAGCACAACTTCTTTAATTTTTTTTTTTTAAATTTGTATAAATATGGAGTACAAGTGTAGTTTTGTTACATGGATAGATTGCATGGTGGTGAAGTCAGGGCTTTTAAGGTCTCCATCACCTGAATAACAAAATTTCTCTAGAATTTTCATATGCTATAAATAGCATTCAATTAAAAGTTTACGAGACTATGGAAAACAAGAAGAAATGACTGATAAGAAAAAAACAGGTCTTTAGTAGTTCTAGATATTGGAGTTATCAAATACCCACCTTGTGTTAACCTCTTACTACCCTGTCTCCCTCCCTTAGTCTCCCTCGGATCTCTGATGTGTTCAAGGTGATGTGAGCACATATAATTCAAACTAATATTTAAAGAAAACTTTTCTTCACCTCTTTTTACCACATGACAAATGTTTATAGTGCTTCTAAGCTTTATTTATTTGATAAATTTCAATAGTACTTTTGCGTTTCACATAACCTGAGAGGAACAATGAGAATTTCAAGCTAAGTAGAAGAGAAGAATGTTGGCAATGTAAGGGCAGTGTGTGACAATATGACAATATATAAGGGCAATCTTTGGGAGACAAGAAAGGCACTTTGGTGATCCTCTAATGGCTTTATGTAGGAGCTCCCCAACCTGGCTACATAGACAGTAAATTGTTAGCTAGCATAATCATCACTGGCCTGTCTGATTTTTGTTTCTGTCCGATTTACATACTATAGCTGCTCTATATTTTAAGAACTTCTGCATTTCATGCAGTTCTATTGTTTTAAAACACTGATGAGGTATGATGTGCTTTCAGAGAAACAACTGTAAATCTATCAAATCTGTCACAATCTCAAATCTACCAGGGTATGATTGCTGCAACAGAAATGCAGATCACTTTCTGTTGGATATGCTTTGATGAAGCCAGACTTTGCTCAGAAACCTAGGAATCTTAAAAAAAAATTCATGCCAGGAATTTTTGTGAGTGCTAGGGATACTGTAGTAAACAAAACAGATAAAAATTCCTGCCCATGAACCCATGTCATGACTGGATAAACAAAATGTGGTATATACATACAAAGGAATATTATTCAGCCTTTAAAAGGAAGGAAATTCTGACACATGCTACAGTGTGGATGAAGCTTGAGGCCAGTATGCTAAGTGAAATACACCAGTCACAAACAGACAAATACTGTATGATTCCACTTATATAAGGTACATAGAAACAGAAAGCAGAAATGTGGTTTCCAGGGGCTCAAGAGAGGAGAGACTGGGGAGTTTTTATTTAGTGAGTATAGAAATTGAAGATAAAAAGAATTCTGCAGATGGATGGTGGTGAGGGTTTCACAACAATATGAATGTACTTAATATCACTGAACTGTGCACTTAAAAGGGTGAAGACGGTAAATTTTATGTTATATATATTTTATCACAATAAAAAATTGAAAAAAAATGGCTGCACATGTAGAATTTACTGTTTGGTAAATTTGATTAACATCATCCTAGGTCGTAAACTATCTTTAAATCTTAGAAAGGTTTTGGTGATAATTTTCTTTGTTTTTTCATTCTTTGGGGGAAATATAGACCAAAAGATTATTGGTTTTTATATGATTCTAAAAAATGTTATACAATTTTAGTATTCACGAAGCAATGTAATCCTTTGGTACTACTTGTCAGTGAGTGATTATTTGTTAAAGAAATGAATGGTTAACAGTTAAATATGTGGCTTTGATTATTCTTATAACAGAATAATGTCCACCAAATAAGTTGGCAATGCCAGTCTGCTTCTGGGTCACTCAGATCTTCTCATCTCTTCTTTTCCCCGACTTTATTTTCTGGTTGTTTCTTTTGCTAACCCTTCAGTATCCATTCTATTGCCATCTCCCATCTTTTTCTATTCCTTTTCTTTCAGACAAAATCCATACAACACTGCCAACATTTATGTAGCAATGCTGGATAAAGGCAGGGTTGATTGATGCCGTAAACAATTCTTGAGTGCCTATGTTGTGTAGGTTTCTGTGTCTGGCACTGGGACCATTGTATTTAGTTAACATTGTCTACTGAATCTTAGTTTAGGACCTTAATTTCATTCAGGCCTTTAAAATGTTATTATTCAAATGAAATTCGGTGCTTATAAAGAATTCACTAAAACTGCTTAATTAAGCAATACACAGCAGTGAATCTATCCTAAAGATAATACCCCCTGAAAGCAGTGATGAAGCTTACTTTCTACATTTATCCAAATTAAAGTACCTTTGAAGATCATTTACCACATTTATATATATCATGAATGTGACTGAAATAAATCAACTTCAATCCCAGGTCAAATGAGGTTGGGCACATTCAGGGTGGTTTAGTGGTAGAACAATTTGCAAGGCCTGGAGTTATTCGATTTTTTTTTTTAATTGCTTGCTGATAAAGTCTAGCATATATTTTCTCCCAGGTTTAACTGGATTTTATAAACACTCAAAGATAGGGATTTGTAATGTCAATAGACAGAACAATAGCACTATTGGGCCCAACTATTTCATCTTCCAGCTGAATTTCTTATTTTCCCTCTTATTTTTTTTCTACCATTCAACACTGTAACTTACAATAACAACACAAGTTCTCTTGTCTCCCTTTACTGGGCCTAAAAATATTATTTTTTGTCATATCTCCCTGCTCTAAAACCAAAATCATGATCCCCGTGCTCTTCATGTTTTCAGATTCCTGGATTCCCGAGTAAGGTCTGTCTTCATCCAACCACAGCCAACAGAAAGTGATCTGCATTCCTTACACCAGCATAAGGATTTGAGATTGCCTGTGTCAGATTTGATAGATTTACAGTTAATCACCAATGGCAATGATACAATCAATCATGACTATATAATAAAAACTTCATTAAAATTCCTGAGTTAAAAAACTGAGCCCTTAACATGTGGGGTCTGAGCTAACTCCAGGAAATTAGTGTCAGGATTGGATTGTAGACACCCAGTTGTTAGTAGGTGTGAGGAAAATTCCCGCACACATTTGGTGTCAGAAGTGTTGTGAGTGAAAACAGCTCAGATAGACTATTGGAAGTACCAAAGCAGAAAAGGATTGAAACTGCCAAGATTCACTACCAGCCAAAGGGACATTTATCCTTTTTTACCCTGCTGTAGAAGACCCACCAAAAACCAAGAATTAAGAGGAAAGAGAGTAACTGCTGCACTCTGATTTGCTCACCTTGGAAAATTCCTCTTTGAAGGCCTTTTTTTTATTTCAGAATATTATGGGGGTACAAACATTTTGCTTACATGTAATGCCTTTGCCTCGCCCACGTGAGGTATGAAGTATGCCCTTCCCCCATACAGTGCGTTCTGTCTCCATTACTTGTGTTTACCCCCTCACTCCCCCCATCCCCCAACCTGACTGGCACCCAGTGAATATTACTACCATGTGAGCACCTCAGCGTTGATTAGTTAGTACCAATTTGATGGTGAGTACACAGGGTGCTTATTTTTCCATTCTTGTGATACCTCACTTGGAAGGATGGGCTCAAGCTCTATCCAGGATAATACAACAGGTGCTAGATCACCATTGTTTTTTGTAGTTGAGTCATACGTACTCCATGGTATACCCAAAACAACAAATGTAAAGGCCTTTTAAATGCTTAAAGACATTCACCACATTTGTCCTGACTAATTAGTCCTTACTTTTGACCTGTTCTCATATGTTTTCTCCTTCAGAGATCAGTAATGTTCATGCAGACCACCTGTATCAGATTCATCTGGGCATTAAAAGTGATGGTTTCTGGACCCACCTGGGCAGAATCTCTGGCACTGAGGCTTAGGAAACAGCATTGTTACCAAGCTCCTCAGATGACTGGAAACGTGAATGATCGAGAATCACCACTGAATGGGGTGTGTAGTGAATTCTTATAATTTTATGATGTCTCGGCATCCTTTTGAATACAGGTTTAACTTTCTCATGCCCTGGGCCAGAGGCCCAGTCACCCTCGACAGAGTTTCCAGTTCTACATCACACCCAAATGGCTCAAGCTGGGAAGAGAGAAGAGCTTAGAGGCATCTCTTCCACCTAGCAGGATCAGCTCCCACTTTCCAGCTGTTTCCTTTAAAGGAACCATTCAGGCATTTGCCCATGAACTTAAAGTGACCCACACTCTATTCCGTTATATATTACGTACTGCCCCCGGCCACACCCACACTTTCTCTCTGCCGGCCTTGTCATTCCCTACTCACACCACCAGGGATGAAGTACAGCCCTCCTGACTCATCGGGCCCTCTCTACCCACGATCTGTAAGTTAAAAAAAAATCTGCGAACTTGCTCCCTGTTGTGGTAGTATATTAAATTTGCACCTTCCGTCTAAAGAACTAGGGACTGCCCCAGGATGGATTTCCCTGGGACGCCAGGGGAGAACACAGAGTCAGGCTCTCAGAGCCAGAGCCACGGTCAGGCAGGCACAAACCGGACACAGGTCACACAAGAGCCACAAGCGTGCACGCCAGTATAGACAAGTTTACTGAGAGGAAAAAAATACACACACACACACATATATACATACATTTCGGCCACCTAGAAATACAAGTCATTCAAAAGATTTTTACCTAAAAGAAAAAGGGACAAAGGAACTGATTATGTGCAGTGCAGGGGCTGTCCCTGAGGGAAGCTACTGCCCCAAAGCACTGGACCCCTTTTTTCCTCCCTCTTTTCCTCTTATCAGCTGGAGACAAACTAAGAATCTTGGCTACAGGTGGCTAAAAGCCCTAAAAAAATGAGAGAGAGAGAGAGAGAGAGAGGGAGAGAGAGAGAGAGAGAGAGAGAGAGAGAGAGAGAGAGAGAGGCTTTGCCACTTTATGTGGCTATAAGGCCAAGAGACAAAAAAAGAGGAAATTGAAACTTTAAGTACTGAGCAAACCCCAGGTCTAGCAAACATAATGCTAGCCCTCGATTACTTACTAACTGAGGAACAAACCCCTAGATATAGAAGGAAAATAAAAGGTAATTAAATAAATTATATATGATGTTTAATATAAAAATACAATGTAATAGATAAATTATGCATATATAATATGGAACCAAATCAAAACAAAGTTCCATAATTTGATTCAATTGGAAATTTAAGATTCATGTACTAATGTATACACTAAAGAATTTCTATAACAAAATGATTAAAAAGGGCACTAATTGGCTTTTGTGCCTCTACAACATGGATTTTAATTTAACACTTTTAAAAATGCATTAATTGACAAAAATTCATGGACTTCATCAATTATAATTCTATCTGAGGCTCCCATTAAATTTAAACATTCTGTCCCTATAATCTTGAGAAGGTAACTACATATAAAATAGAAAAAATGAGTATGCCTCATTTTAACTTTAATCTGGCCTACACTTTCCATAGATATATACCCATTGTTGTAAAATATTCTATGTTGTACATAGATGCTCTGACACAATAAATAATAAATTTAAATTAAAGTAACTCTTTGGTGCTCAAAAATTGGCTTGATAAATTGGGATCCCATGAGCTGCAAAATAGTTAATATGGCCCAATGTAAGTTAAAGCAGCACCTTCAAGAATTAAAATTTATTATATACAGCCCAATTAAGAAAGGGATGATTATCCCCACTTCTCCATTTAATGGCCCAATGATGCCTGTTCTCAAATCTGGAAAAAAAAAGACTATATAAAGGGGGCCTTATAATGGATTACTGCACCATGAACATTGTAGTCCCATCCATTAGGGCCCCGTCCCTAATACCTAATATTATTAAAATTACTGATTCTATTCAATCAACAACTGGTAAATATTTTGCTCTTATAGATTGGCTAACATTCTGTTTAGTGCCTATTTCAATAGCCTCTCAACTGCAGTTTGCCTCCACCTCTGAAGAGACACAAAACACCTTTCTAGGCTACCCATGAAGGACCACAGAAACTTTGTCCCTACATATAAACTTTATAGACAAGATCTTAGCAACACCCATCTTCTTCACTAGTATAGGTATCGTATTACATTGAAGACATCCTCCTCTGAGGAGATTCACTTGACACACGCATTAAGAACATTTAGGGCCAATATTTCCTAGTACTTTTGGGTTCTGGTGGCAACATACTCCTCAATAACAAATTTTACTTCTAAATTAAAATCAACAGGCACTCCTATGAGTGCCCTCAAAAAAATCCTTCACTGTAGAGGCTTTGGCAACTTTTGTAATGCCCCCTGGAGTCTCTGGACCATTTATGACAGTCATTAGTTGCCCCAGGACCTTTGATATAAGATATTTCCCTTCTTGGCCTTGTGCTATACACCATTAAAACAACAAATGACTGGCTAGCTACTGGGCTGTCCTGGAAAGAGAGGGTCTCACAGCCCCTGAGCCTGTGACCCTCCATACCCAGATGCCCATTATGCTTTAGGTCACCCGACAAACTTGGCATGGCCTCTGAGGCCTCCCTAAGACAGGATGGAGCCAAACCTGGGCCCTTTGGTATATACCACCTGTAGTGGGGAGTGGCTTCCCATGACCTCAGTCTCTTGCCAGATGCCAGGATGCTAGAGAAAGTAACCCCTCCCTCAGACCTCATGAATACCTGGAAATCCCCTTGGGATTCGCCAAGTAGACAGTCACGGAAGTTTGTAGACTATGTGAATGGCATTGCTAACCATCATATGTGATGGAGCTTAGGGGAGAGTTGTTGTTTCCCACCCCTTAGCCTGCTGTTTCTGATAAAGGACAGGGCCCAAGAAATAACACACACGGCCAAGCTTTAGGCAGCCACCTTAGCACTGGATGACCTGGCCATCACGTCATCCCCAGGATGCCAGGGAGAGCACGAGGTTGGGCTCCCATGCCAAAGCAATGGTCAGGGAGACATAAACTGGTGAGACAAGAGTGCTAAGGGTGTCTGCCAGTATCAACAAGTTTCCTATGTTTGGAACTCCTAGTTAGAACAACTAGGCATTAGGTTGTCTGCCAGGTAAAAGAACTATCCCATGAAAGGCACACTGTAAATACGCACATCTAGCTTCCCTTCCTTTCCCATTAGGGAAGTGTTGCTAGCCACTCTGGTACTGAAATCCCAACTTAACTGGGGGCTCTCAAAACAAGGTGTTTTTGAGTATATGTGGGGAACAAAAGAAACCCCTTGTTTTCTGTCAGGTGTAACCTCGCCTAGGGCTCATTGGCCTAAATTTGACCTGAAACATGGATATTTCTTTGCAGCTGGTAATTGCACAAGGATCAATTCAACTGCTGGGAATGGTTGCAACAAACCAAGATGTGGCCTGGCAAATTATTAATGACAACTTTTGCATTAAAAAAAGATGTGTGTTGTTCATAGCAAATAATTTAGATTGTTTCAAATTCTCTCTGATATTTCTTTCCATATAAGCAGGCAAACAATGTTGGTTATTATATTTTTTACACCTTCAATATTTAATGTACATACATATAATGGCTCTAATAATGTGGGACACCATGTTCCTGGGACACTTGTTGGAAAAAAATGACAAAACTAATTTACTTCAGGCTGAGGTAATCTTTCAACTTAATGGATGAGTACTTTTTGAAAATTTTCCTGGTCTCCTAAATGTTGAACTATGTGCTTTGTTTTTCTCCTGAATTCCTTTAGCATTTAATATCCGTGCAATTCATTTGGTATTTAAACTGTTATAACCTTGCATCATTACATAACTTGCTATGTTTTACTACCTTGTCAGATTATAAACTTCTAAAGGGGAGATACCAGTATTATTTAGCTAGAATGAGAGCTCTAAATAAGATTGACCATTTTATTTTTATTTTTATTTCTTTGAGACAGAGTCTCACTATGTTGCCTGGGCTAGAGTGCCGTGGCGTCAGCCTAGCTCACAGCAACCTCAAACTCCTGGGCTCAAGCAATCCTACTGCCTCAGCCTCTTGAGTAGCTGGGACTACAGGCATGTGTTACCATGCCCAGCTAATTTTATATATATATATATATATATTTTTAGTTGAGCTTGACCATTTTCTACGCTAAGAAGGCTGTGAAATTCCTTGAGGTTTAAACAGTATCTGCATTTTATATTTGTATCCTCAGTGTTTAGTAGTATGCCTGGTATATAACTAGGTGTTCAGGAAATGCTTTTTGAATTAATGTGACATATGAGCATCGAAAGCTAGCCTTGAGGACAAGGACTTCTAACCAGGCTTCCAAGCATTCACCAACTGCAAGGACATATGGTCCAAAACCCAGTGAGGTGATCCAGTAAATGCAAAAGTCAGAGCCAAGGTCAAAATGCTGAGTTTGCAATACTGGCATAAATAAACAAAATAGTCATTGTTCCCATGGGGAATAGATGCCCAAATGTTGTCAGGTTTTCTAAGATGTCAAAGAAAGCCAAAAATCCAGATTTTGGGGGGTTAATTGTTGATGAATAATTTAATTTTTTAAACGCACTATGTAGGTCAAACAAATAAGAGGTTGATTGGCTGGTGATTTACCATTCTGAGACCTCCATAAAGAAATAAAATATAGGTTAAAAAATAGGAAAATATTTCAGAGGAATCAACTGTATTAGTTTGCTAGGGCTGCCATACAAAATACCACAGACTGGGTGGCTTAAACAACACAAAGGTATTTCATCACAATCTATCTGGAGGATAGAAGTCCCAAATAAAGGTGTTGGCAGAGTTGGTTTCATTCTGAACTCTCCTTGGTTTGTAGATGTCTGAATTCTCTAACTGTCTTCACATGGGCTCTCCTCTGTGCCTGTCTATGTCCTACTCTCCTCTCCCTATAAGGACATCAGTGATACCGGATTAGGATCTATCCACATTACCTCATTTTACCTTAATCATCTGTTTAAAGGCCCTATCCCCAGACACAGTCACATTCTGAGGTATTAGTGGTTAGGACTTCAACATATGAATTTTGGGAGGTGAGGGGGAGAGATACAGTTCAGCCTATAACATCAACCTTAACCTGAAATAGTTTCCCTCTTAGGCAAGATGACTATATATTCTGGTTTGCCTGGCATAGTTCATTTTTATGCCTGATGTCCAGCATAAATATTGATAGACCTGCTTTCCACTCTCAAAAATATCTTTATTTTGAAGACAAATTTATGGTCATTTTATTCACAAGAAATCCATGAATATTTTATAAAAGACCTATTAGCCATTCTTTAGCAGATATGGACAAATTATATTCCACTATTTAAAAATTTTAATAATTACCAGAGGCATTAAAACACATGCTGCAATAAATCAGACAAGTAAAACTCAGTTCCATTCGATAAATATTTATTGAGTGTCAACCATGTTTAGCTGCTATGCAGGAGGATGAGGATGAAGTAATAAACAAAATAATTTACTTCCTTACCCTCATGGAGTTTCTAGTACAGCTCAAAAAGATTTGAGGAACACATCAAAATACCTCAAGAGAATGTGAGAAAATATGACGCACACCTAAAATTGAAACAAGAACAAACATCAAATTTATGGTGAAGTTTGGGTAGAATAATAGTGAAATCATTGATACTTTATGAAAAATTTATGGGGACAATACACCAAAGAAATTAGCAGTTTATAAATGGATAACAAGTTTTAAGAAGGGATGAGATTACATTAAAGATGAAGCCTAAAACCAGCCACATCAATTTGTGAGTTAAAAATTAATCTTGTTGGTGCCCTAATTGAAGAGGGCTGATGATTAACAGCAGACACAATAACCAACACCATAGACACCTCAGTTGGTTCAGCTTATGTAATTCTGACTGGAAAATTAAAGTTGAGCAAACTTTCCGCTCAATGGGTGCCAAAACCATTGTGCTCAGATCAGCTGCAGACAAGAGCAGAACTTTCAATGGAAATTTTAAACAAGTGGGATCAATATCCTGAAGCATTTCTTCAAAAAATTGTAACAGGAGATAAAATATGATTTTACCAGGGTGATCTTGAAAACAAAGTACAATCAAAACAATGGCTACCAAGAGGTGGAAGTGGTCCAGTCAAAGCAAAAGTGAACCAGTCAAGAACAAAGGTCATGGCAACAGTTTTTTGGAGTGCTAAAGGTATTTTTCCTGCTGACTTTTTGGAGAACCAAAGAATGATAACATCTTCTTATTATGAGAGTGTTTTGAGAAAGTTAGCAAAGTTTTAACATAACAATGTCTGGGAAAGCTTTACCAGGGAGTCTTTCTCCACTATGACAATGCTCCTGTTCATTCTTCTCATCAAATGAAGGCACTTTTGTGAGAGTTTCTGTGGAAAATCATTAGGTAACTACATTACAGTCCTGATTTGGCTCCTTCTGACTTCTTTTTGTTTGTTAATCCTAAAAAATCTATAAAAGGCACCCACTTTTTCTTCAGTTAATAATGTAAAAAAGACTGCATTGACATGGTTAAATTCCTAGGACTCACAGTTCTTTAGAATGGACTAAATGGCTGATATCATTGCTTACAAAAGTGTCTTGAACTTGATAGAGATTATGTTGAGAAATAGAGTTAAATTTTTATTTTTATCTTTTAATTCCACTTTTCCATGAACTTTTTAAAATTCTGTATTTATGAGGGTGGGGGGGCACACACCTATGGCACATCACTTCTCTCCTCTTGCTTAGGACTTCTCTACCCTATCTGTCTATCTCTATACCACTTTGTGCAGCTGTAGGTCAGCTTCACACCAAAATAGTCCCCCAAATCCCCCAGGTTCCATCTCCTACTAGGCTACAATAGGTAATGGTCAAAACTGAATCTTTCAAGGAATTTTTACAAAGAAAAGATAACTTTAAATTAGATATCAGGAGTCATTTCTTCTGAGAGTGATATCCTTGACTTTCCACAAAGATTTCTCAAACTCACAAGTTTTGGGGGCCCATGCTCCCTATGAGCTTTCTTCCCTCTTTTACATTGCCTCTTTCTGATGTCCTTTCCCCAGGCCCAAAGCCCTCAGTCTTACCTCCTCCAGTTCAAAATCATAATATCTTTGTTCAAGTATTACACAGCATATGATCAACATGGTACTTCCTATTTAGGAGAGAAATTCAGGTGGTCTAAATTCCCATTGTCCTTCCAGAAGAGGTTTTGCTTTGACATAAGTGTTTTTTCTAAACAAAAGAATCATCTCTATCTATGTTTTATTGTTGTTGGCACCTAAAAATATTGGCACTTTTCTTTCTTTCTTTCTTTCTTTCTTTCTTTCTTTCTTTCTTTCTTTCTTTCTTTCTTTCTTTCTTTCTTTCTTTCTTTCTTTCTTTCTCTTTCTTTCTTTCTTTTTTTGGTTCTGAAGAAATTGAAGTTAATAAAAAGAAAAGTTGTGGACTGGGAGAGCAGATAATGGTGAAACAAGAATAAATTATGAGACAAAGAAAAGGGAGGAATGTAGTTGATGATTTTAGATAATCGTTAGACCAAAAGCTGGGTTCAGCTAAACTTCCTACCCCACACCACAAACATGTGCCCTTGGATTAGACTAAGTATGTAGGGGTCAGAGTATGCAAGGAGAGAAAACAAAAATTGTGAAATGCTTCCTGTATTATAAAAAGAGATCAAAGTTCTTGAATCTGTTTACAAGACACAATCAATAATTAACTTAGAAAGAGTTTTGGTGGATGATTTGAATTTTTAAAACATGTTTTCAAAAATAAAAGTCCTAATGTTACAAGACAAAGCAAAAAAAGGGGTACTATATAACAAACACAATCCTTGATAATAGACCTCCTCAAAAAGTGTAACTTTAAAATAAAGCTAATACAGAAAGACAAATAATAAGACTAGCATAGCAATTATTTTTGTGAATGATGATGTCTAAATCACTCACCAAAAATAGTATATTGTATTTAAATAAAGAATAAAACATAATAATTGTAATACTATGACATAATGCTAAAGCAGAAAAATTGAAAATGAAAGATTGAATAGAGAAAACAAGAAAAAATACTGAATGTAAATTTCAAATGGAGTTTAAAGCAAATCTAGTAATAATAGCTAATATTTGTATAGTGCTGGTTTTATGTGCCTCTTTTTTTAATTTCAGAATTTTATGGGGTACACAAGTTTTGGTTACATAATTTGCTTTTGTACAGTTTGAGTCAAAGTTAAAGTGCATCTCTTAAATATTTAATTCTCAAGTAAATCTTGTGAATCAGAAATTATTATCCCCATTCTTCAAATAATGAGACTGAGGCACATAGAGGCGAGGTGATTTGACCAAAACCACCACATACATGGTGAGTCTAATATTGAACATAAATAATTCACCAACAGATTGTGCTGATTGTAGCACATTACTATTTGTTCCAAACCCCAAATAAAACACCATAGAGAAAATAATCAGTGATTGGAAATAATTTATAATTATCAAATGTATAGACTATGAATAAGAGTTATCCATCTTTTTAGGTACACATTTTTTACATATTTAAATTGCCTATGTAACAGAAAACAAAGAAAATCCATATAAATTTGAAAATCAACAAATTTGAAGATGTTTTTAGATTAGTATTCAATAAAAGCAGAAAAAGTGAATTTGGGTAAACAGATGATTTTTTAATTAAAAAATAATTACCTGAAGTAACAATTGGGTCAAGAAATCAAGAAGGACTGAAATAAGACTAAATCAAGAAAACAGTCATAGAATCTTTCTGAAATGATTAAAATTTAACCTGTGTATAAATTGAAACTCTATGAAATGAGGCCATAGCACTTTTAGATGTGCTTCATTTTTTAAATTCTTTTTTCTGGAAGAGAAAGGACTTTGTATTTTCCACTAGCCTGTCTTCAAACTCACTAATTCTTGCTTCTGCTTGGTCAATTCTGCTGTTGAGAGACTCATGCATTTCTCACTTTGTCAACTGAATTCTTAAACTCTAGAATTTCTGTTAGCTTTTTTTTTTTTTTTTAGTTATCTTTATCTCTTTGTTTCGTTTCTTTTATGGGCTTCTGAATTCCTCTCTGTATTTTCTTGAAATTCATTGAGCTTCTTCAGGACTGCTATTTTAATTCTTTGTCTGAAAGGTCACATATCTCTATCACTCCTGGATTGGTCACTGGCATTTTATTTAGTTTGTTTGATGAGTCACGTTTTTCTGGATGTTCTTGATGCTTGTGGATGTTCATCAATGTTTGGATATCGAAGAGTTAGGTATTTATTTTAATCCTCACAGTCTTGGCTTATTTGAACCTATCCTTCTAGAGAAAAGCCTTTCCAGATATTTAAGTGGAATTGAGTATTATGATCTAAGTCTTTGGTCACTACAACCATACCAGCACCGGGGGTGCCCCAAGCCCAGGAATGCTGTGACTCTTGCAGACTCTTGGTGGACTTGGGTAAAATACAGGAGACTTCCCTGGATTGCCAGGCAATGTCACTCACTCTCTGTGCCAGGCTGCTAGAGTTGGGGAAGGAGTGCTGTGAGCATTCCCTCTTGGCCACCAGCACCAGGTCATACTTGAAGCCAACCCAGTCTCACTCAAAGATAGTGGTGACTATTGCCTGGCTACCTCTGAAGTTTATTTAAACCCCAAGGGCTCTTTAGTCTGTAGACGGTGAATCCTCCTTCCCTTCAGGGCAGCATATTTCCTTTTTGCTCAGGGTGCATCTGGAAATACTGTCCAGAAAGTAAGGCCTTGAGTCAAGGAGCATCAGGATTCTGCTTGTTCATTGTTTTACTATGGCTGATCTGGTATCCAGGTTGCAAAACAAAGTCCTTTCAGCTCTTCCCTTTCCTTTCCCCAAATGGAAGTAGACTCTCCCGGAGCCACACTGCCTGTAGTCGTAGGAGCGTTGACACAGGCTCTGGCTTGGCTATAGCTGCTGGTGTCTCACTGGATCATGTGCACCTTAAGTCCTCTGGCTCTGAGCCCAAGGACTGCAGCCTTTGTGGCCCGACTGCCTTATGAGTTTAGTCTAAGCCCCAGGTTGCTTTTTGTCAGCTGGTAGTGGAACTAGCTGGAACTCGGGTTTCAGGGCAAGGATTTCCCTCTGGCTGAGCTGGTCTAAATGCTACTTCTGTGGGCACTAACAGAATTCTGCGCAGTGCTGTGTTGTCCTTTTCCAGGGAGGTCCTGAGTTTCAATGCAAAATTGCACGATCCCTTCTTTCCTTCCCCTCGGGCATACACATTCGTTCTCCACTCTGAGGGCTGATGTGGCACTGCTGGGGGATGGGGGAGGGTTGGCACAGACAATGCAAGATTGTCTTTTTACCCTCTTTAGCACCTCTTTCCTTGATATAATGTCAAAACCAGGTAGTATGATCACTCACCTGATTTGGTCCTTTTGAAGGTGCTTGCTTGTGTGGATAGTAGTTGAATTTGGTGTTCATGTGGAGGGATGATCACTGGAGGTTTCTATTTGGTCACCTTGCTCTGCCCCTCAACTTTTCAAATATTTCCAGCTCACATTTTGCCATTTGAGAAAAAAAAAAAAAAAACTTAGTCAAAATTTGATAAGTTCCCTGTGATGTGCTAAGAAATAAAATAATTTACTTAGACGTAAATGGTAAGAAGTTTGCATACTAATCAGTGAAGTTAAATTGAATAAGGATACAGATAAAAATAATATCAGTGTTATATAATCAGTATTGTAAGGAACAGATTATCTAATTTTGTAGACTATAAATAGATGAATGGTGAGAATGATGAGTCATCTGAAGTAATCTTACCGTAAAACTGAACTGTCTTCATAGACTAGGACATCTAGAATGTAAGCTCCCTGAGATAAGAGACTCTGTATTATTCTACACTTCTTCCCCAGGACCACACTTATTGTTTAGCACATGGTAGAGCTTAAGGAATTTACAGATTGAATGGCTGAGATGGATGAGAGAAAAGGTAATTAAAATGCCCAGGTGGAAATGGAGCTGGAAAATAGAGAAAAAAAATAAGATGTGTGAGTGTTTCTACTTTTTAGCTATGTCTGCCGGGAGAGTCTAGAAGCAATGACATCCCAGTTGTAATGAGCACATCTCGTGTGTATCCTTTTTTAAGGAAATATTTTTCAGAGAAGTTTTTTTCCACAGCAAAACTAAGCAGAAAGTATATGTATTTTCCATATACTTCCTGCCCCTGCACATAAATAGCCTCACCCATTAGCAAAGTTTCTCACAAAGTGGTACATTTTTTTCCAATTGATAAACATACATTGCTATATCGTAATCCACCCAAAGCCCATAGTTTACATTAGAGTTCACTCTTGGTGCTGTACATTCTATGGGTTTGGACAAATGTATAATGAAATGTAACCACCATTATAATATCTCACAGAATAGCTTCACTGCCCTAAAAATTCTCTGTGTTCCCCCATTCACATATAGGTTTTTAAATACAGTAGTCTCTCTTATCCATGGTTTCAGTTTCCTTAGTTTCAATTACCCATGGTCATCTATTGTCTGAACATAGGTGGGCACAGTACAGTAAGATATTTTGACAGAGAGACCACACTCAAATAACTTTTACTACAGTGTATTGTTTAATTGCTTATTTTATTATTACTATTGTTGTTAATCTCTTACTGTGTCTAATTTATAAATTAAACTTTATCATAGGTGTGCATGCATAAGAAAAAACATAGTATATGTACGGTTTGGTACTATCTGTGGTTTCAAACATCCACTAAGGGTCTTGGAATGTATCCCCCATGGATAAAGGGTTATTACTGTATCATTCTACACTAAAAGGCCAGGGATCTTTGGAAAAAAGACTAATTCTGGAGCTGGGACAGGGATAGGCAAAGTACAAAATGAACCCAAAGCATCTTTTTGTAACAATAAGGAAGTGCTCAAAGGTTGAAGGGCTCATGTCAAATAGACACAGGAGTGGCCAGGTTAAAGAAGATTCTACTGTCTAAATCTAGGAGTACTGAGAAAAAAATAATGATAGTAATAATTTATCACTCAATGTATAAAATAAGAATTAATATGTTTACAAATAAATGAATAAATAAATAGAGATAAGGGAAAGCTCTTTGTTACAGTAGAATGTCAACTTATAATAACAACAGTCACAACCTATCATGAGATAAAAAGAAAATCATAAAGAACTAAAATGCATGGCAGCAATATCAAATAGATCAGGAGTATTTGGGGTTCTAAGACCTTTGCATTGTTTGGAAGGATGATAAGGACATTTATTGATGTCACACTTTAAGAAGCTAAATGTTCATGACAGCAAGTTTAAGGTAACTACTAAAAGAATAGGAAGGTGGTATATTCAGGGGTCCTCAGCCTTTCTGGCATCAGGGACAGGTTACATGGAAGACAATTTTTCCACAGATTGGGGGTGGAGGCGGAGATCAGGTGGTGATGCGAGGGATGGGGAGCAGCTATAAATACAGATGAAGCTTCACTTGCTCACACACAGCCCTCCTGCTGTGTGCCCCACCCCCCAGTTCCTAAGTTTCATGGAAGATCATTTTTCCACAGACACTGGGGGTGGGGTGGGAGCGGAGCTCTGCAGCCTGGTCCCTAACAGACCACAGACCAGTATTGCAGGTTTCCAAACTCATAGGGAAAAGAATTGGAACAGAAACATAATCAATAAAAAAAGTAGGAAAGGAGAGAAGCAGCAACATTGAAAGCAAAAATAAGATCACAGAAATAAATTCAAATATATAAATAATTATTATGCATAGGAATGAAGTAAATGTTCTGGTTGAAAATTGGCAGATTGAGCCTGTTAATTTTTTTTCTCAAGTTGGATTTAAAAACACACATGCATACAACTCAACTATATCTTATTGATAAGAGACATTTAAAAGATAAGGATCCAAAAATGCTGAAAATCAATGAGTAGAAAAAGATATTCCTAACCAAACAAAATCTGGTATACTTATGTTAGCATGATACAAAGAAAACTTAAATGTCAAAAGAAAATATGTTTCTAACGAAATCAAAGTTGATACACTTACATTAGCATCATAAAAAAAAATTTTAAGGCAAAAAAATCATCATTAAAGATAAACAAGATCATATTATGATTTTTGAAAGCATTAATTCACCATATTTTATACTTAAATAGTAACACTTCAAAATATATCAAGAAAGAATTGATAGATCTGAAAAAAATTAATAGACAAATCCAAAACATAATAGGATATTTAATCATATTTTTCTGTAATTGATGGATCAGGCATACAAAAAAAATCACTGCAGATAATAACACAATTAAAAATATTTAATTTCTTTCTTTTTCCTTAGTTTGTATATTTATTAAAGATATAGACTAGTGGTCCTGTGCTTAAATGTCATTGTGGTTGCATGCTTTCACAAAACATAACTAATTGTAAGGGACTCTTCAGAAACATATGCAGGACAAAAGTAAAAAGGTAAACTGACAATACAGTGCTATTTCAATCATAATTTTATTTTTTTATTTTTTATTTTTAGAGATGGGGTGTTGCTATGTTGCCCAGGCTGGATTCAAACCCTTGCATAATTCTCTTATAAATAATAGTTGTTAGGAAATGGAATTTGACATGATTTACAATTGTATCAACATTTATGAAGGCTGAATAACATAGCCATAAAAATGCATTTTGACCACAAGAAATTTTTTCATACTTTCCAAATAGTTTTATATTTTAGCTATGAAGATCAGTTACCACAGGCAACATTGGTCTTAACAAGTGGAATTTTATGTCCATCCAATTGAAGAGTCTCTTACAACTTTCTGGGCCTATTCATTTGCAGACAGGAGCACCACATAAAGACGTTTCCATCAACAACAGACGCATATATGACAGTGATCCCGTAAGATTATAATACCTTATATGTACTGTACCTTTTCTAGGTTTAGACATGTTTGGAAACACAAATACTTACCATTTGTGTACCATTATAGTATTCAGCATAGTTACATGCTGTACAGGTTTGCGGCCTAGGAGCAATGGACTACATCATGTAACCTAAATGTGTAGTAGGCTATACTATCTAGGCTTGTGTAAGTACAAACTATGATCTTTGCACACCAGCAAAATCACCTAACGCTGCATTCTCAGTACATATCCCCATTGTTAAGCAACGCATGACTGTGTAAGATAGGAGTATAAGAACTGTAACCAGGTTCTTCACATTATGCATTCGTGTGTGGTGCCCAATCTTTATGTGCTGTCCAGTTTCTTCAAGATAAAAAAGAAGTGACTCACAACAGGGTCATATAAATGAGAAAGATCCATATTGTGGAGATCACATCTCCAGCATCTTCCATTTCACGTCCTTGTCCACCTTTGGTGCAACGCCCTCAGTCTGGAACTTGGAGGCTCTGCCTCACTGGGCATCCAGCCACCTGTTTCCCTTACTCACTACCTGGCACTTCGACAATTTTCTTAAGTTCCCCAAACCTTAGTTACTTCATATGTAGAATGGAAATCAGTATCTAACTGATTGAATTGTTGTGAATCTTACATTCTTGTATTCAGAAAGCTTTACCCATGGATATTATTTTTCTCTCCTTTTCCTTGCTCCTTCCACCCCTAAGCCCCCTAGGACTAATCTTTCATTCACTCATTACCCTTCTGAGCAAGATATTAGATAAGACGACTAAGACTAATGTCACGATATGTGCAGATGCTTGCCTTATCTCAGGCATCTACTCATAATTCCCTCAGTGTCCCTGCTTTGCTCATAGCCTAGGTTCCTTAGATGCCAAGCTTACCAGCCAGGGAATCTATATTATTCTTTTCTTCCTATAGCCAGTGATGGTGCTAGTACATTATTTTGTGTTTACTACACACCAGATCACTATTATTATCATCATCACAACTGATGACAATAATAAAACAATCTCTCAGGTTTTTACAGATAATGTCAACTCTCCTCAGGCTGTTTAGCTGTTTCTGTCCTATTTTCTCAGCCTAATATAAAACAGATCCCTGAGCTGTCTCTTAGTTGATAATGTCTTTTCTAACTCATTTGATTTCACTCATTTTTCCCCACCAGATTTTAAATGATGAACAAGTGCTGTACAGACTCTTCTCGGAACTGATTTAGTTTAGATTCAGTAGCAGTCTTGCAGGATCATGGAGAGGCTGCTAAGTTTAATGCTACAATCATCTCAGCTCCTACAGAGTATTCATTTCATTGTCAGCTGGTGGGAACAGGCAATTGCTGTGGTATAAGGCTGATTCCCCTCAGTAATAAAGCAAGGAACTGGGACATTTTCATTTCTGAATTCCAAGTGAGTACACATTGTCATTTCAGATGCTATTACAAGAGCTATTATTTGCTGGAGTGCATCTGGTACCACATTTATTTACAGCATTCTGATTTTTCTTTAAATCTTAGGGAATGTGGGAAGAAACTGAAGTTATTGATTTTGAATATGTAGGGCTCAGCTAGCAAGATAGGGCCAGCTTATATTCTCCAAGGGGAAAATGCTCAATTTCTCATCATTTCTGATACTAAAGATAACATTTAAAAGAATAATTGAAAATAGGTAATGGACAAGCAGCCAGAGGGTTTATTTGATAGCAAAGAGACATCTGAGTCCCGGGAAAAGAAAGTCAAGTTGTAAGAGAGGCAAAGTGCTACCATGCAATAATAATGGGAATTTGTGCCATTTTTTATTTTGATACTGAAACATCTCTTATCTTTCTCTAGATGAGATGGTGAGCACTACTTACTTGTTCACTTTTTTTAACAAAGAAAGGAAAAGAAAGTGAAAGAGTTCTGTAGGATAATGATAATTGCCTTGCCCTGAAAAAAAGCCATAATTCAAATGGAAATTTTAACACAATACTGAAACATGAATTGAACATAATTAAACAAGTAATTGGAAATATAAAAGACAACCCATAAATAAGAAATTTAAAAATTCAGGCTAGAAATTGTCATCACCAGGATACAAGGTTAGAAAAAAGTAGAGTAACATTTTCAAGAAGTTCAAGGAAGAACATGTGAACTAATATTTTTATACACTGTTCTTCAATTTTCAAAGCTATAGAAAATTTATTTTAACCATGTTTGAACTCAGGGCATGCTGCATTCACAAGTTCTTCTTAAGAAATCTGCTAGAGAGAGTCTAGACAAAATAAATAAATAAAAATAAATAAGTAAATAAAAAAATGTGCTAGAGAACAGCTTTCATCCAATCAAGAGATAATTTTAGTAAAAGCATGGCTGGTGAATATTGTTGCACATATTTAATTATAACATCTAAGACTAAAACAAAGATGAGAATAAAGGCAGAATATTGTAATGTAGCACTCCAGGCAAGATGGCTGACCAGAGACACCAGCTGCCAGAGCATCTCAGTAAGAAGGAGAAGTTTTAGATGAAAGAGAAAAAACAAACAGACAAAGAGAGTTTGGGTGTGGGTCTGAGGTAAGGGTGACCCTTCAGGATACTCCATGGGAAGAAGTTGCAGAGCAGAACAGGAAGGAGCAAGGTATTGACAGAGATCAACCTTCCAGAGACTTGGAATCCAGTGTGAAGGGTAGGTGGAACAGTTTGTTTCTCCCTATCTTGCATCTCTGACAGTTAGTGGGTTCCTGAGATGCTAGAGAGACTTTCTGCCCACCCGAGCCCAGAGGCTGCTGCTGCCAGTGAGCTGGAGCTTCTTGTGGACAGGCTCCCAGACCTGAAACACCACCTGTCTCCATAGACCTAAGTCGGATGGCAGATGCCATATTGCTTCTCTACCCACCATTTGCCTTTGTCTTCCCCAGGGGGCTTCAACTCCTCAGGTTTTATCTTACTCATTTCTACACAGATATTTTCCAACTCTAGCCCAGACCGCAGGAGCCACAGGGGTCCAGTGGGTCCCAGGTGACCTGCGTGACTCCGGTGCCTGGACATTCTGGGTGGGCAGCCTCCCAGATAAAGGGACAGAGATGAAAAGAGTGCTAGCATTCCTCCATCCAGACTCTTAACCTCTCCTTCCCTTCCCCCATCCATGGCTGCTGAGAGAGACAATTGAACCATCACACCAAGGCTTCCACAGGGAGTGGGGCTTAGACCTTTCCTCTTGGGGTCCTGCAGTAGACTGAGGGATGATTGGACAATGAGCTCCCTGACCACCAGCCCTCCCTGGCATTGCTTTCCTGGCAACTCCATCAGAGTGGGGCATGCCCCAAGGCAGAGCAACTTTGAACCTGCTTGGGCACCTCGTGGGCAACTCTAGCCCAGCAGGCTTCTCCATGGCATGATCAGGATTGATCTTTCTGGGACCCAGGGAAGCAACCAAAGGCCAGATCCCAAACCTCCAGGTCTTGATCTTGTTGATCAGGGGTAAGGAGGGGAGATTTGTGAATTAGTTTCAGGAAGTGAGGGAGCCCACATGGACAGATCAGGAGGAGAGTGCAGTGTGGGTCCTAGCTGCAACATGCTCACATGGCACCCCTCCCCACACAGAAGAGCTGTGCTCTCAGCTCAGGCTGGGATCCTGGGCAGGGAACTTCCCAGCCCACATCACAGTTATGGGGGGAGGTAGCTTGATGTTGGGGGAAACCATGGAAGAGGGGAAGGCAGAGAGGAGTGAGGCCTGCTCAAAACTGGCAGGGTGTGAATCTCAAATGGCCCCACCTCCACAAGCCTACTTGCTGGTTGGGTGGGGCCACTTTGGCCCCTTCCTTGTGGCTTTGCCCAGAATCTGGGAGCAGACTTTTGACCCCTGCTGAAAGAGATATCTTGCCAGCTTTTGTGGATCCTGAGGGCAAGCTCACCCAACCCAGCCCCACCCAGCCACAATTCCCCATCCACCTCAGCTATGGCAGAGAATAAGGACTCCCCTGAAGTTCCATAGCATCACCCAATACCTGGGGCATTTGAATGCTTCTCCTGAGGGATTAGAGCCAATCATAGGACCCAAAAATGACATTGCAGCTTGTTCCTTCCAGCAACCACCACCTACTGACAGGGAGGTCAGCTTGCATGCCCTTTGCAGCATTTACTGACTCAATCATAGAGGGTATGGTTGATTCTCACCCACAGGCACCACATACTGCCTTGATCACATCTTAGGCCACAAAACATATCTCAACAAATTCAAGAAAATAGAAATTATACCATGTATCTTCTCAGACCATAGTGGAATAAAATTAAAAATCAACTCCAACAGAAACTCTCATTTCTACACAAAGTTATGGAAGTTAAACAACCTACTGCTGAGTGATTATTGGGTCAAGGAGCAAATTAAGTGGAAATCAAAAGATTCCATGAATAAAATGACAAAGGGGATGAAAGTTATCAAAATCTATGGGATTCAGCAAAAGCAGTCCTAAGGGGAAAATTCATGGTCTTAAAATGCCTACATCAAAAAGACAGAAAGTTCATAAATCAATAATCTAATGCTGTGGTCCCCAATCCCTGGACCACGGCCCAGTACAGATCTGTGACCTGTTAAGAATTGGGCTGCTGATCACTGCCTGAGCTCTGCACCACCTCCTGCAAGCCATGAAACCCCCCACCTCCACCCTCAGTCTGTGGAAAAATTGTCTTCCATGAAACTGGTCCCTGGTGCCAAAAGGTTGGGGACTGGTGATCCAATGAATTGTCTCAAGGAACTAGAAAAGGAAGAGGAAACCAATCCCAAATCCAGAAGAGGCAAGAATAACTAAGGTCAGAGCAGAACTGAGATTGAAGATAAAAAAAAAAAATACAAAAGATTAAGGAAACAAAATTGATAGACTTCTCACTAGATTAACTAGAAATAGAAAAGAAAGGACCCAATAAACTCAATCAGCAATGAAAAAAGAGATATTACAACTGATACCATAGAAATACAAAATATCAGCTGTGAATACTATAACCATGTCTATGCACATAAACTCAAAAACATTGAGGAAATGGACAAATTCCTGGAAATGCACAACCTTCCAAGCCTCAATCAGGAAGAAATAGAACTCCTAAACAACAAATTATGAGCAACAAAATTGAAGCAGCAAAAAAATTCTTCCAACAAAAAGAGTTCCAGACCAGATGGTTTCACAGCCAAATTTTATCAGACCTACAAAGAAGAATTGGTACCCATACTGCAGAAATTATTTCATGACATTGAGAAGGAAAGAATCCTTCCCAAGTCATGCTACGAACCCAGTATGACCTTGATACCAAAGCCTGAAAAGAACACAACAAAAAGGAAAATTATAGACCAATATCCCTTATGAATAAAGATGCAAAAATACTCAATAAAATTCTAGTGAACCAAATTCAGCAGCGCATTAAAAAAATAATCTACCACAACCAATTGAGCTTCATCTCAGGTTGCAAGAATAGTTCAACATACATAAATCCATAAATGTGATTCACCAATAAACAGAAACAAAAACAAAGATCATATGATCATCTCAATAGATTCAGAAAAAACATTTGACGAAATTCAATGCCCCTTTATGATAAAAACTCTTAACAAGATAGGCATAGATTGAACATACCTCAAAATTATAAAACCCATATAGGACAAACCCACAGCCAACATCTTACTGAATGGGGAAAAGTTGAAAGCATTCCCACTCAGAACTGGAACAAGATAAGTCTGCCCACTGTCACCACTTCTATGCAGCATATTTCTGGAAGTCCTAGTCATAGCAATCAGGCAAGAAAAGGAAGTCAAGTGTATCCAAAAAGGCAAATAGAAGGTCAAATTATTGCTCTTTGCTGATGATATGACCTTATATCTAGAAAACCCCAAAGATTCTGCCAAGAGACTCCTGGAATTGATAAATAAATTCAGCAAGGTTTCAGACTACAAAATCAATGTACAAAAATTAGTAGCATTCCTGTACACCAACAACAGTCAAGCTGAGAATCAAATCAAAGACTCAGTACCTTTCAAAATAGCCACAAAGAAAATAAAATACTTTGGAATGTATTTAACCAAAGAGGTGAAAGATCTATACAAAGAGAACTGTGAATCACTGAGGAAGGAAATTGCAGATGATGTAAACAAATGAAAAAATATATCATGCCCATGGATTGGTGGAATCAACTTTGTTAAAATGTCCATACTACCTAAAATGATTGATAAATTCAATGCAATCCCCATCAAAATTCCAATGTCTTTTTTTGCAGATCTAGAAAAAATAATTCTATGCTTCCTTTGGAACCAGCAAAGAGCCCAAATAGCCAAAGCAACCTTAAGCAAAAGGGACAAATTTGGAGGCATCACGTTACCAGACTTTAAGCTATAATACAAGGCTATAGTAATCAAAACAGCACAGTACTGGCACAAAAATAAAGACATAGACCAATGAGACAGAACAGAGAACCCAGATATAAAACCATCCACATCTGATCTTTGACAAAGTAGATAGCAATATACATTGGGGAAAGAATCCCTATTTAGTAAATGGTGCCGGGAAAATTGGATAGGCTCATGTAGAAGATTGAAACAGGATCAATATCTCTCGCCACTCACTAAAATTAATTCAAGATGGATAACAGACAAATCTAAGACATGAAAGCAGAAGAATTCTGGGAGAAAATGTTGGAAAAACTCTTCTAGATATCAGCCTAGACAAAGAATTTATGAAGAATACCCCAAGGGCAATCACAACAACGACAAAAATAAATAAATGGGACTTGATTAAATTACAAAGCTTCTGCACAGCTAAGGAAACAATCATCAGAACAATAGACAATTTACAGAATGGGAGAAAATATTCACATGCTATACATCTGACAAAAAGCTAATATCAAGAATCTACAAAGAATTCAAGCAAATCAGCAAGAAAAAAATCAAACACCTCCATTAAAAAGTGGGCAAAAGACATGAACAGAAGTTTTTCAAAAGAAGATAGACTAATGGCCAATAAACATATGAGAAAATGCTCAATGTCACTAATCCTCAGAGAGATGCAGATCAAAACTACAGTGAAATATCACCTAACCCCAGTCAGAATGGTTTTTATCAAAAAGTCCCAAAACAATAGATGCTGGCATGGATGCAGAGAGAAAGGAATACTTCTACACTGTTGGTTGGACTGCAACCTAGTGCAACTTCTATGGAAAATAGTATGGAGATTCCTCAAAGAACTAATAGTAAACCTACCATTTGATCCAGCAATCATGCTACTGGGTATTTATTTACTCATAGGAAAAAAAGTCATTTTATCAAAAAGATACTAGAATGTTTATTGCGGTACAATTCATAATGGCAAAGATATGGAATCAACCCAAGTGCCCATCAATTCATGAGTGGATTAATGTAATAAAATGTGGTATATGTACACCATGGAGTACTATTCAGCCATAAAAAACATTAATTATATCTTTTGCAACAATCTGGATGGAACTGGAGACCATCCTCCTAAGTGAAGTATCGTAAGAATGGAAAAATAAGCACCACATGTACTCACCATTAAATTGAAATTAACTGATGAGCACTCTTGTGCACAGATGGCAATAAAACTCAACAGAAATAATGCAGGAGGGAGGGAGGAGGAGAGGATAGGTGAAATCATACCTAACAGGTAAAATGTACACTATCTGAGTGATGGGCACACTTATAACTTTGACTCAAGCAGCAGAAAAGCAATCTATGTAACCAAAATATTTGTACTCCCATAATATGCCGAAATAAAAAATAAAAAAGAGTATAATGTAAATTTTAAATCCGCTGAATAAATAGAAATAACACAACTAAAAAAAGTAAAATAGTAATAGTAAAGTAAATAAAGTTAAATGTGCAAAAGGCACCAGGAAAATTTTAAAGCACTTATAAAATATACAGTATATTTAAACAAATGGAAACATATTGTATATTCTTAGAAAGGAGTAAGCATCACAAAGATATTAATTCTCCCTAAGATAATATAAAATATCAATAAACATTCCAATTTAAAAAAATAGAGTTAGATAAATTTATTCTGAACTTTATAAAAAAAATTATGAAGCTTGAATAGCTATGAAGAAAAAAATGGTTGGGCGCGGTGGCTCACGCCTGTAATCCTAGCACTCTGGGAGGCCGAGGCGAGCGGATCATTGGAGCTCAGGAGTTTGAGACCAGCCTGAGCAAGAGCGAGACCCCGTCTCTACTAAAAATAGAAAGAAATTATATGGACAGCTAAAAATATATATAGAAAAAATTAGCTGGGCATGGTGGCGCATGCCTGTAGTCCCAGCTACTCGGGAGGCTGAGGCAGAAGGATCGCTTAAGCCCAGGAGTTTGAGGTTGCTGTGAGCTAGGCTGATGCCACGGCACTCATTCTAGCCTGGGCAACAGAGTGAGACTCTGTCTCAAAAAAAAAAAAAAAAAAAAAATGTAGGAAAAAAGGGCAATGAAAAGTGAGAAGACTATTCCTAATACATATAACATACTCTATAGCCTCTAAATTAAAACAATATAGACTGGCACATTAATAGACTGACAGTTCAGTGGAATGCAATAGAAAATCCCCAAATAGACCCTAGTATATATAATAATTTCTGTATCTTAGATCACTGGGAAAAACATAAACTTTTCAAGACATTGTGTTAACTGGAGAAATATTTTAAAAAATATAAAATTGGGTTTTTACCTCAAATTATGCACAAGAATAACTTCTTGGATAGATTAGAGATCTGAATGTTTTTTAAAAAAATGAAAACTAAAAAGCAATTCTACGTGTACTAGAAATTAGTTAATTCTTCTATAACCTGTAATAGAAAAGAACTTTCCTAAATATAGCTAAAATTCTTGATTCTATTAAGGAAAAGACTGAGAAAACTGGCCCCCCAAATTTTGTATGGCAAAGAAAAACCATAAGTAAATTTAAAAGAAAAATAAGAAATTTGGAGAGGAAAGGAAAAGAAGATTTGTTTTGCTCTATAGTAAATCTTTCTCTTCCCAATATGATTTTAAATTCCTCTGAATAAAGACGTTGAATGAAATGATTTCTCAAGTCCCTTGAATTTCAATATTTTGGAATTCTAGTATGTTCAGCCTACCTAAATAAAAGAGAGAAAAGTTACATGCTTGGAGTGCCTCTTGGTTTTTTTTTTTTTCTTCCTGATAGTCTAAAGGTTTCCCTTTAGTCTCTTTGCCTGATTATAAATATAGGATCTGTTCCCACGAATCCTTCTTCCTGTCTTGTGCAACCATAGATGGCCCTCGCTCTCCATTCCTCCTCTCATCATGATGAGAACTTTGAAACTTCACAAAGAGTGAATGGCGACAGCTGATTAAGGTCCCTGAGTCTGTGAGGTAGGGTCAGTACAATTAACCCAGGGAGCATAGGAAGGATCATCTCCAGTAATAGAAAGTACATTCTGTGACCTTTGACTATGGTAGGTATAAATAGCAGCTTGTGATAAGGGAGTGTGAGAGGATGATGAAGCAAAAAGGTGGAAAAGAAATAATATTGCCATCAGAAATCATTTTTTTTCAATGATGACTATAGATACAAGAGCTTTCATGAAAGAAAAAGGAAGCTGTGATTTTTTTTTTCTAGATAAATATACAATGTTTAGCTATTTGTAATATATTTATTTCAAAAATGGTTTGAGATTGCTTAAAATAAAAGATCCATTTCAAAAGGAAAAATAATAAGGTATAAATAAAACCTTGGATTTAAATAATTTAAAGATTATGTACTCATTTTCGGCATATATTGTAGAAGCTAAAGCAAAAGAAAGAGGGGAATATATCAAGTTATATAATTCTCCAATGTCAATTAAAAGTAAGCATAACAGCTTTTTAAGAGTGACTTTTTTCCTTGCCAAATCCTCTGAGTAGTTTGTTTATTCCAAGGATCCTTATATAGGAAATGGGAAGAAAACATATAACAGTGGGTTTGTAGCATCCTCCCTTCTCAGGGATGTCTGAGGTAAGACTGACCTGAATCCTTGCAAACACTGACTGATATGATATACAGCCTAAAAGAGAAGTGAGGGAGGGTCTAACAGGAATGTTTTTAGAAAGATGTACCTAATTTGTCTGGTTTGATTATTATAAAGAAATTTGAAATTTATGAATTTATGTGTTGCAGCTGTGATAAAGAGTGGAATTTAGTTATGTAGACAGAGCAGGGCTATGTGATTAATGAGGCATATAATTTTATGAGATCCCAAACTCAGTGGTTTCCCTGTGCTAATTTGACTGGCACCTGATTAGATGCTGTAACTCTGAAATCCAGTGAACCCTGGTGCAGAAAAGGGTACTGTGAAAACTACATCTGTTGTTTGGGGCTTTCTAGATATTGATGCTACTACCATTATTGGTTTGAATTCTTTGCTAATCATTAATAAAGCTTGAGGCTAAGGAAAACTTATTTCATGTGAGTTGGACTGATAATTTAGGCCTTTGTAATTGTGCAGGGATAATGAACAGTCTAAGCAACATGATCTCCCATTTTCTTTTAGAGGATGTGGACACATTCTTCACATGGCTATTTCTTACAGACATCCTTCACAGCAGCTGAGACCCGGATACAATAAAAGGAAAGTGTTTCTACGGGGACTTAGAGTTCCCTGAGACAAAGATGTGGCTTCTTAGAAGCTGGGCTCAGTTTAAATACAGAATTTCAAAACTCAAGAACAACGAATCATTAGGATGTTCTATAGACTCCTTTTCAAATACTAATTGTCTTACTAGGGCTTATATCAAGAGCTCTGCAAGGATCTATTTGTGATAGAACTTTCTGGAGAATGCCTGCAGTGTTAAGTATTTGTTGATTGAAATAAAACGTCCTTGAGATTTAGAAGCAAGAGGGACAGTGTGACAGTGTCAAAGTTGACATTGTTATAACATTTTAAAAGTTACCTCTTTGGGGGGAAGGTCTGGATACAAGATAATTATTTGTATGACCTATCAATCATTTATGCCTGATCATTGTATAGCAAATATCAATTCTAGATGCAGTCGAAAAAAGTCAGAATTATTCTTTTAAGAGTATTACTTGTATGTAGTATTGTATAGAGTATTGCTTGTATACCCTCCATATATGCTTTGTATTTATAAGTTATGTACGTAGTAGTTGTCTGTCCTCCACTTTTTTTAAACTTAAAGAAAACATTTTTTCCAAGTAAATTATCCTGCTGTGTAAAGAAGGTATAATCCAGTGAGGGAAAAAAAAAACAATTCCTCTTCCTAGTACAGTTTTCACTGTAAATTAGTGAATGGTCTTTTGGTTGATTAGCCTGCATCAGTTCTCTAGAGCTTATCACATTAAATATATATATATTTTTACCCATAAACATGAGTATCAGACCCTGGACTTACAGGGAGCCTCCCTATGTGGGAGTGCCCAGGGAGAGAATAACTGCAGCTGTGAAACATGCTCTCTGTCCCCGGTAGACCTAACAGGAAAATGCCTCCTTGTCAGTAAGACAACGGGGAAGAAAAGACCAAAAAATAAAATTAAACATAGAGAACGAGAGTTGAAAGAGATTATGAAAGCTCTTGGGTGATGGTTCTCTACAACCTGTATTGTACTTGCTCAATGCATTCATTTTTACATTCTGAATATATTGATATTTTATTGGGACTTATTGTCTACATCACATCTAAAGTGGTAAATTTACTCAAATCCTTTCAATTGGCAAATGTTTTTTAAGAGGCTTTGCACTAAGGACACAAGTATACAGTTGACAAGAGAGACAGGGCTCCTCCCCTTCAGGAGACCATTATCTCAAGGGAGAGAGAGACATTTAACTAAGCACACAATTGATTATGTAATTGTAATTGTGTTAAACACCTCAAAGGAGAGAAACTTTGTGTAATGGAAGGTTGTAAACAGATGACCTAACGTGAGTGAGGTTTAGAGAAGTTCCTTTAATTGCCTAAGGTCATTCAACTTAGAAGTAGCAGGGCAGAAATTTTTTTTTTTATAAATTTAAATTGTCAATTTCATTTATAGTTTTGTAGGCAATCTGGAAAACACAAAAAAGTAAATCAAGAAAAGACAAGAAAAATAACCAAATATTCAAAGATCACTAACCATTTTGTATATTTTCTTCGAGCCATACTTTCTGTGTAAAAAAAAAAAAATTATTCAGTATTCGGTAGTACAGTAGGGAAATTATAGTTAATAATAATTTTTTATGTTAATTATTTTATTTTATTATTTTTAAATCTAAGTGTGACCTTACTCTGAAGCACTACATTTACTGCCTCTAACTACACAAATATAATAGTAATACAAAGTGTCATGTGAACAAAAAGGATGGTGTATTCGTTTTCTATGGCTGCTGTAATAAATTACCACTAACAGTGGCTTAAGCCAACACAAATGTATCTTTTTTACGGTTCTGTAAATTAGAAACCCAACACAGATGGTACTGGGCTAAAATCAAGGTGTTTCTAGGAAAGAATGTTTCTTTGACTTTTCTACTTTCTCAAGGCTGTCTCCATCCCTTGGCTCATGGTCCTCTTCATTTCCAAAGCCAGCAATGACGGGTTGAGTCTTTCTCATATCACATCATTCCAACCTACTCTTCTGATTCCCTCTTCCACTTTTAAGGACTCTTGTGATTACATTGAGCCCACCTGGATAATCCAGCATAATCTGCCTATTTCAAGGTTGATTGTTTAGTAACTTTAATGCCATCTGCAGCCTTAATTCTCCTTTGGCACATAAGGTTACAGACTGACTTGTTCCAGGGGTTAGGATATGGACATCTTTGGAGGACATTATTCTACCTACCTCAGAAGGGAATATGAATTGTGTCTCAAGGGTGGAGGGATCAAAGAGAACAATGGGTGGGAAGGAGTTTGATAAATAGAGAAGAGAAGCAGCATGAGCAAGACCTGGAGAGGGGACTTCAAGTATAATCGGAGAAGAGCTGAGAGTTTAGTTGCTTTTCTTCTAGACTATAGCCACTCTAGTGAGGAGGTGGTGAAAGAAATATAGTAGATACTAGTTAGTTAGGATGGTTAGAGTAGGACAGATTATGGGGGCCTTGAATGGCAAGTTACAGAGTTGGTATTTATCCCATTAGAGGTGTCAAGGCACTGAAAAAGCTCAGGCTTCGTCTCCTCTCAGACATAGATGTAAAAATGTTCTTTGGACCCATTAGAACCACGTGTAGCCATGACCCTGGCTGTATCCCTAGTGTCGGGGATGCTGAGCAGCATGACCTTTCAGGACACCAGCATCACAATAGGGGGCAGGTGGGGGCCTCGCGGAATCAGTACTGGCCACTCAGGGTCCTCCTTGTTTTGGCCATAGCTTCTCTTCCTTTTTTATCTTCAAGACAAGTAAGTTTTAAAAATGCCATATATTCTGTTACAGGTAAAGAGGAAGCAATTCTCTGCTTTTTAAAGCTCCCAGGAGGATGCCTGTAATTTTATTATAGGCTCAGCCCCTCAGGCTTAACCAACCCTTTCGCAGTAAAAATCACTAAGTGTACCATTTGCCCATCTCTATATTTTCTCTTTTGTTACGTGTGGTGTTTATTTTTTCATTCTTTAGATACTTCACTTAGGATAATGGTCTTCAGTTCCATCCAAATTGTTGCGAAATGCCTTAATTGATCCTTCTTCAAGGTTGAGTAGTATTCCACAGTACACATATACCATATTTTGTTAATCCACTCATGAATTCATGGATACTTTGACCTTATTACTATGATACTCTAATCAAACAAGAGAATCTTTTAACTATTAATACAACCATAAAACAATTAGAATGAACCCTGAGAAGCTGAGACCCACGAAATGGTTTGAAGTGAGACCTTAGCAGTAGCTGATGAGCTATTTTAATTCTTTTTAATACTGAACTTCCTTTTAGGACACCTCTTATAATCCTAGAATATAGAGCTGCTTTACTGAGCTATGACCAAGAACAATTTTTAAGTAGTCTCCATCATAGTGACTAATCATAGACTGATCATAAGGCTTCATTGTCTTAAACATTATCCATATACCAGAGATTTTAATAATTAGTGACTGAAGTTCCTAAGAAAAGAGGGAGAAATAACCTGGATAGCGATCTGTATATCCACAAGAAAGTGACCATTTTACTTTTGATCTAAGTTTTCTAATGTTCAATAATATTTTCACAAAAATATTCCCTAAAGATATAGGAATATTTGCTTTGTAAAATAGACATAACTTTAATTTCCCTTGTTGTAAAAGAAATGTAAACTCATGGCAAACAACTCAGAAGGTATAAAAATATATATAGAAGAAAATTAAAATCACCACAATCTCATCACTGAAAGAAAATCTGTTAATATTTAACATCTATTTTTTCAGACTTTTAAATATATATATTTGAACTTACAAAAATATGATCATACTATACAAAGTGTTTTGTGACCTGATCCTCCCCATGAAACTTTACATGTGGGCACAGTCCGTAAACACACACACACACACACACACACACACACACACACACACACACACAGGAAACTTTCCAGTTTAAAAATGTACTTATATACAACTAAAACATAAAGGTGGTAAATAATGTCTAGGCAGAAGGTTTTATATTTTGGAGTAAAGAAGAGGAGTGAAGGATTATTACCAAAATATTAGAAATATCAGGAGTATGTATGTTCCGTAAGACTGTTCCCATATGGTTAGAAACAACATTCCTGAATTTTGTCTTACAATTTGAAATCCACATTTGTGTTTTGCTTAAAGACACTGGCTTAAAGACATTGCCTGGCTGGCTACTGGCACCTTTGTACAAATTTATTGGTTACCAATTTTATGGTGAGTTCTCCATGTCCTTGTTGCTATATAAAAGCTGAATAAGAAGAAGATAAAATACAGATGTTTATCTATGTCGAGAATCAGTAAAAATGAGATAGTGCTGATGAAGGAGGCCTGGACCCGGCAGTGCTTACAAGTTCATGTGTTTAGAGGAAGCTAAGGGGCATAAGCAGATATGCCTAGTTTTTAAACTGCAATTTTTTAGACTGTGGGTTATAGCAACAACTTGACAGCTTTGGAGACTGGCTAGAAAACCATGCATACTCAAACCCAATTTTCTTACATCAAACAAAATTTACCAGGAATTTGTAATCTAAATTTTTGTCCTGCTATCTTGTGAAATATAATAAGCAATGCATCTCCTTTTGTCATATGATGATAACTCAAAGAATGCTAAATACTTAAAATATATTAAAGATTTATTTAGTCAAATAATGTTTATTTTACCAGTGGAGGAATTAAAGGCTGGAAAAGTGACCTTTTTAAAATTACACAGATAATTGCTGACAGCTGTGATAGAAACCCATGGCTCTTGACATCTAGGGAGTCTACTTACTAGACAATATAGTATACTAACCACGTCTTTTATTTTCTGTATTCTGATGCTTTTATGTCTGCAGCCTTGCTGATCCTAGAGGCTCTGTCCCTTCCAGAGTTAGCCACTTTCTAAAGATGGTAAACAACTTGCCCATTAACATATTTTTCAAATGCAAAGCGGTGGATCCAGAGCCCACAACCCTAACAATGTCCTCTATTAGGCTTTCACTCTCCAGGGCCACTGTCCACCTTCCCTAATTACCTCACGGCCAGGTACCAAAGGACTAGGTCCCAGAGCCAGCTGAAATTATTCCAACTGGCCAGTCATACATCTGCTGGTACTGCCGTCATATTCCCCGTCTCCCTCTGTCCCCGGACTGATCCTGTGCTTTCCTGGGTCCCTCCCCTTGGTGTGGCCTTGGGGAATCACATGAGATCTTGGGAACTGTGAGTATAACAAGCTATCTTTTCAATGGCAGTCATCTCATGGTTTGTTGGCCTTGCCGTACTAAATAATAATATTAATAATAAAACCCCTATATTAAAATACAGAGATGCTTCTTTACCATGATATACGGTGGTTATGCTACGACCACCAAATTGGCACTATGTGAATGTTACAGCAAGTGTTACAGCGGGTGGTCCCAAGGACATACCGAGTGGCACAAGGAGAGTTGGAAGATCAAGGTCTATTTGCCGGCAGGCTCAGAGGGGTCTTGCCACCAAATTCTGAGCCCCATGTACCCAATTTTTCCCACTTTTTAAAGTTGGGGTGGTCCGAGGGGTGGGGTCTAAGGTGACTAATGGCCGCCAGGTAATAGGTTAGTTGATGTGTCAGGTAATAGGTTAGTATTAGGTTGATGCACCAGGTAATAGGTTTAGTGTTATGCTGATGCGCCAGGTAATAGATTAGTTGATGGGCCAGGGGATAGGTTAGTATTATGCTGATGCGGCTTCCGTGAGGGGTGGGGGTCTCAGGTGGGTACTGTACCAAGTAACAGATGGGGATTTTCCTTATCATGTACAAGAGATTAAAGTCATGGCCTCTGACTCTGCTTTAGGACAATACTGTATCATCTCCAATCATTCAAATAGACTTAAGGGAGATTAGGGCTACCCCTCTGTTACAGTGTTATCTACATATTTCAATATATACGTAGAGTATTACAATATGAATTATGTACATATTCAAACTTTCTTTCTCTTTCATTCATCATTTCTTGCTTCCAAATTTATACAGAGTTGGCAAACAAGGCTCCACATGAGAGTCTGTGGCTAATTGCTGCATTAAATTCAGCAGTATAGGCCTTTTGGCTTTGTTTCTGTAGCACTGGCCTACTTACAACAAGGAGTTCATAACATATGCCTAAAATCCACATCATTCACAAACTATATTCCATAACCACACAGTGGGCCCACCACCAGATAAGAAAATAGGGGACTTTGGGGAAATCAGAAGTATATGAGAAAGCATTTGGGAATTCCTAGAATAAGAGAAAGTTTTCATATTAGAATTCAGAAAAGTTTGTCCTTTTACACCAAATATTTGTAGAAAGTTGTTCTTCAGCTATTACATTCACCTATAGGAAGTTTCCATTTTCGCAGGTGAAAAAATGGTTGAGCACTGACAATCCCCTAGTTCAGCCTAAGCATGGAGCAAACACGGTTTTTCTCTGCCAAGTACTGCTTTCTATCAAAGTGAGAACTAGGAAAACGGGGCCTTAATGATCAAAGGTGAATTCTTTATTTACTGATATTTTAATTTTCTCCTTAAATTATAGATGGGAGATTACATACCGTGTAATTCTCACTGTCCAATTCCTATAGGCGCAGTGTCTCTTGTTTCTATAAATGGAACAGAGGGGAAGACCGATACATCAGCACTTTAGGGCTAAGAAATTTAGAGTTAAGAAGACAGAAGCTCATACTCCTGCTTTTCAGAGTAGAGTTTATTTTATACTCTGGTATTATTACTTAGTCCTGTCATCCCTAATTGTATATTACCAAGCTTTGCGGTAGGTTCTGTTGGTGGTCTCAAACTGTATTTCTACATCTTCCTCTAACATTTACAGATGGTGAATTTCATACCGGTTATAAGCAAACACAGTTAAATGATTGTAGGGGTTTCCTCCCTCAATATATTCTCTCTAGTATTATATTTTCACATGGTAGCATTTGCAAAATGGGTAGAGCAGCTGGTAAATAAAGATTATATTAGTAAAGATCTGTGCCTCCTCAGAGGAAAAGGAATTGATTGAAGTGAAAAAGAATTTCTGTAGTGTTTATCTTAAAACTAACATTAGTGGAGCAAACCTCCTGGGAATTTTTCTGGGCCTCTACAATCTCTTCTGTTTGTAGATTCTAGGCTTTGGTGTCAAAAACACCTTGAATTCATATGCAGTTACTTTTGTTCCTATTTCCTGACATTTGAATAGCTACAGAATATTAATAAATTCACATCCAGGACTGATATTTGCAATCCACGTGATCGTACATCTACAGTGAACAATAAAGTAGATGACCCAGGAGACACGTGTTGGTCAGTTTTTCAGAAAATATAGTCTTGTCTGACTTATCCTTACACACAGTTTCTTAATGCTGTGTTATGAGTGAATGTGTACTTCTTTGGTTTGATATGTTTGAGCACAAACTTATCAACATATTTTCTACTTGCCTACAAACTTAAAATCCTCAAAAGTCAAACATAGAAACAGTATGGTCTTGTCCATAACAGTGAACACCTTGTGGCCATGACAATGACAGTCTAGCCAGCTGCCACCTCAGAGTTAATCACAGACTGAGATAAAGGCCTGAAACCAAGTCAGGGGCTTTCTTAATCTAGTGAGTTATTTAAATGACCTATAGACTCTGCCCACAGATTTATTTGTATTATCAGAAGTGGTAATGCCTTGAGGGTTCTCATTTCATAGAAAATAAGGTATTTATTAACAAATGATATGCTGAAACATGTTTAAACTCCTGGATAATTAAAAAAAATAAACTGAAAGCAACAACGATGGAAATTTATACAAATTTGTGATATTAAAAGCTGGAAGCATCAGAATGCAGCAAATGTAATACAAAGAGTGAGAAGGAGAAAACATTCATGTCTGCGGTACAGAAAAGGGAGAACTTAGGAGGTGTAAGAAAAGACTGAGCTTTGGCAACAAAGGGGACTGCAATGTCCAGATGATCCGTCCCCAAGCAAGTGAGACCCCGGCTTCCTGAGATCACTGGAGCACTGCTTCACTACCTGAGCTTATGTCCAGAATTCCTTTGATTTGTCTAGTCATCTTTATGGCAGTATTTCAACCAACTGATCATCTAGTGTTCAGAAACTTGACACGCACAAAGCGGCACGCCCGGGATCTAACATCTGGGAATAAATTAGCATCTGTTGTAACTACACATATTCTGTAATCTAGTAAAGGCTCCTCTTTTTAATTTAACTTGTATGTCTGCTTTAAAAAACTACGGCAGGTATTTTTCTCATTATTGTTTTTAAAAAATTAAATCTTACTCTCTGACTTAATAGAAATTAAATTGTTAGTAGGTTTTGGCCCTATGATAAGGTTGTTAAAATGTCAAGAGTGATTTTGGACCGTTAGTTATTTGCTAAGTAGTAAAAGACTGTGTTAAGGATTCAAATATAAACTCATGGTGCTTTAGACCCTGTGAGCCATTTCGTGACTGGGAAGGAGCTCTGTAGTCTGGAGGTCTGATGTGCAGGTGCCCCAGAGGAAGAGACTGAGTCAGAGTTTCAGAGCTGAGTAACTGGAACAAGAATATAAAAGAAGTAAAAGCAGAACAGAGAAGGATGGTACTTCAGGACTCTCCTAAAACAAGAAGGAGCTTTAATATACCAGTTTGAGTCAACCTTTGATAATAGGGACATAAAATCTCAAAAGGCTGCTAAATTCTGCTTTAGGTAGAAGTAGGCTGATGCTATGGAGTTTATTTTGTGATTCAGAGTCCCAGTCCTTGTGGCCAGAGAGTAATACTGATACATGGAGGGAATTCAGGTGCATTTGGCTCCCTCAATCCTGGACACAACCCAAAGTTTGGTTTCTAACTCTCTGCATTGTGACGAGGGAGGGAGCTTAGTGATCAGCTCAAGTATGAAGTGTATTTTATTGAGTGCTTTTTAATAATTAACTTACTTTTAGAACATGTAAAAGCTATCTAACTGTTTAGGTTTAGAACATATTGTCTTGTGTGAACCAAAGATGATTTTGAACTGAAAATTATGGTGTGACCATGTGGATATTTGATTTTCAAGTATTAATTTAACTTTTTCTCCCTAACTAACATATGGCAGTTAAGCTGATATTAATTTGCAGTACCGAAGTGTTGTAGAGAGAAGAGGAATAGATGGCAGAGCAAGGAAAGAAGAAAAAATGTTTGCCTAACATCCTCTAGCCCTGAACTGTAGTGATCAGAACAGGAATATTACACTCCCCCCACCATTTCCCAATAAAGATGTATTGTTTAAGTCTCCCACACTTCTTAGCCAAAGTGACCAAACTACTCCCAACCAACATTTTCATAAGAGGGGTCACCAGGGCTAGAAGCTTGTGGCCATGAAACAGTGAATTGAAGTGGCTCACAGATGTGCATTGAGATGCTTTAAAAAAAAAAAATAGCTACTTATTGACTAAGGACTATTCCAGGTACCTCTAGGCACCTTGGTTAAAAGAGCTTACACCATGCTTTGTTTGAGTAGCTTCCTGACTTTGAACCAAATGTTACTTAATTTGATTCTATTAAATGTCTTGGGAAAAAACAGTCCAATTTGCCAGGGTACAGTCGATTGGGTTTGTTCTGTTCTTAATTTGGTTGACTCAATGGCAATCCAATTTAGCCAATAATTATGAAAGCTGTAGTTTCTGAATTAACCATGTTTTGATCCATGGTTTTGTCATTGTCCTAAACTGGAAGGCATAATACCATTGGTTGGTTGCCTTTTTTCCTCATGTGATTCTTTCTGGGTTTTTCAACTTTCTTTCCATTATATTTATACTTTGTTTTTACTTAAGTGGTATCTTTATCCATGCAGGATTTTTTCCCCTGTTCTTGATTCTATAAAGACTTTTAATATTTTTTCCTGTGCTTTCCAGGTGACTTGTCACTACCTCTTCTTGTGAGGTAATGGAATATTCTTTTCTAGTGGAACTTCACCACAGTAAATATCCCTTTCCTACTCTGTTCCTGGAGGCCCCTTCACCTCCTTCCCTTACTGAAGATCCTGTCATTAGGCCTTTGATTGTAACATTGAGTTGTAACTCATTGTGATCCATTAGCCCATAGGTTTTATTTTTGAATTGACACATTGTAATTGTATATATTTATGGAGTACGATTTGATGTTTTAATACATATCTATGTAGTTTAATGATCCAATCAGGGTAGTTACTGTATCCACTAACCCACCGATTTTGGGCAATTCTGCTTTCTAGGCTTTTCTTTACTGGATATATTTATGCTTTTGAGTGATTATTTTCAGAAGACTATATGCCTTCTCCCTTTTATTTACAAGTTGAATCTCGTTTTGTTCACTTCTGTTCCCAATTGCACACATTTTGGGAAATTTACATCACCTTTCTCTCCACACTAGGTTTGTTTGACAACATCCGATTTGGAATCATCAGCCAATGTGGCTTTTGAGAAGTTCATTTCCTATATTAGATGGTTAATAAAGACAAAATCTGTTCTCCTCTTAATTCCTCTAAAATGTTGTTTACACTTCTCTCTTATCACCTCACAAACAACTTTGCATATGATTAGTTGTGTTCATTTTCCCTACCAGATCATAAGTGTTTTTAGGGCAGAGACTATGCAGCTTTGCATTTCCCATAGGGACTAACATAATGCTTTGCACATGGTAGGAAGTTAGTAAGTTATGTTGCAAATTACATAATTACGGATATTCGTAGTATAGACTGTTTAAATGCCTCCCTAGAACTAGAAATATTGTTATTGAACCTAACACATAGCTTGTGTTTTTCCTTTCTACTGTCTTTCAGCTGATGTTTACCACATGTACTTATGCAAATTAGTTTGAATTAACACAATCTTTATAGCTTGAGATACTGCATTATGTATTTTAAAGTCCAGGCACAAAATAAGTGTCACTTTTGTTCTAATCATAACTAAAATTCAACAGGGAAGTTTTTTTTGCTTTTTGTGTTTTGTGGCTTTTTCTTCTTTTTTGTAAGTTAATTGGGCATTTCTATCCTGGTGTTTAAAATTCTGATTGCTTTTGTTTTGAGCTATTTAAATGTTTTCCCTTGGCATTTTGTAATTATTACATAAAATAACACAAGCAGATGAACAGGAGCTGTGTTTCAGCCTTCTATCTTGTTTTGCCAGAGAAGCCAAGGTGATTGTGTTAGGCTTGAGGTCTCTTTTTCTAATTTTCTCCTAGTTTTCTGCGATAACACATTCGTCTGATTTAAATGTAGAACAATTGCACTGTAAAAAAATAGAAAATATAAAAAAATAAGAAAATCAAATTTCTATAATTCAGGGATTATCATCTTTAATGCTTTAGGACTATATGCTGCTTTAATAAAAAAATTGTATAATTTTCTTTTTCCACTTAAAAGCACACATGAAACATTTTTTAGAGTCATTAAATATTCATCTACAGTATCATTTTTGACATTTGCTTATTATTCTGATACATCTTTAATGCACTTTGCTTTATTGTGCTGCATAGATATTGTTTTCTTGACAAATTGAAGGTTTGTAGCAACCTTGCATTGAGCAAGTCTTTTGATACCGTTTTTCCACCAGCAAGTGCTCACTTCATGTCTCTGTGTCATATTTTGTTAATTCTTGCAATATTTTAAACTTTTCCATTATTATATCTGTTATGGTGATCTGGGATCGGTGCTAATTGATGTTACTTGATGCTTTTCTACTTTTTGATGTAGGCAATAATTATTGCTATAAACTTTCCTATTATTACTGCTTTTACTGTATCCCATAGGTTCTGATATGTTGTTTTTATTTTCATTTGTTTTGAGAAATTTTTAAATTTCCTTCTTAATTTCTTCATTGATCCACTGGTCATTCAGGAGCATATTTTTTAATTTCCTTGTGTTTGTATAGTTTTCAATATTCCTCTTGTTATTGATTTCTAGTTTCATTCCATTGTGGTCAGATAAAATACTTGGTATGATTGCAACTTTTTTGAATTTTTTAAGAATTTTTTGGTGGCCTAACATCTGGTTGATCCTTGAGAATGATCCATGAGCTGAGGAGAAGAATGTGTGTTCTGCAACTGTTGGATGAAACATTTGTCAATATCTATTAGGTCCATTTGGTCCATAGTACAGATTAAATCCAACATTTCTTTGTTGATTTTCTGTCTGGATGGTCTGTCCAATGCTGAAAGTGAAGTGGTGAAGTCTCCAATGATTATCATATTGGGGTCTATCTCTCTCTTTAGCTCTGATAATATTTACTTTATATATCTGGCTGCTCCAGTGTTGGGTGCATATATATTTAGAATTGTTTTCTCCTCTGGTTGAATAGACCCCTTTATCATTATACAATGACCTTCTTTGTCTCTTTTTACAGTTTTTGTCTTGAAATTGTTAGAATGTGAGTTTTGCACCAAAAAATCATTAATCTGCCATTCTGCTTCTGTAAACCTGCTTGCTCCTGCTTGCTACCCCCAGCACAGAAATTCCTAAGTGACTACAACACCCACGTTCTACGTAAAACAATTACAGTACCCATGTTCTGTGTGAAGCGATTATAACACTCATGTTTTGCGTGAACAAGATATGGCCCAGAGCCCAAACTGCCCAGATCCTGTTACACCAAAGATAAAAAATGATGTAAAGCTTACTCAAGGCTTTTTGTACACATGCTTGCTCAATCTTAATAATTTTCCACCCACAAACTTACAATATAAAAACTTTCTGTTTCAAAGGGTCACTGCTGCTTTCTGTGCCACCTTTAGCAGTGCAGAGGGTAGTCTCTGGCCAGCTTATAAAGACTCCTGATTTGGCTCAATTCGGTCTGTAGGTGGTCATTTCTCGCGTCTCAGACCATAACAGACATAGGCCAAACGCTAGGCCTCTTGCCCAAAGTTAGCCAAGCTGTGAGTGCAAAGAAAACTTTCTTGAAGGAAATTACAAGTGCTGCTCCAGCGAACACACGAATGATAAGAAGACGAAACAGCCTTCTTGCTGCTGTGGAGGCAGTTGTGTGGTCTGGATGGAAGATCAACCCAGATACAACATTCCCTTAAGCCAAAGCCTAATCCAGAGCAAGGCCCTCAGCATCAAGGCAAGATCCTCCACTAGGAAAAAGGTTGCAATTCGCAGAAGGCTCTGATGATTGTTAGCATTTTTTAGCAATAAAGTATTTTAAATTAAGTTATATATATTTTTTAGACATAATGCTATTGCACACATAAGAGGCAACAGTATAGTATAAACACAACTTTCATATGCACTGAGAAACCAAGACATTCATGTGACTCACTTTATTTTGGTAGTCTGGAAGCAAACCCACAGCATGTCCAACGCATACCTGTATTTTGATATAACATGATTTATTTTGACAATCTTTTAGTTTTAGATATGAAAGACTTTTTCTGATTCATACTTGTATAAATATTTGCATGCCACCTTTAAACATACTTTACAATAAATTAATTTTCAACTAGTAAAAAGCCTTAAGTGTATAAAGATGTGTGTAGAGACCTTGGCAGATACACAGATCATTGTAAAGTTTAAAGTCCTGAAGTTCTATTGTTTAATTGCTTTTTTTTTTTAATTCCAGGATCACTCAATTAGTCCCACTAGTTAGCCTACAATCTAATCAGCAGTTTTTAGGTATTGAAATTGTAATCCTTTTACAGAACATCTCAGGGCTGGTAAAAGGCCAATTCTGAATCGAATGGTAGGTCTACTTTTAGATATTTGAGGAATCTTCATACTGTTTTCCATAAAGGTTGTACTAATTTGCAGTCCCACCAATAGTGTATAAGTATTCCTTTCTCTCTGTATCCATGTCAGCTATTCTTTTCAGACTTTTTAATAAATGCCATTCTAAAGTGAAATCAACCTAAGTGCCCATCAATTCATGAGTGGAGTAATAAAATGTGGTATGTGTATACCATGGGATATACTACTCAGCCATAAAAAAAGATGAATTAATACCTTTTGGAACAATCTGGATGGAACTGGAGACCATTCTCCTAAGAGAAGTATCTCAAGAATGGAAAACAAACACCATATGTACTCACTATTAAATTGGAACTAACTGATGTGCACACATGTGCACAGAGGAAAGTAAATCTCAGTGGAAATCAACCAGCAGGGAGCAAGGGAGGGGAAAAAAACCTACCTAATGGGTACTATGAACACTATTTAGGTGATGAGCATACCTTTAGCTAGGACTGAAGCATTACAAAAGTGATCCATTTGTATCCGCTTAATATTTTGAGATTAAAAAAAAAACAGAAAAAAAGGACTATCCTGTGCTGAGACATTAGTGCATCCAGAAAGGAAGTAAATAAGTGCCCCCATCCATAGTGTGCCATGGAGAAAGAAATGTATTTTCTTTCAATATTCCTATAGTTATAATAATGTAAATTCTGGTACAGAGTTAATAAAAATTTGGAATGTCATTACATTGGGAAGATGAGGGAAGGCAAGTAGGAATCATGATGTAAAATGCCATATCAATTGTGTCTGTTAGGATTAAGTCTGGCCGTGTATAAAATAAAAATACAAAAGAAGACTGTCTTAAGCTACAGGCTTATTTCCTCTCAGGTAAATTAATTTTGGAGATAGAATGCTGAGAACCAATCTGGAAGTTCCACTGAGAATTCAGGGACCCAGATAGCTTTCAAATAACTGTTCTTCATCCTCGAGTTCAAAGTGGCTTCTGGAGATCTATTCATGATATCTGTATTCCAGGATGCAGGAAAGAGGAAGGAGAGAAAAAGAGAATATTTTTCTATTTTTCAATTTCATAATTGAACATAACACTCATACAGAAAGTTCCAAATCATGAATACGGATCCATAAATTATCACAAAGGGAATTCACCTAAGCAGCCACAATTAAGGTCAAGGCATAGACTATCCCAGCATCAGAGAAGCCCTTCTGTCCCCCCAATCCCCAGCGCCTACTCCTCCTCCCCAAAGACAGCAACTATTTTCACTTCTAGCATTCTAGATCAACTTTTCCTGTTTTTGAATTTTCTATAAACGGAAACATACAGTATTATATCCTTTTGTGTTTGGATTCTCTCATGCCACATTATTTTAGTAGACTAATCCATGTTCTTTTAAGTAGTCACACTCCATTGAAGTACAGCTGACCCTTAAATAACAAAGAGGTTTTTTGCAGTCGAAAATCCAAGCTTTACTACTAATAGCCTACTATTGACTGTAAGACTTGCTGATAACATAAACAATCAGACATTTTGTATATGTATTATATGCTGTATTATTACAATAAAGTAAGAGAAAAGAAAATGTTATTAGGAAAATAATAAGGAAGAGAAAATATATTTCATTAAGTGAAAGTGAATCATCATAAAGGTCTTCATCCTCCTCTTCAGGTTGAGCAAGCCAAAGAGGAGGAGGAGAAAAAGGAAGGGTTGGACTTGCTGTCTCTGGGGTGGCAGTTCATCTGCAAGTTTTTTCAAATCGTTGAAAATCTCCAAATACTCTCTGATGTATTTATTGGAAAAAATCTGCATATAAGTTGCACCCACACAGTTTAAACTCGTGCTGTTCAAGAGCCAACTGTACTTTGAAAATGCCATTTTACGTTCTTCTAGATTCCATTGTTTTTTTCTGAGAAGTCACCTGTAAAGCTATTGTGATTTTGAAGGTAATCTGTTTCATTTCTCTTTGTCTTTGCTGTCCAGCACTTCTGTTATGCTTAGGTCTGCTTTCCTTTGAATTTATCTTGCTTGGGGTTTTTAGTAATTCTTGAATATATAAACTAATATCTTTCATCAGTTTTGGAAACTGCGAGTCCTTATTTATCTAAAAGTTTTGATCGCTTCAAGAGTCCTCATCTCATCAAATTTCTTTTCTGCCCCATTCTGGGGCCACCTATTTCCTCTTCTTCTTCTTCTTGGATTCTAATTATACATAAGTTAAGGTATATGACCTGCATCTAATACTTTGTATGTGTTTCTATCATTTTTTCCCCAGTATCATTGATATCATCTTCTAACTAACTTCTACTTTACTCATTTGTTCTTCAGTTTTGTACAATATGCTATTAACCCATTAGCTGAGATCTTAATCTCAGTTATTTTACTTTTAGTGTTAAAATTTTTATTTAGCTCTTTTTTAATAGTCTTTAGTTTTTGCTGAGATTCTCAACTTTTATTTATTTCAACATATTAAATATAGTTAATTTGTCAATATAATTTGAGGACTACGATGATGCTATCTTCCTTGAGAGGCGATATTTGCTTCTGGTAGCCATCTTGGATCACTAGCAATCCTAAATCACTTTAATCCAATGAAGAATTGGGATAATTTTAAGCCCCATTTCCTGTAACTTCCTGCAAGGGCTGATCTGTTTCTGCTTCATCTTTTCTCCTAAGGTTCAGTTCTTCATAGCCCCAATCTAAAGTCTTAGTGGTTTACCAGAACCTTCCTCTTTGGAGATCCTTGCACTCTAATTTTTATTCCTTTAGCCCAATAAATGCGTCAAAGACTCCAATCAGCTTCTCAGAGAACTTTTCTGGAACCTGCATAGGTACTATGCTGTATATTCCATTTATTCCTCTAGGCTCACTTGTTTCCCACTATTTCACTTTTTTATAGATAGAGCTAATTTCCAAACTTAAATGATTGTTTTCCTTCTTGCCCCTTCAGTCCTAGTGGTATCGATGGTTCCTGTTGTTTCTGATCCTAGGGACTTTGCCATCCTTTCCTTATTATTTCTCCTTAACCATCCACCAAATTTTGTAAATACTCCCATTACTAAGCACACTTCAATTCCACCTTTAAGTGTGCCATGTGTTTCTTGACACACCTTCATGGAAACATGCCCATGAGGAAGCTGTAACCACAAGTTCTGTGTTCACTTCTCTGGGTTTTCTTTTTCTCCGGTATCCTGGCTCTATAATACTTTAACTGCCTTATTAAACCTCTAACATCTCAACTTGTTTTGTTTTAAAAAATATGTTGTTCATCTGTTCTAATTGCTTTCAGTGGCAGAGTTGTTATGAATTAAAATTATTCCTGAAAGCAGTATTCCCCCATGCCTACATTTTTAAGGAAACTGTCCCAAAAGCTCACAAAATATGCTTTAATTAGGCACATGTTTGGGCACATGTATATATCTAACTCCAAAGATCCTGAGCAATGTAATTTTTCACCTAGATGGGAACATGCCCAGATTAAAATAGGGCTTCTGTTACTACGGCAAAAAGTAAACTGGCTATTGTGTGGAAGCTAGCAGTGCATGACTCAGAAACAAATAGATAATGTCAGCAATTTAGACTAAAAAATAGCTATATAATTACGTAATTTAGAAACACACAGAAGAATAGTTTAAAACTGAAAGAACTACAAAAATTTTTTTTTCTGGGAAGTGAGAGAAACATGGCAAGGAACCATCATTTTTAGTTATAAGCCTTGTACCTCTAAGGAAATATATATCCATCTACATGCTTTGATACAAATACAATTAATATAAAAAGAGAGAAATGTTAGTGTTTTTTTCTGTCATAACCTCATGTTATTTTTGCTGTTATGCTCCTCTGGGTCTCAGTTTCTTCCTTTAAAAATTCTTCATGTTTATATAATGCATTTTCATGAAATAGAATTAGACTAAATGCTCTCCAATGTTTCTCCCATTCCTGATATTTCATGAATTTGGCTCACTCTGTGAAAAATACATGGTGGTGGTTTAAAATGTAACAGCCACCACGTTTAGATACAGCACACTCTTATTTGCATCTGCAGGTGTTCCTGCAGAACCAGGCTGGGTTCCTATTGGCCAGAGAAAGTGAAAGTCTCAACATGTAAATCAATGCAATGACGAAAATGTTAAAAGCAGGGATTTTCCCCAAGAGCAAGAATAAAGTTGTAGCTTAAAAATATGAAAGTCACAATTGAGGGATATTAAAATATGTGCAAGATACCTATTTGATAGCTTCTAATATTGAGTGACATTAAAATCTATATCTGTTTGTTTGTACACTTGTACCCATGAATAAGATCTTTGAGAACCATATTGAAGATTACTGAGATAATGACTATTATTAAGTCCCTTATAGAAAAGACTTGTATTACATGGAACAGAATTACCTACATAAAACTGCTCTTGATTTTCTTACTGGTTAAATGTGGTTGAGTGTGGAAATGGTTATACTGTTGATTTTCTTAAAGTCCTGTTTCCAGTCACTGTTAGGTCTATATGGAAATTGCAATAGATGTAAGGAAAATAAATACTTGCACCGAAAAATCTGTGGAAAAGAATAGAAGAGTCGGTGATGTACTGGGATGGCATCTACATCTTCCTAGTTGTTCCAGTGTGATAAATGTCTCTAAAAAATTTTTCACAAAAGGCACTAAATCTTTGTCTTTTTCGAGGGGTTGTGCTCTATTGGATTGTTTGACTGATTGGTTCCTGTTTTGAATCAATATTACCATAATTAGCTATTCTTTCTCCAGATAGCCACAAGCTTCCAATAATTTAATGTAAAGACTGCAAGGAATCTTTATAGCTTTAAATGTAATTTTACATTTTGCAGAAAGGACTGCAGGAAAATTCTCCATGTCAATGAAATGTACTACAAATTATATCTAAAATTTATATAACGTATGTATTACTAGATGTATACTAGATACATAATAATACTAGATACATTACTAGGTACATACTAAACTGTTTTTCCTCTTTCTTTTTCCTAGTAGTGAGTATGGATTTGTACAGATCTGACCAGTCTTACCAACACTTATTCACTTTCCCTTAAGTCCAACACAATGTCTTAAGGAGCTGAAAGTATATCTTTCCAGTATCTGGGGGTGGCGGGGGGAAGAAAAAGAAGACAACAAATACAAGAATTACACTTGTGTTTAAACCTCTTTTAATATCTTTCTTAACTACTCTAATTATTGGCTTTCCATTGAATTTAAAGACAAAATATGGCAATGTCGTTCTCTAGTAGATAAATAAATCTCTTTTAGGATCTTGGGTCCTAGGGCCTGAAAGAACCAATCCTTATGATGATGTAATAACTCCCTATGTCTGAAGGTGAGCAAAACATGAGTTACCAACAGATAACATTTAAGGTCAAATGTAAGAAAAGTATTGACATTTTTTTTTTTAATTTTGAGGGAAAAAGAACTCAAGAACCAATCAAAGTCTATTCAAAGAAATAGAAGATCTCTTTGAACTTGCAACCTGTGTCTCTTATAGATTTCTCTTATTCAATAACCCTGATTCCTTCCCTGTAATAGGTGCCCTCAAGCCTCTCCTCAACCAATTATCCAGGGACTCCAAAACACACAGCTTGGCCTTCCCATATTTGAACCTACTTTCTGCTTGACATATGTGCATAGCCTTCTTGAAATTAGGACCTATATGCTACACATTACCATATCCCCCTATAAATGTATATAGCAGTCTTCATTTGTTCATCAAGTAATAAATAAATGTCTTGAATCAGTGAATGAAAGGACAGTTAGCATAATTTATGGCAGCACATTAATGTAATTATATTTTTTCCTGTCATACTCCAAACAATCCTGTTAATTTTCTAAGCCTTTTGTTTCATCTTGTTCTGAACAGGTGTAATTACTCTGCTTACCTCCGTTTTGTCAGGAGAATGTGGAAAACAATGCTTTGGTTTTACTTGACTCTGCTACTTAATGGCAATTGGAGTACATTATTTGAAGTCCTTAGTTTATTCATCTGTAAAAGGAAGATAATGGCTCCTGCTGTATTTGCTTCACAGGTTTCCAAAAGAATCTAATGAGAAATGGTTATGAAAAAGCTTAAAATCTGCAAGCCGGTATACAAATAGGATGTGATCATATTAACCAAGCACTGGGTCCATGGGCTCAGAAAGCCTTTCACGAGAAGAGGTGACCAATAAGGGGTCTTATATCATCTTTCCGGCTCTAGGCTCTTCCTTGTGTTCTTATATAACCTGTGGTCACCAAGCAATAACTACCAGCACAATCACCCTCCTGATCAAAAAGGAAATCATTCAGAGCACACAGCAAAAATAAAGGAAAATAAAAGGTCAAATACAGGATTTAATAACAAATTGATTTTAGTTTGGACTTCTAAAAATGTACATTGTCAACATTCAGCAAAGCCATTCAAAAATGTATCACAAGGCATTCACTAGTTTTGCCATTTTGTTCTCTAAATATCGAAACCTGATTCCTTTCCCTTCATCTCTCACATTTCTTCTTGTTCTTCTCTCTTACATGTTGATTCTCTGACTTTTTCTGTTGCAGACTTAAATCTCTATCCACCTCTCCCATCATCTAACCGGGGCTGGGACAACGCCGACCTCTTTCAGACTCCCTCTTTAACTAACTTAATATCTGATCTCATTTTAAAACCTTGTCTGAGTTTATCCATAGCAGCTATTCCCAGTAGCTTTTTAATAAACCAAGGGTTTGGGAAGCAGCTGCTCACTTTCCCCCACAACTAAGTCTTATTTTTCCTGCTTTTCTTCTCTCTTTTTAGTTTTACTTATTTTCCTTGTTACTCGTCAACTCCAGTGGTGCAGAGAGATCTCAGACTGTTAGAATTTTATCCCACTGTAAAGATCACCATCTAATCTCTTTATTGCTTTGAAGCTGGGTGCAGTGGAGGTCACACAGCTGTGAGAAGAACCTTGATCGCCCAACATGGAGGCCAGTGCACATTTCCAACATTTTACTCTCTCAGTGCGGACTTTGCAGTTTCTGAAGCTGCCACATGACGGGCACCAGTTACGTCCACGCTGCAAGACTGAGAGCCTTCAGTCACCAAAGCCATAGTAAACACCATTAGGCCATTGTTCACACTGTTTGTCTAAGAAGTCTCCATGCTGAAGTTCTCATTTCTGTCCAGCTGACATCCATTCCTGAAGATCCAGATCAAATCCATATATTGAATAAAGCCTTTTATGATCTTCACACAAAAATAAAAGCAGTAACTCCGGCCTTTGAATTCACAGTTCACAGTATTGCAAGATTGCCCTTGCATGTTTCTTATTTCCCTATGTTAGCATCCTAGGGCTGCCATAACAAAATACCAAAATATGGGTGGCGTAGACAATAGAAATGTATTGCCTGGAGGCTAGACGTGAAAAATAAAGGTGTTGGCAGGTTTGGTTGTTTCTGAGGGCTGTGAGGGAGGGCTCTGTTCCAAGCCTAGCTTCTGGCGGTCTCAGGCATTGCTTGGCTGGTGGATGTCCATCTTCTCCCTGTGTTGCTTCATATTGTCTTCCCTTTATGAGTGTCTGTGTCCAAATTTTCCCTGTTTTATAAGGACATCAGTAATTTTGGATTAAGGTCTACCCTAATGACTTCATTTTAACTTGATTACCTTTTTAAAGACCCTATCTCTATATAAGGTCACATTCTATGGTACTGATGATTATGGCTCCAACATATCATTTTGAGAAGACACAGTTAAACCCATAACCCTCATAATATGAATTAATATAATATAATCAATAATATAAGCATTTAACTTACTATATGTCCTTTGATATAGGAAGTCTATGGCTCATTTTGGAATCAACTCCCAGCAATTTTTATTTCAATTATAAATTGACTGTAGCATCCAGGACATCATTTACGCCCAACAAATTTTTATTTAATGAGTGGAGAAGTGAGAAATGTGCCACAAATACCCTCAAGTGTTAATATTCTCCCTCAACACATTTTTGGTGGGCTTAAGAGTTCCATCATTATTTATCTTGAGGGGATTAATTCAATACACATTTATTAAGAACTTTTTATGTGTCAGGTGCTCTGCTGGGGACTGATGATAAAGTAGTGAAAAAGACAGGCATGGTTATTTCCTCTATGGAGTTTACTCTACTAATGGAAGATGTAAACAATAAACAAGTGAACACATAAAATAAGTTATGACATTCAAACAGTAAATTTTTAAGGGTCACCCATGCAATCATGTTAAGTATTTAAAATCTCAACTCATATTAGTTCACCACTTCTCAGCAGCTGGCAGTTTCCTATGTGGATGGGACACAGATCAGAGAAGTGTCATTGGGGAGGGGGTAAGGAGACGAGTGAGAAGAACGGACAAGTACATGGAGCACTGGGTGGGCACACCTCCCTGGGAAGCTGAGTTGGGAAGAGGGAGCTGGTCCATTAGGAAGGGAGAGGAAGAGGAGAAGGAAGGCAGTACATGAAGGAGAAATAACTAGAGCAGAGATGAGAAGTAAAGGAAGGAGGCACAGAAGCACAGAAGGAGAAATGAAATTTATCACATATGATACTTGTCCTGCCTCTAGTAGACGCCTTGGAAAGATACATTCCTTCATCGCTTGTGTGTTTTGCTGTATCTAAGTCTCAGAATTCACAAAAATAGAAAATATGCCCATGTTCTAGCCTCCTTTCATTCATTCATTGAAGAAAATCCTTGAGGAGCAACAACTCTAACCACAAACCTGCCAAGTAATAAAGGCACAGACATGAGCAAAACATCTTCTGTGGGTTCAAGTTGCTCATAGTTGAGTGGGTGAGATGATAAACAAATAATGACCCAGTGACTATGGAGGATAAATCTCTCTTTGGGTGGCATTTGGAGTGATTGGAGAAGAAAGGACACAGAGGAAGTAGAATCTAAACAGTCTTGAAGGATGAATTAAATTTTTTCAGGAAGTCTGGGTGGGGAAGCAGATTTCACCCATGTGGAAGAGAATGAGATTTTGAGATATCACTATGTGGAAAGTGTTAAATGATAAATTACAACTATTTTTTTATTTGTATAAATTTAAGGAGTAAAAGTGCAGTTTGTTACATGGATATATTGCATAGTGATGAAGTCTGGGCTTTTAGCATAACCATCACTCAAATAGTATATATCGTACCCATTAAGTAATTTCTTGTCCCTCACCTCCCTCCCATCTTCTAACACTTATGAATCTCAATGGCTATTATTCCACACTCTATGTCCTTGTGCACATATTATTTAACTCCCACTTATAAACAAGAACATTTGGTATTTGACTTTCCGTTTCTGAGTTGTGTCATTTAAGATAATGGCCTCAAATTCCATCCATGTTGTTGCAAAAGACATTATTTCATTCTTTTTTTTTTTTTTTTTTTTTGAGACAGAGTCTCACTTTGTTGCCCGGGCTACAGTGAGTGGCATCAGCCTAGCTCACAGCAACCTCAGACTCCTGGGCTCATGCCTGGCTAATTTTTTTGTATATATATTTTTAGTTGGCCAGATAATTTCTTTCTATTTTTAGTAGAGACGGGGTCTCACTCTTGCTCAGGCTGGTCTCGAACTCCTGACCTCGAGCGATCCACCCGCCTCGGCCTCCCAGAGCTAGGATTACAGGCGTGAGCCACCACGCCTGGCTGATTTCATTCTTTTTTATGACTGAATAGTATTCCACTGTATATATAGACCACATTTTCTTTATCCAATCATCCATAAAATTACAACATATTTAATTTAAATATCTTAATAAGCTTTTATTTGTGATTCTAGAATTTAGCAACACCTTATTCTATAAAATAGAGTGAGTGTTCCAGTGAGCTGAGCAAAGGAATCTGGCTTTACATAGAGAACAGTTCTGAGGAGAGCAGAAACAGAATAAAAAGCAGACTGATCATTTCAAAGTTACAGGTTAAAGCAGAGGGAGCATTCTCATCATGGAAGCTTAAACTGGCCTGTTTGGGGACTTGGCTAGTATCACTCTTTCTCTCTGTCTCTCTCTCTCTCGATTTCTTGGAAGGTCAAATAAACAACATACTCTAACATTGTAGTGTGGAAGTTTATCATGAGTGACTCTATTTTGGTTTGGTCTATTGGGCTTCTTGCAGGGGCTCTGTCCAAAATTGTCTCCTGTAAAGTTTATTGAACAAGAGAAAATGGAAAACTAAAGTTGCCTTGTCTGCAAACTGATAACTTCCCTAAAACTAGTGACTTTTTATTTTTTATCAGCACCATTAAGTTAAAGCATGTTTCTGATTTCTGTATAGTAAGTACACTTGATACTCTGTAGAAAAGGGAGGGACTTTAAAAGAAACTGATCTTTACCCTATAAAACACCCATTTTTTGCCCCTTAGTCTTACAAATGATACAGGGGCTTAGAAAGTGAAATTCTGTGTGACGGAATCTACCCAGTCATAACTCCAAATTAAATCCTTGTCATTTGTTTATGTATTTATTTATTTCTCTTCCAAATTCTGTCATTCATACCAAAAATTTGACAGCAGTTCTTTTTGCTGTTTTTATGATAATGAGAAATTTTTTCTACTCCCAAAAGACCAAATTAAGCCCTCTGAGTGCCAGACATTGGTAATGAGAATATTAACTTCCTTTGGGACTTACAGTACAATGGCCTTGTGATGGGTTATTGGCTCTTCACTGATTTCCAGATCTCACTTCTTACCCTTGCTATCCCTGAGATGTGAAATTGCATTCTTTCCTGCCACTGTCCCCCCTCCTGAAACTTTAAGCCTTCTTCAGAGTGGCTATAGAACATGGAAATGTACCTTCTGTCCTCCACAGTAATTTCCCTCAGGTATAGAATCTCATTCCTGGTATTTGAGCAGTGATAAGTGATTTGGGCTACTACTTCAGAATCCATGGTACGATATTTCACAGGAGGATGCAGAAAAAAATGAGTCTCACACCTAATTCTACATAACAGTTGCTGTGGGAACAGAAATGTAGAAGTTAGAGACTGGGGGATAACTCAATTTTAAGTTTGGTAGGTTGCCTGCTGCTAAGGTAAACAGGGCATGAGTCTGAATGTAACCTTACCTTTTTGGATGTGCCCCAGGAATGTATCTGAGGGTATTAACACACACCTGGAACTCACGAAATAGACTGAAGTGCATTCAGTCTATCAGTCACATTGAAAGAGGTGGGGCTGAGCAAGAAGTGTCTGTTAAATATGTTTTTATATTTTCCCAATGTTCATAAGATATATAATAGTATAATACATATGTATAAACATACATCCATCTGCCCCCAAGTAATCATACAGTCGGCTTGTAATTTGCTGCCTTTATGCAGAAATAAGCTTTCAGAGTGAAGGTGTTAGCTATTTTACATCGTAAGGCAAGGCAGTAGGTGAGGGATGACCCTGAATTTCTTAATAGCATATGACTCACCAGGGGTTTGGAGGCAGAAACATATACAGAAAGCATATATTCTCAATGTGCACTCAACTCTCATTTGGAGTTATTCTTTTATAAAGATTATGAAATCTGGACTTGAAGGCAAGATTTTCTAAATAACCAGGCCTTAAAAACAATAATAAAAATTGTCCTCATGAATTGTTAAATAAGCAATTTGTAACTTCTTTTCTTTATGTTCTATTCTTTATGTCATAGAAAATACAGGGTAGACTTGAAGTGATGACAGAGAAGAACAAACACATCTCATCCCTGGTTTGCACTCAGGACTGAAATACCAGCATCACTAATTGCTTCAGTATCCCTAACTCAGGGGTTACAGTGCTTCTTTGGGGGCTAAGGAAATCCCCTGAGTCATTATCAAAGTGAGCTCTTTGGTACAAGATATTTTGTATGTTTCCTGGTAGAACATCTGACATAAGAGAATATGGTATATATAATAGCTCTGAAAAGAAAAGGGAAGAAACAAGACAAGAGCGAAGTTTCTACCTGAAACTACTGCCACAGAAGGGCCCTAGAGAGCTACTAAGGTAGATGAAACGGGGTCAAGGGTAGGGCACCAACATTCCTATCTGACGTTGCGTATATTATTTAGCTCTTTTTTTTTTTGTCATCATAGCCTACATAGAAATTGCTAATATATGAAGATCACACTATCATTGAAGTGATCAATATTTTAGCATCCCTGTAGCATATGTGCTGTTTCACACTCAATAGAAACTTCTGCTCTCAGGTCCAAATTACTTTGGACAGATGATACTTCTAAAGTGTGGCTGCCGCATATTGTGGTGGACACCCTGGAGCTGGGTCAGCAGGGGACTAGGCAGGCATTGGATGTGGACTCACTCAGCTGGAAGGCCTTCACCAGGAAAATTCTTCCGTGACCTCACCCTGGTGTCAGCATCTGTCTCCTCCTCCCAAAGAAGTGGTGATAGTGGTTCCACAGACTGAATAGGTGGTAGAAGCAATGGTTATATTGCTGTAGAGTCTTTCACTGAACCCAACCACAAGAGCAGGCATCTTGGCAAGTCTAAAACCTTTGCACAGACCCAGTGTAGATTTTAGAACTTTCTTTCCATTGTGTAGACCCATTACATGCACTTAACTTTGAAGGAATTTATAGTTTCCAAAGAGTTTTCCACAAATGTTTTCTCATTTACTTTTCATAATAACCCTATGAGGTGGATAGTATTATTTTGACTATTATTTTATTATTTTGATGATATCAATTTTTTTTTTTTTTGAGACAGAGTCCCACTTTGTTGCCCTGGCTAGAGTGCCGTGGTGTCAGCTTAGCTCACAGCAACCTCAAACTCCTGGGCTCAAGCGATCCTCCTGCCTCAGCCTCCCGAGTAGCTGGCACTACAGGCATGCGCCACCATGCCCGGCTAATTTGTCTGTATATATTTTTAGCTGTCCATATAATTTCTGTCTATTTTTTTTAGTAGAGACGGGGTCACACTCTTGCTCAGGCTGGTCTCGAACACCTGAGCTCAAACAATCCACCTGCCTCGGCCTCCAAGAGTGCTAGGATTACAGGCGTGAGCCACTGCGCCCAGCCACTTTTGGGTTGTTTTAATAAACAAACTTTACTTACATATATAACATGTATGGTCAGCAGAACAATGGCTGCCTCAAAGATGTCACCATCCTAATTTCTGGAAACTGTGAATATGTAAAGCTTTCATGGTAAAAGGCAGTTAAGATCGCAGATGGAATTGAGATTTCTAATCAGACACTAACCCCGTACGGAGAAATTCCTGGATTATCCAGTTGGGACCACTGTAAATGTAAAGGATCTTAAAAGTGGAAGAGTGAGACAGGAAAGGTCAGAGTGACACTATATGAAAAAGACTGGAACTGATGCTGCTGGCTTTGAAGATGAAGGAATGACACTAAGAGCCAAAGAGTAGGAGTAGCCTCTAGAAGCTGGAAAAGATAAGGAAACAGATTCTCCCTTAATGACCCTAGAAGAAAACAGTTCTGCTGACACCTTGATTTTAGCTCAGTGAGACATGTGTTGGACTTCTAGCCTACAGAATTATAGGACAATAAATTCCACCTGAACCACTAAATCAGAGTAAACTAAGAATCAGATTTTCCACACAAGTCAATTGTCTAGGCTATTACAGTGTAATGTTTTGATTGACAATTTTAATGTTTTAGATGGAAACCGCTTTTAAATATATTTTGCATTTCCCTATCACATTAAACAGGATATATTGATCACAATTTGGCTTTCTTAGTAATTATGAACATAGTTATGAACACAAAGGTTTGAGGTGACAATAATAGAGATAAGCTCTTCAAGTAGGAACAATTGTTAAACATTAAACCAAATGAGCCCAGTTTATTTTTTTAAGTTGCTGAGTCTTGTTTCCTCCTTGCTATTTCTTGCTACTAGCTATTTGTAAGTCTCCACCAGTCACCTAATGCTGCTTATAATCTGTTTTTAACCAAACTTGCTAAAAAGTAGATTTAAAATTACCTTTAATTGAATTAAGAAAATATGTTCTGAGTCTCCTATGTTTTTTCAAAAAAATATGCTTGGCTTTTCAAAGGATTTAACATAATATGAATGTAATATGTGTTAGTATGAAGTACATATTTAACATTCACTAAGATCCTATGAGATAAATGGGAGGCTAATAAATGCATGCTTTCTGTAGGTTCATCTTTGTGTCTGAACTAAAGGAGAAAATACTGTATTTTAAATGAATAGGTCTGAGGTGAGGTCCAATGGGTGGTTCCCACATTCAGTCATAAGGTTCATAGATTTTATGACTGGTGTTATCCTACTTTCTCAACCATTTTTTAATGTTAAAGATTTTTTTAAGTGGGTTGTATGTGGTAGAAGTTACCGAAAATCTGTCGGAAGGAGAGTTATATTTTAGTTTAATCTTCCTTTACTCAAACCCTCCTTTACTAAGTTTATATGTTCCATGAGTCCATATAGTGCATTTGCACATCACATTCACGTTTAACAATCGTGCTCAATTGCTTTGAAGGCCAGTCCAGGCAAAGTGCCTCCTGAACCTTGACTTGTCATCTTGCAAGTACAAATCTTTGGTAGTAGGTTGCTGGGGAGTTGGGAAATTAGGCAAGGGAACGTGGACAGAGGACAAGGGATCTCCACTGCTGGGGAAAGGGGAACATGTCCAACAGAGCATCATCTTTGCCAAAGGCAACATCTTTCCACATAATTGTTGGGTCAACTTTCCCTTCATCAGTGTTTTAAGCTTTGTCCACAGCAAATATAATATGCTGTAATAACTCATCCATGGTTTCTATATATAAAGAGAGACTTGTATATATAAATCTATCTTTTTAAAATTGATGACACTGTCCTGAAAATATTACCCAACATTATTAGTGACTTGCAGGTTGCAATGGGAATGAAATCTAGACTTTGACGGTGTGGAGAAGCCCCTTGTACAGACATAATTTTCAAATTGGATTCCTTAGAATTCTAGGATTAAAGGTTATCTTCAAATCAAATATAGTGTTTAGCTTCGAACATTATTTCACGGCCTCTATAATCATTATTGTATAGATACAGGGTGATTGATATCTATATCTATACCATGGCAAAATATTCTCTAGTCTCCAAGTTTCAAAAACACTGATATTAAACTAACTTCTGGCTGTAATTTTTTGTTAAATCTGGCAAAGTTTGGATTTACAGAAATAAATTTCTGCCTCAGAATTCTCTGAAACTTATGTGAAGAGAAAAACCAAAAGAAGATATTAAGCATTCTCCCTTTCTTAACTGAGATGGCCTAAGCATGGAAGGCTATTTGATTCTCTGGATTTATTTTAGGCTCTAATGTTTAGAAGTAAAGAATGGAAGGAGGAAGAGAATAGAAGAAAAGGAGAAAGGCAACAGTTCTTGAATGATCAGCTGGCCTTTTGCATGAGAGGCAGTGTAATATATATGTTAAAATATATATGTTAAGAGCAAGACTTTGGAGCCAAACTCCTAGGTTCAAAGCCATGGTCCACCACTTACAAGTATTCTTCGTGATGTTAGTTAACTTGATAACCCTGATCAAGTTAGTTAATTTCTCAGTGCCTCAGTTTCCTCATCTATAAGGTGCAGCTAATAATAATATGCACCTCATAGTGTTGTGAAGATTCAATGAGTTCATACATGTAAAATCCTATATAAGTTTTCTCTTACTGCTAAAACAAATTACCACAAACAACAGCTTAAAACAACACAAATTAATTATCTCAGTTTCTCCAGATCAGAGAACTGGGCACAGCATAGTTCAGCTGGTTCTCTGCTTAGAGTTTCACAAGACCAAAATCAAGGTATTGGTAGGGCTGCAATCCTCTCTGGAAGCTCTGAAGAGGAATCATCTTTCAAGCCCATTGGTTTGATGCAGTTGTAGGACTGAGGTCCCTGTTTCCTTGATGACTATCTGCCAGAGGTCATTCTCAGCTTTTGGAAGCCACCTGTATTCCTTGGCTGGTGCCCCCATCATCTTCAAAGCCAACAATGTCAAGTCAGGTCTTTTTTGTGCTTCAAATTTCTTTGACCCCTTCTGCACATACTGTCTTGCACTCTCTCACTCTTCTACCTTCTTCTTCTGTTTCTACAAACTCGTGTGATCACCTTGGGCCCAACTGGATAATACAGGATACTCTCCCTATTTTAAGGTCACCTGATTATAAGCTTAATTCTATCTGCATATTGCCTTACAGTAGTATCTAGTTTAGAGTTTGAAGAAAAATTCAACCCAATGGTGAATTAATTATTGTTTAACAGAAAGCTATAATGAGCCTTTATAGTTTTGTCACACTAGGCCCCATGGCCCAGTGTGTTACTGGAGAAGTTGAGATAGAGAATGGATTTTTCTACCTTATAAAGTAAGAGAAATATTTTGTTTTCCCCTAGCTGATGGATGGAGGCAGAAGTTTTAAGGCTCTGGAATTAGGAGAGAAGACCACACAAGGAAAAAGGCCTAAGATAGAGTGGTAGCGGGCCCTTTAACACCAAGAAGGAAGTCCATGAGAAGATCCCTATGGCAGGGATAGCCAGGGAGCTTTAAGAAATGTGAAGGCTCATGTATAATTTTAAGCAATTGCCCATCCTGTGTTTTCCCACCACAAAGTTCCAGACTTTCACTCAAATGCATTGCTCACAATTTACATTAATATTAATGGTGCCTTGGACAAAGCAGGAGCAATGATGATATCTGCAGATGGTGCACAGCAGTGGGGAGAGCGGGGAGAAATCTCAAGAGGAAAGAAAGTGAGTCAGGAGAGAGGATTTAGAGTAAGAAATAATTCAGAACAGTTTTCTCCAGATGAATGCAATACCCAGCCTCATCATTTCTCAGAAATGTTGCAAAGGGCACTAGGCTTTTCATGTCAATGAAGTGGGGAATAAGGTCAATTTCACTTACACAAGGAATATTTACTAAGCACCTACTCTGTGCCAGGCATGTTCCCAGGCACTGGAAATTCTGCATTGGACGAGGCAGATGAGGGTCTTCTCTCACAAGGCTTACATTCTAATGGAGGAGACAGACAAGAAATAAACAGGATAATTTTAGAGGATAATAAATTGCCCAAAGTGAATGTGACTGGGAAAACTTTCTATTTAATGTGATCAAGTAAAGTAGTGACATCTAAGTTGAAATTTCAGTGATAATGGTGGTAGTTTTTAAAGTATGTTCATAAATTCTTCTACATTTCTCTCTCCAAAAGGTGAAACCTAATTCTCTTCTCTTTGAGTTTGGCATGGACTTCCTAATTTACTTCTAAAAAGCAGAATACAGTGAAAGTGTGCCACTAGGTCATAAAAGGCATGTGGCTTCTCCTCTCTCTCAGATGACTCACTCTGGGGGAAACTTAGCTGCCATGTTGTGAGGAAACTCAAGGAACTCTGAAGAGAAGGCTTTGTGGTGAGGAACTAAGACTTTCTGCCAAAATTCAGCAAGGAACTGAAGCCTCCAGCCAACAGCTATGTGAGTGACCCATCTTGGAAGCTGATCTTTCAGCCCCAGTCAAACCTTCAGATGCCTGCAACCATGCTTGACATCTTGATTACAGCTTCGTGAAACTAGGAGCCAGAATCACTCAAAGAAGTCATTCCCAAATTTCTGACCCCCAGCCCTGTCCAAATATAAAATAATAAAATTTGTTGTGTTAAGATACTAGGTTTTGGGATAATTTGTTACACAGTAATAGACAACTAATACAGTGATGGTTGAATATATGGACCAAAACTGCCCCCAATTTCCAAGCATAAGGAAAGGCAGGGTCAAAGGCTCTGAGACGGTTGCAAGCTCAGCAAGCTTGAGACATTGAGGGAAGGTCTGAGAGGTGGAAGAGAAGAGTGGGGAGAAAGATAAGGCTGTGGTAAATAGTTTGGGTTTTATTACAAGAGGAGGGAGTGGAGAAAATTAAGGAGAGAAGCAATATGATGAAAGAGCAAAGATCACTTAACTACTGTGTGTAAAACAAATTTACACAGGAGGAGGGAGAGCGGCAGGAGCAGAAGAGAGGAGATCATCAGCAGGGAAGCTTTGCCAGCAGTGCAGGGTGGTGGCCTCAACCCAGGTTGTAGCAGTGGAATTAAAGTGAAGGAAACGGAATTACAATAAACTTTGCGGCAGAACATTTGATTCAGATATTAAAGGACAGGTATATGATACCATGTTGACTAAATATTCAGATTGTTCATCCTAATAGGGGAGCTATAACCTGACACAAGTCACACTAGCATAAGGCAAAAGGCCCTAAATGACACCACAGAGGAAGATGTAGTATAGAAATATGGAGCTTTCTAATCTTGGCAATGTTTGAATCAAGACTGATTGCCTGACTTTAGCATTAGAAACTTACAATTGGGCCCCCAACAAAGCTGGAGGAAGCTCAATTTTCTTGTCATCCAGTCTCTCAGGATCTCATTTCTGCTACTGTCTTGAGTCCTGGCCTCTGACTCTGGAGTGACCACTTGGGCGTGCCAGGCTGACATACATTTCTGCTCTAGGCTCAGCCATGTACACCTATAACTCGTGAATTTTTCTAGAAAAACCTGGGAAGCTGATAGGATGGTTTATACTTGAATCTTGATGTATAAAAATTTCAATTTCTAATTTAATTTCTCCTTGGCTCAAAGATTTGAAATGATACAATCTCAAGCCTCAGAAAACCTGAAAACAGATATATCATTCAGTTAAGCAAAATATATTCCATGTGTTGAATTTCAATTTATTTGAGAGTTTTTAATTGTTTGAATCAAGGAAAGGATCCAAATATTGAGATAATGTTATAGCATTATTTGACCTAGATATCTTGCTATCAACATCAGATGCCAAGATTTCCAAATTAAAATGGCATTTTTATAGCAAATGCTAACATTTATCATTCAAATATAATTTTTATTTTTTATAGAAATACCTATAGATGAAGCCTGATTTTTTTGGTAAGCCATAAACTCTTTACCTCTAGGCAGAAATTCCTTGAGTCTTATATAAAGTTATGATTCCTTGTTTATCTTTATATTCTTTTGAATGCCACAGTTTAAGGCCCAACCTCTAGGATGATAAGGGATCTAATTGAGGCAGATGTCACCCCTTTTCTCAGTGTATCAAGAATAAGAACACTAAGCCAATTGGCAGAAATCATTACTTTTATACATTAAAAATATTCCACCTAATAGCCAGGAAAAAATAATAGCTTCTTTTATTCACCTCTAAAAATGATAATAATAGACACCAGTCATAGGAAATAAAACTTGGATATCCTTTCTAAATCTCTTTCAAATAAGCTTAGATTGATTTTTTTAATGTAAACAAAAATCAAATCTTTTGCCCTACAGCAGTACTCTTCAACAAATCGACATTCACAGAGAGTGCTTTGCTTGCTCTGAGAATTTTAAATATGTAATTAACTCAGTGAAGTAAGTCAGGAAACATGTGCAGAATAACAACCAATGGCCAGAAGGTGATTCAGATACTGAGCACTCGTTGACTCAGTGGTTTCCAAACCTCTTGACCAGAGGTGCTCAACTTTGGTTGCACATTAGAATCACCCGGGGAGCTTTGAAATATGCTGAATCTGGGCCATACCCCAATCAATTATAGCAGCATCTTTGGAGGAGGGACCCAGTAATCATTGTTTTCAAGGTCCTCCAAGTGCTCCTGCCGTGCATGCACAAGGTTGAACCACTGCTGCATGGCCAGTGACTTTTTTACCTTCAGGCACACCGGGGTTACTTAGGTGTTTTTCTCTGAGCTTGCATGAATCTTAGACTACTGGAATTTAGAACTCTTTATGCGAGAAGATCATTCTGTAAAGGGAACATGGAATTTGGCATCATTCATTGCCTATTTTCAGTAAGCAGGTGTGTACCATGTGATTGATTTGAAAACTGAACAAAAACAATTCACCACTACCTGAACAAAGCTGTTTTCTCAATAGGTCAAAATTGCTTGGGTCATTATACTGTGTTTCTTAACTAAAAAGAAAGCAGGACATTGTCCTTGGAATGACAATGAAGGAGGAAGCTCAGTAATTATTTACCTGTTCCATTAGCTGCCAAGACACCTATGTATGAATCACAGAAAGTGGATGAATAAACACTAGCCACTCAGGAACTTGGCTTCCACACATATCCTAGGGCTTCTATAAACCAGTAGTCATTGGACAATATGAGGAGGCTGGAATTGTTTCTAAATGGGGGGCAATCCCATCCCACCAGGAAGATACTCCCACTCCAGCACCCCGCCCCCTCCCACACACTCTCTCCTGTTTACGTCTGAGGAAATCGGTATGGATAAGAAATGAAAGTCTCCTTTCCAAAGGAATACGTAAAAATCATTTGAGAATAAAGGTCACAACTGAACTCCATTCTCTGCCTTTCTTCAGTAATCTAAATTATGATACGCTAATTGAGTAAATACAGATTAATTTTCACAAATGAACAAAGGAACATCACTTCCCCCACCACCGGTAATGATTATATATATCTTTTGGCCTTTGCTCTGTAACTACCCAACACCTTTCAAAGTTATATTCAGAGAGCACAGGTTAGCAGAGGGTTTTGTGTGATTGAAACTGGTAAACATCTGGAAATCCAGGTGCTCGACATTTAAATTCTGTGGCACAGAAGTGTTCCTTCATTATATGAAACTGTCACATTATTATTTTGCCTGATGATACCATAATTATCAATATTCACTTGAATGACAAAATGCCAGATTCATGCCCATCAATTTTCTGCTGTGTCTTTGTAAATCAAAGAGCTTTTTCTTTTCAAATCTATCAAATTAACATTGTAGGCTCAGGCAGCAGACAGTGGAGTTTCAGCAATGATATTCAAAAATTGTATGCCATCTTAGCCCATTCTATAGTTTATGCATTAAATCTAGTATTGCCGAGATTTAGCCATTTAAGCTGGAATTGTTCTGAATATAATTATGTGTATCAAGGCAAATATTTAAGTGTGAAAATTTCAATCATAAAAAATAAGAAGAATAAAGTAAACACAATTTAGAGAGGAAGAATAGAAATATTCTTATTGTACTAAACTGCTCATCCTTGTTCTAATTCCTTTGAATGCATTAAAAGAACACATTTGATTTTCATGTATCTAAAAATTATGTTTTGTCTGCACACATATTAAAGCAAGTATAATTAGTAGTAATTACAGGAAAAATAGTTACAGGTGATGAAATGTCTCTAACAATTTTAAAACTGATTTGGGGAGACTTATTCATAGTAAAGAAAGCAAATCAAAAAGCAAGACACTTCAGCTGTTAGGGGTTTGGGGTTTAGACTCAAATAACATCAGTTTAAATCTTGACCAAAGGAGCTCAACTTTGCTTGGACATTAGACTCACCCTGGGAGATTTGAAACATGCTGAATCTTAGGCCATACTTCAGATCAATTATAGCAGAATCTTTGGAGGAGGGACCCAGTAGTCATTGTCTCTGAGGCCCTTAAACCTTGTCTCAGCCACTTATATGTGAACTTGGCAAATTACTCAGCCATTCACAGCCTTGTTTAAATCCTACTAACTCATATGTTTATTGTGAGAATTCCAGTAGACCATGCATCTGGCACACAGTAGGTGCTTAATACTGGTTAGCTAATAATATCAGGGATTATTATATATTATACTGCTTTTTGTTGTATGATATTATATTGTTATATTATAAAGTAACTTTATTTCTAGTTGTAAGAGTGGTAGATAAGAGGGATGAGTAGACAAAGGGTATCTAGATTTCAGCTAACATTGGCAGATAATTTAATGATATTAATGTGAAGAAACCAAAATCTGTGGGATGATAGTTCAGCATGGTAAACTTATAACTGGATGATTAACTCTTAGAAAACTAGTTGACATCATTGAAATTGCAGTTAATAAACAGGATCTGTTTTTGCTCAACTAAAGGTGCCATCCAACCTCCCACCCAGACATACAGGCAAGAATCTCTCTGCCACCCCCCCCCTCCAAATACTTCCCATCCCTTTACTACTTCTCTTCCCCAGCCATTAACTCAGAATGTTTGTTTGGTTGCATCTCTTCAAAACCTCTCGAAAATCTTTCTTTTTGTCCTTTCTCCATAGTGTCACATTTGCCTCTCCTGCCTCAGGTCTCTGCCCTTCTCCCATTTTGCTGCCTTTGCCATCTCGCGTTTCTGGCTAAAGGTCTCTTTTTCTTTCCTAACATGGTTGTCTTCTCAGTTGTCTCTTCAGTCCATAGAAAACCTTTTCCCCCATTAAAGTATGGCTGACAAATAAAATCCTAGCACATGAATTAATTAGTTAAACCATATTTCAAGCACAGTTTTACTGAATTCCAAGATTATTAATTTTCTGGTTCCTGGTAAAATGTAGTCTATGCAGTTAGACTCTTTGGTTTCACACAAATCTAGAAGAGTAAGCCACATATATATGGGGATGCCCGAGCTTCTAATAATTCTTCAATCGCCTATTAGTTATCACAGTGACATGTATTACGCCAGCATAAAAACAAATGCAGCAGGGCATTGCTGCATATTCAAGAAGGTATTGCAAGAATGATGAAGACTAAGGTAGATGGTATGGCAGTTAAAAGGCTGGATTGTAGGGTCAGACAACTTCATTCAAATCTGTTCATTCAAGTCTGTTCTCCGCGGAGCCCTTGGGAAGGTTATTCACTCTTTTAACTTGAGAGGCCATGAGAACATCCATGTAAAATGATTAGCACAGTCACTGCTATATCTTCAGTGTCCTATGACTGGTAGATCAAAGTGATGACCTTGTCTGTACCTCTGGGAGTGTCGTGTGTTTATGTGTGTGTGTGTGTCTGTGTGGTGTGCTTTAATTTCCCCTTCAAGGTTGATCTCCAGAGTAATTGCAAAGGAAAGATGAAACAGAAGAGGAGACAGATATTTTTAAAGAGTAGGATGTATACATATAAGGGCTTATAAAATCTAATCACTATTGTAAAGGCTTCCTGAAATTTCCTATTCATAGATTATATTTATTCATTTACTTAAAATATATTTAAACACGTATTTATGGAGTGTTTATTATGTCTGCTGTTCCATGAAATGGAAATGCTGTGGTGAAGAAAGCAAAGTTCCTTTCCTGGATTACACACTAGGCGAGGGAGATGAGAAACAAATAAACCACCAAATATACAGTGTATCAGATGGTGACAAGTGTAATAGAGAAAAATAAAGCAGGATGGAGGGCATGGGGAGTGTGGAATCTGTTACCATTATTATTTTGTGAAGACCATGGCTCTCCTGCCCGGCTGACCTTCATTAGTTCTATAAGAAGATTAGATTAAAGTGCAAATAATTGCATATCTCAAAATAATCAGCAAGAATGGGGCTAGGATAAGGCTGAGGCTGTCGGGTAGACCACACAGCAGAAACCACAGTCGTTTGCATGAGGAAAGTCTAAGAATATAGCACTATACTGTGTAACACAGAGGGGCCCTGAAGTGCAGTAACAAAAGAATAGGGCTAGAAAAAAATTTAGAGATTTAAATTGAATAGTGAAATCTAGGATTTCCTAACACAAAGTTACTTTTTCCAGTATGAAGATCTGAAAAGACAGAATAAAGGAACAGCAACTTTAAGTTCTTATCATAATAGACACTTAACAAATTACATTGGTTACTTATATAAAATAACTCCTGGATTTTACATAGAGTGATCTGATGAAGCCTTCTTCATCACTGTTAAAGTGTGCCTTAATCCATTTTCTGTTGCTTAAAACAGAATATCTGAAACTGGGCATTTATAAAGAAAAGAAATTTATTTCTTACAGTTTTGGAGGCTGAGAAGTCTAAGGTTGAGGACCCACATCTGGTGAGAGACTTCTTGCTGGTGGGGACCCTCTAGAGTCCCCAGGTGGTGCAGGGTATCACGTGGCGGTTGCTCATCTTGCTAACATGCTAGCTCAGGTCTCTCTTACTCTCCTTATAAAGCCACCAGTTCCCCTCTTATGAAAACCTATTAATCCATGGATAGATTAATCTATTATGAGGACAAAGCCCTCATGATCCAACCACTTCTTAAAGGCTCTACTTTTCAATACTGCCATATTCAGGATTAAATTTCAGCATGAATTTTAGAAGGAGCATTCAAATCATAGCTTTCTGCCCATGGACCCCCAAAACTTATGTCTTTCTTATCCAAATACATTCACTCCATTTCCATAGCCACAAATCCTTAACTAATTCCAGCACCAGTTCAAAAGTCCAAAGTCTCATTTGTGAGCTTGTAAAATCAAAATAAGTTACCTATTTTCAAGATACCTGGTGGTATACAGGCACAGGGTAGACATTGCCATTCAAAAAGGGAGCAATAGATCAAAAGAAAGAGGTAACAAGCAAATTCAAACCCAGCAGGAGGAACATTACATCTTAAAGCTGGAGGATAATCTCTTTTAACACCTAATGCCACCTCCTGGACATATTGGGGCAGGGGTTTGGCCCCCAAGGCCTCAGGCAGCCCTGCTCCTATGGCTTTGCTTGGTGCAGCCCACATGGCCACTTCCATGGGATGGAGTCTGTGCCTGAAGCTTTCTCAGACAGGTGTTGTATGCAGCAGTGACTCCACAGTTCTGTGGTTCCAGTGGCAGACCTGCTCCCACAGCTCCACTGGGCATTGCCTTAGTGGGGACTCTGCCATGGCCTGGCTTTCATAGCTCTACTAGAACTGCCCTGATGGGGACTCTCTGTGGCAGCCCCAACCCCATACTTCCAATCTGCATTGCTCTAGGAGGGGTTCTCTGTGATGGTTTTGCCCCTGCAACAAGTCTCTGCCTGGGCCCTGAGGATTTCCATGAAATTTTTGAAATCTGGGGAAGGATACCAAGTCTCCACAGCTCTTGCTTTCTGCAAGCCTGCAGAATTGACACCATATGGAGAGTGCCAAGATTTATGACTTGTATCTTCTGGAGCTGCACCTTGGCTCCTTGAGCCATGGGCTGGGGTGGCTAGAAAGTACTGTGCCAGGGTTCATTGAGCAGAGTCTCAGATTGGCCCTGGGCAGTGAGCCCATTGAGAGCACACCAGGCCTGTCCTCTGAAATCATTCTGCTTTCCTAGTCCTCTGGGCCTGTGATGGGAGAGGCAGCCTGGAAGATTTCTAAAATGCCTTTGGGGTCATTCTTTCATTGATTTGAGGAATAGCACTTGTCTTCCTTCTACCTGTGCAGGCATGGACACAGTTCAGCCAAGTTCTTTGCCAATTTGTAACAAGGACGGCCTTTACTCCAGTTTCCAGTTTCCAATACCTTGTTTCTCCATTCCATCTGAAACCTCCCCAGAATGACCTTTACTGTCCACATTTCTATCGGCACTCTGGTCATGACCACTTAATCAATCTTTAAAAATTTCCAAACTTTCCTAGTCGTCTTGTCTTCTAAGCCCTCACCAGAATCTACCCTTTTTCTAGACTACTCCTTCATATTCTTCCAGCCTCTGCCCATTGCCCAGTTCCAAAGCCACTTTTCACAATTTCAGGTATTGGTTATCAGCAACACCTACTTCTGGTACCAATTTTATGTCTTAATATGTTTTCGGTTACTTAGAACACCTGAAACTGAGTAATTTATAAAGAAAAGGAATTTATTTTTTTATAGTTATGGAGGCTGAGAAATCCAGTCATGAAGGGGCTGAATCTGGTGAGAGCCTTCTTGCTGGTGGGAACCCTCTGCAGAGTCCCAGGGTGGCACAGGGTATTACATGGTGAGGAGGCTGAGTGTGCTAACATGCTAGCTCAGGTCTCTCTTCCTCTCTTTATAAAAAAGCCTCCAGTTCCACTGCCATGATGACCCATCAATCCACTACATCTTTAATCCATTAATCCATGAATGGTTTAAACCATTCATGAGGGCTCTGCCTCTTAAAGGCCCCCCCTCCCCTGACTGCCACATTGGGGATTAAATTTTAACATGACAAATCATAGCAAGATGTCCAGTGGGGAGTAAAAGGTGGGAGAGAACAATGAAGGTATCTATGGGAAGAGAATTCCAGGTAGAGGGAGCCAGCAAGTGTAATGTCCCAGAAGCCAGAATATATTTGGATTGTTTGATGAACAGCAAGAAGACCTGTGAAAAAGATGGAGTCGGAGAAGTGGGAGTTGGGTAGTGGTCAGAACACATAGGAATTTTAGACCTGTTTACAGAGTTTGGCTTTCATTCTGAGTGAAAATGGGAACCCAATGGGTAGTTTTTGGGTAGAGAGGTGACATGATCAGACTGATGTCTTAAAAATGTCTCCCTAGCCACTCTGCAGAGAGTAGACTGAAGAGAGTTGAAGGTAGGGGCAAGAGTGGAAGCAGGGAGCCTCGTAGGAGGTCATCGCAAGAATTCAGTCTGAGTTGAAGGTGGCTTGGGCAGCCTGCAGGCTATGCAGGTGTGCAAAGTGGTCAGACCAGATACAGTGATTTAGTCTATTGCTTCACTGAAATACTCCCAGCAAGGGGGAGAAGTGGTTCTTAAGAGGAAGAATTGATGATCTGAGCATTATTGCGGGTGCCAGGTCTAACTGCCTCAACAAGACAAGGTGGAGCCTCAGACCTAGGTGCTATTATTCCCACCTGCCTCTTCCTTTTGGGAGCCTCTTTCCCCAAGAGTTCTTTTAAGTCCCTTTTTATCCTATACAACATCTATTTAAGGTCAGAACAAACATCTTAGTTCAATTCACAGAGCCTTCCTACCACATATCCATCCCATTATGCTTTGAGGAATTTCCCAGACTTTTTATACAGTGGCTTCATAGTGTCCTGAGGAGAAAATTCAAACTCCTTGAGACAGCTCACTAGCCTCCTCTTCATTTGCTGATAGGTAATTTCTGCAGTTTCCTCTCTGGCTGGACTCCCCAACCCCAACCCCACCACATACTAAACACGCACACTCACACATACACACACATTAATATATCACTCTCACAAAGTGACTTAACTTTTTTAGGTATAGTTTCCAGATTAACATTATAACTCAAGTGCGTATTTCCTGATCCAGAAAAATAAAGGGAACAAGATATGGCAATGGACCAAAACAGAAACTACCAATTAGTTCTCTTAGAAAACAGTTATTAGAACCTCAGACATTCCAAAAATGTACGATTTGGTTTTATCTTTATCTTTTCAGCATAAAAGAACTTTTGTTTTGTATTTTTAAAACATCTCTGGAACAAGGCTGGTGGGGGAAGAGGATGTGAGGGAGACATGGAGATTTTTAAATAGGCAAGTTATTTCCTTGAGCATAATTAGAATTTAAACAGCATGATGCTGATTTTTCTCCTCACTCTCATGGTTGAGGAATAATGAAAATTAACAGCATCTTTACTGAGATCAAACATAAAATGATTCCAGCTTAGTACCTTATAAAATCAAGTTAATTTCCATTCCTGGGATAAACAGGCCCTCAAACGCCCGTGAATGAAAACTCAGATACAATCTTGGGCAATTTTGTTCACTTTAGGTCCTATTTGCTCTTTTATAAAAGCAAGCACAGTATGGGAGGGGTAATTGTTTAGTCTCCAGACAACCTTTTCAGCTTTCTCCATGATCCTGAAGCTCTGGTGCGCCTGTGAAGAGAGCCCCAGAAAGCTACTCTCACGCTTGGATTTTGGCATGTGGATACCTTTCTCCCTGAGCCATCATGGCACCAATATCAGGCAATTTGGCTGGACTGATTTCATCAGGAATTAGGCTATAATGTATTTTAGTATTCTCACCCTCCATGGAAAGTAGGAGAGTGTGACAGTTCCTAATGTCTATTATTTACATGTATGACTCTCCATATTTTCATTTCCTCTTTTGTAAAATGCATCTGAGTGGTTGGCTTGAAGCTACACAGAAAAATTACACATGAGCTTTCTGATCATTCAGCTCTCTATTTGGTTCACGAGGGATAATTAAATTGATTCTGTTACTCCAGTACTCTGTTTTTGCTGGTCTATGCTTATATAAGTCACTTCTGAAAAATGGCAAGTCCTACATTAGGATCAACCAGTGAGATAATTTTCAATCTCAGTGGTAATATAATAATGATTTTAAAAGAAAAATACAAGTGTGACCTTCTGGTAGAAACCCAATAGAGTACTAATTTCCAAATGTACAAAACAAATTGGAGGTGTGGGGTCAACTACTGAATAAGAGGAAACAACTTCTTACTCTATAGCAATTATTCACTGTAGATTCCATTTATTTGTTTCTATGTGTTAATAACAGTTTCGTGAAAAGGTAAACATTCTTGGGTAAGGTAACATTAGGTTTTTATTATCAATCATAGTAATTATGGCAGATTAAATTATTATTCAAAAATATTTACATAATAGGCTTCGCATGTAACTTGCTTGGGACTTACAGTGGGCAGAATGCAATTCCCTGTTCCTTGGCTTTGTGCTCAGCTGTGTGCCTTGCTTTTGGCCAGAGGGATGTTAGAAAACTTAAAATGTGATTGCATGATTGGCCTTGATGTCTTGTATTACCACACTTCCCTGCAGAAGCTGCTATCTCTTCAGCATGGGCTCCAGAATGACACAGAAGACCGGAGCTCAAGCAGCAGGGAAGTCTAGTCTGGACCAGTCAACCTTCAGCTCACCTGTATACATGTGAGTGTCTGTCATTTTAAGTTAATATGTTTCTGGGTAGTTTGTTATGCAGTAATAACTAACGAGTACAATGAGCACTTTCTGGTTAAAGGTACTGTATACTCATTTAAATCTTACCCCACACCTCTGTGCTAGATATTATCATCCAAATTTTGAAAGGAGCTTTAGTTAGTGTCAGAGCCAAGATATGAACCCAGTCTTTTATGACTCCAAAGCCAGTGTTCTTAAAGCATTTCAAGAGCATGTTTTTACAACAAAAGTGTTCATTAAAATTAGTAGACAGTTTGGAACTGGCTGGCCCCAGTTTTCATGACTAACCCCTTCTCATCCTTTGGATTTCAGAAGTGCCTATCTGACCGCCTTAAAGTAGCCTCTCTTCATTATTTTCTCTTTCAACTCCTTGTTTGTTTTTTCAGAGCACTAGCAGAATTTTTAATTATTTTATTTACTTGCTTTTTACATGTCTCCCTTATCAAATGCAATTCTACTAAGGTAGGGCAGGCCTGTCTTACTCACTGTTGTAGCTGGAGCATCAAGCACAGTATCTGGCATATAGTAGGTGCTCAGTAAATATTCATAGAATGGATAAATGAACAGATGAGTGAGTAGGTTAGGGATGTAGAGAATAGGCTGGTGGGTGGGAACTGCAAACCTACGCTGGACATTGTGGATGGGAACCCTGAGTAGCTAGGGTTAGAGTCAGGGTTTGAGGAGGCCACAGGACATGAGTGTCAGAAGTGAACCTTTCCCACTTCACAACTATACATGGACCTTGCCCAGGGTACTCGAGAGTCTTTTCTCCTTGAGAAATTCCAAACTAAAATATATACTATAAAAAACGTGAACTAGTCTAGGTCTGATGCCTTCCTTTTTTATTTTGGATGTATCTTTTCTATTTTTAGGGTTAGAAAAAAAGGTTAACACAAGAAACAAAAGGAAAAATCTCACAGTAGCCTGTGCAAAGGGAGTAAGGGTATTATGCCAAATAAGACCCCCAGTGAACTGCATTCTCTGGCTGCTGCATTCACGCAGGATCTTCATGGGTCTTGGGAGGGGAAGTCAGACTGGAGGCTGGAAGATTGATAAGCCTCACTGGTGATTTTCCATGGAGTAAAAACAGCACATATATTTCACAGCTAGAGTTAAGAAAATTGCCATTGTCACTAAGCTAATAAATGGAAGCGCCAGGACTCCAGCCCAAGCAGACTGGCTCCAGAGTCCATGCTGTATCAAGTCATGAATTAACTAACTGAATGGTAAGGAACAGTACAATGTTGATATCTGGGAGAGAGCTTCCAGTATTCCTTAGGTGCACCAGGAACGCTCATCCCTCAATTGCTTACACATGGGAATCCCATGAAATGAGATGCCTTGCCCTCTTTGCCTGGTGCCTTTCTGCAGATTCACTCCATGTGCACTACTTCCAGAAAGTCTCTTTGGTCTCCCCTGGTCGGCAATAGTGCTATTCTTCTAGGTTCTAATAGCTCCATGTGCTTATTTACCTTCAACACAATGTTGTTATTGCTTATTTGCTTGTGTCTCTTCCCCAGAATACGTGCATCTCAAAGGCAGAAATGATGTCTCCGTGCTTATTACAAAGAAAGTTCTTAAGAAAGGCCAGTTGTGAAGATGATCTCATTTAAGGGTGTAATAAGTGACTGGTGTTTGGAAAGATTCCCTGTTTCGAATCTAACTTGATTTCATAACACTCTTTGTATCATCTAATAAGCTCCATTCAAACTGGTCTTTCAGTCTGGGAGCCCTCTGGGCTGTGGTCCACCTGCAGGCCTATCTGCATGGCAGCTTTCCTGCCAGTGTGCTCCCCAGCCCTGCTCTGTTCACAGGTGGCTTCTTTGCCTCTTTCAGCCTTCAGGTAGGCCTTGTTTTTTTCTATTAGCAAGGATTCACCTTGCTATTATCATTTAGTGCAACCCTGTTTATTTCTTACCAGGATAATATTATGCCAGGATAATCTACTGAAATATTAGTTTGTCTTTTCTTCTTGCTGGTATAGAAGAATCCACATAATGAGGGCTAATGTATTTCATTCTCTTTAATTTTCTCTCCCAGGGTTTTGGATGGCCTAGTTTTATGGAGGAGATTATGCTGAGAATCCCAGAAGGGAGAGAAGAGAGGTTCCTGCCTCTGAGGCTGGGGGTTGGAGGATAGAAGACAACATTCCCAAACACTGGGGAAGGATAGAAGAGTATGGGTCCATAGCCAATGGGCCCTGTTCCAGTTTCCTGGCAATATTTCAGGGAAGGTTCAGTGCTCCAATGAGCAGGGCTGTGTATTGTGTCCCTATGTGTGCTGGACCCTTGGAACTGGACTCATTGCCTCAGCAGGGGACAACAGTGGGCCTCTATCCAACTCCCTGCAAGCATACCCAACTGAGGGCCAGATTAAGATCTTGAGAGATTTTAAATAGTCACCATTATGATATATCCCTCTTATATAATTCTAATCAAAATGTTGTTTTAAATGACTCAAAAATATACTGATATTAAAATATCAGACATTTTGATCACAAAATTCTAGATAGTTGAAAATTGAAACTAAACTACTCTCTCTCCTCCCTCTGTCATGTGACCTTCCAATGCTTGTGCCTTTAGCATATCTTTAATCTTATTAGATAACCCCTCACCCAAACACACATCATATATTATGCCAACAAACCCATAAGTCAAAAGGAGAGAACCTGCAAACCAAGAGAGCAGTGACTGAGAAAGCCACACCTATACTTTGGGACCCGTGGACTGAATAAGTCTTAGATGTCTAAACTGTAGCAGCCCTGGTTCCACAAGTAGGTTACAAAAAAGGAAAGCAGGCAATATTTTGAAGCACATGCAGGAATGCCTAGTCTGGTTAGGGGTATAGGAAAGACTTCTGAAAGAAGGGAACATTTTAGCTTAAGCCAGAAAGATGAACTGGAGTGGTCAGAAGTAGAATGGGAATGTGGATGGGGTTTCGTTTAGGGGCTGTCCTAAGAATGCGAATTCTCATATCCTTTCATTATACGCTTATCTAGGCTTTCTTGTATACCATAATCTATATGCAGAGTGGTTTGTACAAAGGTAAAGAATAAGAGTTTTCGTTCTCATCCAGAAGTCATTCATACGTGGGGAATTTATAATGCTCAAGGCAGAGAGTTAGGGGATGTAGGTGACTGTTTAGATTGTTTATTTGTGTATGCTGAATTTGTCAGTTGGTCTCAGTATCACCTGCCTGAATGCTCTATTCTTTACACATCATTACGGGAATCGACATGTTCAAGTGCTGAGATGTCACTGTGAGTACAATGTGTTATGAGCTGTATCTCTAAAGGTGTCAATGGCTATGTGCAGAGTGGCCTTAACACCAGCCATTATCCTTGGAAGCTCCGCAGTTGAACACAAGGGAAACTCAAAGAGAGGCTGTTGATGGAGAACCATAATTTCAATAGTACCATAAGTAAAAACAACTCCAGGAACATGACTTTCCACCTGTGGGATCTAGATTCATCTACACACACAGGGAAAAATATTTTGGTAGCAATAAAAAAGATCTGAAAACCTACATTTTGCTTTTGGTGACAATCCTTAACATTGGTAGCCGAAGCTGGATCTATTTCTGCAAGAAGTGAGGAGGAAAGTACAAGTCACTCATTTCTGATTTCCTCAGGATGGATCTGCAAAACTTTTTGTTTTTCCTTCATAGAAAGTTTTAACTAGCCACCAGGGCAGCACTGGTTGTGGGGAGGAAAATTACGTTTCACCTCATCTTTTAGCAATGATGGCAAGGATAAGAAGCTGGGGCTGAGACAGAGGCTGGTACTCATTTTCTCCCGTTTTTGTTGTTTTGATGGTTGGTGGGGTTAGAGTCAGGACAGAATCAAGGTGTAGGGGATGGAACACATTTTTCAAAATTTACAAATTACTAGTTAAAATGAAATGGCCTTTTGGCATTCTGACATAGGCTATTGTAAAAGAAAAAATCATTTGTTTTCCTCTCATTTTTGGCATTGTAAATAATAGCCCCTTAGAAAAATTGTATATAGTGACTCACAGAATTCATTGCTCCATTCATTCAATGTGACAAGAATGAGAATGATTATACAGAAAACAAGGCAGTATGAGTCAATTGTATTTTTTAAGGCTCATAAAGAAAATTATTTTCCAATGCGAGCTTGGTGGTATCTACTAACAGATATTTATTAAGCCCTCATTGTGTTTTGTACTAGCACAATGGAGTGGGAAGGTAGAGGAAAGGAGGTTAGAATAAAGACAGAATTAATAAGCCGCATCTGGTACAAGCCTATCCTATGTTTCTGTTCTAATTAGAGAGCACATATCAATGTCCTTTTTTTCAGGATCTGCCCTTTATCATCAAGAAAACATTTAATCTAAAAAGAAAGACCATAATGATGAAACATATACAGGAGAAATATAAAGGTAAGATATACATGAATGAATGCTTTCAGACAACAGCAATAGGAATAATGACAGAAATCTGGACCTCCCAATACTGGCTAGGACATTTACCATTTGATTTTCCAGATACTTTGGGCAAGAGCTTCACTTACAAATGAATATGCATAAACAACTACACATTTTAAGACACAAATGAGTAAATAACAGTTAATAATTACTGATTTTAGAGTTTAAAATTTGACATTATAATTTATAATGGATAACAATATTATAGGCAATGTGGCCAGCTATTAAGTGATTGTATCTTTAAAACTAATTTGGATAAAAAAGGGAGCACAGAGCTATTAAATCAAACTATTAGAAAATGGCTCTCTAAAGGCATTTCTCATGGTAGGGTGACCATAATTCTGATTTTCAGTGAGCAAACAAAAAATATGCCTGCTCTCCCTGCATAAATATTAAAGGATCCCATTTAACTCTCAAAAATATTCAAATTTGGATGAAAAATTATATCTGCTTATGGGTTATCACGACTATCATGAAGTAGTCTTCATTTGTGGAAGATGGATCATTTTGCATTCCAACTGATTTGTATTCATTGAGTAACCTCTATCAACTCAGTAATAATAATACTACTAGGAGTAATTTCAGCAGGTAATATTTATTTTGTGATTTCTATGTGTTGGGTAATATACAGGGCACTTTATATGCATTAGGTCATTTAATTTTCACAACAATCTTATGGGGTAAATACTCTTATTATTGCTGTTATATAGCTATTTTTTTCAAAGGAAAAAAATAGAAGCACAAAGTAGTAAAGTGACTTGCCTATGATCACACAGATAGTATGTACTGAACCCAATGTTCAACTAGAGACATTTTGATTCCAGAGCCTATTTTGCTTTGTGATCAAGAATTTTATGTTATAGGTGAGGAAGTATGACATAAGCACATGAAATAGATAACATGGAGTAATTAACAGGAGACAAAGTGAGTCGTATTGCCTATATCCCGGTGTTTTTTCCATCTGTGGGACACGGAATTATTGCAAGGAGCTTAAAAAGTTATACAAAATATAAAACATTGTCTATTCATTGATTAAATAATATGCTTCATATCTCTTCTGCTCTATGTTTGTGATTAACAAATTATACCTTAAATTAAAGGAGTATAGAATTCAAAATAGTTTCTTTTCTCAAACCAAAGTTATTTTTCTTGAAACCCCTGTATTTTCAAGTTAATGTGTAGCCAGGGGCAAGGAGGATACCAACAAATCAATAAAAGCAGGATAAATGAATTGCCAAATAGCAGCAAGAGCCCAGTTGAGGTTGGCAAGAGCTGAGCAAATGTACATATTATTCTGTGTTGGGATTCAGACCTGCCCAGCTGATATATGATTTTACAGCAGTACTTAGGGCTGCAAAATAGGAGCCAGAAGGGCCAGTGATACATTATCAGGGGTTGGAATGCCAGAATTTCAAGAGTGGTGAGTGTGTGATAGTGGTAGGAACAGCAATGGAGGAACAAACGAATTAAGTGATTTTTTTTCATTTATATTATTCCTAGTTTTCTGGATGTTTGTGATCTAACTCTACTTTGTTGGCCATGTTCTTAATTACCTTCGACAAAATGATGAAAGACTTTCATATCACAGGTGTTGACAGCAAACAAATCTGTGGCTTCAGAAAAGGAAGTGCCAGTCTGAAGACAAATGAATGTTTACAAAAGCAGAATACATACTGCATTTGTAAGAGAGAACTGCATATGTGATTCTCTGGAGCCCAGATTCAGGACATTGCATATAGGGAATGGCTTCCATTCTGATTCAAATGAGAACACTAATTGTTCTCTTGCATTGTGTCTCCAGCTACAGCACAAACTTTTCTCCCTTAATTAGATTTCAGAGGATTCAAAAAGGGCCCACTCCTGATCTGAATTGCTTCCCTTGGTGACATTATTAGGTTTTATTTCAGCAGCCTGGAGGCAGAAGCCATCAACCAGTCAGCAAGTCACACAACATCCCTACTATGCGATCCCCTTTATGTTAGGTGCTCTCTGGGAGCTTACAATTGAATTGAGAAGGCAAAACCTGCACATACGAAATTGTAAGAGAGTAATGACAGTCAAACTGGGTAAAGTTGACTCTCGGTGCAATAGAAATTCAGAGAAAGAAGAAGTCAGTGTGGGCTAAATAGCTAAAGGTTTTAAAATTATTATTATCGATTATGATCATTGTAACAACAATGGCTAGCATTAATTGAACATTAGGTGCTCAGCATATGGCAGGCACTATGCAAAGCACTTTGTGTGCCCTCTCTGATTTAATCCTCAGAACAACCCCTTCGTGATTCCTACTTACAAAGAGGAAACAACATACTCTTATTATTCCCACTTTATAAATGAGAATACTGAGTCTTAAAGTGGTTATGTAATTCAACCATGGTCACAGAGCTAGCAATGGCAGAAGTCATACTCGAATGCAAGTTTATCTGACCCCAAATCAGTACACACATGACTGAAATATACTTTAGCAGGATGCAGTACATGAAATAAGTCTTTAAAACATTTGTATCGATTCCAATGGGCGAGGGAGAAAAGGAAGGGTATTTCAACAGGAGAAATAGCATAGACATACACCTAGAGACAGGAAAGAGTGTGGTATCTGTGAGGAGCAGTGGAAAAGGCAGTGCGGGAAGTTTGTGTCTTGGAGGAATGTAAAGGCTGGATGCATCCACTTTGCATAGCTGCATGCTCTGAATCTGCATAAATCAAGGTGTGGAGCAGGAAGCTGAGTCAGATATGTGACAAGTGGTGCTATTCAAGAAATTAGAATAATATTAGATAGAAAAAACTTTACATCAAATTAGATGGCCAAGAGGCTCAGGTACACAAGAGTCAGAGAAATGGAACAAGACTCGGCAGGGTAGGTCATGCATTCATTCACACTCTCCCTTCATTCATTCACAATGGATGTTGTTCCTGATTCAAATGGCACACTAGGCATTGTGGGAATTACAGAAATATAGAGGCAGCATTCTTTCCCTTAAGAAGTTGCTTGCAGTCTAGACAGGAGTGATTTGAGCTGTGGTTATTAGAATGTATGACAATCTGCAGTGGTGGAAAGAGAGAAGAACTTTGAAGGAATGCTTAAACATTCTGAGTGGATTGAAGGCTTAAAGTAATAATTTATTCATTTTTTGCTTTAATAACTATTTTTTGAGTACATACTGTATGCTAGTTGTTGAGGAGGGATGATGATTCCTCATAAAACTTAGATGTGGGTAAAGGATAGACATTAATAAGATGAGTTTCCAAATGAATGTAAAATTACAAGGTCAGTGAAGTCTTCCCTGAGAGAACAAATTGAGATGGAGGAATAAATAGGAATCAGACAGAGAAGGGAGGGAGTATATTTTTATTACAGGCAAAGGAAAGAACAAACATGAATGCTGTGTTCCAGGTAGAAGCATGGTAACTATAAAGAACTAAAGAAAGACCAGAGCTACTGAAGCCCAGGGAATAACTGGGACCATAATGTGTGAGGATGCTGGGGAGGGAGCTAGAGGAAGATGTAGCAAAGATTTGTAGGCCACTGGGCTAGGGAAAATCAGTGAAGGATCAGGATGGCAGTGATGGATCAGGTTTGCAACAATGTAGAGAAAGTATTGGAGGGCAGTAAGGATGAATTCAGAAAGATCAATTAGGAGGCAAAAGGAGACAGTAGTTGATAGTGTGGAGATGGAAAGAAAAAATTCAAAAAAATATTTAGGTGATAAAACCAGAAAGACTTGGTAGTGGATTAAACATAGCGGTAAGGAAGAGGAAGATGTCAAGAAAAACGCCTAGATGTTATCTGCACAACTGGATGAATTATGGTGCATGCTCTGAGGGACCATATTCTGGTGGAAAGATTATGGCTTTAGATGAGGTATTTTGTATAAATCCATGGAAAAGTCTCAAGCAGACAGCTGTATCTATGTTTCTTGATCTGGAGGATCAGGAGCTGGGCATATATATTTGTGAATCTATTGTGAAAGATCTACAGGATGCCAGCCCATTTCTAAAAGAAAATAGTTACATTCTCTTCATGGAAGCCCTTCCATGAAGCTTAAAGTCAGTGGTCCAGCCACAATCTGTCTGAGGCCGAGGTGCTGCCAACAGACAACTTCACCAAGCTAGGAAACTTATTTGTGCTATCGATATTTAGAGGTAGTAGATAGAAAGGCATTTTGGAAACATTCCTACCATAATTTGATCTCAGAAACATTTAATGAATATCTGTTATGGATGAAGTCTTCTACTAAACAATCCGGGAGTTGAAATTTAAGGTTTGGAATCTCCTATCATTAAATTATGTGAAATAAACATGTTTGTTTATTGTTTATTATTGATTCTAAATCAGTAATAAATGATACTAAAAGTATGTGGGTGGGTTTATTATGTTCTTTATAACCTATCTTCTTCCTAAGTCGAGTAGAGGTATATTAGAGTTATAAAAACTCAGGCTGCAAGGATGATCAATGTGCCAAGACCCTAAAAGAAAATCACTAGAAAAAGCAAGAGACAGCATAAATAATAGAGATGGAAACTTGCTTGTACAGGCTCTGCCCAGCCACTAGACAGAAGATTACATTCGGAAATGCAGTGCTCACATGCACAGAGATTCCATGACCATTCTGCCTTCTTTATTTACATTTTTCATCGTAGCATCATTAATTTTAATTGGAAAGACTGAAGGAACTACCTGAAAAGCTTGGTTGTTGCAAACAGGAGCCCTATCAGAAATAGCAGGTCAAGCAGTTAGATCATGATCCTCAAACTTAGAAGAAAGAAATGTCCAAAAATTAAGTGCTGGGAAATTAACGCCTATGCAAGGTGCTTTCCTATAATAAATTGATGCTCCTTTTATGAAGTGTGAAGAGGCATAGTGATACCCAAACATCTTGTAGCTTGGTGTTGAGGGGGAGGGGAGGAAAAGGGAGGGAAGGGAGGAAAGAAATCATAGATCTTGGCTCAGTCTTTCAAGAAAATTGTACCTCACAGAGGACCTGGGAAAATGAGTAGCACTTATAACTGAGATATCTGAGCCTAAGGATCTGATTCCCAGAAATCACAGTCCCATATAAGAGAAGAATTTCTTAAACAAATAATTGAGGTGCTGTTGAAAATAATGTAAAACTTTATGATTACCCTTCTATGCCCACTGAATATGTAAAAAGCATTAATATGAAGAGCTATGTTTTTTAATTTTTAATGTCCTAATTTGAAGTTTAAAAATAACGTCATAAAGTGTTATGACCTGCAGATTGAAGGAAACTTTTGAATATGAAAATAAAGTTCTATTGCTAGATTCTCTGAAATACATATAGAAAGTACATCAATATTTCAAAGGTAAATTTTCCTCTTTGAGCAAGTTTAATGAGAACAGAACTATGCCCATCTTGGACATCACTATAGTCCTGCACCCAGCACAGTTCCTGAGCACATATTAGGTACTCAACACATACTTGCTGGCTGTGAATGAATGAACCGAGATTGACTCAGGATTAGAATGTGGGCTTGATTTACTTGTGTAGTCAACCTAAAAATCAAGGACTCTGGCAGGTTACCTTCATAGGAAGTTTATGATTCTGTTAGGACATTAAACAAATGAGAACTATTCATGCAGTGGAGGTCTATGTCTGCTGTTAGTTTCAACCTCAAAGGCTGTCCTTATATGGACTGAGAGTCTATTATAGGTCATACTCTCCAATGTGTCTTTAGCCACTCAGTATAAACCTCTAAGAATTCTCAGGCTTCCCCTGGTCATTCTGGTGTCCTACTGAATAAAGGGTGCTAACTCTTGGAGCCTTGGATTTTCGTTGTTAAGCTCTTTCACCTGGGGAATTATAATAATAACCTATATCTGTTGAGAATACAGTATATGCCAGGGTTGTCTAAGGTGTCCAACACTGGGGTAGATTCTCTTTTCATTATAGCTTACACTAGAAGCCTACAGCCTCTGAATCTGGATTAAAGAACAGAACAGATCTGAGACCTACCTACAAATGCATCTTTGAACATGACTATAATATAGCAAGCAGATATTTTATTCAATTAATAAAGATAAACATAATATAGCTCTTTTAATAAGTCATATGACATTTAGGTTAATATAGGCCAGGTGCTATTCTAAGCATTTTAGCCTCTTTGGTTCTCCCAGTAAGCCTAGAAGTTAAGAACTGCCATTATCTTCATTTTTGACAATAAGGGTAAGTGATCCGCCTGGGGGCACACAGGTAAAAAGTGGAGGAACAAGACTGTGAACCCCAAAAGCTTACAGTAAGGACACCCCCTCACCACTACAACATGCCATAGCAATCCTGTGCACCCGTGGTACCCTTCACCTCTGCACCATGAGTCATATGGCTGTGTGTACCTACCAAATGCAAGAGCCAAACTTGGAGACAGTAATAATGGAAAACAGAGAAGGGACTCAATGGGGACAAAGCAAGCACCCTCTGGAGTCTGGGAAGTGAGCAGAAGTGAGATAGAGGAGCAGAGGGTGTTGCAGATGAGGGGACATGCACAGGCAAGCAGTGAGGACAAAGGCTAGATCATCAGGGGTTGATAAATGAAGACAGCAAAAATACTCTTCAAGAGCTGTAGAGATAAACAGAGAGCAATGGAATGTTGATTTGAAAGTTTTTAGGATAGAAAATTGATTTGAAGCCCTCAAGGTCTGGAGAATAACAGGGAGCGGATTAAACATGTATGTAGCTAGAGATTGAAAATGCTGGAAAGGGAATACTGCGTGGTATTAAGAACAGAGATCAATGTGTTTGCTTTAAAAAGGAGAACGCACGTGTCTTCTGCCAACATTAAAGGGGTTAGCAAAGAAGTGAGAATATGGACCATTTTTGAAATGAAGAATAAAGAATATTTATCTTTTCAATATAATTTTAGTATTGACCACCTGAAGCTATTCTTTATGGATGGAGGGTTTGACTACATATAACTCTACTAAGAAAAATAAGCAACTCACCTTCAAAGAGACTACACAATGAAATAAAAACAAAACACCAAAAATAGACTTTTTTCCCCCTCATGTTGAGGTATTGTGACACTAAATATTCCTCTTGCTTCTAAAATATTCCTCCCCACTGCAGCGTTTCCTCTGGCATATATAGGCCTTTCTGTCCAAACAAATAAGCGACCTGAAGGCCTTGCACCCTCCTCTTTCCTTCACTCCAGAGCTGACCGTCTCACTGACGTCACTGGCTCATGTCTCGCTGGCCTTGTCACCCTCTGCACTCTGACTTCCACCTCCACATCCCCAGGAAAGGACTCTCGCATGAGGTCACTCACAACCTCCATTCAAGGACACATCCAAGGACTGATCTTGTAGCTCATCCTGTCCTTGACCCTATTCTCTCCAGATGGTTCTCTTCCCATCTCCCTGATGGAGCCGTGTCATTCTCTTTCGTGGGTTCTTATCCCATCTGCCCGTTGAAAGCTGGTATTCCCTGGAGTCCTCTAGCGAACCATAATCTGAAACATCCTGTACATACTAGGAACATACTCCAAAAGAAGGAAGCTGGAAGAAAAGACTAAATAAGTGGTCCAGAGATATACCTCAAAGAAGAAGAAAGGAGAATGTTGGGATAGTGAAAATTTTGAGACCCTTAAATTAAATAAGGGAGATTTAAACTAATGGAAACTAAGGACAGAGCTGCCACATAAACTCACAGAAAAGCAGGATGGTTCTCAGGCTTACTGTGTGACTGAACTGTACGCCGTGGACAGGCTGAAGAGCATAGGTCTATTCAGTCTGGGTCAGAAAACCTGAACAGGCTTCCAGGTCCACACCAGCCTAATGCTCCCACAGAGGCCAACAGGGACCCCAAACTCCCTCAAGCACTGACCCTTTGTGGTAAATGGACTCTTTCAAGATGCTGATGGAAGTTACATTCTGTCTTCCTGGGAAAAAAGCATATATTCACATAGATATAAATTCAAGAAGTTTATAGACTTTTCTCCTAAACTATGGAAAGCCCCAACTTTTGCAGGCAACCAGAATGCCCCACACGTTAACTAATTATTTGCACTTTGTTCAGAAGTCCCCACTGATTAAAGCATTGTAGTTTCTGACAATTGATTTTGGGGAACACTGTACTTTATTCTTTTTTTTTTTTTTTCCTAAATACTATCCTGTTAAGCTGCTCTACATTTAGGGCTAAAAGAAAACACAATGATTGTCCTATTAACATGTTTGCCATTTTTGTGGAGCTCTTACATGTGTCAGCTTCAGTTCACAATAGTTCTCAATCCAAAATACTCTCTCACGACCAAATACTTTTGGAAAGCCGTTTATATAACTGAAACACTGTTGTATTACCCAAAGGGGGAAAAACATCTTGAATTTTGTCAATAATAGGTTACTACATATTTTCCTCACTCAATAGAGAATGCCTTGGTGTACTACTTGGAAGTCATTGTCTTTATTAAGACATTCCCTTGTCACTCATATCTGAGGGAAAAAGGATCTGGTGTTGACATGTACTTATTCTATCCATATGGCAAACATTCCTCTAACCACTCATTCCAAAACATTTTTTCGAGTACTCACCAAAATGCCCAGTTTTATGCTGGATTCATAGGATAGGACAATGAATAAGAAAATTCTTTTGTTTCAAAGGGCTGAGCCTCCTGGCAGAGGTAGAAAGGTACACAGATGACAAGGATATACTATAGTAATCAGTGATTCTTAACCTTGGATCATAATAGAATAACCAAGGAAACTTTTTAAGAAATAATGATGTTGGTCTCCAACAGAGAGATTCTGTTTTAATTGGCCTGGGGTTCTGTCTGAACATCAGTAGTTGTGTACAACACTCAGGTGGATCTAATGTGTAGCCTCTGTAATGGAAGAAAATACAAGACACTGTAAGAGCATGTAGGAGTTACCAGGGATCTGTGAATGGATATCTAGTAGAAGGGAGCCCTGAATTGATTCATTTAGTGAAGAAGGAATACCCAGCTGAAGCAGGGAGAAGGCTCTCCCAACCAGATGCATCAGTGTATGCAAAAATATAAAAACGTGAGGGCATGTAGTGGGTTCATTCATCCCTTCACTCAACAAATACTTATTGAGTGTCTTCTGTATCCCAGGCACCATCCAAGGACCTAAGAGCTAGATCCCAATAACCAGATAAAAATCACCCCACTTTAATAGAAATTATAGTCTAATGGTAAAAACTGACATTATATCATTAATTGCAGAAATGTTTAAATTATAATTCTGAGAAATGCTGTAAATAAGAAGCACAGGAACTATAAGGGTCTAGCTGGATCAGACCCAACTCACTCCAGTGGGCCAGGAAGGTTTATGTGAAGAACAGATATTTAGGCTGAAACTTAAAGGATGGGCAGGAGGTGGTCAGACTGCAGAAGGGAATGCAGAGAGTTGCGGGCAAAGAGAATAGTCTTGCAAAGCCCTGATGTGGATGCACGGTCAGTGGTAGCCGAAGCACAGTGAATCAGGGAGAGTGGTGGAGGGAGAAGGAGAGTGTTTCCTCGAGGCGGTTAGATTGCCAGATCTGGTAGGTTGTGCTACCTCCTGAGTATATCACATCCCTTCTGTTCCTGCACTGCCTCAGTGACACATCTGTGCATCTCTTGGCAGTTAACACAGTATTTCCACAAATGTCTCAATGTCCTCAGTGTAGTCCTATCTTTTTTTTTTTTAATTTCACATATTACAGGGGTACAAACGTTTGGGTTACATAAATTGCTTTTGTACCATTTGAGTGAAAGTTATAAGTGTGCCCATCCCCCAGATAGTGTGCATCGTACCCGTTAGGTGTGAATTTATCCATCCCCTTCCCCACTCCAACCTGCCATATGTGCACATTAGGGTTGCTCGATTGGTACCGATTTAATGGTGAGTATATGTGGTGCTTGTTTTTCCATTCTTGTGATACTTCACTTAGAAGAATGGGCTCCAGCTCCATCCAGGGTAATACAATAGGTAATTCATCATTTTTTTTTATGGCTTAGTAGTATATCATGGTATACATATATCACATTTTATTAGTCCACTTATGTACTGATGGGTATTTGGGTTGTTCCCACATCTTTGCAGTTGTAAATTGTATTGCTATAAACATTCAAGCACAGGTGTCTTTTTTATAGGATGTTTTTTTTTCCCCTTTGGGTAAATACCAGTACTGGAATTGCTAAATCAAATGGTAGTTCTACTTTTAGTTCTTTGAGGTATCTTGATACTCCTTTCTATAGAGGTTGTGCTAGTTTGCAGTCCCACCAGCAGTGCATGAGTGTTCCTAACACTCTACATCCATGCCAACATTTGTTGTTTGGGGACTTCTTGATAAAAGCCATTCTCACTGGAGTTAAGTGCCATCTCATTGTGGTTTTGATCTGCATTTAGACTAATGGCCAAAAACATATGAAAAAATGCCCAACATCTCTAATCATCAGTCCTCTCTCTTAGATAATATTTAAAGATACTAATTGACTTGCCACAGCTTAAAATCAATCTGCAGAATCAAGATTAGAACCCACACCTGGTGATTCCAAGCCTGAGCCTCTTTCCATCACATCACAGATAATATTTTTGTTTATTAGATTATGTATATTATATGCAGCTAAGTAAAGATTGTTTTATTAGATTATGTAGCTAAGCTAAGTAAAGATTGTTTTGATAAGTCTAGAATCACTTGTCTAGGTTTTTTGATAGTATAAAGACATCAGGAGCACTTTGTATTTTGTTGTTTGTTTTCATAAGAATGATAGAATCAAGAGATGAAGGGCAGAGTTTTCAGGCTATGTAACAGTAGCTAGTCAAAACTGTCTAGAGATGAAAGGAATCTATGAAGATAGATCTTTGTTCAGAGCTGGAGGGACCTTATTTACTCAGTAACTGCTTCCCAGAGGATATGAACACCGACAATCCTTAGGCCCAAACGTAAAGAAAAGAAAGTCTTCATATTGTTCAAATTCTACCGATGAAAAGAAAAGAGTTTTGTCTTTTCAAACAAAGGTAGGTCCTAAGAAACCTGTGGGAGCTCTAGGAAGCAGCCGACATATAGGAAGGACTCTGCACTGCTCTAGGGCCTTGCTCTGTCGGTGTTTCTGGCCAGGGGAAAACTGCACATGCCAAAGTTGCTCATGGGCTTCCAGATTTATGGTGGGGCCAGATCAGGGCTACCGCCTCCCCAGGGACACTTCCAAGAAATTTACATGGTGCTTGTCCGAGTGGAAAAGATTCATATAGATATGGAATGGATGGCAATTCATCCTTCTTGTCACTTTACCTCACAGTCCAGACTGGTTTAATTGTGGTAGCTATTACCATAAAATGAGACAGAGAGAAATGTTCTCTGTAGATACTCTGTACATACATAGTTTGTACTTGGATACAAACTATGCATTTAAATTAGGAAAGCATTAACTAGTTAACCCCTAACTAGACAAAACTAAGTGACAGGAAAACTAACATCTGATGAATCTTGAAAATGTAAACCCTAGTATTTCTGTCTATAATTTGCAAACTTATCATGCATATCTATTCCACAGAATAGAAGTCAAATAGTTTGGAGTTTGAGTGAGCACCTCATTTTCTTGAGTACAACCAAGGAATAAATACATGATTTTCTCATTTGGTCAGTATCCTTAGAAAACAAAATATCCAAAAAGTGAATTTCTAGATAACTAAAAGTAAATCCTATGTATATCAAAATATATATTCCAGTATATGCCTCTGTTTCTACTTTTACCATCCTTTAACATAATCACTCTTCTTTTTCCCTAGTTCTAGTTAAGATTAGCATTTTTTCTGTCTCTCAAACTAGTCTTCCTATGGCTCTATTATATCTCAGATCCCTTATCCAATATGTCTTCTGTTATATAGTTCTACTTCTTAAAAGTTCACATATTTAGTTTTGCTTCCTCTTTCCAGTTCCTATTTTCAGCATCAGAGTTCATGTATCACATGGACTATGGCAGAATGTTTTGAACTTTTCTCAAGGTTGTCTGTTGCCAGCTCATCATTAACGCCATTGCCAGGCGAGCTATCCATCTGTCACAACAGCCCAGCACCTCTGGGCCATGCTTGTGATGCTTGGAGAACCTCCAACACTATGGACCCTGCCTTCCTACGGTAGAACCCAGAAATCTCCTTTCTCTGGCTTCTCACTAGCAAAGGCAGAGGCATGAGAGCTGGGTGGCGTTAATTAGGCTTACTCGTGATACACTTGGATTCAGAAGTGAGTAGATAGACGAAGGAGGCTCCCTGTGAATTCCATGTTGTTGGCTAGTATTGTGGGAAGTCTGGTTCTGACAAAAGAGCCAAGGTAGCATCCAGGGGCAGCAGCAGTTCAGAGGGCCATTTTCTATGGAGCCAGTTCTGAGTGTGATTTGGGGTGTAACATTTCTCAAAGTAGCCTTGAGCCTAGAGCCTTCAGCTCTCTCAGGGATTCTATGAATCACCTAGTATCCTTTTAGGAAAGTCGGCTGCATTTTCTTACACCTAATAAACCCAGATTAATCTTTCTAAAAGGTAAACCTAATCATCTCACTCCCCTTAAACTCCTTAGGGATCCCTAAAGCCCACAGAAGAAAGTCCAAATTTCTTAATCTGGCTTTTATGGCTCATTAACATTTAGGTTCCACTGACTTTACACAGACTCTATGATCCAGGCACACCAAATAACATGTGAGACCCTATACGTGCCATTTTTTCTTTAGTGCTACACCTTTTACCTGGATTGTCCCTAACTCCACTCCTATGTGCCCAGAAAATGCCCACTCCTCCTTCATGTCTCAGTTCACCCATGACCTTTATTCCCTACACCCCCTCATTGGCAGAGTTATGCATTTTTCCTCTCTATGTTCCCCCCACAAAGTGTCCTGAAAATCTCTATTTTAATACCTGTCATATTGCTGAGATTATTTGTTTGGACATTGACCTCCTCTACCAGGCTGTAAGTTTCTAAAAGGTAAGAACGATGTGCTCCTCATCGTCACAGCCCTACTCCTGGCGCAGTCCCTGGTACTTAATATGAACTTTATACATTGTAAGTGAATAGATGAATAAATTAACTTACCCACTCCTTTTAATTCACTCAGCTTCACCTCTTTAAGAGTATCCCGCTCGCACCCTGCCGACTCCAGCCAAGTGCTTCTGTAAGCATCCCTGAAACCTGAGGAAGCCTGACATCTCTATTCCTTGTCTACAAAGTCACCTGGGAGACATCTCCTTGGTGTACAAGGGTGTTTCAATGATCTCTTTTGCCCTAAGCATTTCTGTCCTCCCTCCCCTTGCCACAATATATTTGATTACTCCCTCTTTTGTGTCCAAATTGTCCCCTGAAGAAGTTTTGATGAGTCTCTAAAATAGTTTTCTTGCTCTTGTTAACACATTGTTTTTCTGCACTATATTGTAAGCTTTTGTGAGGGTAGTGGCCATGTATTATTAATCTTTATATCCCCAGAACTAATCAAACATCTAGTAAATAAAAAGAAGCTTAGTAAAAGTATGATAAATTATTTGAATGTTGCTGTCACCCTTTTCCTAGTGAAAGTGGTATTTTAACGTTCTTTTTCCTGATCTTCCATTGCTTTCCCTCTTCCTGTCCTTTCACATAAATACTCTTTCACTAAGAGGAAATATTTTCAAAGGAAATGGGATTCTTAAAATTTCAGAATATTATGGGAGTACAAATGTTTTGGCTACATGAATTGCTTTTGTACAGTTTGAGTCAAAATTATAAGTGTGCCCATCACCAGATAGTGTACACTGTACCCGTTAGGTGTGATTTTACCAATCCCCTCCTGCCCCCTCCCACCTGCTTAATTTCCATTGAGTTTTGCTTCCATATGTGCACATGAGTGGTGCTAGATTACTAATACCTTTTACAACGACCCGGATGGAACTGGAGACCATTCTCCTAAGTGAAGTATTGCAAGAGTGGAAAAAAAAAACCACCACATGGACTCACTATTAAAATGGAACTGATTGAAATGGGATTTAAAATATATCTTTTTTAAGTGATGGAGGTATGGATAGATAGATAAATAGAAAGGATGATATAATATCAAAAAAATGCTACCTTAAAAATTATAAAAAGGAATGTAAATTGGTATGGCCATATGGAAAACATTATGAAGATTCCTCAAAAAATTAAAAATAGAACTACCATATGATCCAACAATCCTACTTCTGGGCATATTTCCAAAGGAAATGAAATCAGTACCTTGAAGAGATATCTGCAGTCCCATGTTCATTTCAACATTATTTACAACAGTCAAAATATGGAAAATCCTAAGTATCAACAGATGAATGGATAAAGAAATTGTGGTATATATATATATATATACAATGGAGTATTATTCAGCCTTTGAAAAGAAGGGACTCCTGCCATTGGTGACAACATGGATGAACCTGGAGGACATTATGCTAAGAGAAATAAGACAGATACAGAAAGACAAGTACTGCATGATGTCACTTATATGTGCATCTAAAATAGTTGAAATCATAGAAGTAGAGAGTAGAACAGTGGTTGTCAGGGGCTGGGAGTGGGGGAAATGGAGAAATATTAGTCAAAGAGTATAAACTTAGTTATAAGATGAGCAAGTTTTGGGGATCTAAGGTACAGTGTGGGTGGTGATGGCTGTGTTAATTACTTTGATTGTGGTAATCATTACACAATGTATACATATGTTAAATCATCGTGCTGTCTATATTGGATAATATTCAATCTTTATTTGACAATTAAACATTTTAAAATAGAAATTACAAGGGGCTGAAAGTTAACAGCTGAAAAAATTTAAACAAGTAGTTGAGAATTAGACATAGTTAGATAATTCAACTCATTTAAATGAAAAAAGAATCAGAGTATTCCTGTGATGGTTAACTTCATGTGTCAACTTGACAGGGTCACAAGGGGCCTGTGTGTTTGGTTAGACATTTCTCCGTGTCTGTGAGAGTGTTTCTGGATGAGGTTGGCTTTTGAACCAGTAGACTGAGTAATGCAAATCATACTCCCCAGGGTGGTTGGGCATCATCTAATCCATTGAGGACCTGAGAGAACAAAATAAGAGGAATGAGGAACTTGCTTTCTCTGCCTATGTGAGCTAAGACATTGGTCTTAGTTCAGGTTGCTATAAGAAAATACTACTGTAGACTGGATGGCTTAAACAGTGGAAACTTCTCACAGTTCTGCAGGCTGGGAAGTTCAAGATCAAGGTGCCAGAAGATCCAGTGGTGTCTGGTGAGGGCCCATTTTCTAGTTTTTAGATGGTTGTCTTCTCATGGTATCCTCATGTGATTGAGAGGGGGGAGAGGGAGAAGGAGATGAAAAGAAAGAGGGAGAGGGAGGGAGAGGGAGGAAGGGAGGGAGAGAGGGATCTTTGGTGTCTTTTAATAAGGGCACCAATCCCATTTATGAGGGCTCTACTCTCATGACCTAATTATTTCCCCAAAACTCCACCTCGTAATACCACCAGATTGGGGGTGAGGATTTCAACAAATGAATTTTGAGGGGACATAAACATCTATTCTATGGCAATTGGTGGTGGTCTTCTGCCCTCAGACCGGGACATACCCAGCAGTACTCCTGGTTCTCAGGCATTTGGATTTGGACTAGAACTTACACTATCAATTCCCCTGTTTCTCAGGCCTTCAGACTCATACTGGAAGTACAACCGTGTCTCTCTTTTGTCTCCAGCTTGCAGATGGCATATGATGGACCTTCCCAACCTCCACACTCATGTAAGCCAATTTCTTTCTCTTTCTGCTTCTCTGGAGAACTCTGACTAATATAGATCCCTTATAATTCAGGGTGATGAGGGTACCCAACAGGGAGCCTACCTGCATGTTAACACTGCTTTTGCTGGAAGGACCAACATCAGAAAACTCTAGGATTTAAGAATCCTAAAATTCTTAAATGCTTATCTGTTTAATTACTTTTATTCTTAAACATTTCAAAGCCCTAAATCTTAGCATAACTTACAAAATTTAAGTGCATTCTTATCCTGCCTTTCTTTCAACCTGGGGAAAGATAAGGAGAGGTTTTTAAAATGAAGAACAGTGAGGATATAGTTTGAAGTTTTTGCTAAGAAGGCCCTATAAGCAAGATGTTTGGGATCTGACAGAAGGACTATGGAAATTGGAAGGAAAGGGGTATTGTTGCTTGAGATGGAAACAAGCAAACAAAGTATCCTACAACATAACTACAGAAGATAAACAGGAGTGGCCACACAGAAGGTGAGAGAAGGTATGAGCGAGATGCAGCTACCAAAAAGCTGGATGGGAAGAGACCTAAACTGGAATATGAATTCAATATTTTATAGAACTTTGCATTTGATGGTGATCCTCTCTATCACTGTAAAATACAAAATTGGTAAAAGAGAAAGAAGTAAAGTCTCTCTGCCACTTGGCAGACTTCAACCTAACCTTAGAGAAATTCCGGTCACCCTGGCAGGCAGGTGGAGAGAGCCCCGAGAGACAGCACAGTCATCTGTTGTTAGAAGGCACTTAACGTCATAACAGCAGCTAAGATAAACTAAGAAAGGCTGTCAGAGGAAAGGATAAATGCATTAGAAATGACAAAGAAAATGAGGAAAATTGGATGAAATAAAGACAGAAATTGAGACAACATACACAGATTTAAAAAAAATCTTTTAAAAAGTTTTAAGTTTAGGGGAACATTTACTGGTGCTTCATCTCTCTGTCTTTCTATTGGAGAAGGCACCCATCCTATGGCAAAGTTGGTCCTCCTACCACCTACTCTTTGGGCTGCTGAGGTGCTGATGTAGGTCTTTCTAGCAGGAGCAGTGTTAATACACATAGAGGCTCACTGCCAGGTGTCTCACCCTGGCTGCATGTAGGGGTGCAGGTCAGAAAGGTTTATAGCATATTGTCAACACAGAACTTGTTCATCTTTGAATTTTTATAGTAGTATTTTTTCAGAGTTCTACAGGGAGCTCCAAAAGAGTTTATCTGGATGTTTGCAGAGATTTCAGTCTAAATTCAGTTAAGTCGAATGATGCTACCACCAAAATTTCAATGTTTTCTCCCTTTTCTCTCCCCCTTTTCCTTTTTTTTTGCCTTAAAATGAGTGGCTTGGGCACTAATGTTTCTTCTTTCTAAAGTTTCCAGTCACATGGGGATTTCATAGATCACCTCATTCTGATTCTTCTTCAAGGGCTAGACTCAAAGCACTTACTCTAATCTATAATCAAATTCACTGGCTATCTGATTCTGTTTAACCCTTTGAAGTATCATAGTATCTTGCTGATACTATGATAAATACTGATTATTTACAAAGGCACATTGTGTTTTATGTCCTAGATCATTCAGAAGAAATGGTTAGAATGGCAAATATGGGGGAAAGTTAGCATGGAAAATTTTTTCCCTACAAAAAGTAGATTATTTTGTTGAATATGCTTTCAATGTATATTATTTATAAGTAAGAAATTGATGTAGAATATACTATTGGAATGTTTGTGCCTTATGCTTTCATTATAGTGGGATGTTAAATTCCAGTGGGTGCAGAGGTGAGAAAAAGCATTGTCTTAATATGCCCTGGCTGAAGTCAGCTCTCATCCAAGAAGCTCAGTTGCTCATCTCTGATGTTAAGGATTTGAATTAGAACATTGAAAAATTCCAACTTCTGTTTGGCCTCTATAACATTTGTTTAACTCATCTTATTGCTGCAATAAATGTATCTATAAGTCCTTTCTCAATCATAACTCATTGTGGATTCATCTTATATTCCAGAGATTGCTTAGCTACAATGTACCGTGAACTGTGCTCTTCTTGGGATACAACAATGTTATTAACCCTTCATTTGGACATGCCTTTGGTGATTTTTTTCTTAGTTAACAGTGATGATTTCTGCTTTGAATCATCCAAACTCCCTGTGATGTGTGGCTGGCTATATATAGATTTGTCTTCTGGGTTAAAAGACAGAGTTTTTGTTGAAAAAGTCACAAACAGGATCATATTTGTGCCTTTAATTCTATTAGTGGCACACTGAATCAGTTCCCAACATTTAAATATTAGGACATTTCATATAAAAGAATATGTTTTTTGACTTTTTTTGAAAAATAAGAAATAATTTGATAAACTGGGACCCAAACTGTCTTCACATTCTCCCCAGCCCCTCCAATGATCTAAAGAGTCTTTAATTTTAGATTCAGCTTGACCCTCAGTTTCTGTCCTGGCTAAATGGACCACAGGGGGCAATTTGCCCAGAACAGTCCTGAAGAAATTATTAATAACACCCTTCTTATTCTCAAAAGTGTCCAAGTTTGAATAATAAGATATATAGCTATCCTACCTGGGCTACCGCAAACTGTAAGGATGTCTGTGATTGTGATTATCATAACACAGAATAGTCCACGTTCTTATAATTTAGCAATTATAGTTTTCTTATTTAATAGAAACAGTCATACTTGCATAAGAAGATTTCTTTTTATCATTACCAAATTTCATGGACACCCATAACTCCCTATTTTCCTCATGAGACAAATTTCATTGTAACAACAATAGCTCATTTCATATTTATTTATTTCAGCTCTTCTCAAAATCTGGTTCATCCTGGCTTCAGAACTTATTGTTTACATATAGACATGCAAATTATTTTTGTATGTTGATTTTGTATCCTGCAACTTTACTGAATTCATTTATTAGTTCTAACAGATTTTGTTGTTGTTTTTGAGTCTTTAGAATTTTCTACATATAAGATCATTTCTTCTGAGCACAGAGATAATTTTAGTTCTCCCTTTTAAATTTGGATATCTTTTAATTATTTTTCTTATCTAATTCTTCTAGCTAGGATTTTCTCTGGCTAGGTTGAAAATCACTGGTAAGAGTGGGCATCCTTGTAACAGGATGGGGAAAGCTTATTGCATATTTTACAGATGTCTTTAGATACTGAAAAGAATTGGATTGTGCATTCAATCTATTGCCATATCACATATTATGCAGCCTCTGGAAAATTACACTGTATACTTGTCAGTGAATAAAAGATGAACATGTAAATAATGTCGTTTTCTTATCATGAATATAATTTTGACCTAGCAGATCCTCTGAAATCCACTCACTCACCTTTGGTCCTTCTCAATCCAGGCTCTCCCTTTCTTCAGTATCCTCTCCTGAGGTCCCTGAATGGCTTTTGCTGAGTCTGCCCAGGACATAACATTCCTACAGGAAAAAAAAGAGGGAAGAGAGATCAATGAGAAATATATTAGTATTTTCCTATATGAGGGTCACACTATTGCCACATGTATTTTTGTGGATGTTTGTTGATAGAGTCACACATATGCACTCACACACATTTAGTACTGATAACGTTTCCTTTCTAGAAAATGTAAACTTTTTGAATTTTTGAATAATTATTGAAGGATAATTCTTCTTTGTTTGGAGAAATCAATGATATAGTAAGTATAATTACTGACTCTTCATACCCAGACAAATACATATTTCAAAATATAGAGAAATAATTGGCTGGTAAAGCTGAAAGTAACTTATGCCTTAGAAAAAATTCTTTTTGTCCTATTTAGTATTTACGCTAGTCAAAGAGTGGAAGGCTAGACATAATCAGATGTATAACCTAAACTTATGGATGGTAGATTTCAAAGATTTTAGAGGAAATATGGATTTGTGCTCCAATACAAGAGACAGGTAAATACCATACTGATTGTCAACAAGGTAAAAGTCACTGCTATTAACTGTACATCAGTGTTAGATGTCAATCTTGGGCCAGATTCTAGAATGGAACTACTAATAGGTGACAATTTAGTGGACACAAGTTAATGATAGTACCCAAAAGCTACTTTCCAAGGTAAGAGTGTCAACTTGAAGGGAGGTATCTGAAGGAAGGAACCTCTTGAATATATTGTCAATGATATTTAATTATCAAATATATGGACAGCATGCATGTGATGAATGACAATAGTCATGGCAATTTAAAGCATATGTACAAATTTAAAAAGATGAAAATAGGAAAAAATTTCCATATTTACTGCTATGACAAGATAGAGGTTACTCAGCTGTAGCATATAAAAACAAACAAATACACAAACAAAAAAATTCAATGTTTTGAATGTTTATTGGATACTAAGCTCAAAGTGTTTCTGGAATGTAATGGAGCAATACGAAAAAGCTCATGCGATTTAGGCTGCATTGCTGTAAGAACCACATCCAGAACCAAGCTGATGACAGTCTAATGCTGCTCCTCATCGCCAAACAGAATCTGAAATAGAACATTTAACTCAGGAAACAGGCCAGAGATAGAGAGACAAGTAAGTGCCCAGGATAGTGAAGAGACTTAAAATTTGAGACATGAGGAATAGTTGAAGCACACGGAAAAGGGAAGACTCCAGATGTGTAAAGGCTGTCCTTTGGAAGAGGAGCTTGAGTTTCTCCCCCCCGTGTGATCGCAAGCAGCGGAAGTAAAACAGTAGATGAAGCTACAGGAAGACAAATTTTGTCTCAATTCAAGAGCAAAGCAAGTCTAACAGAGAGGAAAAGAGATGTTTAAATATGGAATGGGGAATGAGTCATCCATCATTAGAGGTATTCAATAATGGGCTGAGAAAGAATGGGCTGTTCAACATGGGTATTTCATAGATGCCCTAGAACATCTTTGTAAACCAGAGATAGTATGAATCTCAAAAAATCCAGAAAGCCACATTAGGCCAAGACTCTTGCCATGAGAATTTACGATTAATTGTTTTAGGGATTATGAAAACGATGATTGTTTTCCGAAATAACAGAGCAGTTTGAGTTAATTGCCCTCCGATTACACTTGTCTTATGCTCTACTAAGTCACATGGAGTTCTTTGCTATGGGCAGGCTGTCTTCCCCTTGTGAAGGCACAGCATCTTATTCACATCAATTCACTCACTAGAAAGATTTACATTTGGGTCCATCTTAGTAGCCTCTTTTCTTCTAAAACCTCCCAGAGATCAAACTACTCCTCGCCACCATCATTGTTGATACAGGCCAAAAGTATAAATTAAACTGCATCCTCATGGCCTGTCAGTTAATATGGCTTATCTTTGCAATGATAGATGTTGAGAAGAAAATATTATTCTGAAAATATATCCCTATGAATCTATGATAAAGTGAACAAAAATATAAGCATAAAAGATTTGTCAGAATGAATGTTGGAGTGTTTCTTCGTGAATCATGTATTGCAAGGCACACATTTCCTTTAAACGCTGAATTTTCTTTGAAAGTAACAGTTTTGAACCAAGAGCCACCAACCCCAAATAATAAAAGAAGCTAAGTGGTGAAGAGCAGTGAATGCTGTAGCTATGCCAACAGAGAATTACTGCGAGAGGGCAGCCTGGAGAACATCCCATATTCATGTTAATAACATATTGTCAGATATTCTACCTTTAAGTAGAAAATAATTTCCAAAGAAGATAGGTCAGCTTGACAGGAAGCTGGACTGTGTCAATGCCACTTACTGTACTTAAAATGAATTCACCCTTCGGAAATAGGTTAACACTCTATCTTTTCATTGTTATTACGGACAGGAGCTGTTCCAAAGGTACAATATTTTTGGTGATAAAGATGGTGGGAGAAATATCAGGGTTTTTTTTTTTTTTTCTGAGAAAGAAAAATGGACATATCTGACTGTGAGCAGTAGTGAATCTGTAGCAGAACTGAGATGATCAGGGGAAAATATTTACCTCGTTAGTTTCTTTAGTCTCTCAAGCTATATGCACAGCAGTTTTCTGACTGACTAGTTGGAATTATATGGAAACCTCCTGACTTGACAGGAAGGGTGAGCACTTGGCTCTGCTGGGATTCTAAGGCAGTGCTACATGACCCACTTGTGTGGATTTCCATTTCTAAGGGTCCTAGAATCACAGCCGTCACCAACTACTTACTGACTTAGTAAGTGCCATATCCAGGAGTCCGGGATTCCCCTCTGAATATGCTCAAAGTTCTCACAAGGATTACAGAATTGTCACATGTGTCACATGTGTCAGGACTTATGGAATATGATTGTTGCACGAGGCAGCTGGGCAGGGGAGGGAGGGACAAACAGGGAAGGGGCAGCAGCAAACAGCATTTTAGATATTTGAGGGTAGCTTTTTTCAATTTCCCTTTTCTAACACAATGTTAAGTGTTTCAGAATGTTTTCTCTACTCTTCCCTTCTTTCCTTACATCCCCGCTTCCCTGCCCATACCCCTGAATTTTCCCCTTTCATCTTCCAGAAAACCCAAAATAAAAATGTGGTGAGGCTTGGTCAAGAGAAGACCATTTCTCCCCACCTTGCCGGAGGGTGTGACCAGCTGTGTCTTGGCTTCAGTGCTGAGATATTCTGGCAGCTGCTGTTTCTGCTAGAGGAGATTTTCTCTTTTGGAATTTGCTTTGCTTCTTGGTTTATGGGAGTTCAGGTCCTCATCTCGCAGATCACAGTTCAATCTTCATCTGTTCAGTTAATCATTTATTTCATGATACTGGCAGAATAATTATCAAAGTGTGGTTAATAATAAATGATGTCAATTTAAGTGTCTAAGGACTTGAGTACGCATCTATTAATACAATCTCTAGGGTAGATTATTCTACCCTAAATAATTATTTTAGGTAATGAAAATCAAAACTGATACAGCTAATTGATGTGGGCCTGGAAATTTTACTACATACGTTATCTATATGCTTTTCTTTCATCAAGAAGATTCAGCACCTTACGAAATAGAAAGGTGAACATGAAGAAAGGGAAAACATTAAAAAGCGCCAAGGTAAATGACTACTGGATGCTAGTCAGAGGGAAAAAAATCATCTTAGTTTTAATAGTATCTAAAAATGCTTGGGAGCTCAGTTCATATATGGCACTCAAAGAGTGTCCCCTTCACAGGGCAGTGTCTACAAGTTATGGAAGTTATATATGCTAAGGCTGAGTGCCTTCCAGTTGCTTACTTGAGGTTCATTGGATGATTAATTCATGACACAATGTGAAATAAACCAGAGTCCCTGTCCCTGAGAAGTTTCAAAATACACCTTCCATATCACTGTTGGAACAATCCCCATCTTCATAGTGCTCATGTGCTCACATGGACACACACACACACACACACACACCCCTTAGATGTCTCTAATGATTCATCCCTGTGCAGACTCCCTGATAATTATATAGTCAGTATCAGCACAATGGTATCAAGTTCAGCCTGCAAATGTCTTACAGAGGAGGGCTTATATACAACTATATGGTTACTTTTGGTTTCCTATCAAAAGAGGCAGTAGAGTCCAAGAAATACACAGAAGTTTGCTTTCAAACAATAGGGAGAATTTGTCATAAATTTTGCAGAAGGCGGACTCCATACATTATCTAAGAAGCCCTTTTGAATCCAACAGTATCAAAAGAAAAAAAACCTTTCCCTTTCACATTGCCATGTGCTGAAATCCCTACTATTGAAGTTGCTATTTCAATTTACACATTGCAAATATACTTCCTTAGAAAGGGCAGTAGAGGCAGTCTGTGGAGACTTGGTCAAGGCTCCATTACAGAGCGGTAACTACTCCAGTTAGGGAGTCAGAAAGGTCAGGGGACAGCAGAAGGGGCAAAGGAACCTCATGGTGGGCAAACGTGACTTCGCGATTTTACCTTCTCCTAGACTTGTCCAGTCTATATGCCAGTTAACATGAGCAAAAAATGTACGAAAAGAACAGTTTTACCTTCCAAAAGCCACATGGGTGAGTGGTTTATGATTTCTTACAAACACCCTTGAACTTATCTCTTCATGGTAATTGGGATAGTAAAACAATTAAAAATGAGATTTAATTTTAACTGATGTTAGTCTAGGGCAGTGAGTAAAGATGATGGGCTGGAAAAATATTAATCGAGGTTGGTTATTTAACATCTACCTTATGCTGAGGAGGACACTATCAAAGATACCTTCTCAGGACAATGAAATTTCTCAGTTATATTTTTATTTATCGTCGACTTCTCCTCGTGGTTTTCACTGCAGTGGTGTTACTGCCTCTGCCTATCATTCTCCACAACAAGGTGAGTGAACAGACTGGTGGATTTTCAGACTTATTGTAATTGTCCTTTATTTTTGCTGTTTAATGGCCTGGCTTGTAGCTGAATGAGTGTTGATACTTTGTGCCTGGGGTCAGGGTGGTTGTACTTTGTGTTCTGTCTGTTTTCCTCCTTTTGAATGGTTAGTGTTGGTTGGTTCTCAGTATGATTAAAAATAATTAAATAGAATATTCAATCATTAATTGTCCTCTGCCTCTCAACTAGATGGGAGGAAGAACAAAAGAATACAACCTTTGAGACTTTGCACCTCAAGTTGCCAACCTCCGGGGAGCAGCCTGGGGTAGAACAATCTAACAATCTCTTCCCCTGAAACTAGGCAGCAATGTGATACTGGGGGGAAGAGGCAGAGGAGCAAGGGATTCCTGGGCTCTAACGCAGACTAATTGACTTGTCGGCTCTGTGGCTTGGTCACAGAACTTCCTGGAAATTTAGTTTCCTTATAGGATAAGAAGACACTGGAAGCATAAAGAAATCTTCCGCGTTGAATCAGAAAATCTAATAAATCATTGTATCACGTTCTTATAATTTCAGATTTTATTTCACTTTGATGTACTTGTAAGCATTCTTCTATTTGCTTTTAAGAGTAATCCGTCTGTTAAGTCAAGAGTAATAAACTCAGTGCATTTTTAATCCCTCAATAAAATGATTTGAATCAGCATTCGGTGAGCACTTTCTCTGTGCCAGGGACAAGTGTTGCTTAATGGTAAAAGGGCAGGCTTTGGAGCTAGGCTCTCTGCTTCAGGTCCCAGATTCACCACTTATAAGCTGTGTGACCTGGGCAAATTACTTAACCTCTCTGTGCTTCTGTTTCCTCATTATGTAAGATGGGATAGCAGCAGGCTTGTAGCAAGGGTTAAATGAATAAACACTCATCAAGACTTACTTGGGGCCGTGCCTGGCACACAGGAAGTGGGGCAGTGTGAGTCTCCCCAGATGTGTTGACTCCACAGCTGGGGCAATTCCCACTGCAAGGGATTGATGCGCAATCCCTTCTCTTAGTGGAAGAGAACCTTGTTCTTCTCTGACAAGAGTTAATCAAGGTTATACTAGTCTGGGTTAAAACAGAATCACATTAATGACAACACGGTGGGCCCTCCATCTTCCTTCCAAATTCTTTGCCACTGATTTAGGAGTCTCTGAAGGAAATTCACCTGAGCTAACAAAAAGTCCTTTTGGACTCTGTCAAGGTCTCCTCCACTTGCAAGGGTGGCAGAGGGACTGGCCCCTGCTGAGGGCAGGTTGTCTCCTGCCAGGGGCGATCACCCTGCTGCAGTGTCCTGGACTGGTCTCCCTTGAGCTGGGGCCTCACGGTGCTCGGTGGAGGGAGGGAGAAAAACTCCTCAGCCCTTATAGTCTAACATCGTTCTGAGCCCTCAAATTCTCACAGAATTTGGAATGAAAACAGCAGGTACTGTCAGTTGTTTTTGGCTTTGTTGGTTTTGTCTTTCAAATTCTGTGTGATTAACCCTCCTCTTCCCCCCTGCCACTCCCACTCCGGCTACTTGTTGAGGACTCGTATGTGAATCTCTGGCAGCCATACCAGATGACAAATTTGAGCCACGGACTCAAGACCCTAATCTACTCTCACCCCACCCCCCTTCGAGGACTTGTTACTCCATCTAATAATAAGCATGGTGACCTTTTCTTTCTAACTCCCTTGGCCCCATGGGTCCCCTAGACCCAGCTAAACTCTATCATGAGCACATCCTGGTTCCTACCTGGAGCTCTGCTATATTTTAATATTTCTGAGTTAGTCTCAGCATAGGGCATTACTTATGGCAGAAAAAATAGAAAATTAAACTAGTCAAGCCAAACTCAGGCCATGACTACATATCATCTGTGCTGCTCCTTTGACATATAAATGCATGACACTTTGATGACCCTCCGTAATTTTCAGAGAAAATGAATATAAATTCTTTGAAAAAGAAAACAAGTGAATAAAAAGCAAATGGTTTCAGTGCATGATTCATTAACTAGAAAGTGTATTATTGTTAAGAAATGCAGCCAGTGATTATTTTTTCCACAGTGTCACGACAAAAGTACATTAGGTCTGCTCTGAAAACAGGTGTCTGGCACAATTTGGCACCAAATTCTTGCATTTGGTGAACTGTGTCCCTCTTTCCTTCCCTTCTAATCAGCTCATTTGTTAAAACTCCATTAATGTTAATGGGAGAATTTTTTCCTAGTACAATAATATGATTTTATTTTGGGGCCACTTTAAACACATATTTAATCATTCAATCAACTGCTAATTAAACCCAAAGAATATTATTTTAACTGTTGCTTACAATAAAGGCAGTACTTCTTTTCAGAGAATGTGGGCCTTTGGAAGGTATGAAATTTAAGGAAAGGCTTACTTTAACATGAATGCAAATTAATTTACTGTTAACTTTTAGGTTACAAAACTGGAAAACCCTATGCTTCTAAAGACACAGGAATAGGTTAACTGAATAATTCAATCAAAACAAAAATCCAGGTTTGTCTTTTAAAAACACAATAAATCTACATCACGTAGAACCAACAATGAATTATTGACTGATTTTTTTTCTTTTTAATTTTCCTACTGGTTATTGGTTTGTTCCAATAGACTGACCTTGACTTCTGTCTTAATTCCATATCAAGTCCAAAGGAGTTATCAATGAAAAGAAACCCCATGTAGTTTTTCAAAGTAATGTTAAAAGTGAAGAACAGACTCACTTTCTGGAGCACTCTTCTGTTCCAGGTATTCTGCCAACTGCTTTCCCCAAATTATCTTATCTAACCTTTATGAAAAACCAGTAAACAATTACTTATGTGCTTCTCATTTCACATTGGAGGGAATTGAAGGCAAGAGACATGTAACTCAACAAAACCGCCTATGTGCCATAGAAAGTGGATTTGAACTCAGGTTCTGTTGGAACTCAAAATTCATGCTTTAATAGTGGTTTGTTTCAGTCTTTTCTATATTACATTGGTTTTTTTTTTTTTTTTTTTAAGATTTACTGTCTCGGGCTTGTTAATCGTTTATCAACCACTCAGCATTTCTCTTCATGAAAATGCTTTAGACAGATCAATAAAAGAGTTTAGTTCAGCCATGCCATCAATTGATCTCATGCTACTCAATATCATTAAGGTAGGAAATTGCAGTGATTCTAACCACTGGCGATGGGCCCGTGAGAACTGAAGCAATGGACTGCTTAGAAGGGTGTCATTCGCAGAGCGTCCCAGGGTTCCAGCTATACAAGCTCAACAGTCGGCTTGTCAGGCTAAAGTGCCCCTTTTCTTGATACCTACGTCCACACGCTTGGTGTGGCATCTTAATGAGCCTAGTTGGAAGAGACATTGGGACTGATTTCTCAATGTTTTAATGGAATGATATTTTATAGCAAAGCCGAATGTGTCTCACCCCAGAAGCCCATGGGGATATAAGTAAAATAGAAGCTCAAATTTAATTTTTATGAATTGACTGTTACTACTCAAATTTTGCAGATAGGAAATAGAGAAAAAAACAAGCAGCTTGCCAAAATCTAGCTGCACAGATATTTTAATCAACATCTGTCTGACTCAGTGATTTTAATAAAACTGAATAGCTGTGTCTTTATAGCTTCCATTGTGGTAGTAAGTATACTCCTAATACATTAATGTAAACCTTGCTTTGCTAATGAAATTCTATTTTTTTATTAATGTACACTGAAGCATCAGAAATTCTTCTTTTTTTATGTTCAAAATATGGTGGTACGAATGTTTTTGGTTACATGTACTGATTTTGTTATGCTTGAGTCAAGGTTGTAAGTGTGCCCATCACCCAGACAGTGTTCATTGTACCTCTTGGGTAGGTTTCCCCATCCCCCTTTCTCTCCTCCCCACTGCTTGATTTCAGACTTTCTGGCTGGGTGGGGCCACTTCGGCCCCTTCGTAGAGGCTTGGGAGCAAAACTTTGACCCCTTAACAGCGTTTGTGGAGCCTGAGAACAAGCTTACCCAACCCAGCCCCCTCCAGACCCCCCCACCTCTGCTGTAGTGAAGAACAAGGACTCACCTGGATGTTCCAAGGCCCCACTCACCACCTGGGGTATTCCAGTGCTTTTCCTGAGCAGCCAGAGCTGGTTACAGGTCTCCAAAACAACACTGCAGCTTGTTCCTTCTGGCGAGTGCCACCTACTGGGAGGGAGGTCAATTCGCACAACACTTTACAGCATTTACTGTATGTATCAATCATACAGGGTGCGGTTGATTCTTACCCACAAGCACCACCTACTGTCTCGGAGATTAAACTGGGCATGCCAATACAACTCACACTGTAAAGAAGACCACAGGGCGAGGGAAAGAGAAAGGATTTCAAAGGCCTTCATCCTCCCTCATCAAAGAGAGACAGGGAATCTGCCCATACACATAGCTCATTACTGCTACAGCCTACAATCAACTGGCAACTGAGAAAACCACCACACCAAGGATATCTATAACCAAGGCATTCGTCCAGAACCTAGATTGCCCTCAAAGCAGCCACAAGCAAAGCCAAAGGTTTTTGCTCAACATATGCTGCAGTCACACCCTTACGAGTGGGGGTGGGGTGGGGAAAGAAGCCCCATCTAAGCAAAAGAAAATCAAAAAATAAGAAACATCTGCTCCAAATGAGAAGGAATCGTGGCAGAAATTCTTTTTAATTGTCGCTTAAACGTAAAGGTAATCCTAGTCCTTTTCCAATTAGTAATTATCAGTAAACAAGCCTGTAATGTAATTAATGTAATTGGTATTTATTTGAATGAAATAATCACGCTGAATTTTTATCACTGTAGAGAGAAATTTTCTTAAATATTCCCAGATAAAAACTTAAGACTGGCCTATGCTATGTGCCATAGTCCCAGTGATACCATCTGTGCAGCTTTGTTCTTTTATGACTATTTCTAGCATTTTGTTAATTTTTATTCTTTTCAGTGCTCAGTATTATTTCCTTGCTTATTTTTTCAATTCTTGGTTTTTCTTTGTATTTATAGTCATGAAAGGAAAAAGATAAAAAGACCAGGTTTGCCTGAGGGGTGGTAAGAGGATAAAATTCAGCAACAATATATTATGTTTGTAGAGTGCATTTCTGCCAGGTAGGCTTCACTCATTCTGGTTTCCCCATTCATTAGGACCCCTCATTGAGATAAGGAGACAGGAAACAACCGCATGGGCCTTGAGCAGCATTTCCTAGTTGATGGGTTGTAAAACCAAGACGAGATTTCAATTTTCTCTCAGGTGCTTCTGGCTTTCCTTAGAAAATATTTTATATTCTAACTTTGAAAGTCACAATACACTCACTTGAAACATCATGACTTTCAAAGTTAGAATAGAAATCATAATAAATAAAAGAAATGATACATAATGAGAGACGTATGGTGCTAAATCTAAAAATAAAGTAAACAGATGGGAGAAATATAATGATTGCAAGGAAATGTAAACTTCAAAGGGATAAAGCATCCACTAGAAGGGGGAAGTGGTAGGCTGAGAAGTCTGTCAAAGAAAATGAAAACGAGTGGGAGAGAATTTAATAAGATTACAAATGAAAGAAGAGGGAGGGGAGACATTCCAAGAAAACATAAAGAACTCTTAAATGGCCAAATCAAATAGTTAAATATATTAATGGAAGCAATTGATATTGTCTTAAGTATTGGTTTAAAAGTATTGTAGGGATTTAACATTAAGAAGAAAATGCTATAAACTCCAAGAAAGTGAACATTTTAGACACCAAAGAATGCAAAAATGATAAAGGGCAAGAAAAAACATAGGAATCATGTTAATGGTAATGGGATAGATGAACAAAACCACAAAATTCAACTCTGATATATTTTTATTTTATAAATATTTTATGAGAACTTTCTAAGTCCAAAGTGGAATGCCAGGTGAACTGTGTGATATAAGCAGAAGTTTAAATTAATGTTTCTTCTGCCTTCAAGGAGCTTGCAGAATGGCTGCAAAGTCAGTATATACTATGATAAACATTAATGACAAAATGAGGTTGTATGTAAACACATGTCAGATAATTTAAACAAAATATTTGTGCTACGGACCTGTAATTAAAAGGTAGATAAACCACTAAGGATTCTTCCTCTTCCAGCTCCTCCATTGCCCCAACCACACACAGTGTCCCTTGCCCATGACCTGCTGCTCCTTCTGTTTTCTTTATCTCAGAAAATACTGCTGCTCTTCACCCCTTCATGGGCCAGAAACCTGTGTGTCATCTCAGATGCTTCAAATACCCATAAGCCCTCATCACGCAGACTATGCTGTGTCGCCACAATCTAAATCCTCCCAAATCCGCTCTCTTCACACCCTGTGCGTACCCCTGTGCGTTCCTGCTGGCACTGCTTTCATCAAGGCTGTCTTCCTCTCTTTCTTTCATAGACCGTTTTTCACCCTCTGTCTCCCAAAGTCTCCTGCCAGAGAGCTCTTCGTAAAATGTCAACCTAGTCCTATTGCGCCCCTGGTCAAACTTCATCAATGGCTCCCTTCTACCTACAGGGGGAAAAATACCTAAACAAAGCAGGGATACACTGATGGGAATTTAACATTTTGTCCTTTATTTGTCCTAATGACCCTCCCCAAAGCCCCCAATATCTATCTCCTACAGTCTCATGTTCCACTGTAGCAATATTTCACTATCTGCAGTCCCCTGGATATTGTGACTATTCTTGCCTCTCTGCCATTGTGCATACTGTATCCTCTTCCTAGACGCCCTCTCCTTTTGCCCCAACCTTACTGGGAAGGGAGGCTCAGGCTGTGATGGAAATCGAGAATCATCCTTGATGATCCCATCAGAGCACAGATACATAAGCATCGATTATCGTGTGCATTTCATTTCGCTTTTATCTTTTCCTCCCCCTCCATACTGCACGTACCTCAAGAACATGGAGCATATTGTTTAATTTCTGTCTCTTCCAGCACCAAACACAATGCTTGCCACATAGTAGATAGTCGATAACTGTGCTGGATGGATGGGTGATCTTGCAAGGCAGAAGGATGTAGGACTGAAGCTGGATCTGGTAGGAAGGATAGGACACAGGAGAAAGAAGGTGATGGATGGAAGTAACTTCAACAGAGTGAAAAGAATGATGAAAGGACAGAACAAGAATGTAGGAGTAACAGGAAGGTGTCTCTTCCACGAACCTCCTTTTTCCCTTCTTGCTATGTTTTTAGTTATTGTTTGGTAACACTAATAAATGTGAGTGCCCGCTATGAGCCTCATAAAACTATTAGCAATAGCCAATATTATCCCCATTTTACAAATGAACAGAGATTCCAAGAAGTTAAGAAATGTGCCCAAAGTCACACAGTCCATCCAAGGAGCCAGAGGATTTACAAACAAATCTGTCTGACTCACAAGCTCATAGATGTCGTTGCCTCTTCAATTGTATTTATATTAGATCTTTTAAAAGCCATGCTCCATTTGCCTTACTCCATTGTTCCCGCATCTGCAATCGCAAAAGCATGCATTGAGATGAGGCCTCTTCTCAGCCTGGATTGCAGAACAACCTTTAGCAATGATGGACAAATAGCGTGAGCAAGAGATACACGATGGTTGTTTTAAGCTGCTGAGATTTGGGGAGTTTTGCCTCAGCATAGACTAGCCTGCCCTGACTTACATAGCATAGTCTGCAAAATTCCCCAAGTGACTCTGACGTGCTACTCCTTGACTCATTTCCTCATCTATACAATGAATAAGACTCTTTTTAAAAATGTTCAAGTGTTGTCTGTGGATCAGCTGCCCCAGATTCACTTGTGATACTTGTATAAGCCTCTTTGGATGGGAAGTGCAGGATGCTGCATGTTTAACAAATGCCACCCCAGGTGATTCCGAAGCAGTTAATTCGTGGACTGCATTTTGATCACATCCTGATGCACAGTCAGCTTGGAGAACTAGATGATCTCTGTGTTTTTTTCCAGTTCCACTGTGTGCCTGGAGTGTGAAAACAGTACATCACGGGTGCTGGTTAGGTGTAAAGTTTGAGTGAAAGGGAGGAGTTAAAATTTTCCTAGTAGTTGCCATAGTGAGGTTACAAATTGCCTTTCCCTGCTATCCATTTTGGCTAAAAACTAACAAGAAATGCTAATTATTTTTTCCTTGAATTTGTGATTGAACTCCTTCTTACTCTCTATCTTCCAAGAGGGGGATATTTTGAAGCAATTTAAGCTTTGCAATTAATACGGACTGAGTCTGGAGAAATCACTGCCCCAGTAGGGGTAGGACTATCAAGAACCACGCGAAGCCCTTTAGAGGCTCTGTCAAATAATAATAGTGTTTTTCTTGCAGCACACAGATTGAGAATGCATGGTTTTTCTCCTTTCCGAATTGCTTTGTGTTCTCTTTAGAAAATCAGTTGCAGAGAGTGAGGCCTGTGATTGGTCTTGCTTTCTCATGCTGTGCTGAGAGGAGATCATACCCACACCTGTACTAATTCATCAGCCAAATTACTCCCTAATATCAGTCACTGTGTCATTAAAAAAGGGAGAAGGGATGAAAAAAAACCTGTACTTTAGAGCTGAATTTATACTTCATTTCTCTATGGGGCTATAATTTAAAAGAGAACCAAGGTGATTTTTAAATATAATCGGCCACATTTCCCAAGATAATTTGACAGAACTTTGTGAGGGGGAAAAAAATTCATTATCCAAATTGCTTAATCATAGTGTTATTTGCCTTTTCTATCGCTTCAGCAAGTGCCCTCGTTGTGCTTAGGTGAGGTAGTTCAGACGTGGTCTGACTGTGATATTGTTGAATGGGAGCTGAAGAAGTGGGCATGTAAGCTATGGGGAAATACCCTATGCAGGTAAACACTTTAGTTCCAATGCTATTTGTTAGCAAGAGAGGTAAGGGCTCTGGGGAAAATGTGGAGACATTCACCCACTGGAGTGAGCATCAAGATATCCAATGCCAGGCAAGTAGGGGTGAAAAAAGAAAAGGGAATAAGGAAAGAGAAACAGGCTCCCATGCTAAGGAATCTTACGCCTAGGACAGAGATTTAGTGTTTATATACAGATCAGGGTATGCAAATAAAAACATTAGGAGAAAGAACACAGAGAACTTCATTCACTAAACAAACATTCCTGAGCACATACTTTATGTCAGGCACTGTTTTAAGTACTAGGAATAGGATAGTAAATTTGAAAAAAAAAATAATCCCACAGAGTTTATATGTGGATTGAATCCCAATTCTACCACATACTAGCGGTGTGATCATTGTTCAACATGGAATTACAAAACCTACCCTATAGAATTTTTGAGGACTAAATAAAATAAGTCATGTGGACCATCACGTATTGTATCTGGCACACAATATGCATTTGTCAATGTTATTTTCCCATCTTGTTACTTAATCATAAGTCAGAAAACAGATTTATCTGTATCCTTGGCAAATATTCTTATATTTTAAATAAGTGTTTCTATATATAAAGCCTATGATCAACAGTTTAAATGAGGTTTTATACAACTAAGATTCCCTCTCCCAAAGCCCTTTCTCTACTCTAAACACAAAGAAAATACATATTGCTGTAAGTCATAACATGTAACTAAAATATTTGTACCCCCACAATATCCTGAAATTAAAAATAAATAAATAAATAAATAAATAAATAAATAAATAAAATAAATATTGCTGTAGATCAGAATAGGTCAGAAAAGCAAACAAGTGACACCAAGGTGAGAACCTGTGGTTTAAAGTACTCCCACATTATTCTGGGGCCAGAGTCAGGTTCAATGCTAGAAACTAAAGGCTGGAGAGTAGTTTTTTCAAAGCTGTGAAAGACAGAGAAAAAGCTAGACTGATCACTTGCCTGTGGTGGCTCGTAAGAAGCAGACACTGCCCAGCCTCCCAGCCAGGACCTCCCAAAGGTATCTGACCCAGCGAAACCACTGCATCTGTATCATTCTGGCAGGAAAGGGACTCCAGGCTGCCAAAATGAGACACACTTGGACTGGGAGCTGAGGCCTGAGTGTAAGCAACTGTAAAACTGCTAAATAAGGAACAATGAGTGTACAAAGAGAAAACAAAAAAAATAAAACAACTACGACTCAGGATAAATTTGAAAATAAAATTTCAAAATATAATAAAGAAAGACTGGTAGAATCAACTCAGATGAAATAAAAATAGTAGGGAAATTAGCAAATTAGGAAAGGAAAAAAGTCCACAAAAAGAAAAACAAGTTTTTTTTTTTAAATAATGATGCAAGAACAGGTAAATATAAAAAATAATGAGTTAGATACTCTGGAAATGAAAAATGCAGTCACCGAAAGTCTAGCAACAACAAAACCAAAAATCCTTAAACAGTTGTGTTAAGGGGATCTCATGTAGTCCTAATTAACCAGCTTCCCCAGGAATGATTTCTGCTCTTTGGTTCAAGTCATATCAAAGATGAGTCTTAGACACCACCTAATGCTCAAGCAGTTTATTTATTCTGGCAGCACTCTTACAAGAAAAATAGCAGAAGCAGGTCACATATAGTTAGATGAATGACTGGCCAGTGGGTCTTTGTCCTGAGACCATTCTCAGAATTTGAAGCATTTTTCCCCCTTTTTTACACCTGTACTCAGCTTAGTTACCAGGTGTTTCTTTCAAAACGGAAGTTTAAGCTATTCTCATAAGGGTAAGCTGTTTGCTTTTTGTTTGTTTATGATGGTTGCATCTGTGCTGAGATGGCCTTGTCCCCTTGAATTTCTCGGGCCAGTGTTGAAAATTCCCAGGCCAGGTTACATCATATTGCTAAGTGACACATAATGTCAGCCATACTATGTGACATACTGCTAAGCTACACAGTGTCAGCAAGACGCTTGAGTGAGCTTTATAGCTATCATTAATCTTATAGCCACAATATGTCTGTTATGGTATACTATTAAATACAAGATGAAATAAACTTTAAACTGAGTATACTTGAAAATAATATCAGTGAACTGAGAGAGAATACTAGGAATTCACCTGAAATATCAGACAGAATAATAGAGATATGTATAAGTAAGAGAATAATCTGAAGAATCAATTCAGAATCCCAACAACCATGTAAAACCACTTCTGAAAAAGAAGAAATTATTAAAGGAGAAATTATATTCAAAGTAATAATGACTGAATTCTCCACAATTAAAGAAAAGATGAGTCCTCAGATGCATTTCTCAGTACAATTTAATTAAATATCGGTCCATATTTACAAATCATAAATGAAACTTCAGATCAAAGATAAGGAGAAATTTTAAAGCTACCCAACAGAAAAGGAAAACAAGAATCTCTCCAAAAGGATAATAATAATTAAATAAATATCTCATTCTCAACCAGAATGAAGACAGCTAACAAACATATAACAGACCCTAATGGAGAAACCTATAAAATATTACAGAAGAGATTTAATGGGCACATGAAAGAATAGAGAAGTTTATAGATGAAAATACTTAAGGATATTTCTTACTCTATAAATTCTGTATAATTTGAGTCAAAATCTAAACAAATTTTTCACAACTTGAAATTGTATTTTTTTAATTCACAAAGAAGAATAAAAGTCTAACACCATGAGGCAAGTTTGAGAAAATGTAAGATAAGGGAATTGCCATACAGATTGTAAACCTTATTGAAAAGCTATAGAAATTAAAAGAGCATGATAATTCTGCAAGAACTGATTTTTAAGAGGTGGCAGTGGGAAAGGGGGAGGACAAAATAAGAGCCCAGAAGCATTTATGTCTGCATTTGTAGAAATTCAGCATAGGAAATATGTTAGCAAGATGAAGTAGGTAAAAGATGGACCATTCAATTAAAAAAGCCAGGGAACTTTGGCTATCCACTTGGAGAAAAAAATATGTACCAGATCCCCATATAAATAAATTAAAGCCCAACACTTGAAATTTTTTTAACTTTAGAAAAATATGGAAATACATAAAATAGGAAGATTTTCTCATACAAGATGGAAAAAACACAAAACATAACAAAAAATTTTTTTTAAATCACTTCATTAAGATCCTCTTTTCATCCAAAAATACAATAAAGCAAACTTCATAGACAAGCTAGAGACTAAGACAAATGTCTACAAATATATAATTTATAAAGAAATAATATTAAGTGTCTAAAAATAACTCCATAAATCCATGAGAAAAAAGAAGGAAACAACCCAACAGAAAAATGAAAGAGGACCAAAAACAGGTAATTTGCAGAAGAGAAACAATTATGTTCAATAACCATGAAAAATACTCCACTGGTATTCAAGCAAATGCAAATTAAATAAGAACTTTGCAAACCATCAGATTGTCAAATGAATAAATTAATCCAATATACCAAGTTTGGTGAAATGGAATTTTTTCACATTGTTAGTGTTAATATAAACTAGTACAACCATCTTGGATAGCAAATAGGCAAAACCTAGTAATGTACAAATGGACCCTTTCCACCCAGAAATTCCACTGCTAGTTTTCTACTCCAGCTTAGAAAATCTCTTTTCCATATCCTGGCATGTGGAGATAGGTACAAAGATGTTCACAGCTTTATAGCCTTATAATGGTGAAAAACTGAGGGAAAAGTCCAAACAGCCATCAGTTGAAAAATAGACAAACAAATGGTAGCATATTCATAAAAATAATACTATATCCATTTAAAATAAAGTAATCATAGTTCTACATGTACTAGCATGAATTTATTTGAAATACATAAAATATTGATTGAAAAAAACAAGTTACAAAATGATATATAGAGTAAATCTTATTTAACTTTAAAACCACATGTTGTTTATTAATGTATTAATGTCTGTATGTAGTAATAAAATCACAAAAACATAGATGGAAAGAATATACACTACATTGTAGGCAGTAGGTAACTCTGGGGATGGACAGAAAAGACAATGAGGGAGTGATACTTATCAGTCTTTAACTACATGTAGAATGTTTTAATTATTTAAAAAAATTCAAGCAAATGTGGCAAAATTTCAACATTTGTTTAATATGATGAAGTGTACAAGCATGTTTGTTATGTTCATATGTTCTAAACATTTCATAATTTTGAAAACTTTTTTTTTTAGGATAAAAGTTAAAAACTTTCTAGTACTTTCAGTTATTTTTTAAATGTAAGGGAACTGCCCATAATAGTTGCATAACTCTGGAAATATTAGAAAATCTTCTTACAATAGGAAAGATGAAGATGGCTATGAATGAGCCAGCGAGGTGGAGTGGAATTCACGGAGCAGGTGTAAGTGACATTACACCTCCCTTGATCTAATGAAATTCCCTCTGTTTTCTACACAACTACCTCTGTCTGGCTGCATGCAGTTTGTTTGTAGAACCTCTTGATGTAATGTTTGAGAGTGGCAGGGAGTATACAGATTTTTGAGCAGGCAACTAACATTTTTGAGGAAGTCCTCTGGGATTTTTTTCTCTTTTCTTTTTTCTTTATTTTGAGAAGTAATCATAATTTCTTTTAAAAGATTGTAAGGTCAATGGCAGTCATAATTCCATATCATTTTATCTTTCTATGTTTTCCTTCACAATAAACATGATGAAAATAGACAAAATTTTTGTTCCTATCATTTAGTTCAAGAATTCATCAGGGAAATGCAAATCAAAACCACAATGAGATATCACTTATCTCCAGTGAGAATGGCCGTTATCGATAAGTCCCATAACAATAAATGTTGGCGTGGATGCAGACAGACAGGAGATCTATTGTACACAGTGACTATAATTAATAACGATATATGGTATTCTTAAAAATGTTGAGTGGATATAAAGTGTTTCACCATAAAAACGCTAACTATATGAGGTGATGTATATGCTAACATTAGCTAGATTTAGTCATTCCACAATGTATACATACTTCAAAACATCATGTTGTACACAATAAATACAATTTTATCTGTCAAATTCTAAACAATAAAAATAATCCGGAGCACTCATAGGGGAATAGCTCTGTTTTCTTCCTTTTGTAGAGCTTCAGATATGGTTTCCTTCAGACATGGAGAATGGGGCAATTTTCACAAATTCTGGGAAGACAGCTATCAGGGATAATGCCGATATTCTGATATTCTTCCTTAGCCAGCCATAATTATAATCCCATGGGACTCATATGTAAAAATATGAAATCCATATATGTGTTTGGGGGGAAGCTCCATGGATGAAACATAAATTTAAACTGCACGTTGAAGGATGGACAGGTTTTCCAAATAAGTTATAAATTCAGGGATTCAACTTGAGTAGATGGGTACTACTTGGAAGCAAATCTCTAGCCCAGAGTTAAAGAGCAGAGGGAAGGGCTGGGAAAGGGCATACCCCAGTGGTTTCCAATCTTTAACCTAGATAAGAATCACCTGGAAAACTTGAAAATGCTGATTGATTCAGTATGTCTGGGGAAGAGCCTGAGGTCCTGAAGTTCTTACAAGCTTCCAGGTCATGTTGCTGCTGTTGGTTCATGGATCACAGGGTGGGGTAGGAAGCAGGGAGAAGTATAAATGAGCAATCTGAGTGTTAATTCTGGGATGGTTAAGCAAGATTTGAACAGGAGGGCAGGTGAGCAGCATCTTTCCTACCAGAGATTTTACTCAAATGCTGACAAAAGCCAAGGAGGTAAGAGAATGAGTGAAGTGGTGTGGTGGTACTGGGTACAACTGGAAAGTACAAGTTAATCTCTAAAGGAGAGTCTGGAGAATTGTTGCCAGGGAAGAATGTGATCCTGATGTTACCAAATCTCTAGGTTTTTTAAGAGAAGCCAGAAATTCGTACTTTATTTTTGTATTAAATATGCTGGTTTTTAAATCCTGACTCAAATTACACAAACACTCTCTCTCTCTCTCTCTCTCTCTCTCTCTCTCTCTCTCTCACACACACACACACACACACACATACACACACACACACACCATTGTGAGTCAAATAAATAGAATTTTCTTGCTAGACTTGGTCATCAGCTTATACTGCTTCATCCAAATAATCAAACAAGGTCAAAGGGTTCAAAATATGGGCATGGACAGGTAGAAAATACGGCATAAGGGTGTCCGGGGGCTTACTGGTATACCACCAGTTGAATGTTATGAATTAGAGTTCAAAAAAAAAGGTACATGATGAGGATCAAAGATCAGAACTCAAATGTCAAGAAGATGTATAAACAAAACTCTGGATACAGAGAGCTAATGTCAGGAAGTTTTGGGGTAAAACTTACTACAGTTAGAGTAAAGGTGGCTTTGAATGCAAAATGAGGATTTTAAATTGTTTTTGATAAAGCACTGAAAGTCACTGACTTTTGATTGTTTTAAGTCAGAGTTGGGCTACTTAAAATATAAAAATGGTCCAGGAAAGCAAAAAATTTAATATTTGAAATTTTGCCTTTTATTCTGTCACCAAAATTCCCCCATCTGAGCAGACTGTGACTCTCTAGCCCAAGTGGAGCCATGTTAATATGAATTTTCAACACTTATGGCAGGGGTCATATATGGTGAATAGAATTACCTAGAATCATATATTCTATTTATTTTTCTGATCTTTTAGTTGATTTTTGTAGGTTGGTGCTCCAGATAGTCCTCAGGGTGGCTAGACTTTTAATCTAGCTTTATGCAAGGGAATGACAAAAGGAAAATGGATTCTGGGAAAATGGTCTGGTTTGGGAATAGCCTCGCTTGTGGTGGAGGAGTGGCAGGTTTGAGAGGTAAAATGACAGGAGACTAGGTAGGAAAGAGAGTGGCTGGTTGTAACAAGAAAGCAAGATAAAAAAGGGTACATTTTGTCTTTGAAACCTGGGTTCTTACAAGTATGATAGAAAACATAAAGTCATAAGGAGGACCTTCTGGGTTATCCATGTGTTCTCATTAAGAGAAAAAAACAATGCTTCTTCTACACTGGCATTTTAAATTAAGCTAGTATTCACAACTTTTCTCCCTAGAGCAGTTTAGGAAGATTCAGTCAAGGCTTAGCTATGTTTTTTTGTTTTATTATTTGTCAAGATTGTAGAGGTAGACTATGTATAAAACTGTCAACATCAAAACACCTTTATTCTTTCTACTTTAAAAAGATAACACAATAAAGATATGACATCATCCTGGCTTCTCAGGCATTTCTTAGAAACCCACCGAAAGTGTAGGGATGCCTGGGGACACCAAGCCCAAAGGACTCACCCTGAGGTAGATGAATCAGAAGGCAGCAGAGCTAGACATTGCATGAACCTTAAATATAAGATCTCATTAAACCCAAATGACATTTTTTGTAAATTTTTCAAATGCAACTCACAAATTTCAGAGAGTAGGCAGTGTGAGAGCAAAACAAAGCCATATGAGAACTGCTAACCTTTATTGATCACTTAGTATATTCTAGATGATTTTTTATCTAAATTATCCATATAATTCAAATATAAAGATAAATTTCAACCACTTCTTAACTACGCCCTAAAACACAAACCTACAGGTTTATACTTAGCAAAGCAAAAGATTCTATTTAGTAGAATTCCCATTGAATCACCTCGTGTCTCCCCAGTGACTCAGCTGTCTTTCTCAAAAAGCAAAGCAGAAAGCTCTTCACCTCTAGGTCCCTGTCACTTAGGAGCTAGATTCAGGCACACCCATAACACATACTTTGTCATTGTCTTTTCTCTGAGACAAAGTATTGAAAAAGTTTTCCCCTAGATTGATGTCCCTTTTAGTTAGAAGGAGAGGAAGGCAGGTGTGCACGGGTCTTATCCATCCAGGAACCAAAGAATGCAATTAAAAATCAGGTGTCCTGCCCTGGAAAAAGGCTGTAACTTGGCTATTTCTGCACTCTAGCAGTACTCTAGCAGGCAGTGCATTTTATAGGCCAAATAAAGGTGAGTAAAAACATTCATATACCCTAATATGAGTGCAGAAAATTCACTGTATAATGTTATCTGTTATCTGTTTTGAAGGAAATGTGAAAAAAAACTTAAAGAATGGGGAGTTTTTTCTGTCTTCGATTTTTCATGTTTATTAAATTTTTGCTCTTAGAACCCCTAAAACATGACTACTTGCTGGCTACTCAAAGAGGATTTCAGAGCTTCTTACTTTCTCTGTAACATGGGTCCATCCAGCAAATATGGCTATGATTTGAAGGATGATTTCCCTAGTCTCATAATTTCACCTTGTGTTTTGTCTTCATTCTTTCCAGGAAGCACAATGTGCCTACATACTCTTCGTCATTGCCATATTTTGGCTCACCGAGGCTTTGCCCCTGTCAGTAACAGCTTTGCTGCCTGGTTTACTGTTCCCCATGTTTGGGATCATGGCTTCTAAGGACGTAAGTTCTCCTACAAATGTTCATCAAAATTAGATTCCCTGTTTTGTGCTGAGATTTCCACTGGAAAAAAGTTGTTTTTAAAGGAAGCAATGATACTGTTGATGAAGCTTCCACATAAGTCCCCCAAATTTCCAAATGTTTCTTGCCTCCCACCTTCGGGGAACAAACACAGGTTGCACAAGCTGCAACTTCTTGAGTTATGTGTGTCATCTTCTTCCACTGACATCTATACCTGGTGCTCTCTCACAATAAAAGGGGCAACTCGTTCACATTCTGCATAAGCTTTTTCTATGCAGCAGAATTTGGTCTCACAGTGTTGGAAAAACAATTTATTTTTTTTAATGAAGAAAAAGGTTCCTTGTTTTCTTTCCCAGAAATGCCATTTCAAAATATAAAACTAAATTAGCTTTCATGTGTATTTCTATTTTGTTCTTGCTGGGAGGAGTTTATTCATGCTAAGAGGTGTTTCTTATCTTTATACAATCTAAGAGTACCCATCTATAGAAAAATGGATTCAGTTTCTCATTAAAAGCATGAAATGCATTGAAACCGGAAATATCTGTCTCCATGTAGTCTCCAACTACCAAGCAAACGACAACTACCTAAACCACAGCTCAAACTTTCTCAGGAAAGATGTTGAGTTCAAGATGCCCAGTCAGTGCAATTTATCACCTTTGGACTTCTGTCTTCTGCCTGGGCTCAATATTGTCATCTTGAGGCCCACCTGTATTTAATGTGGGTGGAGATTTTTCATTTTAACTAACCCTTGATTACAGTTCTTCCTGTGAGAGGAGCTGTTCCCTTGTTTATTTTCATGTCATTCTTCCCCACTTTGGAGCAGAAGTCCATCTTTTTGCATTTTAGTCCTCTCTGCTCCTCTTTTATTATTGCATTTCCCCCTTCCTCTTAATCTTGCCTCTTCTTTCTAATCACCATCAATTTGAAAGAGCATATGGCCAGGGCTATACTTCAGTTCCTTCTATCCTCAGGCTGACGTTCCGATACCCCATGGAATCTGAGATCTATTATATATGAAGTTTCTTAAATGCTCCAACCTACTATATGGGTTTCAATGAAGGGAATATAAAAAAAAATGACTAACAAGTTCTCAAGAATAGGATGTCAAATAGTTAACCCCTATCCTACTGGCCTGGATGGTTCTGTCTCCAGAGATAGTTAAGTTAAATGGTTATACATTTGTCTCTTATGGTTTGATAACAATAAAATGGACTAAATTAACTTTTTAAAAGATGCTGAGGTAGAGTGAGGTTAATTGGAATCATGAGGCATTTCTGTAGCAAGCTGCTTTGTGAGGGGACATAAAAGCACTCTAGGGAAACAGAAGGAGAAGGTAGGAAGGTCTGGCTTTGTGAGAGCTGCCAAAGATTCATATCTCTGCCTCTTCATGGTGTTGGGGGCCTGACTAGAGGCAGCGAAATTGTAGATGCCAATAGCAGCTGCATCACTCTGGCCAGAGATACCTGCCCAAGAGGCCTTTATTCCTGAAGGTGTTAGCCTCAGACTAATTTAACAGTCAATGAACCTCAGACTTGGGAAGAAAGTCCTTCTGGGTCAACTCTCACCCAGAACAGGGATCCCCTCCATAATATCTCTTACAGATGAAATCATTCAGAAAATGCTTGAAGACTTTCTGGGTTGTGGGCCTCTAATATGCCTCGAGGAAACCCACACTATTTTTGAATAATTTTAACTCTTAAGCAACTCTTAAGCAGCTTTATTGAACCCAAGTCTAAAACTCAGTCACTTTGATGTATTAAACATTTTTCTAGCATCTAGGATTCCACAAATAAATCTCATCTTTTTTTGCTGCATGATAGTGTTACTTGGATTTGAAAATTAATATTAATATCATTTCTACTTTGCATCTTTCTGGTTTCCAGACCTCAACTCCCATGCCCACATCTACCACCTCCAGCCTCCTCACCATCACCATCTTCTTTTCTCTCCCTGGAACTAACTCTAGTTTGTCAGTGATACGTAAGGATTACATTGATTAATAAATGTAAAGTCCATTACACAGTAAGGACTCAATATATGTAAACTAATATTATTGTACTTGACAAAAGTGAATAGATTATTTAGAAACATTGTGAGTATTGCAAAGGTAAATGAGTCTATCATCTCCCCTCTAATATTTCAGCCTAAGTTTGTTTTAAACTTTATGTGACTTTCTTCACCTAGTAAGCTCAAATGGAATTTGCAGCAAATCAAAGCCCTTTGGACTTTTAGCAGAGATAACTGATTTTAGTCTTGTGATCCTCTTTCCAGACAGGGCAACTTACCTTTTACTCATAAATAGCTGACCAAAGGTACAAGGTATTATGGAAAGAGCTAGAGATTTAGTAAGAAGGCCTGAGATTAAAACCTGCTATTTACCCCTAACTACTTGTTATGATTCTGGTCATGTCCCTTAATAACTCTTTTTTATCATCTCTAAGTGGAACATGATAATGCCACACAAGCCATGGGTTTTCATAGCAACCAAACTAAACAATCTATGTTAAACAATGATACAAACTAAGTATCAAACCTTCTTATGAGTTTTAATATTCACAATTGGTTTGTTTTGAGAGTTTTAAACTATCATTCCAGCCTGTTGCAGCATCTTTGAATCTCAAATCTGTCATTGAGTAGGGTAATGTGTAATTAATGTCCTCATCTAAGTTCAGAATCCTAAACTCGTGTCTCTTTGTTCATCATTGTTTTAACCTTACTTTACCTGTTCATTAAGCCAGTGCTAAATACCTATTAATACATCTTGCTGAGCACATTACTGTACTTGAAGAATATCAACAAATTCAACTTTTCTCATATCTGCTGAATTTAACCTGAGTGTGCCAAATTTGATATTCTAAAATAGTTATCAATGTTATTATAATTGAAAAAAGTCTATATATAAAATTTACATATATGAATGTGAAAATATAAATTTATGTATAATATATGTTACATTACATATTTACTCAGTCATTCAATAAATATTTACATAGTAGGACTCTGCCCAGAACTTTGGAGTGCATCAAGGAATAAAAACAGGTAAAAGGTTTCTATCTTTATAGGGAAAGGGGCAATAAACAATATATCTCATACATGATAAGTTATACAGTACAGTGAGTTAGAAAAGTAATTAGTACTATGGAAAAAATGCAACAAGATAGTGGGTATCAGAAAGGGTGGAAGTTTTGAAAAGGATATTCAGGTTAGACCTCACTGGGTTGGTGACACCTGAACAAAGATTTATAGGACATAAGAAAGTTTGCCATTTGAAAGCTGGGGAATGACCACTGCAGAAGGGGAAATACCCAGTGCAAAGACCTTAAGGCAGGTACATGTGTGCAGTGCAACTGGAACAGAATGAGTGAAGGGGAGAATTATAGAAGATTATGTCAGGGAGGTAATGTGAGGAGGGAATGGGCCAAGTAGGGCCAAAGTAGGTCACCATAAGATTTTAACTCTGAATGAAATGGGACCCTCTGAAACATTTTGAGTAGAAGAGTGACATTATCAACCTGACTTTGATCTTAAAAGGATTGCCTTGGCTGTGCTGAGAAACAAGGTGGAAAGAAAGAGACAGGTACTAGGTTATTGCAATCCCCTTGAGAGACCGTGGTAATTCAGACCAGGGGTAATAATAGAGATGTTGAATATATTATCGATAAGCTTTTAAGGTAAAATCAACAAACTTTCCTGACTGATTGGATATGGCATATGATTGAAAGAAGAGAGTCAAGGATGCCTCGCTGCTTTTTGACCTGCCAAATGGAAAAATGGAGTTGTTATTAATTGAAATGGGAAATACTATGGGCAGAGTAGGCTTATTGTAGGAGAGGAACTGATGCTGGGAGTTCGGTGCTAGACACATAAATTTAAAATATCTATTGGACATCTAGGTAAAGATGTTGAGTAAGCAGCTGAATACAAATGAGTCCAGAGTTCACGAGAGAGAGAGCCGATTGGAGATACAGACCTGAGAGTTATCAGCATATAGATGGTATTTAAAGTCCTAAGACTTGATGAGATCCCTTAGGGAATGAGTAAAGATAAAAAAGCAAACAGGAAAAAGAGCTGAGCTCTGCATAATTGCAGCATTAAGAGATCAGTGAGAAGAGAATGTACTAGCCAAAGAGACTGAGAAGAAAAGGTTATTGAGATATAAAAGAAAATCAGGAGGGTATGGGGTCCTGGAATCCAACTGAAGCAATATTTTGAGGATGAGTCAGTGATTGTATATGTCAAATCTGCTGATAAATGACTTAATATGTAAAACTAGATATTGACCATTGGATTTAGCAAAACCACATTATACCTAACAAAGCACTTTTTAAAAAATATTATCTCATTTAATTTGTAAATGATGTGAGTACTATTTAACTTTTCCAACTTCTTATTGATTTGTAGAAAGGTTGCTCAACTGGTACATTACAAAGCTAAGAGAAAACCTAGGTACTCTGACTGCAAAAGTCCATGTTTTTTGATGAAATCCCATTTTGAAATAGAAGTATAACTACCTGATTTTGCAAATAGATTTCAAATTTTATTAGCAATTTTATTTGACATATCAATTTTGCCTTGAAAATAGTTATATTTGTCAGTGTCATTTACTATAGCACCTTCTTCTAGTACCTCCTGGACGAGTAGGCTATAAACAAACATAACTTTCTATAACTAATGTTTTCCTACAAATATTCTGACTCTGGTGAAAACCAAAGAATAAGTAATACAATGAAAATGGAGAATGTGAAAATTCCTCCTTAGGTTTAACAACTAATTTCATTTAGACTGAAGGCCATAGTTTGTTTGCATGGTCTCTTGAGGAATTGGCAAACTATGGGCCTGTGGACCAAATCCAGCCTGCTGCCTAATTTTTTAAAATAAATGTTTATTGTAATAAAGCCATAGCCATTCATTTACATATTATTTTTAGCTCTTTTGTTCCACAATGACAGAGTTGAATAATTGCAGTAGAGACCATATGGCTCACAAAGTCTGTAATATTTACTGTCTAGACCCTACAAAGTACTCACTTCTCATATAACCTGAATAGATTCCAGCAAGAACACCTCATGGTCCTGGACTTCTTTCTGCGTTTAATCACTTACTAATAATGGCTTGCTTCTATGTGTTTCTTTGTATTTTTTAAAGCAATTCTTCATTTATTCTCTCATTTAATTTTCAGAGTGTTGGTAAAATCGTGTCAGTATCTCTGTAGAACACCTGTAGAACTCTGTAGAACACCAGTTTTTAAGAGAAGGACAGAAAAAAACTAATTTTCAAAGTAGGCCAAAAAGAAAAATTCAATTCAGGGATAAAACCAGGGAGAAAAAAATAATGGTTCAAAAATCTGGAAACTCTAGTAAATTGATAAATACTTATACCTAGAGTAAGGGTTGAAAGAGTTAGAAGAATAAGAGGTAGGGGACAGAGTGTAGACAATGGGATTTAGGAGCACAGAGACCATAGCTTATTCTCACATCCCTCACTCCCTTTCTCATTCATTCAATACTATTTACTGAGCTCTCTACTCTGCGCTAGGACTGTGCTATGTGCCAAATATGCGATGGTTAGCTAAACAGAGTCCTCGTCTTCATGGAATGTGTAGTATAATAGGGAAAACAGGTAACACGCCGGTAAACAAACAGAATCTATGCAACGCAATATGCTATTAAAAAATCAGGGTTCTGTGATATAGAAAAATAGTAGATCTATTTAGAAAGGCCTGATATTTGAGAATTGAAGAGATGCAAAAAGGAAAAAATATATAAGGCATTTTTTCATGTATCCTCTGCCCCTGTAACATTTTTGGTATACGGCAGGTGTTTTTTCAATGTTAGAGCAATTAATAAATGAAATAAGGAAATTGATATAATTATTTATTTTCTATTACCCGATCACTATAAAATGTAAAGAGATGAATAAAACTTTGAAAAACATCATAAATTAAGATTTTATAAAAACATAAATAAGTTATCTGCTTGTCTACTTTTAATTCCAAGGGTAATCACTAATTTTTGCTTTGTATTGAAACCAAGCCAAGCTTAGTAAGTTATGCTTAAAATGCAGATACAATTTAAAATAGCAAACTATATATATATATATGATTTATTTTCCTTTTCCTCTGTGGTTTTGTAATATTAGGATAGTTTTGTTCTTACCCTTCCATTTCTTCAATAATACTAGACATTATTTTACTTTTAAAGGGATATTTCTTCCTATAATCCTTTCCTCTCAGCATAGCTCTGTGATTAGATTTAGCCAAGTATTTCCTAAAGTAAGTTCTCTTGAAAAGCAGTCCCATGAAGTGCTCCACTTAAGAATTAGATAAAAATAAGCTTTTTGTGATTACATAAGTTTGAAAAATGCACAGTGTATTCCGCTCCTTGAGAATGACAATATTCTCTATTATATAGATTTTGTAAAAGGCTATTACAAAGGTTTTGTGAAGGGCCACAGGAAAAAAAAATTCTGGTATTTCAAAATCCTATGTTTTCCAAACTTAATTGACCACATAATCCTTTTTTTCAAAAGCATAGTGTACCTAACATTTCAAAGCATTCTTTGGGACATAATGCTGCAAATGGTTGCTTAAAGTGTCTGGACACTTTACTAATCTCTGAATGGTGTTAACTGAAAATGGCTTCAAAACGTTGGCCCTCATTTAACAGTATTTGTTTTATAGTAAATAATTTTGAAGGTAAAACTGCTCAAAAAATGGAGGAGTAATTGTGCAGTTATGGCATAATGAGTCGTGAAGAAGATATCAGCAGGTCGGATCTTGATTCAGGACTTTCCCAATCACAGTCATTGCCATTCTACCATAGGAGCATAAACAAATTAACCCCAGTTTATAGCTAGAAAAATAAGGACATAGAAGGCACTTGCCTGATGTTACTCAACTATTTAAGAACCCAGTACCCTAGGTACTCTCTTTTCTGTATGTTTTTACTTAACATCATTTCTGTTAAGAATACAGGACACGTTTAAATTTGTATTCAAACACATCTACATTTTTCTCAACAAAATAGAAAGATTATGTAGTTGAAGGTCAAAGTTAAGAGCAGCATAATAATCTTCCTTGTGCAATGTTCTTTCACCCCCACCACCAATGTAAATAACTGTGGGTTTAATTGAAATTACAGGTGGCATCTTCTTATTTCAAAGATTTTCACCTGCTGCTAATTGGAGTCATCTGTTTAGCAACATCAATAGAAAAATGGAATTTGCACAAAAGGATTGCTCTGAGAATGGTGATGATGGTGGGTGTGGACCCTGTATGGTGAGTACTGCATTTACTTTGCATTCTGAACAGACCATGTTTTGTGCAGAGCAAAAAATAGCCAAATAAGTAATGCACATCCAGGGAATTGTTTGCATCACAGTATAATTGATAACTTTTTTTTTCTTCTGCAACTATGAAACTGATATAAAGCATGCTTGAGCTGTAGAAGGGAAAAAACAACATTGCTTTCACTGCAGGTCTAGTCTCAGGGAGATTGGAATAAGTGCACACAACTCTCATCTTTCATGTACCATGGAAGTCAAAGCTGAGAGAACCCTTGAACCTCAACAGACAAGATTGATAGACTTCAGAGTAGATTTCGGTCCTATCTTGTTTATTTGGCTGATTACACATTCAGAACTTGTTCAAGAGCATCCTTTATCATCAAGGAGGATGTTAAGAATCAAAGCAAAGATGTTACTGAAAAAATACAAATGTGTGGAGAAGAAGTCCAAGGTGAACATTTTTTAAAAATCAACTATTGCAAAGTAAAACAATCAGTTAAGACTTTTCATCTACAGAATGTGAAATCACTCATTTGGCTTATTTTTTTCCACTGAAATGAATGCTTTTTTCCATGAAATATATGGCTGTTTTGGTTTTATTCTACCTCTTGTTAAGGGCATGAATGTAAGCTAAAGAAAATTTCCAGGGTCATAATCGTTTACATGATGACATTTTGCTTTAAAGCCTTAGGTGGATCTTCCCTTCTCATCTTTCTTTGAAAATAAGGATATTGTATTGATTTATGTTGCATAATTCATTCTAGGACAAAGCTACATCTGTGTTTATCATTTATGGTGCAAATTTGTTTTTGCTAAGTACAAAAAAATTCAATTGCTCAGATGAGACAAATTTTTAAGTAAAAATTTTTTACTTAAAAATGTTGTAGCATATTTGTATTTAAGGCATCTCACTCTTGAAATTAAATGGTGCTCCATGCCTCTTGGGGTGCTATAGAAATACATCTCTTTTCCTTGACCATCTGGTCGCTGACTCTAGGGGATGGAGAAAACACAGTTGGGCAAGAGTCCTGTACATTGTGTCACTTAGTGACTTTTCAATTTAAGGCATTTTCACCATAAAAAGCTTTATCTGATCCCAACCCTTTTTATAGGAAGATTTCATGTCTTGCCAATGCCTTAAGTTAAAAGTGTTTCTAGTTTTCTTTTTATTAAGAATCATTTCTTGTTTAAGCAGATTTCTAAATAGTTTTCTAATATTTTGTTTTACAAGTAGAAAATATTCACCTTATCTGAGTTTCAAACTTATAGTGTGAAATTATTCTTGTAGATATGTTTTAAAAGGGAGTCAGAGAATTTCACAAATGGCTCTATATGGGAAAATGTGCTTCTGAATGATTTTCTAGGGCCTCCTACTCAAAAGAGATCATGCTTTTTCCTAAGTGATTCTGAAACTTTATAGATATAGTTTAAAATCTGGTGGTCGTAGGTATTAAATATGATATTTAAGGGAAAAGAACTACTCTATTTATAAGAGAAGATGATGTAATACATCCAGTTCTCAACAAAAGGAAGGGATGATATTAGATTCAGGAGAGCATAAATAACAGAATATACAGAAAATTCTGAAACCTCTTTTTAGGAAGTGATCTTAATTATTTTCTCCACCCACCATACATTGAACCAGAATAACGAGAAAGTAGAAAGAAGCTTTATAAATATTAATCTCTCTTTGTCCTTGTGTCTCCTTGGCACACATATGAACAAACAGAGATATGGCTAGAAGATAAGAGAAAAAAAAAGGAACCCTAAATTCAAAAGTTGATCATATTTTCATCTTACTAGCATTTGAAGGTAAGCAATCATCTATAAAGAGCATCCGAATATTGGCATACTATTACAAGCTGTTATGTCATATGCCAACTTACAGTTTGATTATATTTCTGTTTGGGGAGAACAGCTTCTTATGGCTTCCTGGGCTTGTACCTGGCTACAAACTGTACTTGGGGTTCACTACCTGGGTGGAACCTCAACTTTCTATGTTTTGAAAAACTTGAATTCCCAACTTCTAAACAACATCCTTTACAGTTAAATAATACAGAGCTAATTTAGCTAGAGAGCACAGCTCCACATTAAATGTTTTCTCATTTCAGGCTGACCTTGGGGTTCATGAGCAGCACTGCCTTCTTGTCTATGTGGCTTAGCAACACCTCTACTGCTGCCATGGTGATGCCCATTGTGGAGGCTGTGGTGCAGCAGATCATCAGTGCCGAAGCAGAGGTCGAGGCCACTCGGATGACTTATTTCACTGGATCTGCCAACCCCACCCTGGAAATTGATGGTATCATGTGTTGATATGGCCACAGTGGAGTCTAGTCATTAGGCAATAGGTGTAGACTCAGGAATTCTGGCTTGTTTTTAAGTAACTGTCCATACATGCAGGATGTGAATTCAACCTTCTTCTTTCTATAGTTCCTAATATCTATACAAAGAAATTATAAAAATATTTTACCTTACATTGTTGGATTTATGTTCTCTGGCAAAAAGGAAGAATGCCTTTTCCATCCTCTAGCCAGGCTGATAAAACACTCTCTCATGTCTTTATCAGTAGACTTCCAGGTTACTCTTTCCTGTTCTGAAAATACTTTCCTGCATAATATTGGACATCTTTAATTTTCGCATTTATTTGGATACAGCATCAGATTTCCCTGTGGTTATTTCTGGCTCTGATGAACTGCTCTCATGCAGTGAAAAAATGTTGGAGGGATATTTGTATTTATGAAATACTTTGTTAAGATGAATGTGATGACAGTGCAAGGTGAATTTTTTATTTTCAGTTTCTAGTAATGTTTCCATTTTCTCATACACATACATACTCATGCAAACCCAATGATAACCCCTTTTTAAAAATTATTTTTCTTTTATTTAATGTTTTGCAGAAAGTGTTAATGAATATGAAGCAAATGAGAGGAAAGAGAAAACAAACCAAGTTCCAGGGTAAAGAATATTGACATTTTGATTAGGATTTTTCCAAATTACATTTTAATAAAACTACAAACTGGACCAATTTATTTTTCAGACACAGTAATGGTACAGGGAAAATTTCAAGCAAGATGGAGTTGGAAAAGGTACATTAAATTTGATTCTTTCTAAATAATTATACATGGAAATTCTATTAGAGCTGTAGTTAGATATGTATGCATTTTAAAACCTGTTACTTGTTTCCTTCTCTATAAATTATTTTGCTTGACTAAGTCGAAGTGAGTGTAATGGTTTGATAACCCTTCCTGGATTGACTGAAACTGACATCTGGATAGGAACCATTTTAGGCTCTGAAAATTAGCATCATTATTTTCACCTTTTACTAGAATCATGATGATGGCAGTTAGACAATGTAGTTTAAAGAAATACAACTCTAGCCTCAGGATATTGTTACATTTTCTTATTAAAATCTTGCTGGCCTAATATAGCCTGATTTTCGTTAGGAATATCCTATTTCTGTCAGGTTATGAACTTAGAGCAACTCCTATTCATATAATTATAAGTCTAGTTATCTTTAGTGTTTCCATTGCCACTAAAAAATTTAATGCGTAACTCATGAGTTGCTTCAGTCACATAAAGGTGGCGGAGTCATTGTAGCCATTCTAGATTTTAAAGGAAGGAAGCAAACCTTTATAAACTATCCCATAGAATTATTTCCCCAGAATAAATCAATATAAAAATACTATACTAGGTTGCACTGGGAGCAATATATCTCAAGATATGAAAAATAATCATGCATAGAAATAGTCCTACCATCACCATGGCATTAGGAATAGGAGAGTGAGGCGTATGTTTCCTCATATGGCTATAATGCATTAACAAGCGGCTCAGTGGGAAAAAGAAAACCTTGTTCATTACAGAAATCTTCAAGGAAAGAGTAATTTCTCTATAAAGAGAAAATGAATATAAAGATAATTTTTAAGCCATTAGCTATAGTATACATTAAGGATTTTCGAAGAGGGGAATTGCATATAGGCATTTATGAAAACATTATTATCTTTACAAATGGAAGTAATTCTTTTAAAACACAAAAAATCAACAGTGTGCCAGGTATAGTATAATATAATACATTAGAAATGGGCTTTAAAAACTGGCATGCCTAAACAGAAAGAGTATACATACACTCAGTAACTTTCCCAGGGTGTTCTTCAGAAACCTAGGTTTCTGGCATAATGCCTAAATATCGAGTCAAGACCCTTCAAATTGATTTGATATCCAGTACTGTCCTAGGTATTCGAGGTAGGTCTATAGATGAAAAGATCTGCTCCTTACTGTAAGCAGCTCAGAATCTAATGGACATGATGGACTTTAAAAAAAATAAATCTGACATAAATTCCACAACAAAGGCATGCACGAACGCCAAGCCTTCCAGAAGCAGAAACAATTCGTTCAATCTGGGCATATTGCGAGGAGGGAGTTTGAGGTAAACGCATGAGTCTGGGAAGATGATAGCACGTGAAAGCAGAACAGTACAAACTCCGTGAGTATGTCTACTTTGTCACCATTTTAGACTCTAGCACATTTCAGAGTAGATATTCAAGAGATATTTACCTTTATCAATTAATGAACAAGTAAATGCAAAGAGTGAAAACTGGAAGAGGCACTCTAATCAGCGAGTACAACTAATTCAATGACCCAATTATGTAAAGAGCAAGTTTTTTTTTTAGAAAACCTCTCCAGTGCAAGTGTTAGAGATGAGCTTTTGTGGTGAATGAAATGGTCGGATAGGTTTGGCCAGGTTAGAAATAGCTCTTCATGCAACGCAAAGGAGTTTAGAGTTGATCTTATGGGAATAGTGACCCTTGAAGATGGGGGACAGCATGGTAAGTTCTGCTTTTGGAAAGCTTGCTCTGGTGACGGTGTGAAGGGCAATGGTGTATGGACTCAACTGAGCTTTTTGATTAATTGGACATTGGGGATTAGAGAGATAAAAGTGTAAGAGTTGTCTCCACTGCTCTAAACTAGGTAAAGGCAGATTCTGATGCTGTTGATTGGGATGGAGAACACAAGAGGGAAGAATAACTTTTCATGGAGAAAAGTAAAATAATTTGAGTGCATTTTAGGCACTACAGATTAATATCTGAGTTTCAGAGAGGTGAGCAAGGCCTTTGAATACTGTTTCTGTGGTTTTTCTAGGACACAATGCATAAAAATTCAATCTTATATTTAAAAAAGGGACCTTTTGCTGTACAAAAGTGTTTTTTATAAGAGATTGCATGAAAGCATTATTTTGTATATTGTGAATTCAAGGTACATTTTGATTTTTAACAATTATACATATCTTTTCAGGAATAAATGTATAGTTTGTGTTGAAATTACTAATATAATAAACTGCACATACTCTTTGCCAGGTTTACCATAGATAACACTGACTATATGGAAGAATCTATACCTACTTCATCTAACTAAAAATGGAGGAAATGTTTATATTTATAATATTTTGATCCTCTGCTTTCTTCTTGAAATGAGTGGGGTATTCTATTGAATTAAAATAAATCCTGTAGAATTTGACTTTGAATTTGACCTACAAGTCAGAAAAGATATAAATATTGCTTCCTTTTGGGAGAAAGTGGTTTAAAATAAACTTCAGAGAAAGAAAATGAAAGATTTAGATGCTTTGGTAATTTGTACCATTTTGCTCTGTTCCTACAAAAAAATTAGATATGATCCCTAGTGAAAATTACTACAATTTTATTCACTTAAATTACCATTTGTTTAGTACAACATTAGTTTTCCTAGATTTAATTAAAACATCTTTACTAATACAATCAAATCAATCCAAGATGATCAATACGCTTACTTCATTTTTTAGAATTATAATATTTCTCTCTAAAGGCAATAATATACACACCGATCCATTTAAAGTTCAGTGTGCAGTAAGCAGAAAGTTCTCACTGAATAGAAAAAAATTTAAGAATTACGTCCAAATAAATTCTGAACTTAGTGATTGTAGTAATATTGGTTAAGAAATATACATTTAACATTTGCTGAAATGTTACCTTTTCAAAGAGGACAACCCTAACCTCCCTTTTCTTTGCAGTCACCATATCCCACACCCATGCTCCTAATCCACCAACCCTACAATACTTTTTCCAATGCATGCATAACCTCACCTTCTCACAGACTATATAATTTGCTTAATTTTCATTTGTTTTGTTTATTGTATTTTTTCTCCACTAAAATGTAACATCTGCAGGGTTAGACATTTTTATCCAATTAATACGTATCCCAAATATCTAAAACAGTGATTGCTATAGAGTTAAATATTTAATAAATACTTGCTGAGTGAATAAGTTCAGTAATATTTTCTCAAATAATTACAATTAGATTAAAATAACTCATGCTGTATGTAAACTATAAGAAGAAAAGAGCAAACTGAGAAAGGTATAAAGATAAAACTATGGATCAGATTAGTTTCCTTTTGGGTAGTAAGAAAAAAAATGGCTTGTAACTAAAATTTATCAGCTCTAAAATTCTTGTTAATAGAAGAGCAAAGTTTTCATATAGATAATAATGATGATAATTTTGTTGCTGCTACAACTGCTTGTGGTGGTGGCGTTAGTGGTAACAATGATTACATGTTAGTGCTAAAGATAATAGATATTTAGTAGTCCCATAGAGTCCAGAATCTGATTTAAGATTACTCATATCTACGAGTCTCATTCCTATGCTGCATACCTAAAAAGAGATGTTTTCCGTGACATCACTTCCATGATGTTCTCTTCTCACTATAAGCCACAACTAAAACATTAACAGGGCACCCCACTTAACCAGAATCAATGCGATGGGTAGGTACTTAGCCCATAAATCCCACATTACTCCTAAAAGTAGCTGAAATATTTTTAGAGAAAAAAAGGAATTGGGAGAAGAAAGAAATACCCTAAAAGGACACTGACAGTACATGAGGGAATGTATTATATTTATCAGGTTCCATTGGGGCAACTGGAGACCAACCATCACTTTTATAGTTTCCATGAGAAATGAGTTTCAGGTACCCAAAAAGCCATTTGTAGATACCAAAAGGAGGAATCAAGTTGTCAGTTTTTTTCTTCACCTATAAGCATTAGTATTATTCAAAGAGATACCCCAGAGTTTTACATTAGCTCAATTTCTAAACCTCTGGCCATTTTCAAATGAAAGGAATTGGAAAATCAGTATGCTTTTAATGAAAATTTTGAGATAATTGTTTTTCATTTATTTAATAGAATTTGTAGTTTCTCAAAGGGAAAATTTCAAAGAAAAAATATCCTTGAACAAATTACATCTTGCTTTTAATTAGGTGTTGTTTATTAATAGTTTGAGAGTGAAAATCTTTACTGTTTAAAATCAAATTCTACAAAACAACACTGTTTCAAGTTTTCCAAGACTGCAAAGAGCCTTGTAACTACAGTAGCAAACATGGTTCATAATGTCAGGAACTAGGGATATTAATTCTGCCAAATAAGGAGATACCAATTCTAGAATATCTGGACCCTAGATCAAATATTAAAAAGGTATTTTAGCTTAGATTACATAGATACTATAAGCAAAAGTTGATTCTCCTTGATGATGCTTCTTTTTTCCTAGACTGAGTGAAAGTGAGTGCAAAGGCAATTATTAGTCCTGCTCAATCCCCACCTGATACAACCCAAGTGTCTCCTTTCACTCATCCAGACAAATCCTGTGGTTAAGGGAGAATGTTTATAGAAGAGGTGAATAGGGAAAGAGAGGGAGACTACCACATGCCCTTTAGGAATCACAGCCACAACCTGTGAGCTTGACGTTACAACAGATTTCAATCTTCATTGTAGTCAAGTCCTAGCTTCACTGATAGCTATACTTAGTTGTTTTCCCACAAAACATTTTGTTATTAAAGAAGTTGACTGTTGACATTTTTTCTCCTATAATATCTTTATTTTATGAATTATAAAAATATAGGCCTTCATATTTTGTTAGCGAAATAACATCTAGCAAATATAAGCTCAACCATGTTAGAAGCATCTAACTGTCCAACAAAGCCCCCACATTAATACTATATTTTGTTTCTTGAAATCCTCAACAACGTTTTTTTATGTATCTTCTAGTGATATTTTCTAACAAAGAAATACATTTGTTATGTCCTCAAATTATTTTTTAGATATTTTGATATCTAATATTTCATACATATACACATTTCAAAAATGTAACTGAACATTTTAAAGAATAATAAAATGAATGAAATGACGTATACCACACCACTGCTTAAAAAATAGGACATAACAAAAAAGATCTCCGTGAGCCTTTCTCTGATTCTATCTCTTTTCCTCACACAATCACTGCTGTCCCCTTACTGTGGTAGCCGTAGTCCAAAATTTTGTGTTAATCATTCTCTTGTTTTCTTTTCAGTCTTGCCACCTGCACTAGTTAAGGTATGGGTTTGGATACCACAACAAAGACTCAAAATAGCAAAAGCTTCAATAAGATAGAAATAGGCTAGTGTGTATGGTGGCTTCTTGATCATGATGACCCTGACATTTTCTGTTTCTACTCTGCCATCTTTAGCACTTGAACTCTGTGGTTCAAGATGGCTGCCCCATCTTCCTCCAGCCATCCTGTACTCCAGTAAGCAGGTCAAGGAAATAAGAAAGTAGAAGGCTTATATACTTAGAAATTATTCTATTACTTTCCTGGCTTTAGGATTATTCAGATTTTCTACTTCTTGTTGTGTTAGTTGTATTTTTTTGGGAATTTATACATTTCATTGCAAATTTCGTAGTATGTGGTTGTTTATAATATCCTCTTATATCTATTTAATTTCTATAGTATGTATAATTATATCTGTTTATTTCTAATATTTTTACTTATACTTTTAAACTTTTTTGAAAATAATCTTTCCAAAAACGTCTTTTTTTAGTATTATGTCTTGTCAAAGAACCAGCTTCTGACTCTTTTCATCCCATTTCATGTTTTCTAAATTATTATTTTCCTTTCTTTATTACTTTGTTCTGTCCATTTTATTTTTGAATTTATTTTGCTAGTATTTTGCTAACTTTTTAAATTAGATATTTACCTTAGTAATTTTGAGCTTTTTCTCTCTTCCAAGCTATATCCCATATTTTTTAGTTTTGTGTTCTCTGATTTCCATTATGCTGGATTCTTTGACCTAACAGCTGCTTAGAGTGTGTTTTAAAATTTGAAATAAATGAGGCTTTTGTAGCTTTTTTTTAAAAAAGTAACAAGTTTACTGTAGTCAGAAACTGTGGTCTGTATATTAGTTCTTCAAAACTTGTTGAGGCAACTTTATGGGCTGGCACATAGTCAACTGTGATAAATATTTTTCATGTGCTTAAAACGAATTGTTTATTTTCAACTAATTGGGTGCAATGTTTTCCAAAACTTTGTTAGATCAAGTTTGCTAGCTGTGCTTTTCAAATCTTTGTGACCTAACCAATTTTTTTTTCTGTTTAATTCAGCAATTAATAAAACTGTTTTGTTAAACAGTCTATTAACGTTTATTTCTTCAGATAGTACTGCTGTCAACTTTGTTTTTTACATATTGTTAGATCATATTATTTTCAATCCATTTAGCATATTTATATATTTCTGGCTAATTAACCTTTACCATTTTGCAATGCACCTCCTCATCTATAGTAAATTATTTTTGGTCTTAGAATTTATTTTTCTGATGATAATGTAGCAATACTAGTTTCTCTAGGCTAGTATTTACCTGGCATTTCTTCTATCCTTTCACTTTCAATATTTCTTTGTTGTTACACTTTAGGTGTATCTCTTACGAAAAGCCTATTGCCAACTTTTGTGCTTTTATTAAGGTTGAAATTTTTTGCCTTTACTTGACGAGTTTTATCCATTTAAATTTTTCTGATATTATTTAGAATAATTTGTGTTACTTACTTTCTATTTTTCTCAAATATTCTTTCCATCTGTCTTTCCTGCATTCTTTTGCAATTTTTTTATTTCATCCTACACATACATGCACACACACACACACAGATATTATAGTCTATACTTTGTGTCTATTGTTTTAATTGTCCTGATCATTTTACCCTATTATTGGGCAGCAATGGCTATCTTAACAAAATACCACCAACTGGTGGCTTGAACAATAGCAATTAATTTTCTCACAGTTTGGGGCTAGATGTAGAAAGTCAAGGTGCTGTCAGGGTTGATTACTGTTGAGGCCATTCTTGGCTTGTACATGGCCACTTACTCACTGTGTCCTCACATGGCATTTTCTCTGTGCACACACAGTAGAGAGAGAGATCCTTGGTCTCTTTTCCTCTTCTTATAAGGACACTAGTCCTATCATATTAGAGCCTCACTGTCATTTAACCTTAATTACCTCCATAAAGGCCCTCTCTCCAAATACAGTCACACTGAGGGTTAGTACTTCAACATATAAATATCAAATGACATACTTCAGTCCATAATATCATGTATTTAATATATAATAATCTAAAAATAATCCATTTATTTTCTTCCTCCTGAACAATACAAAGACTTTAGAACGTTTTAACGCAGAGCATCCCTGTCCCTTTCTATTTACATGCTACGGTTTTCTAATTTTTAGTTCTAATCTATCATTCTTCTATAAATTAGATAGTTTTTTATTTTTAATCAATAATTTAGAGGATTATATATATCTACATATGTATATATATATTTAAGATCTTTGCTCACCATTCTTTCTTGCTTCTCAGACCCTCCGTTGGGAGTCATGCTCCTTCTGCCTGAATGTATCTTTTGAATGTATATCAGAGTGTGCCTTTTGGTGATAAACTCTCAGTTTTTGTTTGCTAGACAGGTCTTTATAATTATTGAAATATATTTTTGTGGTTACAGAATGCTAGATTGACCATTAGTTTTTCTTTGTACATTGGGATATATTTCAATGTCTTTTGTCTTTCTTTTTACCTCTTGAAAAGGCAGCTAGCTATCAGCCAAATTATGATTCCTTTGTAGGCAGTCTTTTCTCTTTGGTTGCTTAAAGATTCATGTGTGTGTATGTGTATGTTCTAGAGTTATACTGTAATATGCCTAAGTGTATATCCCTCCTGCACCTGTGTGTTTGTCTTTTCCAAAAATTCTTGGGAATTCTCAGGTGCTGTTTCTCAATATTCAATTGCCTCACTAGTTCTCTTTATTCTCTCCTTCTGAGTCTCCAGTTAAACACACGTTACGCTTTCTCACCATATTTTCTAGGCTTTTTAACATCTCTTTTTATTTTCTTTTTCTATGTTTTGCTGAACTGCATTATGAACAGTAACTTCAGATTTATCTTCCAGTTAATTCTCTCTTCAGCTATGTCTATTTTATTGTTGACCTATCTATTGAGTTTTAAAATGGTTATTTAAATTTTAATTTCTATAAATTATATTTGTCTCTTTTAAGATTTGCTTGGTAATTTTTATAGTATCTTTTCTGTACTTATATTTTCAATCCCTTCTTGAATTTTATTACATGTAAAAGAATTTACTTACATTCTGTGTCTATATCTAATAGCTACAGTATTTGAAGTCCTCTGGATCTCTTTCTTTGACTTATTATTTTTTCTGCTGGTTCTCATTTTGTTGCCTTATTTTCTTGCATGCTTTGTACTTTTAAAATAGAAAGGCTAATTTTCTTTGAAGTTTCTATGGGAATTCTTTAAGTCCTGGGTTGCAGCTGCTTGTAAGAATTTTCAATTATATTGCTATTTCTCTTTTAACACACAAGTAACACCAATTTATGCTTTAAAAAATGCTCATGGTTAGGAGTTTTCAGGGAACATTATGTTTTCCCTTAAGTCAGTGTGACATTTCCTTGATTGCTACTTCTGGAAAGGACACCAATTTTATGAGCATTTTCCTATATGATTCCCCACACACAGTTGGTTTTAGGCATTATCTTTCATTCCAAGCTGTCCTTGCAACAGGATAAACTGAAATCCTGCTTAAAATTCTGTTTTGAAATAGTGATACATTTTAAAAGATTATTTTTATATTTTTAAACAGCATTTTGTTTAACAGGGATTCTGATTTGTCATGCTACTAGATAGACAAATCTGCTGTATTAACTATATATTGTTGCAGGCATTTTTACCACCATAGAACAAAATTTGTCTCAATGGCACATATATTTTGAGTACTTTTGCTCTTTGCTAAGAAATTACAAAGGAAACTTCTAAATAGTTAACATTTAGGGTAACAAAATTGTGTAAGTAAATCCTCGATTTAATAGTGATTTTCAACACTGCTAAAAATTAGAGTTTTTATAAAGAGTCCTCATGTCCTGAATGCTAAATTTTAAATATCTTTCTATTTATCACACATAAAATAAATATGTTTATTACTGTATTAACTTATATCCTGATTCATAATATAGAACAGTTCTTTAATTAACTGCAGTGGATATAAATCCTATTTCAAAGAATCTTATTGATAACTTCAACTTTATTACCAACTCCTCTGGATTCTTCAGGTTATCAGTAATTAGAACTTTACTATATCTTCATGCAGAATTCATGCCAGGAGTAAGGGAAGGATCCCCTCTTATATTTTCTTGCTAGTCACTTATGTAATATTTTCATTCTGTGATTTCTTCACAGAAATCATTTTCTTATTGAAATCATTTAAAACCATTTGTACATTATGGGAAGGCTGGTTTAATTAAAGCTAAGTAACATAGTCTGTTTTGCATTTAACTGAACACATGTAACTCAATATGCAAACAAAGAAAACCATTGTTCTCAATACCTGTGCACACATGGAGCTCCACTCTCCCCTCCTCTTTTTACTGACATCATCCACCAACTTACGGACCATGAAAGCACCAGTGTCAATCTGTGCATTAATTATTAGGAAAGATTAATTTATTTCTTGCTTTTCTAAATGTAAAAAGAGTGCATCTTCCATTAAGATAACAGATTGAGTAGGTCCATTTGCCACTGCTCTGTAGTGAATCTCCATTAAAACATAAACAAATATACTTTAAGTCATAATGACACAGGAAAGTGACTCCCAATGCTGGGAGCCACTTGAAGTCCAAGTGAGTCCTTGGCTTCATGCAAGAAAGAATTCAGGAGCAAGCCAACAGTATAAAGTGAAAGTGAGATTTATTCAGAAACTATAGAAAGTCTACTCCACAGACAGAGCAGTGGCAAGTTTTCCCTGCAGAAGAGAACCTGCCCCCTGGTTCCTTTTGCCCTTCTATTTAGGCAACAGCTTAATTATAGGCTAAGCAAGGGGAGGAATATTCATGGAAGGGGTGATGTTTTCCTGGAATCAGCATGGCACCCTCTATTTTTCTGCCATCTTGGTTCTAACTGGTTGGAACTTGCCCTGGCTCTGTTCTGTTTTGATCAGGGTAATCTGAAACTTTTTTCAAGACTTCCTGGACTCAGGTAATGCTGCAGCAATGCCCAAGGCAATGCCCAAAGCAGTACCTAAAGCAGAACCTGTCAGTTCCCTGTCTCAATAAATACAATTATATAAACATCAACAGAAGAGATGACAGCAAAATCATTTTGGAAGCTGGAAAGTAAAAGATTGGTGGGAAATGACTGTTATCCCCAGTAATTCCTCAGAAGCTGAATCCTAAATCAGTAGTGAGGAAAGCCAATAAACAACCTAATCTGCAAGCAGCAGCCTTCAAAGTTTTTAAAATGTTGAAAAGTCGGGGTAAGAAAAAATTGCTTCTAAAGAGGTTAAATCCCCAAATTTCTTCCCCAACTCCACATAGATGCAACTGCTCCTGCTCCACCAAACAGAAGTATAATCTTAAATAGAGGGTAAGAGGAACCAGACATGGCTCTGGTTTGGGGGAGGATGTCACAGTGCAAATAGGGGCACTGAGTGAAAGTTTATACGCTGGACGTTGAGAACTCTGCCTTCTATTCCACCTGCCTGGCTGCCAGGTCTGTGCCTTCCAAGTGTCAGCAGGCAGGACGCCGGATGATTCTGCCCTGGGGAATATAATCAGCACAAGAGAAAAGATGAAAACATATTGGCAGTAGAGTTTTCTTAAAAAAAAAAAAAAAAGGCCCAGTCAAATGATACCACAGTGAAGCTCACAGGCAACACCAAGTCCCAAAACACACGTGCAGAGCTTCTAAACAGCTTTTCACTGCCTTCAATGTGAGCAGACAACTGAAAGTTCCTGGATAGCAGAAGAAAGCCTCAGGCATGAAAGAGAGAGTTCTAAACAAACAAAAAGAAAACAGCAGCTAGGAGGAAACAGAGGCTGTGCAAGAAGAAAAAAACATGAGAAAAGCAAATATCATTAATATATTGAGAGATAAAGAAATTGTTTTCATAGAAATACAAATAGCATTCTATAAAAGAGAAACAAGAATATTAAAATATATAAATATAAAATAAATACATAAAGGATAAATGTAACATAAAAAGATATAAAATATAAATGAAAAGTTCAGTATGAATAAATAAGAGGAAGGAAATAATTAAAAGTTCTTAAAAAGAAAAAAGAAAAAAAGAAAAGACTGTCAAAAATCCAAGAAAAGTGCTATACTGGAAGAATACAATTTTTATGATTAAAAGGCCCACTGGGAGCCAATAAAATGGATGAAATAAACCCAAACAGGGAGGGTATAATTTGATTTTTTTTCTGATTTCATAATACTATAAGAAGACCCAAAATTTTTCAAAAAAAGAAAAACTGATTCTTTAAAAGGGATCAAAAATTTGAATGCCTCGATACTTCTCCCAAGCAATATTGGAAACTCAGTGACGGTTGAAAAAAATGTCTTCAAAATTCTGAGTGACATTTATTTCCAACCTAGAATCAATATCCAGCCAAAGTATTGATGAAGTAAAAGAGTAGACTTTAGTGTAGATAGCTCTTTCCAGTTCCAGAGAAAAAGTAACTAGATTTAGGTCAGGCAGGAAAGCCCTGGAAGAGACGCCACCAAGACAATGAAATTGGTAGAATATTGATGTGGTTTATGTGTCCCATCAATTGATCATTTTGAGAGAAGATTTAAACAACCAGGGAATATTTGGGACTGATTCAGTGGTATGTGCTTAAAAAACTAAGCAAGGGAGGGATGTGTGGGGGGAGAGATTTTTCTAACTCGTGGCGGGAAAGAGACAGGAAAATTAATATATATCATATTACTCAGCTGTTAATAGAGGTTTAGACAACATGCTCAAACTTTGTACTCTGCCCTGGAAGCAAAGTTATGTTAAAGCCTTCAAGGGAGGATGATGGAGACGTCTAAAGTATGTATTCAGCGAAGGAAACTGTGAGAGAAATCTGCAATCACTGCCACTAGGTGGTAATAGTGAGTTATATCTGAGCCTGCAGGATTTCTGTCCTGACAGGTCATTTGTGATGATGTCATAGGATTCTGCATTTGGTCATTAGTAGAAAGAAAATTTTTTTCAGTTACCTGAAAGATGTGGAAGGCACACTCTCAAGGTCTTAAATGTCATATATTTGCAGGGAGAATGGGATTGAATAAAAGCAATGGGTTACAATTGTGGTAAAAGCAGTATGAAATGGAACTAAATGTAAAGTCTCAGATGTGGTTTTAAAAATTCACATAAGTAAAAAGAATATGATCAGGAGAAAATCACTAAGAGGGTACTCAGATACATGAGTTCTGTTTCCAATTCTGCATTGATCAACTGTGTCACGTTTGGGACTCATTTTGCTCTTCTGAAATAGTAGGTTTTTGTGCCAGACAATCTCTAAATACCTGTCTACTTTAATAGTCTATGCTTCTTTTATATGTTAAAAACTTCTTTATGATTGTAGAAGATATTAAAAGTATCAAGAAGGTAGCAGATCAAGAAATAGCCATTGTTAATATTTTGATGTATTCCATTTCAGCCTTATTTTTAGTCACATATATGTATGTGGATTTTTTATTTTAAAAATTACACCTTTTTGTATATTTAATTTCACATAAGTCTACTTATACATTGTAATATGAGCACTTTCCCATACCAGAAATACCCATGACAATGTCCTGTGGTCACCTCAGTACAACAGGTTCTCCCCGGCCACTTCATCCCGGGCAGTCTCCAGCCTCACCTCTCTAGATGCTTTGATTCTCATTCATCATTTGCTTGGAATTCCTTTTTCTCTCCCAAACTCTTAGGATAAAATACACACACACACACACACACACACACACACACACACACACACACATACTGGCACACAACAAATTCTTCCTCTAATTATGGAGAAATGTAGTGATTATTTTGTTGTTCTGCTATCTAAAAACACATGTGCCCTCAGGATGTCAAAGTCTTAATTTCTACCTCTAACAACTTGTTTCAACTCCCTCTTGGGCTAGAGTGAAACTCTTGGTCTCAGGTTGAAACTACAATCTGGGCAAAAGACTAAAGATTAATCTGCTGTGATACACCCCCCTTTTGATAATTTCTTTACTACTAGTTGTGTTAATTAGTGGCTCATTTCCGACTTTCCTAGGAACTCTATTTTTCTGCTCAGTCCCCTCTGCTACTGTCCCTCTGGTCCTCAAGCCTTACCCTTACTTCAGTAGTATTATCTTTTCCACTAGATCAGCCCAGTGAACACAGGCCCTCAGCAAACATAACAATAAATCCAAATGAATTACTCTGAATTTTTGATGCCTTTTATAAATAGACCATGATATTTGTATAAATATCGACTTATGTGCCATAGCACTAATGTATATTTTAAAAGTTTTTATATAAAAAATGCTGTACTACATTCATAAAGGATAAAGCATAGCAAACATATTAATTCTTTTCTGTTTTGATTTTTATTTTATGTGTGCCAATACATTTTAATCATTGTTTTAATATATATGCCATATATTTGCAGTTAAGCTTTTATATGAAATCCAATTTGTTCTTTATTTGTATTTTTGGAAGTTTTAAAGTGGTAATGAGAAATGAGAAATTATGTACATATTACATTTTTAAGTTTCCATTCTTATTATTAATTTAATAATATTCAAATTATGCACCACTTTCTGGTTTGTGTTTGCAGTCTTTCCTATAGTAAAATATTTAATACTTAAGCCCTAAAGTTGAGTTGTCACTTGGCATCACTCATAGGAAGTTTTGAACTCATTTTTCTATTTTATTTACATACCATTTATTTTTTTTCAAGTTTTCAATGGAAATTTTTATCATATGGAAAATAAAAATCATTTCCATGTATAAAAATATAAGGCAAAAGGAGACATTTACAAATCAATTTATTTTGTTTGAAGCATGAATTCCTTTGGGGGCTGACCTTTAAGTTAATTAGAGAGTAAAAGGTAAATTACAATCCAATGCACCTGACCCTGCCGTGCTAAATGCCATTTCCCCATCCATGACTTTTAGCGAGTGGTAATTTTTTCTTTATCATGACTTCTGAAAAGGATCTTTCAATGCTAATGTCTCAGACAGCATGCCTATCTGTATGGACGAGGACATTTCTTCTGTTCATCCTGGAGAAAATGAAATCCTTGTACACTGTTGGTGGGAATGTAAATCAGTGTAGCTACTGTGGGAAACACTATAGAGGTTCCTCACAAAATTAAAAAACAGAATTACATGTGAAAAAGCAACCCACATCTAGGTATACATACAAAAGAAATGAAATAAGAATGTCAGAAAGATATCTGCACCCACATATTCATTGCAGCATTAACAATAGCCAAGATATGGAAACAACATAAGTTTCCATTGATAGATGAATGGATAAAGAAAATGAGATATGAGTTACCATAAAAATGTCTTTATATGTCTTCTTGCATCTATTCTTGCCTATTTCAGACCTATCCTGCATACTGCAGTCTTAAGGAAAAGTCCAAATGTATTTTTGAAATATATGAACACAAAAAGACAAAAGATAACAAATGTTTGTATATTGTTTAAATTTTAATACATTTGGATTTTTTGTTTAAAGGCTGCTGTGTGAACAGTTCTGAAATAGGTAAGAATTGATACAGCAAGATCCATAAAGATGTTATTTCACTAACCTAGGCCAGAGGTAATGTTGACTTAGACCGAGGTGACAACAGTGGGGATAGAGAAAACGGAGTCCAGACATATTTAAGCAGATAAAATTGACAGAGTATGGTGGGATGAGGAAGAGAATATTTCCAAGGAGGACGAGCAATATAGCACAGTGGCTGAGAGTATGGGCTCCAAAGCAGGACTGCATGGTTTCAAAACCCAAGTCCGCCACTTGCAGACCTCTTGACCTGGGACACTTAACTTCTATCTCATGTCTTTCATCTGTAAAACATCATTAAAATGGTACCTACCTCATTATATGGTAAATTTAAATAAATTAAAACATACATCAGATTTTAACTTAGACCAGTACTTATTGCATACTAAGCACACTATAAGTGTTTGTTATTATGGTGATAGTGATGCCACTAACTTATATAGTTGTTCCTGAAGAACCAGGTTTGAGAAAGGAAGTAATGAGTTTGGTTTTGAACATTTTTAGATTTGAGTTTTATTTAAGACATTCAAATCAGCAGTTAGGTATAGAGGTCTAAAAGGAAGAGTCTGGGCTGAAGACAGAAGTCTGGTGATCTAATATATGAAAATATTTATTAAGTCAATGAAAATGTGAGATTTTCTAAGGAGAAACATCGGAGTGGGAAGAGACAAGAGCCTCTGGCAGAGTTTCCAAAAAATTCCAGTTTTAAGGAAGGATAAAGGCAAAAAGACTGGCAAGGGAAACAGAGGAGTACTCAGAGATATAGAAGAAAGTCCAGAAGAGTAAAATATCACAGAAGCTCAAGGCAGAGTTCAGTAGGAAAAAGTGATTAACTCTTTTAGGTGGTGCTGAGAGGTCTACAAAGTTGAGACTGCAAAGTAACTATTGGGTTTAGCTATGCAAAGGTTATTGATAAACATAGGAAGTGCATTTGGGGTGGAATGAGATGAGGAGACAGAAGCCAGTTGAAGTGGTTAAGGAAATGGAGTCAGTAAAGGTGGACAACTCTTCTGGGTGGTTTGGCTATGAAAATGGAGATGAAGTGGCTGGTAGTTCAACTGAGAGGAGGGTTAAGAAAGACTTCTTTTTTCCATCTGTAAAGATGACTTGAAAATGTTTAAAGGTTGATGATAATTCCAGTACTCTGTAAATGGAAGGTTTCTGAGAAGGCCTGAAAGATTGGGGTCCAGAAACAAGAAGTTGGAGAAGAGAGATTGGCGCCATTATGTATGTAGGGAAAGAGGAGAAGGTGGGGCAGATGCCAATAGGTTTCTGCATTTCAGTGTGATACCATTGTCTTCTGTCTCCTACTTTCTCTGTGAAGTAGGAGTCAAAGCTACCTACAAAGAGTGAGAAGGAGCACTAAGAGGGATGTATAAAGAGATTAAAAGAGGTTTTAAATTTCCTTGTGGAGACAGAGTAATTTGGTCAGAGAAACACCGTAGGGCAGAGGAGCAGCATGACATAGCAGTTGACATCTGTGATCATGCGTGTACAGAATTTGACGTGCTCTGCTGTGCGTGTGATTCTTACCAACAGTGCTGGCTGCTCAGGAGCAGACACGACATGGAGAGAGTGAATGGTTAGGTTTTTCAACAGTTAGAATTTTGATAAATAACTACCACTGAAAGAAAGACAAAGAGTTTAGAGTTTTGTTAAGAAAATTATTAAAATGGTTTACCGTGGAATCTAAACTGGGTCAGGAAGGAAGTGAAGAACAGAGACAACTGATTAATCCACTGGGAATAAGTGACCTAGACTTGCCAATGGACTTGGAGAACAATAGGGATAGAAATAACTCAACAGCAAGGTTGAAAGAAGAAACTGTGGCAAGGTGGGCAAATTTCTTGGTGTGTAGGATGGTAAAATGAACTCTTTCTATCCCTAATTAACTATAATATCAAGTATACATCACAAGTATTCCCACATTCCATTTACACAGGACTTGCAAGTAAGGTGACAAAAAAACAATTTTAGATGCTTAAACTTAGTGTTAAAAATGAAAAGGCTGATAGATAGTCTACTTATGGAGGAAGTTGGGGTATTTCCCCACCCCTCATCCCCCACACACATCTGTACCACCACAAATGAGTGTTTCATGAGAGGGCCATATATGCAAAGCAATCCCCCAAAGCAGAAGTCTAGCCAAGAAACCGAAGAATGAGGCAGACAAATTACTTTGTTGGTAAAAGGCAATTTATTGGCAAACTTACAAAGAGAAGCATGGTCTTGGGATGCAGCAAGACAGATAGATCTCTGCACTGTTACCTCCCAGACCCAGGGCTTGTGTACTGTAAGAAAAGGGTATAATGATTAAAGTCAGTCCTTCTAGGAAAAGGCAAGAATGCTATGTATCTGACAGACTATAATTTCTGTGATAACATCACGGTTGTTTTGACCTAAGGGCAGGATTTATTTTAAGTACCTGCTCTTACACAAGGAATAGTAGATAAAATAGAAATCTTAGAGGTATTCCCAGAACTGGGGTTAATCAGAAGTCAACATGGTAAATTAGCATCTAAGATGGAGTCACTTTAGGATCCACAAGGAGGGAAGGGAAGAGTCTCTGACTTACCATGGGAAGATAGATATTGAGAAACCACCACTTGAAGAACTTGATATCTGCTATCTAGGTATAGAAGAGGTCAATGGATTAGTGTTTGACACACTCTTGAAAAATTAGAAAGTGAAAAGTCATAGCTGAATCTCCTTATCCATGGAGTTTCAGCTTCACTTTCACTGACAACAGGGTAGAGGTACCTGTTTCCCTTGGACCAGAGGCAGAGAGCATGTGAGGAGAGTGGTATTCGGGGTAATTTGAAAGGCAACTTCCTCCAAGAGAGCTTTTATTCAGGGTAAGTTGACCTCAGCATATAGAGGCCAGGTGAGACTAACATATGTAGAAATCACAGTGTGCCATAAGCAGCCAGGTGGAAGAGATACATTACCCACACAGAAGGAGCAACACTCTGATGTTCTTATCTGAATGATAAAAGCCTCTTAAAATCCCATACAAGTGCTCACCACATGGAGTCATTTTGAATACCCACCAAGCCTGGAGAGTACTAATGTCATATCTTAATTCATATGCCACTCAAATAAGACCTCTTCTAATCCTTACCACTCCTCTCCTGATCCTGTCCTTCTCCTGACAACCCAAATATGGAGGATTTAGAAACTGAGTCTAGCAAATGGTGGGAGGAATTAGAATTGGGGGCGGGCAGTGCAGAGGAAGGGCCAAACTCACAAACCTCCTTCCACCTATAGACTTTCAGGCAGGCCTGATCTAGGCAGAAAAGAACATTTAACTTTAAATAAAATTGGGACTTTTTAAATTAAATGGAGCACTGTTTATTTAAGCTACTGAAATGAAGCTTCTCTTTTGACTAAACATGACCAAAAATCTATTTATTAAATGAAATGACCAGGAAACTTGTTGGTTCTGCCCTGGATTTCACTATAGGAACAGCAAGAATCAAACCAACAAAGTGTGCTTATATGGGCCATGAGTGAGAGAAATAATGAAGTTGCTTTTGGCTGTCACCCTACGAAGTCCTACTCTTAAAGAAAATACTTACATTTGGAATAGCGATTTCCCAGGTGGAACCATTTGAGGATGTGCCACTGTCCAAGGTGTAACTGTGGGAGGGGGTGACTGAGGTGGAGCAGAATTGAAGGTATTTGGAAATGAGGTCAAAAATCTGTGAGGCCAGGATATTTGAAAAGTTATTCATGAACATGGTATAGCCATCCAGATGCTCACGGGATTTGGAGTACAGAAGATGATTGTGTACCAAGTGCAAATGTTATCTTAAATGACAGTAGTGAGTGACTAGGAGATCAGAATGTCATAGTCAAAAGAATAGGGAAAGACATTTGCAAATTACATGATCCTTGGAGAAAAATTGATTTATTTTGAGCAAGTAGAGGATTAACGTTCTGGAAGAGATAGTGGGGAGCAGGGATGACACTAACTTCCCCTCTCAGTTCTGAGGTATATGGGGTTGAAAACATTCAATGTCGGGAGTGGTATCCTCTGGGGACCATCCATTAGGTACCAAGGTGGGAAAACTCTCCAAAAAGAGGTTAAGGAACTTACTGACCATGTACCACCAATATTAGCAGAAAAACAATGGAAAGCTTTGGGAGTAGTGGGAGGAAGGGAAGATATGAGGGAAGAGTTGGGTCAGACACAAAAAAGAAGGATGAGGGAATGAATGAAATTATATTTGTAAAATATCTCAGTGGTTTCAGTTTAAATGGTTCTTATTGTTAACATTTCTACTGATGGAAAGATAGGCACTGTACTAGTCAGCTCCGGTTGCCATAACAAAATGCCACAGGCTGGGTGACTTGAACAAACAAACTAAAAAATTTATTTCTCACAGTTCTGGAGACTGGATTAAAGTCTGGCAAGGTTGATGTCTGGTGAGGACTCTCTCCTGGGGTTGCAGATGGCCACCTTCTCACATGGCAGATAGAGAGACATTAAGCTTTCTGATGTCTCCTCTTATAAGGACATTAATCTCATCAGACCAAGAGCCTATCCTCATGACCTTGTCTAATCCCAATTACCTTCTGAATGCACCATCTCCAAATACTATTAAATCAGGAGTTAGGGATTCAACATATGAATTGGGGCAGGGGGAACAAACATTCAGTCCATAACAAATGTTGTTACTGCTTGTTATGACCACAAATAGGGCTGTTTTCATGGTATTTTGTTGTTGTTGTTGTTGTTGTTGTACAGAACTCAGGCACAGGAAACAAATATGGAACAAAGAAGAACCACATGATGTGTAAACTAATGTGTTTATGCATTGCTTACTCTTCTACGATTGGGGGACTGACAACCATCACTGGTACCTCCACCAACCTGATCTTCGCTGAGCATTTCAATACGTAAGTAACATTATTGAATTGGTCATTTAACAAATGAGCAGCACTATATTATAAAAATTATTCTCACCTAATTCAGAAAATCCAAGAACAGAGATGCTATGTTAACTCTCTTTTTTTCCCCCCATCAGGACATCTATAAGTCTACAGACCTTTCTTTGTACTGAAATTTAAATAGTCAGGATATAGTGAATTAGCCTATGCCTACAGATTACCCAGGTCAGCTCAGAGGAGATACTCTTAATCAAGAGTTTACGTGATTGTTAGCCTGATCAAACAGGGAGGACATTATTCATTGCAAATAATACTGCAAATGGTAGTTAGCTAAAGTAAGAATTATTCTCATGGGACAATCTATGTAGAGTTTGGGGACTGGCATTTGAACTTAAATATGAGTGGTGAATAGAGGTACCACTTGGTGTTTGAATTCAAAAAAGATTTGAAAGATTGCACAATGATAAGAAATGTCAGTAATAAGAAATGTTGGAAATGTCAGACTCCTTCTACTAAAAGGACATATAATAGTCGGAGTCCCAAGAAGGTGTGCAGCATTGAGGAAGCCCAGCAACAGGACTTCAGATCACAGAAAAATTAGGGCTCAGAGGCAGGAAAGCTACACCCTAAGAAATGGATTTACAGACTCCATGAGGTTTCTGAAATTATTTGCAAAATGTTCTTCATGCATATATTCTCCAAGAAATTCAAGACCCAAAAAATGTCCATCTTCATTTTAGAAAGAATGGGAGCTTGTGTATACAAAGAAGACTGGCATAAAAGTTTAGGATCAATATTCTACAAACCTCCATGTGTAGTTATTATTTCTATGAATACACATTCATCATGTACACTTCAACAAACTTAGAAAGAAACCTTTAAAAGACTTTTGGTTTCTAAAAAAGACTTCTGAAATTCACAGTGCCAGAGAGGATTTATACAATATATCCTCTAATTCAAGACAGGAAATACACCTGATCCCTTTCTGAAAGCTAGATTTATATCCTTTCTCATGAATTCCCCAAAGACAGAGATCCCACATCTTAGTCCGCTCTGTGAGTTTTTTCCCCGTAACATTTAGACCTAATTCTTATTGTTTTATCTTTGTTAATGTTAGAGAACTGATGGTTTCCGCCATTCCTGTGGAATTACTTGATACAGTTGAAATAATTCATATTGAGTTTGCCCTTGGTCTTTGTGTTTTGCATAGTGTATCAACCAAATTTCCTGTTTTATTTAACTTTTTCCTTTACTCTTTGGATGCATTTATCCGTTTGTAACAACATACTGAGAACATTGTAGCACTTTGAACAAAATGTTTCAGTAACTATTTTCCCTCCTTGTGTAATGTTCTAATTCTCCTAATCATTAAAAAGTACTTTAAATTTAGGGAACACTTAAAATGTGCTTTGAAACTGAGTGTTTTTTTCTTCACAAGGTTGCCTTTACATTAGGAATTATATGCAAAGTGGAAAAAACTCTAAGAATCTTTTTTTGATATAAAATACTGGAATATTAAAGAAAACATACCCTTATGTGAAAAAAGTATAATTGATAGTATTATGTAAACTAGATATGGAATGAACTTTGAAAAAAATGTTGGCCCTCCAAAATACAGTAGCATCCTAAAGCAACAAGGGAATGGAATGCATTCAGTTTCACTGGGAACTGTTATAAAAGCTTAAAATTCCTAAATATATATTCTTTGTTCAGATGTTTGGAGCTGGAGAGAAATAGCCCATTATCTACATATCTGCTACAATAATGCCACCTTGATACTACTTGCCATCTTTCTGAGCAATACCAATGATCATTTTGAACAATTTCATTCTGGGTCTCTCCCAACTCCAAAGGGTACATGAAACCTCAGAGTTAATGGAATCCTACTATTTACATTTAGATAAAGGTGACGTTTTACAAATAAACTGTTGGAGGAAGAGATTGTATAACATATTCTGAAGCTCTATCTATTCTTTTGAGATATTCATATATATATATATCTTTATATACAATGTCTTTGTATATGTCTATGTAATAATAATAATAATCATAATGCCCTTCTATCTTTTGTTCTTTTCTCTACACAAAGAAAATAATAATAAATTCTGAGAAAGCTGAAAGTTATTCAGTGGAAATAAAAGCAGACCTCTATTCATTCACTCAGTCAATCAACAAACATTTGTTGAGGACTGACAATGTGCAGTGCACTGTTTTAAATTATATTAAAAAATACAAAAAATAAAACATGCTAGGAAGAAGATTCCATCCGATTGTCTAAAGAAAACTTATGTATGTGAGAACCATTAAAACTTGTAAACATAATAACATTTGTTTTTTGATATATAGTTGGGAAGGTAGAGTGACAGGTATTGAGTCCTTGCCAGATAATTTACATACATTATAGTGTGCACATACCCTCTGTATTCTTGCTGTGGAGGTGGTATATAATGGTGATCACAAACATGGGCTCTGGAGTTAAAATGCTTGTGTTCAGATCCCAGCTCTTCCATTCACCAGCTAGATGACTTTGGACAATTACTTAAGTTCTCTAAGCCTGTTATCTTTCCAGAAAAATGAAGACAATAATATAATTCCTCTCTTAGAGGGCTGTTTCAAGTTTTACATAAAATAAGTAGTACTTGGTGCCTGGCAGAAAGCATGTGCTCAATAAATATTGAATATTATTATCATTAGAACAGAGAAATTGAGACTCCATTTAGCAGATTGAAGACAAAACCAAGGTCAGTCAGACCCCAAAGGTAAAAATTTACCTCCCTAGAAACTTAACTCAAGGTGTGCCCTAAAAGAGGGCTGTAGCTATGTGCTCACACAAATTGGAACAATTTTAAAAGAGGTAACACCATGTTTATGGAGAAAATGATTAAAAATAATTCATAAAATCAAAGTTCCAAAGTCTGTAACAGGTTTTCTTAGGGAGGAGTGGAATAATCTGTGCATGTTTTGCACAGTTTAGAATAACAATGTGCAGATTGATGCTATGAGTCTGGAGACAGGAAACCAATTAGGAATCCATGATCAAAGTGCTGACAGATGATGAAAGGCAGAACTGGGCTAGTTGTGAAGTGATAGGAGGATTTAGACTTGAGACACTGCCAAGTCAAGAGGTCATGAGTAATTAGGTGTGAGGATTCAAGGGTAAGGAGGGGTTAGGGCAACTCTGGGGACTTTTTTCCATAAGGCTGGATAGATGATGATGCCATGAACTCCTTGAGAAGACATGGGGAAGTGAAGATTCACTGAAGAAATTAATACATTTGAATTTGGATCCATTGAAGTGACCTGCAGAAAGTCTATCCATAGGAGATTTTCAGCAGGCATTTGCAAATGCATTATTTGAGTTAATATACATTTGGGGGTCTATATACATAAATCCAAAAATTAAATTCTTGAGCATGGAAATGGTCACATGGGAAAAAAATTAAAAGAATCAGACTGAAAACAGTTAAGGAGTGAGAGTGTAGTGGGGAGAGGAAGGAAGCAAGTTTAAATGGTTCTTTCAAGTTTGACAAAGAAAAGAAGAAAAGAACGAGCATGGTATGATCAGAGGCAGAGCCTTCTTTTAGAACAAGGGTGAGATGTCTGTTTGGTTTTGTATTCAGGGAAAGGGGACAGTAAAAACAGACACATGAGGTTTTGAAAAAAAATAAAAAGAACTTTGATCAGAATGAGTCTAGTGGCAATGGAATGAAATTAGAAGCAAGAATGGAAATGTTTGTCTTGATAAAGAAGGATGTATCCTGCTTGGTGGTAACAGGAGGGAAGAAGAGAACAAGTGAAGACAGAGGAATTTCAGATCATGTATACATCTCCCTCATTTCACAGATGAGGAAACTGAGGCTCAGAGAGTTTAAGTGATGATTACTAGTCAGCCAAGGAGCTGGGAAGTGGAGACAGGTGGCTTGAGTCCCAGGGCACCTTCCATTCTGTAGCTTCACTGCCTCACAGATCTGTGACCACCGATGACGGTGCCATGATGGCAAACTTCTAAAACAAAGCACATTTTCTTCCAGAGATAAGTAAGAATTATTTGAGTATTCATATTCTCTTGTTGCATCTTCTTTTTATAAAATATAAATAGCTACACATAATAACTATTATTTAAAATATCAGCAAAGCTGGAGATGTGGCCAGTTAGAATAAACTATTCCTTTGTTGCCAATCTCATGAGCTAATGTGTGGTTTGGAAAGTAGAATTTCAGAATAATACTAACAAGACTGAGTCAATTATCGAATTCAGTTATGAAGTATGAAATATTTCTTGCATTCTCAATCTTAGAAACTAGGAGCTGTGGCACCTTAATTCTGAAAACCCTATTCTCTCTCCCCTGTGATTAATTGACCATTAGCCTTGACAAATCCTTGGAGCAGGGGATTCTGGAAATATTCTTTGTTTCACCACCTCCTGTTATAATCTTGCAAATTCATTCAGTTTTTATTGGCTCTTCCATTAGGAAAATCCTGTTTGCTTAATGCTCTCTATCTGACCCTTATCCCCTTCTTCTTCTCTACTGATATACTCTTCCAGTCACCACCTAATCTTTTTTCCTAACACTATGGTTAATAAATACTATCCTGCATTTAACCCATTACTTCCTACTCTGGTTCTAGAAAGACCAGCTGTTTCATCCTATCAGACCAACCATTGGCTGGAGTCTGAGCTAAAAATAGAAATACCGTTTGATCCAGCAATCCCATCTACCCAAAGGAGAAAAAGACATTCTATAATAAAGACATGTGCACTCGAATGTTTATGGAAGCACAATTCACAATTGCAAAGATGTGGAAACAACCCAAGTGCCCATCAATACATGAGTAGATTAATAAAATGTGATATATGTATACCATGGAGTTCTACTCAACTACAAAAATCAATGATGAACTAGCACCTCTTGTATTATCCTGGATAGAGCTTGAGCCTATCCTTCAAAGTGAAGTATCACAAGAATGGAAAAACAAGCACCATATGTACTCACCATAAAATTGGTACTAACTGATCAACACTATGGTAGTCACATGGTAGTAATATTCATTGGGTCCTGGTCAGGTAGGAGGGGTCGAGGGGGCGGGCACACTCACAACTAATGGATGTGGAGAGCACTGTATGGGGGAAGGGCACACTTGTAGCCCTGGTGTGGGTGAGGCAAAGGCTTATATGCAACCAAATGTTTGTCTACCAGTAATATTCTGAAATTTAAAAAAATTTAAAAAAAAAGAAATTTAAACATCACAGAGTTTGGACTTAGACCTTAGTTCAAATTTTAAGCCTACCATATATTAGTTTAACTTCTCTGAACATCAGTTTCCTCATCTCTATAATGGGGACAATACTAAAACTTATTGTGAGGATTCAATGGCATAATGGGGACAATGTAGCTCTAGCAGAGGGCCTGACACATATCAACTTGTCAACAATGCTAGCTATTGTTATTGCCACTGCTTCTATTTTTGCTATTGCTGTTAGAAATCTAAGCCTGTACCTTTAATAACAAATAGTAAACATTTTGAAAAGCAACTTCTGGAAGTACACGCATACAAAACTGAAAAGTGGCTTTGTCTCAGAAATAATTAATTCCGTCACTACTCAAAAGGACTGTCATCAGTGTGGTGGATACTAGTTTATTGTGACTCTTAGTGGCCAAAATCTATTAAAAGGCTGTAAATTACCACGACTGCATCCACCCTTTTGAAGCCATTTCTGTGTATTTCATTGGTATTAAAGTTATTTGTCATTTTGTAGTTGGGCATAAGAGCTGCAGTGACAACGTGATCTTCCTAAGTGTCAACAGTGATGTGCACATGTGCTTTAGGTTAAAGCATGTCTCCGCATTATGATACAATCATTTCTATAGCTGTTCTGAAATGCCCTTAAAACATAAAGTCTGTATTCTAGCCTATGGATATTTTGCAATATATATGGCATTTTCTATTTTCACCCGGGAGCTGAAGTTGAGGGCCTGGGGGGTTAATGAAGAGAGGTTGTGTTTTAAACTTTTCCTGGGTTAAAAATCCAGCTTGACTGACTGCACAATCTGTAACCTTGAGCATTCCGCTTAATCTCCTTAACTGTTTCTTTCTTTTGTGCAATGGATATTAATGCTTTCCTCACAGGATTTCTGTTAGAATTAAAAGTGCTTAGCTCATCTGCTCCTTCCTACACCTCTGCCTGACCTCTAAAACTTAGAGTGCCCCAGGGTGTACTGCCAGTTCCTCTTAACTTCCATAACTCCACTTACTCCCTAAATTATCATACCCATTTTCATTGTTTATGTTGCTGCCTATCTGCTGATAACTACCAATTTTATATCTCTATCCCTGCCCTGTCCTCTGAATTCCAGACTCATTTATCTCACTGCCTATCCAACATGACCACTTGGAAAAGTAAGGGACATTTCAAATAAACACGCACAGGACAGCATCCTTGATCTGCACCTCCCCCCTGCCCTGTCTGGTCCATAAACATGCCAGACTCATCCCTAAATCAAGGCTTTTGTATCTGCTATTTCTTCTCTCTGGAATGCTGTTTCCCAATTAGTCACACGATTTCTAGCTATTTAGATCTCATCTCAAACATCACCTACCCTGACCACATTATGTAAAATTTCTTCCTTTCTCTAATATTACATTATTCTGTTTTCTTGTCTATTTTATTATATGCTAACCTGTTTATTACCTGTGTGCCTTGTTGTCATGTAAACTTCATGAGAGCCTGGACCACCACATCCATCCTATTCACCACTGTGTTGCCAATAGCTAGATGAGTACTTACATGGTGGACAACAAAACAGTGTTGAGTGAATGAAAAGGATTTTTTATCAGAATTAAATTTCTTAGCATACTTCATGATGGAAGAAATCTATATTTGCTTTAGGCACATGTTTGCAGTCACTTCCCTTGTAGGATATGAGGAAAAGTGGAAAAAGGAACATTGCAGCAAAATTAATCCCTTAGAGGATGCCATTTATTCCATTATTTATTCACAATATTCACTATATGTCTAAGGGTGAAGGTCATGATTATAGTGGCCACAGTACTATGTGGTTGTTTATATACTTCCTTACCTGGTGAAGAAAAAAAAGTAAAACAAAACAACAAAATTTAACTTTTTCAGGATTTCATTTTTTTAAACAAACTATCCCTCCAAGCAAAAATTCAGAAAAGCCCCTTTTTAGTCAAACATATTTTACAGGAGTCTCTCCAATGGGCAGGTAGAGCAATGCAGCCAGATTTCAAGGTGTGAGCCACAGATGGTGAAAAATTAAATTAGGACTGGGGACATTGTTCTAAACCTCATCCAAGTAGTATTTCTGGGTGTCATTATGCTTGCCGAACAGAATAACACAGGTCATCTTGTAATCCGAGTCTAATAAATTGGTGGGAAATCAGCTCAAGCCTTTTATTCCTTATTTTATTTTCCAACTGAAGACAACAAACATTTTTCAAAAATGAGCAGTTTTCAATAGAGCCTCATGGATGTGATAAAGCATTTTTCCACTCATCCAATTCTACATATTTGCCAACATTTCCCATGGTTATTTGCCACCTTCTTATTGCATTCATACGTAAGCTAATCCTTATATCTCTTCAAGGTAGATAAAAATTGTCCTCGAGTTGCTAAGGGTAACTCTGGGGCCAGGGAGATTTGTAACTTTTCATAAGCTCAAAGAAAATTATAGAACACATTAGAAATCTAGAGTTTTGAGAACCTATTATTATTGGTTTTAAGTATTTGCATCACTTAAGGACCATCTTAAAGTAGAAGAAGAAACACTCTGAACTACATAAATTTGCTTCATAGATGCAGCATAAAGCATTTTATTTATTTACATAATCGTTTTTAAATGACAAAATACAAGGTATGATTTAAATAGAATAAGCACTGAAAATCTCTTTCTATAAAGTTCTATTTTATGATTTCAAAATTATTTAAAATATGTTAGTGATGTTTTTATTACTTTTATACATTTTCTGTATTTTTTAGATTTCCAGCTCTGTCTTTGTGTTATTGCCTCAAGAAAAAAAAATAGTAAAGACAACCGTTTCTCAAATTTCCTACTGTTTCTTTCTATAGTTATAAAATGAATGACTCTATGAGGATTTATTTGGTATTTAGACTGCATTTTAGAACAATGAATATGAGGTTACCAAAGACACTGTGCTCATATCTGACCTTCATTTTCTGTTGCTGTTGTTCTGTTATTATGTGAATTTAAAAGTTGAAAATAACTAGAAAAGTTAAAGGAAAAAGTTGATGTTTTCCATAGAACCTTTTTATTATTTTTACCTGGCTCAGTGTTATTCCATTTGACCGAGCCCCTAGGCATGATCTAGTTCTAGGAAGAAGGGGCTGTCCTATGCCTGGTGAGACGGTCGCAGTGCTTTGGGGCTGAAGAATCAGGGGGGAAAATGGCCAGGAGACATGAGATGGGCTGGATCACAGTCCCTTCGTAGGTGCCAGGGGTTCCTGCTACCAGGGTAAAATGGGAACACTCAGTCCTGTTAATTTTTGCCTGTTCCCAAGCCTGCTTGTTAGTCTTTCCTCACTCACTGATGATGTGAGTAGTAACAACAAAACACACTCCCCCTCATACACATTTAATGAGTATCAAGTACTGTGCTGCGTTTTCTCACAAGAACTTCCTTAGAGATAGAATGTAGAGAACACAAATCAAAACATGCCCCTTCTTGCTTTTGTGGGATGTAGCAATAATTACACAGTTACAGAATCAAGTCAGGGGACGAGGAGTAAACCTACTCTACTTAACGGTGAGTACATCCCTGGACTTCCTTCTTGGCCAGCAGCCAGGAAAGATGTGGGCTTCTGCGTCCCAATGACCATCATAAAGGGTTCCACTTGTCCCTCCTTCCCTGAACACTTCTCTGTACTTTCACACAGACGCTATCCTGACTGCCAGTGCCTCAACTTTGGATCATGGTTTATATTTTCCTTCCCGGCTGCTATTATGATTCTCTTCTTGTCCTGGATCTGGCTTCAGTGGCTTTTCCTAGGATTCAAGTAAGTAAATATTTCATGTTAGTACGATAAATAAAAGTGTCTAAGTTTCAAGTTCCTAGCTCCTTATCCAGTGCTTTTTCACAGATGCCAAGCACACTGTATTTCTGCCTTTTTCTTACCCACAAAATTGACAAACAATAACACGTATCTTATGAATAAGTTTGGATCTCGTTTAAACAACATTGTCTGTGGCAGAAAGTCTGTAGAAAGCAAATCCATTCTGGTGAACTTTGAATCCTAAGCCAATAAGATGCTACTAGGCCAGAAGGGCATAGGAAACTCATTGTCATGTCCAACTGGCTGAAGTAGAATTTTAAGGTTTGCCCCTCAAACTTGATTTAATGTGGGGATTTCCTTGGATTATCAAGTTACTTTAATCTGTAGCATGCAGGGGTTCCTGCTTCATGTTGGCACCAAAATTGATGTCACCTTCAAAATATCAAGTGAAATAAAGATCTGAGAATGTTCTCTGTGGGAAGAGTATTGAATTAGGAGTCACAAGACCAGGGATAAAACTGTGGCTTTTCAAAGGCCAAATGAGTGATTCTTGCAAGTCTAGACCCATTGTTAGTCTCAGCATCTTCAGCTGCCAAATGATGTAATTTACCCACAAGATCAGTGAGATCACTTCCAAAGCTGCAATTCTAACACATACAGATCCACGATGAACGCATACAAGTTAAAGTAAGAATTATCAATCAATAAAGACCTAGTGATGCCGCTAAAATGTTAAATATATGTATCAAAGAGAATTTCAGTATATTGTATTGGCTGGCATCAAAGCTGGTAGTTCATAAATACCAATGAGTTAATGACTTAGATGACAGGAAGCATTTACAAATGTGAAGGGCTCCTAAGCAAAATCTGAAATGCAGCAGTGTGTTTTCAAATCATTTAGCAATGCTCCAAAGAGAAGGGTAAAATAGCTGTTTATCAAACCTTGAGAATTTTTTCTTCCTGAAAACTAAAACAATTCAAATTCATTTGTGTAGGGTTTTACTTAAATAATTTCAGTGACCTATGAATAAAGCAGCACATTATTCACCAAGCCAGTGAGGCTGAAGTCGGCTATTTGTTCCTCCTTTGCCAAACAACTCACTGCGATCAGGTGCAGCTCCATGCCTGGGCCCGTGTTTTCCAAGCCCGGTAATATGAGGGCTGACATTCTCCCCTCTGTGCTCCTATTTCTGGTTTTTCTCCAGAACTGACACAGTTTTGTTAGTAGCGAGAAGATGGTACTGATGATTTTTTTAAAAAAACTCTATCCAGATTGTGGGAGCAGCGTGTGGCAGTCCTCCTGTTGAGGCAAATGTGTAGAATGTCACTGACTTCAGCAGGTGGGCATCAATGGGTAGAGGCCAGATGCATACTAAGTGCCTCTTCCAGGAAAGCCTTTGAGGGCCTATTCAGTTGTACAGGTGGCAATGCAGGAGACAGAGGACAGGAATCTCAAGTCAGTGGAGTCACAGGCCCACCGTTGTGTCATTCTTTGTTGCTACATATAATGACATTATACAATATATATGAAACCATTTTCATTATTTTAAAATGGCCTGCCACTTCAAAAGGAGAAATTAAGAAGATAAGGCACAAATAAATATATTGAGATGTGCTTTCCGTGAGGAAAAACATCCTGTGAAGTGCATACATTAGGCAAAGTCCATAAATCACGATCAGTGGCATGTTTAAACAATCCCCTTGGTATCCACTGTTGGTTAGACGCTGCATGGCTTCGTGCTCCAGCAAATTTTTCAGCGTCCTTTTCAGTCTACCAGGATGTTCACCTCTAGAGGTTTTAGATGGACAAACAGAAATCATCAGCGCCCCCCCTGGCGGACTCACATGCATTCTGATTAGTGTGTCGCATATTAACACAGTTAACTCACCCGTTATAAATGACTCCAGCGTAGTCGGGAAGAGAAGCTCATATGTCAGTGCCACGGAACCTATTTAAATGGAGAGGCTGGTGCACTGGAAAACATCGGTTCCTTTGTGAAGGCGTTACCGTAGCAAAACCAATTTGGCTTCTGACTTAACTATTTATTGTCTGCAACCAAAATGGCAAAGTATATGTGTGGTATCCTGGGCACAAAATAGTTTCTAAAGAGACTTTTACCTCTTTCTTTAACTATACTTCTCTTCCACAGATGTTTCTCTAGGTGGCCTGTGGATTAGTTATATTTCTTATAATTCACAGTATTTGTATTGTGACAAGGGACACAATTTCAAGACTGGTACCAGTCAGTAATATAATTGTGATTGTAAAAAGAAATTTCTCATTGATCCCTCATTGATTATAAATTCAACAATGTCCATCTTCTTATGTTCAGTGTTGGGGTGTATGCATGAGGGTGATTATGAATGTACAGGGTGAATGGCTTAAGAATTGTGGAAATTCTGCTCCTTCAAACGGAATCACAGTCCAAATAAGGGCAAATAGCAGAGTTACAGGAACAACTGTAACTAAGTGATAGCTACTCTCCCAACACCCCAGTCTTCCTAAGTACTCCCTCATAAATATCCATGTTTACCCCAGCAATTTTACAGAAGAAAATGTTCCTGCTTTCTATACCTACATATAATGTAAACTAACTGAGCTACTCATCAAAGTTCCAGGACATAATCCTTAAGAATCTGGCCATTTTCCTATTTGTTTCTTCCTCTGGAGGAATTTTTATAAATTTACATCTAGAGAAGTATTTTACAAAAACTGTCCAAAGTTTTGAAGACCCTGGACTTCAGGACAGAAAAATTAGTCACAGGGGAAAGAGGTCCCTAAACAAGCAGTAAAAAATAATGAAGAGTGGCAATTACTACTGGAAATAAACTAAAAGATTATATTGTGAGTACTATTAGGGGTGGAGAAACTTAAAGAAAAAAAATTAATAGAGTTGGTTTTACTTTTGAGAATAGACCTAGTTTGGACTCTATGATCAATATGTATGATTTCCCTACCCTAGTGTATAACTCAAGTTTAGCATACTTTGTGAAAATTGATGGATCTGACATCAACTGTCTTATAAATTTGCCAAAGGTATTATTGAGATGACGAGTTAAGCATTTACTGGGCATGCCAGTGCTTAGAGATACACAGCCAAAGAAAACATCTACGACATTGTCACTATCCTTTCCTCAGGATAATTTATCTAATTAGTGGAATAAAACTTGTCTAGGTGCAACAATTAACAGTGAAGATATATCATAAACATATTTTAAAAATATAATATAATGGTCAAGTATATAATAAAGAGTTAGCTAGTGATAAGCAGCATGTGGCAAAATTCCAGTGGTGCAAATGGACTTGGAAAAAGAAGAGATTGGTGGAAGATATGGAAAATATGCAACAAAAATTAAGCATTGAAAAGTGAGAAAACCAGGCAAAAACAGAAAAGAGGGGATAGGATATTCAAAGGAGGAGCTAGAAATATAGGCAAAAAGCACAGATTGCTGTTATTAGCAGGGAGATTCATATTTTATGAAGATTTCACAAAAACTATCTTCCATAAAGGACGTGATAGGGAAAGAATTCTTTAAATAACAGGCTTAATTATTTTTTCAGTTTCAAGATGTTCAAATGTGACAAAACCAAAACATACCAACAAAAAGCTTGTGCTGAGGTGATTAAGAATGAATACCAAAAACTCGGGCCAATGAGGTAAGCTACACACACACACACACACACACACACACAGATATGTGCTGCTTATATTGCAAGTAGCTGTTTAAAAACCAATCAGCACTTAAGTTCCTGAAAGGTATTTATTACACTTGATTAGGGCCCCAGAATTGCTAAGCATTGTGAATATAACTCAACATGACAAAATGCATCCTGTTGTCTAACTAAAATTTGCCAGATAGAATGAAAACCTGAGAGACCCCACAGGGGAGTAAGGTTTTTTCTACCTGCGCCGATGCTCTCAAATTATTGACACATCCAACTTTTACAGTGTTTAGTGTTCTGCTAAAATCACTCCCGGCAATAGCTCAGGGAATTTCTATAAGAAAATAAGAAATGATGGTACTGGAATTTTTCCACAGGTATCAAGAAATTGTGACCTTGCTCCTCTTCATTGTAATGGCCCTGCTGTGGTTTGCCCGAGATCCTGGATTTGTTTCTGGCTGGTCTGCACTTGCTTCAGGGTGAGCATTCCATGTTACGTTTGCCAGCCTTTCCCATTTCATACTCTGCCTCCCTCCTATGTGGTTCCTGTGTCTGGGAATATCGTATGAGATTTGTTTTTCTTCCTTTCCCTTGAAAAGATATTTTTACTTGTAATCTTTTCAGAAAAAAACAAAGTATGAGGAATGAAATCTAGGAGAATACCATGTAAAGGATAGCCATACTGCCCTGTAACTAAAACCCAAGGTCCATTAGACAAGGCTATTCCCATCCTTACAAAATTAGAAATATAAGCTGCAGGAAGGCTATGGTCTCTGGCGGTTAGGAGTGTAGATTTTGGAGCCACACTTCACTCCTGGATCCTCCATTTACTTTGGGCAAGTCCCTTAATTTTCAGTTTCTTCATATGGAAAATAAAGATGATAATAGCACTTAGAATAATGTGGCCTGTCTCCCTATAAAAGTGCTATATAAATGTTTGTTATGTGAAATAAATGTCACTCAATGCCTCTTAATAATCTGATATAAATTCATGGTCTGTATATTTTATCAACTTAATTTTTTTGCTTCTGTAAAGGACTATTTATTTGGTTCAATATCTTGTCTTTTTCTCTATTTGTGTACATTTTTGCACCAGATCACTACGCATTCAGCCCAGCCTTTCTTTCACAGATAAGGAATTCCTGAATAAGTGATAAGACCGATTTCAAAAGCTGATCCTAGGAGCTAGGTCAGAGTTAATTTTATCTCTCAGTGTCTTATATACAAGCAGTCATTGCTGAGTCATGTGAAGTGAGGAGGAAGAGAATAGCATAATTTTCTAAATTTAGGGCCATCCTACATGTAATATAAATAACTTGGTTGTGAGATTTTTGTTCCCAATCTATCTTTCACTAAAGTACTCTAATTTCTAAATTCAGCAGATTTCTTACTTGGACTTCCTGTCTCACATCCCTCACAAAAATCCATGTATTATGGGGCAGAAACCAAAATTGTTTGTGTCAAATGTATTCTGCCCACATGTAATAAAGAAATTCCTCCCTCCCTGAATTAGAACTTCTGGTTTTACAGGCATTGCCAACATTCTTTTAAAGGGTGCAACGTCTGAATTCAAATTCCTAATGACTACACAAGTCAAGTAATGCAATGTGGTAGCATTTTTTAAAGGGTCAACTTCACCTTTATAAACATTTTATTTCCTTTTGGAGTAAAATTTTTTATTTTGAGAGGTATAAACAAAAAGTATTATCCAAGTATTTAAAGCAAGTTATTGTTTAGTAATTGATTAGTACTTTGTGGTTTTGTGGTAGGATCTAGAACAACATAAAAAATAATTATTTCCCTTTTTAAAATCCAGCTCTACCATCCTAGATAGGGAGATTCTTTCTCTAAACACCAGTATGTAAGAACTAAATGAAATAAGACAATAGCTAATAAAAACCTGGCAGAAATCCCAATAGGAACTTCAATATAATCAACTTCTATTTGCTATTCTTTATTGAAGGCAACTGTAATATAGGACATGCTTTGTTTGTAGCAGGAAAACAGTATATTGTCTATGGGCAGGTTCTCGTGTCACCTAGAATTCTGAGAAAAAACAATAGGAAAGAATCAAATGTTTGAGAGATGATGAGATTTGAAAATATAAATCTAATTGGCAAATCCAAAGCAAATAAAATTTGTATAAGCTTATTATTTTGTAATACTGAGACAACCTAACTTAATCCATAATAAACTAAAAATAAAAGGTATGATAAAATAATAATCATTTTAAAAGTCTTTTGAAAATAAATTATTTCATATTTATGCCTTGATGTTACTTAAGAGATATATTCTATAAAATATATTAATATTTGTTATTTAGAGGTTCTAGGTATTTAGAATTTCTAAAGCTAGAATGATATATCAAGATTTATAGCTACTACCTAACGTTTTCATTCCATCTGTTTGAACTTGGACTGATTTCAATGTGTCTTTTCATATAAAACAAAATCTGGTTACATGATGCCTGGCCCAATTTGCCAAAAAATCAACCAAAAATTATAACTGAAATAAAATAAATAAGGAACAATAAAATTATAAATATTGGTAAGTTTGTATAATAAATTATACCACGGTAGACAGTTAATAATGAAACGACATAAGTGTATATTTAAGGAAAGCAGACTGCTTTACAAATTGTTAGGTCGAGAAAGATAACACATTTCCTTGATTATATATTTAATAGGTTTTTCAAGTAAATCACAGAAGTAGAAACACTTCTTTAGTATCTACACATTACTGAGTTACAAGGTAGCAAAATAATCGTTAAGGTGTGCATATTCTTCTCAGGTTACAAAAATGCACCAATTAATGTTGCTGACTTTTAAAACTGAATTCTAATTATTTATGCCGATTTCATTTATATCTGGTCTCCAGGTGTTTCTTAACTATTGAGGCTTCTGGGAACCTGTCTTATTTGTTGGAATGGCCTGGTGATTCTAAGACCCCATCTGCTCCTGATTCACTTTTAATTTGTACAACGATCATTTATAAGCATTGCACAAACCACTCCAATAATTTATATTTTTGATTGAGTTTCATAGAGTACAAAACATTAAATGGGTTGATTTCATTTGTATGATATGGCTAGGGCCTGTATCCACAGAAGCAGGTGTTATACCTTGGAAAACAGATCAATTTCTTTTTGCAATTTATAGAAGAATTTTGTGAGACTCTAGAAACATCATGCTTTGCTACGATTTGATCGAAGGATGTTAGGATGTTATATATCAATTATATGAGGCTTTGCCTATTCTAGCAATTGTTTCAAATTCAATTCTCTGTCAATATGATTAAAATACATAATTCAAATAAGAAATTATTTAACATATCTATAAGCTTACATACAAGGAAAATTTGCCACATTAGCCTAGTTTGTCTGGATGTGTGTATTTGGTATTGAAAATAAGGAGAAATATGGGAACAATAGGAATGTGATCTGAGATTATTTGCTCTAGTAAATTATGTCATTTAGTTGGAAATCCATAGATTATAGAACAGATTATCCAGAATAAATAGCTTATACCACCCTTACTATTGTACTTAAATGATATTAATATAATTCATTGGTGTTTAGCTTATGTAAGTCTTGTTGCCGGTTTTTAATACACATTTGTTCATTTTCAGTTACGCTGATTATATTACGGATTCAACTGTTGCCTTACTTGTAGGACTCCTATTTTTTGTTATCCCAGCTAAGAAATCGACTAAAACTACACCGACAGGAGAAATTGGTTGAGTATCATTTATCATTCTGAATGAGTGTGACAGAAGAGCAAACCATATAAAATTCCAACAGTTTTAGTTAGCACTTAGAACAGAAAGAATGTCCATTCTGGCACACCCTCGGCTTAGCCTGACTTATTCACACACTACAACCCCCTATTCAGCCAGCACATATCCTCCATCCACAAGAAGGATCAGCTTACTTTGCAGAAGTGAGAAGTAGATTTCCTTTTGCACCATGGTTAGGGCTCTGCTACGAGTGATACTATTTGACCCATAATAAACCTATGTCTGCTGCCATAATCAGAATTAACCTTACTATTGGTAAAGATAAAAAATTTGGAAATCATTGCCTCATGATGAGCCCTTGATAATAAATGCTGAGGATCTAAAAAGTAGAGAAATTTCAACAGAAAGAGCATTTACAGCTTCAAAGTAGTCCCTAAGAAAATGCAAATCAACCTCACATAGCCACAATCTAGGGTTAAAACTGACAGAAAAGGTATTCAGTAGGAGCATTCATTGTGTGTGCAACACATGGACAAACAAGCATGCATATTTTCATGAGCATATTCTCCCCATATATAAGAAGAGTGTGTGCCCGCCCCACATACATTCTTCTTTTTTTTTTTTTGAGACAGAGTGTCACTTTGTTGCCCTGGGTAGAGTGAGTGCCGTGGCGTCAGCCTAGCTCACAGCAACCTCAAACTCCTGGGCTTAAGTGATCCTACTGCCTCAGCCTCCCGAGTAGCTGGGACTACAGGCATGCACCACCATGCCTGGCTAATTTTTTTTCTATATATATTTTAGTTGGCCAGATAATTTCTTTCTATTTTTAGTAGAGATGGGGTCTCGCTGTTGCTCAGGCTGGTCTCGAACTCCTGACCTTGAGCGATCCACCCGCCTTGGCCTCCCAGAGTGCTAGGATTACAGACGTGAGCCACCACGCCCAGCCACATTCTTCTTAAACATAGGATTCATCCATGGTTTTGCTTTGCACTAACACAACATGTTTTGAGTAGTCAGACACCTATTTTGCCGATGTGGGACAAATAATTTATAATTGTCTGGAAATAAGCTAGTAGAGTTCTGGCTTTACTTGTTTGTTCTGACAAACTAGGATGGAACCAGAATTCATGAAGTTGAGTTGCCTCACCTGACTCCTTGAGTCAGAATCCATGAATGACTAATGTGCCAGATTTCCAGAACGTGATATATGTGAACAGCATAGCACAGAAATAAATGTCTTTTGTTTATTACTTGAGTTTAGAATATTTCACTGTGTGTTTAGGAGATGTTGCAGTATTGAGCATTGAGTCCTAGAGCCCCTGAGGACTCTGTTGCAATCCAAGCCCCAAGGCCTGGCAGTGGCAAATATGGAAGAACCAATGCTTAGCCTTAGCTTCCCTGGAGCCCACATCAGAATTTCCTCCCTGAGAAAGAGCCTTGCTCCTGTTCATCCTTCTCTCTCCCCTCATTCTTCAACACCTGTCCCTGATAAACTTATTCATACTAGGTTTAAAAATGACAGATAAGACATACTATATTACATTTGAAATGAGAGGTATTTATCAGAGACGTTTATGCTTTAACAGGATATATGGCCTTAATCCAAGTCAGAAACCTGGTAGCAACATTTCAGTGATCAGTAAGGGTTGGTTTGGTTTGGGTGTGGGGGAAGGTGACAGGAAGGAGACTCATGAGTAACCTTAAAATCTCACATGTAGAAGGCTGCTTGTTACACATATGTTAAATGGACATACTGTATCCCTAAATGAACTTGTTTATCAACAAAATAATGGAGAGATCAGAATGCAAATGTCAAGACAAATTGTCATAACTGCTTTATGAGAATTTCAAGGGTCTCACAAATAATACTGAAATTATTTAATCTGAACCCTGAATTATCTTTAAATTGGAATCCTGATGAATCTATCATGGTTCTTCTTATGATTTAAAAAATAAAAAATTCAAATAAATATTAGTGAATAATAATTAAAATGCTACACTTATGCTCTTGAATCAATGGAATATTACAGACATTTTTCACAGCAGAGAATAGTATAGTTAAATGCACTGTGTTATTCATAGTAGACTAAAATGTTAGTGGAATGAATGAATGAATAAATGGCATTATAAATGACAATGTTATAATTTATCTAAATATATTCTATAATATTATCCAAAGGATTTTTCTAATTTATAGCATTTTTTATAATATAATATTCCCCTGAGGCCAGGTGGCAATTACTCAAAGTTTAGATCAAATCCTCCCTTTAAAAACAATATAGGAATACTACAAATTTCCCATGAGATGACTATTTAGAATGCTGAAAAAAAATGTCATATTGTCATGTTCTAAGCAATGTGTAACTGTAGGACTTTTTTTTTTTTTTTTTTTTTTTTTGCAGTTGCTTTTGATTACTCTCCACTGATTACTTGGAAAGAATTTCAGTCATTCATGCCCTGGGATATAGCCATTCTTGTCGGTGGAGGGTTTGCCCTGGCAGATGGCTGTGAGGTAATATACTCTGTGTGTAGGATATTTAACAATCAACTAGACTGTTCAAAAGAACAAAGAGACATTCAAGCTTTTGGTATATTCAATATAATTTTATCATTTTAATGATGCAAATTTTAATAGCCATGCAGTGAGTATACCACACAGATGAGGTCAGTTCAGAGTTCAAGAAGTTTTATAGGCTGCCAGCATAAAAGATTATTTTTTGTGGTACTCTAGCATGTCAAAAGAAATAATGCAAAAAAGATTAAAATTTTTAATTCATGAAATAGTATTAGTAAAACACTAGCTTAGTAAAATATATATATGTATATATAAAATATATAAAGTGACTCCCAGTGGAACACATTTTTTTGTTTAAGCCTTTGCCTTATTCATGATGAATTTGAGTGGCTCTCAGACTTCAATATATCATGGTCATATTGCTGTTGAAAAAGGAGGATGAGAAATAATATTAGCATTAAAAATAATAAATGTTTATTGCATGAAGTCCAAAGGAAATTTCTCATAACCATGCCTAACATTATATTATGCCTAATCTTAGGAAGAAATAAAAACACCATGAGAAATACAGTTGGCTATTTCTTTGACCTAGCTATCCAGCAGTGGTTTGGGGTGGCCCTTGTTTGTTATAATTACCTTGGTCATTGTGGTCTTGCTGGAAGGGAAGTTTTTGTCTCCAAAAGTTCCATGGAAATCCTTGACTCTTAAACTAATTAGAAACCACTCATTTCTGGATTTCATAGCCTTTCGTGAAATACTCAAAGCTTATGGCCGTTCCATTTCCTTACTTAGTCATCAAACTGAAAAGAATGGTGAAAGAGGTGTTGTATCCAGCTTTTTGGCATCCAGTAGGTTAAATTTTTGTACTTCTCAAGACAAATAACTGTCTCTTCTCTTCTTGATAACATATAGGAAAACTATTATTTGCTTCTAACATTATTGGCAATTTTCCTGCATAGTATTTAGATACTGAGCTTTCCAGCAGGAGGATTTAGTAATAGCTGAAAGTCTTGGAAATTGAATCCTGAGGGCCATTTATGACATTGTTTTAATGTCTAGATTTGTCTTGCTTCATAGACTGCCCAAATAGAAATGGTAGAAATATAAGATAAATACACTTTTCTATTTCAGCAGTAATAAGATCTATTAACAGATTCTCAGAATAAGTAAATTCCATTCCTATGTCTGCTAATGTAAATTGTGAAGAAATAAAAATCATCAAGTTGGCATTGATTTGCTCATATCTCCTTCTCAGAATATCTCTGTCTAGACTAGACCATAGACACTTAAATGGTTTTGAAAGCAAAGTCCAGACCTTAGAATAGCAAAAACCAAGGAAATGAAAATGTATGGGCTTAGTCTGATACACTAGGTTCTCTCAGTGGAAGAATTAAGGAAACCATGGAGAAAGGTCTACTTTGCTATAAAAATCCCAATACATAGAATGAGATTTCTACAGGATACCCAGAATAACCCTACCCCTAAATGGCCAGATTAAGTCCATGAGCTTCAAAAAATATGGCTGTGGACAAATATACCACTAGAAATTGGTTTTACAAAGATTTGGAGACAGTTAATTTTTTAAAATTTTGTTCCAAATTATAATTAGTCTGGCAAATGTTCAGAACCAGATAACTTTTAGTTGGGAACGGTGAGACAGCAGCGAGTAGTACCACATTGACCTCATTGCAATTGTCTCTCTCTCAAATGCCCCTTGATTTTGTTTTAACATGATTGATCTCTCATGAGCTGGCAGTCACCTTCAAATTCTCATCAGTGAATAACTCGTCCTCTTTTCTTTTCACACATTCCTTGGTTAAACATGGAGGATTTAACACTATTTTTTCAGATCTCCACCAAAATGGCAATAACAGAACAAAAAAGTGCCAATCCACAAAGACAAAGATTATATGACAAGGACGATAACAAACAAGAGATGTTGATAACATGTAGAAGAAAGAAAGAGGATATTTCCATTTGACTTCATACAAGTAGGAAAAGCAGTGAAAAAATGAAATCTATAGGCTGGCAAAAGGAACAGCCAACAAGAAACAAGCTGCTTTATCCATAGGACCATGGAAGAGCTAAGGAATTGGAGGCAGCAGATAACTATGAAAGCTGGGATAAATATCAGAAAGGAATATGGAGAATGGTTTTAAAAGTGGGCAAGGAGCTGTGGGCCTCGCAGGTACTTTCCCCAGTCCTGAATCACCAGGCCGTTTTTCTCTCTTTCCCCCGACAGGAAATTGAGATTTACTCTGTAGCAAAATTGAACCAATGAGGCACTGGCTCATGGCTCAGTCACCTACAATAACGTCTTCCTTGGACAATCCTTGCCCAGGCACAAGGAATTTCCAATAATTATTTTATTGTTTCCCTCTTAAAATGAATAGGTAGACCAGAATCACCAGACAGTTGGGGAAGCCTCCAATACAATAACCAGTAACAAATAGTAATTATGAAAATAAAAAGAAAAGGAACACATAAAAAGCAAGGAAAATGTGTGAAGCAAAAGAAGATTTTACAGATTTGTCACTGATGCCTCAAAGAGATGTTAGAAACTTTAAAGACGTGAAACTAAAATAGAATGTTACTTTTTTTAAAAGGAATAGGCAGAAGATAAGAAAGAGCCCCTGAAGACTAGAAATATGACAGCAGATTATCAAAAAGTTTAGCAGCAATTGATATTAATTAATTAATATTTACACAAAGGTAAATATTTTTAAAAAGATACGAAAATTAAAGCCATCAATGCAAAATGGCCAACAGTCAACCAATAGGAATTTCAGAAAGAGGAAAAAAATAAAAGAGAAGGACATTTCTGAAAAATAATACAAGAAATTTCCCAGAACTGAAGGCTTTGAGATTCAAGACCAAGAGAGCTACTGAGTGCTTAATACCAAATTCATATGTAGAATTTTTGAATATTATATAATAAAAAATTGTTAATTTTTGAAATAGAAGATGAAGATGTGATCCCAAAGACCTCCAGAGAGGGGGAACATTATGTAGTATAGTCTTTTCCACATCTAATTGGACATAGATAAAACCTATTCTAAAAGTATATATATCCCAGAATGAATTTGTGTCTAATGTGACTTAAATGAATAGACAGTCTTTTCTCATCTAAATGTCATAACAAGAAAAAAAAAAACAAACAAAAATATAAGTCAAAACCACAAATAACACACATGATATCTGGTACCCATATCTGGGATGTTTGTGCCAACTTTTGATCTGCAGCTACACTGCTTAAAATCAGAGCATTCTGATGCCAAGTCTGGCTGTTATGAGCATAAAGATTCATACATACGATAGCTCACTGAAATCTTTTCACTAAAAGAGAATCTCCCCCTTCCATTTGGGGGAGAAAAACCGAGCAACACACCTGCTAATCCAAGTGCAGCCAATTCTTCTGCATGATATACAGTGAACCAAAGATCAGAATGTGATCAAGCTCCCAAAGAATCTGACTGGAAGCCACAGGAAATTAAACAATAGCATAAAACTGCTGAATGATAACTATTTGAAAGCCTGAATTTTACAAAGACTAAACTATCAAAACAGTGTGAAACAAATAAGTGAAACAAAACAGTGTGAAAAAAAATAAAAATGTTTTCAGACAGGCAGAGACTCAACAAATTTACCTCCGCTACACACATTCTCAGGAAGTTATAGAAGGATTTCTATAACTTCCCCAATACAAAGAAGTGGAAAACAAAGGATTCCAACAAAGGTTGGGGGGACGAGAAGGAAATTCGTAATATGATAACAAAGAAAGGTCCAGGAACAATAGTTGAGTAGATTTGAAGAGCAGCTAATCCAAATGGAGAAGTGGCAGAGAATATTCCAGAATAGATATCTTCATGAGGGAATATGAAAAAAACAAAAACAATTACCTGATATGTTTGTCTATTTGTTGCAGAATTTTCCAGTTTTCCTAGAGCATGTGATGAATCACTGATAGGTACTTAGAAAACTAAGCAAACAAAAGAATGAGGCCATTATTTTCTAGGGGAAGGAAATTGTAAAACAAAGAAAGTAAATGTAATCATAGTATGCTAAGTAGCTCAGCTATAAGCAATATTTATATAATCATAGTGGTAAACATTAAATATTGGTTTAGCCAAAAATGTTGATATATGAGTGTGGGGGAATGAAGAGATAGAAAATATATGTGTGGTAGACGATGTGAGAAAAGTAAATCCTTATGTAACATTAGAAAGTCAGTAAACAATAGCTAAACTTGAAAATTAGGAAAAAAGTATAATTAGAATATTATTTTGAAAGATAACTCTAAATACCTAAATATAGCTGTAAATAGCTAAGAAGGGCTGAAAGTTATTGGCTCTGGAGAACACAGCTTAGGGGTAGGGTGAGGTGAACCGGAAGTGCTGCTCTTTCCTTAAAGCCCCATAGTACTCTATGACTTCTTAAAATATTTCCATATATTAGAGTAATTAAAGTTTAATTGAGAAAAGTGGGAATACATTTGAAACTTCCTAAAGTATATTAACAATGCTATTAATAAAATAAGACTAAGTGAAAGCTCCTTCACATCAAAGGCACCCAGATCTACCAAATTACAGAAAAATGAGAGATTAAAATTATATTTTAGAAACTGGTTTTCAGAGCAAATAATGCTTTTATGTATTTAAATTGTGTCTGATTAAAATAAATTATTAATGAATAACAAATACTGTGAATTTGTTTTTTAGGAGTCAGATCTACCAAATTACAGAAAAATGAGAGATTAAAATTATATTTTAGAAACTGGTTTTCAGAACAAATAATGCTTTTATATATTTAAATTGTGTCTGATTAAAATAAATTATTAATGAATAACAAATACTGTGAATTTGTTTTTTAGGAGTCAGGACTATCTACATGGATAGGAAATAAATTATCACCTCTAGGTTCATTACCAGTAATGCTAATAATTCTGATAACTTCTTTGATGGTCACAACTTTAACAGAGGTAGCCAGCAATCCAGCTACCATTACCCTCCTTCTCCCAATATTATCTTCATTGGTGAGTATCTCATTTTTCAAGAGTAGTTTACACTCTTCATCAAGAGTAGTGTTCTACGTTGGAATGGTGGTTTTTCTGTTGTGGTATGGAATCTTTTTTGGCCTAAATGGGCCTCCTTTAAAGTAACTTGTAGAGTGGTCTTTATTTGCATTAATACTTTTAGGGAACCTTGACTCAAGAGAACTATTTTCAGGTTTTCATGTTTGAGCAGCATGATCTTAAGTGAACCACATACTTTCTCTCAATCCAGTTTTTTTATCTGCTAGATCCATTCCAGTTATGGATCTAAGAAAACTTCAGATTCAATTTTCCTGGCAACATTAGTATTTAGATCTCTAACACAGCCACTTTTCCCTCCAGAACATTGTGCCTGAATTTCAGAGAAGTGTTTCATATAAGTGATTTGCAAATGAATGAAAAACTAGGTTATACTCCAGGCTTCAGGTTTAAGTATCTTAGACACAGTTATCTACTGCCTTGGGAAGAATAAAGAAAAGGAAAACAAGAAATAGGTTTGCTACGAGAAAGAGGGAAAGATTGTATTTTCTTCTTCTCCCTGCCTAGCTAGCAATTACAAGAACGAGTTAGCCTTAAGTAAAACGTTTTTCTTATTGGGATGGATGAGTCTGGTGAAAGGAAAGCACTTTAAAATTGAGAAGGATTGTCTTTCTGGAATTGTTCTGCTACAAGCTCAAAGGGCACATGTTGGCGTTCTTGAGTTGCTACTTCAAATTATATATAAAAAAAATTGGCTGTTTATGTTAGTAAAATATCATTTTGGGTTTTTCTTTTTTTTTATTTCTAAAGATGGAACAGTTAAAAAATTATGTATTGAATTAAGAATAGTAGTAACTCTTCTGTGATGACCCTTAAGAAAATTGCAAATTACATATGTCACAGAGGCAGTAAAGTTAATAGTATAATGAAAAGCTCTGAAGCCAGAGGGACCTGAGACCCTAAGTTCTGCTGCTCACCAGCTGCATGCTTAGGCTAGTTACGTTAGCCTCTCTGGGCCTCAGTTTTGTCATCTGTTATTTGGGGTTATAGTAGCCACCTCATAAGGTCATTGTATAAATTAACATGTATATATAAATATATGTAATTTATCATATGATATAATATGAAATTATATATTACATATAATTTATATATTACATAAATATATTATACAAATTATATATTATACATAAGTGTATGAATATATATGTATATAAAAACATCTAGCATAGCACCTAGCACTAGATAAATAATAAATAGTTGCTGTTTTTATTTAGTTTCTGGAATAAGTGATAGTTTATTTTTTAAATGAACTGGACTATAGGCATCAATAACTATATAAATAATAAGAGGAAAAGATGTTTCTAAAAAAATATTCCTCAAGTTACAACTGCAATTATGTGTATAATTTTATGCCATTAGGTTTCAACCTGCTTTGGGAAAGTTTATTATAATAAATTTGTTAATTTTGATGTTTGGTGCCTGGCCTCAAAATTTGACTTAGACTCCTTTTTGTCTTTTACAATAGGCTGAAGCTATTCAAGTGAACCCTCTTTTAATTTTGATACCTGCTACTCTTTGTACTTCATTTGCATTCCTCTTACCAGTAGCAAATCCACCCAATGCTATTGTCTTCTCATATGGTCATCTGAAAGTCCTTGACATGGTGAGTACCTGAAAGAATACTGTCAGATCCAATACACATTTTTTTTTGTGATGTCTTGAATTATCTTCCCTTTTACACACCAATCAACCACCAGCAAAAGCATGGCCTGAGTTCTGTTTATGAAAGTGTGTGCATGACTGATCATAGAATTGTTTTTAAGAGTAAGAACCAAAAGTGAATATGTCATTAGAATTTATGGTCCCAAATACAGAGATATTTGAATGTATTAGTAATGCCCTGGAAGAAAGAAAGGAACAGTGAGTACACACAACACAACAATTTAAACTTAACTTGTCAAGGTCAGGATCTATCCTGACCCTGGCAAAAGGAAGAAATTGGGTTTATGAAATTCAGCAATTAAAATAAAACTCTGGTTTGATATCATAAATATTTATGCAATCAACATTTGCTCCGAATGAGACATTGGGTCAGTGCCTGACTGATAAAAAGGCATCTTTCTTGGTATGATTTTAATACTGGCACCTGACGTGAAAACTCAAGCAAGTGATGGTGGAGAATGTAAGTGATAACACATGCACCTTTTTGCCAAATACAAAAGTAGTGGTAGTTAAGCACTGGCTTGAGAATATTCTAGTCTCTCCACAAATGTTCGTCACCAACTTCCAAACCAAGCCAAATAAGAATATAACCATATTAAATTCAGGGAGCTTCCTATGCAAATGCAGTTCCAGGGTAAGTCCCAGCTCCATTGCTCCCATATAGATTGTTGTTCCAAAACCCCTGCAACAGAAAAATTCTGGAACTGTCTCTATACAGTAATTTCCTAATATTCATTTGGTAAGGAAAACATGCATAATACAATATAAGCAATGCCCAATGCATGTGTATTAAAAACAATAAAACAGGATTCTGGAATAAATGAGTGGCTTCCATGGACAGAGAAGAAGGCTTCTATAATAATTACTGCTAGGTATCACCCTTTTACTTTTGGGCTAGATGTTTTATTCACAGAATGCAGGGATAATCAAACTTCCTCTGTAAAGGGCCAGATAGTTAATATTTGGGGCTCTGTAGGCCATAATGTCTCTGTCACAACAACACAACTCTGCCCTTGTAACATGAAAGCAATCAAAGACAATATATAAACAAACAGGCATGGTTGTAGTCCAATAAAACTTTACTTACAAAAACAGGCCAAGGGCAGTGGTTTTCCAACCTCTATTACAATAGATAGAAAGCAACTTTGAGATTGTTTAATGGACACCAGAATGATGATGTAAGAGCTAAAAAGATGAGAATTCAAAAATGAATAGATGTAGCATTATAAAATCTCAATTAGGCAATGCTAAAGGGAAAATTAATCATAATATTGAGTGAATATGAAGGATACAGTTATCATATGTTGTCCTGAACCTTATCCATTGAAACATAAAACTATAAAACTAAAATTCTGGTTTAATATGAAATGGCAAATTTTTAAGGGGATTTTTTTTTTTCCAATCAGAATTACTTAGGTATATTCCTAAGGAGAACCTTTCTGAGACTCTCCAACTAAAAGATTTTCTTTTGATATAAATCAAGAAGAACCCCTGATTTTAAGAAATGACAATTTATACTAATCATTTAGGAGGCGTATAAATCTGGCATGTACTTTCTACAACAGTATTCTTATTCTCCTGTAGGTTATCTTTCTGTGAGACTGACATTTATGCTCTTTCCTGTTCAAGGTTAAAGCTGGACTTGGTGTTAATATTATTGGTGTTGCCGTGGTGATGCTTGCCATGTCCACCTGGATTGTACCCCTATTTGACCTCAACACTTACCCTTCTTGGGCTCCTGCATTTTCAAATAAAACTACACCATGATAAGCACAAAAGTTCTGACTATCTCATGGTGACTTTTGGGAACCATTAATAATTTACTGTAAAATGTGGCTCTAAATAACTGATGACACATTTAAATCAGTTATGGTATAGCTGCTGTAATCCCAGCGAACATCCAAAACCTGCTGTCATAACTCGGAGTCCATATGTCTTTTGAGATGCAACCAAAGAACATCTAAGCACCTTCATCAAGAAGCCAATGGTTGAGATTTTGCTCATGGACCATCTGTATCTTGTTTCATCATAAGAATAATTTATAACTTGACCTTCAAAGAGATTAGGCCATTTGCTTCATCTTACAGTTGGAGTTGAGTATAACATTTCAAACATCACTTTATTATTTCAAAAACTTCCCATGAAACTAAAAATAGAAAGCAACATATACAAGTTCATTAGGTACTTGTATAAATCATTTCTGTAGTGTCACACAAAAGAATTTGCAGAGAAACCAAAACCGTGGTCATCTGGTGATGCAGAGAAAAGTTTAATCTAAAGGAAATGTGCATTTCTTCATTTAAAAAAAAATCCAGTTGGATTATTCTTAATATATACATACAGCATAAAAATTTAAATTTAAGTAGTAATTCCAAAATTATAGCTGAATCTACTAAATGACAGAAAACTCATAGATAAGTATTTATTTCTATTTGACCCTACAGTTAGATTAATATAATTCATATTTTTGTGATCTCAGTGCACTGAGAAATACATTTTGTGGAGATATGGATAAGGCTTGCTGTGATTTGCAATAGCACAGTATAGAAAAGAAAAGAAAGTTAAACACTATGAAACTATTAATACATTGATATATACTATAACAACTTGCTTGTTTATCTTATTTCAAAAATACATAATGTCTTATGTTTAAAAGAGAGACATAGACATTTAAATGAATTATCACTGCATATACAGATATAGAAAAGTCACATAACTCCATTATGTCAGCATTGAAATAAAAATATCAGAAGGAAAATAAAGAATAAAAATTAAAACTGTTGACAAACTTATGAAAGAGAAAAAAATAAAACATTTGTGGGAGAACCAAAAAGAAAAAAAAAAAACTGAACATTTAAACAAAAGTAGGATAAGAATGGTCTTATAGCAGCAGGATGTGAAAAAGGCTAAGGTCCCAATTAACCTGATGTGATCATTAGTCACTGTTTACAGGTATCAAAATATCATGTCCCCCCAACATATACATAACTGTTATATGTCAGTAAAAAAAATTTTTAAAACAGAGTAAAGTCTCTTGACATTTCAAAATTAGACTAAAGAAGAAAGAATGACAACCAAAAACACAATAATGTGCACAGTTAGAAAAAAATGGAGATGTTAGGGCCTAGCAACTCTCATGCTAAAAAGAAAAAGGAAGACAAGGTCAAAAATAACTTTCCCATTTTTAATCTTCATTGGCACTTTTCTAGACGTTACAGATCTGGTATAGTTTTTGTAAATATTATTATTATAAAATTATTCTTGAAATTAAATATAGTAAAGAGAGTTTGTACAAATAACATTTCCTTTTAAAATATACATGAGTTGCCCATGTTCATTATTTGTCTGTGTTTATTAATTGATCAACGAAAAACTAATCATTTTTTCAAAGAAAAATTTGTCCAGTTCAACCTTAAAATATAATATTGCTGCTTTGTGTAATCTTCTATGTTCATTCTATTATTTGTGCCTTTCCCTGTCATATTTTATAGGTTTATTGATGATCTGTAGTATTTATTACATTTATGCCTTTTTCCTAGTCATTAAATTTATCACTACTGAATTATATGATTGATACATTTTTAATACAAAAAAATAAAATGACTTTTAGAATTATAATGTGTAAGTTTGGGTCTCAAGAAAATAATATAAACATTTCTGCTTGAATAATTTTAATGAATTACTTCCAACAACTGCCAGCCGAGTAGAGGAAAAATACTTAGTCAAAATGTATTTCATTGAGCAATATAATTCTCTTGTCACATCTTTACATTTGGTTGATTATCAAAAATGACTTAACCATGGAGTATTACTCAGCTATAAGAAATAATGGAGATATAGAATTTCTTTTGTTCTCCTGAATAGAGCTGGAACCCATTCTACTAAGTGAAGTATCCCAAGAATGGAAAAATAAGCACCACATGTACTCACCATCAAATTGGTTTCACTGATCATCACCTAAGAGCACATTCAGGAATAACATTAATCAGGTGTCGGGCAGATGTGGGGTGGGGGGGGAGATGGATATATACATACATAATGAGTGTGATGCACACTGTCTGGGGAATGGACACGTTTGAAGCTCTGACTCGGCCGGGGCAGGGAGGGGCAAGGGAAACATACGTAACCTAAACTTTTGTACCCCCACAATATTCCGAAATAATTTTTAAAAAATGAATTAACTTATCCATTTCACATTTGTCACATTTACATCAGTTCTCAAGCTCTTTTTAAATTTTTTTTTATTTCAGCATATTACGGGGGTACAAATGTTTAGGTTACAAATTGCCTTTGCCCCACCTGAGTCAGAGCTTAAAGCGTGTCCATCCCCCAGATGGTGTGCACCACACCCATTAGGTGTGTATTTACCCATCCCCATTTTCCCCCCTCCCACCTGCCTGACACCCGATGAATGTTACTACTATTTGTGCCCTTAAGTGTTGATCAGGTAATACCAGTTTGATGGTGAGTACATGTGGTGCTTGTTTTTCCATCCTTGTGATACTTCACTTAGTAGAATGGGCTCCAGCTCTATCCAGGATAATACAAGAGGTGCTAGATCACCATTGTTTTTTGTGACTGAGTAGAACTGCATTGTATACATATAACACATTTTCTTAATCCACTCATGTACTGATGGGCACTTGGGTTGTTTCCACATCTTTGCAACTGTGAATTGTGCTGCTGTTAATATTTGCGTGCAGATGTCTTTTTTTATAGAACATCTTTTTTTTTCCTTTGCATAGATGCCCAGTAATGAGATTGCTGGATCAAATGGTAGTTCTACTTGTAGCTCTTTAAGGTGTCTCCAAATTGCTTTCCACAGAGGTTGTACTAGTTTGCAGTCCCACCAACAATGTATGAGTGTTCCTATCTCTCCATATCCATGCCAACATTTATTGTTTTGGGATTTTTTGATAAAAGCCATTCTCACTGGGGATAAATGATATCTCACTATGGTTTTGATTTGCATTTCCCTGATGATTAAAGATGTGGAACATTTTTGCATATGTTTGTCGGCCATTAGTCTATCTTCTTTTGAAAAGTTCATGTCCTTTGCCCACTTTTTGATAGGGTTGTTTGATTTTTTTCTTACTGATTGTCCTGAGTTCTATATAGATTCTAGTTACCAGCCCTTTATTGGATGTGTAGCATGTGAATATTTTCTCCCATTCTGTAGGTTGTCTGCTTGCTTTTGTGATAGTTTCCTTGGCTATGCAGAAGCTTTTTAATTTGATCAGGTCCCATTGATTTATTTTTGTTGATGCTGTGATTGCCTTTGGGGTCTTCTTCATAAATTCTCTGCCTAGACCAATGTCTATAAGAGTTTTTCCAACATTTTCTTCTAGAATTCTTATAGTTTCATGCCTTAGGTTTAAGTCTGTTATCCACCATGAGTTGATTTTTGTGAGAGGTGAGAGGTGTGGATCCTGGTTCAGTCTTCTACATGTGGCTATCCAATTTTCCCAGCACCATTTATTGAATAAGGATCTTTTTCCCAGTGTATATTTTTGTCTGCTTTGTCAAAGATTAGATGGCTATATGAGGATGGTTTTATATCTGGGTTCTCCATTCTATTCAATTGGTCTATGTCTCTGTTTTTGTGCTAGTATCATGCTGTTTTAGCTCTTTTAGTTTGAGGGTTGCATATTGTCTTTCAAAGTTTCCAAAAGACAACCTTAAACAGATGATCAAATGCATCTTTGTCCTTTCACTGTCTGGTAGATTGTGTTTTTGTTATTATCTTGATCATTACTTACAGGTTAACTAGAAATCTTTGTCACTTTGAATTTCAGCATTTCACTTAGGATTGGATCTTATCTAGATAATAGTAGCAATTTCACTAAGTGCCTATTTACTGTCTGTTGGTGCAAGTACTTGAAAGGCTCCACTGGCATATATGTATCTTTCATTCACCCCAACTGCTGCTATATATATCAGCATCTCTAAAATTCAGACTTTCTTTCTCTCAAATGTGTGCAGTGTTTTCACCTTGGTATCAAAAGCATTGTTCTCTCCTTTTCTGCATGTGAGGTAAGAAGCACATACTTTTAGCCAATCTACTAATGAACATTATTAGCAAAAATTGACCAAACAATATCATTGCACATTGATTGTGTCTTGATATACGTACCCTATATTATTATGTATAAAAGAGTTGTTAGACATATTACTATATCTCTACCATGCCTAAATCTTTTACAAGAATCTTTGTGATGACTTTTGTCCCAAAATGTTATTGGTTTAGTTAATTAATTTTATCTTTGCTTGCATATGTGGTTTTTATCAAATTAAATGCTTTTTTAAAATTTTTATAGGGGAAGGATTGTATTAAAAATGAAAGAGTAAACCAAATAAACTGTGTTAGTTTTATTATTCTAACAGGCATAGGATTTGGAGGCTGACTGCCAGGACCAAATCCCTGCTTCACAACTCACCTCCTGTGTGTCCTGGGATGCATTATTTGACCCCTACATGCTGCAATTTCCTCATCCTAAAATGGGCTACTAATAACATAAGAATATCTTTATAGTGTTATGAAGATTAAAGGAATTAGTACACATAATATGTGGAGCAGTGACTGGCCATAGTAAAACTCAATATTAGACAGTATTCTTAGAACTGTATTATTATTATTCCTTAGCACATAACACAGAAGCAATTGCCCACGCACAATCACTAGGCTTTGTAAAACTCCTTCTTCAGAAGACTTAGCCAAAATCTCATTAAAACCCTAAATAAGTGAATTTTGTTTAGGTTAGAAAGGTTACTTCTAGTTCACAGCCCCTTAAGTGGAGATTTCCAAAGGATCATTTAATTTCTCTTCATTACTCCTTGGTGGAGAGACAGCACTGAAGGTAAAAGAGTGAACATAATGTGAATAGAAAAATGAGTCTTCATTTACAGAATTCAGTACACAAAGAAAATATAGGAAAATTTAAGCTCTGTATACAATACTAAAAACAAGTTCAATATCTTATTGGAATAATGTGGTATGTTGGTATAGAATGAGCCTCTCACTCCAACAAATGATCTTAATCTTTAGTTTTCACTTCAGGGATTTTTAGATAGCTGAAAATCCCCCATGTTGTCAGGAAGGACTTCAGGGTTGTTGATGAATCCAGACAGCTATAATTCCTCAGACCTGCTGAGCACAACCTACCCTGTGACCCACCCCCCCTCAGTGGCAAGTCTATGGTGGGTGCACTGAGTCAGACTCGATGCCTTTGTGGTTATTGTTCTGTAAAAAGTACAGATTGAAGATTAGCAAAACATCAGAAATGTCACCTAGCCTTGCCTGCATTCAAACAAAATTGATGAGCTTTTACATCCAGGTATAATAGCCAGCATTTCCACTATTTTTCTTATTTATTCTAATTGCTTCATTTTGACCTTTTTATTTAGCTTACCTTTCTATCTTGACACATTGTCTTAAAAAAAAAAAACAGATGTGCTTGGACTCTTCAGAAAAGGGTCAGATTCTGGGTTTCTCAGAATCTCTAAAAATAGTGTCTCCTTGCAGTACTCCCACATAAAGAAATTACAGATAGATACCTTTCTACATCTCTATATTTTATGACCTAGGAATAAATTTCCAAATAAAGCCTGAAAAATGAAATGAAAGCCTTATATTTTATGCAATGATTTTCAAACTCCAAGTCATCCTGAAAAAGAGTAGAGAGAATTTTGATGGAAGCAGCTTAGAACAAAAGAGATGCTCTGAAGACAGCACTTTTCATCAACCTAAACGTGAAATCTGCTTTAAGTTTGAAGAAACACTCCAGTTCTGCAAACAATTTTGTATGTGTTCGGTGTTGATCTTTCAGACTAGCTTCCAGAGTCTTTCCTACCTCACACTACTTGAAAGAGTATGGACTTTCATCACCTTGGACAATCTAAAATAAACTGTGTGCCAGAAGCGAACATTTTTGAGACTATAACAGGAATCCAATGAAATCTAGTCATAATTAATAAATCACTAGGAAAGAATTGATATCTTGAAAGTTTTGAGTCACCTGATCCATGAACACAATATAGCTCTCTAGTTATTTAGATATTCTTTAATTTCCTTGAGCAATGTTATATGGTTTTCAGCATGTAGTCTTGCTCATGTTTAAACATATTTTATATTTTCAGTGCCATTGTATTTCATTTCTTATGTGATTGTAAATGGTATATTTTAGCTTCAATTTCTGACTGTTGCTAGAATTTAGAAACACATTTTTGTCAAGTCAGTTTGTAGCCTGTACCCTTGCTAAACTTACTTATTTTATCTAGTTGCTTTTTTATAAGTTTCATAGGATTTTCTACATAAACAATGATGTTTCCATGAATAACGTCAGTGATATTTCTTCCTTTCCAATCTGGACACTTTTATTTCTTTTTCTTGCTTTAAGACATTTATACATTTATTTTATTCTTAATTGAAATATATAATAATTGTACATATTTATGGGGCACATAGTGATGTTTCAGTACATATAATGTATAGTGATCAGATCAGGGCAATTAGCATATCCATCATTTTGCATATTTATCATTTCTTTGTGTTGGGAATATTCAATATCCTCTATCTAGCTATTTGAAACTACATAATATATTATTGTAATCTATAGTCATCTTACAGTGCTATAGAGCACGAGAACTTTTTCCTTCTATCTAGCTATAATTTTGTATCCTTTAATAAATCTCTCCAGCAGGATTTTTATTTTAAGGCAAGGTCTCACTATATTGTCGAGGGTAGAGTGCAGTGGTGCAATCACAGCGCCTGACAACCTTGTACTCCTGGGCTCAAGTGATCCTCCTCCCTTAGCCTCCCAAGTGGCTGGGACTACAAACTCCACCACCATGCCCAGCTTTGCAGAGGGATTTTTAAAGTGTTTCTGGCCACACACCCCGGCCAGGCATATCTTGAGCACCTCTTCAGTGTCAGTGATGATTTGCATTATTGAAATGACAAGAGTTTTGTGAGAGTAGCTGTAAATATTTATTCCTTATCTATTCTAAGCCCTCACACTACATATTGTAATTATGATTTAAAAACAAAAGACATAGAGAGGAGGTTGGGATAGAAGATATCAAAGGGATTGTGCTGCTGACAGACGGGCTCCTAGAGGCACAGTACAGCAACTTTCCGGCTATGCCCGAATTTTGGTGAGCTCAAGAGAGTGAATGCAGCACTCTGCACATGCAGCAGTGATATGGAGCCTCATTTTTCTGTCCCTATTTTTATCCTTCACAATCTATTTGTTCTTCATTCCTATTATCTGAATGGCTGGTGGAATAAATACCTTTTAAAAACACTCAGAATGTCAGTGTGTGACCTGAAAGATGTATTATACCATAATTGCATGTTCTGTAAAAATTTTTATATTGTTCATTTTTATTAGAGTCTGATTATGTGCCTCATAAGAGACAAAGCAACAATATCTGAATTATCAAAGTAGTCTTTGCCAAAATTACTTCTAACTCACCTACATGAAAAAAATGTCAGCTTGAGAATTAGATTTTCCTCAAATTACTTGTTGACATTCCTAATTCCTCTTTTCATTCAGTTAGAAAAAAAAAAAATATATATATATATATATATATATATATATATAACTAATAATGATTTAATAACACTCTGTTTCAATTGTTCTTCCAAATTCCTATGAATATGTACAAGAATTCTCAGGAAAGTTGGAAAATCAGTATTCCCCCTCATTCAAAGGTTAAAATTAGTCATGAGCTGATTCAACCCACTGTGCAAAGCATTATTTAAAAGCAATGCTCTTTGATGGGTTCTAGTTCTTCATGTAAATGCACCACTGTAATACATATTCCAGTCACTCTAAGGAAAAAGCAAATCAAAATTGGCAATGGTCTTCTGGAGGTGGAACATTTATTCTACATTTTCACTTTATAGATAAATATGAGTGCATAAAGATCTTTCATTATGAAAAGCTCATGGATCAGTTGATTCTAAAGAAACTGTAACCAAAATGTTTTGAATGAAGTTGTGAAAGCCTGGGCATTGGAAGATAAGGTGAAGAGAGAGTTCTTAAAAGGGTAGAGTAGGAAACATTTTGTTTAAAATATCTAACATTACATTACATTTAGTTTATTTACCAGAATGCTATTGTCTAGTATAAGATTAGGATAGTCAAAAGTAAGTGCTAAGAGGCTGGCTCTGAAGTTAGAAATATCAGTGCTTGAATATTATCATTTTCTAGTTTCATCACTTTGTTATTATTTAACTCTTAAAGCCCCAGTTTCCCTGTCTGTAAAATGTCATAATAGTGACAGCTACCTCATTAGGATTACAAGACATAATGCATGTGTTTAGTTTTAGGAATCACTTTAAAATAGTACTTGCTATTTTATTATTGTTCTTAATAAAATATGTTTCTGCCTACATGAGTCACTGCTTCCATGCAATAAAAAGATTTAGGATTCAACTCCTTTTTTGAATCCTCTTGATAATTTCTTTTATTTAATTTTTAACGTTGTCACAAATGGTAAGGTTTCCTTCTTTTTATGGCTGAATAATATTCACCTATCAATGGACACTTAGATTGTTTTCATGTCCTGGGTATTAATGCTGCAACAAACATGTGAGTGCAGATATTTCTTCAATATACTAATTTCATTTCCTTTGGATGTATACCCAGAAGTGGGATTGCTGGATCAGATGGTAGTTCTATTAATATTTTTAATTTTTTGAGGACCCTCCATATAACATACTGGTTTGCATAATAGCAATACTAATTTGCATTTCCACTAACAGTATACAAGGGTTCCCGTCTCTCTACATCCTTACCAATTTGTTATCGTTCATCTTTTTGATAATAGCCATCCTAACTAGTGTGAGGTCATATCTGAGCATAGTTTTGATTGGCATTTCTCTGATGATTAGTGATGTTAAGCATCTTTTCATATACCTGTTGGTCATTTGCATGTCCTCTTTGGAAAAAATAAATATTCAGGATCTTTGCCCATTTTTAATTGGGTTACTTGGTTTTTTGCTATTGAGTGAGTTTCTTATATATTTTGGATATTAACCCCTTATCAGATGTAGGTGCATCTGACAGATGCATAAAAAGCATTTGACAAAATTCAACATCTGTTCATGATTTTTTTTTAAAAAAAAACCTCTCAACAACTTAGGTATAGAAGAAATGTACCTCAACATAATAAAGTCACATATTACAAGTCCACAGTTAACATAATACTCAATGGTGAAAAGCTTTTCCTCTAAGATTGCAAACAAGACAATTATGTCCATTTTCACCACTTGTACACCACTTTCTATATTTGTATTTATATACAATTTATGGTATTGTTTTTAAAGTGCTTTAAACATTTTACATAACTTATTATTCTGTGTGTATATTCTTACAATTTATTTTTATTAACAGCATTGACATATGTAGATCTAGTTTATTCATTTTAATTTCTCTATAGTATTAGATTTTATTTTAAAACATCATTTTTATCTATTCCCCTAATAATGGATAATGAATTTGTTCCTATAGTTTCCTAGTAACATCCTTGCGCATGGCTCCTTGTGCACATGTTTGAGAGTTTACCTAGGGACGATCAATGTATTAATAAGCAACAGTTTAAACTGCTCATTTCTGAAATACTTCAGAATATTGGACATCTCCAATATTACCAGGTATGGCCCTATTGCTTTCTGTAGTATTTGCACCCATTTAAACTCCTGACAGCAATGAGTAAAAGTCACCATCTGACCACACCCTTGCCAATGCTTACTATTAGACATTTATTTATTGTCATTCCTATAGAAATTTTATCTTGATATTACTTTAACATTTCCCTGATTAGTCACGAGGTTGAACATTTTCTGTATCTTTATTGGCCCTTGGAGTTTCACCTTTTTTGAATTGTCTATAAATACATTTCCCTAATTTTCTACTACTTCTTTTTATTACTTCATGGTTTTTCTTTAGATAATAATCCATCTTCTGGTTGGCAATTTGTTTTGTATTTTTTAATTATGTATGGTGGATCTTATTTGAACCAAATTTTTTATTTTGATATAGTAAAATGTATGTGCATTTTCCTTCAGCATCTGTATTTTTGCCTTTTTTGTCCTTTATGGATATACTCTATGCAACTTATTTATGAAACACTTCCCTGCCCCCAAGCTCTCAAAGCTATTGTCTTATGTTTTATAGTAATGTTTGTATATGAAATAAGCCTGTAATTTTTCTTCTTTTTTTATCCTAGTCCAATTTTATTGTCAAGATTATACTAATAATATCATGTGAGTTGAGTATCTTTCCCACTTTTTCTATTCTCTACTATCATTTTTATTATATATGAATTGTCTTTCTTCTAAGACTTGATATAAATGGACCACATAAATATCTAGAATTTTCTCCCAACATTTTCTTATGAATATTCTCAAACATACAGCAAAGTAGTTGAAAGAATTTCAGTGAACACACCTATAACTACCACCTAAATTCTACCATTAACATTTTACTCCACTGGCTTTGTCACATGTCTGTTCATCCTTCGACCCCTCTATCCAACTAGGATTTTTGATTAGTAAGTAGATTTTAACCATTAATTCTGCTTCTTTAATCAATTCAAAATTTTTATGTTGCTATGAGAGACTTTCACTTTAGTTTTTGCAATTACTAGAATAAAGTTTTTAACATGATCCTTGTTATCTTAATTAGCTACTGTGTTTGCAACTATGTTCCATTTCTCCATTTAATTTTTTACAAATTAACTGACCATGAACTAGACCACAAAAAAATCTGAACAAATTACACCAAATTAATTTTAGACAATGTCTTCTGACCACAATGCAATAAAATTAGTAGTTAATGGAAAAAAGATATTCAAAACACCCCCAGATGCTTGGAAATTAAAAAAAAATTTCTAATAAATTTTAATACAATGTGACTTGTATACTATGTTGTTGTGTATGTTACCTGTGTTGTGTATGTTACTTGCCAGTAACATCAACTCTGTTCACATCATTCATTGCTACCAAGTGATTTGTGGTTATACCAAATATGCATTTTTCTTTGTACTACATTTGTTCAAATATCATTTATGTCCTCTTATAAGATGCTACAGTTTTATTTTTATAGGTCTCATGCTTGTATTATGTTACTAATGTTATCATCATCAGAACAAATACTTTTCAACCAAGCTTCCCTTTCCGTGGGATTCCATACAGAGTTCATCTGATTTGCTATACTCAGTAAGTGCCTCCCTTTGCTTGTTTCAACATGTCTAAAAACTGTCATCCCATCTGTTCTTATAGTGAGATGCATGTGCCAATGATTTTTATTACTCATATTTCTATTCCTATTCAGATTACTTGTTCTTTTTCTGACTCTGAAAAGTGGTTACTTTGGGACACATAGAATGATAATTGTTCATTGCTGTAACTGGTATTGCTATCTTTGAAGAACATATTCCCCTTATAATTGATGATTTTCTACCAGATATTTTTCCCTGATGTTCAGAATCAGCAACATAAAGACTTCTAAACTAAGAACACTGCACTTATGCTTTCTTCATTTTGTTAGTTACAAGATACTTATTAAATTTAAAGCTGTTTTGGGATCAAGCTTAATAAAAAGTAGTAGCTCACATGTATTGAGTGCTCATTGTGTAGCAGGACTCATTCTAGGGGATTTATATGAATTTACTCATATAGTTTTGATATGAATATTTTATTTCAAAGTAGTCATAAATAGCATTTTAACCTTTTTCCTACAGTGAGATATATTTGCTATTTATCTCACAAATTTGTTTAAGGTAGGAAAATTAATTTAGTTCATATTGTGTTAGCAGCGTTAGTGATAAATAAGTTTTCAGCATTTTCTTCTTGCCCTCACGGTTAAGATTAAGTTAAAATTGCCACAACACATTAGATTAGCATAATTTCAGTTATTATTTGCATAGGCCATGGAAAACATGCAAAGTCAGCCCAACGTAATTTATTATTTGGCCTTTAATACACTTAAACTCTTGTCATTGATTACAGAATATTATAAATGATTCTTGCAAATATTTAAAAATTTTCTTCTCCATTCATTTGGTGCTATTTATGAAAGCTATATTCACTGCCTTTGCATGTTTATTTAATAGTTTTCAGTAATGTTTAGATGGATGAGGGGAAAGTACATAAATATTTCTCACACACCCTATGAAGAAAGGATATGGCCTTATGTTTCCCTACAAACCAAGGTCTCTAATGGACAATTGTTTCCAAACGTCACTAACTATGCATTTGCACGTTTCTTAGCTCCGTAATGTATCCATACTTCACAGAGCCAAGAGATTTAGTTTTTAATTCTCTTTTGACTCAAACTCTTTAGGCTTGCCCTCAGTCTTCTTACTCTGAGCAAAAAATTCTTCTTTCTAATCACTACATAGAGAAGTGTTTGCCTTCAGGCAGGATCTGCTCCACCTCCAGTCCCTTAAAGTGTAGGGAAGAGGTTGGGGTACCTCCACAAACCCTTGCTGAGAAAAAGAAGTAAATCAAAGAAAGAAAACATAGAAGCCTTTCATGTGCATTGAAATTTCTGATTCCAGGGGATTATGATTTCTTTTGTACATTGTTCATGTTGAAGAACTGGCTTATTAATTAATGTTTGAATGGTTCATTTTCCTTCTCCCTTCAAAACAGATCATTTCCCAACCGTAGCACTGCTGATGTTTTAGCTCAGACAAGCCTTTTTGGTGAGCAGCCTGTCCTGTGCATTTCAGGATGTTTTGCAGCATTCCTGGCCTCTCCCTACTAGAGGACTGTAGCGACCACCCTCCAGTTATGACAACTGAAAATACCTCAGGACATTACTGAACAGCCCCTGGGAGGCAAAAGTACCTCCAGTTGAGGACCACTGGTATATATTATATTTAATTATATGTGTATTTAGTTATAATTATAGATAACATTAATCTAATATACAAAAAGTAAATAATTACAGAAAGCAAGGGTGGCTCTTATAACAAAATGTTTTGAAATTGAATGTTTAAAAGCACATAGAATATTTTTTAAAAATGATTTGATTGGAGAAATATTAATCCAGAACATGGGAATAATGTTAATATGACCAAGAACATTATAGCCACCAGAGCATAGAAGCTAGCTATTTTGTATTATAGTGAGCCAAATGCACTATTCATTCATTCATTCATTCAGCAATTTTGAAATGATTACTCTCTTCCAGAAACTGCAAAGAGCAGTAAATGCAGAAAAGATAAAACGAAGAGTCCTTACCATCAGGTAAAATGTTGTATGAAGAGTTTTTCTGAAGATATAATTTACATAAATTTAAGCAATATAGACAACATATGTATGAAGTAGACATCGAATAAAATTTTCATTCTAAATTTAGTCATTATCTTAATTTTTGGCAAACTGCTGTGTACTTTTGCTGGTGTCCAAAATAAAATAAAATTTCACTAATTTTAGTCAGTGGAAGATTGTTATAAATTATCAAAAATTAATTTGTAAACTACTTTTTGCCTTTCTGTTGTTATTCAAACAAAATTAATAAAATCATTGCCAATTAAACATTTTAGGAATCTGTTTCCATGACTAGATAAAAGTGACTTGAAATTGGTTTGTCATTTGTTCATGTTCATACATGTGTTTCTTCAACTTGTGTATTTCTCTTAACAGTATATATTCAAGACACATGGGGACTTCAAAAAGTTCATAGAAAATGGAATTAAAAGATAAAAATAAAAAATGTAAACTTTATTTCTCAACATAAGTTCATCAAGTTCAAGACACTTTTGTAAGCTATTATAACAGCCATTTAGTCCATGCCTAAAGAACTGAGGGCCCTGGGAATTTAACCATGTCAGTGCAGTCTTTTTTACATTATGAGCTGAAGAGAAATGGACGCCCTTTACAGAATTTTTAAGATTGCAAAACAAGAAGAAGTCAAAAGAAGCCACATCAGGACTGTTAAGCAGATGCCTAATGATTTCCCATGGAAACGCTCATGAAATTGCCCTTGTTTGATGAGAGGAATGAGCAGGAGCATTGTCATGGTGGAGAGGACTTTCTGAGGAAGCTTTCCTGGGTGTTTTTCTGCTAAAGCTTTGCTAATTTTCTCAAAACACTCTCATAATAAGCAGATGTTTTCATTGTTTGGCCCTCCAGAAATTCAATAAGGAAAATGCCTCGAACATCGCAAAAAACCTGTCATGACCTTTGCTCTTGACTGGCCTGCTTTTGCTTTGACTGGACCACTTCTGCCTCTTGGTTACCATTGCTTTGATTGTGCTTTGTCTTCAGGATCCTACTGGTAAATCTGTGTTTCATCTCCTATTGTAATTCTTTGCATAACTGCTACAGGAACTTGATCCCACTTATTTAAAAATTCATTGAAATCACTTGTCTGCAGCTGATTTGGGTACAATGGTTTTGGCATCCATCAAGGGTAAAGTTTGCTCAAATTTAATTTTTTAGGCAGAATTATGTAAGCTGAGCCAACTGAGATGTCTGTGGTGTTGGCTATTGTTTCTGCTATTAATCATCTACTGTTAATTATAAGTCTTTCTCAATTAGGGCATGAACCAGATGAATTTTTTCCTCCCAAATTGATATGGATGGTCTGATGCTGTGGACCTCATCTTCAATATAATCTCATCCCTTCTTAAAATGAGTTACTCATTTGCAAACTGCTGATTTCCTTGGGGCATTAGTCCCCATAAACTTTTTGTAATGCATCAATGATTTCATCATTCTTCCATCCAAGCTTCACCATAAATTTTATGTTTGTTCTTGATTCGATTTTAGCAGAATTCATGTTGCTCTGATAGGGTTTTTTTTCAAACTGATGTCTTGTCTTTCTTAGTGCCTCAAACTAGATCCTGTTAAGATATTATATGTTATAACAAATTATGAGTTTATTTTGGTATAAAAAAATGTTGAAATTCATGCACAGCTATTTCATATATGCATTTTCCATGAACTTTTTCAATACTTCTCATATATCATAATAATATATGAATTTATATTTTATTCATTTATAATAAATATAGAAAATTTCATAGTAAGGATATGCCATGAAGTAATTGCACTTCCCCTGCTGTCTTAGTCTGTTGTTTGCTGCATAACAGAATACTTGACACTGGGTAATTTATAATGAACAGAAATTTATTGGTTCATGGTTTTGGAGGCTGGGATATCCAAGATTGAGGGCCTGGGATCTTGTGAGAGCCTTTTTGCTGCATGATCCCACGGCAGAAGGTGAGAAGGAGAGAAAGAGAACAAAAAGGGGGCCAAAATCATCCTTTTATAGGTAACCCATTTCTGCCATAAGAAACCCACTCCCACAAACTTAATGTCATTCATGAGAGCAGAGCCCTCATGGCCTAATCACCTCTCATTAGGCCCCACCTCCCAACAGTGTTGTATCAATGATTAAGTTTCCAACATAGGCTTTTTGGGGGACATGCTCAAAACCATAGCACCCACTGCTATACACTGAGATCATTTCCAGTGGTTCCTTTTTGCAATGAAATAATACTGCAGTGAAAAGTCTTATCTGTGACTTCTTGTGCACCTGTGTAGGAGTTTCTATATAGTAGATATCTAGGGGCAGGTGCAAATCTTCATCTTTATGACATTTGCCAAGTAGCCTTCCAAAGTAGTTATGCGAATTTCCACTCCTACCAAAATTATTGATAATTTCCACTTACCATAATTCTTTGTGATAGTTGATATTTGCAATTTTCTTATAATCTTAGTCAATCTGATGCATAGGTAATTAGTATTTGCATGTCCTTGATTATTAATAAGGATGAATGTTTCCATTTCTTCTTCCATGAATTGTTCTTTCCCATTTATTTTTCTATTGAATTGTTTGACTTCTTTTCACTAAAGAATTCTTTAGCATTCTTGCTCATAGTACTTTGTCACTTATTTTAGTTGCAATAGTTTATCCTGGTGAAAGACTGCCTTTTCCCTTTATTTGTTTTTTAAAGTTTTGATTTTTAAACACTCATTATTTTAGATTCTTAACAATTTTCATCAAATTAACCTAATATTTCTCTTATGCTTTATTCTATATGTATCTTATTTAAGAAAAGCCTCCCCTACTCCACTATTATAGTATTATTCCCTGTAATTTATTTTAAATTTTTTAAATTTTGCTTTCCACATTAGTTTTTAATAAATACTGAAAATAGGAATCTATTTTTACTTTTTAAGTGTAAATAACCCCAGCAACATATTTGAGAAGTCTAGCATTTTCCTACTGATTTATAAAACCACCTTTCTCGCATGCCAAATTCCATTGTAAGACTAATCTTTATATGTGGACTGTATCTTCTTTCACTGACCTATTGGTCCAAGTTTTTTAAAACAAACTTTTAATAAAGTCTTTTTTGTAAACTTTAATTTTTAGGACAATTTTGGATTTTCAGAAAATTGTAAAGATAGTACAGAGTTCCCATGTATTTTGTACCCAATTCTCTCTATTATTGATATGTTAAATTAATATCATATATTTATTATAATTTATGAACTAAATTGGTACATTATTATCAATTCAAGTCCATTCTTTAGTCATATTTTCTTAATTTTTACCTAATGTCTTTTTTTCTGTTCCAGGATCCCATCCAGATGGCCACTTACCTTTAAGCTCCTCTAAAGTTGACAGTTTCTCAGACTTTCCTTATTCTTGATGACCCTGAAAGTTTTGAGAAATGTTGATCATATATTTTGTAGTATGTCACTGTATTGGGATTTGTGTGATGTTTTCCTCATAATTAGACTGGAGTTCTAGGTATTTATACCTGCTTGGATGCCTGACCTGCTCTCCCTGTAAAAATTCATTATGTGAGTAATAAAACTTTACATCCCTTCTTGGTGCACATAGGGTGTTATCAGACTGACATCTCAACCAAAGTTTTGGAAAGAGGATGGCATCAATCCTGCCTCAGTAGGGTAGCCACAGTAATTAAATTGTTCATTGAAACAGATTTACAATTCTTTGAATAGAGGTATTAAACTGTATCCTAGTGAATGCAAAATAACAGAATATTCATTTAAATTTCTCTACAGGGTGCCAGTTATAAACCTGTGGTGATAGTCTTTGTGTTGTGTTTATCTGACTTTACCCATGTCTGTTACCTTCCCTGAGATCATATTGTCCTATAATTATTTTTTAAAAGCTTTAAAACTTTGCTTTTAATCCTTTTGTGTTCAATATAGCTTGAATTTGTGTTGTGCTGCTGTCAGAAAAAGATATAATTTTATTTTTTATTTATGGAAAACCAATTATACCAATATCATTTGTTGAATACTCTTGTCTTTCCTCACTAGCTTGAAAGACTCTGTCCTATAAAAGGATCTTCATATAAGTTTGTTCAATATCATTCATGGATCCCAGAAGAGGAGACTATAGTTTAGGATATATGATTCAAAGAGTCTAATCTAACCCTCCTGCTTCATGTCCCTTCCTATGGTGAAAGAGGCTGCAAGGCAAGGGATATTCCAACCGAGAGCCCATGCTTCAATTTTAAACTTACCTGGTGATACCGGGGATCCTAGAATGTCCTTCCCAAACAACTCTGAGCCTACCTATAGAGCCCTGGGCAGACTGTATCACTAATAGGCATCTTCCAAGCGTGAGGGCTGGCCAAATGGAACTTGTTTTAGGGTGTGTGTAAAGAGCTTAGATGTACAGGCTGGGGCTCTGATGTCCACACGTGTGTGTGCCTAATGCCCTTGGGAATGGGATGCTAACAGGGTTGGGCTGAGTCTCGGGAGCAAGAGTCAGAGGCCTGCTTGCCCCAGATCCCACAAATATTAGGGGTGTCTTGTCTTTGTGTATGTTTCTAGGTTCTCTATCATATTTCATTGGTCTGTTTGTCCATTTCTATACCAATATTACACTTCTTTAATTAATATAACAACCAATCAAAAGGACAATTCTCCCACCAATTTTGTTCAGAATTATCTTAGTTGTTCTTGTCCTTTTTTCCTTCATTACAAATTTTTGCATCAGCCTGTTAAGTTCCCAAAAGAAGTATTTCCTTTACACTACCACTTTTAAAAAAGGAAATAACTATTTTATTTTCTTTTTAATTTAAAAGCTTTCTTTTAGCCTAATCTATGAATTTTTTTTCTCATAGTCTAACGTCCTCACATTAGTTCTATCTTAACCTCTAAATCAGTGGCTCTAGACCAGGGGTGATTTTGCCCTCCTGAGGACATTTGGCAATGTCTCAAGATATTTTTTGCTTGCCACAGCTGTAGAGAGAAGTGCCTCTGGCATCTAGTCAGTAGAGACCAGGGATGTTGTTAAATGTCCTACAACACACAGGACAGTCCTTACAATAAGGAATTGTCTGACCCAAAATGTCAGTAGTGGTGATGTTGAGGAACCTGCTGCAGATAACACAGGGACGTGTAGAACCCATTAGGACACATACGTATACATTAATTGTGTGTGTGTGTGTGTGTATGTATCTTTGCACGTATGTGGGTATATTGTAATCACTATTTAGCTAACTACTTTTTTATTCAATGCCCTTCATCTGAAATTCTAAAGCAATTTACGTACATCACCTTGTTAATTTTGGTCGAATGCTCTAGAAATCGGTGACAACATGATTACCCTTATGTTATTAATTCAGAGACACAGATAGATTAAGTGCTTTACCTATGTTCTCTACAAAAGAAACACTGCTGAAAAACGAATTCCATGAAGTCTTCTATTTCAACCATTAGGCTATCATTGATAATTTCTTCCTTTCATCTGCTTGTAAAACTTGGATGACTTTTTTTCAGGCAGCAATACATTTCCAGCTTTTCAGGTTGCTATTCAATTCTAATTACTTAATTCTTAGCATAGAAAGGAATAAAATTTTAATACCCATTTAAAACACATTTTATGATAGAAATAGTACCCTACTTGAAGTAAACTCTAAGGAAAATATTTATAAAAAATTGTAATGGTTTAGTGATTTAGAGTTACCCACAAAAACTAATTTTGTGAAAGAATTTACTAATCAGGACAAAACAATGCCACTAGGTCTTAGATTTAATATTTGACATCAAACTATTTTGCAGTAATTCTGAAAAGATTATTATAAAAATCATTGATTTTTAAGAAATCACAAATCTGGATGTGGCTATGATAAAATATTTCACGATAAGGGCGCTAGTGAAAGGGCAAGTCCATCTTCCTTGCTGTCAGAGCTGGTGGAGTTATTATACTTGAGTATGTAGAGAAATGATTTATTGATTATATGTCAACAATGTGTAGAAAGGTAGGTTGATAAACGCATACATTGATCTAAAAGGGATTATCTACAGTGTTGAGTAACCGGTTCCATTCTCCTGTATCCAGACAATTGGTTTACACACTTTTTCATCTTCTCAACTCTAAGATCCCAAATAGGCCTTGTAAGTATCACAAACACGTTGTGAAGCTATTCTTCTCCATAGTGATTTGCTACAAAACAAAATTTGGTGGAAAATGGATTTATTTTAACTCCATACCAGAAGGTTCAGCAACAGAATGGCCTCACTGGGAGAAGTTTCCCCTCTAAGGCAGAATTCCACCCAAACAAGCACTGAGAACTGCACGGTGTCAGCATGGTTTCCCAAAGCCTTACTGACTGTTTTGATTGAAGTATGAATATTATTTTCACATGAAATCAAGTCACCATACTGTTCAGGTGACCTAAGAAAGGGTAATTCATTTCTGGGCACTTGCTTTATCCTTAGACATAGAGGATCAATTCTTAGAAACTTTCCTTTCCTTTCCTTTCCTTTCCTTTCCTTTCCTTTCCTTTCCTTTCCTTTCCCTTCCCTTCCCTTCCCTTCCCTTCCCTTCCCTTCCCTTCCCTTCCCTTCCCTTCCCTTCCCTTCCCTTCCCTTCCCTTCCCTTCCCTTCCCTTCCCTTCCCTTCCCTTCCCTTCCCTTCCCTTCCTTTCCTTTCCTTTCCTTTCCTTTCCTTTCCTTTCCCTTCCTTTCCATGAAATGCAATGATGGGCTTGCCAGTTTCCCTTCCCCACATCACAGAATATATTTTCTTATCAAGAATCAATGACTTTATATTTCATTCCCATCCCAAACCTTCCCCCACTTCCACCCTGGCACTTTTTTTAACATCTTGATCTTAAACCATGATTTGTGTCATGTTTCTTCACATACCCAGAAGCCAGAAGACATCATATAAATAAAATTAACTGCATTTTGAACCAGGCTCTAAGATAGTGAAAACTGAGATGAATTGCTTCTGAATGGAAATCAATTCTCACCCTTACAATTGTAACACTTGTCCTAACAAATAAAAAGACTACTGTTCAAATAACAACTTGCAGTGTATAAATTTCTCTGTATATTTCTGATTCTGCTTTCCATCATATAAGCAAAAAATAAATTAGAAGGAAGCTTTCTTTGCAATAGTAGGATCTTCATTTCCTAACACTCATCCACCAGGCCTCAGTTGGGATTAATCACTCACACCTGCACAAATTGTTCCCCATAGCATTTTTCTTGTACCAGCAGCCGTCAAAAATTATCCAATGTCAATGTAAGTGCGCCCTTCGCCCGGTGTGCATTGCATCTGTTAGGTGTGAATTTACTCATTCCCTTCTCCCCCTCTCACTTACTTGATTTCCGTTGAGTTTTACTTCCATATGTGTTGATTAGTAGCTAGAATGTTGCCCTAATTGCTACTTTTCTATGAAATGCTCAACAATAATCACCTGTGGAACGGAATTTTTCTAAGAGATGGGGTGTTTTGGTATCCCATGTGTTTTCTTGAGAGGAAATTCTGTTCCTTTAGCGTATGTCTGGCTACTCAATTGAGTTAGTAGATACAGATTCCAACTTTTTAAAAGCTTTGATTGCCCACATTTACCCTGAACTAAAGTTTTAACATTTCTATAATAATTCTAATAATGGATGTCTAACCAGAAGGAAATAATTCAGCTTACCTCTGCAGAGCAAATGTTTGAAGCTAATTTTTTTTTTTTTTTTTTGAGACAGAGTGTCACTTTGTTGCCCTGGCTAGAGTGAGTGCCGTGGCATCAGCCTAGCTCACAGCAACCTCAAACTCCTGGGCTTAAGTGATCCTACTGCCTCAGCCTCCCCAGTAGCTGGGACTACAGGCATGCACCACCATGCCCGGCTAATTTTTTTTTTTCTATATATATTTTTAGTTGTCCAGATAATTTATTTCTATTTTTAGTAGAGACAAGTCTCCCTCAGGCTGGTCTCGAACTCCTGACCTCGAGCGATCCACCCGCCTCGGCCTCCCAGAGGGCTAGGATTACAGGCGTGAGCCATCGCGCGGCCCTGTTTGAAGGTATTTTATTTGCACCTGCTCTCCTCTCATCAAGCAACATTTTCCTTTCAATTTGGAAAGGTTCTTTTCATCAGTTCTTTTATCTACTGTTTTGTAAAGTTTATGAAGGTTTTGTTTTGTTTTGAGAACATAATGTAGGTGTTTTCTAAAGTTTCCTTCTGCTTCTTCTACATAGGTAATCTTGGTTTTTTTTCCTGAGAATACTTTTTTTCTCCCTCTATGAGTATAATGTAGTCCTTCCCCTTATTTTTGTTAGGGGCTTTTCAACAGGCTTTTTTTCAGTTATTTACCCAGACTTTATCCCATGCTAACTTTCCTCTCAGTATTACTAACACTGACACTTCCTGCTTGATATAACTAAACTTAGGCCTTTGGTTGAGTGTTAATGTTGAGTACTGGCTATATTAGGGTCCAAATGTTGTCTACTCCTTAGGAAGTGTAGGGGACTTGCTACAGGGTCCGCTGGATTTTCTTCCCACTGATGCTGCTGCTTCTCAGAATATCCAAGCAGATTTAGTAGTTACATCCACCAGAATTCCTTTGATGTTTCTGCCACATGAGTGATATCTCTTACTAGTTTCTAACACAGTTGTAAGTTTTAATACTATTTTATAACCCCTTGGTCTTTTCAATGGTAAGCTGGGAACATGAGAGAAAGATAGAAACCTTTACTCACTTCTCCCATCCAAGTTTGTATGGAAGTCTTGCAATTTACTTTTCTATTGTTTTGAATAAAATTTTAAAAACCACAGCAAAAGTACCTTTCATTGTTTTATGGAAAAATGATTTATATACACACACACATATAGTTCATATTTGTGTGTGTGTGTGTGTGTGTGTGTGTGTGTGTGTGTGTGTGTTTAGAACCAGTATGAAAATGAGCTTAGTTTGCGACTGGAAAACTGGTAACCACCCCACCCCACCCCCACCCCAAAAAACAACACAGCAGCATCAGAATTGAATTACCTCTCCCTGTTGTCTCTTGAATCTTGCTTCCTTCCAAAGAAGAAAAGTAAGGTATCTACAATTTTTAATCCTCATATTGCACTCTTCCATCAGTTGTCCTTTCTCTTTGAAGCTTGTTAGGAGTTCTTCTTCCATCATCCTTGACACAATGATACCCACGAAACTCCTGGTGACAAGCAGCTTATAGCAATGTTATCCAAACCTACTTGATTTTGGCATCCTAGTCTCCATAAGACCAGATCTCAGCTACTAACAAGGTCCCGATCTAATTGAGTCTCAGATATCTTGGCTCTTTTTCTAGGAAGGACTCTAATTCTTAAATACATTGGTTGTCTGAGGAGGCAGGAAAAAAACCCACTTCCAGCCTAAAACTTTGAAGTAGAGGTTCTTATAGTCTTCCATTCTGGGCATCTCACATAATACTGTCTAATTTTGCTGTGCAGGGGGAGGGGGGTGGATAATAAAAACATACACTAGAAAATTTGAAATATGGCTTTTATATATATTCTGAAAAAAATGAGGAGATCATCAGCCAGAGACCAGGGACTGCAAAATATCATTTCTTGATATATGAGTGGACAGTTCAACCCTAGGTTCCCCCACATACACCCCCAGGGATTGTTTTAGGATCCACATTGGAGGGTGAGGCTTTAACCAAAACAGAACAAACCTCATAAGGATACTACATTTCACAAGAGATCAGGGTATACATTTGAAAAGAAAAGGAGCTAAGATAATCAGAAGAACAAAGATGAGATTGACATTGAAGGTCTATGAAGAGGTTTTGCTACATATTCAAGAGGGGAAACCATTAAGGATATTTTAAAATTGTTTTTAACTTTTATACAAAGTGCGACAAAGTTCTATTAATTACAGAAGAAGAATGTAAATTCTAGATCCCTGGACCTCCATTTAAGCATAGCCTATTCTATTAATGAATGAATAAATGAATTTATAAAATAAGGATTGAGAATAGAAATACCCTACTCACTTGAAAAGTTGAATTTCAAGAATCATAATAAAATCTAAGTATATTTTGATTTTTTCCAAGTAGAATGAGATAATAGGAATATATTTCATAGTAAAACCCAATTTTTTCACTTTTAGAAATGCAATTGTCTTAAGAATCAAATATTATGCTTATTTAGAACTGAAATAGTAAATAAAAAATATAAATCTCAAAAAAAAAAAACAAATCATAGATCTCAAATCTTAACATGGCCACAATAAAACTCAGTCACTCGGGGACTCAAAATGGTGATGCATCAGAAAAACACACATACACTGCAGAGATCTGTTTAGATGTTTCTCTTTCTCCTTAAATTTCTACTCTTGGGCACAGTTGATCACAAATTGGATGGTTTTCTCAAAATAAAAGATAAAATAAAATAAAAACAGCTTTTTTAGAATTCCCCAACTTGAATGTATGAAGAGGAGTTTAGATTTTGGCCGTCCTGAGTCACCTGCAAAGGCTCTTCTTCCTGCTTACCTCTGAGGCGATATGGAGAAACCCAGTCACTTCTCTGCCTCCAGGCCACTCTGAATGGTTCAAATTGGGAGTATTTTTTCCTCGCTCAAGTGTATTTTATAATAGCGTATTTGTAAGGTAACCAAATTCTCTTTTCTTTTTCTTTTTTTTGCAGTTAATAATTTCAGGGCATTAGATAGGATAAATAAATAAGTCTGCTTATTAATAATAGCCTTCTATTTTACTATTGAAAATTGTCATTTAATTAATAAAAAATTAAGTTCTAAGTTTCATAGTTGGCATCCCCTGCTCCTAAGTCAATTACAAAGTTCATTTCCTAACTTGGGCTTTCTAAGTTCCCAGTATGCTCTCTGTTATCTGACTCTGGTTCTCAGAGACGCAGTGTAGCCCAGTGGTTATAAGGGCAGCCTCTGAGACTCTCAGCTCCACACTCACTGGCAGCTACTTAACCACCCTGTGCCCCATTTCTGTATGATAGATGATGATCAGCTGGAGGTGCTGACAGCAGGATAGCTGCTCAGCTGCCTGTGATGTGTCCTAAGATCCCCTCGTTCCCATTTGTCTGTAAGATAAAGCCTCATTGGCAAGCTCACCTGAGCACATCTCTTCCTTGCAGTCTTAAAATTCTAAGACACTATTGTTCACATAAAAATATCTGGGGTGGTCTCAGTCTTTAGTGTTTCTTTTAATGTGAGAAGCCGCTTTAATTTTGCCCAGCACAATTCTAACAAATTCATCAAACAGTAAATGAATAATTCTGATGTTTCATGATGTGATTTTTTTTAATTTAAGGATAAACACAAAATAGACGTCTCTAAAAAAGCTAGAAAGAGATTTTTGCCTCAATTCTAACAGTTTTGAAATTCTATTCTTTGGGGAATTCTAGGCATCCTGAAGGAGAAAGTTATAAGACTTTCATTTAAAGTTTCCGTATTAGTCAAAAAGAACTAATGTAACTCTCTTATTTCTTGATTTTTTTTTTTATAAATTACCCTTTTTATTATATGAAGACTTTTTAAAGAAAAAAAAGTCAAAATAGGTAGAAACTAGCTCACCTACTTTCCTCTCCAGAGTGTACATTTTTAGTGCCTTGCACGATGTCTTTTGTGTTCCAGATTATTTTTAGCAAAAGGTTTCAATTTGAGGTATAACTCAAGATAGTCTTATAAACTGTTTCCACTCTTAGATTACATGTGAATAGATTTCCCAAAATATTATAATTAACAAATGGTATTTAAATGACAATTTTTCAATAGTGAGATAGAATGCTATGATTAATAACCATTATTGAAATGTCAAAATATGAAACACTCTTTTCACATTCTGTAGTCTATGTTTAGCCCATTTGGAGGAAAAATGTATGCCTGATATGTTGCCTTTGTTTTACAAATTTTCTAAAGTCTATTTGAAATTATATTTGTTCCAACTTTCTGTTTAAGTGAAATGATCTCAGAAATTAGATTAAGCAGGTACCAGATGGCTGTTCGGAACAGGCCTTTGCAAATGCAGTGTCTATTCATTGTGCATTTCCAATCAATCTAATTCAGTGGTGTCAACCTCAGAGTCACCTGGGAAGGCTTAATTGGTTTTTTAATACTAATAGAGGAGTAGCCTAGAAATTTTAATTTAATTTGGCTGGAGTGGGGTTTCTAAAAGGAGTCAAGGTTTGAACGACTGATTCTTCCTAAAAGGGAAAATTGAAGAGTCAGGGAAACTGTAAAGCCAGCGAAGGCAGTTTGTATGTTAGTTTATATTGTTTTACTCCATGAAGGATTTAAGGCTAACCAATGATGCAAAAGGTCCCTTATCTCCTTTCATATGTTTGCTATTCCTATATATTTTCTTAAATTTGGCATACCCAAATTCCTGTGGGACCTTTATTTTTGAGCAAGCATATGGGGCAGACAAATATCACAGCGCAGTTAAGAATGAGCCACCTCACTGTAGACGTGGAGCTCACAATCTTCCTTACACGTAGGTATGAGGGAGCTCTGCAGACAGTCAGCTCAGGACTTTACCCAGGAGGGTCTGAAGGTTTGTAAAAGGAGACACACTACAGAAAACACTATGTTCCTGATTCTAAAATCAAAAGTCTGGAGAGGTTATGTATGATCCTCTGCTGAGGCAGAAAATGATAGATTGTAAAAAGCGAGAGTTCTTGACCGTGCCTGGGGACGTGAGAAGCTGGGAACAAACACTGAAACCCGGACTCACTGCTGCCCGAAGTACTTGTGTTCAGTAGCATTTTGCTCATCAAAATGACACATTTCTGGCAACCTCCTTCACGCCTGGCATATAATAGATGCACTGCAAATACTCTGGGAGTTGATTAGAAAAATAGCAATAATGAAATGCTGAGTTCTCAGGAAAAAGAGCCCCTTTCTTGAGCCTCAGAAAGCTCATTGATTTAAAATGATGAGAAAATAATTTTTTAATCAAATAAACTTGGTCATCTGTCTACCTGGATTTCAAAAAACAGCCTTTTAGAAAGACCAAGAGGACTGTCGTGCTAAAAGTTGGTGTTGAGAAAGAGCAGCTGATATAAGACACACAGCAAGGGAAAATAGGGTTTCATTACGTTCACAGTAAGACTATAACAATTGAAACTTATCACTGGGACCTGGTTGTGTGAGAGAAGTTTATCTTTTGTTCAGAATACTGCACTTAAGAGATAGGAAATATCTGATACATATGAAAAGTATGTGGCTTAGATATCTAAAGGGCTTAAATATTTCAGTGAATAAATTTAAGCCTCAGTTATATAACATTTTAATTATGGAAAACAACCCCTTTTCTGATAAAGCTAAATAGATGAAATTATGGTCTTTTTTTCTATGTGAAATTAATACTCATGATCCTAGAACAGATATATTCTCTGCATGTTCTCACTGAAACCTACACTCAATTGCCACCCTTATTCCTGTGATGGTTTTAGCGATGGATTGAGTAATGTTAATGTTAGCTACTGACTCCTGGGGTCTTCTGAAGCTTGCATGCTGACTCTGTAATTAAAAGTCTGTGCAAGGAAGCAACTGTCAGCTCAGGCTTTACCTCCTACTGTTGGATGTCTGTCAACTCAAGGATTTATTTTTTTAATATGAGAAAAATGTCAGTTGCCGTCTGAAATAAATTTTTTGATGATTCAAGTAAACATTGAATTCCTGATGATTAAATAAGAAAAACACAAAAAATACAGCATTTCATTGCTTTGAAAGCAACTCCTTTTACATGGTGAAGAGAATTTTGTCCAAGAAGTCAGGATATATCATAAATGTTACATATTCCCATTTTATAGATGAAGGAAGACACACACATACACACGTAAATATGTGTACATATGTATATTCTAGGTTTAGAATTCTTTAATAGAAGAACTTCAAAAAAACTCAAGATTCTATTAGCACTACATCTGTTCTTGTAAGAACAAAAACATTCTTAGGAAAATACCATGAAGTTTAGTTGCAAAGATGATATTTATTCATTGTGAGCTTTAACACTTGGTCAAACAGCAGTATGTTTACCCTGGCTTCCTGCCAAAAAAGCAAGATAATATTTTTCGATTCAGAAAAAAATAGTTAGTTGACATGATATGAATATATACTCAAGGCTATATTTCTTTACTGAATTCATTCATGTAAGTTACCTGCATTTATTTGTAAACACCAAGCCTAAGATTTTGATAGGGACAGAGTCATGATAATAGCTCATTTTATTTCTTGTCCCATCTGTCAACTAAAACTTCAGCCTCTGTGGATTCCTGTCAATGGTTTCCGGGAGTTCCATGCATCTCCATTGCCTTCTCAAACAATTCGGATTTTGCAAGACATCATCGTTCCAACCACAACATTTCTTGCTATTGAGATCTTGCCTAGAAAGCACTGTGGGGACCACAGGACACTCACGTTCTCACAGGACTGAGGCTGCCCCATATCATGTGTTCTTCCTGAAAATGGGTCATTCTTTTTTTCTGCACATCCCTTTTCCCCATAAAGATTTGGCTGGAGACATACATCACACTATCAGCTCCACTTTCTCCTTTTGTCTTCCTTCCTTCCTTCCTTCCCTTCTGGCATTTCTTCCTCCTTCCTCTATTGTCATAAACAAAAGGCCTCATGCAAAAACAATTCATTCAAATCAATCCCTTTAAGGGTACCCCAAAGGGTTTATTTGAACCTAAGTCACAAGGAATGGTAACCCCTATATATGTATTCCTTCAATAAGCATTTACTGAGAACTTTGAAAATTTCCAGTGTCTCATTAAAAATAGCTATACAAGATGATGCGTAATGCCCAATGTTAAGGAAGGTAAGAGGAACATTAAGCTCATTTCTCTCCCTAAACTGGATGAATTCCGAATCTAGTTGTAGGGTGTACATGTGTGGTTATATCAATACTTTCTTCTATGATTTGCCGCTAGATGAACTTCATTATAAACCTTAATACCATCAATTCCATCTTTATTTCATAGTTTTATGAATATATCTAGAGGCCTATTTGAGGAGTATATTCAATAAGTCCAGTTAATAGCTAATAACTCTCCAAGATCATTCAATTACTAAAAAAGGGGCACATGCAAAGATTTTGTTCATAGGCACTGAAATCAATGACTGCATTTTGATTCCACACAGCTAGAGGTAGGTATTACTAAAGGTGTTAAACCCCATTACTAATTTATTTCTTGTATAATCAATAAGTACATTTTTGACCTCCTGCTACATCTAAGATACTATGGTAGGTATTTTGATGCATTAAAAAAAATAAAAATCATCACTGACCTGAAGATACTTGCTGTCTAATTTTGAGAAGGAATCCACACATTATATTCTAAATTAGTAAAATTGATAAAGTTATGGAAATGTAGAGTTTCAAAAAACATATACATCCTGCTTATACAAGATCACAAATCCCTGACTAGTAACTGTTCAGCGGTCAGTTTTGTGGGCTTTTGCCATAAAATTTTTATGTAGCCTAGCAAAACTGAGGTCTAAACTTAGCTTTGACCTTGTCATTGACATATGAATTTCATTCTTTTTGAGATAAAAACATGATTTCTCTGCAAAACATTCATCTGTTTCTTTAATAGGTAATTTATGCACCTGGTAGAATATTGAAAAGGTAAAATCTATAAACAGTGAAAGGTAAATCTCCATCCCTTTTCTCTTCCTAGGTTACCAGGCCCTATCCTCTGAGCCAATGCTTTTACCAGTTTCTTATATATTTTTCTAGAGAAATATTGGGCCTTTTCAAACCATATATGCATATTCGGCTTTTTAACATAAATGGCAGCTTAGTATACACACTCTTTTGTACCTATTTTATTCACTAACTACCATATATTAAAGGTCTTTCCAGATTAGTCCATATAAAAGTGAACATACCATAATGTATTTAATCAGCCCCTTACTGAAGGGCATTTAGTTATTTTCCAAATTTTGCTAGTATAAGCAATGTTTTAGCAAATATCCTTATACGTACATTATTTTACACATGCAGTAGAATTTCTGGATTATACGGAGACACATTTTAAATTTTGATAGATACTATCAGTTGTTCTTCAGCAATAAGTTTCTTTAATGGCAAATCACTTAAGGGAGAACAGCATATCCATGGAAGATACATCTACCTTGCTATAACGAACCTTCTTGTTTTTTAGGACTATAGACATCCTTATCTTAATGAGAAGTAGCATTTAGGATGTAATAGATTCCTTGGGAATTATAAAAAAAATACAAGTCGGGGAGAAAAGAAAGTCACTGTTCCTAACTAATCTATAAAAATTGACTAACCCACTGTTCAGGTGTTTCCGTGACTTACCAAATTCTTCCTACTGTTATGCTGATTCCAAGTCATTGAAGTTCTTGCGATGGACTAAAGGCTTTAAAGCATTGCTGAATGATTTGCAAAGTGTCAACAGTAAAGCTCATGGTCTTCAACAGATACCAAATACCATGGACATGTAGATCTTCAAGCAAGCTAAACATCTGTTTTTTTCGAGCAAGAGCCAAGTGGTTTAAAGCCTTATATTGTACTGCAAGGTTATAACTATAACCAGAGTGGTAATGGCAAAATTATTCAAGAACTATTCAAAATGTAGCATTTTGTATCAAAAATTAGCCACAGTCCATAGAGTGCAATTGCAGGGGGACAAACTTTCGGGCTTTTATTTTTAACAGGCACTAAGGTTTTGAGCAGGGTGAATTTGGAAATTTTCTATTAGTAGGATCTACAGATCTGGTCTAATAATTTTTCCGATTATTTTCCCAAAGCATTTTATTTTTTAAGTAATCAAGCAATATTTTACAAATATTTGAGTATTATTGAGTACCATAAGTCAGACAATGCTGTAAATTTATTCTGGGGTACAATAAGGAATAGTGCATGGCTCCTGGATTCTAGTAGTCTATAGCTTGATACTGAGAGAGCAGTATGTTAATAAAATGGCAATTAAGTACTACAGAATTGTTAATGGGGCCAACCAGTACACAAAAGGAAAAAGTCAAATTTATCCCAGGGAGAAGGAAAGACTTCTCATCAGAGGTAACACTTGAATTGAGTTTGAAAAGATGAATTGATATCTAATATGTACATCAGAGATGGGAATGACATGAGGAAGATGAAAAAAGTTGGCACATTCCATGAAAAAATTCCTGGAACAGCTGGAGCAATGTATATCTATCTTTCTAAGTATCTATAAACACATGCACTGTTATGTATGATCTTCCCAGTTTATGGTACTTTTGTTATAAAGGCTTGAAGAGACATAAGATCATATGTTTTATATATACATATATATATATATACACACACACACACGCATACACACATATATATGATCATGTGTTAGAGAGGGTGAGGAAAGGAACAGAAAAGAAAAGCAGCTTGAAATAAGGTTGGAAGGAAAGGCAACGACTGTATCCTGGGACAGCTTTTTATGCCGTATTAAGATATTTTGACTTTGTTTCTATTTTCCAAGCTAAAGTTTCCCAAACAGTGAATCATGTCCCACTGAAGTGCTGAATCCGTTCCAGGTACACACTCATGAACACCTCATCTCTGGGGTGGCTGAGGAGGCAATGAAAGCTCCCAGGGTGGCCACTCTGGATGCAAAGTCTCATCAATTTCCCTCAGCACACATGTCATTTCTGTGTGTGGCGTGAAAAAGGGAAAAGTAGAGATATACTCTTCTAGACAGAGTAATGAGCTTTTTAAGACTTTTAAGCTAGCGAATTACATGCAGTTTAGAAGGAACACTGGGAACTGAAAATTTTATAAAGGTCTGCACAAAGATATTGAAGGTACAGAGTTGAAAACTGATGACAAAAATGTAGAATTAATACCTTCAAGGAGGCAAAAGTTAAACACCCACATTTTTGCCTTATTGACTAAGAGAATAATGATGCCTTTCACTGAGTTTAATAATAAAAGATAAAAAATAACTTTTGGGAGAAGGATTAATTGAATTGCAGAGTCCCTGCATGTAAAATGCCAGTGGGCCCTGTAAGATGCATATGAGATATCAATAGAAATTCCAAATATTACCATTGGATATATGAATACTTAAAATCCAGTAGTAGAAAGTATAGATAACATAATTATCCTGGTTCAGTTAGAAACTTCCCTGGCCATGAATAATAAATACGTGAAAAAGTAGATTTAAAAAGATAGGGATTATTGGCCGGGCGTGGTGGCTCAAGCCTGTAATCCTAGCACTCTGGGAGGCCGAGGCGGAGGATCGCTTGAGGTCAGGAGTTCCAGACCAGCCTGAGCAAAAGCGAGACCCCGTCTCTACTAAAAAAAATAGAAAGAAATTATATGGACAGCTAAAAATATATATATAGAAAAATTAGCTGGGCATGGTGGCTCATGCCTGTAGTCCCAGCTACTTGGGAGGCTGAGGCAGGAGGATTGCTTGAGCCCAGGAGTTTGAGGTTGCTGTGAGCTAGGCTGACGCCACGGCACTCACTCTAGCCTGGGCAACAGAGCGAGACTCTGTCTCAAAAAAGAAAAAAAGATAGGGATTATTTTCCATATAACGCGACAAATCTGGAGTTGGATATTCTAGGGCTTGATGCTTCAGCTGCAGGGTTTCATCAGTGGCCCAGGCACACTACGCCTTTCTGCTCTACTATCCTTTCCAGTGGTTTCCAATCATAAGGTCACCACAAGGTCGTAAATTACCTGCTATAGGTCTAGCCAAAACATCTACATTCCATGAAGGAAGTAGGAGGAAGAAGGCAAGACAAAAGTCATATAATAGTTGAGTGTATCCTTCTTTTAAGGAGATGTTTTTAGAGCTCTTATCCAATAACTTCTATCCGTACCTTCTGGCAAACTGTGAAACATGCCTGCCTTTATTTGCAAAAGATTCTTTTGTTAGGCACATTGCTATCCCAACTAAACCAAAGTTCTGTTAGAGAGGAAAAATGGAGATTAAATACTAGCTGCATTACTAGTAGTCCTTGTAGAGTCCCTTGTGCTCAAGCTACATAGATTAAAAAGGGGGAAGAACATTTGAAGGCTTATTTTGAGGACATGCTGCTCCACAGTTATATAAATTTTTTTTTGCACTTTTCAAAGCTCTTTTTCCTATATTATCTCATTTGATCATCACAACAACCCAGTGCAATCAGTGGACAGTAGTGCTCGCCTGGTTATCTTAAAGAAGAAACAGAAAAGCCATGGATGGTAAGCAGTGAAAATAAAACTAGAAGCCCAATTTTATAAGATTAGGGATTTTGTCATGATAATAAGGAGCAAGACTGATTTTTAACTGAATTGACAGGATGTTTTTAATATTACATAAGCCCAGTTTCTTCACCCTTCAGAAAGTACAGGAAATTAGAGCAGTTTATTTCCAAGTTCATATCAAAAAGAGTCTACAGATTTGCCTAATATTTCAAAAGCCAATATTAAGAAGGCAACACAAAACTCCTTCAAACAGGTGCTGATCAAATGTGTTTTGGGGTAAGGGGACAGTAGGAGAGTGGTGATTAGACAGTTTCTCTGTCCCCTCTCACTCCTTTATTTCCATATATTCCTTACTGTGCTGAGGAGGGTCCTTTGGTAAGAGAGACTTTGTTTGCTTCATAAAATGTTGCCATGAGGCACAACTGGACGTGCATAGTGTAGATGGTCCATTCCAAAGGAACTGAAAAAAAGCCTCTTGCTTTGAGGAATGGTAAGAACCTATCACTATCTGGCCACAGGAACTGTCAGTCACCCTGACCTCAGAGACCTGAGAAAATGGAGCTGGACCCTGCAGCGGTGTCAGAAGGCAAGAGAGAGGACAATCTGGAAGGAGAGGAAGACAGAAACCAGAGAAAGAAAGTATCCCCAGAGCATGCTGACTCTGTACCTAACAGAAAAACAACTTAGTGTGGAGAGTAAAGTTTCACCCACCCGTGGGGCTCCATTTGCATCTAAATCAGCTGCTCATGAATTTGCTTTTTCTCTCATAGTGGATTGTGCCCAAATTCATTTCTAGATATTGCGAGCAGGAATGAATCCATTGACCAAAATAAAATAGTTTCCAAGTATTATTTGAGTCATAAAATTTGCACTAGTGGTCCTCCCTGTTTACTAATGCCTTCTCTTTGTAGTTCTTCACATCATAAGAAAATACAAGTATTGATATAGCCAAACCAAATATATATATTTAGAGAGAGAGAGAGAAAGTTTTACAAGTACAAATTTCAGTTGAAGGAGGAAAAAGAAAAATATGTTGAAATATTTTGTCCTCTTCACAGACTATAGGGCCTGGGTTCTTTTTGCTTTGCCACATGTTAGCAGTATTAATCTCCAGGTCTATGGTTACAGCCAGGTGGTCCTGCTATCTGCGAGATTAGAGGTCTCTTCTAGCTGAATAATTAATTTAAACATCTTTATATAGCTGGGAGAGTATATTAAATAAATCAAGGCTTGAAGTTTTGACAACATGAGGCACAGAATGAGAAACTGAATCAGAACGTTCTCCATTGTCTTGATGAGATTAGAGCTCCCTGGACTTGTTAGTTTTCTCCAAAATTTTTTAGAAGCTTACCTGTGTCCATAGAAGAGATCAAAGAAAGTTAAGAAAGATAGAATAGAGAAGTATTGCTTGGGGACCTTTTGATTCTAGAAAAAAACAGTGATATCTCACAGTTGCAACCTCTTTCCTAGTGATCCCCTTTCTTTCCTTTTGTTTGCTGATAAACATGCTTTGTAAGTCAATTATCTTGGTTTGTACTTTTGGCGTTCTCACTGCCAAATATTAGCACAGTGGCAAAATTGGCTACATATTGCATTTCCTTCCAGAAAACCTTTCGATATTCCTTTCCTAAGCAATTGCCCATTACATAAAAGTCATTTATTACGATCATGATGTGTATATAAACTGAACAACTTTTGTCATTTCTGCTGTAGAAACATCATTCCCATCGATCACCCTACTCCTTTCAACATTTCTCCTTTTGTGATTCATGTGTTTCCTTTTCAATTACCATCCAATTTACCTTTTAAATTAATATATAGTGAAAAATGTAAGCACCATGACAATGTTATGAAAATAATCCCACACAAAATCTTTAAGAATGTTATTTCCTATTAATTCCATCATGAGAGTTGTTTCCATTTCTAGAGAAAGGCAGATTTATCAACCCCCGAATCACAGCAGTTTAGAAAATGGAACCACTCTTTGTATTTGTGTGTGTTCTCTCAGCTCAGAGATGACATAACACACACTCCTCTGAGCTGATCTCATCTCAGTGGTCAGTCTGGTGCGTCCCTCCCTATGGCTTTCGGAATTCTTTAATAATGATTGTGCTTTTCAAGTGGCAAATATTCTTGGTAACTCAGGTAACTTTTCATATTTTGTTTTACTTCTTTTGCAAGACTTGCATCATCCTTTCTGGGGTTATCTGTTCCTTCTGCCTTCTATTTTCTTCTCCTACTTCGAACAGCCAGGAAAGATAGAATGTGTCTTTTACTTCCATGCTCGAACTTTCAGTCTTTCACAAAAAGAGAAAAATCTCTGAAGTTAATGAAAGGCAATTTTTCCCTCACCAACTGGGAAAATTGAAAATATGACCTTTCCAAGAGACATATTGAGAGACAGCTTAAAGTCTGATAAAATCTATGTCAAATTAAGTGATTCCCACCTTGTAAGTGCTCATCAAGTTGGTGCACTCAGGCAGGATTACTCAGGAGCCAGCCTACCTTGTGCGATTTACAAATACTCTCTCCTTTGTTCCCGTGAAGTACACCTTAGTTTCAGCACCATTACTTCTTTCTGTCATTTTCAGCTTTCATCCATTAGCTGATCAAATTACACATCAGACACCAGGAACCGTGAACACCAATTTCAAGTACAGTAAATTGAAATGAAGAAGCTCATAGCAATGTCCCCTCTACCTGAAAAGTGCATCTTCATTTCTATGCTGAGAAGAAAATCTTTCCTATTCTGGGCTTAGTTATGACTAATAATTTAACCTGCAGTTAGTTTCATTTTTAAACTGTAAAATAGGGAGGAAGAATACTTCTAGAGTAGATATGAGAATGGGGAAAGTTCCTATTATATGAGCAATGGAAGAGGTTATAATAAGAATAATAATAACAACAGCAAGTGAATAATTGTCTAGGACTCTAAGTGATGCAAAAGGGTTTATCTATTCCTCTGCTTTCTATGCAGGTTTTATATATGTTGTTTTCTTGTTTGACATCACCACAAACTCAAGAATGAGATAGGTAATAGATATTACAGTCAAGGAAACTTAGAGACTTCCAGGGACTTAATCAAGGTCACACGCTTAGGAGAAATTAGAACTTTGATTAAAACAAAGTCATCTGACTCCATGCCCCAAATGTCATTTTATAAATTAAAAATTAAAAATAAATAAAATAAATTTTACCTAGATATTTTATCTTCATATTGTTCAGATCACTGAAAAATAGACTCTTGAAATCAGAAATGTCTTATAGCCCAGTCTCTTACCCCATCTAAAGATGTTTTCTACAATGTCTCAGACAGAGGGTCCTCTGGCTTCCTCCTAAATTCCAGGGTCAGGTAGCATTCCACTCTATATAGGACAGCCTGTTCCATTGTTAGTTTGAGTTCTCCTAGCTTCTGTGGAATCAATATTTTCTTCCCTTTAGCTTCAAAGCACCTATACCATTTGCTCTCTCTGTGTATGACACCCGGCCTGACACTTAATTGTGTTCTCCAGACCCTCTTACCCTGGCCCACTGGATAACATGGCTCAGTGATGGCTCTGCATATATTTTCAAATAGGTTTCCCTTTGGTTTTCTCTTATCTCAGAGAAATTTCCCCAAATCCTAATGAGACAGTTACCTGGTTACTCTCTAGTCTTAACATCTCTTTTTTTCTTAATTGTCAAACGAGCATCAGGTTGAAATCCCAGCTCTCCTCTAAGACACTTGAAGAGTCACTTAGACATTTCAAGCCTTGGTACCCCTCTTCTGCTCTCTATCAAAGGACGAGGAAACTGACACCCAGAGGGTAAGTGACTTGTCTAAGGACACAATAGTCATGATACAGGACTTTCAGATGGCTTCCAGCAACTATCCTATTATTATCATTATGCTAATGATTCTTCCTTCTTAAATCTGCAAATATGAAATGCTGAAAAGTCCCTAGAATGTTAATTACTGAAAGAATGTGCTCAGTTGATTCTGCAATTAAAGTAAATTGGTCGTTTGATGTACTGATTTCTTGGGGCTAAATCCTGAAATTCTTGTTCTCTGTAGAAAATCACCTCCACGATCATTTCAACTGTAACACCCCACAAATCTATATTATAAATAAAATGATATCATGCATTCTACTCCTGAGGAAAATAAATTGGAAGATCATTGTTGGTTCTCTGCTGCTGATCTATAGAATGACTTTAGGAAATGTTTCGGATGTCTCCCAGTTACTAAAATTAGGCTATCTGGGGCAATGTGAAGAACAGTATTATATATTTACAGTGTATTTCTAAGGTCTTGGTACAAAGAAGTATTAAATACACAAATATTTATTTAACTGGTATAACAGAAGAGTAGGTTGTTTTTATTACTACTCAAACTTTCTGGCTAATTAAACATTCATCACCTTATGTAATAAAATTGCTGGGGCAATGCAAAGATTTGACACAGAAAATTTCTTTTATGTGTGTATAATTGCATGGTTTTATTTTTAAATGATGTGTTTTTAAAAATATGGTAATTATACAAACTAGAATGTGGCAACAAGATAACCTATAATAATATTAATATAGTTTAAAGGAGTTTAATTAAGTAAGCACACAAGAAAAATAAATCCTCCAATTTCTCCATAAGTAGAAAGCTTAGCTAATTAATAATTGTAATAATAATAATATAAAAAATAAAGCAATAAGAAGTCTGGGATATTTCTGAGAAATAAAAAGAGGTGTGAAAAGTATTTTTGGTAGTTGTAATTAAAATGTTATATAGTCCATCCATGCTTTCTTTATGATCTTAGAAGCTATAATTAATACACTTACATTATCAAAGCATTCTTCTAAAAAAGTTTATCCCCAATGAATTAAGATCATTAAAATATCAAAAAATATTTATTTTTTATTATAGCAACAATACATGTTCAACTTAGAAAACTAAGAAGTATATGAAAGCATATACATAACAATTAAAATTACTCAAACTCCATTATGCACATATGAAGAGTTAGCATTTTGCTATATTTCCATTCATTTTTTATATATGCCTATATATACATATTATAATATGTAAATTTGAAAAACTAGGGTCATATGGATAAATCAGGGTATATAATAAAGTTTAACTTTTTTCTTACTTAGGAAAATATCATAAAGGCTTTTCCTTTTCCATGTTATTGAATACATCTCTAAAGTCATTTTACTAAAGCTGATGAAAGATATTATTGACACATCATTACTGATACATCAAAATGTATTGAACTAATTCCCCTATTGAGCATTAAGCTGTTTCCACTTATTGTAAGTGAAATTCTTTCTGATAAACAATATCATGATATATGTGCACACACGGGGGAACAAAAGAATATAGTTATTTGAAGTCTTTTGGTACGTATTATTAAAATGCCTTACAGAATTTTTTTAACTATTTATACTCCCACAGGCTAAATATAGAGTATCTGTATTTTTTTTCACTCTCATTTACTCTGTTGTTACCATTAAGAGTACTGTGGTAGGTAGGATAGGGATCCCTCCCAGAAATGTCCTTGTCCTGATTGCCAAAACCTATGAATATGTTACCTTTCATGGCAAAAGGGACTTTGCAAATGTGATCAAATGGGAAAATTGTCCTGGGTTATCTGTGTTTACCCAATGCCCTCACAAGTTCCTTATAAGAAGAAGGAAGCAGGGTCAGGATGAGAGAAGTCAATGTGACAACAGAAGCAGAATCAGAGAAGATGATGTTGTGACTGAAGAGAAGAGAGAGAAAGATTTGATGATGCCAAACTCTTGGCCATGCAAATGGAGATAGGGGCCACAAGCCAAGAAATGCAGGCAGCCTCTAAGAAGCTCAAAAGGCAAGGAAATGGATTCTCCCCTAAAGCCCCCAGAAAGAATACAGCTCTAAATGTGACTGCAATGCAGACACCATCCATACTTACTTTGTGACCATATACCAAGTCAACCCATCTATAACTCAAACTTGAGATTTTTCTACCTTCTTCAGGTGGTGAGATGGGACACCAGAAACGGCCATAGATACAAGCTGGGGGAAGGTCATTTGTGCAACAGTGGTGGCTGGCATGAAGGTCGGGGTTATCGTCTCAGGAAGATTACTCATGCCTTCTGTATCCACTCAGGCTTGATCTGGTATGTACCATTTCCATCTTCTTTACTGCTGGGCTCATCCAACAGAATACATCTCATAATGGGAAGTTCCAGGCACATGGTGTGTTAATCCATTTTGCATTGCCATAAAGGAATACCTGAGACTGGGTATTTATAAAGAAAAGAGGTTTCTTTGGCTCACAGTTCTGCAGGCTGTACAAGAAGCATCACACCAGCATCTACTTTTGGTAAGGGCTTCAGGGAGCTTCCAGTCAAGGCAGAAGGTGAAAGGGGAGCAGGCGTGTCACATGGCGAGAGAAGGAGCAAGAGAGGAAGAAGGTACGCTCTTTTAAACAACCAGCTCTCGTGTGAACTAATATAGTGAGAACTCAATATTGCAGGGAGCCATACTGAGATCTCTCAAGCTATTCATGAGAGATCTGCCCCATGACACAAACACCTGCCACCAGGCCCCACATCCAACACTCAGGATCAAATTTCAACATGAGATCTGGAGGGAACAAACATTCAAACCATATCACATGGTCACTCACTTAGTTAAGCATTCCCTACCTAGCAGGGTCTGGTAATCTGCCAAGAGCTCTTCTTCCAAGGGCATGTAAATCTCTGTTGTGGAAGGCATGACTTTAACCCCAGAATCTCAGAGGTCTGCAATATAATTTTCACGTTGGATCATTCTATTAGCTCCATACTGCCTCTTTTCCTACCGCTGATACTTCCACCACCATAGGGTCTGTTGGATTATATGGGCCAGGCAGGGCTGATTGCACACAACCTGGACTTGATGCAGTACCTTTTCCTGCTCTTGGTCCCCACTCAAAAATAGCAGCCTTCTGTATCACCAAGCAGATATTTCTAAGTGTAGAGTGTACTATCTCTATGGCACTGTTGTTGGCTTTCCATTTTTTGCTTCTAGGAATACCAGCCTCTATTAACCATCTCCAGAATGACTTTACTGGTCATAATGATTATTATCAGTTTCCTGGCTTCTGACAGTTAGGCAACACCACCTGGCCTCTATTACTGTGGAACCCCGTCATTCCCATTGATGCTAATGAGCCCAGCTCTGTCGCCACCTCTCCCACTGTTATCACTGGCCTGTGTAACACTTCTTGGTGATACTGGCGCCTGTCTCACCAGCATATTCCTGATGGCCTTGGTAAATTATGTATGCTCTGGGATCTCTCTTGGAGCGAAACATTCTGGTTGGTCTTCTGGCCATATAAAATATATCTATTCTATTACACCCACTTCTTTCAGTCTTTTTATTCTTTCCTCTGCCATCTGCCATGGAGCATGTTAAATTTCATGTCCCAAGAAATGAATTCTTGCTTATCTTCCTTTAAAAATCAGCCCCCAATCAAGTACCATCAAAATATAATCCCAGAAGTACTCCCTTTATCACTTGCTATTGTGCAAACATCAGGGCACTGATAAAAAGGACCTCAACTACTTCTCATCATTCTTTAGGTTATTCTCATCTGCAGGCACTTTTGCCCCAGGGAACATTTGGCGTCATCTGGAGATATTTTGGTATGTCACAACTAAAGAAAGTACTACTGGCATCTAGGGGGTAGAGGCCAAGGATGATGCTGAATATCCCACAATACACAGGACAGATTCCACAAGAAAAAAAAAATTAACCAGCTGAAATTGTCAATAGTGCCATGGTCAAGAAGCTCTCCTTTAGATGTATAGCTTTTTCCTGCCTTTTTAGCTGTAGCATGTCCCAGGCAGGCAGCCACGAAAAGAGGTGAGTGAAGCTTCTAAGGGGATATCTTCTGTCAAGGGAAAAGCAAAGGGTGTTTGCAGCATCTTCCAGTAGAGCAGAAGTCCTAACCCTTGCAAAGGAATGGTAGGCAACCTCTGAAAATCTAGAGGGTATAGGGAGATTTGTCAACTCAACAACCTCAGCAGCATCCATCTAGCCCCTGTCCCAGTTTTCAGATCCCAGGTATTTCCTGCCAGGTCCCTGAGTTTCACATAACAAAAATAATTTAGCTGAGTTCAAATGTCTCTGGAGCTCTGCTATTAACACAAATAGATCTTCACCCTACCATTTGATTGTGTCTGTATGTCCAACACAGGTAATGAATGCCTCTTTACACACTACCACCAAGGTTCTCTGGTTCTCACCTTTAGCTATGTAACTATTTGTTAACAGCTCTTAGCCCCTTATTCTGGTGTTAATACAACTTGGTAGTAATCACCCAACTCCACTGTCTTTGTAGGAATTATTCTCCCCATGTTTTCAAAATGCCTGCATCATCGTAGCTGACACAGCTTTCCATCGGTACATCCAACTAGGTCACCACCAGTGAAAATTTAGGAACTGACCCACCACCCCATACCAGAGACCATCCATGCCCCATCTACCAATCAGTACATCATGTTCTTCACCTGCTAGGTGGCAGGTACGATCCCAAATTCCCATTTTACTGCCTATTTTTTCAGAGCACACTTGGTTCCACTTGCACTAGTTCCCCAAGAAGCAGACACCAAGATAGGATTGTTTATACAAGAGATTTTTGAGGGGAAACGCCCACGTGAAAGGAAATCAGGAGGGAATAGAAGAATGGGAGAGCCACCAGACCATGATGGAAATCTGACCCTGAGTGTGGAAGAGAGGGAGAAGAGGCTGCAGTTTGGGCAAAGTTTGTGTATTTGTCAGTCCAAATTTGGCCAATAAGGGAGTCATTTTTCTCCAAAAAGTAGGCCTGCCTCAGTAGGTCACTCGTGTGGAGCAGTCTGTGGGAGGCGGTCTCCACACAAGTGGAATGGTAGATTTAATGTGTAGCAGCATCTGGGGCATTCAGCCAATTATTATTCCTGTGATAGGAAATCTGTGAGGCCATTCTTGTGGGTTTCACAGTGGCCAACACAGTCAGCATTGTGGACACAGTTACCCAACCGCTTCAAAGGGAGAAATGTTACATCCACTAAGAGAGAAATGATAGGCCATGATAGCAGCCAATCAGAACTTCATTTCCTCATCTGATGCACTGAAGAGCAGTTTCAGTGGGCAGGTCCCTTTGTCCCTTGTCCCTTGAAAAGCAACAGCAAGAAGGATAATTTCCAGAAAAGGTGAGGGTTCTCAAAGAAGTTCAACAGAGATTACATAGTCCCTTTATGCACGCTGTGTTGCAATTTATAACTCTCAGAAACATGGGCACAGACCTTGGTATAACTGACCTAATTAACATTATTAGTTGTTAACTATTTTTCTAAGGGAAAGGAAAAAAGCTATTAATTACATTATAAATATCAAAGAGTCTTTTTAGGTCTATTAAACAGAACTTGACCAAGGATTTCCAAGAACACACCCCAATATTGCAGCTCAGGTTCTTACATCCAGCCAGACCCACTGGGCTCTGGAAACAGAAATACATGTTCTAAATCCCAACTCCACTCTGCTATTTAAAAGTTGTGTGGCTGTGGAAGAGTAAAACTTCTCTAAGATTTAGTTTCTTTTGTAGTTTAATGCGGATACTAATATAATACTGTTCCTCTGATATGGCTGGGCTAGAAAATGAAATAATGCATATAAGTCGAGCTAAGTGTTTGACATAGGCTTACCCCTCAATATATAATCTTTATTATATAATCAAGTTCCATTGTAAACAGAATTTGATTAGCTCACTTCCCTTCTAGTTTAAAAAGAAAATGGATTGAAAAACATTTTTCTTTTAAGATGCAGTATAGGGTAGTTAAGAATGGCACAATCATATTATAAAAGCACGGGCTTTGCAATTCTAAAGATCAGAGTTTGAATCACATTTTAGCTCTCCAGAGTTTCTTGACACATAGCAAATTAATTAAATTAACTGATCCTTCTCTCATCCATAAAATAAGAGCAATAATGTCTCTATTACATGGTTATTTCAAGGGTTGAATGAGATAACAAAGGTATTTAAAATGCCTACCCAGTCCCTAGCACATAGTAAGCACTTAACAAATATTATTAATAGTTATTATCAATTGTTGTTCTTTATTACATAATATGATATCTTTATGGTTCATATGGGAAGCAGGGCCATCTATTCCTCCAGTCAATAGCTGCAAATTATTATCCCCAAAGTTTTCATCACCCTTTTTAAAAATATGTGGTTTAGTCTCTTTTCTTGTTGTTTTTCATCACTGATGTACACGGTAATTACACTTGTCACCCTCTCCAGAGTCAAAGTGCCTTTTTCTGTGACTTCATTCCTTTCTTCTTAGATTTTGCTTCTAATCTCCTAGGTGCTTGGGAACCAGAAATTCAAATTTAACACAATTGTATAAAAAATAAGAACAAACATATTGTGAATGAGGATCTGAGAGATTTTCTTTATGCAGATAGATGAGCTTGAGCATCAAGACTTGAATGAAATGCATTTCACTATCCACAGGGCCTCTTCACCTGCTTCCTGACGCTGCAATATTTCCCCATCAGAGAGATGAGTCTCAGCTGAGTTGCAGTTGCTAACTGCAGTCCTATCCATGTAGAAGATGCCGACAGATGGCTGGTAATTGAATGGAATGTTAATAAGTTGTATTTAAATGACATTGTGACCCTTCTCCTTTCAGTGTAATATGAACTGGTCTATAAATGTCTACATTATTTTATTTCTATCAGTAACTTCACATGACTGATCACGTGTCTTTTATGATACTGACAGAAGAATGAAACGTTTTGTTAGCCCTGTTGCTTCCTCTGTGAGGGCCCATTTCTGTGTCTGATTTGACAAGTATCAGCATATAAGCCTGCCCGTAGTCATGGCATACATTCAATATCTCCTTGCTTGTTCGGCTTTAAAAAGGTTTGTGAAGTGTCCACCTGGGTATTGTTAGCACTTCATTTTCCTTCTTTTCTAAGTGGCATTTAATACTAAGCAAAAACTGATCAGAGATTTAGAATTATCCTTGGCCTATTGTGTTTCCATGGTTACAGGTCTGTGTTGTTCATCTCCTGAATTCAGCCTCAATGGCTTACCCTGCCTTTGTGACCCATTCTTATTAAATCTTGATTACTATGTTCCACCTGTGTTGGCCTCTTACTTACACACCACAATCACTGCTAAAGGAGGCGGTCTCCCTACATTGGAATGGAAGCATTGGAACACAAACACCATTTTTTCAATGTTTCTCATTTCACATGACATAGCCCACCCTAAAATAACTGGCCCCTTTTTAAGGGACTCTTTGAGAAAAGAGACATTTTTTAACCTCTTTTACCAAAGTTTTTTCTTTACAATGTATGATTAATTGTTCACTTTTCTACCTTCCCATCTATTAAAACTATTACTTCTGTGTTGTTTGTTTTACCACCAGGATAAGGAATGGATTAATATAATCAATAAAACAATGAGGTTGTGTTGCCAACTAAATAGAATATTGTAACACTGATTAATAGCAAATATTTTTAAAATAAGAATGTAATTCAACTCATTTGGAGTGCCTGCTGCTGTTTGTGAGTAAAATTTGGAAAATCTTGACGTATATAAATAAAGGAGAGATAATTGAAGTAAATTGTCAAAAGAGAGTAAAAGCCTTCTACATCAGATAGGATTAGGCACTGCTTCATGTAACAATACCAACAACAGTAACAAGAAAAATAACGATGTCTTAAGTCAAGTAGTTTATTTTTCTCATAAAAAGAATCTAAAAGAAGGCAGCCCAGAGAAGGGATGGCAGTTCCCCTGTCATCAGGCTCTTTGTACCTTGCCACCACAGAATCCTTAGCAGGCTGATTTACGATCCAATATGGCTGCTAGAGCTCAAACTCTCATATTCCCATTCCAAGAAACAAGAGAAAAAGGGAAGGACTCCTTAAAATTCCATTCGTTAGGCATGCTTACATCTCATTTGCTATAACTTAGTTATAGGATCATACATATTTGCAAAGGAGTCTGAAAAAATGTAGCCTCTTAACTGGGCTACAAGGCAACCAACTAAAAATCAAAGTTCTGTTACTACAGAAGATGGGAAAAATATTGAGAGCAAATAGCAGTCTCTATCACAAATTCCAAAAGATATAAAATAAAGAACAAAGTGAACAACAGTTACTGCAGACAAAACAAGTGCTACACCACACACAAAAAAACTATTTCATATCTTTTTATTTCCAATATTTCTTTAAGGAATATTCAAAAAAATAAAGTTTAATCTCTTCCCTCTTCTATTCTTTACAGTATTACTTGTACTTTTGTGGAAATTTAATAATAAAGATAATTGACATTTATTGAGAGTTTACTAAATGCTAGGCAATGAGCTAAATTATTTACATGGATTTTTTAAAAGTATTAAGCTAACCTTTTGAAGTGGTTATAATTATATTCCCATTTTACAGAAAAGCAATTTAATGAGGTAAGTAATTTGACCAAAGTGGTAACACCAGGATTTTAACCCAGTCAGTCTGATCAGGGAGTTTCTGTTCTCAATACATCATATAGCCTCTTTACTGACTGTACTTGTCTCTTGTGCTATTTTTATGTACAATACTTATTCCTTTACCTTATACTTTTTGCATCCAATTATATTATTTCTACCCATTTTCTAACCAACATTAAATAAATAACCTAGCCTTTCTACTTAGAAGCAATCTACAGAAAAACCACCAAAGAATATCACTGCAGATGGGCAAGTCAGGATAGTAGCAAGAGTAACCTGGAAGGGGCTAATCAAAAAGTCACAAGGGGAAAGTGAGGCTGCTAATGTGAAAGGGAGCAAGTAAAATGGATGGAGATAAGGGTTACTGGGAACAGGTCAGGGTACCTGGAGAAGGAAACTGGGGTGAGTCAGGGAGATGAGAGGTGAATAGACTTTTCCTCTGGTAAATGTTCCTTAATCAGATCATTGCGTTCCAAGGTAATTTGAAAAAAATGTGCTATTTTAGCACATGACAACAGAAAAGGAAAAGAAGAACATCCTGTACAGATTTAATCTTTGAAGATATTCAAAGCAACAGCATATTGTTTATTATCATATTTCATAATCACAGAGTCATTATACTAAACTGGCATTTTTCTCAAGTACTCCTTCCACATTCCTCGCCACCACCACATTCCACTTCCATGACACTGTTTACAAACTTACTTCTTTGCTTAAATTAAACCTTGAACTTTTGCTCCAAGCAATAATGAATGAATCAGTGTATATTCCCTCCCAACACAAGGCCAAACCACCACCAGGGGCAACTTTCAGCTGTGTTAATGCAGATAGTGGATTTCCTCTTGAAGAGATCCCTATGTTTTTAGTACCATTATTGCATTCTTGTTGAATCATTTCCCCAACACGATGGATTGTCAATCATCTACCCACGGTCCCTCATCTCATACTCCTTGTAGTAATGAGCAAACATTTCCAAGAACTTAGAAATAGGCTTAGAAAAGATTGAGATAACATTAGTAAAGTTCAATACATCATTCAATAAAATGTCACCAGGATCTTATTATGATCCAGACACCTTGTGGATGCTGGCAATAAAGTAGTGCATAAAACAAGGTTTCTGCCCTTCTGCTCTGGTGCAGAGAGTAGACCCTAAACAAATACATTAGTATATAGTATGTCAGATGATAATAAGTGCCATGAAAAAGGAAGACGTGAAAGATAGGTCAGGTGAGGTGGAGGATGAGGAGAGAGAAAATGCAATCTTAAATAAGACAATCATAGAAGGCTTTTTGGTGAAGATGATATTTGAACAAAGTCCAGGAATTGAGACGATAAACTAGATATTTGGGGGATTAAGTTAAGTGGTACTGAGGATGCCAAATTAAAAGACTCTAAGAGACCCTGAAGTTGGAGTCTGCATGGTCAGAGAAATGATGGAGCCAGGGAGGGTAAAATCTTAAGATGGGAAGCCATTAGAGGATTTTGTGCAGAGGAATAACATGAGTGGATTACATTAAAGGGTTACTCTTGACACTGTGTTGCGAATATAGAGTGGATGGGTGATAGTGGAATCAGAGAGATAGAAAAAAGGCTATTGCAATACATTTTTAATCGAAAATTTTAAAGGTTTATTCATAATTCATATTGATCCATGGAATACTTTTTATTTTTATTTTTTATTTATTTTTTTAATTCAGGATATTATGGGAGCATTATAAGGGAGGAGAGTATCAGGCGAGAACCTGAAGGCCCTAGTGTGAATAGTGATTGCTCAGAAACCCTGCCTATGTTGCCATGGGAATAAGATTTCACTTGTAAACTATTACTTGACCAGCTAATTCATCTAAGTTATGCATCCTTATTCCTTATTTTCTAAGAGGGTGCTTTCTCCTGTTTACCTAGATGTAAATGAAAAAAAAAAAAAGCTGATGAATCATACCCCAAACAATAGATTACATCGTGAAAAACTGGGAAGGAACATACTGTTAAGTTTTAACATAATGTGACAATATCACATATATGTGATAATATTTGAATTAATTTGAGTCTTTTTGCACCCAATACCCTCTCCAGAAGGAGATTAAAGGAAAGTAAAGGAAATTAAACTGCAAATATACAAATATATGAAAATAAGGGAGAATGGAAAATAATCAAAAATGCATAAATAAGTTATTTATTTGATATAGTGTCCAAAGACTATGAGTTCTACTTGCCTCATTTTCTCTTTGTTAATAGAAATATTATAGTATGTACAAGCAAACCAAAGATTGCAAATTAAAGTTAGGAAATTTGTCTTCAAAATTTCATTAGGCGTTTTATAAAGTCCTTGTTTTTACTAATTTCACAAAACATAGCATTTGCCTTTTGTTTCACTTTTACCAGGTACGTTTTTTAACAAAACTTCATACAGAAAAGAAGCACTCTTAGTTTGGAAGTCCAAAAACAAAAACAACAAAAAGATTTCACATTTGTAAGATTCGATTATTTTCATTTTCCTTTCTGTTACACCTCATACTTATTTTTAAAGAGAATATTTTGGCGGAAGAATGGGTATTCCAATAACTCTCAGTCACATTTCTCGATGCGTGCATCATGGAGTGTGACAGAGAAGAGCAGCGGTTCTGGAGCCAGAACCCCTCCGCCTGCACTAGGTGTGCTACAGAGCTTCCCCCTCGGTAATGTGGCAATTATTAATATTAACAGCTTTTATTCTGTTCTTTGTGTGTTTGGGTATTAAGGCTTGAGGGATAGGGGCTGGTTCCGGCAGGATAATGGCATGTGCTTGCCATCTTTACCATTGAGAAATGATTGTTTCCAAACTGTTGTTTCCAGAGACGTAGTCCCAGCAGAGCCTGCCTTGCCTCTGCAAAGAGGGTTGAGGCAGCCTGTGAACAACTCTGCGTGCTGGGATGAAACAAAAACCACGAAGCCTGGGAAATCTTGTCCTCTTCTGCTTCCTCCCTTCTTACTCCTTCCCTCCCCTCATCTTCCTGTCTTCCTTCTTGCTATTTTCATCCCCGCTACTCCTTTTTTCCCATGCAAATTCTTTGGGTGGTACAGAGCTATCCGAGCCATCCAAGGGTCGGCTTCCAGGGCTGATAAGTCATCAACCTGGCAGTGGAGAAAGATCCAGAAGGTAACCAAGTGATGGTTTCTCACAGCTCTTCGGTAGCCCAGCTACCTCTCATTCTCCTCTACGACATATTGTTAAGTAGGGATTTATTCTAAAACCTCTCTCTAATTAAGTGATCTCTGAAAATGTATTTCCTCAAAATAAGGACAACAAAATTTTCACAGTGGGGCCCCATTTATTAAAAATAAGAAAAGCCTTACTTCTTTTATATGTTTGAGGGAGTCTCAGCTTGAGCCTGTTGCGTCTTCCATTGGAGTCAGACAAATCTATTTATAACTGGAGGACCCTGAAGAGTAGCCACGGGGTACCCTGAATGTATAAGCACTGGGTTATCCCAAGGCTAGAAGGAGCCAGGCATGATGTGTTTATGATTCTCAAACTTTATCAAGCGCAGAAATCACCTAGAAGGCTTATTAAAATTCAGATTGTTGGGTCCCATCCCCAGAACTTCTGAATCAGTAGATCTGGGAAAGAGCCCAAGAATTTGCATTTCTAACCATTTTCCAGGTGATGCTTGTGCTTTTAATTCATGGGGACCTCTGCTTTGGACATTACAAGACAGGAATGTCTCTGAGGGTGATGTTTACCATTCTGCCCTAACCCCTCCTAGCCTCATGGGCTTATATATTATTATATATAAGAGAGAGAAACACAAAGTTAGTAAGACATCTCTGAAGCTCTGGAGTGTGTGTTGGGCATTAGCACCCCTCTAACTGAATACAAGAGGAGAGGGAGGGGAGTTATTCTCAGGCGCCTTCCCACAGATCACCGAAAGCTCTGCACCTTGAGTGTTCAAAGGGTGCAGGGCATCAGGCGTAGTGCCCAGTAAGAAGGAGGAGGAAGTGCCTGGGTGGGAGTGTGTATATTCCCTGAATCACTCCCCTTCTGTTGTTCATGATGGTGGTGGTGGTCTTTAGCTCCTTGGGGCATAAATTTACCTAAGGCCTTTGGGTGGCTTCATTTTATTATTAAATTACAGTTCTTGTATTTTCTATAATTTGCAATTTGCCAGTTGACTGGGTACATGCTCCCAGGGTTTCAGTAATGTGTACGTTCAATAAATTGGAGACTAAACAAATTAGTGCTATGATTCTTATTTACAGAATGAGATAAAAAGCAAAGTAAAAAAAATGACTTGCTTCAGGCCTCGAAGGTTGGTGGCAGAATTAGAAATAGGAGAAGATGCTCTCTAAGCCCGTGCTTGGACAACGTTACCTTTTAGTTACTATTAGACATTCATTTAAAATGCAGACCATTTTGGAGCCACATGGAAAAGATCAATTCTGATTGTTATTGAATGCTAGTAAAACAAGGCAGAAAATGTGTTTGGCTAATTGGGAAACATCTGAATCCACTATTTCTTTGACAAATCCGGATTGCTTTAACAAGGGTCGAAGGCACAAAACTTCATGACAGGCCTGTGGGAAAAGGAGCTCCAATTTCCAGGAAAGGGATGTGTGAAAGGGAAGACAGATAAACAAAATGTGTTGTTCATTCTGGAGTGAGGAGGAAATCGTTTTCCCCACAGTCTTGAAGGGTGGATGCAATCTTCTTCCACAGAACAGAAATACGAACCAGGAAAAATGTGATTGAGTCACAGGCTGACAGGAGCGAGAGTAGATTTAAGTTCCTCCTAAACCTGAATTATCTCTGGATCTATATAACACAGGGATGTAAATTTTCACAGGATCTTCAGAGAAGACGACTTTATCTGGAAGCCATGGCCTTACCTTTGTATAATGTGCAGGTTCTAATGCTCTTAGATAATTAAAACACACATGTAATTGGTGAATGTTTTGAAAAGATTGAAGTACAGTATATATTAACAGCATTAAACATTTCATTTATAGTCACAGAAAAGTTATAGCTTTTCTAGTATAACAAATATACCAGATTTGGGGTTTATATCAGAAGAACATGATGCATATTCACAAAATTGGAGACTAGGAAAGCTCCAGCAAGATTCACAATGTATTAATATGTACGGACTCTGGGATAAAAATTGCATTTAAAGAAGGTCATTTCATAGTGTGGATCAACAAAGAATATTTCCTGGAGAATTGGACACTCCTGTAATTCTTCTAACTGCTAAAGACTTCTAAAATTAAGAAGTCACTTTGCCCTACGGATGATTTTCAAGGTAGGAGCATATGGAGCAGTTTTGTCATTCTCACCACCCATGGAGACAGTGGTAAGAACAACACAGAGGTGGCTGTAAAGCAGTGGATCTCAAACTGAGCTGTGCTTTAGAATCAGGTGGGGTGACTTTTTAAATCTTGATACCCAGCTATACCCCAGACAAATCAGAATATTAGGGATGGGACACAGGCCTCATTTATTGTTTTTAAAGCTCCTCAGCTGACTCCAAAGTATAGACAGGCCTTTCTGGTGAAACTCAGGTATGTAATAAATAGCCTATCTTTGTCTTTTTGTTTAACCTGATTTGCCACAGTAGTCTGATTCTGTTCTACCTACTGACATTTTCCCTGTGTATAAACTCATTATTTTAATAGTTACTAAATATGTAAGTACCTATAAATTAAAAATAATGTAACTAGAGTTTGGGTACCTAGTTCTTACAGTTGGTATGTATTAGTTTTCTATTGCTGCTATAACAAATTACTACCAACTTAATGGGTTAAAATAATGCAAAGTTATTTTACAGTTCACATCTGCAAAGTCCCTTTTGCCACATCAGCTAACATATTCATGGGCTTGGGGAATTAGGATGTGGACATTTTGTGAGCCATTATTTTATCTACAACAGCATAAGTAAACTAGCATGTGATGGGGGCATGACTAGAGCATTATTGCATTTAGATTGTACTCACGTGGGGTCCATTGCACCAGTCCCATTGGTCTAAACGATGGTCAGTAATGCATATTCACAGCAGTGCAGATGCTGGGAACTACTCTTACCACAATGTTACATATGATTTATAAGGACTTATAATCACCAGTTGCCTCATTCAGTTTCAATGCATTTGTTCAAATGAAATACCCCCAAACACAAGTTTCTTCCTAAAAAGGCAGCTGCCAATTCGGGCATACATATTTTGGCATCTTTGACAATTTCAGTTGTTTGAATGACATAGGAATACAATCGCATCCTAAGAGTGTGATTTCTCTCTTCTGTCAGAATGCTTGTTTTATGATTTCCAAGGCCTTTGCACTTGTAAGATAGCATTAATAGAACATAGAGTTCTCTAGTCTATTCTCCCTCCACTCATCATTCATTCAACAGATATTTTCTAAGTCCTAGTTGCTGAATCAAGGGACCTAGAAACACTCATTTTGTGTAGCACTTTAAAACTTTCAAACCACAAAATAAGCCTGATTCTTAGTGTCTGCACTGAAAGCCATTGCTCTCCTATCATTGATTAAGCAAATATTTTAATTGCTATAGAAGTAATAAAGGTAAATTTATCTGGCCTGAGAATTAGTTAAAGGTAAAGGTATGTGTGCGCAGATGTTTTGTTTTGGGTTTTGCTAACCTCAAGGGATTTTTCTGCCCCTGTATACATAAAAGGACACGTGGAGTTAAACGTGGGGAAAGTTTCTCACCTTCTCCTGTGAAGTCATAGTTCTCCATATTGGGCCTCCTTTTTTCCTAGTGCAATCATTCAGGTATGCCCCTGGGTTACAAGTTAAATACAGGATCTAGGGGGCCAAAAACTAGTGACATTAGGCATTTAAAGATAACTGAGGAAATGGGTAGAATTTTCAAACCAGGCTTTTTCAAAATCCTGCCTTTCAGAATCAGTATTCCTCCCCCTTGGAATCTCATGCCTCCCCGTGAGAAAGTAGCATTACCAGGAAGATAGACCACTCACTTCAACCCCTCTTCCCTCTCTGCTCCTGAAAGGAAAGGTGAAATGGAGTGTCCGCTGATCTTACTGCTCATGGTTATGGAAGTATTTACCACCTTAGTTCATCATTCATTTCCCAACCAAGTCTCCGGGCTTTCTCAATCTGGAAAAAAATACACATAGGAGGCAGCGTGCTTAGTGTATCCAAGACATCAAGCCAGATGTTAATGCTATTATTGCATAATTAATCACTGCATATTTCACAAACATACATTTCATATCTTATTTTTCTCCCTTTCTTTGTCTGGATACATCTCAACCAATTTATCTTTTAATTGTAGACAATTGTTTTATCACCTCATTTTTTTACTTCCTTTTCTTGCATTTTATGGAGAATGCAAAGCAAAAGTTTTCTAATATTTAATTCTGATTTTTGATCTAATTTTTTAAGGTATTGCTTACCTTTGCATTAAGAGTTTAGTAGTTTTCTGTTTTATGTTTAAGAAATCTAAGATTCATGTTGGCTTGCTTCTGTTTTTTCTTCCTTGAATGATTAAAAGTCCATACAGACTTTGAGTTTATCATACATAGGGTCAATGACTTTCACTGTGTCTTCCTCACCAGTTGGCAATTATTAGAACTCACCTGTCATTTCTAAAGCCACTAATTAAATATTTGGTGTCTATTGTTGTCCTTAACTGAGGGAAAATGTGTTCCTTCTCTAACCTGCTTGTATAGCTATGAAATAATTCCTGCATAATTAGAAGCAATATGCTTTACTAATGGTAAGAGGGTCCTCCTTCAATTCATCCTGAGCAACAGGAGCAGTGAGAAAAAGAACCTAGTCATGTAAGGAGGGGAAAACAGTGATGTTAATAGGACAAGAACAATTTCCAAAATATATAAAGCATATGCTCAAGGCATTGGAATTGGCAGAAAAACAATAGCTAAGAATGCTGCATCTCAGTTGGAGAGAGAACAAGGGGTCACGTGCAGAGATCTCTCTGCAGTTTGATTTCTCAGCATTGAGGGACTCAATGGACAGTTATGAGAGTGGCCTGCATTGGCTGGGAATACTTAAAAGTCTTGGGTTCCAACAAGGGTGGAATCTCAGAGGAGAGATTTTTCATTCTCGTTTTTATTTACCCACACACTTGGTTGTAGCATCCACTGCCAGCTGCCGTGGAAACTGGGAAGACAGGGCTTCTGAGGTTAGCATCGGTACAGGTCTCAGCAGAACATGAATGGACAGTGAAGGATCCATCTTTCCTGTGGCTCAAATTTTAGGTTAAAATTCTGAAGACATCATTTAAAAAAGATGGAGAAATTAGCTAAGTGCACTTTAGGCAGATAAAGAGGAAATTAACAGCATGGTGCTTTATGGGAATAATCAAATCACCTCAGGAGCAGGAATCCACATTCAAACACTATTTCCCTACATTCAGATGTGGTAGCAAACCAGCAAGCAAAGCATAAACAAATCCTGTAGATAGGAAAATAAGAAAATTAAAAATGAGCTGGGGAAAATTTTCATCCAGACGGAAGTGTTTTCTTGCAACAGACAGTGGTGGGATCAGGAGCCTGTTCCCCATATGGAAACTGGTGCAGAAATTCTGAGTGTTCGTCCAGGAAGATACGCTGGAGTAGAAGGATGATACCCTTCCAACTTACCATCTTCATCATTGTCATCTATATGCTCGAGTCCTTGACAATTATTGTGCAGAGCAGCTTAATTGTTGCAGTGCTTTGCAAAGAATGGCTGCAGGTCAAAAGGTTGTCACCTGTGGACATGATTCTCACCAGCCTGGGCATCTGTCGCTTCATTCTACAGTGGGCATCAATTCTGTCCAATTTTTCCTTCTATTTTAACCTGAGTCATGCATTTTGGTACATCTCAATCATCTGGGAATTTAGTAATGTTCTTATATTCTGGTTAACTAGCTTGCTTGCTGTCTTCTACTGTGTCAAGGTCTCTTCTTTCACCAACCCCATCTTCCTCTGGCTGAGGTGGAGAATTTCAAGGTCAGTTCCCTGGTTGTTACTGGGTTCACTGATGATTTCTTGTGTGACAATCATCCCTTCGGCTGTTAGCAAGTTCATCCAGATTCAGTTAACTACCATGGAGCATCTACCAAGAAACAGCACTGTGATTCTGAGACTTGCGATGTTTCAGCAGTATTTGGTTAATGCTCATAGACTCATTGCGTTGGGTATTCCTTTCCTCCTGTTTCTGGCCTCCACCACCTTGCTCGTGGCCTCACTGATCCAGCATGTGCAGCAGATGCAACATCGTAACACTGGCCACGGCAACTTCAGCATGAAAGCTCACTCCACTGCCCTGAGGTCTCTTGCCGTCTTGTTTATCTTCTTCACCTCTTACTTTCTGACCGTACTCGTCTCCTTAACACACAAACTACTTAAAAAGGGATCTTGGTTCTGGGTCTGGGAAGCTGTCATCTATGCAGTAGTCTCTATTCATTCCACTTCACTGATGTTGAGCAGCCCTACATTGAAAAAGGCCCTTAATGTAAAGTGCTGGGGCTTAGATGCTGCCTAAGGCATAGGGTACAGCAAGAGCAGCGGGCAGATGGGAGTCCACCTCGATGCAATTAATACCAATACCCAGCATTGCTCTTACCAATCTCCTATGTGATAGACATGATAGTGAATCGCCAGGAATGTGAGCCTTATTCTCTTTCATCCCCACAGCTATCTACTCAGAACAATCAATCCTTTCTCTATTCTGCTGCACTACTTTCCTTTCCCTTCCACAATCCTCAGGCTTTCTATTTTCTTGACATTTTTACAATTGCCCCATCTCTCCTTAGTCCTTGCCACCTCTGGTATCTTACCCCCAGTATATTCCATACGGGACAGTCAAAATCATGGTGTCCACACAGTATTTTAACCTTCCTGTGACTACCAGCTACATCACACACTAACATGAATCCCTTCCCACAAGAATGTATTGCTCATTCCCTGAGTGCTCCCCATGCTAAGCCCTCAATTCACTTTCTTAATTTTAATCAAGAAAAAGTCTTACCGCCTCTCTCTCTTTCTCTCTCTCTCCTACTGCTGCTGCTGTTTCTTGCTTCTAGACTTTTATCCTATGATACAATGTTCTTATTTGCTTCTCTTAACTACTGTGCTCTTTATCCCTTGAAAACCCAAGTCAAAATTTAACTCTTCTTTCATTTCCATTTGCCAAGACATTATACTCTTCCCTAGAATAGCAGGCCACTTACCCAATCCAAGTTCATCCTTAATACTCTCCAAATATTGATGGTTAATTGTGTCATCTACACATGGTTTCCACTGGCTCTATTCTTACCTCTCTATTGTACTATAAATTAGAGTGAACTTTCTGGAAAGGTTCCTGTATTGAGGAATAGCTGGGTTTTGGCCATATATAACCCAGGTATCAGCTGGGAACCCCTCTTACTTCATAACATCTGAATGATCTTGGCTTAAATTTTCTATACTCCTTTATTCTGTGTTCTGTGACAATCCAAAGCCCTCCCCAAATGAATAAGAATATACAAAACACACAGTAATCAATTAAAAATTACCTATAAGATGTTCCCATTCTTTAGACATCCTTTCTAGTTCAAAATGAGAAAATGTATCTCCTTATCTGACAGGTTTCTCCTATATCCTCTTCCCTCGTGAGGCCCCACTTGACTTCTCTCATTTCTCTCCTCTTCACCATCACCCATTAGCACCCAAATATCTTGATAATGGACAACTCCCAGGCCTTTGGGTCTCAGCCTCTGTCTACCCCAGGCACTTATCAAGGTATTTTTCCTAAATCCAGCTGCATCTCTTACAGCATTCCGGTGCCCGGGGTTACGAATATGTTTTCCAACTTTTATATATGCTAGTCATGTCTGATTAACTGAACTTCTGGCTTTGCCACTAGAAGATCAAAATACCACCTGAGAGCAGACCATCCTATGGGTAGAAGAAGCAGGTACCTCAAGCTTGACTATGGAAGAAAGTCTTAGTCCCTGGAAGGGAATGGAAATTCTGATCTGGTCTTGGGTTTATCACTCCGATTTGTCTCCCAGTAAAAACATGATGAGTGCGATGCGCACTGTCCGGGGAATGGACACGCTTGAAGCTCTGGCTCAGGGGGATGGGCGGGACATAGACAATCTATATAACCTGAACTTTTGTACCCCCATAATAAGCTGAAATAAAAAAAACACCTCATATTTGAAACTGAGGTGTGAAATATAAGTAAAAACTGAAGGACTACTTTCACCAAAGCTCCGCACCATTCGGCGTATCTCAGCAGCATCCCCACTATTGCACAGAAAGGGGAGCAAAGCGCCCTGTCCCGCTCCACAGCAGCACCCTGTGCAGCCTTGGCGTCTCCCAAGCTCCAGCGGTTCAACTGCACTAGAAGCAGGGATGGAACCTGGTGGATGCAGAATGTCTGGGACACAGAGCCATCTCCAGCTGAAGTGGGACTGAGCAGAAAAAGGGAAAAGAAAAGGTAAATATTGGCATTGTGTTATCAGAACAGAGACTCCCAGGAATGCTTAGGAGGTGGGTTGCAAGGGTTTGGGATCCTGCTGGAATAGGCTGGACAAGGGCCCGGGGAAATTTGGATTTTGTTGCTATTTATCATTTGTATCCACATCCAGACGAGGTCTTGCCTGTTCTAAAATTTCAGACAGCTGAAAGAAATAGAAACCGTTTTCCTCCTGTGTATATAAATAGAGAACAGGAAAAAAAGAACACCCACCTCTGCTATCATACACAGACACTACTCCAGAAGCTGTTAAATATTTTTAGTATTCTCACTGTCTTCTTTTGAATAAAGTGCAACAGAAAACTTATCCAGGATACGCATGAAGTGGAGGTGTTAGAGGTGGTTGAGGGCATCCTGAAATCAGAAAAAAAAAAATAAATAAATACAAACAGAAATAATAAATACCCTTTATAGTTACACCACCTAATAGTTTACAAGGAGTTTTTACATACACTTTCTCATTTTGAACTGAAAGGACAAGTTAAGATCACTGAATCCAAACTGCATGGAAAGAGACCTGATAAGAAAAAATTATTTACCTAAATTCACATTACTAGTTCATACGAAACCTAAAGTCAATGAAAAAAGAGGAGAAACCAAAGGATAAATTTTAAATAAACAAATGATTTTAATTTGGAAAAAGATAGGATTTAAAGGGGAGATACTTTAGAAAAAAAATAACATAAAGGTTGTGACGAAGAACATGGAAAATATTTGGACAGCTTCAGTTAGCTGGATATGAAATTAAAGCACCGAGAGGCTAATGCACCTGTCCAATTTACAAATGCTCTACCCTATATAATGCTCATTATCCATAACATAGAATACATTGCCTGATAACTCACCAAAAATAAGGGAGCAGAAATAAGAATACGAAAGCTGTGTCCCTGGGTTTTAGGAGCAAATGTTTAGTAGCCCATGGGTGTTGGCAATGAATTTAAGAGGAGCCCTGTGAGTGCTGTTGCCTGGTGCCTGTATACATGTACACCATATACACACCAAGCCATTGGCAACTGGAAAGTAGACGCTCCACACTTCATACGATGCCCTACAAACTTAGTGAATGCCTTGTGATGCAGAGGAAACTGGCAACAGTGGTAAATTCCTGATAGCACCTGGCATGGAGTCTGTTCCTGATTAGACACAACACAGAATTTATTCACTGAATGGTATTTTCTCTACCCTGCCCCATTCCTGCTGTGTGAGATACATAGGTTCATAAACTTCAGTTGCATGTTTTTGCCTACTTGTATTCAAAACTTTTCAATACCTGTATCTGAGCCACTTGTCCAGTTTAACTCTCAATAATCTCCAACATAAACCCAAGGTTTTGCACCAGATGCATCTCCTCATTATTTTCTGAATACCCACGCATAGGGTAGTTGTATTTGCATAAGATGTGTCCATGCATAAGACAAATGCTTCACACTTTTGCTGATGCATTTACCATTCTTTCCCTGATTTCCCTATTTATGACCATTATCTAAGTTCTATCCTCCCTTCATGACCTAGCACCAGCCCAGATGCAGGCATGAATGCCAAACTCCACCACTGCCTCTTGCCCCTCCAGGTTGCTCCTCTTTCTGTTACATCTGTTGTCTCTATTGCTTACTTGGAACCAGATGTAAGTTCTGTCCCATTATTAAATTTCTCTCTCTTTTACCTCTGCCTTTACAATACAGTTTTCAACACACAAGAAATGCAGTTACTGCTAAATGATGATGATGATGATGATGATGATGACAACAACGACAATGATGACGACAATGGCATGATGCGTAACTACCCTGAATTCTGGAATCTGAAATTGCAAGTGGTGCCATTCATTCAATAAGTATTTACTGTCAACCTACAGTGTACTACTGGGAATACAAAGATGGGACAGCAGCTTGATCAACATGTGGTCCTCCTGAGAAATGAGGCCCCTTCCCTGAGAGTTTCACATATGGGTTATGTTATCCATGGTGGGTCTACTTAGATCAGCCCTGACCATTCTGATTTTGAGAAGACCTGAGTAGAAAGAGGCTATGGGTGTTCCACAGTGGGGCAAGAACTGAGAGCCACTCTGCAGATAAGAGCCTCTCCCTCATCAAGGAAGGACAAACCACAGAAATCCTCTCGGGATTCTGGAGAACAGAAAACAGCCTGCATTTGGACTCCCTCCGGGACAGAGGGCACCGATGGCCAGATTACAACAGGACCAGTCAAACAAGAGGTTGGCCTTTTCAATTTCTCCGACCGCTCAAATTGACGGTCCTATAAGAACAAGAAGAAGGGAAAGGATGTGGTAGGAGATTGAAAGACCTGACCCTCATGTTCTTCCCTGCTAGTCCCCAACCTCTGTATCAGGCCTAAGATAGAGGAAGAGAAGATTTTAATTAGTTATGAGATTAATGTGTGATTTAGATTCTTTAAAGTTTGAGAATAAGAACATTCCTAGAAAGCTATGGAATCTAGAATACCATCGAGGATTGGGAAAGAGTGATCTTAGGAATATGTTCAAAGGAAGAAAAATGTGTTTCTTTGGAGCTCGGCCTATTCAATAAAATTGTTACAGGAGACATAAAGGTCAGTAAGATGTGAAAGGCCTCTGCATGTTCTCTGAGGCTGCCTATCAGGTGTTGTGCCTTACATTCCTCCTATAAAATGACCTCAAGATAAGTTCCTTTCTTGGAAGGAGATAAACCAAAGGCCAAGACAAAGACCTGTCTCTGACAATCCTTAGTTTTCCTGTTACCACGGCCATCACAGAACCTTTCACCTGAATTCGATAGAGAATCATTAAATTTTTGCTTGATCACAATACCTTTTCATACCTAAGAACTTTTGACATAGAGTTCCGCTTTCCTTCCATTCTGGTGTTTGTATTTATATTTTGTTAACGGTGTTTGTCCTTATTGTTCTTGTATTTCTGTTATAACTTATGGAAAGTTCTTTCTGAAATTGGCCTTGCTATTTGAAAAAGGAGATAAAGAAAGAACAGAAGAAGAGAAAGAAAAACTACCAAACATAATGTATGAGTAGGATTGCAACAATAAAACAATTATGACATAACTGCAATTATAAACCAACTTTTAAAAAGTATCCAGATTCACTTTTGTTCCAGAAATGCATATTATAGAAGATTATTTTGGAAACTCTTTTATATAAAGTCCAGAAGAGCATGCACTGATTATAAAATCACTGTAACATAACTTATTCCTGTGACTATTAATAATGCCAAAATGCTCCCTAATAGGAGGGAAAAATGTGTCTTCTTTGGCCTTTCTACACAGAGCTTTTAATGGAATTCTTGAGACTCATTTTCCATCCATTAGCCATGTCTCAAACTCCCAAAGCAACATTTCTTTGAGATGATTTCTTCTATTTTTAAAAAAGCTTACAAAATCGATCCTAAGTGTAAACTGGCTTTTTGCTAAATTTGATGGTAAGGATATAGTTGGATAAACTCGATTGTAAGGCCAAGTTTCTTCAAATTATTTTTTAGCATAAAATTTATTAAAGAAAATGATAAGGTATATTGGTTGGATAAGAGATGAATCCTTTATCATGAATTAAGTTTTTATATAAATTTTAATCTAAATGATGGGTTTTCTTAAATGAAGTTTTTAAAATATGCTAGATGTAAATAACTGAAACATAGCCACAGTCCCATCAAAATGACTGAAAATAATCGCTCAAATTTGCTAGGGAAAGTAGATCTTAAAATTTAAGTTTAAAATTAGGGGAAAGATAAATTTTACAAGCCTTCATTCTTAAGGTCTAAAGATAGACTGTGTAGGCAGATATTTCTGGAGAATCTTGGCAGGTCGGTGTTAGTACTTGAGGGATTGAATGAGGCTCACTCCAAGAACTTGGAAATGAGACTGTCTTCTGATAGGTAAATCAAGAAATCAACTTCCCTCCCAACTTCTGCCATATATGAAATAATCCAGATATTAACCAGGAAATGGTTGGCTGGAAGGTTCTCCAATCAAACCTCAGGATTTAGGTCAAGGCAGAGTTGAGATTGTACCATAGTACATAGGAAGAGAGTAAAACAAGTCTCAAACTTTAGCAAACAAAAAGGTGACAAATTTGAACTTCATCATGCTCACCCAGGTCTGTCCAGGGTAAGGGATGTTGTTTGGCCAATGAAGGTGAAGCTTTCTAATCCTACCGACAAGTCCTTCGAGCTGTTATCTGAGGGATTTGTCACAAGGTCATAAACATTTCCTTATCTTTTACTCTATACTCACTCACACATCTGATTATGATTTGGCATTTCATACTGTGATTGGCTATGCCTACGCCCCTAAGTAGACATAAATGGAAAATTCCTAGATCCTGAAATATGGGTACAGATAAATGGAGGATGCAAAACATACAGGCATGAGGATGGCACAGCAAGACTTTCAGGGCCAGGGCCAGTGTATTAGGGTGGGTAGCTGACACGCCACACAAACCACTCTTCCACCTTTGCCCCCACCCTGAGGGCATCCTGTGAGAAACAGATGGGCAACACTGCAAAGTTGCACTCACTCTTGCCTCCACTGTTACTGTGTTTTGATACTTGATAAACATTGATAGATTAGTGTCTGTGAGGTTCATTTCTGCCATTTTCACACTCAATTCCAGTTTTCTTGACCTAGGCCTAAGATCACATAGCTTCAGTTTAGGCACAAATTTCCCTGATACCTCAATTGTTTAATTAATCCATGCTCATGCCACCTCAGCCTCACTTTTTCCAGCTTCAGTTTCAGCAGTCTGAGTTTGGTTCTCATACTGACCATCCTGGAGAAATGACAAGGATGGATTTCTGGGCCGATAAAGTAAACGAGCAGAACCCAGTATGTGGCAACCTCTTTGAGATGTCATTTTGAGAATAACCCTACCAGTACTTAGGATTATACTGTCACTGTCTAGGTCATTGTTCTTAGTTGCAGACAAGGTACTCCAGTCTAGATGGTTTGAGGAGGGCTGAATCTACTACAAGTTTTCAGGCAGTATGTAAAGTTTCAGTGAGTACTAGGAAAACAGGCAGAAACAGTGCAACCAGAAGAAATGCCCAGCCACGCCACTGGTTGTTCCAGCAGCGCCACCTGCCACTTGGCATTGATGATGTTAGGGAACAGGCAGCAAAACTTGCAACACAGGGAAATCCAATACCTCTGACCCAAGATCACATGCCACCTACGCAGCCACTACCACGTACTGCTTACTTCCTCTCTCTGTGACTCGTATGGGGCCTCTGCTTGGCTGAACCTGGATCACGCATGGAGCCTTAGCCGCTCTGTCATGTTTAGCTCTCCAGCCTCCGCTGAAGGCTTACACGAATGGAGCAAAAGGGGAGCAGAGTGAGACAAGGAGCAGTTCTTTCTTTCTTTCTCAAGTACTGAAAATCTGTAAAGCATAGTCTCCAGAGTACTTCACACATCTTTCATCATTGTTCAATAAATCTAAAATTAGATGTCATAGAAATGTTTTTGTTTCTGAAATAGATATGTAAATAAATCGTGAAAGTTCTTAATTAATACTGGGGAAAAAAATTTTTAAAGAAACAAAAATAATTGAACATGGCTACCTTGGCTTTTATTGAAATCAAGGGTCCCAAATTCTAATAAATTCAGGGCTCGTAACATAAATACATCAAGTAGCCATAAGACGACAGTAAGCCGGACAGTACCTACTGCACCACCCCCACTACCACCCATGCCGCTTGCATTCTATTGCAATGGGGGAAAATCAACCTTAAATTTAATGGTTAGAAAGGAAAGGAAGAGATTACTAGTTGGAATAGATGGTCTTCATTTCCCTCCCTCATCCACTTGACCAAATCACCACACTTACCCTCCAGCTGTTGTCAGTGCTGGCTGCTAACACCTAACAGGTGACCCCTTTTTGAGAGAATTGCCAATAGGGACAGCCTCACTTGGGAGATTATCCCAGGCCACAGCACTGCAGCCTACAGCTAATGACTGAAGGACATGGGGATGTAAAAGTCCAGCCCCCTTGAGCCAGACTAACTCTATGGTGCAATTAATTCATGCTCAGAACGCCACTTGGGCTCAGTTTAAAACTGGCCTCCAGCTGAGACCACAGCCTTGCCTAGCTTTTTCCCACTTGCTCTGTCCAGAACACCTCACTAATTTTCTCCTGAGAATATTCCCTCAATACAGCACTTGAACAAAAATCTGCTCAAGGTTGTTTCCAGGGGCTATTGACTAAGATACTAGAATTTCAATCTTGTTGTAGTAGCAAACAAATAGAAAATAGCAAACAAAAAAAGTTATATAGGCATAGGCACTCCCCTGTCAAGGATGTGGAGCTTACCTCTCCATCCCATCACTGGGACTGTACTTAGTGACTTCCAAAGAGAAGAGTATGAAAAGGGAGGAAAAACTAACTCTACAATGGACAACGTTGGCAAATATTACCTAGGCCAGGTGATCAAGGTTAACCTCATCAGTAATATGTCATATTGATAGCATGTATCCTTGGTGTGATGTAATTAGAATGACACTTTACCTCTGTGGTCTTCATCCTAAAAACCCAGTCTAAGAAAAATATCAGGCAAACCCAAACTGAAGGACATTCTACAAAATATCCAACCACCAAGTTAGAGCAACCATCACAGACCAGAGGAGACTAAAGAAGCATTCTGACCAAATGGGAAGGTTCCTGGAAGAGAAAAACGACATTCAGAAAAAATTTGTGAAATATGAACTAATTTCAAAGGTTAGTTCACAGTAATGTATCAATGTTGGAGTCTTAGTTGTGATGAATATACCATATGTATTGTATGTGTCCTAATTTACAGTAAGAGAACCAGGTGTTATTACTCTTTGTATTAATACTATCTTTGAAACTCTTCTGTAAATCCAAAACTATTCTAAAATGCCAAAATCGACAAGAAAAAATCAAACAACCCCATCAATAAATGGGCAAAGGACATTAACAAAACCTTTTCAAAAGAAGACAGAATAATGGCCAGCAAACGTATAAAAAAATGCTCAACATCTCTAATCATTAGAGAAAGGCAAATCAAAACAACAATGAGATATAACCTAACTCCACTGAGATTGGTGTTTATCAAAAAATCCCAAAACAACAAATGCTGGCGAGGATGTGGAGAGACAGGAACACTCTTACACTGCTGGTGGGACTGCAAATTAGTGCAACCTCTGTGGAAAAGAATTTGGAGATACCTCAAAGAGCTAAAAATAGAAATACCATTTGATCCAGGAATAGCACTATTAGGCATCTACCCAAAAGAACAAAAGACATTCTATAATAAAGATATCTGTACCCAAATGTTTATGGCAGCACAATTCACTATTGCAAGAATGTGGAAACAACCCAAGTGCCCATCAATTTATGAGTGGATTAATAAAATTTGGTATATGTATACAATGGAATATTACTCAATTATAAGAAACCACAGTGATCTAGCACCTCTTGTATTTTCCTGGATAGAACTTGAGCCCATCCTCCAAAGTGAGGTATCACAAGAATGGAAGAATCAGGCTGAGCACGGTGGCTCACGCCTGTAATCCTAGCACTCTGGGAGGCCGAGGCGGGCGGATTGTTTGAGATCAGGAGTTCGAGACCAGCCTGAGCAAGAGTGAGACCCCATTTCTACTAAAAATAGAAAGAAATTATATGGACAGCTAAAAATATATATAGAAAAAATTAGCCGGGCATGGTGGCCTATGCCTGTAGTCCCAGCTACTCAGGAGGCTGAGGAAGTTGGATTGCTTGAACCCAGGAGTATGAGGTTGCTGTGAGCTAGGCTGATGCCACAGCACTCTAGCCCGGGCAACAGAGTGAGACTCTGTCTCAAAATAAAATAAAATCTTCAAATCATGTCTTCTTTTGTTAAAATTAAATTTTACTCCTCATATTCCCTTTAAGAGGAGACTGCTTCTAGTTTAAAATCAGTGCATCAGAGTAGAATGACAGACACTGGAGATTCCAAAGGTGGGTGGATGGGAGGATAGTGAGGGATGAAAAATTATCTTTTGGGTACAATGTACACTATTTGGGTGATGGGTACACTAAAAGCCCAGACTTTACCACTACACAATGTATCTATGTAAGAAAACTGTACTTGTATCCCCTAAATCCATAAAATATAAAAATAAATGAAAAATAAGTCAGTATGTTTTCTATATATCCCCATTCATCAAAAAATATCTGTTGTACTCTTTTTCAGTTGAAGTCATGAAAAGCATAGAAATAATTTTTTCATTCTACAAATAAAAATTACAATATTGAGAATGTTTTCAAAGTATGCACCACGTTCCTGATTCTGGTTAAAAATACCATATGGAATCTTCTCCCTCCTCAGTTTGAAAATATTTCACCTATTCCAAATACACACCAAACAGATTTTTTTGGTCTATATATGTGCCTATATAGAGAAGTTATACATCAAGTTATTTACATAGACACTGCATATCAACACAGTAGTCACAAGGATTAGGGTATATAAAATAGGAAGAGTGGGGAAGGTTAGGTTTAACCTTTTTTGTAAGAACAAGGTTAAAAGATGGATTAAATTGTATATGACAGGACTAGCCCTTCCAGGGCTCGGTGTATGTAAGCCAAATGTTACAAGCACCGAACAGCCAAAGAACTGAGGTCTTGGCTCAGATCCAAACCAAACATCTCTATTCTCTCACCAGAGGCAGAAATCTATGTGAAGAAGAAATAAGGAGCATCTACAACAAGATACCTGAGGAGCACAGACCATCTTGTTTTTCTGTAATTCTTAAATGTAAAAGAAAAAAGTCTATAATGATTACCTTTGACTGATAAAATCTAATCTTGTAACAATGTTTCCTAAACTTTCCTTACTGTATAAGTCATCTGAGTTTTTGTTAAAAATACAGATTTTTGGAATCTATTCCATGTTAACAAATCAGAATCTCCAGGAGAATTTTCTCAGAATGTGCATTTTTAAGCAGGAACTGTGGGATTCCTTTTTTTCAGAACTGTTTGGGAAAAAGTCTTAGAACACAGTCTCTTCACAATTTCTTGCCCTAAACAGCATTTTTGTATTACTAGCTGATGATCAAGGCAAAATAACACTGATGCTTAAAATTCAAATATTAAATATGAAGAACTGCTTGTGTGCTTGTTAAATTATTATTTCTTTTCTGGAGGTACGAAAAGAAGAAACTCAATATTGAATTCACCTTATTATAAGTAAATTTTAGTGAAAAGTTGATAGCAAACAAAGCAATTATTCTATTTAGTTTGGCTGGAATAATTTCCTTTAAAAATTATTCAAGAACAAGAGATAACCTTTAAAACAAATTATTCTAATGCATGTAAAATTATATGAGCAGAAACAAATAAAAATTTATTCATGAACACATGACTGATGAATAGTAGAATCATTGCTCCAAACCTCTTGAGAGTATGTCTAAAACTCTAGTTTGACAGTCTCTGAAATTTCCAGAGCTATACTTCAGTGGAAATATATTTGTTTCTAAACAAGGGAAAGTTTCTAAACAGAAGAACTTTGCCTTTTGTACGAAAGACAAAAGGCAACAAAGGTTTGGTTGTAATTTGGGGAAAAGGGATGAAAATACTACATAGAACTCTTTGAATTTTCCTACAGACTACCTCTTGAGGTTTTATTCTTGACCATTAAGCAGAGTTTCTCAATGTTTGACTCAACATTATCTGAGTTAGAATTACTTGAAGTGTTTAAAATGCTAAATCCTAGCATAGATTTACTGAAATTAATATTTTAAGAGTGGAACCCAGGAAGCTCCATTTTTAAAAAATATTCCAAATGGTTTGGATGATGTTGGAGAATTACTGCCCTAAAGCAGAGTTAAGTAAACTTTTTCTGGAAAAGATTGAATACTAAGTATTTTAGCCTTTCTGAACCACACAGTCTTATTCACAACTAATGAAATCTGCTGTAGCATAAAAGCAGCCATAGACAATGCAGAAACTAACATAAAAGGCTCTATGCTAGGAAAACTTTATTTACACAAACAAGCAACCAGCTGGATCTGAGCTACTGATCATAGTTTGCCAACCCCTACCCTGAAGGTGGAATCTTTGCTCTTTCTCACATCGAAGTATGATAAAAGGAAAAGCTAGGAGAGAGATGGGTTAGGGCTGTTGAAGGAATGGGAGGAACTGAACCATAACAAACCCCTTTTCTTCCTCTTTTAATCACTTGGAATAAATTCTGCTTCTGGGATAGCTATTCAATGGAAGGGATCTTGATTAGGGATACAATCAGCTGTAATTTAATTCTCTTTACAATGACAAAACAATTGTGCTCAGCATTCTCTACCAATCTATTTCTTATTTTTCCCAAAAAGCAGAAAACAGAAGGAGACAGAGGAACTAGATATAAAGTACCCTCCCCAAAAGTCTATAAATGTAAACAATGATCAAAAGAATAACGTAATTAAAGTTAGTTTTCTGTTTATTTTCTCAAGTGGAATAAAAACCAATTTCAAATATCAGTTTTTAGGAAGGTAGAGTAAAAATGAATACTCTTTCCTACTGTCCCAAAATATCAGGGAGAATATGAAGCTGAAATTGAAACTCCACATTTGAAGAAATTAGGTTATAGCTATAACTCTCTCTCTATATATATATTTAAAGGGATGAAAAGCACAATGAAAATTCAATCAAGTTGAGATTGGATATCAAGAAGATATTACATGTATCTCAGGAAAAGCTTGCTGAATTCAGAGTGCACTGTCTTACAAAATAAATACTTAGGACAATAAAATTGGAGCTTATGGGCTACCTATAGAAGGCTCCTTGATAAATATCCCTATATATCTAATCTTTTTCAATTTAATCAGAAGAAAAACTCAACAAGTTCATATATACAGATAGTCACAAAATCTATAACATGAAATCTACTGTATGAGCTAAATAAAACTTTCACTAGCTCAGAGCACTAAACTTGCTCTTCTCACACATAAATCTCTAAATGAATAGTTCATCCAGGTGGAACTCACAGTATTCAATAATTATTAAAAATCCTACAGAAACCAATATATAACATATGCAAAACACACAAAACTAAAGAAAGAACAAGAATGCAGATGAAGATTACATTACTGCAAACGTCTCAGTGTAGATTAAAATTATGATCAAACATATTTCCAAAAACTCAAAAGAAAATCATAAAAATATCTCCTCTATAAAACAAAAACTGAATAAGAGATATGAAACATGTGATAAAGAAATAAGAAAAAAATAAACCTGTAAAGTGAAAGAGGACAGTAAAATCATTATATCCATAAAAGAAGCAGCTAAAAGGAAAATAAATGAAACTGCTGAATACAAACTAAGAATTATGACAAACAGACGAGATAAGAAAGCAAAATGAAATTGAAAAGAACAGAATTTAAGTTAGGATGCTGGTTACTTTTGGAGAAGTAGGAGGGTTTTGGAGTGTTGGTAATGTTCTATTTCTTGAAGTAGATGGTAGTTAAATAGATATGTTCACTCATTATCCATGGAGCATGCATTTATAATTTGTTTATTTTTATGTATGTATGCTGTTCTTCAAAGAAAAAAATTGAATTAAGAAATAGAAATAACATTATAAATATGGAAGGAGATCCAACATATTCATTATTGGTGCCTTAGAAGGAAGAGAAAAATTGCTCTTTAAAAAAACTTAAGAAAATTTTTCTGAAATTATGAAAAATCTGAAACTACAGAATAAAAAATGGCTCAAATTTCCAGAAAAAATAAACATAAAACTTTCAACAATGTGGTATATGCTTGTAAAACTAATAAATTTCACATAAAAAAAAATAACTGGAAGAGCATTGAATACCCTAAAATATTGGTCTAAAAATAAAACAACCCTGGGAATTACAGTTAAACAGTGTCATGCATATTTTAAACTATGATAATATAGAAATGATAATATGACTAACACATTTCTAGATCTAACAATGTAGGAAGAAGATTATATATATACATATTATTAATACGTAAAGTTAGTTATAATAGTAACCACTAGATAACTGTGTACAGATTACAAGCCTTTCAAATTATCACACTATAAATGTATTTATAAAATCAAGCAAGCACAGGCCATATAACAAAAGATAAAAAGCAAAAGACATATCAAAATATAATGTTTGACCAAAGTATATCAGAAATAAAGTTAAATACATTTGTTACATCAATAAATTTAAATAAACATCTACGAAAAGAAGAAGTTTCTGAGAATAGTTAGAAAATTTAAGGGGAGAAAATAACCCATATATGATAGCAGCAACAAAGTTCAACATTTCGAGGAATAATTTAACAGGAAATGTGTGACATGAGTCATTTTTAAAATGCTACAGATGAACACAAAAGAAGACTTGAAAGAAGACAAGGACATTTTTTAATCTTAGACAAAATGACTCATACAGATGTCAATTCTAAAATCAATAAACACAATGATTTTTCCTTAAAAAAGTTCTCAACACTTTTTTAAATCAAATAAGCATTGTCTAAACTTTGTATGGAAAGTTAATATGCAAAAATAGATTCTAAAAAATATCTGAGAGTGGGAGGAGTAATAAGAGGAGATAGTCCTCCAGACAAGACAACCTGTGACAAAGCTACAGTAATAAAAAATGTGATACTGATGCATGAATAAAAGATGATTAGGAATGATCTCCAAGATCACTCAGGTGAAAAAATTCTAGTTGAATGAGTGTTTACAATATATTCTCTTGTGTCTAAAAAATTTAAGGCTATATGATTCTATCTTTGATTATGCAGAAACTACACAGCAGGGATTGCTTCTGGGAAGGGAATAGAGGACTAAGGGATTGGAGTGAGGGTGAGGTGATTTACTTTTTACTATAGATAGTGTAGTTTCTTTTTAATTTTGTGTTATTACAACACAGTATTTTCAAAATTAAATTATTAAAATGGAAAATTATACCTATTAATTTTAGAAAATTATGAAAATTTAAGAAAGCTTAAAAATTAAAACCAAAATTAATTACAATTCCATCCCCAGGAGTTAATGGCTGTAAAGATTTTCATTTGTTTCTCTTTATTCTGTTGTCTATGTGTATATAGTAGAAGTAACATTTATTATGGATATGTGTGCCTAAGAGGCAAGAGATAAGCATTGAGAATATGCATCCCTATATAATAAACAGCAAAGAAAGAGGGAGAATGAGAGAGAGAAAGTTGCCCTGGTTAAGACTTGAGAAATTTAAAGGTTTAATATATGTGACACTTCAGAGTTGCTCAGAGTAGGTCCAAAAGAGAATTGAAGGAAATAAATTTATGAGAAGAACTGCTGCTGGTTATCTGTTGGACCTCCTATAAGTACACTTCAAGAAATACAGGAAATGATTAGTGTCACCTTTTTAATAAGTGAGGGTTCCTTAGCCATTCTTCTTTTAAAATGACTCACTATGCAGACTGAGCCATGTAGAGTCTTATAATTAATTACTTATTTAAGGTAAGGTAAGTAAGTCTGTGTGTGTGTGTGTGTGTGTGTGTGTGTGTGTGTGTGTGTGTGTGTACAGACGAGACTCCCTTCCTTAGTAAGTGTTCATATAACTTTTTGATTTTTTAAAATAGTACTTTTAAAGTATTTATGCCTTCACCCTTCGCACAATTAAAAAATATTTTATAAAATCACAAAGAGTTGAAACCCTTACTGGATCTATATTGCCCACCAGGAAAATGTCCTATCTCAGAGAAAACAGAGCTAGCACTCATAGTTAGTTAGACTTCCTGCAGCAAGATCCACTAATGATTGTACATAGGAAAAGAGTCACTTGTGAGGTGCTACCACTGTGCCATTCCAAAATCTCTTCATCTGCTCCAGTCAGCAAACCACAATCCTCCCTCTCAACCACTCTGGCATCTTAGCCATTTACACATCTATACAACAACAATGACACACCTTCAGGATCGGTGTGAAGTGCGGGGGTGGTGGGGGGTAGGGGGGAAGGCACAAATGTATGACTCAAGAATAGCAAGGAGCTTCCTCTCTCACGTCATGATAACTAGCTCTACTCCATCCAACCTCAACCCACCTCTCAATCTCTCTCAGAGAATAGTAAGTACAAGTTGCCAGAACTGAACTGTTTTGGCTCTTGGTAGCTTTGGAATGTATGAGGGTGTTAGAGAATGCTAGTGAGAAATAGTTGGAGCATTTTCTTTTTTGCTGCCTTTTACAGCTAGGGAAAATTTACTTTTAGAATGCATTTAGCTAGAGGGATAAACAAAACTGTACTACAGGTTTGCATTGCCGTGGAGCCTACTCCTCACCAAGTTCTTTTTTCTCTAGAACAAGCATGAGGAAGCAGTGTTGTTAGTATGAGCATGAACACTGCTTGCCAGCTACTCACAGGCATTGTCTGAGAATGGCAGCAGTCAGGCACCTTGAGACCTGAAGACCATGGGAAATTGCAATTCTGGCTGCCAGTGGAGGAAGCCACCATCCAGTCCCACGGGAATGTAAGCTTGGCTGCAGCTCCTCCCTCTAGGAGAATGGGAATCCCATATACCCAGCTGGTTAGTTGTCTAGACAACCCAGAGTGACTATGTTGGATTATTTTCAGCAATCCTGTTCATTATACTACAAATTAATAATAATTCATCACATATAACTACCATGGTTGTATTTAACACATTTCTCTGAATTTTACTCTTTTGGTTATCTTTAATTTTGTCATTGTTATTAACAATGTTAAAATAAACAACTTTTTGCATAAATCTTTGTGTGCATTTCTGATTATCCTTTAGGCTAAATTCATAGAAATAAAGCTGTAGGATCAAAGGGCAGCACGTCCATTAAGGTTCTTTATATCTACTGCCGATTAGCCTTGCAGAAAGATTATACCGATTTACAATCTCATGAGCAGTATACAAAAGTGTTTGTTTCACCCATTCTTCCCCAGTGGAATATTATCTTTATTAATGAATTCCCTATTTTGATAGTTGAAACATAGTATCCTGCTAATATGTAATTATCATTTATTTCATTACTAATGTGAAATGAATATTATTTTTAAAAATTATTTGCTTGCTAATTACATGAGTTCAAATTCCCTGTTTATGACCTTAGTTTATTTTTCTATCTGGATATTAGTGTTCTATCATTGGTTTTGAAGAATTCTTTTGTATATTAAGAATATTAAACATTTTTTCTATTATATCTATAGCAAATATTTTCCTAGTTAATTCATATTTTAATTAAATATAGAATTTTTATTATTCCTTTGAGAACTTCACAGTTACTCACTGACTTCTGATCAATTATTCCTAATTTCAGACAAATTTGATGTCTTGAGGAATTTTTTGGAGAGGATATGTATTTTTATTTGAAAGTGATTTCTGTGTGTGTACCTATAACTAATAGTAAAATCAAATGTAGCCTTCGAAGAAAAAGAGGATTAGGTTAAGCTATTTTAACTCATTTAATAACATTTCTAGGAAAATATTTTGTCAATGTCAAAGTCTTTCTAATTGAATTTTGTCTGGTTTCCAAATATGCACTAAGATATTCTAGTTTGAAAGATATATAGCATGAAATTTATTTTTATTTCCTGAACATGAACTGCATATGTAGTAGCAGTAAATGGAGGAAGTATTAAGGAAAGGCATAAATTGTGATTCATTAACTAGTTAGCAGTATAAACACAAAACTTTTCAGAACATAACAATCAAATTGCGCCAATTTCTCTCATATTCACTTATCTTAAGCCCAAACTGGTATCTCCAATATTTGTGACTTGTCAAGGTATAAAATTGGTAACTCTGTCAAAATCTTTTAAAGTTGGCTTTCCTAATTTACTTTTTTCTCCTAGAAGATGGGAAGAAGTAAGTTGCTGCTCACCTAATTACACAAACAGTAACTTTCCTCTTTCCACCTATTAATTCTTCATCAAGAGTTTGCTTTTCTGGATACTCTATCCTAAACAAAGTCAGAGGCTTAATTATATTTTACTGTGTAGAGCTATAGAAAGTCTACTGTCTATAACTTTGTATACCCAATATCAGAACATTAGCATCAGCTTTATGTTTATTTCATACCAAGGAAGTACTTTGTCAGAGGAATCTAAAGTGTTTTTTAAAGGCAAACTTTTTTCCTACCAAAGGTGTTCCTAGACACCAACGGTTCCTAACCATCATATGTTTCCTTCTTGCCTTTGCTGTTCCCATCTGCCAGTCATCTCCACATCCACCAAGTGTATATACATACATTCTCGCCAACACACAGTACAATCCTCTCTTCTTTGACAGACACCTAAACATTATTACTTGGGCTTTGCCTTCTTACTAATCAAATGTTTGCACAGGAGAAAATTTAACTAATGATACCAGAGAAATACGAAGGGAATTGAAAAGAATGAAGGCAGAGTTGTTTGGGGGTAGCAGTGAATGAAGTAACTGCATGAGAAAAGACAGCTGCATATAAATTTCTGCCTTCATGATCTTGAAAGAATCTGAAGACATGGATATGCTGATACAGAATTGGAAAGATAGGAGAGATGTGTGAGTCCTCCAGTCCAAAGCCTTTAGTTGGCAGATAGAAAGAAAAAACCAAGATCAGAGAGTAGGTGACTTACTTCAGGAATTCAAGTAATTTTGTTGCAAAACCAAAATTTAGTGGTAAAACCAAAATTAGAACCTACACCTGTTGGTTTTCAATTGAGATACTATTTTTCCTATAAATATAGCCTTAACAGAATCCTAACCCACATAAGACAAGACTGATATTTTTAGGTCCCCTCTTCCAGGGTCATCACCAGCTCAGTGTTAGTGACAGTGTGTTCACCATTGCACAGGGTTATAAGAATCTTGTTATATTAAGATTGCACAAGCAAAAGAGCTATATTTAGCTTGTCCTAATTAATCTGGGCTTATTGGGTGGATTTACATGGAAATAAATAAAATAGTGAACAGTATCAACACCCCACAGTACCTTCACAGAGCACTGGAATGTTAATACCAAAAAATTCTAGTGACCCAATTTTTTTTGTTTCCATTCAGCAACATCATCTCTTGTTCCTTACTCCAGTGTTTCAGTATGATATTGACTCAGTTAATCTCTAAATTTAATGCTCTTGCTTTTACTAATAGTAGATTTCTTTATCATTTTTGTGTGTAATTCTCTAATAGCAACTCCCTTACATGAACTGTAGTCACCATTCAGTACAGAACGACACACACAAGACAGAGCACTTGTGGGTGGCCACTTCAAAGGTCATGACTTAACACAGATTTGATTCCTTAGACTCAGATACTCATCCCTGCTTCAATCAGGGGCCAAGGTAGTGGCACAAAACATGGAATCATATGACCAAAAGATTCTTCAGTGAAGGTTATAGACACAGCAGCACTATGGTTTCCAGAAGAGTCACTGTAACTGCAAGTACTTCACATGGCTCAGTCTGCACAAAAACAAACTTTGAAAAAAATAAACATACATAATGAATTAATATCTAATATATATTGTAGTACGAATAAAGTAGACAGAGTTCTGGTTGAAATTGAATGTACACAGTAGTCACTACTTTCTCCTAAAAACACATTAAAATGATGACAAAGGAGCCAAGGTGAGGGTGGGGAGCATAAACCTACACAAACGAAGAAAAAGGAAGAGAAGACAATAAAAAAACAAGAGTTTGGAAGCTGGAATGCAATGTTTGGTAATTGACTCAGTATTACTGAGAAAGCTCATTCCTAAACTGACAATATGAAAAGCCAAGCAGCAAACCATTTATGTTACATAACCCATAAAAGAAATGAAGAGCCTAGGCACCTCTGGGAGTGAAACTGAAGTAAGAACAAAAGACTTTGCTAAAATCTGTTTAACCAATAGAGTACACGGTTCCCCTGCTTTCTTTGGCAGAACCTGGGGGTTTATTGTCTAGAGAAGGTGCCTGAAATAGGGAACACTGGTATAGCTGAAATAAAGTACCATACTAAAAATAGTTTTCTATCAGGACTCAGCCTAGAAAATTCTAGCAACCAAGTTTTTACCTTCCAAGGAGATTAGGAATATATTCCCAGAGAATCTGACCATTAGGTGTTCCCCCAAAATATGACCCAGTCAGATCACTCTGTAGTGAATCCCACATTTGACAAGCCCCAAACTGCGCACAGAGCTTCCAATCAGGCTTCTAGTGCTATATTCTTTAACACTATTGAACAGCATCTCTAGATATTTGAAGAATCTCCAGATATTTGAAGAAAACATCTAACAGGAGAGGCAAAGAAACAAGAACACAGAAAACAGTAGTTTGGTAGAAATGAAAATTAAAAAGAACTTGCAGTAGGCCCTCCTCTAATAAACCAGTTTTTTTGTGCCCACACCCTTTGTGAGGTGTATATTGCTGTTTCTCCAACTGACAGTCCATTTCTTCACTTCCCTTGAATCTGAGCTGGCTTGTGAAGTGCTTTGTCCAATGGATTGATGGCAGTGAGAGTTTGTCTGGAAAGCGTGGTAGCTTCTGCTCTTGTCCCAAGCCCAGGAGCCGCCCAGTCAACCCACAGAATCATGAGAAATAATAGACTGAATTGTTGTTCTAAACCACCAGTTTTGACATGTGTTCAAGTTTGCATGAAAGTGATACTACTTTTTTAAAAAAACTATACTATAACAATAGCCAAGTCTTCATCTTTCTAAAGTCAAGAGATAATGTTGATAAAACTTGGGATTCTAGTTCAAGATGGCTGACTAAAGACATTGGACACCTGCCCAGTCCAGAAAGAACAGCCAAAATATGACTAGACAATCATACTTTGAACAGAATATTTAAGAGAGAACACTAGAGTTCCAACAGAGAACTCAGAGTAAACACCTGAGATACAGAGGAGAAGGAATACAGCAGCCAGCTTGGTAGAGTTCAGCCAGAAGCCTAGAAGGGATGGGATTGTGAGGAAAGGACAAGTGAAAGAGCTTCAGTGGTCTATGTCCCTGCTGCAGACTGCTACGATTCCAACAGCAAGAGAGCTGCTCTACCCACACAAATCCTGATACAAGTGTTGGCAGTGATCTGGAGACCCCACAAGGGCACTGCACCAGACAAGGAACTCGCCCTGGGTCACTACCCACCCTAGGCCTGAACGGCTGTGGCAAGGCACCATTTCAGGAGTGCAGCCATCATGGGACTTCATCCTGCCCTGGAAACAACAGCCCCTATATCTCCACATCTCAGGAGCTCCTGCAGACATTCCCCTCTTCAATAAATGGTGCTAGGAAAATTGAATAGCTGTACACAGACGAATGAAACTGGACCCCTGTCTCTCACTATATACAAAAATCAGCTAAAATGGATTAAAGAATTAAACGTAAGATCCAAAACTATAAAAATACTAGAAGAAACCCTAGAGCAAAGTCTCCTAGACATTGGTCTAGGCAAAGAATTTATGACTAAGACCTCAAAAACACAGGCAATAGAAATAAAAATAGAAAAATGGGACTTAATTAAACTAAAAAGCTTCTACATAGAGAAAAAACTTGTTGACTGTGAGAAAATATTTCCAACTATTCATCCAACAGGAAACTAATATCCAAAATATGCAAGAAACTCAAATAACTCAACAAGAAAAAAGAAAAACAAATAATCCCATTAAAAAGTGGGCAAAGGACAAGAATAGACATTTTTCAAGAGAAGACATATAGCCAGCAAGTATATGGAAAAAAATGTTCAACATCACTAAACATCCGAGAAATGCAAACCAAAACCACAATGAGATATCATCTTACCCCAGTCAGAATGGTTATGATTAAAAAGACAAAAAATAACAGATGTTGGAAGGATGTGGATAAAAGGAAACTCTCGTACACTGTTGGTGGGAATGTAAACTAGTAGAGCCACTATGGAAAACAGTAAGGATATTCCCAAAAAAACTAAAAATAGAACCACCATTTGATCCAGTAATCTCACTACTGGAGATTTCTACCCAAAGGAAAAGAAATTAATATATCAAAGGGATACCTGCACTCACATGTTTATTGCAGAACTATTCCCAATAGCAAAGATATGGTATCAACCTAAATGTCCATCAATGGATAAATGGACAAAAAATGTGGTACATATACACAATAGAATACTATTCAGCCACAAAAAAGAATGAAATCATGTTATTTGCAACAATACAGATGGAAATGGAGAACATCATCTTAAATGAAATAACCCAGGCACAAAAAGACAGGTATTGCATATTCTCACCTATATGTGGGAGCTAAAGATTTGATCACATGGAGGTAGAGAGTGGAAAGAAAGAACAAAAACTCATAAGGGTGAGTGGGGGGGAGGTGGGAGGATGAACAGAAGTAGGTTAAAGGGTTCAAAAAAGCAATAAGATAAAAGGAATAAATATGTTTGATAGTAGAGTATGGTGACTACATTTAACAAAAATGTCTGTGCTTAGGTGATGGACACCCTATACCCTGACTTGATCATTACACATTATATACATGTAACAAAATTTCACATGTACCCCATAAATTTGTACAAATAAAAAAAAGAATAAGGCCTAAAACTGAGATTTTTTAAAAAGTTGAATAAGCATGTTAGAGTAATGGGAGTTGATATCAAAAGAATCCATTAAAACTTGAAAGTACCATTTTTCCTAATAAATTTTGCAAAACTTCTGTTCTCTTAAAGTCTTGTGCATGCATAACTTGGATAAAAACTAAAACTAAACTATATTTCAAGATATAAAACCCAAAGAAAAAAGATTAAAAAGAAAATGCTCCAAAATGTTCATGGTATTAATGATAGATTGCATTTGATTTTTATCTTGCTATACATTTCTCCATTTTCCAAATTTTCAACAATGAATACATATTGCTTACATAATCGGAAGGAGGGAAAAAAAAGAACTTGGAGAGATAGAGAAAAAATATAAAAAGAAAGCAAGCTCTCTTGACTAGTGTTAATTTCCAGGCTCTCCCATGCCTCACATCCTCTCCCATTAATCTTTAGTTTTCTGAATGTTTTCATGTCTCTTCTGTTCCCACACATAATGAGGTAACACAATCGGCTCCTCTACAATAGTTCAATTCATTCTAGGCTCTTGGTTTTTCCTGAATACAAGGCTTCTCTGAAAAATGAATTGGCCTGTATATTTCAGCTTTCTTTGATTTCTAAAAATTCTCTATGCTTTTCCATAACTTTTTATCAATACTCTATCCTAACTCCTAAGACTTCCTGGTGCTGCCTACATATTCTGTCCCTCCTCCTCCCCCAGCAGGAGATATGAACCTCAGATCCTCAATGTTCGTGATTTGAATAGCAGGGTAAGTAATGAAGCAACATATCTGTGTGGAATTACAGTCTACTTTCCCAGGCTGTTTTCCTCATAGTCTAAGCTGACCTTGGCCAGAGGAGTGACAGATCTTTCATTGTCTCTGGTTAAGGGGAGTGTGACATTGCATGTCATTGTTCTCCCTGGAATAGCACAATCCAGGTTCTCTGTGCTGTTGCCCAGGTTACAGGTGGATGTGCATGAAACATATCTCCAAGAACCTAAGGATCCTGCAGAGCCAATCATTTAAAAAGACAGACCATATAAGAAGAGAAAGGTTTTTGTAGAGTGTTAGTTGTTTCACTTTTAGAAGAAAGGCTAATTTCAAAAATGCAACCTTGTGGAGACAGGGAAGGCAAGGAGGAAAGGGCATGTAAGGATTTGCTTTGCACTAAAACATAAAAATTTCGTATGTGAAAAAGGAGATCAGCTTCTTCCCTGGTATTAGAATTTTGTTATCCAGCTAGAATATGCTTTTTCAAATTATAGCAGGAGTATTATACTGCAACAGCATTTTGTAATGTTGCCGCCACATCTCACTCAACCATCATGGTTCACCTCTTTAAATTTTGCTTCATATATAGTCATTATTAATAATTTTCACATATGCTTTATAAATTATTTTCCATATTTGCATTCTTAGTGGAACAAAAGACTCCCTAGTCCTCTTTCCCCACCTATATGGGGGAGACACGGGGTTCGGAGGGAGAAAATTATTATAAGCTAAGATCAGGTTCATGACTAAAGCATACATTCCCATTGGAAAAATATATTTCAGCCAATTGTTTGGTTAAACAAACTCTAAGAACATTAAAAAGTCCTTATATTTACATAGAGCACAGCTTGTATTGATATACAGTATAAGATTTTGCTGTGCAAACATTAGAAGTTGTTGTAGTCTCCCCCTCAGGAAATAACACCTACTTCCTTTGTGCTGAGGGACTGGGAAGCTCTCTACTGTGTTAGGGAAAAATCATCCAAGGGAAGGAAGGAAAGAAAGAAAGAAAAAGGCAAAGGAGGAGGAAAAGGGGAGGGAGGAAGGCAGGCAGGCAGGCAGGCTACTGATTTAAAGTGGATTAACTAACTCTGAACCTCAAAGAAACTTTGAGAAATAGTGACTTATATTAAGAAAAACATTGTATTCAGGGGGGAAAAAGCAAACATTAGATGTCTAGACACAACAAAAAAGGAATATTCTATTTTACAAAGCTGTGAGTAGTCATAATCTGCAGTTGAGATTTTTTTAAAAGGCACAAAAGAACATGAAAAGACTGAAAAGAAAATTAAATGTATATTATATCTCCCAGAGTCTGTGGACACAGCCACTGTGCATGGTGCAGTAGGGGTTGGCATGGATGGGTGCTGGGATAAGCATGGGAGACTTGGGTTACAGCACACTTGGATATAGAGAGCTTCTTAAAGGACGGGGATCTGGTTTTGTTATTTTCTTTTTCCTTTTTATTTTCTGGAGTGTATTAAACGCTTTAATTTTATAAAATAAAGAAAAAGAGAAAGAGAACTGAATGTCATAGAGATTAACGTGCTAAAAGAAAATCTATAAAGGGTAGGATGTGAACATTAATTACCAACATACATTCTGATTCTTCCACCTCTATTTTATCAGAGTTCTTGGATATCACTTTAAACACAACCTTTGTCTTTTCCTTGCAACCCCATTCCAAATTGTCCTTCCAATTTTCAATATTCATCCCTCCCCTCTTCTTAATTCCCTCTACTTCTTCCTTGTCTTTCTTCCTCTAGTTTTTATTTTTGTTTCCCTAATAGTAAGAAATATGCAAAACATAAAACAGAATGGAAAGAGTATTTTTAAATACGATGACAAAAATTTCACAGCAACCTGGCAGAAACTTTGGGGTATCAGTTTAATTCTTCTCATCTCCTCTGCAAAAGCAGAACCAAGAAGAGGAAAAGGAGGAGAGGAGATAGAAAAGAAAAAAAAAAAAGAAGGGAAAGGAAGAGTAGAGGAGGATGAAGGGAATTTCTACAAATAATATTCAGTGATCTTTATGGGCAATTGGACTTGAGCTTGAAGCACTAAGGAGTAACCAAACCAAAACATGTGGGATCAAGGGAGAAGCCTGAGAGAGGAAGGCAACAAGAAAGGCAGGGAATAGCATTACTAATGAATATAAAATACACAGTAAAGTGTATAAATTGGATTGTTAAAATATATATTCAATGCTTTTAGTGGTGAAAGCAAAAGTATGGTAGTGTATTATAAAGGTTTTTTTTTTTCCCCCCAGTACTATTAAACGGTATACCAATTAGGAAGCAAAATCATGACTAAGTGCATTATTTAAAAAATATGTTCATTAACATTTAAAGTTTTAGTATACATAAATTCTTAAATACTGCCCACTCACAACTTTTAATAATTCAGTTTAATATGTAGCTGCTAGTTCAGATAAATGGTTTCAGCACAGTTATTTATTTAAATAATGAAAGACTTCATTAATTATGAAGGGTGCAAGTGGTTAGGAAGGCATTTGAGTTGGTTTCTTTTTATATGTTCTTATAGCAAATGGTAATATCCTCTGTGTTTAAGCAAAAATGAGATTTGCAATCCATTGGAACTTCAAAATCTAAGGGTTGTATTACTGCCACATATTTATGTATTTATAAAATTACTTTTACATATCTATTTGTGAAATTATCCTTTCATTCATTCATCTTTTTTCTAGTTATCTATTTATTGTTTGGAATGACATTCACTTAAGGTTAAAACAGTGAAAAGGTAATCTTTTCATTTTTTTCTTTGTACTTCTCTGTATTGAATATTTTTAAATTAGCATGTATCTTTAAGAAAAATGATAGCACCCAAGATTAGACCTACAGAAAACGAGACACAATTATCGCCTATGTTATTCTAGGTCTTACAGTTCTAAAAATGTGGCCTAAGATGACCTAAGATTTTGAGGTTTACAGACATTCTTACTTCCATTTAAGCTATTACTGTAAAGCAAGGAAAGTCTAGAACCCAACTACAACCTCTGTCTGTCGTCACTGCATGAACCAAGATGATCTTCAGAGAGAGATGACTGCTGCTTTCAGAAGGTGGAAGAGGCAAGGAACAGATTCTCACCAGAGCTTCCAGAGGAAGCACAGTCCTGCCCACACCCTGATCTCAGCTCAATGAAACTGACTTTGGACTTCTAGCATCCAGAACTACCAGAGAATACATTCCTGGTGTTTTAAACCACTAAGATTGTTGCAATTTGTTACAACAGCCTCAGGAAACTAACACAGAGAGAAATGGTTGCTGCTTCACCATCCAGATGTCCAACTCTTATCATACAACAGTATAGGAAAGGAGATTCTGGGGGTGGGGGGGGAGTTCCATCATAACCAAGTTGTTAGGGTTGGTAAACTAATACATTAGTAGCCTTCTGAGGCAACCAAAGGAAGGATGTATTATGATGAGAAACTAAAAGGAGCAAAGACTAAAGCTAATTCTTACATATTATTTTCTATGTGCCAGACAATGTTCTAAGAATATATTAATTTGCATAATCTCCATTACAAGGTAGGCACTATTTTTACCCAAATTTTACAGTTGGGCAACTGAGACACATAAAAGTTACATAATTTGTTCATAATCATACAACTAGTTAATGGTGGGATCAGGATTTGAACCCGGGCAGACTGGCTCCATTGCATGCTTTTAACCAGTACGCTATACTGTAGAGAATATCTCAGTCACTGGGTGTGTCTATCATGAGTGTGTCTATCACGATAAAAAAAATTACCCCAAACTGAGCTTCTTAAACCAACCACCATTTTTATCACATCTCATGATTTCTTGTGTCAGGAGTTCAAGCAGGGCTCAGCTGGGCAATTCTTCTGTTCCATGTAATATCGACTGAGGTCAATTTGTGGTTTTCAGCTGACCAAATGAGCTGATCTGGGGAGTCCAAAATGTCTTCGCTCGCATGGCTGGCACGTTGGCAGAGATGGCTGGAAAGCTTGGCTCAGCTGGAACAGCTGACTGGAGGCTCTACACATGGCCATATGGCTGATGGCTCAGGGCGGTCAAAGTACTTAAATGGCTACTTAGAGCTCCCATAGAGAGATTCTCCCAAAGAACCTCGAGGAAGCTCAAGGATTTTTTATTACCTAAACTTTTATTACCTAAACTCTTTCTGCTGTAGTCTCGGTCAAGCAACGCAGCAAGGGTCAGACCGATTCAAGGAGAGGGGATTTAGACTCTACTTCTCAATGGAGGAGCAGCTAAGAATTTGAGGTCATTTTTCATCTGCTACAGATATGCCTATAACTAAAAATGAGTTCTTTGAACTTTATACCTCATAATTATCCTGATGTACTTCAGAATAGAGCTCCTTTTAATGACCTATAAATACGAATCACCAGGCCTGTGAGTTAGGGGCCTTAGTTTATAGTCCCGATTTAATGATTTAGTAAATCAATGATCTTGGACAAATCACTTTGTAGTCTGTAAGTCTCGATTTTTTTTTCATCTGTAAAATACATGTTAGATTATTTTATTTAGAGATATTTATCTTTTTTCCATAAGTCTCGAGATTTTAGCCTGGAAAGAAGAGGTTGATCCTAAAGTCCTGGAGAAGAGTGTGGAGCGGGCACTACCCTCCTTCCTACTTGCCAGGTATATATAGCAGGAAGGTGGTTGTGTGTAGCGTAGCCTGCAAGAAAATCTGTCAGGTAAATGCCTGCTTTAGGTGATGGCCTGCACTTCTGTTTCAGCCTTAAAATTATCATCTGTCATCTGATATTTTGATCATATTAAGCTGCATTGAATTAGGAGCAACCTCAAAACATCAGTGGATTAACACAATAAAAATTTATTTCTTGCTCACATGAAGTCCAATCAGCGGGGGGAAGAGGGGCTCTTTGTATTCTGTAGTCCCACCATCGCCTCAGAACTCATAGCCCTCACCTGAATTCTATCAAGCCAGTTGGCTGACAGAGGAAGAGAGAGAAAACAGGGAAGATCATGCATTGCCCCTTATGCACTAGACTGAAAGTGGCATCTAACCCCGCTCCTGTGTTCCACTGGTTACAACCCAGTTACATAGCAACACTTGAGTAAGGTCTGTCAATGAGTCCAGGAGCAAAAGAAAATAGATTATGGTGAATATGTAAATGGATAGCTCTCTGGCACACAGTCTAATCTTTCAAGCAGGGAGCCATCATGATACTGTGAAAAAAATCAAGATGAATTTAAGAATAAAAACAGAGAAGAAAAAAAATTTTTAAGTTTTCTTGAAGTTTTTCCTGTGTGAGGATTCATAACATCAAGTGCTAAATGGAGAACCTGAACAAATGAAACGCACACTTGTTTAGCAAGCACAATGAAAAAAAGGCATTTTTTGTGCAAATGCAGAACTATACATTACAACTGTAAACATTCATATGATGTACTATGTATGTTAAAATGTTTCAGAACATACCAGAGTTCCTGTTAATGACAAATACATGCCAATAAAATGATCAACCATCTCTTGATGACCCAGTGTATAAGAGAAGTCCCGTTGGGAGGCTCCTATAACATCTGCCCATACCGTGTTGCTTTTTATGGGCAGCACATTTTTTTTATTTCAGCTTATTATGGGGGTACAAAAGTTCAGGTTATGTATATTGCCATGCCCCCCCAACCCCCTGAGTCAGAGCTTCAAGCGTGTCCATTCCCCAGACAGTGCGCATCGCACTCATTACGTAGGTATATGGGCAGCACATTTACACGCTGTTTCAGCTGTAACACATCATTGTATTCTCCCAGTGTCCAAACAAATGTTACTCAAAGGTTTGGAACGTGTTCTGTAATCAGAAACCATTCAAATTAAACAAATCCGTATTTGCTTGTAAAATGACCCAGTCCCTTTTCATCTGGTTCTTTAATGATGCTTATTATTATATTTTCATGTCCAAGATTAAATGTCCATTCAAGCTTAACTAGTTTGCTCCTGACGTTTATTTCAGGCTCACACCACAATTATGTTGTGATTTTACTCTTGGGATTGCAAATTAGTTAACTGAAGTTACTTTTAAAAAATATTGAATGGCTGGTTCAGAAGCAAAACTTTGAGAAAATATACCAAGTAGCAAGGACACTACCACTTAGGTAGCTGACTGTCTTTCTGTCTACTTTCAGAGCAATGGATTGCACAGGAACAGAGTGAAACTATACTATCTACTAGAGATGGAGTACAGCTGACATCCCCCAACATTTTTCCTGATTATTACTATCTCTTATTTATTTATTAAAAAAAGAAAGAGTAGCATTTTCTGAAGTGCACAATGGGTACTTCTGAATGATTTTAGGTTTCATGCAGCATTACATAAAATTGAATTACCTAGAGGTAAAGATTTTCCCTTTCAATTATCTTTCAATTGATTACACCAAAAGGAAAGTTTCAACTTCTTGCCAGTGTATCTTAAATGTACCTCTAAATCTAACCAATCTCTCTAAATAAATAGAAATAATGCCTCAGGCCCGGGGCCTTTGGCAGGCAGTAGCGTTTTGCTTTAATTTAATTTTTTGTGTGAGTTCAATGCATTTATTTTTTTAAATGCTATCTATTTCAAATCATATCAGTTTTTATTTAAATTAGTTATATAAAGTCAATTTAAATAAAATATTAAATAAATCATATTAATAGTGGTCATGAATATGGCAAGTATTATGATGGTAGTAAAAGACTGAATGAACTTCAGGAAACAATGTGTGGAGAAATCATGCAATATAGACCCATTCACCATATCTGTTGTTGTCATGGCCATAACTAGCACGTAGAAAGAGGCAATGCCATTAGAGGTCTTTTTTATTTTTCACTAAATCTATTGTATTTATAGTTTGTATTGTTCTTCACAGAGAATATTTCATAGTAGAGAATAGTTATTTACATGTGTAAAACCAGATTGAATTAGTTATGATATAGGTTGAGCTGGTATTACTGGTAACTACGTTTAAAAATGGCTCAGCTATGTTAGAAGTTTCTTTCTGTCTCTTATAGTTGTCATATTACAAGTAGTCTAGGAAGTTCCCATTTTTCTTGTTGCTCCTCTCTCATCCCTGGAGCAGCTACAGATTCAAAGTCACATACCATCCTAACTACATCCCAGGTTGCAAGATGAAGGAAAAGACCAAAAGAGAGAAAGCTCCTTCCCTTTAAATGATATATCTTGGTAAGGGCTAATTCATATGGTAACATTTAAATATGATGGAGACTAGCTGGCCAAATGATTCATTGAAAATTCTATTACTATAGAGAAAGACTAAAATGGATATTGAAGGACAAATAGCTGTTTGAAGCTCCAGGGAATTTCTTAATCCACAGAAAAGATGAAATTGTATTTAGAATAATTTTATCATTACAACATTTTATGATATCTTACTGTTCCTTTGCATACCAAATTAAATACAAACCCCTTGGCCAAATGTTCAAGTCCCTTCACTATTGTCTGCAATATAAAACTATAGCATTAAGCTGCAAAGAAAGTTTGAAATGGCAATATAATATATTAGAGCTCCTTCTTATAAAAAAAAAACTGCACAATATGACTGAATTGGTATGGGTCAGTCTGATAGTTAAACAAGATGAGAATTTGAGCATTTAAGAGCATATGTTTAGGGTTTATTTCTTGAAGATCTTAACTGACACTAAAGCCTAGAAAGGTATTCTTATATTTTTAGCTCTGCTAAACGACCAGCGGGTCACAGAAGGTAAACTTAAGACTCCCACAGAAGAGGCTGACACTAACAAATGAAAATGAGGTTAAACAGAGTCATTATAAAAATCCCTCAGGTAAAACTTCAGAAAAACAGAAGTTAAAGCCAGATGCTTCTATTACCCAGCTCATCCAATTTAAGTCTACTCAAGAATCGATAAAGCTCTATTCCAAGATTTCATAGCAACTGCTCAAGGTTTTGGGAGTCGCAGGAGCCTTGATTAGCATTTGCCAATGCTGGGACATTTTGTAGGAGGTATCCAAAATCATATAACTTGAGTTATGAGAAGTCCCTGAAATATGTCATAAACACAAGAGTCTTAAATAATACTCATCAGGATCCACCATTGGGAAAATAACTTCACGACTTTCAATACCCTGGAAATGATACTTACTGTGTGATAAGCAGAAAGTTTAGTGACTTCCCCTCAGAAAGTAACATAGATCCCACTCCAACATAAAAATGAAAATAGGGTGAAAACAATGATTAACAAAATCATTAGAGTAACAGCGTTTATCACTCAAATGATATCAGAATATAAGAATTCACTTGTATTTCAAGACAGAACATGTTCTCATTCAAACAAATATGAACTAACGCCATTTCTCTTTCAAATTTCAGAGTATTTTTAAATGTGGAGAATTATTTCTACTTATCCTTAAAAATTAACGCTGGACATGACAAAATCAGCTCAACTGTTATTAGGTATAGTTCTAAACAAAATTGCAGAGTAGGCAGAGCCTCCGTTTCACTTCTAGCCTAGATGTTCTGCAATTTCATCTTTTTGGCCTCTTCATCTAATCATTCAAGTACTTTGTCTCCTTATATTCTCTTCTACCTCTTTCCCCTGTCCTAGCGTCTGACCTGCTCCATTCTGGTCTTACTCTCAGGGAAGGAGTTTATAAATAATGGCAATAGTACCTACAGTTTATATTTGACTTTGCAAAGAAGACTGACTATGGACAGGGTGGCTGGGTATTTGCTTGTGTTCTCATTCCCACCCTCCTCCACCAGTAGTGCCCTGGTTTCCTACAAAAGGATTCCCTTCCCACTCATTCTTGGTCATGTTATTTGGGTTGGATGAACCCCAACCCCAGCTCTGGGGATAAGCCACAAGAAATTTTTCTCATCTGGAGTCAAGTGCCTATAAAAGGCCAGATTTTTAGAGGAAATAAAGATTACAAGGACTGTGAAGTTGGTCGGTTGCTTCTAAGTACACACACACACACACACAAAGAACTGGAGAAAAGAAAATGATGAGCTTAGAGCTTTGAATTCCCATCTCAAGGTCTAGGCAATGAACCAAAGAGCTTCTGTATATTCCTTCAAAACATTGTCACTTATCTTCTGTAGCTAAAGGGTTGAGATTTCTGAAAACAAGCCCAAAGTCCAACCCCTCAGGTGGCTAAATTATAATGCGCATAGAATTTACGGCCACAGATTCTCTTACGTTAAAGTCACACCATTGATTGGGAAAAAAAGTTAGAACCATGCAAATTGCAATGAAAGCATCTGTACAAGTTGCAGAGAAGCTAGAGACCTTGAGTTCCCAAATTCTACTGTGCCTCCTTTGCCATAGAAGCAGTCCATTCTCACAGACTAAGAAGATTAGACTTCTCTTGCCTAAAGAAGCTATAATGACCTTTTCACTTGCCTTTCAGGAAAATCTTAATCCTCTTATTCTCTCATATTCTTCTGATTATTCCTGATGTATAACTATACTAAAATCCAGGGCATTTGGCACAAAATATGATCTGTGAGGAAGTAGCATACATAGTAATTGAAAGATTTTGTCAATATATGTTAACTAAAACCCAGGGAATATTTAAATATTTATCATAATGGATTCTGAGTGTTTTGGATCAGGTAGAAGAAATGTAATAAAAAGTTAAAATTATTGATACAGTGTAATGAACCAGAAATTATTTATTTATTGTGTTAAGTAAAATAGCTTGGAATGGCTATGTGAGTTCAATTGTTTGACTGAAATTGGAAACTAAAGGCATCTATGCTGATTGAACTTGAGATATTAGAATTACCTTGGTATTTTGTAGAAAAAGTTATTGAAATATTTAGAGAAATTGAATGCTGTAGTAACTTTGCTATGTGTGACCTACCTTCTTACTCATTTTCTAATTATGTTCCCCAAGAAGGTCCAGAGGACATTTTGTTTATAAAGGCTTTGAGTACACTAGTGAGGGTAACACCAATGTCCATGAAGGACTCTGTGATAACTATTCCCTAGAGGCCAGGAGTAACAGTGGAAAATGTTGCTATTAAAATTAGCTATCTGAATTCAGTGTGGGATAGTGCAATCCCAGTGTACTAAGAGCCAAGTTGCAGGTCTTAATTTCCAGAGTCATAGTAAGTACAGTTACCGTAATGGGAAGAGACTACTTTGAACAGCAGTGATCTTTGGTACTGGCTTATTGATTACGGTTTTCCTGAGTCTGAAATATACGGGCAACCTGGAAAAGTTGTACTTCATTTGAACAGCCAGTACAAACTCTTGTTATGGTGAATAGAAATCTAACTTAAATCACCTTCATAGAGAGCCCTGGTCCCTCAACCAATTCCCAGGCTTGAGCCAGTTTACAGACACCAAGCCTCTGAATGAGAGGAGGGCTGGGTTTCCTTAAGGGGAGGCCTTCCTACATTGCCAAAATCTATCTTGTAATATTTCTTCCTAGCCCTCCCCAAAGGGACTGGGGACATTGACCAAAGTGACTATGCACTGAAGAAAGGGAAACACCCGACTTTAAGGGAATTGTTGGTCCCTAACTCCAAACTAAATCTAATTTGTGGAATAAAACCCCACCTCTTGCCCCCCAGTCAAGACAGAAGCTTACAGAAGTCAGATGATAAAGTTTTGCTTCATATATGGCTCTGGTGGGTCTTCTACCCACCCTGTAGTAATTTCTCTAGCCTTAGAAAGATTTGAAATAGACATGTTTAACAATTGGCAGAATCCCTAAAGTAGTTTCCTGATGCATGAAATGAGGGTTATTATGGCAGGAAAGGCCAATTGGAAGCCTCTAGAACTGCAAATGCACTGAATTATGATAAATTTAATCAGATGGTAACCCAGTTGCAGTGACTATTCTAGAGGTGGTTTCTTGACTAGAATAAATCAACATAGTCTCTGGTATCTGGTATATAGCTATTGAGTGGGCAAATGTTTTTTTCCTTTTACTTGCTTGTAAAGACCATAGGCTTAGTTTGCTTTCAACTCTCCATCCCTCTGTTATATTTAGTTTTCAGGCACTTTGGTGATCTTTCCATTCCATAGGACATGATGCTGGTCTTGTACAATGATGTCACACTGACTGGACCTTCCTGGTGAGCAGGAAATGGAAACCTTGATATGATAACATTTGGGCCAGAGGGTGGGAAAGAAATCCCACAAAAATGCAGGGATCTGACACCCCCATGAAATTGTTAGAAGTCCAGTGAGCTGGGGCACATCGAAATAGCCCTTCTAGTGAAAAGCCTCTCCTACCACTAAGAAAGAGACCTAGCAGCTTCTTTGTAATTTGGAGGCATCAAATACTTTATTTGGATGTGCTGCTCCAAACCGTTTACTGAGAAATGTGAAAGGCTGCAAATTATGAGTGGGACCAAAGCAAAAGGATAGCTCTGCAACAGTGCCAGGGTGCCGTGCAAGTTGTTCTGCCATCATATGACTCAGCAGATGCAGTAGTGTTTGGAGTGTCTGTGGCAGATAGAGAGGCTGAGTGGAGTTTGTGGCCAGCCCCTATAGATGAAATACAGCATAGACCTTTAAGATTTTAGGGGAAAGGTATCCCATCCTCTGCAAATAACTATTTTCCTTTTGTTTTATGTATAACGTCCAGGACTTTTGAGTTGCCTGGGGAATATATTTAGTGAGAGGAATAGGAAGAAGTACATCTGCTCCATCTATGTGGAAGAGAAAGTCCAGTTTGCATCCTTTTAAAATGTAACTCCCATCATTGCGTTCTATGCATTAAACTCTCTAATGATCTCCCTTGATATCTAGAGAAAAACCGAAGTCCTAACAATGGTGAACAAGGTCCTTAGTGAATTAGATACCTCCTTGCCTAACATTTTCCTCCTCACTCAATCTCTAGTTTTCAATCTCTAGAAGAGGGTTGGCCTGAAATAGCTAATCAATAAATACCTTTGGATTAATGAATTGAGTTAGTGATCTCTTTTTAATATTGAAATCAGCCACTCCAGCACCTACATGTCTAGGTTGGCAAGTCCCTTATTATTCTCTCTGGACCTTCATTCCCTTGAATCTGGGAGGTTTGCTCATTTCAAAGGGGCTACAGTAGGCAGAATTCTAAAAGTGCCCCCCCCCCGGATTATCTTGGCTTAATCCCAGAAACTGTGAGTATAACGAAACATCATGCCCAAGAATATGTTACATTGCATGGCATAAAGGACTTCACAGATGTAATGAAGTTTACTAATTAGTGGGCTCTAGGTTATTAATTAGTTGACCTTAAAATAGGAAAAGTGTTGTGGATTATCCAGCTGGGCCTAATCTAATCACATCAACCTTTTGATAGCTGAAGGGGAAAGCAGAAGAGGAAGACAAAAAGGTATGAATCATGAGAAAGGCTTGACATGCTGGTTTGAATATGCAGGGGGCCACATTCAAAAGAGAGTGGATTAAGGAGTTAAAAGGAGGCCCCTTGGCTGATAGCCAGGAAGGAAACAATGACCTCAGGGACTTCCAGTTGAAGGGAAGCTTATATTTCTTGAACATTTCTTTCCACTTCATTATTCTTATTTGCAATCTAAAATCTCAATATACACTTAACATATTTTGAGTTTATTTGTTTATTAATTTCACTCTTGTTTAAGAATTCCAAAAGAGAGTAGAAGATTACTCTTCAAACTTCCACACTAATGCTGCTTTCATTGAATCACATTCAACTAATTGGCACCTGAGACCCATAAGGCGCAGCCTCCTGAAAAAAAAAAATCTTCAAAATTTTAAAGAAATGTTATATAACATGCTCATTGTAAGATGTCCAAGTGTTGATTTTCAAGACTTTTTTCCCCCACACAAATTAGGATTCTGGTTTTGCGGTTTTCCTCTGTTACTATTAAAAGAGCGGATAAATAAACATAACTAGTCATTAGAGACTTAGATGTTTTTTATAAAATGAAAATTGCTTTTCTTTTCCTATTACTAATAATGGCCTTTCTCCTTTTGCTGGTCCTTAATAGCAACTATTAAATGAGTTTTTATACTGATTCTTTGCTAAACTCTCTGATGTTGCAATGAAAAGACAAGCCAAATGAGATGATATTAGGTTATTGGAAGGATGCCGTGCAAAGTAAAGGAGCATGAGAACCCATCTCAGCAGCTCTACTCCTGTTCAAAGGTACATCATTTCCAGGACTGGGATCACATTGAGCTCCATAAAGAACTGTAACAATGGCTGATTTTCAGCTAGGATATTTCAGACTAAGGCCCAGGAATCTCCTTCTTATTGGGGCAGCCTCAATCCATTATGAAACACCCCAATTGGGCTCAATTTTGTACCAAGCCATCTCAGTAACCAATGGCATATTTTTATATTTATGTCTTACAAGTTTACTTTATGCAGGGTGCCTATCCATAGCTGGATCCATGGGTAGCTGTAATGGTTTAATTTTCTGCACCTGGAATATACCATCATAATTTAAACCATAAGCTCATTTCCTTAGAAAGAGTCTGAAGGATGTATTTGTCCACAATTTCTCTCTGGTGTCACTGCTTTTGTAGGTAGGTACTGTCTAAATAAAACACTGGTTCTCAAACATAGGTATGTAAGATTAACCTGTGATGCTCATTTAAAATGCAGGCTTCAATACACAGTGCCTAGATATTTAGATTGATAGATCAAGAGGGAGAACACCACCTCCATTTTTATAAACTACCTTTAGTGTTCTAATGAAAGTGGTAGAGGATCACACATTGAGAAGTTTTGTATAGAAAACATTAAGAAATTGATGTTTTCTCAGTGTGCTCAGCTTTGACCAGAGTCATTTGAAACTAATTAGAGCTTTCCCTGGCCACATAATCTTGAATTAAGGTTCTTTAAAGTCTGTTTCAGTATAGGAACAAGATACTCATAGAATAAGAGGAAAACTGATTAGAGAGAAAAGACAGTTTTAGATGTTACCTGTCACATCAAAATAAGAAGAAATTCTGTATCAGAGATGACTTGATGCAAAGTTGCTGTAATTCACCACCATTATCACTTTTATGCTGCAGACACTGTCAGAATAAAGACCATTAGAAGACCCAACTCAGCTGGGCTTGGAAACCTGTTGAGAACATAGCCCAGTGGCAGATGGTAGCAGGGAAAACAGAGCAAAGCACAACTAATGATAGCAGGAAAAGAAGATCATATTGGGAGGGAGCACACCATAATCTTTAGCCAATGAGAAACTAAGTTTAGTTAACTAAGCTTTCAGTATTATATTAGTTTGATCCTTGAACAACACGGTTCTGAAATGCATGAGTCCACTTATGTGCGGATTCTTTTCAATAAAACTAACACCAAGTGAGTCTCCCTCTTCTGCCTCCCCTTCCACCTCCTCTACCTCTTCTGCTTCTGCCACCCATCCCCGTGACAGCAAGACCATCTCCTCTTCTTCCTCCTCCTCCTCGGCCTACTGAAGATGACAAAGATGAAGACCTTTATGATGATCTAATTCCACTTAATGAATAGTAAATATATTTTCTCTTCCTTATGATTTTCTTAGTAATATTTTCCTTTTTCTAGCTTACTTTATTGTAAGAATACAATATATGTATATATAACATAGGAAATATGTGTTCATTGGCTGTATATGCTATTGGTGAGGTAGTAGGTTATTACTAGTGAGGGTCTGGGGAAGTCAAAAGTTATATGTGGATTTTCAACTGTGCTGGAGTTCAGGGACCCTAACCCCCATGTTGTTCAAGGGCCAACTGTAATATGAGATTTCAGAAAAAAATCTTTGCAAAACAAGAACAGACCATTTATTTTATAGAAAACTTAAACATAACCATTTGTCTTCTTATATTGTTTGTTAGATATTTTCATTACCAAACGTTTCTTGAAATACTTTTTAATTGATTACTTCTGGATTAATAGGTGTTTATGAATACGATTAGAAAAACACATAAAGCATCACTGGAAACTTTTACTGCTAGGTGACAATGTGAAACTTATGAACTACTTTATTAGAAAGCAGTAGAGGCGAACTCTACCCAGCATGTAACTACCTAGAAAAGATTAAATGGGTATTACTTTTAAGGTGTTATGGGAGATTTAATTAAAACTACATGATTTAGCACATAGGATTTAGAGAAGCAATGACAATAACAAGGATGGGAAGATAGGCTCTATAGGAAATATTAGAAGGGTTAAAAATGAAAGAAGCTGAGATAGCACAGGTGAGGGGACAAATAGTGGAGTGGTTGAGAACTTGGAACTTTTTCTTTATCCCTTTTATTGCCTGGGTTTGTAATCGTAACTCTTCCACCTACTAACAGTAAGTTTTGGGGTTTAACTTCTCAGTGCCTCAGCTTCTTCATCTGTAAAGTAGAGATAGTGATAATACAGTATATCGGTCATCTGCCATTTCACTTCCTGCAGTATCAGTTACTATAGTCAACCATGGTACAAAAATATTTAATGGAAAATTCCAGAAATAAACAATTCATAAGTTTTAAATTGCATGCCATTCTGAGTAGTGTGATGAAATCTCAAGCCATCCCATTCTGTCCCATTTGGGATGTGAATCATCCCATTATCCAGAGTATCCACACTGTATGCTACCTGCCTGTTAAGTCACTTAGTCACTGTCTCGGTTACCAAATCAACAGATCGCAAGAAGAAGGATGAGTATAGTACCATAGATATTTTGAGGGAGAGTGAAAAGACCACATTCACCAGTCTTTTGTTATAGTATATTTTTATAACTGTCCTAATTTATTATTAGTTACTGTTGTTAATCATTTATGATGCCTAATTTATAAATTAAACTTTATCATAGGTACGTATGGTAAGAAAAATGTAGTATATACAGGTTCTGTACTATCCGCAGTTTCAGGCATCCACTGGGGGTCTTGGAATATATCACCTGCAGATGAGAGGAGACTACTGTATCCGTTTTACAGGACTGTTGCAAAGAGTCAATGAGTTAACATAGGTAAAAGGCTTAAGACAATGCCTGACACACAGTAAGTTCCAAGTAGCTCTCAGCTCTCATAAACTGCAAGAAGCCCACGCTACTCTAAGACAGAAGGGTTTAAATAACAAAACCTTTCCCATAGGTAGGCCAAATCTCTTCTTCTCTTTCAATTTAAACTCATATTCTCTTATCCTGTCATTCTTGGCAATAGGGAAAAGTCAGACACTCTTGTCTGTATAATGACCCTTCACACTCTGAAGGATTTCATGTAATCGGAAACATTCGTGGATGTACAGCTCTTCAGGGAAAAGTATGTCCCAATCTAATTTCACAAAGTAATGTCAGGAAGGAAACAATCAATGAGGTTACTCCAAATCAAAGCACTTTAGAGAAAGTCCTTTAATCCATCTTTAGTCCAGCAAGGCATGGAGAATCACTGATGTCTACAAGACATGTAGGAAAGGATTTTTTACATCTATATTGCTTACTATGTTTTGAAGCTCACATCAAAAGTTGGGGAAAGGTATAATCTATTAAATCAGAATAATTTAGGGTCTATTTCTATATACATTAGGATATCAGAGTATTTACTTTGAATCTTGAGTTTTATAACACATTTAGTTTATACTAATCTTGGTTTAATTTTTAATAGCAACTTGAAGGCAGGGACACCACCTACATGTATGTAGATTCTTCTAAAACCCAGCAAACATTTTACCTCTTGCAGGTATTCATTAAATGTTAGTCCTCAATGAGTTCATAGCAGTCAAATTAGAAATTTAGGAGCTAACAATAATTTCTGGGTATGTTTATTGAAAATTGTGGCAATTGGCAAACATCAGAGAGTAATATAAATGTCCAATAAATATATGCTTCTGCAAACAGTGTTGACAAATAGTAAATGAAATGCAAACTTCATTTTTTAAATGTTAGAGGAATTTTAAAAAGTAAAACTTTGACATCTGTTAACTTCTCTAGCTTAAATATATAGTGAAGATTTTCTAAAAATCGAGACAGAAAATTATTTTCTGGTATATACTTTAAGTAGTAAAATTTTAAGTAGTATTTTCTAAAATTATTTTTTAGCCACACTCAAAAGGTTGACTACAAGCATTTAAAACTAACTGTGAATTAATCCTCTGGAAAAAAATAAAGTTATATGAAACTAATTGTCTATTGTCTATTGTCCATACAATAGATTATAACTCGTTATGAAAACACCCTTATTTAGCATTAAGGCAAGGTTTGCTCTATAGGATTGCTGTTGCCCTGGACAACCCCATTAAAAAGTGGGTAAAAGACATGAGCAGAAGTTTTCCAAAAGAAGATAGACAAATGACCAAGAAACATACGAAACAATGCTCAACATCGCTAATCATTAGGGAAATTCAAATTAAAACCACAATGAGATATCACCTTATCCCTGTTAGAATGGCTTTTATTAAAATGTCCAACAACAAGAGATGCTGGTTCAGATGCAGAGAGAAAGGAATGCTTATACACTGTTGGTTGGACTGCAAAATAGCACAACCACTATGGAAAACAGTATGGAGATTTCTCAAAGAACTGAAAGTAGAGCTACCATTTGATTCAGCAATCCCACTACTGGGTACCTACCCAAAGGAAAAGAAGACATTTTATCAAAAATATACCTACACTCAAATGTTTACTGTGGCACAATCCACAATTGCAAAGATGTGGAATCAACCCAAGTGCCCATCAATTCATGACTGGATTTTTAAAAAATGTGGTATATGTATACCATGAAGTACTACTCAGCAATAAGAAAAGATGAATTAATGCCTTTTGAAGCAATTTGGAAGGAACTGGAGACCATTATCCTAAATGAAGTATCTCAAGAATGGGAAAGCAAACAACACATGTACTCTCTAATAAATTGGAACTAATTGATGGACACCCAAGTAAACAGAGGAAAGTAAAAGTCATTGGAAATCAAGCAGGGGGAAGGGGGACAATGGGAAGGGAAAAAGCCACCTAATGGTACAATGAACATTATTTGGGTGGTTGGCACATTTATAGCCCTGACTCAAGCCATGTATCAAAAACATCTGTACCCCCTTAATATTTTGAAATAAAAAAAAACAATTATATAAGTGACAGATTAAATAATTTGTAAATTTCCCCTGGAAAATATTTCCATTTGTATCCAAATCTGAAAATAACTGTTCAGGTTTGTGAATTAAAATATATATATATATATATATATATGTATATATATGTATATATATACACACACACACACACACACACACACACACACATATATATATATACTATCAGAAAACTATGCTTCTTAAGTAAAATATATCTGAAATTTTGCCCAAAGTAATTATGTTCAAAATTTTATACCCAAATAAAGTACTAAAGAAGCTTTAAAAACTACATAGACTTTAACTTCTTTAAAAATCTTTCATAATACTTGTGTTTAATGTATGTGCTTCAAAGGCCCCATCTTTCTATGAGCGAAATATGTTCTTAAAATTCTGGTAATTACACTTTTAGACCTCCTTAAAAAAATGTAAATAACTCTAAGTTTTCAGATTTGTGTCAGTTTTTTCTTTCAATTTGAGCATTGCACATATTAAAAATGTTAACTTTCATTATTATCTTCAGAAAATAGTTTTGCTATGATTTTTGTGAAATTTTTAAGTTTCACTAGTTACATATTTACTAATAGAAACCAAAAAGAAGAAAAAGCTCTACTAAATAGTCATATGAAAACTTCTACTAGTAACTTTTAATTTTTCAAAATACCTCATAGTATCAAGCAACCCCAGTAGTTGCTAGACAACTACTTATTCTTTCCTTCTTTTTCTTTGCCAACAGATAACTAATTTTCTTGGTGAAGTCAATGTGCTTAGGTGAAGACTCACTTCCCATACTCCATTGTGTCTAATTGTGTTCATATGACTTGGTCCTAACCAATGAGATGAAAGCAGAAATCTGCTGGGGTTGGGAAAAAGAGGGGTGGTCTAGGAAAATTTATGCTTTCTTGAGAAAAGGGTGACAGATATGGCTGGTGATGTTCATCCCTTGCACTTCCTTCCTAGAATACCTTGGGCTGCAGCAGTCATTTGTGACATGAGATAGGAAGCATGAGAAACCCATACAGAGCATAAAGATAGATCCTTGATTCTTGATGACATTTTAAACAAGTGAACATATTCTCAAGTGATATAGATTCTTCCCTTACTGAGAAAGGTACTTTGTTCCCTATGTTCTATCATCACCTGTCTCTACTGAGCTGATACCATCCTCAGGCCTTCCCAGACTGCTTTTCATTCTCATTAAGCTCAGAGGTTGCTTCATTAGACTACTGTAATCTCTGTAAGAAATGAATCAGAGACTTTGACAATATCAACAGATCTTCCTTTCAAGTAATACTGGTATATGTTCTTTTTAATTTTTAATTATCATGGGTACATAATAGTATACATTTGTGGGGTACATGTGATGTTTTTTACAGGCATACAATGTGATTCTTTTGTTGTTTCCCAGAAGACAGAGTTGGAAGATATATAACAAAAGGGAATCAATATTTCAGTGAGATTTTTTTCCTAAGAATTCTAACATATTTTTAAAATTTTTTTCATCACTAATAATATTTTTGCCATATATATGTACTTGGGAAATAGGCAAAGAAGTTTTAATTACCCAAGATCAGGCAATGTGAAGCTGAAAATTGTAATTCAAATACCAACTTTTTGAATTACAGCTTTGCAATAATCTTCAAGTAATTGCAAGGGCTTAAATTGTTTCCCTTACATTTTGAATTCTTTTAAATATAAGCTTATTTTTATATTTCATGTTCTATAGGATTTTACTCTGCTTTTACTCGTTTGTTTTCATCTTTTGTATTTAAAGTTTAGCCAATTCCCTACTGAATTGTCTTCTCTAGGTGAGGTAAATGAGTGACTGCTGATGACATTTGAACTGTTGAGAAAATACAAGTGCCCAAAATATTTCTTACTTGTGAGAACTTTTCACATTTAAAAACTTTAAATATATAGTCCCTATAAATGTTCTATTAAAATTCAAATGTGATACTTGGAATAAATAATATTTTAAGCCATTAACACTCACTAACGTATCTTGCAATCAAATTAGTTAATATACAAAGTTCATTGGGCCTTAAGTAGATAAGCTTTATAACTAATTCAATTCCTCTCTTCATGGATTTATTATTCTTGAGTGCTATTTATTAAGAGCTCTATATTTTAGCTTTTGACCAGAGTTACAGCAGGTTAATATACCATTCCTGATAGGGTAATGAACATTTATTACATGACAGAATTTTTTAAAAATAAAATTGGAGATTGAAATGAGAAGGCAGAGAAATTAGTTTAAACCTCAGTGGTACTCACAAAATTAATATAATATGAAGTCAAAAAGTTGATGGGCTCAAAGATCAAACACTAAAACCTAAAATGGAAATTGAATATCTTCTTTTCAACTGTTACAAATTATACAGGTAAAGAACACTCTGTAGAAAGGGGCGTCAACTCACAAAAGAAAAAATATGGCTAACAAATTCTAAAAATCTTTGACTAAATATTTAAAAACAAAACATACATTAAAATAACGATATGATTCCAGGGTGTTTGCCTCTTAAATTATTATATATTAAAAATTGATAATAATAATTATGTTGAAACTAAAACCGAATAAGCAAAGACAAATAATCCCTTATACTGATGGGGGTCAATGTTAATTGATATTGCCTTTCTGGCACTTAGGTGATATGTACATAAACTTACTGACAATTAAAATGCATTTACCAAATATCTTGAAATATTTATTTATTGACTTAGAAATTTCTCTCCTAAAAATTTGCTCTAAGGAAATAATTAATGGAAAACAATTTACTCTATTATTAAAGTTTGAAAATTTCCAATAACCCAGGATTGGTTAAATAACTGTGTTTTATAAATTATTGAGTAGTCTTTTAAAAAAATGTTCTTGAAACATGTCTGTTGACATGTAAAGTTATTCAAAATTACCACTAATGGGAAGACATTTTTGTAAAGACTTTTTTAAAGTGTGAATATTTAAATATAAATAGATGTAATTTTGGTAATATATATCAGTGTAGTGGAAGTTTGTGTAAGATCTATTTTTTAATTTCAGCTTTTCTGTATTTATAATTTTTGTACAGTGAACATCTATTTAACAAAGTTTTTTAAAGTGATCTAATAATTATTATACACAAGGAAGTATGCCTCAAGTATATCCTCTAAAAAGTCTTCTTAAAGTTTGATCCCTTTTAATTGAAGAAAATCGGAAAATATGTTAGAAACTTTTGAATCATACACTCAGCACAAAGTCCCTGTCTCTGACCATCACCCTCATTCACCCCAGTGGTGGAGAGCCACAGCTGTGTTTGTAACAGCTAAAACTGGTTTGTGCAAACAACACTGCTCAGGGTCTCTTTTCCTTCTATCTGGAACTAGAATTCCAACTGACTAGTGAACGTCACTTGAACTGAATACAAATGCAGAGCTATGGGGTGTTAGGATATAAGGGCAGAGAAAATTGGTCTACTGAGCAAGAGAAAAAGAAGGTGAGAAAATAATAGAAAAGATGAGAGACCACATAGTTTAGAGAAAGAAAAAAGAGTAACCTTAGTTTTCCAAAGCTTACAAAACTAGACTGTACTTCCTATCCCACGGTTCCAGGAGAAACCTACGTCCTTAGGATAATGTCTGTTTTCTTCTTAACCTAGTTGAAGTAAGTTTCTGTTATTTTTAAAGAAAACAAAAACATTGATTAAGAAATGCCCTATCAGTCAGTAAGGCAGATATCACACCAGCTATTTTAACAAGAAAATGTAATAGTAGGAGTTGGTTTAACAAGCAATGGAGGATCAAAAAGACAAAAGGGGAACCCTGCAGTATCATAAAGGTAGCAACTACAGTAAGCTACCACGCTAGAACAGAGTGTGACAATGTCAGAGACTAGTAGTTTGAGGAGGGACCACTCAGCTGGTGCTCATAACTCACTATCTTCAAGGAGAAGCCCTGGGGAGCTGGGACTTAGATATCTGAAGATAAGATGCTGGTCTCTCTGAGAAGGCAAAATGGGGCTAGTTATAGGAGTTAGGTGGAAATAACTAGAGACTGCAACCAATTGCTACTGTTATTCAATGCCATTTCCCGAGTGAAAAATCATGCTCAGGTGATGTTGACAATCATAGGAAGAAAATCAGGAAAAAGCATGTCCCTTTTTCTTCCTCCAGGCCTCCAGCCATCCTTGAAAATTCACTATTGTCAAAGTCTAACAGGGAGGCTGCTGGTAAAGCAGAAATGTGGTTTTCCGAGTCCTAACCCCAGTAAGATAAGGCAGAATTCAAAAGGGTAGGTTTAAAAATGAGAGAAAATGGCTTAACAGGAAGCACATACAATAAAAGTCAATTTTATTTTACTTCTTAATTTCATGTTGTATGCCAACCACACTGTGTAAAAGTAGTTGCAAAATGAATGAATAACACTGTAGTGAAACCATAGGAACCACTCAATAGATAAGTTAAATTGAGGGGAAATTTGCTATTTTGGCAGCCTGTGTTGTACTAAAAAAGTATTTTAATTAGTTTTGTTTGGTCCTAAATATAATCAAATTTATGAGTTTACAAGCAATTTTATGTTTTGGTTGAACAAAAATGAAAAATTAAGTCAATGCATTTTTTATTCAAACATATTGAATTTTGACCATGTTTGCACGGTTTGTCTACTCAGACTTAAATCAATTGAAGTATTTTATTTATTTTATTAAATTCAAAAAATAAACATACAAGACTTAAATAGTATTACAGACTTACATATGTGCAAACAGTTCTTGCTACACTAGGAGCTCTTGCTGTTGTAGATAACAATAGTCCCAGCAGCCACTGAAACACCTAAATGAAAAAACCAAGTGAATTACAAAAATAATATTTTTAAGAACATAGTTTTAAGAACACCTTGGAATCAGTGAAGACCACTTAAGTTAAAATAGCAGGGAAAAAAGCACCCTTGCTTGATAAGCTGACATTCACCAGACATTTTCTTCCCCAAATGCATTTGCCAATTCTGGGAATGAGTTTTGGATTGTGTGTAAAGACAGCTGTGATAATTCAACCCATTTATGTATGAGTATGCTTTGCAATGTGACATTGACACTTCTCCCATGAAGAGGTAAAGTATATTTCCCCATCTCTTGAATATAGGCTGCCATTGTGATTTGTTTTGACCAATATTTTGTGGCAGAACTGAAGTTGTAAGTTCTGAAGCCTAAGACTCAAGATGTCTTTTTTTTTTTTTATTAGAACAATGACCTGACACTGCCATATGGAGATGTCTAGTCTAACCTACTAGATTATGATAGGCCAAGTAGAGGAGAATGGAGATGCCCAAGTTTATAGACAGCAGCAGCATGTACCAAATATGTACGTGAAGCCCTCTTGGACCATCCAGTCCCAACTGATCTGAGAGATAACTACAGCTGTATGAAGATGCTAGGCAAGGCTAGTTCAAATTGCTGACCCACAGAATTATGACCAAATCAATGGTTGGGGTGGGTTGTTACATAGTACTAGATGACTGATAAAATTGTACATGACCTAGGCAGAGGGACTCTACTGTAAAAAAGCTTTTGATGTCCATGGGGGCTGGCATGAAAGTTTCAAATCTAGAAGATCCCCTAAATATATTTCCAGTTTTCCTTATGGAAATTTGCTGAGGGCTGGGGTGAAACAGGAATGTGAGTGTGGGTAAACCAGAAACTTCTAAGAAACATAAAGGAAATATTCACAATTTTACAGTGCTTAGGAAAGAAGTCTTGCAAATGGGAGGGAGTTTGAATCAAACACATGTAAAGTCTCCTACTCAAAAGAACTGTCAGATTTTGAAGCTGCATCAAGTGGAAAGACACAAACCTAAACTTAAACTTCTGAAAGGCCAAGATATATCTTCCATATGTTTCGTGTCTGAAGTCACAGAGAGCTGCCAGACTCTTAATCAAAAACCCAGAAGCCTCATGCTCAGTAAAACAGACAAGTAATAAGTGAACTGAGGTTGTATAAAGAGCAACTCAATTTAATCTTTGCTTAGATTGAGGTTATCAGTCCCCTGCTTTTTCTACCTAATGAAAGAAATGATGAAACTTCCCTGAAAAAAAATAATATCAATTGTAGTCTCTATAATTATTTTTTACACAGGATCTAATGTAAAATAAAGACTTATGAGACATAAGAGTCATAACAGCAGGACCAATAATAAGTAGGATACAGTAGAAAATAGAGGCAGACCTAAGATAATCTAAATACAGAAGTTAGTAGATAATTTTAAATAATTATTTTAAAGAAAGTATTCAGTAAAATGGACAAAAAGTTGGAAAATTTTCAAAAGATAATTGAAATTCATAAAATGAATTAAGAGGACATTCTAGGACAGTAAAATATATCTACCATTAACAATTTACTAGATGTGTGTAATAGTCAAGTGGACACAGCAGAAGTTACTATAAGATAAAAGAAAAAAATCCAATCAGAAACACAAAGAGAAAAGAAAAGAATAGTTTGCCTCTAATTATATCTAGGTAATTAGAGTCCCAGAAGGAGAGGAGAGAATAGAGAAGAAGCAATATTTAAAGATATAGTGGCTGAAAATTTTACAAAACTGATGAAGAATGTGAACCCACAGATTAAAGATGCTTTGCAAAACCTATGTAGAATATTATAAAGAAAACCAAACATAGGCACCTAATAATAAACCTACTAAAAACAGAAGATATGGAGAAAATGTATAATCAGAGAAAAAATATATTTCTTTCAGTGAAACAATAAAAATAATGGTTGACTTAACAGAATTTCAGAAAGCCAGAAGACAATAGAATGTCATCTTTAAACTACCAAAAGAAAAAACATATTTGTAAAATATAATTAAGTGAGCATTTAAAACTAAAATTAAAAACTTGTTTTAAAAGTTTCATAGGAGATTAGACATAAGTTAATATTAGTAAACCTAAAAACAGAACCAAAAAAATACATAACCTACAGCACAGAGAGGTAACATAATGAAAAAGACAGAAATATGTATATGAAGAATTGGGAAATTGTAGGTCTAAGATATGTGCAACTGAATTCCCTGCTGGAGTGGGGATGGAAAAAGAGACAGAAGCAATATTTGGAGATATAACAGGCAAGAATATCCCAAAATAGAGAAAATAAAGTAACCCACAAATTCAAGAAGCTTATGAACTTCAAGCAGAATGAATACAAAGAGCTTATCTAGGCATGGCACAAAAAGAAAAAAAGAAAACAGAAAATCTGAAAAGTATCCAGAGTTAAAAGACACAATACACTTACAACAAGACTGACAGTACACTTCTTCTCAGAAAGGTAGAAGTCAAATGACAATGGAACATAATCTTTAAATGTGTGTGGGGGGAACAGTCAAATTACAATTCTATATGCAGTAAAAATACTTTCAAAAATGAAAATAAAATAATTCAGAAGCCATTGTTATCAAAACTAAAATAAAAGAAATAGTTATTTAGATAGAAGAAAAATGATCCTAGAGAGAACCATGGTATTAGAGGAAAATATAAAAGGTAACACTAGTGGAAAGTGGAGAATAAGGCATAAATATAAATTACTCCTTTACAAAACAACATTAGTAATGTCACTGGGATTTAAAATATATCTTTAGAATTTAAATTTATGTCAACAATGATTCTAAAAGTGTCATTATAAAAATTATCAATATAGGAATAAAAATATAAAAGAACATTAGAAACAATTTTACATTAATAGATTTGACAATTTAGAAGCAATTAACAAATTACTTGGGAAATGCAATATACCAAAATTAATATAAGAAAAAATATAAATAAATACTCCTAAATCTATTGAAGAAATTAAAATAATTATTTTCAAAAAAAAAAACAACAAAGAAAACCATATTCCCCAAGAGTTTCACTAGTGAAAATTTCAAAATATTTCAGAACATTTTCAAAATAATACCAGCTTTAGATAAACTCTTTCAAAGTATAGAAAAGAATTGAATATTTCCCACTTTATTTTATATAAACATGGTATTACAAGAGAAATTACAGGCAGGCCACCATCTCTTGAACATCTCTTTAAAATATTATCCAGTCAAATATAACAATATATTAAAAGGATAATGAACCATTACTAACTTGGGTTTATCTCAGGAATGCAAGGTTGGATAGACATGCAAAAATTAATCAGTGTAATTTGCTATATTAAAAGAATAAAGGAGGAGAAAAAAATTTAATCACTTCAGCAAAGGTGAGAAAAGTATATGAGAAAATTCAATACCTACTCATAATTTTAAAAAAAAGTGCTTCTTGGCATACTGGGACCAGAAAGGAATATTCTTGCTCTTACAGTAGTTGCCCATGAAAAAAATTATAGCTAACATTATCCTAAATGAAGAACAAATAACCATTTTCACCCTGAAGGCAAGAAAATGACTCAAATGTCTGCCCTTACCACTTCTTCTATTCAATACTGCATTAGCAGTCCTAGTGTAATAAAGCAAGTAAAATAAATAATGGGTTAGAAAAATGGGTTAGAAAGAAGTAAGCAAAATTGGGTTTTTTTTGCATATGACATGGGTGTGTGTATATTTAAAAATCCAGAAAAGTATACAGGAAAACTACTACAACTAATAAATGAGTTCATCAAAGTTGCAGTATTAACAAGGTTAAAATACAAAAATCAATTGTTTTTCTGTATACTGGCAAGGAATAATTACACTGAAGGGGAATGATACTGGACCCAGACGGTCCTGTCCTCATTCCCTCCCATGGTGGTACCAGTGCTGCCTGCGGTGGGTGGGGGCAGGGTGATCCCCAGGCTCCTGGTGGAATGCTCAGGTGGGAGTGACCGTGGTTGCTCTGAAGTCCTACTGCTGGGGAAGGCAGAGTTGCTACCAGTGGCTTTTTCTTTGGCCCCGGCAGAAGAGGCTGCAGGGATAGCAGCAGCTGGAGGGTATCAGAGGGGCTCCAGGAATATGGGGATGTAAGGGCTGTTGGGTCCCAGGACAGGATGAAGTCTGTTCGGGGCTGAGCTTTCAAAATGGCACCATGCTGTAGCTGCTTAGGACTCAGGAGGTGCATGGGACTCCACGTGTGATCCCTCTCTGGAGCAATGCCAATGCGGGCCCCCAGGCAGCACCCTGTGTTAGCTTCAGGGCACACAGGTGAAGGGGATCTCCTGTGGCTAAGTTTGCAGGAATCTCTCTCACCCTCTTCCCCGCAGGGGAGTCTCTGGGCTCAGAGCCAATCCAGGCTGAGCAGGCTGCCTCATTTCCCCCTCCTTGCTGGCCCTAGGTGTTTCTTGTCACTTCTCTGTTCTCCCTTAGAGGATCTATTCCAAATGTGATTATCTGCTTACTATTTTTGTTCTTCTTTGTGGAGAGGAAAGTGCCAGATGGCTCTAGTCAGCCATCTTGAGGCCCCCTAGTTTTGTATTTTTTTAATTTTTTTTTTTAATATTTTTGATCTGTGGTTGGTTAACTCCAGGGATGTGGAAACTGCCAATATGGAGACAGAGGGTTGACTGGACTTTAAATACTACCTTCATTTCTCCAAATAGTCACGAGACCATAGCTGGTATTTATGGCTTCCTTCCTTCCTTATACATTCAATGTTGCCTTTGCTGTCAGCCACCACATCGGCTATTGAAGGTCTTTTTGACTGGAATGGAGAACCTAACTTCATTCCTTAGAGAAGTGAATCCTGGATGAACCTGCATGAATGGATTTGCTCTAGTGTGCCATTAACTCTAGTGAATGTGATAGTACGAGAGGACAGTAGGTGACCGACCTCCAAGTTCTATCTATGCTCCTCCCAGCCCTTATGGTGCACTTTGTTACAAAATGCTCTGCAAAATGCCTTCTGCTGCTTTTTATAATCTTGAGAACTACTACTATTTGTATGGCACTGAAGCTGAGAAATTTGGGGGAACTTGAGGCCATAAATGTACCCCAAATTGTGTTTAGACAGCATAAATAATGTCTGTTACATCTACATATTGCTATTTTTAAAAAAGTTTGTAGAGGCACTTCTGATTAATAAAATGTAGACTATTTCATTATTTCACTCATGTAACAAGTGTTTATTCAATGAACACATCGTAGATGCTGTTTTAGGCACTGATGTTTCAACAGTGTACATATACACAAAAATATGACCATAAACAAAATTTTAAAAATAACATTTATACTGCTCTATATGTTGACAATGCTATGGAGAGACATAAAACAAGAAAGGTAGGTAGGGAGGGCCAGGAGGTAGATTCAATTTTATATAGGGATCCAAGAAATACCTTGGTGAGAAGGTGACATGTTAGCAAAGACCTGAGGAAGAGGAGGGGGCAAGTCATTGTAGTTGTCTCGGGAAAGCACATTCTAGGAAAAGGGAAAAGCAGATGCAAAGGCCTTGGGTGGAAGCGTGACAGACATTTCCGAGAACTCGGGACAGGGAGTCAGCAGTGAACATCATGAGAATAGCCCCCTGCCTCGCTTCTTGCTCTGAGAGATGAGTTCCTTGGACAGAGATAATGCTGTGTGCAGACTGCCACAAAGTCGATGACCTATGCTTAATGTTGCTGACAGGAGCATGGTGGGCAAGGAAGGCAAATCTAAATCCAGAATAAACATCTATTCCATGGAGGACACAGGACTTCTCCCAAATGAAAAGGATCCAAAGTAATGAACTTGGCACAAGATGGCTCCCTATGGAGGGGAACAGCTCTCGGTGGGCACCCAACAACCTCACACTCACCCACATAGGTCACGCGAGCACAGCGGGAACTGCAGCTGATCTGAGTTTTGGCAGAACACCTTATGATCCTCCCGGAATATGAGCCTTTGGGAAGCTTGTGCGGAGCTGCTATATGACCATTTTTCTCACTCATTTCCCTATCTACTTACTGCCCTATTTCCCTGTCACTTATTTCTCTAGTCTAGACTGACCTGATACAGTTTCTCACCACTTCTGGGTTCTAATGAGGAAGGAGGCTGTCTATCTAAGCCCCTTCTGGGTTTAGCCGCTGGATATAAAGCCCCTTAGTTGTGGTTGAGAATGAGTTCTCCAGCAATGCGGTATCCTACACCTCATATTTAAGTCACATGACACCTTTTGTCCTAGTGTCATTCTTTTTGGGGTGCAGAATAAGGACCACGGGTAGCTGTCATCTTTGGCTACTCTTGCTTTTGCTGTCTATGTAAGTAAATAATCTGTCAAATCTAAAAAGGGCTTACTGTTATTTGACCGGCCAAATCTGTCAGTCTTGGCCTAGCCTTGTCTTGTGTGCTTGTTACTCCCTACAGACTAAACGTATGGACTGACAGAGGAATGGCAGTGTGAGCGTGGGTGCACTGGGGATGCGAGCTACTTTCACGAGCCTTCTGTGAGCCTTCATGACCTGCTTGAGCCCAGTCCCATTGCTGGACATGCCCGATGAACGACTGGGTAGAATAAATAATATGCAATGCACAGTGGGAATCTTACACTTGATATTCCCGTCCCTAGAATGTGTGGGGTCCTGGGGACATACTTTTTTTTGCAGGGATTCCATCTATATAAACAATTTGATTAAATATACATTACAAAATTTGTGGGTCTATGTGTGGTAGAGTGACATAGCAAAGAAGAGGTTCTTATCTATTGTTAAGTCAGTAGTTTCCAGGCAAAGTCTTTTCCTGATCCAGTCTAGGAACCTTTTTCAACAGGCCCTTTTCATGTTTGTTGTTGTCAAATGTGCCATTCCTGTCTAATTTCACATCTCCCACCATGAGGTAAAAGTAGTAACACTTTATTATTCATAAGGCAGGACATTAGGACATGTCTCTTTAGAATTTATTATATTGAAACAATATAGATCTGCGTGCCTCTACAATCCCCTAATATCTCTTTTTAGGAATGGTTACATTATTACTTAGGACATTGTGTTATTCCTTTTGCTACCCCTGAATACAGACTCCCAATAATTTTATTAAAAATTGTTATTGTGCTTCATTGATAATGACCACAAATGCAAGTACTAACCAGAGCACATGGAGTGAGCACACGCTCTCAGAAAACAATAATTTTCTTTCTGACCATGTTAAATTTACTATTCAGGACTTTACAGTCTCAACATATAACGACCCGTCTTACAATGATTTCTTCTCTTGAGCTTGTTAGGCTGTTAATTGCTGCTTTCCTAGAATACTTTGCCTTTTGTAGCTGACCTCACTCCTACCTTTCATAAACTACTAATGGTAGAGGAAGATCAATGAAGGGCCCTTGGGCAGAGTGAAAGGAATGTTCCTGTCTTCATAAAGACTTTCCATCTTTTATCTATCATTGCTTAAGACTCACCCCAGAGAACATGACCCCACCACATTGATCAGGAGCAAAAAGTACAGCAACTGAAAGGGCCTGTTGGAGTTGTAAAGAAATAGTCTTGGAAGATCCCAGAGTAGAGAGATGCCTGACTTCCTAACACATGGTATGCAGCCCTAGGAGGGGTTAGGGTGACTGCTCCAAGTGCCAGTGGTGAGGAGGAAGGGGAGGATACACAAAAGGTGCCAGCACTCTCACTGCCCTTAGGTGCAATAGACGAGAGGCAGCACTGTTGTCAGAATACAAACAGGTGGAGCCAACACATGGGCACAGATATGCAGCTCTAGAATCAGCAATGGACTGTCAGTAGCGCAAACTCTGGCATTTATCCTCTGTCCTAAGTGAAGGTCACCTGAAATCAGCATGTCAGCATTATTTTGTCAATCCAGTCTTAAGGGATCCCATGAAAGAAATGCTGCATCAGCTAGTAGAAGTGATCTGCTCACAAAGCCACCTTCCTATGGTCAGTGCCTGGCTACAGGACCATAATGTGAATTTGGAGCTCCTAGAGCATCTGGTAGATGTGTGGCAGAGTGTGGAGGAGCACATCAAAACAGAGAAACAGGAAATGGAGCACAGAAGCCTCAGTCCAGACTTGGAGCACACCACCCAGGTAGCACTGCAAGCTCTGCCTACTTATAGACAACAGAGGGACACTTACAAAATTTCAAGGAAAGCAGTCCAAAGTGTGGCGCCCTGAGGTCTGGGGCCCATAGCAGGGTTCCTACTTGCCGAGATCTATGAGAAGAATGCTCCCAGAGGCCAGTGATCTGACAGGTGGTCTTTATCAGAAGCCAGCAACAGGTGAGAGGCTGTTTCCCAATAGAAAGATAGTTATTTTCCAATGGCAACATAAAATAATGCTGTTTGTCTTACAGAAAAATAACTATGAAAAGCTAGAGCCTTTGCATGATTGTCTTATCAGGTTTGCCATTGAGTTCATAATTTTTCTACAATCACCTCAAATAAGGTGAGGGAATTCCAGAGGCTTCTGTTTGGTCCTTCCTACAATAATCATGACTTCACGTTCTAGGGAGCCAACATAGAAATTCTGCCAGGTGTTAATATATCTATTTGAATGACATATGTAAGCACTTGGGGAAAAACACAGAATTATTTGGGGAACATCTGGGCCCACTGTGAAATAGTCTTGGGTCAAAATTCCCCTTTTTACTCTGTGACCTGCTTGACTAGAAAGACATTCTAGGTTCCCAAGGACTGGAACTGGCTCATAGTTAGTGTCTACTAAACTCTCCAACAAAGTTCAGGTATTTCTCTTTCCCAAAGCAAGTGTTTTTTTTTTTTTTTTTTTTTTTTTTTTTTTTTTTTTTTTTTTTAGTAAATGCATTGATTCCTTTAGAGGAGACTAGGAAATTTTTCTGGTATGTTTTTGTAATGTTATTGCTTCCCCTTCAGTCAGTGTTTTAAGTCTATGAAGTGCACTGGGTCTGTGAACTACCTCTGATCTAGTAATCAGATGAGCAACCAGGGTAGGGACTGGGCTGAGGCAAATGAGGTACCTAGAATATGAAATTTAAGGAGGCACTCACTCCCTGGTTCGTGCGGAGTGCTGCCACTGTGTTTGCATAGTCCAATTCTTGTATCCTAGATGCTTTACTTGCCTAGTCTCAGCCTTTTAAGAGACAATAGTTGCTATGGTTTGAATGTGTCCCTGCAAAAATTTATATGTTGAAATTCTAACAACCAAGGTGACTATATTAGAAGGGGAGGCCTTTGGGAGGTGATTAGGTCATTAGGGTGGAGCTCTCATGAATGAAATTACTTACCTTATAAAAGAGGCCTCAGGGAGACCTTCACCCCTTTCACCATGTAAAGACACAGCAACAAAAGTTCCATTTATGAACCAGGAAAAGGACCCTCACCAGACACCAAATCTGCCGGGGCTGTGATCTCAGACTACCCACCCTTCAGAATTATAAGGAACAGATTTCTGTTGTTTATAAGCTACCCAATCTATGGTATTTTGTCATATATAGCAGCCTACATGGACTAAGACCATGATTCTTTTATCATAGTTTCTCAATTCAGGTCTCTTTTTGCCAGACTTAGTGTGTTGTTTTTATTGTTGTTACACAGTTCAAATAAAATCTTAATGAACTGCCTATCCAATTCAGTCCAAAAGACCTCCTTGTCCATAAACCCTGTGAGTCAAATAATGCTGATTATCTCTACAACTATTGTCTTAGATTGGAGAAATGCCAAGTCTCTTGCATGTATGATCCTTCACCGACTTGCTAAAGCTATAAATGCAAATTAAACTGCAATTGTAATAGCTTTTAGGATCACATCGTGTCTTTGATTTTTATACTATATCAATTAAATGAGAAGAAATCCTTATAGAGCTGTCATAGGAATTCTCTGATTCTCTGACCAAAACTGAACAAAGAACTTAAAATGTGACTTTGTTGTTTTCTTTCTCATCATAGTTAGAGGCAGCCTTGTATTCTCCTCACTCTTTACAATGGTCAACGGCCCCAGACTCTTATGTTTGCAAAACCTTACCTTCAGTAGGCACTCTTTCTGTTGAAAATAGGTGATAATATAAGTAATCTTTTCACAACTGAAGGTCATGGACTAGTGCAGCCTCCTCCTGTTCGTTGGATCCTCCCTATCTTAAAATTTTTTAACCAGGTAAAAGAAACAGTCTCAATTTCTTCTCCTAGAGGGTCCATTTCCATCAATCACTTCTGGTCCCAGTAAATGTATCAGTCAAGGTTCTCAGGTGAGTTTAAGTTAAAAATGAATTTTTTAAAGAATATAAGCTAATTCACAGACTCTCTGCAAGGGCCAGGGAGCTACACCTTGAAGCCACAACCACACAGCTAGGAACAATGCCCACTCACCCTGTGCAGGCTGCCGTGGACTTGGTACCTATGAAGCTCAGGAAAGGTGCTGCAAACCCACCAGGACCACCATGTAGAATAATTTGGCCCACATGTGACCATTTACTCACGTTGTCCACATGTATAGTCTAATTGCAGAATCTAGTCAAAATCATTATCTTTTTGCAAGTCTAAAACTATGAGTTTTCTGCCTTCTATTTTAGGAAAACCCAACTCATTATCACAGTGGAGGGAAGGTATTCTGAGAAGCTAGGCAATCATAACTGATCGTGTCCAGTAAAGATTTAGAAGTGAGCGATGAAATAACAGTTCATCCCAATATTATGCACATTTTTCACATTTTCCAGAAGATACTTCCAGACTGTTTTTTTTTATTTTTATTTCAGGATATTATGAGGGTACAAACATTTTGGTTACATTTTATGTCTTTGCCTCACCCAACTATTTTTTGAAGATAGTTTATCTACCTGTTTATGCACATACCTTGTGTACTTCTTAAAAACAGAAAATATATTTTCCCTTTTGGTGTCTAACATAGTTCCAACAATAAAACCTGGCCCCTAATAGATTCTCAACATCTGTTTGTAGAAAGAATGAGAGGAAAGAACTGTGTCAGATTTGTCTGTATCATGGCATAAAAGCCACTCTAAAATATGGAGATTATTTTTTCCTCCAAATTATGCTATTCCTTATACCTTCAATTACCCCCTAACTATCTTCTGCATTTTTTTCAAAAATTATTTAAAACTATAAAGTCTTTTATCACATTATTACTTACAATAATGAAACATTACAGACATCCTAAGTGTCCAATAATAGCAGACCAGTTTAATACATTTTCATATATTATTCTGTACAATTGACTACCTAATTATTAAAAATTGTCACAGTGGACATCTCTTGTTTTAACTGCCAAGCATATATTCTCCCTTCTTTTAATAGTAGCATCCCAATATTTCTTGGGGATAATATTCCTGCCAACACTGGATATAAGCTGGATGGTGCCCACCCTGGTGAGCATATTAGCCAAGATTGGACAGATGTTATGAGCCTGTAATTTGAAAGACAAGAGTTCTGAACTTGGAATTTATTCATCCTACCTTGAAGAAATTATGTATTGTATTCTTCTCTCTCAATGCATGAAGCAAGATGATTCTTTATGAGTGTTCTTTAGATTTCCTTGAATTTTATACATTTCCATGTATTGTTCACATAAATTTATTTTCTGCTTTTTTGTTTAAGATAACTAGAGATAGTTTTCTGCAAACAAAATCCTAAGTGATAATATTGGGTTTTATAAGAATGTTTTAAATCTTTTTGACCTGGAAAAAGATTGATAACAAATCACTCAGTGAAAAAATAACTTTTAAAACCATATGATATGTTCAATACAAATTAATACATTTATATAGAAAATATTATAAATATATATACAAAACATGATTACTTTTTCTGGGAGATAATGTTATTAATTTTTATTCTCTTCTTTTTGCTATTCTCCTTTTTCAAATATATTAGAATACTAATGTATTACTTTCTCAATCAGAAACATATTTTGGAGGGAAAAAAACTCTCAATTATATCTCGATTTTAAATTTCAATTACTTAATTCAAAAACTTATGAAGAATTTAAATAAATATAAAAACCAAAGGGAATAATAAAGCTGAGTTTGTTTTACCTAAATAAGACCTGAAGCTTCAACATGGAAAAATAAGTTGACCATGGCAGTGTACTTGATTTGTTTGTGACTTAGCCAGGCCTGAGGTAAGGGGAAAAGATGACTAGATCTTTTGGAAGATTTAATTCTACTCTTGTACTTTGGCTATGGTTGACAGAACTGGAATATAACTCACAATAGCCCCCTGAATCCTTTCTATTTCTTTAACTCTATTTCTTCTCCTTTTGTATTAAGTTCCCTTTCATTTACAATGTCGCAACAAACTCAGCTCAGATGGAAGGAAGGAAGGAAGGAAGGAAGGAAGGAAGGAAGGAAGGAAGGAGAGAGAGAGAAAGAAAGAAAGAAAGAAATAAGAAAGAAGGAAAGAAAGAAGGAAAGAAAGAAAGGAAAGAAAGGAAGAAAGAAAGAAAGAGGAAGGGGAAGGGGAGGAAGGAAAGGAAGGAAGGGAGAAAGGAAAGGAAGGAAGGAAGGAAAGAGAGAGAGAGAAAGAAAAGAGAAAAGAAAGAAAGGAAGGAAGGAAAGAAAGGAAAGGAAGGAAGGAAGGAAAAGGAAAGGAAAGAAGGAAGGAAAGAAAGAGAGAAAGAAAGAAAGGAAAGAAAGAAAAGAAGGAAGGAAGAAAGGAAAGAAAGAAAAGAAAGGAAGGAAGGAAGGAAGGAAGGAAGGAAAGGAAGGAAGGAAGGAAGAAAAGAAAGAAAGAAAGAAAGAAAAAGAGAGAAAGAAAGAAAGAAAGAAAGAAAGAAAGAAAGAAAGAAAGAAAGAAAGAAAGAAAGAAAGAAAGAAAGAAAGAGGGGAGAGATTTAAAGTCCAAGGATAGAAGTAACTTCATACATAGCATTTAAATAATGTCTTCAGGACTCAATATCCTTATATTAGTTCTGTTTTTCTCTGTTTTGGTTTCATACTCACAAAGGCTCTCTTAGTGATGCCCCCAAAGCTTCAAATCTGCATCTTTCTGATTAACCTTGAAGATATTTTTGTTTTCAACAATTCTAAGTCCCAAATTGAGTCTTTTTGGACAATGGGTCATGTGTCCATCTGTGAACCAATCACTGCTGACCAAGAGATTCTGACTGGTCAGGCCATAGTCACCCACCCATGGGGCCAGAAGAGAAGTCAGCCAATCCCATCACGTGGACCAAGAGTAGGAGTGGAGTGGATAACACAGTAAACATTAGTTCTGTTACCAGAATAAGGGTAATAATCCATTCTGAGCAGGCAAAACTAGCAAATATTTATTTTTATAGTCTTTATTTTTATAATCACCATTTATTTTTATAATCTATGATCTATAGAATTGAAGTTTTGAAAACTTGCCAATTCTTATCTTTCCTGGAAGCTCTGTGTACAAACAAATAATGAAGAAAATGATCACCATGATATAATGGAATGTCAGGAAATCTGAGTTTTGCTCTGAACAATACCAAGGCACAATTATTTAATATCTCTGAATATTAGTTTCCTCATTTTGAAAACATAGGGAGGGAGTGAGGGAACTGAATAAGAGTGCTACAGGTCTCTATCAGTAGCAAAATTCAATGCTTCTTGATCTTTTAAGATTCTTTATTAGACAAAACCTCATTTGCTTTTCCCCTTTAAGAAAGTGTTATTTTTAATATATCATGTTTGGTTTTGATGCATATATATGCCATAGAAATAATCCTATTGTTTGGAATTACATTTGTTTGAACAACAAAATGATGCTATCTTATGACAAATATGTAAGGAACATTTTTTATAAAAGCATGAATACACATTTTGATAGAAGTGTTTTTCAGATCTGACTAACACATGATTTGGATGCTTTTACAGGAAAAGAATAATGTGTTAGGAAAAAATTAAAGCTCATTATGAAAGCATGCTACACTAACACCAGGTACAGAAATTATGCCATCAGAGTCCAGGGGAAGAGTGCCAAGCAAATTATAATTATCATTTTCCAGTGATCCTTAAACAGGATGCTATAGAACAATAGGAAAATAATAATAGCTATCTTTTATTGAACATCTGCTATGTGTCAACTGTTTTGTGTGTTTTTCTTAACATTCTATTATGAACCATATTATAGTGTTATATACAGCAACTATAAGGTAAAAATACATGTATGAGAAAATGAGGAGGAAATTAGGGCTCATAGAGATTAATAACTTACCGAAGCTCACAGATCTAGCAATTATCAGAGATGGATCTGTTCTCAGATCTCTTGGACCTTGTAAGTTCACTTTGAGACCAGGACTTTTTGTAATCTTCAAAGAGGGAGTGCCTTGCATTCTTGCCTCGTATCTGAAAAATAGTTCCCTATGAAACATCTTTGCCAGATTTGAATTTCAAGCAAATTTATACCTAATGAGAGACAGCCTATAATAATATAGAAATAATATTGAGGAGTTATGGCTTTTTATAAAGTATTTGTTATCTGGTGGAGAATACAAAATCTTGGCATAAAAAAAAGAGTGAATTGGCTCTTATTTCTAAATCCATAAATGCAGCTGGTAGTGGTCTTGCAGAAACTGTGTTACTAGAATGTCTTGTAAAAACGTGGTATTTGGTTACTAATTTAGGATCTGTTTAAAGATAGCAGTATTAATTTTTCTTTGTTTTTTATGTTATCCACAGCAAACGATCTTATTCAGAGGAGAGGCCTCTAAAGCAAGAAGCACAAACTAACTTAGCAGCTGAAAGTTTCTTATTCTTAAGAATGGTGATTGTTCCTTATTAAATCAGTGGACATAGATCAGCTGAGCTGCTTCCAAAGGTAGTTTTGGATGAATCAAGCCCTAAGAGAATCAAGGCGAAGGTTTCCTATGTGCATGTTAATTTGAGTATCTCATAATGCCAAAAGCAGTAACAGAACCCACAGCAATGAGCATGCTAATAAAGTAGCTGGATGCACATATAGGGAAAGGGAAGCTGAATAGGTCGCTAGCCCTAGTTCAGCCACAAGATTTCTTTTTATTTTAAATTTTTACAGCCAAGTGATTATACAAGCTCAGGTAAATCTCAAGAGGTTGAATAGAGATTCACAAGCCAATTGGAATGTTTTAGATGTAGTCTTTATTTTGGTAACGTCATTGATCACTTAAATCTGCTAGTTTCTTTAACAAAGGGAAATGGAAACCATTTCTGTAATTGCCAATACAAAGCTTTACACAGAAACCAGTTGAACTGGAACGGAAGCTATGCCAGGCTTTCAGTTAATGAGGTTTCCCAATCAATCGGCAATATTTGCTGAATGCCTGCTCTAGGGGTGCACTACTCCAGGTAAACTCTGTATTGTTAGATTTTTTTTATGTAGAGCTACAATGAGAGTCTCTTAAGAACTTGAAAGAAGGGGAAATGAGTTTGCCCTAAGAGACAAACTTTGAAATCAATGTAAAAAGCAGCAGTAAGCAAATTTGCTTCAAAGAGATTGAATGGCTCCCCTGGCTAATTGTAATCTGATCGAATGAAATAGCAACATATTTAAAAGAAGAATGTGTTAATGAATGGAGAAGTGAGTGTGCTGGTGTTGGGATGGAGGAGGATAGAGAGAGAGAGACTGAGACTGAAAAGCAAAGGTAGAAAGTAAAAATCCAAGCATCTAGAGGGGAATCCAGCCAAAGCACATCTGATGTAAATTAAGCATTGGAACATTTCAACTCTAAGGGCAAATACAAATTCATAATAACAGACTTAATTCTCCTTGTTGAAAATAAGAGAAAAAACTTCCCCCTTTCCTTTCCTTAGAGCATTTACTTTAGAAAACTTGTAAGTTCTTTCTTTGCTTTTCGAAATGTTTGTAAATCTTTTTACATACATATTAAAAGTTTAATATGCCTCTTGCCAACTTAATCACCCAGAAATGTCTTTCTTAAGGACCAAGGAACCATCATCTCTTTGAAAGGTAGTCTTTAAGGAAGATAGTGTCCTACCTCCCAGTTTCTGTTTGAGGACAGTAGCTTAAATTTTATTTAAAAAATTCCCAAACAGCAGATGCTGGCATGGATACGAAGAGAAAGGTGCATTTATACACCATTGGTGGGACTGCAAACTAGTACAATGTCCATGAACAGTAGTATGGAGATATCTCAAAGAACTAAAAGTAGACCTGTCTTTTGATCCAGCAACCCCACTACTAGGTATCTACCCAAAGGAAAAAAAGACATTTTATAAAAAAGACACTTTCACTCAAATGTTTAAAGCAGCACAATTTACAATTGCAAAGCTGTGGAAACAACCCAAGTGTCCAACAATACATGAGTGGATTAGTAAAATGCAGTATATATATACCATAAAGCACTACTCAGCCATAAAAAAAAAAAAAAGGGTGATCTGTATCTTTTGTAACAACCTGGATGGAACTGGAGACCATTACTCCTAGTGAAGTATCACAAGAATTGAAAAGCAAACACCATATGTACTCAATACTAAATTGGAACTAATCGATCAACACTTATGTGCACATATGGCAGTAAAACTCAAGGGAAATCAAGTAGGTGGGGGGGGAGGGGATGGGTAAAGTCACACCTAACGGGTACAATGCACGCTACCTGGGTGAAGAGCACACTTATAAGTTTGACTCAAACTGTACAAAAGCAAATTATGTAACCGAAAGGTGTGTACCTCTGAAATAAAAAATAAAAATTAACAAAAATAAAAAGAAAGAAACATCAATTTTCTGGGAAATTTCAAAATACCATTGATTATCTGGAGCTGACCTTGTTAACTTGATAACATGCTTGAGTCACTGCTCCTTCACTTGAAACTCTAATAAAAAGCTCTCATTTCTGTTTATTCTTTCTATGCTTATTTTGTCATCCAGCCTCCTAATATGCTAGCATGCATTTTTTCTCAGAGCAGCTCATCTTTAGTATATCAGCTTTCCTCTATACTATACATAATCTAAATTATGGATATAGCCTCACCTAGCTACACCAAGGCTTAACACTTATATATTGTTTAAGAAACAAAGCCACTGAGATTATGTGTATTTGAAGTTTGGATTACTCGATTTAGATTCTAGAGAATCTAGAGAAGCTTTCCAGTTATTGTTTGTTTACCAAGAGATCTTTCAGTTTGTGAATTTTTGGTTTTGAGATTAGGGTGAATTTTAGTTATGAAACATTTTGGTGTTGTGCTATGGACTAAGTTCTATTTTCAAAATTATTATTCATATCAACCTCATCCAGAAACTAAAAATATTTATGAATACAGTGACTGGTTTCGTTTTAGTCTCATCCCTAGTTCTTCTGCTTTTGTAAAAAAAAAAAAAAAGTAACAGACGAGGAGATGAGTAGGCTAATAATCTCAAAGATTTGCCCCAACTTCAGTCCTTAAATGCATAAAATATATAATCATGGTCCACCATACACAGCAATGTTGAAAAACAAGAAACATACGAAAAATGGTTATTTGACAATGGGAAGAATAGATTATAGACTTTCTTCAAAGTCTTCCATATATTTTTAAAATGGAAATTAGGCAGATAAAAGAGAGAATGAATGAGAATGGAGAATGTTAACTCAATCTGTGCTTCAAGAGCCAACTTAAATAGTACTTCTGAACTTCACCACAATTATCTATCTCCATCTATATGTATATATATCACATTTAAATACACACAACATATATGTATACATGTATACACACATATGATTTCTCCTTTCTTTTCTAAATTGCTCATAATATTTTGTACCTGGCTTATGATTGAGATGTGTATTTGAAGTTTTCTTCCTAGAGCTTTTATAAAATTCTTACTAGTCTTTTTTAAAACTTATTTTAAAATGTTCTATTTTATCATATGTTACACACAGTTGGTTACTAAGATGGCCTTTTGCTTCACTGTAAAAGGTCACAGATTTCGTTTAAAATTTTAAAAAAATGCGTATTCCCATCTCCACTTCCAAAAAACCCACCTGAGTTTTAATTACTCTTGAATTGTAAGAACTTTTAATATTAGCTTTACTCACCTATTTTTGTCTAAACCTTTTCAATACTAATCAAGCATATTATACAAGGAGAATGTAGCTGTTACAATTAAAATACGATCTTCACATTATTACGTCATAAGGATGTGATTTCTTCAAAAAGGTATAACAATATTTTGCGATTTAAATAATTTAATTATAGGGGAGAGGAAGATGGCGGAGTGGAGGTGACCTCCTGGATTTGTGCTCCCGGAGAGGAAGGCGTGGATCTCCACCTGCCACAACGCTAGAGGATTGCTTCTCCACAGGAACGGTGGGGTGAACCCACGGAGAATCACCGTGGGACATAGGGAACAGGAAAAAACAGAGGCGAGTGGGAAATCAGACCGAGATAATTTGGAGAGTGCGGGACGGAAAACAGACAGAGGAGTGCGGGACGGACGTACCTGCCTCACCGGCGAGTGGGGCGGGTTCAGCCCCACAGCAAAGCGGCTTCATCTCCCCACTGACCCCCACATCCACTCGGTCAGGGATCTGACTGAAATTGGTGCAGAATCACCACGGGAGACGTGGAGCTCCGAGGACAGGTGACATAGGCGGGAGAGAGCTTGGACTCGGGCGGGTCTCCTTGGTGCCCTGTCTCTTAAAGGTACAGACTCGGACCTGCACCGAGGCGAGGGGCCGCGAGCGTGAAATATTAAAGCGGGACTTTTTTTTTTTGCTCTTTTCTTCCCATACGGCGGCTTTCCGGCCGGGGAGCTACTGTGGGCCCTGGCGCCTGCCGAGCTCTGAACGCTCTCCCCCGGCGCCTGCGACCGGCGGACGCGCGGTCGCCATCTCGGTTCCCACAGCTAAGCGGAAAGGACCTTGGACTCTGGCGGGTCTCCGCGGAGCCCTATCTCTTAAAGGGACAGACACGGACCTGCACCGAAGCGAGGGGCCGAGAGCGTGAAATATTAAAGCGCCCAGGAGCTACTGTATACTCCTGAGTGCTGCAGACCCCTAGCTCTGATTCCTATCGGACCCTGAAAATTGCCCTCCAGTGCCAGTGATCTGCGGGTGGGCAGCAGCAATTGTGCGGGCCAAGGTCTAACTGCTGCAAAGCCATAGGGAACCAGGCGGCTCCCCAGGAGGCTCCATCCCCTGATCCATAGACCCTCTCCAGGTCCCCTTCCCAGGTGTGAACACTGAGTGCTTCCCCAGACGCAAGAGTGTGGAGCCCGGACCTTGGGAACACTGGGACAGTGTAGACCGTTGCCCGTGGGAGCTGCAGCAGCTGGGGCACTGAGTGAGTGAGGGCACTGCCTCCTCTGCCTAGCCAGTGTCTTTCCTGCAGAAAGAGACAGAAACCACACATCCAGAGGAAGAACCAAAAGTCAGGGGAAAAAAAAAAAAAGAAAAAGAGAGGGAGAAGAGGCTTTCTGCTTGCAAATAGTGTGAATCCTGCCTACTAACTGAAAGTCCACAACACAGTGATTTAACTTGCCAAACTGGTCTTAGGTCAAGCCAACCCTCTGGGGGAGGACCCATCAGAAGCAGTCCCCCAACTGAGATAGAAAAAAAAAACTCTAAACAACACACAACAGTCTCCCCCTCTAGATAAAGGAAGCAACATACCTAGACTGTTTCACAGCCTAAGAACAGAGTACAAGATGTGCTGTTAACTAGACTAAAGCTGCAAGAAAAGATCTAACGATAGAGCCAGATGGGAAGGACTCAGCGGAAAAATATGGGGAGCACAAAAAACCAAACGGAAACCTCGCCCCCAAAGAGAAATACCAACTCTCCTCCAATTGGCACAAGCCAGTTTCAGAATACCAACATGTTACCAGAAGAATTTCAGTCTTGGGTTATAAATATGCTGAATGATATACAAGAAAAAATTGATATCCAACGCAAAGAAACCGCAAAAAAATTCCAGGATCTGGAAGAAAATTTCACTAAAGAAATAGAAATATTGAATAAAAACCAAACTGAACTCCTAGAAATGAGGGATTTATTCAGGGAGCTACAAAACACAGTGGAAAGTCTCAAGAACAGGGTAGATCAAATAGAAGACAGAATCTCAGAGATCGAAGATAACTCTTTCCAATTAAATAAGACATTCACAGAGATAGAGCAAAGAAATAAGAAAAAAGATCAGAGTCTTCAAGAAATGTGGGATTATGTGAAGAAACCTAACATGAGAGTTATAGGCATCCCTGAAGGTGAAGAAGATAATAAGCAAGGGCTGGATAAACTATTTGAAGACATAATAGAAGAAAATTTCCCAGGCCTTGCTAAAACTTTAGATATACAGGTTCAAGAAGCTCAAAGAACCCCTGGTAGATTCATAGCAAATAGGAAAACACCACGCCACGTAGTCGTCAGACTGACCAAAATATCCACTAAAGAGACCCTTCTTCGAGCTGTAAGGAGAAAGAAACAAGTAACATACAAAGGGAGGCCCATTAGAATTACGCCAGATTTCTCAACTGAAACTTTACAAGCAAGAAGAAGTTGGGGCCCCATTCTCACTCTTCTGAAACAGAATAATGCCCAGCCTAGAATCTTGTACCCAGCTAAGCTAAGCTTTCTATATGAAGGAGAAATTAAGACATTCTCGGATAAACAAGGACTGAGGGAATTCACCAAGACAAGGCCACCCCTCCAAGAAGTACTCAAAAGAGAGTTACACACGGATCATCACAACAAAGACCCACGAATGTAAAACCACCCAAGAGCTAAAGATCAAATTCTAGCCACCACAATGGCTCAAGAGAGAAAACATAGCAAAGAAGTTCTACCCAATAAGATAAACAGAAATCTGTCCCAATTATCAGTTCTCTCACTAAATGTCAATGGCCTGAATTCCCCACTCAAGAGACATAGACTGGGCCAATGGATAAAAAAACACAAACCAAGTATCTGCTGCCTTCAGGAAACTCACTTAACCAGCAAAGATGCATTTAGACTGAAAATAAAAGGATGGAACTTGATATTTCAAGCAAATGGTAGCCAAAAGAAAGCTGGTGTGGCAGTTTTAATTTCCAATAACTTAGTCTTTAAACCAACAAAAGTAATCAAAGACAAAGACGGTTACTACATACTGGTGAAAGGCACAATTCAACAAGAAGACATAACCATACTTAATATATATGCACCCAATCTAGGCGCACCCAGATTCATAAAGCAAATCCTACTCGATCTAAACCAAATGATAGACAACAACACTTTAATAGTTGGAGACTTTAACACCCCACTGACAGCACAGGACAGATCCTCCAAGCAGAAAATAAGCAAAGACATAGTAGACTTAAACAGAATGCTAGAACAAATGGGCCTCACTGACATCTACAGGACATTCTACCCAAAATCCACTGAATATACATTCTTCTCATCAGCTCACGGGACATTCTCTAAGATTGACCATATCCTAGGTCATAAAGCAAGTCTTAAAAAAATTAAAAAAATAGAAATCATACCCTGCATCTTCTCAGATCACAATGGAATAAAAATAATAATGAACCCTAACAGAAACTCTCATTCCTACTCAAAGTCATGGAAGCTAAACAACCTTCTCCTGAATAACAATTTTGTAAAGGAAGAAATTAAATCAGAAATCAAAACATTCTTTGAATTAAATGACAAAGGTGACACAACTTATCAAAATCTATGGGATGCAGCTAAAGCAGTCCTGAGAGGAAAATTCATTTCCATAAATGCCTATTTCAAAAAGACAGACAACTTACAAATAGACAACTTAACGAATAGACTCAAAGAGCTGGAGAAAGAAGAACAGACTGACCCCAAACCCAGCAGAAGGTGAGAAATTATTAAGATCAAATCAGAATTAAATGAAAAAGACAACAAAAATACTATAAGGGAAATTAATAAAACAAAAAGTTGGTTCTTTGAAAAGATAAATAAAATAGACACACCACTGGCTAGACTAACCAAGAGCAGAAAAGAAAAATCTTTAATAACTTCCATCAGGAACGTGAAAGGAGAAATCACAACCGAAGCCACAGAGATACATGACATTATCTATGAATATTACAAAAATCTTTATGCACACAAATTGGAAAATGAGGAGGAAATGGACAAATTTTTAGAAACACACAGCCTTCCCAAGCTCAATCAGGAAGAAATAGAATTCCTGAATAGACCAATATCAAGAACTGAAATTGAAACAGCAATAAAAAACCTTCCCAAAAAGAAAAGCCCTGGTCCAGATGGGTTCACACCTTAATTTTACCATACATACAAAGATGAACTGGTGCCCATCCTACATTAAACTATTCTTCAATATTGAGAAGTATGGAATTCTCCCCAACACATTCTACCAAGCCAATATAACATTGATTCCAAAACCAGGAAAGGATGCAACAAAAAAAGAAAACTACAGACCAATTTCTCTCATGAACGTAGATGCAAAAATTCTCAATAAAATCCTAGCAAATCGTATCCAAGTGCTGATTAAAAAAATAATTCATCATGACCAAGTAGGCTTCATCCCAGAGATGCAGGGGTGGTTCAACATACGAAAATCTATAAATGTAATTAACCATGTAAATAGAAGCAAAAATAAAGACCATATGATCCTCTCAATAGATGCAGAAAAAGCATTTGACAAAATTCAACACCCTTTTATGATAAAAACACTTAACAACATAGGCATAAATGGGACCTACCTAAAAATAATACAAGCCATATATGACAAACCCACAGCCAACATCATACTGAATGGGGAAAAATTGAAAGCATTCCCACTCAGAACTGGAACCAGACAAGGCTGCCCACTGTCCCCATTACTTTTCAACATAGTATTGGAAGTCCTTGTGAGAGCTATCAGGCAAGAGAGCAGAATCAAAGGTGTCCAAATAGGGACAGAAGAGATCAAACTCTCACTCTTCACTGATGACATGATGTTGTATCTGGAAAACCCCAAGGACTCAACCAAGAGACTCCTGGAATTAATTAACAAATTCAGTAATGTCTCAGGTTACAAAGTCAATACACACAAATCAGAGGCATTCATATATGCCAATACCATTCAGTCGGAGAACCAAATTAAGGACTCAATACCTTTCAAAATAGCAACAAAGAAAATAAAATATCTAGGAATATATTTAACTAAAGAGGTAAAGGACCTCTATAAAGAGAACTATGAAACGCTAAGGAAGGAAATTGCAGAACACGTAAATAAGTGGAAATCCATACCATGCTCATGGATTGGAAGAATTAACGTCGTTAAAATGTCTATACTACCCAAAGTAATCTATAGATTCAATGCAATTCCTATTAAATTACCAACATCATTTTTCACAGATTTAGAAAAAATAATTATACACTTTGTATGGAATCAGAGAAGACCCCGTATAGCAAAAGCAATCTTAAGCAATAAAAACAAAATGGGAGGTATTGATTTGCCAGACTTCAAACTATACTACAAAGCTGTGGTTCTTAAAACTGCTTGGTATTGGCACAAGGGCAGGGACACAGACCAGTGGAACAGAACAGAAAACCCAAATATAAAACCATCCTCATATAACCATCTAATCTTTGACAAAATAGACAAAAACATACTCTGGGGACAAGAGTCCCTATTCAATAAATGGTGCTGGGAAAACTGGATAGCCACATGTAGAAGACTGAAACAGGACCCACAGATTTCACCTCTCACAAAAATCAAATCACGGTGGATAACAGATTTAAACCTTAAACGAGAAACGATTAGAATTCTAGAAGAAAATGTAGGAAAGACTCTTACAGACATTGGTCTAGGCAAAGAATTTATGAAGAAAACCCCTAAGGGAATCGCAGCAACAACAAAAATAAACGAATGGGACCTGATTAAATTAAAAAGCTTCTGCACAGCCAAAGAAACAGTCACGAAAATAAACAGACAGCCTACAGAATGGGAAAAAATTTTTGCATACTACACATCAGATAAAAGACTGATAACAAGAATCTATTTAGAACTCAGGAAAATCAGCAAGAAAAAATCAAACAATCCTATCAAAAAATGGGCAAAGGACATGAATAGAAATTTTTCAAAAGAAGACATAAGAATGGCCAAAAAACGTATCAAAAAATGCTCAACATCCCTAATCATCAGGGAAATGCAAATCAAAACCACGAGATACCACTTAACTCCAGTGAGAATGGCCTTTATCAAAAAATCCCAAAACAACACATGTTGGCATGGATGCGGAGAGACAGGAACACTCATACACTGCTGGTGAGAATGCAAACTAGTGCAACCCCTATGGAAAGCAATATGGAGATAACTTAAACAGATTCAAGTAGACCTACCATTTGATCCAGCAATCCCATTATTGGGCATATACCCAGAAGAACAAAAGTCATTCTTTAACAAAGACACCTGTACCCGAATGTTTATAGCAGCACAATTCACAATCGCAAGGATGTGGAAATAACCCAAGTGCCCATCAATCCACGAATGGATTAGTAAACTGTGGTATATGTATACCATGGAGTACTACTCAGCTATAAGAAATAACGATGATACGACATCTCTTTGGTTCTCCTGGAGAGAGCTGGAACCCATTATACTAAGTGAAGTACCCAAAGAATGGAAAAACAAGCATCACATGTACTCACCAGAAAACTGGTTTCCCTGATCATCACCTAAACATACATCAGGGATGGATACCAATTGGATATCAGACTGGGATGGGGGGTGGGGGGAGGGGATGGGTGTATGCCTACATGACGAGTGCGTTGCACACCCTCTGGGGAATGGTCATGCTTGAAGGTGCAGACCCGGGGAGGTGGGGGGGGGGAGGGGATGGAGGTATGACTACATGATGAGTGCCAGGCGCACTGTCTGGAGAATGAGAATGGACGCGCTTGGGACTCTGACTCGGGGGGATGGGTGGGACATGGACAATGTATATGACCTAAACTTATGTACCCCCATGATGAGCTGAAATAAAAAAATAAATAAATAAATAAATAATTTAATTATATTTAGCAGTTAAAATGTCATTTCATCTCTTATTGTTCTAAATAGTATTGGAATTCTGCATTCAATCATTAAGACAAGAAAAGAAATTTGTGATTAAATTAAACTCTGATAAATAGTAAGATTCACTGACATTCAGTAGTACCTGGACTGCCAAGAAAACTAAAAGCTTAAAATTTTTTTAAATTTTATCTTAGCATACCTAGGGCTCAGTTGTAAAGAATTCAAACACTGCTGTCTAATTACTTTAGTTCATTTCTGTGCTGACTGAGTAATGTCAGAAAAAGTTCTCTGAAATAAAGTGGAGTATGATATGGTCTTTCTCAGGGCCAGGGCAGATGGTTGGTTATGCACAGGTTTAGTGGGTGCTATTCACATTTATGGTTGCCCTAGATTTGTGGATTTATTACCATCATTCCCTGTCAGGTAAGTTTACATGTCTTGGGGAAAAGGAGGTTCTCTTCTGATATGAACAAAAGCACTATTCAAGCTACAATGGGGCTGGATTCTGATTCTAGATATACACTGGAAGGTGATCATACAGCAAGCTGGAATCTCTACAAGATTAGATTACAGCTTCAGCTAAACCTCTACCCCTTGTGAAAGTATGTGGAAATTCAACTGTAATAGTGTCTCAAAAAAAAAAAAAAAAAAAAACCCTAGTGACGTCAATGGAGATATTCTGAAAGAAAATAAAAAAAATAATGCACGGCTTTTGCAGTTAAAAAAAAGTAAAAATCTAATGAATTTATTATTGGTTTTTCCTTGCAGTCAATAGTTCTTGTACTTTGAACATCATGATATTAAATGAAATACAATTAGGCAAAATAATGGAAAGTTTTCAAATGAGCTATATATTCAAAAAGTAATAAAGGTACACTGAAATACTTAAGAATATTACAGAGAAAGTAGTTGCTTATGAAATATTAGATAGAATTGTGGGGAGACTGAGCAAGACTGCTGAATGGAACTCTCTAGCAATCATGCCCCTCCCCACAGGAACACCGAATTAAACAACTATACACCCAAGAAAGCACCTCCGTTAGAGCAAAAAATGAGGCGAATGATCACAGGACCTGGTTTTAACATCATATCCAAGGGACATGAAGAAGGCCGTGATTGTGGGACTTTGCATTGGAACCCAGGGATGCCCCATCACAAGGGAACACAACATAGGGCAGAATTCTGCCAGTGCCCATGGGGAGAATTTAGACCAACCCTGGCCAAGGGGAATCCTCTGCCCCAAGTGGTAGGAACCTGAGATCCAGCTAGCTCCAACACCAGCTGACTAAAGTGGCCTTCTGGGGCCCAAATAAATTTGAAAGGCAGCCAGGCCACAATGACTGCAGTCCTTCAGTAAGTCCTGGTGCTGCGCTGAGCTCTGAGCCAGAGGACTTGGGGTGCATGTGACCCAAAAGGACACCAGCTGTGGCAGCCAAGGGCATGCCTGTGTCACCTCTCCTCCAACTCCAGACAGTGCAGGTTGGAGATAAACTCCTTCCACTTGGGGAAAATAAATGGAAGAATCCAGAAGACTTTGTCTTGCAATATCGGTACCAGCTCAGCCACTCAGGAAAGTAAAATACAAAGCAGATTCCTGAAGTCCCTGATTCCAGGCCTCAGCCCCTGGACAGCATTCCTAGACTTACCCTGGGCCAGAAGAGAACCTGTTGACCAGAAGGGAAGGACCCAGGCCTGGCAGAATTCATCACCTGCTGATTAAAGATCCCCTGGGCCTTGAATAAACATCAGCAGTAGCCAGGTAGTAGTTGCCACAGGCCCTGGGCAAGACTGTACTGGCTTCAGATGGTACCCAGTGCGGTCCCAACTGTGGTGGTGACAGGGGAGTGCTTGTGTCACATCCCCCAACTCCAGACAGACCAGCACAGAGAGTGAAACTCCTCTTTTGTGGGGGGGAAGTGAGGGAAGAGAGTGAGAGACTTCCTCCCATAACTTACCCAAGCCAACAAGGTGGTACCACCAGGAGTCTGCAAGAGTTCCAGTGTTACTGGGCTTGGGGCGCCCCCTAGTGCGAGGTGAGAAGGATCAACTCGCCATCATCTGTTTTAAGCTGAAGGAAGCAGGTCACATGCCTAGGAATACAGGTAGTCTCTAGAAGCTAAAAAAGGCAAGAAGATGGATTCCCTCCTCAAGCCTCCAGAAAGGAATGCAGCCCTGCTGATACTTTGATTTTAGCTCGTTTAGATGCATTTAGGACTTCTGACCTACAAAGCTGTAAGATAAATTTGTATTGTTTTAAGCCACTAAGTATGTGATAATTTATTACAGTGGCAATAGGGAACTAATAACATGTTGTAGTTAGTATGGATAGTAAATATGAATTCTAAAAGGGAAGAGTAGAAAAGTAAGATATACTAGTGTTTCTTTAATACTGTTAGGGAGAATATATATACCTTATTGGTTAACAAGTGTACTCATTTACTTGCTACAAAGAACATTTGTAGGAAGAAAACGGCTTCAATTTAACATAGGTAGATGAAAATATCATTTAAAATTATCCAAATTTTGTTTATATCCATATGTATCTGAAAATTTTCTGCTTTTCATTTTATTTCTTAAGTATTAAGAAGACACTGAACAGCCATCTCAGAGTTAACTCAATTAATATGTCTAGCAGCAGATTTCTCAATGGAATGCTTATAGACCAGGAGAGAGCAGCATGACATATTCAACGTGTTGAAGCAAAAAAACCTTTAATCCTAGAATATTATATCCTGCAAAAATATTCTCCAAACATGAAGGAGAAATAAAGATGTTCCCAAACAATAGCTGAGGGATTTCATCAACAACAGATCTTTCCTACAAGAAATGCTAAGGAGAGTTCTCCAATCTGAAAGAAAAGGATGTTAATAAACAATAAGAAATCATCTATTTTATTTCCTACTGTATCCTCAGTGTTTAGAACAGTGCCTAGTGTGAAAATTTACTCAGTAAATATTTGTTAAATCAAGTTGAAATGAATTCTTTTTAAATAGTATCCTCATGGGTGGCTAAGGGGGGAGGATTGCTTGAGCCCAGGAGTTCAAGGCTGCAGTGAGCTGTGATTGTGCCACTGCACTCCAGCCTGGGCGACAGAGAGAGACCTTGTCTCTAAAAAAATAAAAAATAATTATTAACCTCAGCTCGTAAAATACAAAGTATGTTTGCAATTAGGAAAGTAATTAACTTCTATTCCTGACAAGAATTGGAAAAGAAGTCAAAGAAGTCACTTTCTCTTACAGCAGTAGACTTGTATTAGATCTACAGAGAATGTTTATTTCCTTCCCCTTCTGCCCAACTACCAGTACCAAAATTAATGTTCTGTAAATCCCAACATTGAATTACAGTGCTGTAGTCTTATATCAGGATGCTTTCTGGTGCAGAGTATTTTATTAGTCAGCAGCCATTTAAATTTAATATCTGTTCTGCAGCTAAAAAAATTGAGCTTTATTTATAAAATACAGATAGTTTAGAAAGCCAAATGAACATCTGGATTGGAAAGTTAGGTCACTGTGTTATGTTAGGAAGAAAATGTCTATTTATTCCTTTGCCTTCTTTGTTTAACACAAGACATAGCCTAATGAGATGTCTTACTTTTAAGACATTTGAATTTAATTCACTTAGGATTCATGTCAGGGCTCTGGTTAGCATTTGGATTTGGGTTAGGTGGACAGGGCCTCACATCAAATTACAGAGAAATTCAAACTATTGAATGTGCTGTTCAATAGTTTGTGATGCTATTCAGCTTATTCTACTTTCTATTATAATAATATAGGCTGCCTTTTTATCTTAAAACTTCTCTGATGATTTCCTGAGAACATTCTTAGTGGTGTAATTAAAGGGTTATTTCAACTCCAAACTTTCCCATTAAAATATTAAACTGGAACATTTGAACAGTGTTGCATCACTGACATGAAACTAACAATCTGGAGGCAATAAATTTTACTTAAGAACCTTCATTGTAGTGAGTGCTTCATCCCATGACAGGTATCCTCCAGTGAGGGTTTTAGGTGGAGCTCCTTCTGTCTCAGTTAAAATCTTTTAATAGCTATCCCTAATCTTGAACCATTTCTGGCCTCCAGTTAATATGTACTAATAATGTAACTGAATCTATCAGTGTCATTAGTGTATTAAGAGTATAGACTAACCATAGTATTGAAAGAAAGGAAGGAAAAGATCAATCTTCTAATCATTTTTGATGTAGATTTTTATCATAATGATTTCTTTATTTCTTGAATACCTACTGTATCTGTCCAGTGACAATATGTTGTAATTCTTGACTTAGAAAAATCTATAAGATCACAGAAGGGAAAAAATAGCAGGAATACAAACATAACTCACATCGTGGATTTTTTAGCATTTTCCAGGGTATTAAATCTGGTTTTATTCTGTTCACCAGAGCTTACCTAATTTTATGGTTCTCAGACTCCAGATGAAACCAAAGCTAAATGGGAAGAATTTGGCACTAAAGTAGGTACTTAAATCTTTTAAAAGAAAAAAGAAAGAATGAATTGCTCAAGCTTCTACGGCATGAGGAAGATACCAAGACTAAAGTGCTATGTTTGAAATCTAATAAAAACAAAATTTTTTTAATAAAAAGAATTTAAGCCCAAAGTTGCACAAACTTAAAAATTTGGTAGACATTCTTAACATTGTCCTCTCATTTCACCTAATATCCATTCCTTCATCAAATTATTTCAGTAGTATAGCCTATATATTTTTCCAATCATTTTATTTCTCCATTTCCATTGCCTTCCCCTATTCTTGATTTCTTCTAATCTCTAGAGTACAACCTGAGTGATTTTTATTATAAAAATAAAACATGTGACTATAACTCAAATGCCTAACACCCATCAATGCTCTTAGGATAAAGGCCAAAACCTTTAGTATGATCTACGGGGCCTTACGCTGTCTGCCTTTAGTTCTCTGCTTTCTAGTCACTCTGGCTTTCTTTCAGGAACTTAAAAATGAACCAAGTTTCTTCTTGCCTCGGGGCCTTCAAATATGTCCCACTTTCTGCCCAAAATACTATATATACTTTTAAAAGTATTTATTATTGCAATTGTCAAACATGAATTAATAGTGTACGCCTAATTTTATCTACAGCATCATCAGCCCCCCCCCACACTCCAAATAATTTAGAAGCAAATCCCAGACATATTATGAAATATTCTCTACCTCATGCTCATTCTTCAGACGTCTGCTCAAGTGCCATCTGCTTCCCACATCCCTCTGCCAGACTAGGTCATATTGGCACCCAGCACTTTTACTTTATAACAATTATTTCAGCATATATTATATCTTCATTTGTATGGTTTTGAATGAATGCCTATCTGCTCCTCTAAACTTTACATTCCACGAGGGAGAAATTGTATCTATTTTGGTCATCATTCTGTCCCCTCCATTCATCAGAGTGCCTGGCTCAAAGTGAATGCATAATAGCTATCTACTGAATTAAGCTGTGGGGGTTTCCATAATGGAACCCCTGTCTGTTGCTGCTTTCTTTGCATTCTCCATGGTCTTTTGATTGACATCAGATTTCCTGAACACAGCCCCTGCCCTGTGGTGCCTTTAGTCTCTCCACGCAGAGACTTTTATCTTCTCTTTGATTTCTTCTGAAGCACCTGATAAGTTATTGTTTTTCCAACAGATGCTGTTGCTCTGTTTTTAAAATGAATTCATAAACAACACATATGTCATGTTTATCTTTTTAATGCTCATTAGATATTTCTTATACATCATAAAACTATTATGCCCTACTGAATATAGAACAGCATAAGAAAGCAGTCTGTGGGAAGGCGCTATTGACATGGTTATGTATCACAGTACACCAACACTGTGATCAAGAGAGTAGAAACATAACTAGTCAAAAGGCTGATTGATTATCTTAATGAAAAGAATTGTCAACAACATTACTTGCTTTTAGTTCCTTAATTTTAATTTTTATTCTAAATTAAATGGATCTAATTTTTTACTGTATCATTTATTTACATACACTCCAATAAAATACTTAAACTTTCTATCTTAATTGGAGTAAGAAAAATGTACATAAATAATTAAGAAAGTTAAATTCTGTAAAAAAACTGAGAAGCTAAAAGTGACTTTACAAATCTGGTATCACATATTTCTTAGAATTATTTTATATCTAGCTTAAATGTATAAGCTCTTAATAATAGCTATTCATAAGGTTTTACTATTTTGTAAAATAATGGTATATAAGATTCTCTGTAACTAGTACTTCATACATAATGTTTACTAATCTATTCAAAGTTTTCTACAAAATTATAGAGCATCATTTTAGATTAAGAGGTATAATGAAGGTGTCATTCAGAAGGTGGCACTATTCAAAGGGAGAAAAAATTCTGAGCAATTGAAAGAAAAGCAAATCTATAAAATTAAATATGCCCCCAAATTATCCCAACAAATATTTCATTTGATATTTCCATGTGATTGTCTGATGGGGATTAGGCTCCTGCCTTGGATGCACACACACACACACACACACACACACACAAACACACACACACATATATAGTTGTCCTTCACAATTTTAAATATTTTCTTTCATGAACATCTTTTCCCTTGTCACTTCCACTACAAAAGATTTCTATTCCTTTGACATAAGATTGTTTATCTTAAAAATAATGGATTTTATAACCAGTTTTTATGCACTATGTATATTAAATCTGTGTATGAGCAATAATTAAGTGGGAAATGAAATAGTATTTATCCTGACTGCATCACCCTAAATCAGAAATATATTATACAATTAGCATATCTTAAATTACCTTTCCCTCACTGGATAAATAATTTTACTAGGTACAAAAATTCAATTAATTCCTCTACAGTCTTAGACATTTGAAAGGAAGTACTTGTATGCAATGTCATTATTAATTTCAATGAAATTTTATGTTTCAAAGGACTTTTAAAGACTACTATTGACCTTGGTAGAAAGTGATACTGTATGTAATTTAACTGTGTCATTTGTCTAATACGGTATGTGCAAAGTGGCTATTATTCAGAAAGTGTCAGTTGAAATGAGAATTTCAATTTTTTTTCACCTATAGTTGACAACTAGATCTGGAACAAAGATACTTTAGCAATTATATGATATGTGAAAAATAAGTTCCTTAAAAGATTCTGATTACACTTACATGATCAGCTGCAAAGCATAAGATTTATTAAAGATTAATCTCTAACCCAGTCTTTTAACCACATTTGTAATAGATGTACTTTGGCATTCAAGTGTCTAACCAGATTAAATTAAAGATACAGCACCATCTTATGGATATTTCTATATCTGTAAAATTTGGAAATGCAAAAATCTTTTTGAGTTTAGGAATGGAAAATTCTGTCAATAAAAAAAATATTGTGAGAAGAGAACATTTTAATGTTTCAAGGAAAAATGATGTAGTATTGAATAATTCCAGTGTATATGCGGGTGCACATGTGTGTTTGTGATGGCATGGTAAATAAAGGCACAAACGGGTATTTGTAATTCTTTTTTCATTTCAAAATAGTGAATTCTACTAAAAAGAAAATAAATAACTGTTATTACAATACTAATTCTTAACTTTGTGAAACAAGACATTTGGCCAAGAATACTTTCAGTCTTTAAAGGACATGGGACATCACTGAGTATCACGCTTCAAGGATGCTCAGGGAACTACTGGGAAGTAGAAATGTTCTTACTAGTAATGGGCCACACTTTTTAAAGAGTGCTGAAAAATTTAGATATGATAATAAACCTATTTAGCTGCTGAAACTGTGTAACTAGTAATAAAGTCTCCTTATATTTACTCTAGCACTTGTTTTTATAAGTGATTTATGCTCATTATTATTGTTCAGATTTTAGATAAAGACATTTTTAAATAAATATTTGCTAATAATCTTTCTTATTATTTTAACGTAGAACACATAGCCAGTTTAAGGAAGTTATAAAAAATTGGTGGATAAAACTCCCCAATGAATTATTAAGGTATAGTTATGTATGTATGGTTCATTTCCTTAATCTTTAGTTTACCTTACTTATCAAATATGGACCTGAGGCATTACATGATTTATCCAGGTCAAATATTGTAGAATTACCCCTCTCTAACTAAGAAACAGATACAATAGTTCTTAGCTTTTTGGTATCTTAGACTCCCTGATAAAGATTTTGAATCCTCTTCTTACAAAAAAGTCCACGGGTATATTACATACAATTTTAGGAGTTTCTGGACTCCCTAGAGCCCATTCATGTTCTATAGTTTTAAATAGTATTCTCCTTGTTTTAACATATATTTCTTTTTGTTCATAATTTTGACGAGTAAAAGCCAGGGGCTTAATTATAAAGATATGAACAGTCTTCTTGCAGTGGAGAGGATCTGTAATTTTCTCTCTTCTCTCTCTCTCTCTCTCTCTCTCTGTCACACACACACACACACACACACACACACAGATACACACACACAGACACACAAAAACATATACACAATCCTGTTTTGACTCATTTCTCCTCACAGCTAAATTGTATAACAAAAGCAATGTAAATAAAAGGGTCCTTACATATTTATTTTTATTAGGATTACTTTCATGTTGCTTACTTTAAAGTGAGCTGTAAAAATATGATGTTTACTACAAACAACAATGTAGAATTTTTGGCTTTATTCACACATGATAGTTCAGGTTCGAATAATGTCTCATTGGGAATCATGTTCTATATAGTATAGGCTCTTGACTCTAAATTTCTAAATTTTTTTCAGATATAAACTTGTCACAAATTTAATAAAATTAAGTAATTCCTAGGTGTTGACATTAATACAAAAAAATAACATAAGGTTGAAAAATTCTAACCATACCATATACATATTTTTATGTTTACTTCTCAGATGTGAATAGGCATTTTTTAGTTAAGAAATTTGGGAAATTTTCAGATTTATAATAAGCGTGTGATATTTAAATTCAGATCCAAGGCACTTTATTAGATGGTAAATGAAAATTTTTCAAGTTATCAAATGCACAATTACATTTATGTCAAAAATTTCTTTTGCTCATTAATATTGTAATCTTGATAATTGAATACAGTGCTTTCATAACAAAGGGCAGATAGCATAAAAATTCATGAAAAATTAGATAACTGATTATTTAAGGTCAGAATTAAAACATTTTCAGAGTCTGTATCTTTAAGTGCACTAAGATCTACTGCATATATTTGTTCAACATAGTGTAACACCTACATTATCCTTAAATCAGGCTGAGAGAAGAATATTTGAAAGTGAGTATTTGCTGAGTAATAACAATATGTTAGTTGCACAGTAGCAAAATTAAAGATGTAACCCTGAAGACTAAGGGTTGTCAAAATGTGGTCCTCAAACCCCTGGGGGTCACGGAGACTATTTTCATGAGAATACTGAGACCTTATTTGTCTTTTTCACTGTGTTGACATTGCAGTGATGGTGCAGAAGCAATGGTGGTAAAACTGCTGGTGCCTTAGGAAGAATCAAAGTAGTGGCTTCGAAATGTGCTAGTCATCATGTGTTCTTCACCAGCATACACTCACAGTGGGGAAAAAGCTAATTTCACTTATAAATGCTCCTGGTTAAGCAGCAAAAATTATTAATTTTGTTAAATCTAAATGCTTGGGTATATTTTTAAAAATATTTTGTGAGGCAAATGGGAAGTATGCATAAAGCACTTCTGTCACCTAATGAAGTAAAATGGTTGTCTCAAACAGGAGAAGCAATTGAGTTGCAAGGTGAATAAGCTGCCTTTTCATGGAACCCCATTTTTACTTAAGAAAACAACTGACAGACAAATTGTAATTATTCAGCCTTGGCTATTTTGCTAACATTTTCTCAAAAATGAATAAAGCAAGCTTGTCACTTTAAGGAAAACAACTGACAGTATTGTTGCCAGTGATAAAATCCAAGCTTTTAAACAAGAAGTAGAATTTTGTAAAACTTGTATCTGCCACTGTGAGCTTAATAGTTTTCTAGTAAAGACTTTTTGATGAGATTGGTGGTTATTGACAAATGCGATCTTTTTGATACTATTTAATAAAATGTATCAATCTTTGGAAGATCTGTATAACTCAGTGAGCCAATGTTTTCCAAATTACCAATAAATGATGTTAAAAATCATGCATAGGTAATAGGTTCATTCATAGTACAAGATAGATGAGTAGATTTTTTAATATCACAGAGTAAGAACAGTGTATTGATATGGTTTTCCATTCTACGTGACATCTAACTTTTAGGAAACTATTACTTGTTGACTTTTGGTGTAATATCAAAGAAGAATATCCACAATTATGTAAAAAGGCTATTAACCTGCTCCTTCCTTTTTCAACTACATATCTAAGTGAAGTCAGGTTTTCATCTATTTCAACCAAAATAATATATTGCAACAAATTGCGTGCAGAAACAAATATGACAATCCTGATGAATTCTATTAAACTAAACATGAAAGAGACTTCTATAGTGTAAAGAAGTACCACTCTTCTCACTCAACTTTTTATTTTGGCAATATAGTATATTTTTTCATTAAAATATGTGATTTATGTTATATAATAGATTTGTCATTTTAAATGAATTAATAAATAGCTATTTCTAAATTTTCTTAGTTTTATTTTTAAAATGAGAAATACTGATAAATATAACCACACAAACAAAAGTTCATTGGGGTCATTAATAACTTTTAAAGGTGAAAATGGGGTCCTGAGAACAAAAAGTTGGATAATAATGGCTATAGCCCCAAAGAATGGTTCATAAAGACACATCTTTATTTTTCTCACTTGATGTCATTTCTACTAGCCTTATAGTTTTCTATAATAAAAACTCCACTTTAGTTTAATTTTTTTGAGCACTATTGTTGAAATGGTGTAAGTTTTATACAACAGAATTCTTATCTCAAGTGAGACATTGGTTGAATTCCTAGTCAGTCAATGCAATCTTCTCTTTATAGTTTCCTAGCGTAGTGCTTAACATAGACGAGGCACTCAATACATGTTATTGACTGGCAGAAAATGCATTTAACAACAAAGTCAATATAAGCACAAAAATATGAAAGCTGGAGAGAAAAAAGACTCTATTGCTTTATCCATATATGAGCATAATTCCTAGATTTAACCCATTGACATAAAAGTCTCACATAGTTTTGGCTTTATTAACATTTAAAAACCCAAACATCTTCTTCCAGGATAAGTATCTGCTTCTCTGGAGTTAATAATACTCCTCAGCACATATATATTTTAAATTAAGCAAGACTTTTCTGGAGACACTTTGAACACATAGGCCACAACGTGCGTCTACCTTTCCTTCCTCCCTGCACTTTACAATTACTTCTATGCACTCCCTTCAAATTTCTCATAAAATGAAAAATTAAAGAACAATAGAACTGTAATTAATCACTAAGGAATGCCCACAGATTGAATAGGAGCAGAAGGATGGTAGCTTCTTATTTGGGGTCAAGCCTTCTTATAAAAATTGTGAAATCGCTGAGATCTCAATAAAACATTGTAACAGATATTTGAGAGTTAGTTTAGTCTGATTGTTTCAAGGCTAATAATTTAGAAATATAGATTCAGAGCTATGTAAAATCCAATAAATAAATATATTGAACCATTTGCAACTTTACATTTTATTTCTATAGTTCTGTGGCTAAATAAGTTCTGTGAACTTAATAATCAAGTGATTGCTATATCGTAACAGTAAAATACTTAGCATGAACTGAGAACTTTCTATTAATATATACCACATAGTCTTTTAAGTACTTTGCATACATTATCTCATTTACTCTTCGTAACAACCCCTTTGAGTGTGTGACAATATGTACACATGTGTAGGTGTACAAGCATGTGCGTGTGTGTGTGTGTAAGTGTGGACTACTCATTTACTGGTCAATTTCTGTTTATCATCCACATATATTTTTATCCATTAGCTGTAAAAGGTGCATTCTCAGAACGATTCTCTACTAGGACTCAGATTCTAATTAGAGAGGAAAAAAGAAAAAAGCTGAGCAAAGGGAGAAAAAGGGACTTAAATATGATTTTCAGGAAGATTATTGCCTCATAAGATATAAATATTCACCTTAAAGTTTCAAAAAATTATTAATTTTATCTTAGTCTTGTAAATGCATACTCCTTTTATTAGCTGGGTTTGTGAGTTGACAGTTTTCCTATACATATAGTCAAACTTGTCCTTCCATTTGACCTGAAAAAGATTCTTATCTCTGTTGTAAAATAATTTGAGCTATAACTGTATTATAAAAGATAATAGACGATCCACTTTCAAAACACTTAAGGGATATTTTGAGAATTTTTCTCTGGCACAAGAGCCTATATTATTACCATGATTGTTTATTTTGTTCTCATGTCTGATTCATATGCATCCTCTCAGTGACTAAATTTTATTGTTTTTACCTACTCAGAATAATGTATACCCTAAAGTGGGTACCTCTAAAATGTGATCAGTGAAAGAATGACTTCATCTGTGACTTGAAAAAGTTAATAGTTTCCTTTCAGGACAAATGCACAAATCGATTCTCAACCAGAAAACAGCCCACTTATAGGTACTTATAGGTATTCAGGTCACACACTTATTTCCTTAAATATTATTGCCAAAACACATTTTACATTCTATTTTATTACTGTGCATCCATCTTTCCTTAGCATTAGAGGTGTTTCATTAAAAAGCAGTATAACGTCAATTTGTTTTTATGCTCACCTTGACAAAAGTAAAAATGAATCACTGAATAAGTTTAAATGTATTGTGTGTATTTCTTTTGTGTGCCCAACATTGTCATATGTTGGGCATCAACCAATGTTATAATGACCTAAAAAGTTGATATGTAAGGTAGGTATTTGGCAAGAACATTAGAGCAAGCACAAAATTGGAAACTTTAATGAAAATTATTCGGCTACAGTTGCTAATGATCAGGTCTTCTTTTCCTTTTCTTTAAACCATCCTTTAATATGAGGACAAGCAAGGAGGTTTTCCCTGAGACCCATCATTAGCCTTCTTCTCACTCTGAACATGTAATTTCTGGATCTTATCATCCATATCTATAACTTCAGCTACCACCAATATGGTGATGATTCCCTAATCCAGACTTGAGTAACAAGTTTGTATTTCCAGCTGTGTCTAGATTCACTCTGATATGTTATATAAGCTCCCCAAAGGCTTGATGCTTCTCCAAACCTACTTGTCTTCTAGAAGGCCGTATTTCATCTATCATTAATCAAGTTAACCTATTCCAGGGAGCATGTTCTATCCTTTACCCACTTTCTTAGCTCCTCATACATATTCTATTAATTCTTCTGTCCATCTCTTAAGCTCTCCTCCTCTTGTCCTCTCTCTTAAATTCAAGGCACCATTGTTCTCTCCCTGATTTCCTTAGTGATCTCCTTTTGGTATCTTGCCTCTGGTTTACTGCCTTTATATTGCTCCAGACTGACTCTTAAGAGTTACAGATCACAGTATGTCTTATACCTTACTTAAAACCCTTATGTATTTCCCCATTTTATTCAGGATGTGGCTTAAATTCCAAAGCATGGCATCAAGGCTAATCCAGAACTTACTTCTGCCTGTTTTCTAGTCTCATCTCCCATATATTCATATGTATCTTTCACTTCAGTCCAGTTTACTTGCTGTTCTCCAAATGTGGCAAACAATTGCATGCCATTGCAAGTGCTGTTCTTCCTGTCTACAATGCCCTCACTCAACAACTCTGAATTATTCTTCAAGATATATGTCAAGCATCCTAGAAGTCTTCTCTTACCATCTCCTGAAGGAGGTATTTCTTCTCTGTATTGTCATTATCTCCCAGGTTATTGGAACAATTATGGGATTACAATCTCAATATTGATTTTCTTTTTTTAATAAATGGTTTTCTCATTTGACATTCCTTAACTGATAAAGTTCTTAAGGACTATATCTTGTTTTTCTAAATATACCAGCATAGCTTTAACATGTGTTAGTTTCTTAATCAATGTATGTTTAATTAATGAAATCCTCAAACATTCTGTTTGTTGTCTTTTGGATATTTATTTAATTTACGCCTCTTAACCATTTTCATCTTCTTGGAGAAAACACTGGGTATGTTATTCCAAAAATTATTAGATGTTTTCCACTGGGACCCCCAAAACTTGAAGATCTTTGATTAGATAACCACTTTTAAAAAGAAGAGAATAAGTGATCATATCAAACAGTATTAATTAATAAAAGAAACTGAAAAATATACCTTTGGTTGGCTGGCAAGAAAAGGGCAATAAAGATGCTATATTTAAATTGTACTTTTATGTCCCTGGAAATTAAATTCCTATCAGTTTAATAAACAACATACATTTAATATACTGATTTATTATCAAAGCAAATTGCCCCAGAAAATGGCAATATCTGAAACTAGATAACTTTATTGAGTCTTTATTCTATTAGTTGCTAGTTCTGTAACCTAAGGAAAGAGGATTTTCTAAGTTTTAGTTTCCTTAACAATGTTGTGCAACTAAAACTAAATAAGTGTGATAACGTATGCAAAAGACTTAGTGCAATATCTTGTATAAAGGGCAATCAATAATATCACCTGCCTCAGAAGGTTACTTTGATGGGGTTATTAAATAAACAGTTTCACAGACCTTTGCAAACTGCAAATGAGATATTATGACTTTAATGAATAAAATTGCAATTTATTGTTTGACTTGCCAAAAATAAAACACCACCTTTAAATACATTAGTTTTTGAGATTTCCTATTTCTTGGCAGTTGGCCATCAGCCCACAGCCATGCCTTTAGTAAAGACCTTTTATTACCATGGGATCAGTTAAGGATTGACAAATGCAGGCAAGTTTCCCCAGGAGTAAATGCTTCCTGCCTTTTACCCCATTTAGGGAGAATGGCAGTAAATGCAGAAGGAAAGTCTCTTGTGTACCTAACTATGGAAGTGGCCTGGAAAAGCTAACACTGCTGTTTGGCCATGCATGAGACGAGCTCAGTGCTGGTAGGTGTTTCATTTGCCCCGTGTTACTTCCACTGAGCGTCATCGCCTCCCTGCAAGCCTGGCCGCTGCACACTCCACCTTGTGTTGAATTCACTGTTTCACCTATTTCCACACCCCGCCTCCCAACGTGTTCAGGACTAAGGACACAAGAAACAGAATCACAAAAAGAAACTCCTACGCGGTTCTGGCACAGGGCTGAGAAATGTGCTCAGAAAAGGTAGGGCTCCGGTGCAGCTATGAGACGCCCACTGGAGGCCAGAGCCAACAGAGACCAAGCGGTGTGTGCTTCGGTTCACCGCGGCTCGGCAAAGGGCTAACAGTGCTAGATACCCCGCAGGCGCTCAAATATTTGCCGAATAAATGCCTACACTACACAACCTGTTTTGAGTCAGTCACATCCCGACCCAGAAAATAATCGAGCTATGTTTGAACTGAATCAAAGTGTCATTCTGCAAATAGAAAATCTATCTTGTTCTTGCATCTGCAGGAATAAAACAGTTTAAAAAGCATGTCTCGTGATTTTTTTTTCTTTCCATTACGTGCTAACTTTTATAATTTGGACTTCAGCATGAACGTCAAACAGCAGCAGAGCAGGGCGAGAGACTTTTCAAAGTCTCCTCCCAACGATATTTCGAGATGACGGGCTCCAGTCCCACTTTTCTGCGCTCCAGTTCAACCCTGGACATCAGGTTCGCGTCTGAGAGAAGTCCTGGCTGCTCCCCTTCACCTCTTGCTGGGGACAATCCTCCCTGTCCCCCTATCTCACTCTCATCTCCCCAGAAAGCCTGCGAGGTGGAAAAGATGATCGGTGGTAGGATCAGGGCAGTCCGAGCAGCCCCGGGTGGGCGCTCTCTTGCCCACCCGGCTCAGGGGCTCCCCGGCGTTTGCAAACCGCGCGCCCCGGCGCCCCGGCACCCGGACACGCGGCGCGGCCAGCGGTAGCAGCGCGCGCACGCGCACTCCGCGGCCCGCGCCGCTCCTCAACATTCCGTTCCACGTGTTGCTGGCTGTAGGCGCCACAGGTTCCCCACCTGCGCCCGGGCGCTCGCTCGGGCCACTCCGCCACCGCCGGCAGACTGAGGGGAACCACAGGGCCGGCGCGCCTGAGGCTGGCGGAGCAATTCCCGAGGCGCTCAGGCTCGTCCCCCACGCTAACTCCGCCTATTCGATCCCCGTGGCTCCCCCTCTTCCCCCTCCCAGTCTCCCTCCCGGCTCCTGCCCGCCCCTTTCGCCCTGGCGGTAGGAAATACTCCGGGATCTAACTCGACGTGTCCGGAAAGCCCCGGCCGGTTTCCCTTTCGCTCTGCGTCCGCTGCTGCCAGCCCCGCGGCTCCCTCGGACCCGCGGGTGCAGCCACCGGGGCTGAGGCGCCTGGGGAGCGCAGTCGGAGCGGCGGGGTCCCCCGAGCACCATGCTGGACCCGTCCTCCAGCGAGGAGGAATCGGACGAGGGGCTGGAAGAGGAGAGCCGCGATGTGCTGGTGGCGGCCGGCGGCTCGCAGCGAGCTCCGCCGGCCCCGGCGCGGGAAGGGCGGCGGGACGCGCTGGGGCGCACCGGCAGCAGCGGCGCGGCCAGACCCGTGAGCCCGAGCCCCTCGGTGCTCAGCGAGGGGCGAGACGAGCCCGAACGGCAGCTGGACGACGAGCAGGAGCGGAGGATGCGCTTGCAGCTCTATGTCTTCGTCGTGAGGTGCATCGCGTACCCCTTCAACGCCAAGCAGCCCACCGACATGGCCCGGAGGCAGCAGAAGGTGAGTTGCGGGACCGGGCGCCTCCTGCCGCCACTTCTCCCTGGGGTTTTCTCTGGAGAGACCTCTGGGGTGCCTGCCTGCCGTCTTTCTGCGAAATAATCTTTGGGGGCAAGACGGTGCTTTCGCCCGCCGGGTATGGGGTTGCAGCGGACACCCCTTCTCCTCCCCTCCGCCCGGGTGGCAGGAGCTGTCAGCTCACCATCCGCGAGACCCAGAGCGACCAACAGCGCCCGCCTTGCTGTGGTCGCACCCGGCAGGAGCAGCTCTGGCCGGATTGGAATGCAACTCCCATCAAGTTTAATTTCTAACAGCAGTGATGCATTCCTGTCCCCGTAGCCCGGTGTGATATTGCTAGAGCTGGGCTTTGCCGTGGGTCTCAATGAGTGTGTAGGTAGGTGAAACAGGTGACGTCTGAGCACTTTTCTTCTGTTAGCTAGAAAGAAATCTTAACTAGGGAGACGTGTGGAAATTCTCCTCAGTGGATAAAAACCAAAGTTTCCTATACTGCCATACAACCAGGACATCAAATGAACAAACACTGAAGAAGGTATGCAGCTTTGTAGAATAGTAAGATATTCTTGGTCTGGACACGCCTAATGAAACGTACTGTTGATGAAAAATAAGGGATTGACGCATAATCACTTCATAACAAAATGCTTTTAAAATGCTTTGTGTCTTGCTTTCTCCCCAAAGAGGAAAGGAGTTTGTTTCAGTTGAAATGTCTTCCAACTTTAGATTTAAAACAAGACCCAAAAAAGAGTCTGATGTTCCGTAGCAGACAAAGGTAATGACTCAAACTGCCTAAGTGAGTAAATGTTTACAATACAAACTGTCTAGGAAATTTTATTAATATCATAGTATGCTGAACCTGGAAGGTTCTGTAGAAATCTGTAACCGTCCCCTCAGTTTGTGACAAGACATGGAGATCTGGAGAGGCTGTAGTTTGCTCAAGGCATACCTAGGTGCACAGATATTTATTAGTTTTCTGAGATATTAACTTCAGCATGTGAGGCATTTTTAGAAATTTGGAGAGGTTTTGAATTGACTTGAAATATAACAGTAGTTCAGAGTAGATTCAGTCTCCCTTACCCCTCTCAACATCCTCCTACTCCCGTTTAACTGACCTTTATTTTTTGAAGTATGATTGATGTGTTAAAAAAGCTGTACATATTTAATGTGTACAACTCAATGAGTTTGGGGATAAGTATACACCTATGAAACTGCTTATAGTTAACAATACTGTTATTGTATGCTTAAGATCTACCCTCTTAGAAAATTTTATTAAGTGTTCTTACTCAACCTTCTAAAACAGGCACAAACTGAGTAGCTATTTTGGAATCATTTAAACTTTGGGAGTGTTATGAGATATTTCCCTACAGTTGGAGACCAATCACACAGATCCTTCAGGTAACCTAACCCTGTAGGATAGTTCAGAGTCACAGAAAGTTAGAGCTGGAAGAGATCTTGAGATCCTCTAGGCAACTTCTTCTGTTGGAGAAGAGAAATAGGTCATAGTATCATTCCCCGTGCCCGAACCAATGGACATGATTAAAGCCACCATTCCTCAGGTCAGTTTTGAATGCCCTGCAGTGTTTTTGTGAGCTCTCTGCTCCACTCCAGGATGAATACCGTACTTCCTAACCAACCTTGTATTGACTCTCTTCCGAGGTAGTTACTCATGTTCTCTTCTCCACTTCAAGTCAAGCACTGTCAACTTTAGTAGTCATTCTTAAACTAAGTGTAATTTTTGACATATATGTTGTGGTATGAGTTCTATAAAGTTTGTATCGTCCAGTCTCCAGCTTTTTCATTCGTATTGCGTTTAAGCTTATTCTTAGTAAAGTATAAAAATAATTTGGTAAAATTAAGAGGCAAGTTCTCCTTGGAATATTACCCTTGAAGATGCTTTTACAAAAGTCATTTACTAGGAGTTGACTTATGATGTGAATACTTGTTGCATTTTGTTGATGAAGCAGACTCTCCCTTGGTTGTTCAAACAGTGCAGTTTTCTCTGACTCCACCTGTTTCAATAAGAATGTTTGTTCAAAATTATTTGAATTGGCAAACAGGTACATTCACAGTACCCCTGAGGAGACTATTGTTACAACCTTATCCAGGCGTTACGAAAAATAATTTCAAACTAAAAAAAAAGAAGCAAAACACTAGCTATGTTCTTATATAAAATAGTTGGAATGCTTAGAAATTTATATTTTCTAAGTGCTTAGAGCACTGTGTAAATCAAATTGTGAATCGTTTTTATTTTTTATTAAGCCCGCATAACAACCTACGTATTTACCTTATTCAAAAGCCTCACCCCTCATAGTAACATGCTGCTTACTAAAAGCAGGTGAAACAATTCTTGGCAGTCTGGTTTCCTCCTAGAGCAAAAGGAAATGAGAATTTAACTATGTTCAGGTGAATTTGATGCACAAGCCAATAATTAATGCCAAAATCTTACTTTAAGTCTTAAATTATACAGTTGGATTATATAAAAGAAGTAACAGGATAATTGCGAAATCACTAATCCATTGTATATTTTTATTCTGTATCTTCAGGTAGTCAGACATTCAGTAAAAAGATTTAATAGCTTAGATTATTGTCATTGAAATGCATATTGCTGCTTACTCACTTCTTTCAACTTTGAGAATTTAGAGACTTAGAAATTGAAATCTGAAAGGGTCCTCATTTTCTAAACAAAGAAAATTAATCACAGAGATAAGAGCCTTACCCTGGAGGCCAGGACTCAGGTTTTTCATCAGTTAAAGCCCTTTCACTGTTAGGGGCTGGTGAGTTTCTATGAACCAGAGCTGAGCAGCACTGTTGTTTATTTTTTTCACCTGCCTAAAATGGCCCACAAAGTTGGTAAGAGGTTGTGTCTGAAAGCTTAATAGCATTAAATGTACAGTTAACAAAAACATGTATATCTTTGCTTTTGGCTGGAATATTTCAACTAAGAGGAATAATAGTAATCAGGCCCTGTAATTGACTACTGATGGGTTTACAGAAAATTCTGGGGGTGAGTATGGGCTAGACACTGACAGAGTGCCCTACCATGTGGTTACACCTCCTAAATAAACATATCCAGGAGTTCATGCATGGTAGCAGTATGATGTAACAAACAGACATCTAAAAATGACTTCAGGAGTGAATGGTGTTAAAGCCCCTAATGCTTGCGTATCTCATTACCTTTGCACTGTAATGATGCTAAATTGATTATGAACTTTGGATGATTCTAGATCATTAGTTAAAGGTGGGATCGGTGTTGAAACTAGAAAAATAATAATATAGATCAAGCAAATCAGGTGTTACTTAGTAAAGGCAATTTGCATGTCATACATTTGGAAAACATTGAGACCTTGGAGGAAAAAGTAATAAAAGGGCTGCTTGGTAATTAGAAGGTGTGGAGACCCTGACAAGCGTAATGATCAGCAGAGAAGAGGTAAAGTACTTTCACTCATAGATGCTGAGTTCACAGACTTCAGGTCTAAATTCATAACTATGTTTAAGATGTATGTGACTTAGAGTCTATAGGTTTCTAGTCAGTAATTGCTTTATTCATTATTTTTGTTTTTACTATTAAATTTAGTAAAAGTCAGATGTTGAAAAGGAGCCAACTATTTTTTAGCTAGAAATAATGAAGAGGGAATTAAAAAGATTAAAATGGTATCTAATAGCTTTCCATATGATTCATATACCTGTGTTCTTTATGGTTCAACGTGTATTGCCACTGTAATCAGACTAAATTATGCCTTATTAAAACCTTTTTGTATCATAATCACTCCCACCATTTTATATAATTTTCCATGATAGAATCTAAGTTTGAGAAACGTATATAAATAATACTGTGAGATTGCAGATGGTGGGGAAGTAAACTTGAGTAAAATTGATCTGGAGGAGAGCACTATGGAGAAATAGTATTGGTTAGAATAACACACAGTGGGTTTTTTGCCTCCAACTTTCATCTGAATGCTGTACTACAATAAAATGGCCACTTTTATCTCTCTTTGGAAGCAGTAGTTTTCTACTGTTTTTTTTTTTTTTTTTTTTATAATCTTATGACTACTGAGGTGATCCTTGAGCTCAGAGAAAGAGCCAGTTTTATTAAACTTGAGCTTTAGATCTACAAAGGCTGAGAATCACTTTTCTTGTGCTAGGTGCCCTGTGCCTTAAGTGTTATGTTGCCCTACCTTTGGGGCTTTGATGACACAACTGAGGCCTGATATGTACTTAGCACTGTGCATGACATATAAGAACTTAGCAGCTGTCTGTTGTATACATGTAAGTCTTAGATTCAGTCCATGCCTCAAAGAATTAGTGAGGTCTAGGATGGAGGAAAGATGATATAAAGGCAAAATGAAAGGGCCTTCTGTTCTTCTTTTGAGACTAGTGTTCTTAAACATAGTTTGAGACCTCCAGGGCTCACCTCATCTTTCTAAAGAAAGCCATAAAAATGGTACTACTTGTTGGTATAGAACTAATGACTTTGAAGTGACACTTTCCCAGTGCCACTACCAAACCCCAGAGACAAATAAGCAGCATTGACTCTCTCAGCATGCCTTGTTTTCTTGCTTGTGGGTTTCCAGCAGATCTGGTGATAGTCTAAAATGCTATGCTCTTAGGGAGCTAAGATCTTTTATCCCAGTGGTCTCCAACCTTTTCACACCAGGGACCGTTTTCAAGGAAGACAATTTTTCCACGGAATGGGGGATGGTTTTGGGATGATCCAAGTACATTACACTTATCGTGCACTTTATTTCTATTATTACATTGTCATATACAGTGAAATAGACAACTCATCATAGATTGGAGACGCCTGATTTATCCTTTGTGCTCCTTAGGCTTTGATATATTATGGTGCAAATACAGAAAAGATGGGTTATGTTGTTTGCTGGTGTTAATAATAGGGAATACTTTGCTCTGTGGGGAGTGAGTTGGAAACCACACATTAAAGTAAAACCTCAGACTGGACTTAAAACAGTATCTCAGAGAAAAATGCTTGTTGCTTCCACTGATTCTTCTAACTCTCCACAGGGTATCCTGGGATCACAGCACTTAAATTGGAGGAATGAGTTGTGCTAATGAGAACTCAAACGGATTAAGTGATATTGGCATTTGCTGCTTTCTTTCAAAAATGAAATCAACTAATTTTGCTATATAACGACTACTTAAGTGAACTAAGATATTTCAATTGTGTACTTTCCTTTTTCAGATTTTTTTTTTTTTTGTAATGGAAACAGCTCTCTTTGTTTGTACTTTCACAAGATAAACAGCATGGTTTGTGAGGTCTTTCAAAACAAAATTTAGAAAGCTGACTGCCAGATCATAAAATATAGGAATTCTGAATGGAACATCTTTCCAGTTATCATTTGCTAGTGAGGCAGGCCACTTTAGGGTTATTCTGCTACTTTATAGCATTTCAAATTAATTGAGACCTTTCTTTGGGAAGGAACAGGTGGGTTGCATGATCATGTAATATTACTATTTCAGTTTTTAGGCTAGGGAAAGACCCAGCGGTTGTAAATAGTGGACGTATCAGTGGGACAAACGACCTATTTCCTCGATTTCGAATAACAAGCATCAAATTATGGAGCTGTTGTTCAAAATGTCTAACATTACATTTTATGACCAGTGTGTTTTAAGTTACTTAAAGATTTTGATATGATTTACTTTCTTAAGAAGAAAAGTCGGTGATTCTTATCTTAACTGCGCATTGGAATCACCTGGAGAGCTTTTAAAACTCTCATTATCCAGGTTGTACCCTACACTAATTCAATTAGTCTCTGGGGGTATAGTCTTAAAGCTTCCCAGGTGATTTCAGTGTACAGCTAAGGTTGAGAACTGTTCTAAAGAGAACTACAGGAAAATGGCTTATTTTCACCTAGGCAAGGTAAAAGTATTTGCAATAATGAGTGAGATTCTGAATAATTACAATGATATTCTATATTAAGGAAAAGGCAATAGGGATACTCTAAACAAGGAACAAAAAACACACCTAAGTAATACTCTAAAGTTTGTTGAGCCAATACAATTGAAAGGCCAGTACATACTTATTTAGACTTCTAAAAGGTCTTTAATGGGGTAATGTGCTGGAGGCTTTTAAATTACATTGGCAGTTGTGTAATTTATTCATTATAAAACCACAGATAAATCACTACATTAGCAGCAGAAAATATGATAAATATTGGACGCTGAGCATGAGTGTTACTTTCCATTCCAAAATGAATTTGGAAGGAGAATGTAGTTATATAGGAAGAGAGCATAGCTCCAATCTCAAAAGTTGGAGCTGACACGGAGTAATTGCTAACTGAACAGTACATTTCACAAAGGTCTTAGAAGATCTTATGCTGTCCAGTTAATCCCTATTTAATGGGTAGACTGTTTCCGCAGTGGATACAGTAGTAATGCATACAGGCTTTTCAAAAAGTAAACTTTAAAAGGCATTCTCACATCATTGTCTTATTAAATAAATTAATTAAAACTATTTAAACAAGAATTTATCTAAGTTCTGCTGGTTCCAAAATTCTAACATTAACTGGATAGTAAGGAAAAGCCTCTCTGTTCTTCACATTGCTTTGAAAGATAAAGTAACTGTTGGTTTGTGTTTGGGAGCCTCTACTTTGTACAGCATTATTGGTGCTCTGCTTTGCTTCCTGAAACTTTACACATCACTTTGTAAACTTTATGGTTTGAATATTTTCATTTTATAACCTTCAAGTGGATGATGAGTTTTTATAATGGAAATGTTACTGGGGTCAAGGGCCTGAACAATTTAAAGGCTGTCTTGCCAATCTGATAGCTGAGCTATTTAATTTGGTCCTTTCTCGTTGGTTGTGGGATGTATTTTTGTATGTGTGTGTAGTCTAGTATCCTTTCCCCATTTTTCTAGTGAAATTTTGATTTTATTAATTGATGTGAATGCTTTAACAATATACGTATTGAGAGTATCAGTCCTTTGTGCAGTATGTGTCTATTGTCTGTCTTTCATTTTGTTTCGAGAGAGACTTCTACCGACCTTTTCCTTAATAACTTCTTATTTCTCATTTATGCTCTTAGACAACTACCCAACTGGAATGAAAGTTTGAGGTGAGAAATTGCATTTACTTTTTTCCTTAAACAGCTAAGCAGTTGTTGTAGCCTGATTTTTGATGAAACTTTCACTACTAAGCTTTCAGGCCTGATTAATCATATTCTTTCTTTCATTATTTCCTTGGTCAACTATTTATTGAGTCCCTATGATGTGAATTTAACACTGTCTAATGTTTTGAGGATACAGTAGAGAATAAAACAAGCTGAAATCCTCTTGTGGGCTAATGTTCAGTAATTTGTATAATACATATATAAATTTTGTGTCTATAAATTTCTTATTTTTTTTCAAATGATCATATAATTTTGACTTATGACAACGTTATATATTTTAATCTCTGATGTTGTTAGTTCCCTTTTCTGTGTCAGAAATTCTTTCATCATTCCTCTTTCCCCTCCCGACTCTTAAGAATAGTGGGCCAGTATAGCATATTGGTTAGGAAGTCACTGTGTCTTCAGAGGGCCTGGACTTTACTCCCCTAATACTCATTCACTGTATGAACAAGGCACTTCATCTTTCTGGGCTCTGGCTACTATTTTTATAAAATGGTGAGATAATGACCTTATATGTGATTAAATGAGATGAAGCTTGTAAAGTGCTTAGTATAGTGCCTACTACATGCATATGCTCCAGATTAGATGCTGTCATTTTTAGTTGTCAATTTAATTAAGTGTGTTTGGGAAACAATGATATTTTTTACTATATCCAGTCTTCCAGGAGTGTAGCTTATCTTTTCCATTTAGACAAGCTGTTTATGTTTTTGTAACATTTTGTACTTTTCATTATATAGACCCCTTGCATTTATAATCAAGGTTATTTTTAAATATTTATCTTTTGCTATCATCTTCTCAGTGTGGATAAATGGGAAACTGTAATTTTCTATAACGGGCCATATTGATGTTATATATTTATGGTATACAGTTGATTATTTTCTTTAGTATTGACCGTTCTAGATTTTCTAGGTAGGTGATTGAATCATCTGTTTATAGTGATGGCTTTTGTCTGGTTCTACCCAGTAGCTGTTCCTCTTCTGTTTTACATGTCAGTGTATATTCCTGTATATTCATAAGAGAAAGGTCTGTCATTTTCTATTTTGGACTTCCATGATCACAGGTTTGGTTTTAAGGTACAGTAGTATAAAGTGAGAAACATTTTACCTTTGTGTTCTAGGATAGTTCATTTTTTTAAAGAATAGTTTTTTGTTTGTTTATAGTATGTAAAGTATTTGATACTTGGATTTTTGGAAGAATTCTCTTGTGAAGTTATCTGTATTCAGAACCTATTTTAGATTTTTTCTGTCTTTAGCTTATTCCATTTTCTCTTTATTCCAGACTCAAATATGATAATTGCATGATTTCAGAAAATTGGCCATTTCTAGATTTTCAGATATATGAAGATAGAATTGAACATATTTTTCACTTATTTTTCCAATATCTTTTATGTTGGCTTTTAAGTCTTATTTAGGTTATATTCTCCGTTTTTTAAAAAAAATTTTTAGTAGATGTGCCAGATCATTTTGTTTTTAACAGATACATTTGTTAACTTTGTAAGTTCTGTTTTATAAATCAATAGTTTCTGCCCTTTCTTTGTGTTTCCCTTAGGTTTTTTAAAAAAGAGGACTGAGAGAAAGGTAGACAGACATAAGAGAATAGTTCTTTCATCTGGTTTCTTGGTTAAGATGCTTAATTTATTTTCTGCTTTTTGTAGTAAGATAATGAAAATATGCAAAGCTATGAATTTACCTTTAAGTACATTTTGGCATCAGTCCATATGTTACGTCATAAAACTTATTTTTATTTAAATATTTAATCTTATTTCAGATTTCTTTCCATGAACCAATGTTTATGTAGTTAATCAGAAGAGTAATTTTAAAATGTCAACTTGTTGAAAGATTTTTGTTTTCTCTTTAATAATAGATTCCTAATTTTATATTGACAAAGAATGTAGTTTACTGAACTATTCTTAGCATTGTTGTTCTTAGCTTTGTTATGTTTTCCATCACGAATTAGTATATATTATGACTTTGGGATTAAAAGTTTGCTGTAGCTAGTAATTAGCATTATCATAGAAATCATTCCTATCTTATTTTTGTCTTCTTTGACTAAATTGTCCTACTATAATTGTATTTTTTTGCTTTTCTAGCCATGTTTAATTCATATGTTTTGATGCCAGACTCTCTCAGTAGTATAAAGATTCATAAGTATGTACTTATAGTCAATGAAAAGTAACTTTCTTTGATCTATTTAATGTGGGTGTGGGACAAGGATTCTACTTTGTCCAGATTTAGCGTTGAAACTACTTTCTTTTAGTGGGGTTTGTAAGATACTGATAAGTATCTATAATAATACATACCCATACACATATAGTCACCTGTATATATGTAGTATAAACATGTATACACATACATCTGCATATGTGTACACACTCACATTTCTGGATTATTTTTATGGAGGAAAATTATTTTATACATCAATTTTTGCCTAGTCTTTAATAAGGGAGTTTGAAACATTTTATTAATCCTTATTGATATGTTCAATCTTACTGTTTTCTAACTCGTTCAGTATTTTCTGTTTCTTTTGATTTTTGTTTTATATCTTTTGCTATATGGACTCTATTTTTTTGTTTTTTTAATACATCTGGAAATAGAGGAAGTGCCAGATACAGGTGGGTGGTTTTGCTTTCCCCAAAGATCATTCCCCTCAGGGGGGCATTTGGCTGCCTTTATTTTGGGACATTTCAGCTGTCCTATCCTGGAGGTAGGGATAGGTAGAGTGACAATATAAATCATCCTCATAGTTGTGCTTGCTGTTCTGATTTAAAGGGAAGAGTCTATATCCAATTTTGTTCATGGGTTATGAAGTTAGTGGACATTCCCCTAGAAATTGGGTTATAGTTTTATCTTTAGTCTACAGTGTTGCTACCTTATTTTTAAAAATATATTTTTGTGGATGTGCATGGAATTTTTTATTAGAAGGTGGGAAAAATAAATTCTGCTAACCATGAAGACTGTATTCTTACTACTTTAACATATTTAGGGAAATGTATTCCATATTTATTTAAAGAGATGAGTCTTAATTTGGTTCTCTAGAAAAAATATCTAAAACTAAAAATACTGCTTTAGATAAAAAGGCTTACAAAATGCTGAATATCATCAGAAAAAATTCTGAAATATAACAAGACAACTCTGGCCCACGCTTGGGAAGCTCTTGTTTTCTTAACCAGAAGGATTGCATATATTCTCGAGCAGTAGTAAGTAGGGAGACTGAGATAAAGCCCATTCTTGTTCTCTCATCCTTGCTTCAACTAGATTCAGTTTGCTTTTATATCTTTTATATAATAAGCTTCTGTATAAATTTTCCCTTGAAGAAGAAATAAAGGTTCCTATTTATTTATAATGAAGTTCACCAACGCACATGAAATGACAGACAGAGGTGCTGAAATGTCGAGTGATTATGAAAACTTAAAGTTACATGATTGAAGTATGCAATACTATAAGAATTTCTGTGATGTTTGATCACCAAATCTTAGAATCCTAGGCTTTGGACTTTTTTCCCTTTCCTTTTTATTCTTTACAACTATTTAAGAGGTAAGCAATGTGGGGATATGCAAGTTGATCAACCACAGATCTTGCTGTAATCTTGCTGAAATCTAATAGGTAAGATGTTGAGTTTATAATCCTACAAATAAGAACAGATCAAAAAGCCAGTTGTTTTGGGCTCAGGGGAGGGATTTGGGCACAAGAGTTAAATTGGAGAGTTGTCATATGGATAGTGATTGAAGCCATATGTTTGGATGAGGAGTCACAGAAAAAGAGAATCCAGCAAGAAGATTTTAATGACCGACCTTAAAGAACATCAGGATTTAGGACAGAAGAGAAGGCTGAGCTGGAAAAGGAAATGGAGAAGGAACAGCCAGCTGTATAAGAATCAATGTCACAGAAACTAAGGAAATAGCTATTTAGCAGAGGGAGTAGAAAACAGTGTCAGGTGCTACTGAGAGGTCAAGATGGGAATTGAAAATGTTAATTGGATAAAGCAATATGTAGATGACCCCCACGTTAGTGACCTTAGGAACTCATTTTAGGTTTAATTTCATACAATCCATTTTTTCTTACATTAACATTCCAAAACTCTATTTTGTGTGCTGAATTCAGCCTTTCTTTCTTTAGCTGACGAACAGCTTGAGTTATAACTTGGTGCCTTTGCTACTCAACAATTAAGCTTCAGCAGAATTGCTCTTTGTATAGGCTTTTTTGGGGAGGGGGAGAAACTATATAAAAATGTGTGTACATATATATGTTTTTTGTTGTGCTTTTGTTTTATAAAGTGAATTTAAAATTGTTAGTGATAAACATAGGTTTCAAATGTAGTGCTACTGAGACAAAGATTATGAAGTATACTGTAAATAGCCAATCTTTGACATTAATTGGGTACTTACTAAGTTTAGTTGTTTTTCATTTCAATTGTTAATGAAAAGAGCACCCTCAAAGAATTGTGCAAATGCTGGAATACGTAAATCGAAAAGTAGAATGAATCAGGTTATTTGTAATATTTTTTTTTAGCTCAGTGGTAATATGTCTCTCTCCTCTTCCATTCTCCCCTTTCTCAGACTTTTTCATTTTCAATTTTCTATCTTGTTATGACAACCCTATGTGTAGTAGAGTAGGGGGTCTTCACTTCCTTGTCCTTTCATTGCTGTCTCTTCATCTGTAAAATGATTAATACTTGCTTCAGTGAGCTGTTATGTAGATTTGTAAAATGATTTCTGAAAAGCATCTAGTACAATGCCTGTATGGAGTATATCTTTGAAGAGTGTCCTTTTAAAATTTTCTAATAACTTACATCAGGGGGAAAATGTTTCACACTGTAAAGCATATTGTATTTAGTCAACAAATATTGAGATCATATTTGAACAGATGTTGTGTGGGAGGCACTTTTTTAGACACTTGAATATAGGTATGGACAAGATAGCCCTTTTAAACTTTATTTTTAGTTGAAAAATCATTGTGTTTAGTTATGGGTCACAATGTGATATTTTTATCTATGTATAGATTATAGAAAGATTCCATCAAGATAATTAACATATCCATCACCTCACAAACTTACCATTTTTGTGGTGAGGACATTACAAATCTATTCTTTTAGCAATTTGGAAATATACAACGCATTATTATTAACTTTGGTCACCATGCAGTGTAATAGGTCACTAAAACTTATTCCTCCAGTCTAACTGAAACTTTGTCCCTTTGATAAAGATCTCTTTCCCTACACCCCAGCTCTGGTAATCCTTTCTACTCTGTTTCTATGCATGCATATTTACAATTGTTATAATTTCTTAATGAATTGACCTCTTTTCCATTATATAATGACCTTCTTTTTAAAAATTTCAATTTAAAGTGTATTTTGTCTGATAAAGTATAGCTACCACCGCTCTCTTTTGGTTTCTATTTGCCTGAAGTATCTTTTCCCTTTCCTTCACTTTCAGTCTGTGTGTTTCATTATAGGTGAAATTAGTCTCTTTGAAGCAGCATACAGTGGGGTCTTTTTATTTATTTTTTAATCCATTTAGCCACCTGATGTCTTTTGACTAGAGAATTTAATCCATTTGCATTCAAATTAACTACTGATAGGTAAAGACTTACTATTTCATTTTGTTATTTATTTTCTGGTTAATTTATAGATCCATTGTTCCCCTATTCCTCTTTTTCTGTCTTCCCTTATGGTTTGATAATTTCTGTAGTGGTATGCTTTGCATTCTCTCTTTTTATCTTTAGTGTATCTATTAAGGGTTTTCGCTTTGTGATTACCATGAGGCTTACATAAAATATCTCGTACTTATAACAGGCTGCTTTAAGTTGATAACAACTTAATTTTGATTACTCACACAAACTCTACATTTTTACTCCCCCCAATTTATTTTTGATGACACATTTTGTATCTTTTATTGTTTGTGTCCCTTAGAAAATTATTGGAGGTCTAGTTATTTTTAATAGTTTTGTCTTTTGACCTTCATACTAGAGATATAATTGGTTTTCACACCACCAGGACAGTATAAGAATGTTCTGAGTTTTATTACATACTTACTTTTACCAGTGAGTAAAAAGGTTGCTGCTTATCGACCTTTTCCTTTAGGTTGAAGGACTCCTTTTAGCATTTCATGTAAGGCAGGTCTAGTGGTGATAAATTTCCTCAGCTTTTGTTTCTCTGAGAAAGTTTTTATCTGCCCTTCATCTTTGAAGGACAAGATTTCTGGGTATAATATTCTTGGTTAGCAGCTTTATTTTTTTTCTTTCAGGCTTTTGACTATATCATCCCATTTGCTTCTGGCCTTCAGAAATGGCCTTCAAAAATCCACTGATAGTCTTATGAGGCTACCTTTGTATGTAACAAGTCACTTTCTTTTGCAGCTTTTTCAATATTCTCTCTTTGTCTTTTACTTCAAATTTTCTTTTCTTGCCTTATCTTTCTTTTCTATCTTTTTTTTTTTTTTTTTTTTTTTTTTTTACAATTTGATTATAATGTGTCTTGTTGTGGGTTTCTTTGGATTCATTATATTAGGTATTCACTGAGGTTCCTGGATCTGGATTTCTAATTCCTCCTCCAGACTTGGGAAGTTTTCTGCCATTTTTTCTTTGAATTTATTGCCTATCCCTATCTCTCTTCTTCCTTCTGGTACTCCAGTAATGTATACGTTATTTGCTTGATGATATCCCTTGAGTCTCTTTAGCTGTCCTCATTCTTTTTCATTCTTACTTATTTTTGCTTCTCAGATTTGATGATTCCCAGTGCCTATCTTCAAGTTTACTAATCTTTTCTTCTACTTGATCTAGTCTACTGTGAACACCTCTTTTTGAATTTTTGAGTTCAGTTATTGTATTCTTCAGCTCAATGATTTCTATTTAGTACTTTTTAATATTCTCTCTCTCTCTTTGTTGAAATTCTGGGTTCGTTCTTTATTGCTTTTCTTATCTTGGTCTTTATGAATGTCATTTTGAATTCCCTCTCAGGTAAGTCACTTATCTCCATTTCATTAGGATCAGCTTCTGGATGTTTATTTTATTTTTTAATTTGGAATGTGTTTTCCTGTTTCTTCATTTTCCTTGTTTCTCTGTGTTGGTTTCTGCACATTAGTTAAGAAAACCACCTTTCTCTGTCTTGTTATACTGGACTTGCATAAAAGATATTTCTTTCCACTCAGTCTGCTAAGAAATTCTAGGTTCTAAGCTATTTGTATTTATCCAACCTGCTCTCTTTGTTCTTAGTGAGCACCCGCCTCCCCTAATTGGAGAGTGTCAAGTTGTGCTGTTGCCATGAGAGAGATAGGATAAAAGCCAGCCCCTTGGGATGCAGGTGGAGAGGTTGGAGTGTTAGATGTGTGTTCCAGTTTCTTCTTTCCTTGCAGAGAAGCTGAGAGCCAGAGTTTATCTCCCATTCAGTCTGCCCTACACCAATAAGAGGGTCTGAGGCAGATTCCTGCACTCTTGATCAGTCTGGTCACTTTTAAGCTGGGAAGATAGCTGCTAAATGTTTGTAAGTTTAACAGTCACCTTTTTGTTCTCAGCAGTATAGAGTTCTGTCCACTCCCAGAGCTAGGTGATTTAGGAGCCAGTTACTTGAGTGAAGGCTGTAAACATTGGGGCACTTGATGCATGCAGAAACTACTTTCAGGGAAAGTCTACAGACATGGATTTATTGGTACAGCAGGTAAGGAAAGAAGGCTCAAGGAGTGCCCACTCTTCTGTTAAAGCAAGCAGAATCCTCACACCATCCTAGCAGGAGGACACTTCTGCTCTGGAGTTTTCACTGAAGTAAGCCAGGGAGGAAGGGGCAGGGAGTGCCCACTTTTCCCTTCAGGTACAAGGAGGTCCCCCAGCCTCCTTCCAGTGAGAGATTGCAGGACTTTATCTCAGGAGCAAGCCAGGAAAGAAGGCTTGGGGAATGTTGTTCCTTATGTTCTTGGTGTCAGAAGCCTCCAACCTCTTTCCATAGAGAGATTTTTTATGGGGCTGGAATTGTTGCCAGGGCAAAGGGAGTGCCATGCTTCCTGTTTAAGCTCAATGAATTTTTTTCTTTATTTGTGATGTAGGCTTCCAGATACTTACTTATTGAAGGCCAGAACCATAGGAGCTGCTGGAAAAGCATACAGCCAAAGCCCTTTCCAGGGGGAAGATGGGAGTTGGGTTGATCTTTGGGGCTATAGCAGCTGGGAGTGCTCATGCAGTTTAAAACACCTTTTGTTGTTTATGCTTGATGGAAATCCTCTGATGCCCTCTCTCTGACATTCCTGAAGTATGGTGATTTAAGAGCCAAGCCCTCAGCAGAGAGTGAGCACTATATAGGTGGTATAAGCCCCTCACCTTTTGGGAAGAAGCTGGGAGTTGAGGTTTCCTTCCTAATTATAAGACACTGTGCTCAGGGTAGGGTTAGTGTGCAAGTATATCTTAGCTTTTTCTACCTGTTTTGATGTGGATATTTTCTCAATTGGTCGGAGTCTTTCAACTGGATTCTGACTTTCTCTTGGAGAGAATTGATTCCTTGATGTGTCTGTGGGAGGAAGGAGCTCTAGTCAAGAGCCTCCTATTCCATCAGGTTGCTCAAGATAGACCTTCCGAAGCTTATATTCTAGTAGAAGAGATGGATATGCAACAGATAAATGCATACACATGCCTATTAAGGGAGAGTGACTGTTGGGGGGAAGTTGGTATCAGTAGCTGTTTTAGATAGGGTGGTCCTGGAAAGCCTCTTAGATAAGCATGTAGCTGTTGACCAAGACTTGAGTTAAGTGAAGGATTAAGCCACTTGGAGATGCAGGAGGAAAGAGTATCCTAGAGGGCACTAAAAGCAAGTGCAAAAAGCCCTGAGGTGGATTAAAACAAGCTTTTCTTATAAAGAATAGCAAAGTGGTGTGCAGGCTATGTGAAAGTGGTATGAATAGAGGAAAAGTGGGAAGAAATGAGTCTGGAGAGGTAGATAGAGGCTAGCTTATGTCAATTATTTAGGTTGTGGTAAGATGTTTAGAATTTAAGTGATAGAAAGCCCTTGGAAGTTTTTGGATGGGTTCAGGAAGTGATGTGATTAGGATTCTAAAGATCTCTTTGTCTGATCTGAGAATAGTGTGACTACATGGCACAACTCCAGAGGGCACTGTTTATGTGGAATTTAAGGTACCCCCTTATAGTTGCACAACCTTGAGAATAGACTGTGGGGGCAAGAGTGGAAGCAGGAAGACCAGTTTGAAGGCTGTAGCAATGGTTGAAGGTTTGCACAGGTGCTAGCCTGAGCGATAATGTAGAATAAAAGCAGAAAGTATTTACTCAGCATTATTTAACTGAGTTCATAAATACATTAAAATGAGCAATAGAGTAAAACTGTGCTGTTTTGAGTTTGTTGCATGGCTAAAAATATTTAAACTATTTTATCAAAATAACAAATAAATGTACGTGGTTAAAAATCCCAGCCTTACAGAATTTACAGTAGAAAGCAACAGTCCCCAGCCCTACTTTTCCTCATTCGCAGTCACATTTCCAAAGGGAGACCTTTTAACTGTTAACTATTAATTATTTTTAATTCTTCTGAAAAATACTTCAAAAATCTAAAGGTGCCTACACCACTCTTCTTCATTCATCTTTTTTAGACTTGAGCCATTGCAGTACTTCCTGCATAGGGAGCAGGCTGGAGAGATTTAGCTCACTCACATAAGCATCTAGCTCTTCTTTCTTCTACTTGGAATATGATTATTTACCATTATTAGTTTTGCTAGTAGACTTTTGATATTTTCTCTGTTCTCACAGCAGTAAAATTTTTAGTTGGGTACATGGCTGTCCGGCTGAAAATGACACTTCTCGTTTTCTCTTCTCCCTTTTCCCTGTGCAGTGGGATTGAGCATGATCACAGAGAATGTGGGTTAAGAACACAGCCCTGCAGGACACCAGCTTTATTTCTCCCATGGGAAAATAGGGCAAGATCCCATGGGACCATCAGTCTTAATGAGGAATTACAGAGGCAATGTCTTTGTTTTTATAGAATTCAGAGCTAGCCTAGAGACTGCTGAGATTTCTCTGAGAGTGGAAAGTGAGGCTTGCCAGAAGAGGAGCAAGTGTTGTCTTACAAATTGCTGCTTCAAAAATGTGTCAGTAACTGGTTAGGGAACAATCAGCACATCTTGTATTTGTTCCAGTATCTTTTACAGCTACATATAGCCAAAAGACTTAAGTACAGGCAAATGGGGTATTAATGGAAGTGATGTGTACAAACCTATGGGCTGTTCCCTGAGAGGGAAGAAACAGGTTCTCTCTGGTCTCTTTCCTCTTCCCACTGGCTGCAATATTAGTGTCATTGTAGCAGGACTTAGAACAGTCATCTGGGTGAGTTGATGATTGCTATTTGTTGAGAACAGCAGGGCTGCAAGTTAGAAGGAGTCTAGACCCCCACAGCTTTGCAGAGGAATGCCACCACCTTATTTCGGACCTGTTTGTGAGAGAAAAGTGAACATCTATCATATGTAAGCTAGTTTGTTTATGTTAATTTCTTTAACTTAAGGTATTTGTTATAGTAGGTCTCTCTTATATCCATGCTTTAACTACAATTTGCTTTGTAATTTAAATAATATACTCATCCATTATTTCTTGTTCCTTCAACTAGAGACATTATGGCCATATTTTTCCTGTTGACAGGGTTAATTGCCAATTGATAGTCCTTTTCCCTCTTTCTTTCTTGCTACAGTGTTTCCAGCCCTGGGTGAGATACTTGCTTTTCTAGCTTCCCTGGCACCACAGGTGTCCATGTGACATAAGTTTTGGTGTATGAGACAGGAGACACATTGTTAGTCTCAGCTCCACCACACCAGTGTCTGTAGCTGTGGTTATCACCTTGTGACTCAGAGGCTAATACTAAGGGAATTTCAGAGGTGCTGGCTCAGACACAAGTGAGTCTGAAACCCTGGCCAACAGCAGCTGCATTCAGACTTTTTTCTCTGAGGAACATACCCTCCCAAGGTTGATTATCTTTTGCTCTGAATCATCATTAAGATCCCCACACTATGAGTTGCTGATTACTTTTTGCTTTGTAACCATCATTAAGATTTCTACACTTTGAGTTGTTGATTCTACACACTGAAAGTGATTTAGTGGTGTTTACATTATGAAGATTAACTACTTTTCACTGCACAGCCACATATTATGCTTTGGTGGTGTTTGTTTTCATTCAAGTTTTCTTACAGTTTCCATTTCTTTTTTCTTCACTACCCATCTTGTCTCCCTTCATTGCCTCCTTAAGTTGTTATAAATTATGAACCCTGGTTCTCACTGGGGACAGTAATACTCCTTAGCAGACATGTAAAAAATTTGTGGGGATGTTTTTGATTTTTCTCAGAGATTGGAGGTTGCTGCTGGTACTTAGTGGGTAAAGTCTAAGGATTCTAGAAATCCTGAAATGTATGATGAAGAATTGTTCTTCATGCTACATGACATCTCATTGTCCTGCTAGACATTTATATAGGTAAAAACCTGCCAATATTTGAGCCTAGAGTATAACTCTTTATTTATCAAATGCAAAGTATCTTTTGTATAATTTTAATATACAGCAAGTTTTTGTAAATATGTAGAAAACTCCTAGGTAAAAATTGAGGGAAGATTAAACTTTTTTTGTTAGAAATTTTCCTGAGAATTGCTCACCATTTTAAAAAATAATGTCATCAACAGCAATGATGCTTGTGATATTTGTTTTACCAATATGGGGTGCTTGTCTTAGCCTTCATTTTTAGTTGTCACATTCTCTTTGATTTTTATGGGTATATACAAAAACTATTAGGCCCTTATTTCAAAAATGTCAAAAAAAGGAGAATAGTGTGGACAACATTCAGTTAAATATTGCCTAACTTTTGCTAAACCCAGACTTCTTCATTATATAAGTGGATGTATGCATCTAGTTTTTTATCTTCTAGACCAGTTATGTCTAGATATTTATATCCTGAAATACATATTATTTTAGTTATTTTATTATTTCATTTGTTTATTTTTATTCCAGTAAGGATAATTTATTTATTTGAAAATGTCTCTGTAGGTAATATAACCTAGCTATAAATTTTATTTATGGGTAGCAAAATGGGTTATTATTTATTTTTTAAATTAAAAGGGGGCTTATTGGTCAGGACCAGCAGAAAATAGATGTCCCACTGTAAGGGGAAATTTACAAATTACGGAGAGTTGGGCACAATTTAGGGAACCAGTGAGAATTGTCTAAGCATTCAGGGATTTACTGTAGGGTGGCGGGGCAGGAGAGCTCCTAAGCCTAAAATGGGCACAACGAGGGAACCTGGCCAGAACTGGATGGGAGCTACAGCCATGGGATAGAGGCTGTCTGACAGAAGCTGTGTTCCCCAGTGAAGAGTTTCGTCGCTGTCCACTTCTGTGTGGCAGGGAAGGAGCCAAGGGAATAAACCTACCTTCTTCTTTCTCTCCTCTCTGTCTGATTTTGTGCTGGAACCTTACCAAAGGGAAACCCAAAGAGAATCTGCAAAGCAAAATGCCTGGCTGCTATGGTTCCTAAGCCTTCCATAGCACAGAGCAGGGTAGAGAACAGGGGAAAGGGAATTGGGAGGACAAAGGGGCAATATCCAGGACATGGGGTGTTGCATCTGTTTAGGTTTGAGAATTGCTATTCCAAAGGATTACCTTAATCTCTCATTTTTGCTTTTCCCCCCAGATATGTCCTTCCTGTAGCTGCCTTCTGTCTTGCTCTAATCTGAACTAATGTTTGGATAGCAGACTGAGAATTGTCCTTCTCTCTTCATAATTCTCTTGAATTGGAGCCACTGGTTTTTGATTCCTTCACCTTTGTAAAAGTGTGTGATAAATTTTCTGATTCCATGCAGTTCTGAAATTTTCTTTATTTTTGATGGGAAAATTGAGTGGGCATAGAATTCTGGGTCGAAATCCTTCTCTTTCAGAAAATTGAAGGCATTACTGTCTTCTAGCTTCCAGTGTTACGAATGAAAAATTTAAATCTGGTTTCATTCATTTTTTTATGTTTTATTTTGTTTATAATTGACACATAATTGTACATATTTATGAGGTATAGTGTGATATTTTGATGTGTGTATATATGTATATATATATACACACATTGTATAGTGATCCAGTTAGGGTAATTAGCATATCTTTCACCTCAAACACTTGTCATTTCTTTGGGGTGAGAATATTCAAAATCCTCTCTTCCAGCTATTTTGAAGTATGTAATACTTTCTTGTTGAATATAGCAAAAATAGATGAATGAACTTACATCAAACTAAAAAGCTGCATAGCAAAGGAAGCAATCAACAGAGTAAAGACACAACCTATAGAATAGGAGAAAACATTTGCAAACTGTGCATCTGACAATGGGTTAATATTCAGAATATATAAGGAAATCAAAAATTCAATAGCCAAAAATCAAATCAAATAATCCAATTTTAAAATGAGCAAAAGTTCTGAGTAGACATTTCTCAAAAGAAGACATACAAATGGCCAACAGGAATATGGAAAAATGTCCAGCTTCACTAATCATCAGGGAAATGTAAATCAAAACTGCAGTGAAATATCATCTCTTCCCAGTTAGAATGACTTTTATCAAAAAGACACAAAGTAACAAATGCTGGCAAAGATGTGGAGAAAGGGGAACTCTGGTGGAAATATAAATTACAACAGTCATTATAGACAATAGTGTGGAGGTTTCTCAAAACTCTAAAACTAGAATTACCATATGGTCCAACAGTTCCACTACTGAGTATTTGTCCAAAGGAAATGAAATCAATAGGTCAAAGAAATATCTGCACTCCTATGTTTATTGCAGCACTATTCACAATAGCCAAGATACGGAATAAGCCTAAGTATCCATCAAAAGATGAATGGATAAAGACAATGTGGTACATATACACAATGGAATACTATTCAGCCATAAAAAGAATAAAATCCTGTGATTTGCAACAACATGGATAATCCTAGGATATTATGTTAAGTGAAACAAGCCAAGCACAGAAGGACAAATACTGCATGCTGTCACTCATGTGGAATCTAAAAAAATTGATCTCATAGAAGTAGAGAGTAGGACAGTGGTTACCAAAAGCTGGGAGAGTAGGGGCACCTGGGTGGGGGTGCGGGCCCATAGGAAGGTGTTGGACAATGGGTATAAAGTTACAGATAGGAAGAACAAGTTCTGATATTCTATGACATAGGTAGGTAAACTATAGTCATTCGTTATTTAGATGACCAATTTGTCCTTTCTCAAATATTGTAATTTTCTTGTCTTCATCCTTGGAGGTTTCCAAAATGTTGCAATTATCTTTTTAGCTTAAAAAAAATTATTGTGCTAGGCAATTGTTGATTGCAAAGTTAGGAGCTATCCTTGAACTCTTAGATATGCTCTTATTTTTTGTGAATTTGGGATAGGAGGAGGCTGGGACATAAAGAGTGGGGTTTGATTTCTTTAGGGTGAGACAACTCCTTGAAGTCATCCTACTGTTAGTACACTTATAAACCCCCGTAACAGTCTGTTTGGATGAATTTTCTAATCGTACTCCTAAGATTGTTGTTAACAAATAGGTGTTTCTACTTGCCTTTTGGCTTTACTTCAGGTACACAGAGTAATATAAAGTTGGCTTCAGAGAATCAAAGAACATAGTACAGTTGACCCTCAACATCCATGGGTCCCACATCCTTGGATTCAAACAACCCCAGAATAAAAATATGTGGGAAGAAAAACCAATAAAAATGACAGTACAACAATAAAAAATAATACAAATAAAAACAATACAGTATAACAGCTGTTTACATACCATTCACATTGTATTAGGTATTATAAGTAATCTGGAGAAGATTTAAAGTATATGGGAGGTTGTTATATGTAAATACTATGCCATTTTTTTATAAGGGACTTGAGCATCCATGGATTTGGGTATCTGAGGGAGTCCTGGAACAAGTCCCCTGTGTATACCAAGGGAAGACTATGATAGTATAGTCACATTATGTGTATGATTAAATATTCCCTATTATTTTATGTTTTCATTTTCTGTGTGACTTAATAGTTTTATTTTTGTCTCCCCTATATATATATTAAGGGAGCTGTTACCAAGAATAAGGCCCATGGATTCTAATATGATATGATGAAATAAACATCTGGCTGGAGAAAGGAATGTTGAAAGAAACTTGTTGCCCATTCAGCAGTATGTTTTTGCCTAGAGGCATTAACCAGGCATTGTTTACATTAAGCTAAGAATAAAAATTAAAAGGTTCTCATCTAATTAATTATCCAACTCTTTTCAACATAGGGTTCCCATGTTAATCATTTATAAAACTTCTTAAGAGTCTTTTGGGATATTTTTCTTTATTGTAAAATAGTATAAATGTTCCTTTAACCAAAACCCAGTCAAATTGAAAATGTAAAGCAGTTTGAGGAGCAAAACAATAAAGGAGGCATGGTGAGTGGGAATCAGGAGTATATTCTGAAAAACAACTTCTGAGGTATGTGCAAAGGTTGAGAGAGACCTGAATTCCATTAGAAACTTTTTGGCAAAAGTTGCCTGATTCTTTTTATGTGCATGGCCCTCAGGCCCTGTTCCCTGACCATATCAATATGTAATGGTTTCAGTAGGTACTACCATCTGTGTTTTTTGCCCCCAAGGGCCAAATGCGTGACAATGAGAACATTTTAACATTTTAGAAAGCAATTTCTTTTATTTTCATTAAAGACAGCTTTATTCAGCATATGTGCCTAAATAGTACACTTTTTACTTTTTGTTTTTTGCAGCAGGGACCCCACAAGGCCCCCAATGTTTTCATTTATTTCAAAATTACACATTGCTGTTCAGTGTCCACACGGCAGTATAGTCTCCATATTGTCATGAAAAAATATAGTTTAAAATGTCAACTGTACATAATGTGCTTGAAATATTAATGCTTACCAGGTTCTGAGATGATGTTCCTCAGAGTATGAAGGTTAAAAAGTGATAAAACACACATGGCTTTTAAAAGAAATGATTTGGATTAAATGACACTTTTAAGTCTTAGAAGTTTGAGCTCATCTTTTTCTATTTCTGTATTTGTTCAGAGAATGCAAACAATCTGACAGGTCAGACAGTTTGATGGCGTTTGAATTTGAACTTAGGTTTCTGTGCCTCCACATCCTTGGATCTTTACCTCAGGGGTTTTTCAAGGTGTCTTTTTTTTTTTTTTTTTGCAAAGTAAGAACTATTTTGATTCTTGTATAAGAGCTCTTATTTATAACTTTTATTAGGCTACGTTGAATTCAGGAATACATGGATGTATTACAGGACAAATCACATGCTCTTAAGGCATTACCACCTGCAGTTAAAGCCTGACATGAGGTGACTTGAGTACTTTCATCTTCAGCAGCGGCTTTGTACAGGAAGTTACTTAGGATTGTTTGGGAAACTGAATAGAAAATCTTAAAATGTCAGGACCTCATAATTGGAATTCTGAATTCTCATAAACTGTAATAGAGTCCATTTAAATGCCCAGGAGGTTATTAATCTTGATGGCAGGTGCCTGTTCTTAGGGCCCAGGTTCTCAGGGCTTCCCACTCTTCCCCAGAGTAACATTGAATCTCATTAGGAAAGTTATATCATTTAATAAATAACCTGAACTTCTCTTTTTCAGTTTTTGCTTTTTTGTTTCTTTATTATTCATAAATCTCCAGGGTTGACATATATTTTCCTGAATATAACAATCATATATACTTATAGTAAAGTATTTGGAAAATACAGAAACACTAAAAGAAGTAGAGGGGAAAGCACTTCTACTCTGACCAGTGGTAATAAAGAGTGCTGAGTAATTCATCTTTAGTATTATTGTTTCCGTTTCTATTTTTCCCCATTGATCATGCCATAAACACAATTTTACATTTTGCTTCCCCCCCACTGAGCATTCTATCCTTAATATTTTCCTTATTCAAAAAACTTTCATTAATATTTTTTATGGTTGTGTATTCTTTCTTTCTATACACATATAATTTACTTACCATTTATGCCATGATGACCACCTGCTATACCTTATGGGAAGAGGAGGGGTGGATTTCAAAATATTTCTAGACTAGGAATAATGAGTTGAAAGAGTGTACACATTTTGCGACTTTTAATATATAGTCAATAATTCTCTAAAATGAGTGCTGATATATATACTCCTATGAATAGTTTGGAAGAATACCCACCTCACTGCAAGCTTGCTAATCTTGAATATTATATTAAGAAGGTCTTTGTAAAGTTGGCTTTTTTATTAATAACAAAAACTTAAGTAGTGTTTATTATGCTTTGTAGAGAGTTTATTAGACATCTTTGTATATTTGATGAACACAAATGGTATCTTGTTTTATGTTGTATTTTTTTTTTAAAGAAATGAGGTCTTGCTTTGTTGCCTAGGTTGGGGAGTAGTGGCCTGATCACAACTTACTGCAGCCTTGAACTCCTGGGCTCAAGCAGTCCTCCTGCCTCAGCCTCCTGAATGGCTGGGACTATAGGTGCACACCACCACACCTGGCTAATTTTTAAATTTTTTGTAGAGATGAGGTCTGGCTGTGGTGCTCAGGCTGGTCTCAAACTCCTGGACAGAAGCAATCCTGCTCCTCAGCCTCCCAAAGTACTGGGATTATAGGCATGAGCCTCCATGCCTGGCCTACTTATTTGTTCTTTTGTGTTTGTTAAAATGCTCACTTTGCACATGATTTTTAGCCATCATTAGGTCCTGGTATTGTGAGGGCTCTTATGAAGCAAGCTAGGAGCCAAGACTTTGAGGTTGGGATATATGAAAAACCTTTAAGTGGAGGTTTGTACATTTAGGAAGATTATTGGATGGGTAGCAGGGTATGGATTTTGGTGCCATTTTAATAGTATAGGGAAGGACAGCATGAAAATGAGGTGATGCAGGTAAAGATGGAAAAGATGGAGAAGAAAGCAGGGCTGTAAGAGATGTTTTAGAATGAGAAGCAAACAGGACTAAATGAGGAGAACTTAGAGATTATTCTTAGGATCTTGCTGGTGCCACTTGTGGGATGGGGATACCATTACCAAGATGTGAAACAACATGAGAAGAAAAAAATTTGGGGATGTTCCTATGAGGGCTGGCTGTGAAGACAAAGCATGTCTAACTGTAGCTTAAACCACTGAACTTTCTTTACAAGAACACAAGGACTGGAATGGTGACTCAGTGACGCCATTGTAAAGCAGCCTCCTCCTGTTTTCTTGCTCTTCCATCCCTAGCGTGATGCTTTTGCCTTCATGGTTGCAAATGCCTGGAAGTGAAGTATCTGTGTTCCAGGCAGAAGGAAAGGGGGGCAGGGACCATGGGCTCTGTGCTGGAGGTACTTTTTTCTGGAAAGGAGCACCTTCCCCACCTCAGCTTCTTTCTACATCTTCCAGGCAAACCATAGCTGTAAGGAAGACTGGTATATTAGTATTTTTCTTACCAGTCTCTGGCCTGGGTGAAAAGAGTGAAGGGATTTAGAATGGGAGTTAAGCCACCAGCAGTATGCAAACAAGGGGGCAGCTAATAAATTTAATTTTGGCTATATTTGTGGAGGAGACATTATGTAATGAGAAATAGTGTCCAGAATTTAGAAGAAGTTGTCAGGGCTTGAAAGATAGAAGTAGATGCAGTCTGCATTTGTTTCATATTCAGTCTTATATCTGAAGGACTTCAAGATTCTTCTAGGTTTTCCCTCCTGTTTCTATAGCTTCTCTTGTATCCTAAATTCCATTCATTAGGTCTCATGTCATTTTCTTGTGTCAGGACCCAGCACCTTCTAGCCACAAGGTCAGCCTCCCTGTGATATCCCATCATTCTGGTCCAAATTGCCACTGTTATTTTATTAATTGCTCTCAGAATTTTTGGGAGTGCACTTATAGTCTGAATAGGAGGGCCCTTCATTTATGTTTGGAAATGGAATTCCAGACTGCAGTTTATTAGCGATATGACAATAGCCAGATTTTTCAACCCCGCTCAGAATGTACCTTTTTGTATATGAGGGAATGGATTGCTGTTAGGACTAAACAAATGAATGTGTATATTGTACCTCTCACTTTCAGTGGCTGCTACCTTCCTTTCTCCCTTCCACGATTTGATGCAGGAAGAACTGGCTTCCAGGCAGAATACTGCTAAGGAATACTACTACTGATACGAAGGAAATGATCCCTCCAGGAAATTAGCAACCTCTTTCTCTAGGGTCTTGCTTGTTCTCCCATCAGTGACTACAGCAGATGGGGATCAAAGTCACACTTAAG